>NC_090944.1:6836665-8328023 GCF_040807025.1 Struthio camelus | reverse complement strand
TCCACCTCACCCTCGTTTCCATCTCCTCCATCCCTATCGCTTCCCCTTGGATTCAGAAATCAAACTTGATGACTCTCCCATGAAAGGCTCCAAGGGTCAGGCAAAGAACAAGGAGAAGTCCAAGGCACCCAAAGATGATAAGAAGAAGAAGCAGCAGTCTGCCGCTGAGCTTCCTGAGAAGAAGAACAAGCAGAAGATTGATGAACTGAAGGTATGTGTGTTGGCAGGGGGAGGAGGAGGCTCTGCTTGCTCAGCAGCAGGATGGAAGTCAGATCCTAGCCATGTGGAAAACACAGTAGGATGGATCAGCCCTGCTGGATGCATCTCACCTGTGTGAGGGGTATCTAGCACTGGGTGAGATGTGCCTTGGGACTGTCAAATTCTCTGCATAGACGGAGAGTTCAGGGTAACTAGCTTTGCAGGAAAGGACCTGGGATCTTGGGGACAGGAAAAGTCAGCAGTGAACCCTTCTAGCAGTGAAGGCCAAGTGCATGCTGGGCTGTGTTAGCAAGAGTTGGCCAGCGAGTTGAGGGGAGGGATTCTTCCCCTCTTTCTGGCACTTGTCAGATCCCTTCTGGCTTCTCTGTCCTGACTGGTGCTCCCCAGCACAAGGAAGACACTGACCTACTGCAGTGAGTCCAGTGGTGGAAGCCACCAGGCTGGTCACAGGTCTGGAGGACGTGGCATACAAGAAGAGGAAGAGGCTGAGAGCTGGGTTTGTTCAGCTTGGAGAGGAGAAGGTGAATGGGGGATTGAATTGTCATCTTCAGGTACCTGATGGTACATGGCAGGGGGATATGGCAGAGGACAAAGGAGAGTGCAGAAGGAAATGGACGCAAGATGCAGCAAAGGAAATTCCTGTTGGACATAAAGCATCATTTGTTTCCTACAATGAACTGATTCATCATGAGTGTGCTGCAACTTTGCAGAGCTCTCAGTCCTTGGAGACATGGGAGCTTGACCCTGGGCAAGCTTCTCTAACTTTGAATGCCAGTGGTCCCTTCCCACCTCAGTTCCCATATGACTGTATGATTTGCCCATCCAGAGATGCCCCCATTTGATCAGGCAGCTCCCATGTTCAGCCAGTGGATGTCTAAAGCTCCTGAGGTGACTGGCATCCTGAGTGCCCAAACAGCTGTTGTATGTGGGGCTGAAACCCAACATGCCTCATGGCAGCAGGAATCACAGCCATCACTGTATGTAGTTCTTGGAGGGGTTTGTCCCACACAATGCAGCTGGAACCAGAAGTACTTGCAGGAATTACAGGGGAGAAAAAACCAAAGGTGGGGGGAGCTATGATTTGCTCTCTGTCACTGCACTGAAGGATCAGGCAATCGTGTAGCTTAATGAGTAGTATGAGAAAGGCATCAACTTGGTCTTGAGAGTGGAGGAAGAAGTTCTAAGTTGGTGAGAACACCCTCCCCACGGTGGAATCAGAGTCTACAGCTATAGTAGGAGATGGATCAGGGCCAGGCATTGCCCATCAGCAACCCAAACCAGGACCCTGGCGCCAGGCCTGGTGCCAGGGCTCCAGGCCAATGTGCCCAGCCCCATCCCACTGCTGGGCAGGGGCAGGGAATAGCCTGGAGCAAGGCTATCCCATGGGCAGTTTGGATGGGCCCTGGGTGGGGGAGAGCTTCCTGTGGGCCATAGCTAGCCTGGCCAAGACTCAGTGCAGGAAAGGGCCCTGGTTCAGGTTAGTGGTCCATGGACTTTACTATATTATAATCTGTGACTCTGGGCCTGAGAAGGAATTTGAACCCGGATTATACACGTAAGGGGAATAGCTACACAGCCCATTCAGCTAAGGTTCCCTCCTATACATGATCAGTTTGGGAAGGTGCTTATTGACCTGGAGATCCCTTTGCATCCTAGAGAATTAGTCACTGGGAATGGTGATGTCCATGATCTCTTTGATTGTCCTTGGGTAACCACTGGATCTTTTCCTTTTTTTTTTTTTTTTTTTTAAACTGTTCCCCTCTAATTTTGTGTCATCACAGGTCTTCAACAAAGAGCTGGAAACAGAGTTTGATAACTTTGAGGACTGGCTGCACACCTTCAACCTGCTCCGTGGAAAGATCGGGGACAATGATGACAATGCAACAGAAGAGGAGCGGATAGTGGGGAGGTTCAAAGTGAGTGTGGCTGCTGAGTTGGGTCAGGGCAGGGACAGCTTGGGAAAGCCTTGTCTATAGGGTTCTCTCCTTGAAGGTGCATTAGCTGAAAGGAGGTTGGATGTAAGAGAGACCAATTTGCATTGACCCAACCACATCTCCTTGCAGGGAGGGTAAGCCTCCAAGGATAGCCCCAGGAGTCAGATGGCTTCACAGAGTGCATTGCAGAGGGCAGTCCTTTGCAGCAACCAGATCTTTTGTGATTCCTACAGAAGGCCAAGGGCAAAGCAGATCCTCTTTATCATCCGCTGTGGATATAAGCCATGCCTGGAGTTATCTTTGCAGACTATTTTTCACCAATAGCACGGGGCTGCCTGCCATGTTGCACCAATGCATGCAAGTTAAACTCTTGCTGGAGGGAGTGATCAGACGGTCAGGGAGCATGGAAATGAACTGTGTTTCACATGGTAGTTCCTGGATTTCCCAGCCCCTCCCTTGACAACACCTTTTATTTCCATTGCTCTTGGTTTTCTGCCAGTTGTATTCCTGGAATTCCCTGCCTGTGAGCACCTTGCTAGTCTGATTCCTCTGCAGGTGTCCTTCACGTTGTCCAGTTGCTCTGCTCAGGGTTGTATCCTCTGCAGGGGGTGCTTGTGAGGCAGAGGAAGCTTCCAGACCTCGCCTGTCTACTACAGCGCAGGGCTAGAAACAAGGAGAGAAAGTGGGCTCTCAGGAAGGGTGGTTTGGGATTGGTCTGCTTGCTCCGAGCCTCGGGAGCAGCAGGACTACTGAGGCTGTGCACTCCCTTGTGCTAGGGCTCCATCTGTGTCTACAAAGTGCCGCTCCCCGATGATATGGGCAAGGAGGCAGGATACGACCCCAACTTGGGCATGTTCCAGGGGATCCCCAGCAATGACCCCATCAATGTGCTGGTCCGAGTCTATGTTGTTCGGGTGAGTATAACCCATGTTGTATGCCAAGGCGTGATGCTGTGTTCCCTTACAGTGCTCGCACCCAGAGCTGTTGCTGAAGCTGCAGAGAAGTTGACTTTTAGTTCTTGGTGCTGTTGGTGCCAGCATCCACCTGATAGCAGATGGCACCAAGGTCAAGGATGCAGCATGAGGACTAAAGCAGCTCACTGATGGGACCTTGAATGGGGCGTCTTCCTAGCTTTGTGCTCTCCCCATTGGGATACTAAGCCTGTGTGAGGTCCAGACACCTGGCCTACAGGATGGATGGAGGTGTCCGTTGTAGTGCTCAACTTCAGAGAAGAATTTGGATCAGCCCAGACTACGAGATTCTGGTTCTTTACATAATAATCCCCACACCTCAATGAGGCATATGCTGAGCAAACCAGGAGGAGGCAGGGATTAGTAGATCTGGCTGAAGGGCCTGTCACCTTGTGGGACACATGCCGAGTGATAATCAATGTGGTCCAACTAATGCCTGTCTCTTTATATGGAGTGCACTCTTGGAAAAAGTCCCTAAACTGGCCCCTAAACTTTTCATTCTTATGTCTGCAAGAATGTGAGTGAGGCACCCTAGCCAGGCACTAAGAGAAATCTCAGCCCCGCTGGAAGCACCTGGGTGGCTCTTTGCCAACCCCTTGTCCCTGCTGTTTTATAAATGCAACCTACTTTCACCTACGTTTCCCACTAACCTGATTTTCCATCCAGTGCTACATCTCATTGCCCTGAGAAGGGATAGCAGGTGAGATTGCAATCCCAGAATCACAAAATCACCGAATGGTTGAAGTTGGAAGGGACCTCTGGAGATCATCTAGTCCAACTCCCCCCCGCTCAACCAGGGTCACCTACAGCATGTTGCATAGAATTGTCTTTTGCAATTGGCTTTTGAATATCTTCAAGGAAGGAGACTCCACAGCCTCTCTGGGCAACCTGCTCCAGTGCTCCGTCACCCTCCCAGGAAAGAAGTATTTCCTCATGTTCAGACAGAACTTCCTATGTTTCAAGTTGTGCCCGTTGCCTCTTGTCCTGTCACTGGGCACCATGGAGAAGAGTCTGGCCCCATCCTCACAACACCCTCCCTTCACATACTTGTACACATTGATGAGATCGCCTCTCAGTCTTCTCTTCTCCAGGCTGAACAGGCCCAGCTCTCTCAGCCTTTCCTCCTAGGAGAGATGCTCCTGTCCCCTCCTCATCTTTGCAGCCCTCTGCTGCACTCTCTCCAGGAGTGCCATGTCTCTCTTGTCCTGGGGAGCCCAGAATTGGACACAGTACTCCAGGTGAGGCCTCACCAGGGCTGAGTAGAGGGGCAAGATCACCTCCCTCCACCTGCTGGCAACATTCCTCCTAATGCTGCCCAGGGTACCATTGACCTTGTTGGCCACAAGGCCACACTGCTAGCTCGAGCTTCACTTGTTGTCCGCCAGGACACCCAGGTCCTTCTCTGCAGAGCTGCTTTCCAGGAGGTCAACCCCGAGCCTGTCCTGGTGCCCATGCGCCAGGTTATTCCTCCCCAGGTGCAGGACCCTGCACTGGCCTTTGTTGAATGTCATGAGGCTCCTCTCCGCCCAACTCTCCAGCCTGTCCAGGTCCCTCGCAATGGCAGCACAGCCTTCTGGTGTGTCAGCCGCTCCTCCTAGTTTAGCATCCTCAGCAAACTTGCTGAGGAGGCACTCTGTCCTTTCCCAGGTCATTGAGGAATAAGTTGAACAAGACTGGACCCAGTATTGACCCCTGGGGCACACTGCTAGCTAGAGGCCTCCAACTAGACGCTGCACCACTGACCCCAACCCTAAATGGTAGCTGCCAGCCTGGTTAGCACCACCAACAGCCAGGACTGGCTTCATCACTGGACATATCCTGGCATGGGTGTCTGCTGTTGTGTGCCAAGATGGGGAAGAGGTTGAATTGGCGAGATTGAGGATACTTACCCCTGCTTACGGGGGCTACTTACAGAAGCCCGTGGCCCTAATAAATCCATGGAGGGAAAGAGAGAGGCGGAGGGATGTCTCTGGACATCTCAGTCAGGTTTCTGCTGTGGGTCTCTAGCTAGAGGAACCTGTGTCTTTCCACTGATGAGAGAGAAGCCAAAGGAGACTGTGACTATGTCTTTCCGAAGGGGACACAGCCACTTGGGCTTGACCTGAGTCAGCCCAGACCAACACACCTAGCCCCACTACATGCCTAGGCAGGGACATAGGTTAGCAGAAGGCAGGACTGATCCCTGGTTTAAACTGAGTCCCTATATTTAGGTGACCTTATAAAAGGACTTAGGCACACAGCTATGGCCAGATATGGCCAGCTGGTCTCAGGGATGGAGAATAGGGACTGTCCCTGAATTGTTCCCTAGCGTTGACTGGGCTGACCTATCTTATCTTTTCCCTACAGGCCACAGACCTGCACCCAGCTGACATCAATGGGAAAGCTGATCCTTATATTGCCATCAAGCTGGGGAAGACAGACATCAAAGATAAGGAGAACTACATCTCCAAACAGTTGAATCCTGTCTTTGGCAAGTGAGTTGCCCCAGCCCTGTTACCTGTCTTCACCCTGAAGAGTGAGCTAGGCTCACCAGCCCTTGGGCCTGCACCGTACCCATCCCATAGCCACAGCTTGGGGTCGAAAGATGGGACTGATCGCCCTGAACTTTCCTTGGGTGCAGTGTAGCTGTCCCCATTGAAGTCATCTGTCCTGCTTTGTCAGCAATCTCGTCAATGCTGTCAAGAGTGTTGAAGAGCTATCCGTATCTGATCAAGATAGGTGCCTACTTTAGGAAGCATTAGGCCTGGACCCAAGTAACAGCATCGCCAGCTCTCCAGTGACACACACATTTAGTTTCAGAGCTATTGGGACATCCACGTCAAGCAATCATCATGATTGCTCTCCCTTCTAGGGCTGCTAGTTCAGAAGCAGTCCGCGCAGAGAATTAGTGACAACACGTAAGCTGAATGTACTGCAGTGGCAGGTGCAATTAAACACTGTCCAGAGACTGGAGCAGACCCACCTCACCCATGCATGTGTCTTGAGCGCCATCCAAACCCTTGGATGGCTACAGCCTGTTCTCCCTCTCCACCCTTTCTCCCGCCACAGGTCCTTTGACATTGAGGCCACCTTTCCCATGGAGTCCATGCTGACGGTGGCGGTGTACGACTGGGACTTGGTGGGGACCGACGACCTCATTGGAGAGACCAAGATTGACCTGGAGAACCGCTACTACAGCAAGCACCGAGCTACTTGTGGGGTGTCACAGACTTATGCCATGTATGAGCCAAGCTTTCCCTGTGCAACCTGGTGTCTGGACCCATGTCAGTTTCATCTTCTGCACTAGGCCTAGATCTCCTGTAGGGATCTCCCTCTTTCATTGCCTGATGATGAGGGAATCTGTGCTGTGCCCTCAGTCTTAACGTGGGCTTTGGGACCAGCACAGTGGGGTAGCAGGAGAGCAGGTTGTAAGCAGGAGCACAGGGCGGTGAGGAAGGGACTGAGGGGCATTGGTAGGTCTGGATATAGAAATGAAGAGGTTGCTGAAATAGCGGCTGGGCCAGAGCAGCAGAACTGAGCATCAGTGGCAAAGTGGAGGGCACTGGGGATTGCAGGTCTGGGTCAGCACAGAGTGAAGGGACTGGGGTGGTAAGGTATCGGCAAAGCGTAGAGTTTGGGCACGGATGGCCCTACCTTGCTCTGCAGTTTCACATGTGGAGCCTCAGATCCTTCCCCGAAGAATCCTGGCTCCTGAGGGGCAGTAACATTTGCGTTTCTGGCAGATGGAAACAAAAATTCCTTCTTCCTCCAAGTCTTGCTACTACTTCTCTGACCTTGTGCTCTTGTTCACAGACATGGGTATAACATGTGGCGTGACCCCATGAAGCCTTCCCAAATCCTGTCCAAGCTGTGTAAAGAGGGTAAAGTGGATGGGCCGCACTTTGGTCCAGGAGGAAGAGTGAAAGTGGCCAACAGGGTCTTCACTGGCCCCACAGAGATGGAGGATGAAAATGGTACGCACCCCATGGCATGAAGGTGGGGAGGGGAGCAGGGGCATGGGGTGTCCCCTCATCATCCAGAACTGAATCCCATCACCCCATGCAGCATTGCAATGTCTCTCCAGCCATCCCCTTGTGTGGGGCCTGCGTTATGTCACCAGCTAGACAGTGTCTTATAGACGACCCAGGTTGCTGTCAGAGTTACTGGTGAGCATCCACGGCATGGCATGACCAAAGCTGCCTTTGAAACCTTCCTGCTGGCAGTTTATGGCAAAGGACCAATGCAGATAGCCCATCCTGGCCCTTCCAGGGCTTAGGAAGCCACTGTCCATATAGCTGCATCCCCAAACAATGGTTGTGTCCAAATCACTCGTATATACGCAACACAGTTGAATGCAGACCAGGAGGGGTGCAGAGGAGGGGGGCAGCAGTGTCGGTGGATATAGAGCTTGTTGAGCGTGGGAAAATACAGCCTGGTAGGGGATCTGGACCTTCTCTGTGAGTGCCTAGGAGTAGAAAGGGGAGAAAGAGGAGTTAGGGAGTGTTGGTGCAAGAACAAAGTGGGCCCAGTGAAACGGAGAGGAGCAACTACTAGGCAGTTCTGCTGCCTTGAAGTTGGTAGGAGCTGGAAGAGGTAGCCAGCAGGAGCAGTGTGTGTGGCCTTGGGGAAGAGGATGTCAGCAGAAGTTTGCAAAGCCAGACTGGAGGTACTGCTGTCAGTAGGAGGTTGGGTCCTGCTTGGGATAGAGGAAAAGGGTTGTTTGCTGTCCCTGGTGTCTCTTCTGCCCAGTTCTCCACACTCAGTCCTCCCTTTACCCACACAGGACAGAAGAAGCAGACAGAGGAGCACCTAGCACTGACCGTGCTGCACCACTGGGAAGACGTTCCACGCGCAGGCTGCAGGCTGGTCCCTGAGCATGTGGAGACGCGTCCATTGCTGAACCCTGACAAGCCGGGCATTGAACAGGTCCCCGCAGCCCAAGATCGGGGGAAGGGCAGGGCCTGCTTAGCCTCCAAGCAGGGAGGAGAGACCTCAGCTGGGCAGACAAGCTGCAACCCACCTTGTCACGGGGAGCAGTGGGGAGGGAGGCAGCGGGGAGGGAGGCAGCCTACGAAAAGTGGCACTTGGACATAGCAGTCCTTAACACTCGGCCTGTTGAGCCCAGCTGACTAAATCTTTAATGCCTCTTCATCTTCAGCTGGCACCTATTTCATACCCCAAAGTCTCTGGGTCCCCTGCTTCCCCCATGCCTATGTTCTTCTTCTTCGGCACCATGCCATGCCAGGAATTATTCCTCTACTGGGGCAATAAAGGACAAACAGCCCAGTGGAGCCCTGCCCAACCACACATCCACCAGGGTTCAGTGTGGTGCTGCAGGCCCTGCACTGCCCCACATCTGGCAGGGTTCAGTGCAGTGCTGCAGGCCTTGCATTGCCTTGGCAGGACTGGCACAGCCTTACTGATGCTGAAGGGCAGGAGGAGCTGGGGGGAATGCTGCAGGTGTCTTTGGGCAAGGAGGATCTTGGGGAGCTGACTGCACGTCTCCAACCTTGCAGGGTCGCCTGGAGATGTGGGTGGACATGTTCCCCATGGATATGCCGGCACCAGGCCCTGCCATTGATATTTCCCCCAGGAAACCAAAGAAGTAAGGAATCTGCCAGCCAACAAACCCCAGGGAAAACCCGTGGCTGGGGCTGGAGCCCTGCTTCCCCACTCTTCTACTGGTTCTCCATGGCCCAGCTCAGCACAGCCATGTGCCTGGGAACCCCAACCAGACTGGCATGGCCAGAGATCCCAAGACTGGAGGCATCAAATGCTGTCTTCCACTTCCCCAGAGGTTGTGGGGCTGCCCTTGCAGGGTGCTTCAGTTCCCATCTGTTCAGTTCCCTGCAGCTCCTCACCTCTCTGTGTCTGTCTAGACAAGGAGTTCAAATTGCTAGCTAGTGCCTGGTATGGGGAAGGGGGCAGACCAATGCAGCCAGCCCTAACGCAGCCCCAGGGCCCCAGGGGCAGGGGTTAGCCTAGGTCAGGGCGTCCACAGGCCCTTGGCTGGAGGGGAGAGTTTCCCAGTCTGGCTGGGGCTCTGGGCAAGGAAGGGCCCTGGCACCAGGCAGATCACTGGGAGAGACTTGGTAAAGGCAGGTAGGACAGAGCAGGCAGCAGACAGTGAACTAGAGAGTTCTCCTTCCCATTCCTGTCCTCTCCACCTCTGCCCTCCGATGCTCAGCCCCTCTAGGAGTCCTTTAGACAGAAGGAAGACATTGAGTTCCTCAGCATCCATGCTAGGCCAATTTTACCCAGCTAGACTGTGTCCTTGGGCCCCTTTTGCCCGTCCCCGGGGGCTGGGATGCAGAGGCCGTATTTGCATCCTCGTGGGAATCTCTTGCACTCCTGTGCTCAGTCGACTAGTGTTTGGCTCCAAAGCACAATGAAAGTGGAGACAATTTCCTCTGATCTCCGAGGGCCGTAGCTTGGATGTGAAGAGCAGGGCAGGCAGCTGCAGGAAAGCTGAAGCCAAAGAAAGCTCTAGTTGCTGAAGCAGCCTGGAAAAAACAGAGGTTTATCTGCAATGCAGCCAGGGGCAGCCATGCTCAGTAGTGCCCCGTGTGCTGGAGTTGAGACATTCCTCCGGAGGGGCTGAAGGAAGGATTTCAATAGCCTTGAAAACACCAATGCACCCTTCCCTGTGGGGAAAATGGAGCAGGAAGGGCTATGGCTCTGGTCGCTCTGTTTTGGCAGGGATAAACGTGAGCTCCAGTCAAGTTACACATGGACACATCAGCCCATGTATGTCTTCACACGTGCACTGGAGAGCACCTGCGTGAGTGCCTGTGTCTGTAGGAAGATGCTGTATTTCAGCAAGGTTCTGCTGATGTATCATCCTCGGGATTTAACGCAGCTCCCCTCCCTTTGCCAGGAGTTTCAGCATGTAACACGAGCTGACGGTGTGGCCTGTTAGCTCTGAAGAGCATCCCTGTGTTGCTTGGACAAGTGCTAGGTGCTATAGAGGAACAGCACAGAGAAAGCCCCCCTCTGCCCTCCCCCGCAACAGGAGCAGACAGGAGGGTGCTGGCACTGAAGATGGCAGGAATCTCACAGTTCCACAGGAGTCCCTGGCACTTGCAGCCATGTGATGTGATTGTGGCCACATGGCTGCCTTTCTCTGCCACTGTCTTCCAGTCCTCTTCTAGCCCGTCCACACTGCAGCTGCTTCCAGTTCAAGGAAACTGGCTTCTGCTTTTCCTCTGCCAACTCCCACGGGAGCTGGTTTATCCATCAGCACAATTCCCAAGCGAACCAAGTGTGGCTGGGAAACCCCAGTTGCCTGCACACCAAAGGCAATGCTGGGAATATCTTACAGGCTCCAAACTTGCTGGAGTCCTAGGAAAGGCAGTGATGCCCGATGAAGTGACTGGGACACAAGAGCAAGTAGAGCCTTTGGAGCTGACTTCTGAAGGCAGGGGAAAATTGTCCTGTGTTTCCAGGAGGGTGGCCCGGTTGAGTAAGGTGGGGAAATGAGGAAAAGAGCTGGCTTCAGACTGTTTTGCAGGGCCAACAGACCCACATTGTAACCACAAATGTACCTGAGACTAAGGCTGTGCTGTCTCCTAGAGCCTTTGGCTTGGGCCATGCAGCAGTTCAGAGTAGATAAAGGTAAAAGTCCCTTTGTTGCTCCTCTGACCCTGCCTGGGCTGCCTCCGAGCTGAGGCACCATTTCCCTCTGTGTTCCTGCCCTGTTGGTCCCTAGGACAAGACGGCTGCGAGTGGAGCCCTGCAGTTGGCGTTCCTGGCCCCTGTTTCCTGCAGCATCATCCCATTCCCTTCTGCCCACCCCATCTCCTCCTGCCCCTTCCCTCTGTTCCCCCCATGCCTCACCTCCTTGTCTCCCTTCCTCCTGCCAGATATGAGCTTAGAGTGATAGTGTGGAACACAGACGAGGTCATCCTGGAGGACGATGACTACTTCACTGGCGAGAAATCCAGTGACATTTTTGTCAGGGGGTATGTACGATGTGGCTGGCCAGTGCCACCACTTCCACTTCTCCTCGTGGTGGGGTCCTGGTGCTCACTTAGGCCCCAGGGCTGGTTTTGGAGAGGGGGGTTCTGTGATGCAGCTAGGAAGGGTTTCCCCATGGGGAGGGCCAGATGGTGCCAGTGCTGCTGTTATGTGCTGTGCTCTGTCTCTGCCTCTGTGTCTCTCTTGCTGGCTGCTTGACCTACTGCATGTGTCTGTCTGTGCTGCCTGGCCTGGTTGCCCAGCTTTGAGCTGTGGATCATTATCTGGAACACGGATGAGGTGGTTTTGGAAGATGATGCTTTCCTGGTGGGAGAGAAGATGTCTGTCAGGGGGTAATGGCCGAGGTCTTGCTGCTTGGTCCCTTCAGGTTATCTGATCTCAGACCCCACTGACCCTCCCCATATTCAGCATGGGGCAGATGGTACCTGTGGACCATCTCTGAGTGAGCCCTGGCCCACGATTTACCTTAACGTGCTTGTGAGACCCTTTTCTCCTGTCCTCATATAGCAGGGCTCTGAGACTGGCCCTCAGCATGGGCTCCGCCAAATTTGGTCCCCAGATTTCCCTTTCCCATCCCTGCGGAGCTGCCTGAACTGTCCTGCTTCAGCAAGAGAGGATTTGGATTTCCCAGAATTCAAACTTGGATCCTTTCATTCATTTTAAATTGACACGCACAGGTTAAGATGCAACTAGATCATAGCGCAATGTGCAGCAGGCAAGAAAACAAGCTTTCTCCAAAGGCTTAAACCCTATGTCATGGCAAAGAGGCATGAGGAGGAAGGTCAGATTAGTGTAGCAGAATCTAAGGCTGATGGCTGACATCACACCATGCACTGATTTCCCACAGCTCTGCTAAACTGCTCACTGCTTCCCAAAAGCTACCCTGCTACTCTGCAGGCTTGTGTGCTGAGGCCAGGTCTCCTTGTCTTGCACCTCATGCTGCTCTTGGAGAACGTGTTCCATTTTCTATGTCTGGTCCTGTTTGCAGAGTGCAGTGGAGGGTTGTTTAGGGCAGTGCATGCAGTGCCTGCCTCGGCATTCCCAGTGCCATGCTGCACAGAGGGCAGGTGCCCTTGGAGCGATGAACTTTAACATGCTGGCAGGACCCATGCTCTCTCATGCCATTGCTGCATACTGGCAGGCGTGTGAAATTTGTGTCTGTGTACATGTGCGTGAGGGGGACAAGGTCTTGTCACTGTCTGTTTCAAGGCTGGTAAGTAGGTGGTTTATGCATGGGTGGCTTTTCTGCGATGACTCTGAATCTGAAACGTGAGAGGCCTTCCCTTTGTGCTTGGGGTGGGATTGCTTGCCCTGTGTGTTTTGCAGGGCAGAGTGGGAGTGTCAGCATGCTCAGAGGCCAGGGGAACAACCCTGTACTAAGTGTCTAAGCACGGACCCATGTCCCTGCTGGCTGCAGCCCCTCAGGACCAAGAGACTCACACAAATCTGAGAGTTCCCTGAGGAACAGAGGTGTCCTGTCATGTCGAAGAAGCTGAGGAACATTCATAATGCTCCTTCCAGCAAGCTCTGCTCCAGACTTCCCAGCAGTGCTGCCTGCTCCTTTCCATCTCTTGAACATCCCCCTGCCCAGAGCAAGACCCCGATAACCAGCTTGCATGTTGCTCCCTCAATCAGCCTGTTCCCTCTAGGGCCCTCATGCCCATGTTGTCTCTTGGCGAGGCTGACATGGTGATTTGAGCAACCCTAGCCCACTGCTCATTACTCTTGAGTCCTTCCAGTGTGTCCATGCCTTGCTGGCCTGGAGACATGCCAGCTGTATGCGCAGGATGGCCCTTTGCCCTCTCCTCCCTCCTGCTAATATGTGCCACCCCTTCCATCCCTCTGGGCCCTGCAGGTGGCTGAAGGGCCAGCAGGAGGACAAGCAAGACACAGATGTGCATTACCACTCACTCACTGGCGAGGGCAACTTCAACTGGCGCTACATCTTTCCCTTTGACTACCTGATGGCAGAGGAGAAGATCGTCATCTCCAAGAAGGAGTCTATGTTCTCCTGGGATGAGACTGAATACAAGATCCCTGCTCGCCTCACCCTGCAGGTCTGGGATGCCGACCACTTCTCGGCCGACGATTTCCTCGGTAAGAGGGGAGGGCCAGCTGAGCTGGGGTGACAGGGAAGCTGGAGGGATAGGGGGAGGTTACATGGCTGATGGAGCAGGAAGGCATGTGGGATGAGGCAAGGTTTATGTAGGAACAGATCCTGGAAGGACAGCCCTGGTCTTTAAGCCAATTGTGTCCTACAAACGCCTTTGGATGCTGCAGGTAAGAGCAGTTAGGCTAAGAGGCCTTGTCTTCATGCTGCTGTTCAAAGGCTGCTCCTGTAGCAAAGGCATTAGCTTTTTCCCTTAGATGCCTGTCTGGGAGCTCTATGCCCAAGCTAGTTTTGGAGTGCAGGGTGGCTGGAAGCCGTGGGCAGATGTTTGAGAGGGTGAGAGGAGGTGGGGACGTGACCCAAAAAGCAGGCTATAGTGGAGAGATCGGAGGATGCATGTCCATAGATGTGTGGGAGGATGCCAGGACACACAGCTCAGAAATGCTCGCCAGGGCAGGAAATGTTGGCCCAGCCCGCCTCCAGCCAAAGACTCACAGTTGAGGGGTGCCACCATGTATCCTTCCCCCTCTCCTACCAGGGGCAATCGAGCTGGACCTGAACCGCTTTCCCCGGGGAGCTAAGACTGCAAAGCAGTGCAGCATGGAGATGGTGACAAATGAGGCAGAGCTGCCCATGGTTTCCATCTTCAAGCAGAAGCGAGTGAAAGGCTGGTGGCCGTTTGTGGCCAGGGATGAAAACGATGAGCTGGAGATCACGGTAAGGATGGGGAGAAGCGGGGGGATTTTCTGTCCTGGGGACTGCATCCTCTGTGTACATGGAGGCCCCTTTGCAGAGCTCCTTCATGCCTGCCTCTGCTACATGGGGCCCCCTCTGCTCACCATGTCGCTGGCTGGCACCGTCTCTGGGGCCTGCGGTGGAGAGTGTTGCCCATGTCTCAGCAGGCCTCTCTCTGCTCCCTGCAGGGAAAAGTTGAAGCTGAACTACACCTCCTGACAGCAGAGGAGGCAGAGAAATCGCCTGCTGGGCTGGCTCGCAATGAGCCTGACCCACTGGAGAAACCCAAGTAAGTAGGAGACCCCTCTCCCCCAGCAGATGCCTGGATTTGTGGGAGATGCTGCGTCGGGTGGTTCCCGGGGAGGTAGCCAGGCAGGGGAAGGTTAGAAAGGGGTCACTTATCTGGGGATGTAGGAATGAGGGCTGCGGGCAGGGTAAAAGGGGCAGAGTCACCTCTCCTGGTTCATTCCAGTGCCCTCTATTTACTTCCCTGCCTTTCCTTAGTCTCTTCCTTCTCTCCCTCCCTTCCTAGCTCCATCCCCCTTTCCCAGCCTCCCACCTCTTCTTCCTCCCCTCTGGTACCCGTTGCCAGGACATCAGCTTCATCAGGACCCCCTCCCCCACCCCCCCACTCAAGTCCCTGCACTCCTTCTGGCACAAATTCTGCTGGCTCCTCTTGGAAACCCTCCTGATCCTCAAGGTCAGGCTCTTTCACTGCGTGAAGGGTTATCCAAGGAAGGAGATCGTGGGCTCTCTCACAGTGCCCCTCTCCATTGCCAGCTGGGCTTGTAAAAGGAAAGTCAAGGCTGTGCCAGGGTGCGAGCAGACTGCGGTGAGCCGGGGAGGATCATGCACTTGGGCAGCCACAGGAAAGCCGCATCTGGGTGGGGATGGTTGCTGTGGCCCCAACCCAGAGAGAGCCTGCTGCACCCTGGAGTGGCTGGGTGGGACACAATGCTGCTGCCACATTGGCTCACATGTTGGTTGTATTGCTTGTTGTGCCTGCCCTTTCTGTGGCCATGGCATTCATGACAGATGTTTGCTTCCCCAACAGCCGCCCAGACACATCCTTCATCTGGTTCCTCAACCCCCTCAAGTCCATCAAATACCTCATCTGCACCCGCTACAAGTGGCTCATCATCAAAATAGTGTTGGCCCTGCTGCTCCTCATCATGCTGGCCCTCTTCCTTTACAGCATGCCAGGCTACATGGTCAAGAAGCTCCTGGGAGCGTGAAGCAAAGGGGCCTTCCCCACACGCCTAGCCCAGCGCCACCACCTGCCCCAGCCCCATGCCCTTCTCCTCGCCTCTGCCTTGCAGCAACCTTGAGGGACATCTCCTCCCTGCTGCTGTGCCTCCTATTTTGTGTTTCTGCTTTGTGGATCCCTTTCTTGGCTTTACTCTCAAAGAAGTGGGGTTGGAGAAGGCCTCTGGTCCCCAGGCTGTCCTGTGTCCCTCACCTGGGCTGGCAGAGATGCGTGGCTGGCTACTCTGGGTCACTCTTGCTGTGGGTCCCAGATGCTTTGACTCACTGGGGGCAGAGGTCGGTGCCCCCTCTGGGCAGCTCAGCTCCTCTGCCCCAGCAGAAAGCAGAGGGAGCACTAGGGTTGCGTTGCTGGAGCTGTGGGAATGCTGCCTAAATGCTTGTTCACAGGACACGTTAAAAGCAGTCATGAAACAGTGACGTGAGGCAGAGCAGCCAGGGCTTGCTGGGAGCACGCCAGCCCCTCCAGCTTGGGGACAAGGCACAGAGCAGCCCCAATACCTGGCCTCCATGCCAGCACTGCCGCTGCCCCCCTCCTAGCCCTGAAGGTCACTGCCCCTGACTGCAGGGGCTGATGCCACCACAGGGCACGCCAGCCACCCTGCCCCAACAGCAGTTGAGACTTGGCAGAGCCCTTGGGCTCTGCAAGGGGCAGACTGGGCTGCCCCATCCCCAGGAAGGCAGATTTCCAACAGCTCAAGCATCTTTCTAAGGCCACTGAAACCAGCAGCGGTGGTGGGACTTGCCTGAAGGCTCACATGGAGCCACATTCTCTGGTGCAGTGTGAGCTCAGCGTGGTCTGCTGGTTTACCTATTTATTTTGTACTGACCAGTACTTCTTGGGGCTGGGGCTTTTCTTGCTGTGTATATTGGGGGAGGGAGGGAAGGTCTCTTTCTTCAGCCCACTGCAATATTAAGCTGTTGAAGATCCACCTTTCTCAGCTTCAAGTGTGCAAGACCCTTACTCACTACCTGGGGAGCTCTTGGGGTTGTTTTTAGGATGATGTTGTTGTGGTTTGTCAATAAAAGTTGGTTTAAGCTCTTCCAGAAGAGCTGCTGTCTGCCCTCTGTTACCCAGCCACACGTGCCCTGGGGGTTCACCTCCAGCCCCGAGCGCAGATTGGACCCCCCAGGGTGGAGACCCCTTGCCCACTAGGCTGTGGACATATATACCAAATGCCACCATAGACTCGAGAATAGTTTATGTGGTCAGGGACCTGTGCCGATCTTCTAGTGCAACCGCGCTGCTTGAAGCTTGGCCAGCTGGAGCAGCTTGCTCATGGTCATGTCCAGTCAAGTTTGTATTCTCTACAAGAATGGAGACGCCACGGACTCTCTGGGGAACTCATTGCAGTGTTTAACCACCCTCACAGTAAAGAAGTATTTTCTGATCTTTAAGTGCAATTTCCTGTATTTCAGTTTGTGCCACTTGCCCCTTGTCCTGTCATTCAGCATCACTGAGAGGAGTCTTGCTCTCTCTTCTTTACTCCCCCTCCCCAATCACATACTAAGATGATCCCCCAGAGGCTTCTCCTCTCCAGGCTAAACAGTCCCAGCTCTCTCAGGCTCTCCTTGTCTGACAGATGCTCCAGTGCCTTAATCATCTTCGTTGCCCTTTGCTGGATTCACTACAGGAGCTCCGTGTGTCTCTTGTACTGGGGAGTCCAGAACTGGACACAGTACTCGAGGTGTGTCCTCAGCAGTGCTGTGTGGAGGGGAAGGACCACCTCCGTCGACCTGCTGGTAAAGCTCTTCCTAATGCAGCTCATGATGCTGTTGGCCTTTTCAGTCGATTGGCCCCAGCCTGTATTGGTGCATGGAGTTGTTCCTGCCCGGCTGCAGAACTTGGCATTTCCTTCTGCCCCACCCTGGGCTTGGAGTTTGTGCAATGCTGAGGGAGCTCCTCTAGTCCTGGCTGCAAGGCCGAGGACTGGAGGGGACTGAGGAGCAGGATCCCGGATCTGCTTTGCTGGAGGGGGCCTTCAGCCTCATTGAAAGAGCAGAGAGAGACACTGGCTGGAGTGATCTGGTGATAGGGGAAGAGATGGTTTCACACAGGACTCCTCCACAGCCCTCTGAGGTGCTGGGCAATTGGCATGGGCCAGCTATACTGCTTGGCAGTGCTCAGGGCTTGGTGATCAGGGGAGCCAGGAGGCAGGGCCAAGACAGTCACATGATTCTTTCTCTCCAGAACATGTGCCAAGGTCTGGCTGAAATTTACCTAGTCACATGAGTCTTTAGTGTTACTTGAAGGCTGTGATAGGAGGTGGGCTAGTGGATCCTGCATTGGCCATTTGAGTATCTAGTGACAAAGGAAAAGTGTCAGCAGCTTGTAAATGGTGCTCAGTCTTGAGTAGCTATTTTCTTTAACGTCAGAGCAGCACTCCCTGCCAGCACTTTCTCCTTTCTTGTTTCTTCTACCCAAACCGTTCACAGCCTCTCTCCTCATAACCCTACAGTGAGCCACATTCAAGGACTGCTTTCAAATACACCCTTCCTCTCCTTATGGGCCCCTCCAAAATGCAAGATGTCTTTTTACTTTCTCCCACTGCTCAGTTTCTACACCTGCCTGCTCTCGTCAGCATGGTACAAACACAAATGTTAATCTCACCTTCCTATTCTATGCATCAGGTATTTTGCCCAACTTTCCTTTGAAGCCTAAACATCACCAGGTCCCAGGTTCTCTATGTGAGTGAGTGACTGTTTGGCACACTCTGTCTTGAGGACCTGCTGGCCATTTCACACCAAGGATGGTTTGAGATCTCAAGGAGAAATGTGTTCTTACAAATCTCATGGAAAAAACTGGCTGAAGCAAACTCAAAGCATCCCTCTACCAGGAATCAGAGAAGTGCAGAGAGGGGGACACTCCAACTAGATGGTCACCTCCAGTGCCCCTTTCCATGTGTTCTCAAAAACAAGCAGCAAAAGCTTTTTGCTCCCAGTTTGTTAAGCATGGAGCAAAAAAAAAAATCAGAAAATGAGCTGCAATTCTGCACTTGCCTTTCTGTTTCTCCTCTTCCAAGGAAGAGGTGTTTGCTCTGAACAGGAATGAAGTGAGGCACAAAGCAGACCCAGTCTGGTGGAGTGCAGCACTTTGTTGCGGTAGCCCTGTTTGCCACGAAACCCTGTGGTAGCCTGAGGTCAATGCCTATCCCTGCTAGTGGAGTGTGGATGGAGTGGAGCTGGGTGGGCTTCCATTCCCAAAGCCAGTAAGAGCTCATTCCTCTTTGAGATCTGTGAGTTACCCATGTTTTATAGGCGCTTTGATGCTTTCCCATGGCACTCGACTTTTGCCCTGGCTCTACTATTTGGTTGACTCAGGTGTCACTGGTGTAGTTAGAGACCTGGCCTGAACTTCCTGAGCAGAAATGAAGCACCACATAAATTTGGATTATTGGGAGGGAGAGGAAATTTCAGCAGATGTCCTAGGGAAATAGTAATCTCCTAACTAAAAAGGCCCCCCCCAGGCATCACTGTCCCTGTCAGCTCGAGAGATGGTCTTTCATGCAGTAGTTTCTTCTCCATTCCTCTCCTGCAGTTTCAACATGTCTCATTCCTGATCTCTCAGGAGGATGGGTAGGTCTACAGACCATTCTCCAGGTTTTACACCCCTGACTCAGGACTCCCTCACCTCTAACTGTGCCTGCAGCTTCGCCCTGATGCTGCATTCAGCCCTTAGTCCCAGGGGCACCAGGAAAGAGCCACTGCTCCTTGCCACAGTGACCAGACCAGATCACAGGGGTTTGCTGTGAAGGACACAGCAGACTCTATCTCCATGGGAAGTGTTATTGCCATGAGAGAGCTCTGGAGCCGGACATCAGGCCTGGCCGGGCTGCCTTTCCCATCTTGGGTGGCTCTCCGCACACTGCTGCAGCACAGGGGCATGGGCCCTCCTTACCCTGCGGTGTCCCAGCCCTCCCCGCAGAGCTCAGCCCCTTGTAGGGTCACTGACCACACAGCCTCTCACAATCACAGACTCACAGAAAGGCTGAGGTTGGCAGGAACCTCAGGAGCTCATCTAGTCTCTCCTACCAGTCCTACCTGCTCACATCCTGGCTTCTGCCTGCCATCGCCAGCCAGTGATCAGCAGCATGGAGTTTAGTTGGAGGCCTCTAGCTAGCAGTGTGCCCCAGGGGTCAATACTGGGTCCAGTCTTGTTCAACTTATTCCTCAATGACCTGGATGAAAGGACAGAGTGCCTCCTCAGCAAGTTTGCTGAGGATGCTAAACTAGGAGGAACGGCTGACACACCAGAAGGCTGTGCTGCCATTGCGAGGGACCTGGACAGGCTGGAGAGTTGGGCGGAGAGGAGCCTCATGACATTCAACAAAGGCCAGTGCAGGGTCCTGCACCTGGGGAGGAATAACCTGGCGCATGGGCACCAGGACAGGCTCGGGGTTGACCTCCTGGAAAGCAGCTCTGCAGAGAAGGACCTGGGTGTCCTGGCGGACAACAAGTGAAGCTCGAGCTAGCAGTGTGGCCTTGTGGCCAACAAGGTCAATGGTACCCTGGGCAGCATTAGGAGGAATGTTGCCAGCAGGTGGAGGGAGGTGATCTTGCCCCTCTACTCAGCCCTGGTGAGGCCTCACCTGGAGTACTGTGTCCAATTCTGGGCTCCCCAGGACAAGAGAGACATGGCACTCCTGGAGAGAGTGCAGCAGAGGGCTGCAAAGATGAGGAAGGGACAGGAGCATCTCTCCTAGGAGGAAAGGCTGAGAGAGCTGGGCCTGTTCAGCCTGGAGAAGAGAAGACTGAGAGGCGATCTCATCAATGTGTACAAGTATGTGAAGGGAGGGTGTTGTGAGGATGGGGCCAGACTCTTCTCCATGGTGCCCAGTGACAGGACAAGAGGCAACGGGCACAACTTGAAACATAGGAAGTTCTGTCTGAACATGAGGAAATACTTCTTTCCTGGGAGGGTGACGGAGCACTGG
This sequence comes from Struthio camelus, assembly GCF_040807025.1. Classification (NCBI taxonomy): domain Eukaryota; kingdom Metazoa; phylum Chordata; class Aves; order Struthioniformes; family Struthionidae; genus Struthio; species Struthio camelus. The sequence goes on along the minus strand of NC_090944.1, from coordinate 8,307,901 downwards.
AGCAGGTTGCCCAGAGAGGCTGTGGAGTCTCCTTCGCTGAAGACATTCAAAAGCTGCCTGGACGCGATCCTGGGCAATGTCCTAGGGTCCTAGAGGACCCTGCTTGAGCAGGGAGGTTGGACTCAATGATCTCCAGAGGTCCCTTCCAACATCAGTCATTCTGTGATTCTGTGATCTCTACCTCCTGGGCTGGGGAGAGAATTGGGCTAGGAGCCCTCTGCTCCCCAAAGGCTGCCTACGCCATCTTGAGAGTGGGAAACCTGTCCTCATGCCCTGGGCCTTCTTGCACATGCCTCCATAGCCTCCAAGTAAAAATAAATACTGGGCATCTCTATCCCAGCCTCCTCCTCCAAGCAGGCTCAGCACTGAGACTGAGAGCAGCCTGCTCAGCTTTTCTCCACTCTGTTCTTGAAAGTTCTCAAAGAGAGAGATCCCTCAGCCTGCTTGAGAACCTCACTTCACTGCAAGTGGGTACAACCATCCCTCGGGAAACCCTGTCCGACCTAGTAAGGCCCAGCTCCCCTCAGCACCCCCCTAACAGGCTCCAGCACACCCACAGAAGCACCCCCTTATAGGTCAGTTCCCCTCAGCTCCCCCATTACATAGTACCCGTAAAAAAGGACCAGATCCCCTTCAGCACCCCCACGACAAGTCCAGCACCTCCAAAACAAGCCACAGATCCCCTCAGAAGTCCCCAAAACAAGCCCTGCACCCCCAAGGCCCAGATCCCCTCAGCACCCCCACAAGCCCAGCACCCCCAACACAACACCCAGATCCCCTCAGTAACCCCACAACAAGGCCCAGCACCCCCACAACAAGGCCCAGATCCCCTCCGCACCCCCCCACAAGCCCCGTACCCCCCCACACAACCCCCAGATCCCCTCAGCAGGGGACAGACTAGGCTTCCCCCCCCCGCCCCACACTGCCATCCACAACCAGCCAATCAGGACACAGCTAACACTCCCACACCCACCAATCAGGAGGCTCCTACCGCAGCTGTTGCTCCGGCACCTTCTAGAAGCTTCCCCGGGCCAGCAGGGAGTGAGGAAATGCCCAGAGAAAACGGGCTCCGGAGAAAAGGAGTAATGGAGCCACAACCAGCTGCTCGGGGGGAGAGGGCATCCCACCCCCTGCCCCTGCGCCTGACTCCGTAACCCCCGAGTGAAAATTAATCAGGAACGCCCCAAGGAAATGGCTGGGGGGGGTGAGGGGAAAGGGGGAGCTGCTGAAAAACAAAGAACAGCCAAACCCCAACCCAGCCTCCTTCCCATGGGTAAATAAATAAAACCCACAGTGTGTAAGTAAATAAATGACCCCTATGGGTGATTGCTTGTGGGGGAGGAAGAAGAAAAAGACAAAAAAAAAACCTGCTGGAAAAAAACCTGGAGAGTTTCAAGGCTGTAAAAAACTTCCTCAGGAAATACATTTTAAAAACCTGCACACAAGCTGCTCAAATATGGGCAACCACCACCCTCCATCTGCCAAAAGACAGGGAGAAAAAAAAAAAAAAAGAAAGTGTTGCAAATCAGAAAGGAAATGTGCCACCCCCCCCCCCCCAAAAAAAAAAGTGAAAATGTGGGGAATCCTTTCCCCCTTGCCCCTCCAAGAGCCGCTCCAATAACAATTGGCGATGGAGAAGGCTGCGGTGGAGGCTGCTGCGTTTCTGGCTGGCGTGGCGAGAGCTGTCTGTGGCAGGAAATCCAGCCGGACCGCCCCGGTACGGCCTCCTGGGCGCTGCTTGCCAGATGGCTTCTCCCCTTGGCGCCACGACGAGTGCCCACGTCTTGGGCAGCTCCTGGGACGAGGACCTGCCGCTTGTCCCCCCACCCCACTGTCTCCAGCACCAGGAGAGAGCCTGACTAGCGTTGCAGCCGCTCTGCTGCTTTTCACACCTTGTATGCGCCCTGGCCCCCAATACAACGCCCAGATCCCCTCAGGAACCTCCAACACAAGGCCCAGATCCCCTCAGCACCCTAAAACAAAGCCCAGAACTCCAAAAACAAGGCCCAGCACCCCCAAACATAAGGCCCAGATCCCGTTCAGCACCCCCATGACAAGCCCCACACCCCCAATACAAGGCCCAGATCCCCTCAGGACTCCCAAAACAAGCCCCAGCACCCCTAAAACAACACCTAGCTCTCCTCAGCACACTCACGACAAGCCCAGCTCTCCCTAATACAAGGCCCAGATCCCCTCAGCACTCCCAAAACAAGCCCAGCACCCCCAACAAAAGGCCCAGATCCCCCAGCACCACCATAAGCCCAGCCCCCCTACAAAATGCCCAGATCTCCTCAGCACCCACAACACAAGCCCCGCACCCCCAACATATCCCCTCAGCACCCCCACAGCAAGGCCCAGCACCCCCAAAACATGCCCAGATGACCAGATCGCCTCAGCATGTGCAAAACAAGACCCACCACTCACAAAACAAGGCCAAGATCCCCTCAGCACTACTAACACAAGGCCCAGATCCCCTCACCACCCCCAAAAAAAGACACAGATCCCATCAGAACCCCCAACACAAAGCCCAGCACTCCCAATACAAGGCCCAAATCCCCTCAACGTCCCCATGACAAGACCAGCATTTCCAATAAAAGCCCCAGATACCCTCAGCGCTCCTAAAACCAGGCCCAGGTCCCCTCCGCACCCCCCAAAAAAAGCCCCGCACCTCCAACACAATGCCCAGCACCCCAAAAACACAGCCCAGATCCCCTCAGCACCCCAACGACAAGACCAGCACCCCTAAAACAAGACCCAGCATCCCCAGAAAAAGGCCCCGATACTCTCAGGACGCCCAACACAAGGCCTAGATCCCCTAAGCACCATGACAAGCCCAGTACCCACAACAGAATGCCCAGATCCCCTCAGCACCCTCATGAAAAGCCCAGCACCCCCAATACAAGGCCCAGATACCTCCAGCACTCCCAAAACAATGCCTAGGTCCCCTCAGCACCCCAAAACAAGCCTAGCTCTCCCAAAACAAGTCCCAGCACCCCCAAAACAACGCCCTGACTACTCAGGACCCCCACAACAGGCCCTGCACCCCAAACACAAGGCCCACGTCCCCTCTCCACCCCCACGACAAGCCCAGCACCCCCAACACAATGCCCAGATCCCCTCAGCACCCCCATGACAAGCCCAGCACCAGGAGAGAGCCTGACTAGCGTTGCAGCCGCTCTGCTGCTTTTCACACCTTGTATGCGCCCTGGCCATCATCCCACATTGCTTCAATCTCTGCGCGTCTGTGGCAGGAGCCGTGCAAATCTCTATGTGCACCAGCTGAGCCAGGAGGGAGAGGTGGCCCTCTTGGGACAACAGCCTCCAGTCCTGCCCGTGCAGACGAGCGTACTGGACCTGACTTGCCACAGGAGAGTGCGACCAGCTCTTGCCAGGCTCAGCAGGAGACGCCTGCACTCTGCAGCAAGGCTTCGTAAGGGGGCTTCAGGCCTGGCTCCTGCGGAAGACCTTCCCAAAGGCACCTGGCACTTTCTCTCCCCACAACCTCCCCGCCAGCACCCGCACGATGCTTCCCACATACAAGGAGAACGTCAGGAAGCGAGAGCAGGCAACAGGCCCCTTTTACTGCTTGTTGCTGGTACAGAGCTATGAACGTGGGAACATGTGTTACAGACAGAGCAGAGCCACAGGATCAAACACAAGAGAGAGACTTGGTGAAGGGTGACATTCCGTGACGTTTGTTGCCGAGGCCATCAGATGAGGGGAGCCTATCAGTCCAGTTGGACTTTAAAAGCACAGACTTCAGCAGAGACTCTGCTTCATGGAGTCCAGAAGTCCAAAATACCCATGTTTGTATCTTGCCGACTGTGCTGGCTATTGTTTGAGTTCTTTGCTGAAGGCTTGAGTTGATTGCATACATATTTTGGGAAGTAAGACTGGGACCTGAAATACAAAGGGATGAAATGAAATGCAGCTTCCAGCAGCAATGATCTCTTGGACTGCTGGCAAGGGATGCCAAAACATTCAGTCCATTGCCATTGCAGACCGTTTTGGTGCTGGGAGATGCTATGTGGAGGGGATAGCTGTTCCAGCTCAGAGATCACATCTGTCTTTGGGCACTTTTCCCCTTCTGGACGGGTTGCTGCTGTGCCCTCCAATTGTGCACAGCAATCTTGTTGCAATTGTGAGCGGAAACGGCACACAAGCCATTTGCAGCATGCCTGCAGGGAGCTTTCTGGCGTGAGGCTCCAACTGGCAGAAGCTGCTCCTGCTTCTCTAGACTTTGTATAGGCAGCTTCCTTGTTATCCTCAAGCACAAGGCAACAGTGACTTGCTACAAGACTGGAGCAAAGGGCAGGGACGAACTGATTTCTTCTAACCCACTGGCTACCATTGAGGACTTGAGGGCGATGGAAGTGAACACTGTGGTCCCCATCAGGAGCACGTATTGTGTCTGTGCAAAGAGCGCTGCACAACGGGCATTGCTTCCAGCAGCCGTGCAGCCCTTCAACTCCAATTGTATGAGGTTTCCAGTTCCAAGCTTTCAGATGAGGCATGGAAAATGCCTGTTTCAGGTTTGCTAGCACAGGGGCCAGAGCTTTACTCATTGCCTCCTCCAGGAGTTCTAGCTCCTTTCTTTCTTGATGCTCAATGCTTTTCAGATGACTTCTGGGAAGTTCAGAATTAGCTCCAAGTCTGCTCCCAAATTCCTCTAGCCATAGGGAGACATTGCCACAGTTCTCTTGGACAACTGGAGTTGTAGGCGCAAAGCTAGCAGCAGCAACAAGAGTCTGGAATGAATTCAGGGAAACATGGAACAAGTTCTTCAGCCTTGAATTGTTCTTGTCTAAGCAATAGTTGTTAACACACTTCTCAACGAAACCTTCTAAAACATGTTGGGGGAAATGAATGTGCTGCCTGAACTTCTCACCATTCTCTTCCTCCGCAAGAGAGAGGAGAATAGCCGTTTCTAGTTGAGATCGATGGCCACTGAAAGCTGGAGAGTTAGAGCTCCTTTCCCAGGCTATATCAAGAGCAGTCTTCACAGACACTGCCTGTCAAAGAGCTCCTGAAAGCTCGTCACATAAAAAAATCAGCAACTGCTGTGATAGAGGGCACTGCTTGGCAGGACATGTGGAAACTTGTGAAGAAGTCTTCTCTCTGGCCCCGCAGGTAGAAAGTGGGGTTGTTTGCTCTTGTGAAAGCCTTCTGCATCTTTGCCAACCTTTCTGCTGCCACTTTGCCTAGAGACACTGCTGAATGTCTTCTGTATCCATGAGTGAAGACATATGTGGAGTTCCTGGCTGCCGAGTCCACCTGTTTTCTTATTTCATGCAGTCTGTCATGAATGCAACTTTGGTTGTCATGCATTGGCTCCTGTTCCTTTGTGTCGATGGGGAGGCTGATGAGCTGTGTGATGCGGTCGTGAAGCTGCTCCGTTCTGGTAAAAGCGCAGCTGCGCAAAGGCTTTTTCCTGAAGGGCAGTGCTCCCTTCATGACCACCTGCTTGGAAATAGCTTCGATTGGGCAGGTCTCTCTCAGGGAGTGGTCCTCTCAGGTCCCGAGTACAATTGTTTGCTGTCCCCACTGTAACGCTGAGCCATCTATTTCGTAGGCCCTACGCACGGTGTCTGGTTCACTCCCCCAGGTGACATGACAGTTTTGATCCCACACATTCCTCCAGTTCAAGTCTTGTGGAAGATTCTTGGCTTGCTAGACATATGATGGAGAGATGGGAGTTCGAGACTTGTACGCCCAGGCCCCAATCATATAGACGCACCGTTGGTATTATTCCAGATACGGTTGATTCTCTCTTTCATATTAACTGGAATGATCCCAAGGGGAATGGGGCTCCCTGTGTGCGTGGGCAGTGGCAACCAAGCTGTAATTTGGGGAGTAGTCACTCAATGTGCAAAACCTTTCCTTAGCTCCAAAACCAGATTGCTAGCTGTACGTTCTAACCATTCCCTCAACTGGTTTAAATCAACTAGGTGAACCAACCCCATGCCAATCCATAGGACCTATAACATTGGAACACTACATGAGCACATTACAGGCGATTGTGGAAGGTGTGTGATGGGCTCGACCATCGACGGGAACCAATTCTGAGAAGAAAGGAAAAGAAAACTTCTGGGATGTGAGTGTTAAAATTTTGGCCTTAACATTTCACAGAATCACAGGCTCAGAGAATGGTGGAGGTTGGAAGGGACCTCCGGAGATCCTGGAGTCCAACGCCCCTGCTCAGCCAGGGTCCTCTGGAGCATATTGCCCAGGATTGGGCCAGGCGGCTTTTGAATATCTCCAGGGAAGGAGACTCCACAACCTCTCTGGGCAACCTGGTCGAGTGCTCCGGAACCCTCTCCGCACCCCCAAAAAAAGGCCTAGATACCCTCAACACCCCCACAACAAGGCCCAGCACCCCCAAAACAACGCCCAGATCCCCACAGCACCCCGAAAACAAGGCCCAGATCCCCTAAGCACCCCAAAAACAAGCCTAGTTCTCCCAAAACAACGCCCACCACCCCCAACACAACACCATGACCACTCAGGACCCCCACGACAAGCCCAGCACCCCCAACACAAGGCCCACGTCCTCTAAGCACCCCCAAAACAAGACCCAGATCCCCTCTGCACCCCCATAACAAGCCCAGCAAACCCTACACAATGCCCAGCACCCCCAACACAATGCCCTGATCCCCTCTGCACCCCCATGACAATGCCCAGCCCTCCAAAACAAGGCCCAGCACCCCAAAAACAAGGCCTTGATCCCCTCTCCACCCCCACAAAAAACCCAGCACCCCCAACACAAGGCCCACCTCCTCTAAGCACCCCCACAACAACACCCAGATCCCCTCTGCACCCCCAACACAAGGTCCAGATCCCCTCTGCACCACAAAACAAAGACCAGCACCCCCAACACAAGGACCAACTCCCCTCTGCACCCCCCACGACAAGACCAGCACCCCCAACACAACGCCCCACTCCCCCCTGCACCCCTGCCACAAGCCCAGCACCAGCAGACACCCTGACCAGAAGGCTAGCCCGCGAGTTTATTGTAGACATGTTTTGGGAAGTACGACTAGCATCTGAAATACAAAGGGATGAAATGAAATGCAGCTTCCACCAGCAATGATCTCTTGCACTGCCTGCAAGGGATGCCATGGGAAATGCATCCTTTGGCAAGAAGCATTTTATTTCTTCCTCTCTGTTTGGCTCTTGCTTGAAATGTTCCAGCAGAGTGGTCTCACTAGGGAGGTTTATGTTTGGTTCTGCAGGAGGAGGTGCACTGGAAGATACTTTGTAGAGCCATTGTTTCCAGAGGCTAGCCAAGTGTTGCCTCAGCTTTTCTTCATGCAGCTCTTCCTTCTTTAGCGACAAAGCCACCAGTTGCCTTCTCTTGACAAGCTCGTGTTCACATTCTGGCTTCTTCTGATGCCCTTTGCTCTGATTCTTCTCCCGTTCAATGAACTCGGCAGACTTTCTCTGTGTCTCTTCCACAAGTGCTTCTCTCCGATCTTGCGGTTGATTTTCAATGCTTGCTTTCCGCTGAATCAAAAGCCCACTGGCGTCATCTTCCCTGAAATACGGTTCCAAGCCTTTCCAGAGGGTCTCATATTTATCTTGCACTTCCTCCATAAGGCTTCTTCGGGTCACATGCGGAACGTCTCCCTTTCTAATCCGATTGTTCCGTTTCATTTGCAAGTCTAGGATGTGGCTCCCCAGCTGCCAGGTCCACTGGCTGTCGGTTGTTCCTAAGCTGTTGTCTGCGGCAACTTCCCGAGTGTTTTGGAAAGGGAAAACAAACTTTTCATTCAGCAGAGCCTTCCACAAGTCACTCATACGAACTTTCAAGCTCGAGAGCCTTGAAATAGAGCCCTGCGATCCCTTCTTGGCAGCTTGGAGAATTGTGCTCTTTAACTGCTGCACGTGCTGGCTGTGTGTGGGGTTGGGTGGGGCCCTGGGTGGGTTTCCTTGCCACCCAGAGGTGAGCAAAGTAGTGACGGTGGGTGTTCACATCAAAGCGGATGACATCGCTGAAGCAGGTGACATGGCAGAACGCCTGCTGGGCGGCTGGGCGGCTGTCCCTGCCATTTCCTGCAGCTTTTCCTGCAGGCGTCTTTGTGCTTGCATGTTTTGTTCCTGGGCAGTTATTTCTCCAACATTGTGGTGCACAAAGCAGCAGCTTGGCGAAAGATTGACTTGCTTCATGCGGAGAAAAGCCTGCCCAGCTAGCTGAAGGACATCTTGCATGTCTCCAGGATTTTCTCCCAAGATATTGATCAGAGTCATGTTGCCAATGCCAATGCCAAAGGTGGCTAGCTCATTGTCATCATTAAGTGACTGCTTATTGGCCACCTCCATGGCACAAAGTCCTGCTGTGTCAACAATCAGCCTGTAATCAAAGTCCACGGCCTCTTGGCGTTTCTCGTCCACCTGAAGCAGCTGCATAAACGCTCCCCGCGTGCCTCTCCCCGCACTGACGTTCCACTGCAGACCAAACATGGCATTCAGCAGGCTTGACTTCCCCGGGCTCTGGATGCCAAGCACTGAGAGAACAAACGCTCTTCTCTCCCCTAGCTTCTCAATTAACTTGTCAAAGATTGCCCCAAGCCATCGTCACCGTACAGACGAAGCATCACCATCCACCACTTCAAGGGCATACCCTGAAACCGTCAGATCGACTGCCACTTCAGGTAGTTTGCAAAAACATTCATCTTTTGAGTTCAAGGATTCTAGAGCTTCACGAATCTGCCCTACTTCTGTCAAAAGACACTTAAGACCAATGGATGAATCATTGACTGCATTGGAGAGGGCTTCTAACTTATTCATCAATGCTGTTTTCAGACTGGTTTTTTTCCTTGCTTTTCTTTATTTCCAGGATTTGATACCACCACTGATGATACTCTTTCTGAAGTTCCTCCAAGTGCTCAGAGGACAGGTCATCCCTAAAGACCTTCATCCACTGCAGCAAGTATTTCTTGGTGTCTCTTGCCTGTGCCTGGAGAAAAGCGAGGACTGATTTCAGCAGCTGCTTGAGGGGGAACGCTCTGTCGAGTTGCTTTCTTCGTCCTGCACACTTCTCTGGCTCACTTTGGCTCCCATGATGTTCTATGTTCTTGTTCCTCTTTTCCTGCAAGCGGGGGAGCTCTTTCTCCTTTTTACACCATGGGTACCATAGTTGTCCTTGAAGAGGCAGTAGCTGTGATTTGATCTCAAACACAATTTCTCCTTTGTCAAGAATCCCACCAAGGTTCTTGCCTTTGCTTTGGCTCTCACACACTCTTCTGCCTCTTTAGCCACAATAAATCCACGTTGGCGAGCTGTGTCCTGACAAGCATCAAGCCTTAAAAGGTTGTTTCACCTTGCTAGTAGGTCTCTGATTGTTTTTACCAGCTCCTCTACTAATTCTGCTGTGTTTCTGTTCTGGATACCTCTTTTTACATTCTGGCTAGATCGGCCACATGCAACATTCTCTTCTTCAGTGAAAAGACAAATCAAAGGCTTTTGAGACTGCCACGGGTCACGTACAATGTTCATGCCTTTCTTGTCACTCTGGTCAGACTCAGCTAACTGAGAGCCTCCTTCACAGAAGAGATCTGCTGTAAAAACGGCAATTGTTGTTCATGACCTCTAGCATCTCCATGCAGGTTACAAAAAGCAACACAGCCGTCAAAAGTGTCATCAGCACTGCCACTGGCACAGGACCAAGAGATCTCCACAACACCTGTCATTAGAAGACAGCCTTTGGTGCTGCCTTTGCAATGTCGATGGAAGAAAGTGTCGTGTTTGTGTTTAGTCGGCAGAGCATTCAGGAGCTGAGCCTTGGAAGAGGAAGGAGAACTCCCGATCCGTAGGAAGGACACGATGAGTGTGTCTGCCTGATCAATCGGTTTGTTTTTGTGCCTCTGAATTGTGGTCTGCTCCTCTGAATTGTGGTCTGCTTTCCCAATTGTTCCGTCCCTTTCCAGCTCTTTTTAACTTGGCTGAGGGAACTCTCTTGGTGCGGTGCATGGATTTGGTAGCAGGAGGGGGAGCGCCAAGTGGCACAAAGCGAGGTTTGTTGAAATGTACTGTCTCGTGAAATCATGGGCACCATGAAACATCGCCACCTGGAGGTCCATGGTATGTATGTGTGTCAGACCTGCTTTAACAGAGGCATACCTTCTTCACTCTCAGCATTGAAAAACTGACTGTCAAAATCTGAGGCACTATCTGAGCACTCAGCGCCAAGGCTTGTTGCATTCGGAGTGCTCAGAACGCCTTCTTTTGCTTTGCCATGCTCCTGGCAAACCAGATACCTTCCACGGTAGTCCAGCATCAGCAGCTTGTGCCGAAAATGGAAGGGGTATTCACTGCCAATCCTGGGCTGGCTGTCACACAGGGCAGTCTTGTCGATAACCTGAAGATCTGCCCTCCCCCTTTTCCTTGCGTAGCAATTTTCTAGTCCCGGGTGTTTGATCAAGTGGAGGACCTCTTGGCCTCTGGAACGCTCATTCCTTTTAGGATCCTCCCACTGTTCTGCTGAGGGTGATGGCTTGGATGAATCTTTCTGCTCAGCCCCCTGACCGATATCAATTCTCCCCTGTTTTACAACTTCTTTCTGCAGATCACTGTTGGAGGCTACATAGTCTCCATTCACAGGGGAATTCAGATCTTGCTCCAGAGCGCCCCCAGGATCACATCCACCGCACTTTGTAAGGATCTCACGGACTTCTTCTGGCAGCCAGTTTCCTATGTGATGGTTCATCTGAGCTAAGCATTTAAACTTCTGTTCTGGAGACATGTTTTTGCATGTTGCTGCTCTACTCAGCCCTGTCAGGAGCAGGAAAGCCTGAGTTCGGGGAACGGCTGGCTTCCTAAGACTCAGGGAGCATTCCTGCGCCTCCTTCATAGCACTTCACATGGTGTTTCACTCTCGCCTCCCGCAGAGTCTTGCTCAGAGGTTTATTGACGCTGGCCCGGAGGTGGCGAAGGCGTCTAGCTCCGCGGGCGCTGGTTATTGGCACCTCTGCCCAGGCGCGGAGCCTGCTGCTGGCCCCAATCAGCTGGCCCTTGCCTGGCGCCTCCTGAGCACTCGCCGTGGCCCTCGCAGGAAGGAGGCACATCTGCGGAGGCCCTTGCGCAGCCCTCTGAAGGCGCCTGCAGGGCAGGCTGGGCAGGCTGGGCACAGCAGGCAGGCCAGGGCCGCTGTGCAGCCGGCGGCTGCAGCGGGAGGGGAGGGCGCCTCCAGTGGTGGGCTCCAGAGCTGCATGGTGGGCCAGCGCTGCAGGGAGGTGGCACACGCTGGCTCCTCGTCCTCTTCCTCCTCGGACTGCTCGGGGGGCGAAAGTGGCCGCACTGTGCCTTCCCCTGCCAGCGGGACGGGTGCCCAGGCACAGTGCAGGATGGACCGGCGCGGGATGTGGGCTGGCCAGTCGAGGTGTGGGGCTTTGGGGAGGCAGTCCAGGAGCTCGTGACCTTCCTCGCTCAGCAACACGGTCTGGTTGCGCCCAAAGCGGACCCGCCTGCGTGGTGGGGATGGCGGGAGGGCTGTGGGCACAAGCAGCTCACCCAGCACTCCTGCAGGTGTTGGGGGAGCGTCCAGCAGGATGGAGGTTGGTGGCAGTGGGAGAGGGCCATCCAACTTCCATCCATCCGTGTCCGGCTCAGAGGTCGGCAGGAGGTGGCGAGGGGACAAGATGTCCTCGCTTGTGAGCCTGGGAGGGAGAAAGGAGGTGAGGAGGCTGCCTTGGGTGCCCCAGGGGGAAGCCCTGGTGGCGGCAGCAGACGCCAAAGGGTGCCAGGGTGCGGGCGGAGGGGGCGCTGGGGCCAGGGCTGCAGCAGTGGGCAAGGAGCAAAGGGGCTTCCCAGTTGGTGAGCAGCAGGCATGCGGCATGTCCTGGGCATCCCGCGCGTCGACCCCAGCCCTAGCCATGCCATGCCCTGCTCTTTGGGGGCCCAGGCCAGGCGCAGGTCTGTGGCTCTGGGCTGCATCGGGCTCTTGCCTGCGGTGGGCCTGGCCAGGGCTGTGGGGCAGCCCCCCTGCAGGCCAGGCCTCCGCTTACCCTGCCTGCCGGCTGGCTGCACAGTCCTGCATGTCCACCGTGGGCAGGAAGGAGGCTGCTGGAAGAGGAGGCAGAGAGGCAGTGAGCGAGGGCAGCCCGTGGGCGGAGCCCCAGCTGGGGCCGAGGGCGGTGGGCGCTGGCGGCGCTGGGCTGTCTTGGCCGGGAGGCGCTGCCGAGCGCGCCTACGCTCTGGGCCGGGGCTGCTCACCTCCGGGCTCGTCCACGCTGCCGTTGCCCAGGCTGCCAGCACTGCCGCGAGGCCCCTGCACAGCCCAAGAGAGCGCTGCCTTAGTGGCGAGCATCCACGCTGCGCCAAGAGGCCCCCTGCTCGCGGAAGGGCTGCGCGGGGCACGCAGAGCTGAGGCTGGAGGCAGGCTTGCGCGCAGCACCGTCAGGCTGCCCTTGCTGCAGGTGCTGCCACGGCCTCAGCCCTCTCGCTGCCCGCGCCAGCTCGGGGCCATGCCCAGGCTGACTCCTACCTTGGGCCAGAGCCTTTTCCCCGCCAGCACCAACACCACCGCTATGCACAGGATCATGAGGACGTTGACGACCGAGGGCATGTGGGCCAGGCACACCACAAAAAGGCTCAGCACCACAAACTCGCCCACGACGCTCAGCCTCCGAGGCTCCATGCCGCCACCGGAAGCGCGCCGCGAGCGTGCAGCCTGCTCAGCGCTCCGCCTCCACGTCCTGCTCCAAGAGTGCCACCCAAAACACAGCACCCACCTCTGAGCACGCCGCCCCTTGCAGCCACCCTCCCCCTCCCCGACCAAGGCAGACCAGCAGCCCCCAAAGCCCTGCTCCCCACCGCCCCTCCAACGCCCCTCCACCAACCTCCCCCGACCCTGACCGCTCCGCTCTGCTCTGCGGCTCACCCTGTGCACGCTCCTCCGCACCCCAAGATCGACAGCGTCAATCTGACACCAGGAGAAGAGCCAAAGGCCGCCGAGAGCAACTCTGCAAAAAGCAGGGCACGGTGCGCTCACTCCGTCGGCCTTGCCTGGCTGCCCGCTCCCGCGGCTGCTTTCCCACGTGTGACGCGGGGACACCGGGTGGTGAGCAGCAAGGGCGCAGAATGGTGCCCGAGCGTGGCTGGGCTTCGCGGCGGGGACGTTTGCCTGATTGTGGCACTTGTGCCCACCGAGGGAGCGTGCAGCGGGTGGTGGGCGCTGGGGGGGCGACAAAGCCAGGGAGAGCGCCCCGAGGGGAGGAGAGACTGCAGAGAGACGGAAGGAGCCAGCTCTTACCCCGCTGCCTCGCTCCTTCGCCCCAGCTCAACGCCACGCTCTCCACCTGCTCGCGCACTCGCTCGCACACTCGCTCGCTCGCTCGCTCGCAGGCAAAGTGACAGCGGCACTTCCCCCAGCCCCACCTCCAGAAAGACCCCGGCATTGTGATGCCATGGCCACATCACTTCCACACACCTTGTCTGCCAGGGCACCCCCAGGCCCCACCTGACGCTGCTCTCACCCAAACCCCAACAAGGCGCAGCCCGCCAAGGCCAGCCCCAACACAGCTCCCGCCAGCACAAAGCCCAACCAAAGCCCAGAGTCGTCCCTGACAAGCCCATGCCGAGCCCGTGGCTCGTTCTTCCTTTGGGCACTTTTCCCCTTCTGGACGGGTTGCTGCTGTGCCCTCCAATTGTGCACAGCAATCTTGTTGCAATTGTGAGCGGAAACGGCACACAAGCCATTTGCAGCATGCCTGCGGGGAGCTTCCTGGGGTGAAATGGGAATGGGGCTCCCTGTGTGCGTGGGCAGTGGCAACCAAGCTGTAATTTGGGGAGTAGTCACTCAATGTGCAAAACCTTTCCTTAGCTCCAAAACCAGATTGCTAGCTGTACGTTCTAACCATTCCCTCAACTGGTTTAAATCAACTAGGTGAACCAACCCCTGTAGCAACCATATGACCTATAGCATTGGAACACTACATGAGCACATTACAGGTGATTGTGGAAGATTTGTGATGGGCTCAACCATCGATGGGAACCAATTCTGAGAAGAAAGGAAAAGAAAACTTCTGGGATGTGAGTGTTAAAATTTTAGCCTTAACATTTCACAGAATCACAGGCTCACAGAATGGTGGAGGTTGGAAGGGACCTCCGGAGATCCTGGAGTCCAACGCCCCTGCTCAGCCAGGGTCCTCTGGAGCATATTGCCCAGGATTGGGCCAGGCGGCTTTTGAATATCTCCAGGGAAGGAGACTCCACAACCTCTCTGGGCAACCTGGTCGAGTGCTCCGGAACCCTCTCCGCACCCCAAAAAAAAGGCCTAGATCCCCTCAACACCCCCATGACAAGGCCCAGCACACCCAAAACAATGCCCAGATCCCCACCGTACCCCGAAAACAAGGCCCAGATCCCCTCAGCACTCCCAAGACAAGGCCCACATCGCCTGTCCATCCCCAATACAAGGCCCAGATCCCCTCAGCACCCTTACGACAAGCCCACTACCCCCAAAACAAGGCCCACACCCCAAAAACAAGGCCCAGATCCCCTCAGCACCCCCCTGACAAGCCCACCACCCCCATTACAAGGCCGAGCATACCCTCAGCACCCCCATGACAAGGCCCAGATCCCCTCAGCATCCCCACGACAAGCCCAGCACACCCATTACAAGGCCGAGCATTCCCTCAGCACCCCCATGACAAGACCCAGCTCCCCTCTGCACCCCCACAACAAGCCCAGACCCCCAATACAATGCCCAGATCCCCTAAGCACCCCAAAAACAAGCCTAGTTCTCCCAAAAAAAAGCCCACCACCCCCAACACAACACCATGACCACTCAGGACCCCCACGATAAGCCCAGCACCCCCAACACAAGGCCCACGTCCTCTAAGCACCCCCAAAACAAGACCCAGACCCCCTCTGCACCCCCATAACAAGCCCAGCAAACCCTACACAATGCCCAGCACCCCCAACACAATGCCCTGATCCCCTCAGCACCCCCACAACAAGCCCAGCACTCCCAAAACAAGGCCCAGCACCCCAAAAACAAGGCCCTGATCCCCTCTCCACCCCCACAACAAACCCAGCACCCCCAACACAAGGCCCACCTCCTCTAAGCACCCCCACAACAACACCCAGATCCCCTCTGCACCCCCAACACAAGGTCCAGATCCCCTCTGCACCTCAAAACAAAGACCAGCACCCCCAACACAAGGACCAACTCCCCTCTGCACCCCCCACGACAAGACCAGCACCCCCAACACAACGCCCCACTCCCCCCTGCACCCCCGCCACAAGCCCAGCACCAGGAGACACCCTGACCAGAAGGCTAGCCCGCGAGTTTATTGTAGACATGTTTTGGGAAGTACGACTAGCATCTGAAATACAAAGGGATGAAATGAAATGCAGCTTCCACCAGCAATGATCTCTTGCACTGCCTGCAAGGGATGCCATGGGAAATGCATCCTTTGGCAGGAAGCATTTTATTTCTTCCTCTCTGTTTGGCTCTTGCTTGAAATGTTCCAGCAGAGTGGTCTCACTAGGGAGGTTTATGTTTGGTTCTGCAGGAGGAGGTGCACTGGAAGATACTTTGTAGAGCCATTGTTTCCAGAGGCTAGCCAAGTGTTGCCTCAGCTTTTCTTCATGCAGCTCTTCCTTCTTTAGCGACCAAGCCACCAGTTGCCTTCTCTTGACAAGCTCGTGTTCACATTCTGGCTTCTTCTGATGCCCTTTGCTCGGATTCTTCTCCCGTTCAATGAACTCGGCAGACTTTCTCTGTGTCTCTTCCACAAGTGCTTCTCTCCGATCTTGCGGTTGATTTTCAATGCTTGCTTTCCGCTGAATCAAAAGCCCACTGGCGTCATCTTCCCTGAAATATGGTTCCAAGTCTTTCCAGAGGGAAAGAGAGAGAGTCTTTCATATTTATCTTGCACTTCCTCCATAAGGCTTCTTCGGGTCACATGCGGAACGTCTCCCTTTCTAATCCGATTGTTCCGTTTCATTTGCAAGTCTAGGATGTGGCTCCCCAGCTGCCAGGTCCACTGGCTGTCGGTTGTTCCTAAGCTGTTGTCTGCGGCAACTTCCCGAGTGTTTTGGAAAGGGAAAACAAACTTTTCATTCAGCAGAGCCTTCCACAAGTCACTCATACGAACTTTCAAGCTCGAGAGCCTTGAAATAGAGCCCTGCGATCCCTTCTTGGCAGCTTGGAGAATTGTGCTCTTTAACTGCTGCATGTGCTGGCTGTGTGGGGGGTTGGGTGGGGCCATGGGTGGGTTTCCTTGCCACCCAGAGGTGAGCAAAGTAGTGACGGTGGGTGTTCACATCAAAGCGGATGACATTGCTGAAGCAGGTGACATGGCAGAATGCCTGCTGGGCGGCTGGGCGGCTGTCCCTGCCATTTCCTGCAGCTTTTCCTGCAGGCGTCTTTGTCCTTGCATGTTTTGTTCCTGGGCAGTTATTTCTCCAACATTGTGGTGCACAAAGCAGCAGCTTGGCGAAAGATTGACTTGCTTCATGCGGAGAAAAGCCTGCCCAGCTAGCTGAAGGACATCTTGCATGTCTCCAGGATTTTCTCCCAAGATATTGATCAGAGTCATGTTGCCAATGCCAATGCCAAAGGTGGCTAGCTCATTGTCATCATTAAGTGACTGCTTATTGGCCACCTCCATGGCACAAAGTCCTGCTGTGTCAACAATCAGCCTGTAATCAAAGTCCACGGCCTCTTGGCGTTTCTCGTCCACCTGAAGCAGCTGCATAAACGCTCCCCGCGTGCCTCTCCCCGCACTGACGTTCCACTGCAGACCAAACATGGCATTCAGCAGGCTTGACTTCCCCGGGCTCTGGATGCCAAGCACTGAGAGAACAAACGCTCTTCTCTCCCCTAGCTTCTCAATTTGTCAAAGATTGCCCCAAGCCATCGTCACCGTACAGACGAAGCATCACCATCCACCACTTCAAGGGCATACCCTGAAACCGTCAGATCGACTGCCACTTCAGGTAGTTTGCAAAAACATTCATCTTTTGAGTTCAAGGATTCTAGAGCTTCACGAATCTGCCCTACTTCTCTCAAAAGACGCTTAAGACCAATGGATGAATCATTGACTGCATTGGAGAGGGCTTCTAACTTATTCATCAATGCTGTTTTCAGACTGGTTTTTTTCCTTGCTTTTCTTTATTTCCAGGATTTGATACCACCACTGATGATACTCTTTCTGAAGTTCCTCCAAGTGCTCAGAGGACAGGTCATCCCTAAAGACCTTCATCCACTGCAGCAAGTATTTCTTGGTGTCTCTTGCCTGTGCCTGGAGAAAAGCGAGGACTGATTTCAGCAGCTGCTTGAGGGGGAACGCTCTGTCGAGTTGCTTTCTTCGTCCTGCACACTTCTCTGGCTCACTTTGGCTCCCATGATGTTCTATGTTCTTGTTCCTCTTTTCCTGCAAGCAGGGGAGCTCTTTGTCCTTTTCACACCATGGGTACCATAGTTGTCCTTGAAGAGGCAGTAGCTGTGATTTGATCTCAAACACAATTTCTCCTTTGTCAAGAATCCCACCAAGGTTCTTGCCTTTGCTTTGGCTCTCACACACTCTTCTGCCTCTTTAGCCACAATAAATCCACGTTGGCGAGCTGTGTCCTGACAAGCATCAAGCCTTAAAAGGTTGTTTCACCTTGCTAGTAGGTCTCTGATTGTTTTTACCAGCTCCTCTACCAATTCTGCTTTGTTTCTGTTCTGGATACCTCTTTTTACATTCTGGCTAGATCGGCCACATGCAACATTCTCTTCTTCAGTGAAAAGACAAATCAAAGGCTTTTGAGACTGCCACGGGTCACGTACAATGTTCATGCCTTTCTTGTCACTCTGGTCAGACTCAGCTAACTGAGAGCCTCCTTCACAGAAGAGATCTGCTGTAAAAACGGCAATTGTTGTTCATGACCTCTAGCATCTCCATGCAGGTTACAAAAAGCAACACAGCCGTCAAAAGTGTCATCAGCACTGCCACTGGCACAGGACCAAGAGATCTCCACAACACCAGTCATTAGAAGACAGCCTTTGGTGCTGCCTTTGCAATGTCGATGGAAGAAAGTGTCGTGTTTGTGTTTAGTCGGCAGAGCATTCAGGAGCTGAGCCTTGGAAGAGGAAGGAGAACTCCCGATCTGTATGAAGGACACGATGGGTGTGTCTGCCTGATCAATCGGTTTGTTTTTGTGCCTCTGAATTGTGGTCTGCTCCTCTGAATTGTGGTCTGCTTTCCCAATTGTTCCGTGGCTTTCCAGCTCTTTTTAACTTGGCTGAGGGAACTCTCTTGGTGCGGTGCATGGATTTGGTAGCAGGAGGGGGAGCGCCAAGTGGCACAAAGCGAGGTTTGTTGAAATGTACTGTCTCGTGAAATCATGGGCACCATGAAACATCGCCACCTGGAGGTCCATGGCATGTGTGTGTGTCAGACCTGCTGTAACAGAGGCATACCTTCTTCACTCTCAGCATTGAAAAACTGACTGTCAAAATCTGAGGCACTATCTGAGCACTCAGTGCCAAGGCTTGTTGCATTCGGAGTGCTCAGAACGCCTTCTTTTGCTTTGCCATGCTCCTGGCAAACCAGATACCTTCCACGGTAGTCCAGCATCAGCAGCTTGTGCCGAAAATGGAAGGGGTATTCACTGCCAATCCTGGGCTGGCTGTCACACAGGGCAGTCTTGTGGATAACCTGAAGATCTGCCCTCCCCCTTTTCCTTGCGTAGCAATTTTCTAGTCCCGGGTGTTTGATCAAGTGGAGGACCTCTTGGCCTCTGGAACGCTCATTCCTTTTAGGATCCTCCGACTGTTCTGCTGAGGGTGATGGCTTGGATGAATCTTTCTGCTCAGCCCCCTGACCGATATCAATTCTCCCCTGTTTTACAACTTCTTTCTGCAGATCACTGTTGGAGGCTACATAGTCTCCATTCACAGGGGAATTCAGATCTTGCTCCAGAGCGCCCCCAGGATCACATCCACCGCACTTTGTAAGGATCTCACGGACTTCTTCTGGCAGCCAGTTTCCTATGTGATGGTTCATCTGAGCTAAGCATTTAAACTTCTCTTCTGGAGACATGTTTTTGCATGTTGCTGCTCTACTCAGCCCTGTCAGGAGCAGGAAAGCCTGAGTTCGGGGAACGGCTGGCTTCCTAAGACTCAGGGAGCATTCCTGCGCCTCCTTCATAGCACTTCACATGGTGTTTCACTCTCGCCTCCCGCAGAGTCTTGCTCAGAGGTTTATTGACGCTGGCCCGGAGGTGGCGAAGGCGTCTAGCTCCGCGGGCGCTGGTTATTGGCACCTCTGCCCAGGCGCGGAGCCTGCTGCTGGCCCCAATC
Source organism: Struthio camelus (assembly GCF_040807025.1). Lineage (NCBI taxonomy): Eukaryota > Metazoa > Chordata > Aves > Struthioniformes > Struthionidae > Struthio > Struthio camelus. The sequence continues at coordinate 8,288,607 of NC_090944.1, read as the reverse complement.
AGCTGGCCCTTGCCTGGCGCCTCCTCAGCACTCGCCGTGGCCTTCGCAGGAAGGAGACGCATCTGCGGAGGCCCTTGCGCAGCCCTCTGAAGGCGCCTGCAGGGCAGGCTGGGCAGGCTGGGCACAGCAGGCAGGCCAGGGCTGCTGTGCAGCCAGTGGCTGCAGCGGGAGGGGAGGGCGCCTCCGGTGGTGGGCTCCAGAGCTGCATGGTGGGCCAGCGCTGCAGGGAGGTGGCACACGCTGGCTCCTCGTCCTCTTCCTCCTCGGACTGCCCGGCGGGTGAAACTGGCCGCACTGTGCCTTCCCCTGCCAGCGGGACGGGTGCCCAGGCACAGTGCAGGATGGACCGGCGCGGGATGTGGGCTGGCCAGTCGAGGTGTGGGGCTTTGGGGAGGCAGTCCAGCAGCTCGTGACCTTCCTCGCTCAGCAACACGGTCTGGTTGCGCCCAAAGTGGACCCGCCTGCGTGGTGGGGATGGCGGGAGGGCTGTGGGCACAAGCAGCTCACCCAGCACTGCTGCAGGTGTTGGGGGAGCATCCAGCAGGATGGAGGGTGGTGGCAGTGGGAGAGGGCCATCCAACTTCCATCCATCCGTGTCCGGCTCGGAGGTGGGCAGGAGGTGGCGAGGGGGCAAGGTGTCCTCGCTTGTGAGCCTGGGAGGGAGAAAGGAGGTGAGGAGGCTGCCTTGGGTGCCCCAGGGGGAAGCCCTGGTGGTGGTAGCAGATGCCAAAGGGTGCCAGGGTGCGGGCGGAGGGGGCGCTGGGGCCAGGGCTGCAGCAGTGGGCAAGGAGCAAAGGGGCTTCCCAGTTGGTGAGCAGCAGGCATGCGGCATGTCCTGGGCATCCCGCGCGTCGACCCCAGCCCTAGCCATGCCATGCCCTGCTCTTTGGGGGGCCCAGGCCAGGCGCAGGTCCGTGGCTCTGGGCTGCATCGGGCTCTTGCCTGCGGTGGGCCTGGCCAGGGCTGTGGGGCAGCCCCCCTGCAGGCCAGGCCTCCGCTTACCCTGCCTGCCGGCTGGCTGCACAGTCCTGCATGTCCACCGTGGGCAGGAAGGAGGCTGCTGGAAGAGGAGGCAGAGAGGCAGTGAGCGAGGGCAGCCCGTCGGCGGAGCCCCAGCTGGGGCCGAGGGCGGTGGGCGCTGGCGGCGCTGGGCTGTCTTGGCCGGGAGGCGCTGCCGAGCGCGCCTACGCTCTGGGCCGGGGCTGCTCACCTCCGGGCTCGTCCACGCTGCCGTTGCCCAGGCTGCCAGCACTGCCGCGAGGCCCCTGCACAGCCCAAGAGAGCGCTGCCTTAGTGGCGAGCATCCACGCTGCGCCAAGAGGCCCCCTGCTCGCGGAAGGGCTGCGCGGGGCACGCAGAGCTGAGGCTGGAGGCAGGCTTGCGCGCAGCACCGTCAGGCTGCCCTTGCTGCAGGTGCTGCCACGGCCTCAGCCCTCTCGCTGCCCGCGCCAGCTCGGGGCCATGCCCAGGCTGACTCCTACCTTGGGCCAGAGCCTTTTCCCCGCCAGCACCAACACCACCGCTATGCACAGGATCATGAGGACGTTGACGACCGAGGGCATGTGGGCCAGGCACACCACAAAAAGGCTCAGCACCACAAACTCGCCCACGACGCTCAGCCTCCGAGGCTCCATGCCGCCACCGGAAGCGCGCCGCGAGCGTGCAGCCTGCTCAGCGCTCCGCCTCCACGTCCTGCTCCAAGAGTGCCACCCAAAACACAGCACCCACCTCTGAGCACGCCGCCCCTTGCAGCCACCCTCCCCCTCCCCGACCAAGGCAGACCAGCAGCCCCCAAAGCCCTGCTCCCCACCGCCCCTCCAACGCCCCTCCACCAACCTCCCCCGACCCTGACCGCTCCGCTCTGCTCTGCGGCTCACCCTGTGCACGCTCCTCCGCACCCCAAGATCGACAGCGTCAATCTGACACCAGGAGAAGAGCCAAAGGCCGCCAAGAGCAACTCTGCAAAAAGCAGGGCACGGTGCGCTCACTCCGTCGGCCTTGCCTGGCTGCCCGCTCCCGCGGCTGCTTTCCCACGTGTGACGCGGGGACACCGGGTCGTGAGCAGCAAGGGCGCAGAATGGTGCCCGAGCGTGGCTGGGCTTCGCGGCGGGGACGTTTGCCTGATTGTGGCACTTGTGCCCACCGAGGGAGCGTGCAGCGGGTGGTGGGCACTGGGGGGGCGACAAAGCCAGGGAGAGCGCCCCGAGGGGAGGAGAGACTGCAGAGAGACGGAAGGAGCCAGCTCTTACCCCGCTGCCTCGCTCCTTCGCCCCAGCTCAACACCACGCTCTCCACCTGCTCGCGCACTCGCTCGCACACTCGCTCGCTCGCTCGCTCGCAGGCAAAGTGACAGCGGCACTTCCCCCAGCCCCACCTCCAGAAAGACCCCGGCATTGTGATGCCATGGCGACATCACTTCCACACACCTGGTCTGCCAGGGCACCCCCAGGCCCCACCTGACGCTGCTCTCACCCAAACCCCAACAAGGCACAGCCCGCCAAGGCCAGCCCCAACACAGCTCCCGCCAGCACAAAGCCCAACCAAAGCCCAGAGTCGTCCCTGACAAGCCCATGCCGAGCCCGTGGCTCGTTCTTCCTTTGGGCACTTTTCCCCTTCTGGACGGGTTGCTGCTGTGCCCTCCAATTGTGCACAGCAATCTTGTTGCAATTGTGAGCGGAAACGGCACACAAGCCATTTGCAGCATGCCTGCGGGGAGCTTTCTGGCGTGAGGCCCCAATTGGCAGAAGCTGCTCCTGCTTCTCTAGACTTTGTATAGGCAGCTTCCTTGTTATCCTCAAGCACAAGGCAACAGTGACTTGCTACAAGACTGGAGCAAAGGGCAGGGACCAACTGATTTCTTCTAACCCACTGGGTCCCATTGAGGACTTGAGGGCGATGGAAGTGAACACTGTGGTCCCCATCAGGAGCACGTATTGTGTCTGTGCAAAGAGCGCTGCACAACGGGCATTGCTTCCAGCAGCCGTGCAGCCCTTCAACTCCGATTGTATGAGGTTTCCAGTTCCAAGCTTTCAGATGAGGCATGGAAAATGCCTGTTTCAGGTTTGCTAGCACAGGGGCCAGAGCTTTACTCATTGCCTCCTCCAGGAGCTCTAGCTCCTTTCTTTCTTGATGCTCAATGCTTTTCAGATGACTTCTGGGAAGTTCAGAATTAGCTCCAAGTCTGCTCCCAAATTCCTCTAGCCACAGGGAGACATTGCCACAGTTCTCTTGGACAACTGGAGTTGTAGGCGCAAAGCTAGCAGCAGCAACAAGAGTCTGGAATGAATTCAGGGAAACATGGAACAAGTTCTTCAGCCTTGAATTGTTCTTGTCTAAGCAATAGTTGTTAACACACTTCTCAACGAAACCTTCTAAAACATGTTGGGGGAAATGAATGTGCTGCCTGAACTTCTCACCATTCTCTTCCTCCGCAAGAGAGAGGAGAATAGCCGTTTCTAGTTGAGATCGATGGCCACTGAAAGCTGGAGAGTTAGAGCTCCTTTCCCAGGCTATATCAAGAGCAGTCTTCACAGGCACTGCCTGTCAAAGAGCTCCTGAAAGCTCGTCACATAAAAAAAATCAGCAACTGCTGTGATAGAGGGCACTGCTTGGCAGGACATGTGGAAACTTGTGAAGAAGTCTTCTCTCTGGCCCCGCAGGTAGAAAGTGGGGTTGTTTGCTCTTGTGAAAGCCTTCTGCATCTTTGCCAACCTTTCTGCTGCCACTTTGCCTAGAGACACTGCTGAATGTCTTCTGTATCCATGAGTGAAGACATATGTGGAGTTCCTGGCTGCCGAGTCCACCTGTTTTCCTATTTCATGCAGTCTGTCATGAATGCAACTTTGGTTGTCATGCATTGGCTCCTGTTCCTTTGTGTCGATGGGGAGGCTGATGAGCTGTGTGATGCGGTCGTGAAGCTGCTCCGTTCTGGTAATAGCGCAGCTGCGCAAAGGCTTTTTCCTGAAGGGCAGTGCTCCCTTCATGACCACCTGCTTGGAAATAGCTTCGATTGGGCAGGTCTCTCTCAGGGAGTGGTCCTCTCAGGTCCCGAGTACAATTGTTTGTTGTCCCCACTGTAACGCTGAGCCATCTATTTCGTAGGCCCTACGCACGGTGTCTGGTTCACTCCCCCAGATGACATGACAGTTTTGATCCCACGCATTCCTCCAGTTCAAGTCTTGTGGAAGATTCATGGCTTGCTAGACATATGATGGAGAGATGGGAGTTTGAGACTTGTATGCCCAGGCCCCAATCATATAGACGCACCGTTGGTATTATTCCCGATACGGTTGATTCTCTCTTTCATATTAACTGGAATGATCCCAAGGGGAATGGGGCTCCCTGTGTGCGTGGGCAGTGGCAACCAAGCTGTAATTTGGGGAGTAGTCACTCAATGTGCAAAACCTTTCCTTAGCTCCAAAACCAGATTGCTAGCTGTACGTTCTAACCATTCCCTCAACTGGTTTAAATCAACTAGGTGAACCAACCCCATGCCAATCCATAGGACCTATAGCATTGGAACACTACATGAGCACATTACAGGCGATTGTGGAAGGTGTGTGATGGGCTCGACCATCGACGGGAACCAATTCTGAGAAGAAAGGAAAAGAAAACTTCTGGGATGTGAGTGTTAAAATTTTAGCCTTAACATTTCACAGAATCACAGGCTCACAGAATGGTGGAGGTTGGAAGGGACCTCCGGAGATCCTGGAGTCCAACGCCCCTGCTCAGCCAGGGTCCTCTGGAGCATATTGCCCAGGATTGGGCCAGGCGGCTTTTGAATATCTCCAGGGAAGGAGACTCCACAACCTCTCTGGGCGACCTGGTCGAGTGCTCCGGAACCCTCTCCGCACCCCCAAAAAAAGGCGTAGATCCCCTCAACACCCCCACGACAAGGCCCAGCACCCCCAAAACAACGCCCAGATCCCCTCAGTACCCTGAAAACAAGGCTCAGATCCCCTCAGCCCCCTTACGACAAGCCCTCACCCCAACACAAGGCCCACACCCTGAAAACAAGGCCCAGATGCCCTAAGCACCCCGAAAACAAGCCTAGTTCTCCCAAAACAACGCCCACCACACCCAACACAACACCATGACCACTCAGGACCCCCACGACAAGCCCAGCACCCCCAACACAAGGCCCACGTCCCCTAAGCACCCCCAAAACAAGACCCAGATCCCCTCTCCACCCCCATAACAAGCCCAGCAAACCCTACACAATGCCCAGCACCCCCAACACAATGCCCTGATCCCCTCAGCACCCCCATGACAAGCCCAGCACTCCCAAAACAAGGCCCAGCACCCCAAAAACAAGGCCCTGATCCCCTCTCCACCCCCACAAAAAACCCAGCACCCCCAACACAAGGCCCATCTCCTCTAAGCACCCCCACAACAACACCCAAATCCCCTCAGCACCCCCAACACAAGGTCCAGATCCCCTCTGCACCCCAAAACAAAGACCAGCACTCCAAAAACAAGGCCCTGATCCCTTCTGCACCCCCATGACAAGCCCAGCACCCCCAACACAAGGCCCACCTCCTCTAAGCACCCCCACAACAACACCCAGATCCCCTCTGCACCCCCAACACAAGGTCCAGATCCCCTCTGCACCCCCCCATGACAAGACCAGCACCCCCAACACAACGCCCCACTCCCCCCTGCACCCCTGCCACAAGCCCAGCACCAGCAGACACCCTGACCAGAAGGCTAGCCCGCGAGTTTATTGTAGACATGTTTTGGGAAGTACGACTAGCATCTGAAATACAAAGGGATGAAATGAAATGCAGCTTCCAGCAGCAATGATCTCTTGCACTGCCTGCAAGGGATGCCATGGGAAATGCATCCTTTGGCAAGAAGCATTTTATTTCTTCCTCTCTGTTTGGCTCTTGCTTGAAATGTTCCAGCAGAGTGGTCTCACTAGGGAGGTTTATGTTTCGTTCTGCAGGAGGAGGTGCACTGGAAGATACTTTGTAGAGCCATTGTTTCCAGAGGCTAGCCAAGTGTTGCCGCAGCTTTTCTTCATGCAGCTCTTCCTTCTTTAGCGACCAAGCCACCAGTTGGCTTCTCTTGACAAGCTCGTGTTCACATTCTGGCTTCTTCTGATGCCCTTTGCTCGGATTCTTCTCCCGTTCAATGAACTCGGCAGACTTTCTCTGTGTCTCTTCCACAAGTGCTTCTCTCCGATCTTGCGGTTGATTTTCAATGCTTGCTTTCCGCTGAATCAAAAGCCCACTGGCGTCATCTTCCCTGAAATACGGTTCCAAGTCTTTCCAGAGGGTCTCCTATTTATCTTGCACTTCCTCCATAAGGCTTCTTCGGGTCACATGCGGAACGTCTCCCTTTCTAATCCGATTGTTCCGTTTCATTTGCAAGTCTAGGATGTGGCTCCCCAGCTGCCAGGTCCACTGGCTGTCGGTTGTTCCTAAGCTGTTGTCTGCGGCAACTTCCCGAGTGTTTTGGAAAGGGAAAACAAACTTTTCATTCAGCAGAGCCTTCCACAAGTCACTCATACGAACTTTCAAGCTCGAGAGCCTTGAAATAGTGCCCTGCGATCCCTTCTTGGCAGCTTGGAGAATTGTGCTCTTTAACTGCTGCACGTGCTGGCTGTGTGTGGGGTTGGGTGGGGCCCTGGGTGGGTTTCCTTGCCACCCAGAGGTGAGCAAAGTAGTGACTGTGGCTGTTCACATCAAAGCGGATGACATTGCTGAAGCAGGTGACATGGCAGAATGCCTGCTGGGCGGCTGGGCGGCTGTCCCTGCCATTTCCTCCAGCTTTTCCTGCAGGCGTCTTTGTGCTTGCATGTTTTGTTCCTGGGCAGTTATTTCTCCAACATTGTGGTGCACAAAGCAGCAGCTTGGCGAAAGATTGACTTGCTTCATCCGGAGAAAAGCCTGCCCAGCTAGCTGAAGGACATCTTGCATGTCTCCAGGATTTTCTCCCAAGATATTGATCAGAGTCATGTTGCCAATGCCAATGCCAAAGGTGGCTAGCTCATTGTCATCATTAAGTGACTGCTTATTGGCCACCTCCATGGCACAAAGTCCTGCTGTGTCAACAATCAGCCTGTAATCAAAGTCCACGGCCTCTTGGCGTTTCTCGTCCACCTGAAGCAGCTGCATAAACGCTCCCCGCGTGCCTCTCCCCGCACTGACGTTCCACTGCAGACCAAACATGGCATTCAGCAGGCTTGACTTCCCCGGGCTCTGGATGCCAAGCACTGAGAGAACAAACGCTCTTCTCTCCCCTAGCTTCTCAATTAACTTGTCAAAGATTGCCCCAAGCCATCGTCACCGTACAGACGAAGCATCACCATCCACCACTTCAAGGGCATACCCTGAAACCGTCAGATCGACTGCCACTTCAGGTAGTTTGCAAAAACATTCATCTTTTGAGTTCAAGGATTCTAGAGCTTCACGAATCTGCCCTACTTCTCTCAAAAGACACTTAAGACCAATGGATGAATCATTGACTGCATTGGAGAGGGCTTCTAACTTATTCATCAATGCTGTTTTCAGACTGGTTTTTTCATTGCTTTTCTTTATTTCCAGGATTTGATACCTTCACTGATGATACACTTTCTGAAGTTCCTCCAAGTGCTCAGAGGACAGGTCATCCCTAAAGACCTTCATCCACTGCAGCAAGTATTTCTTGGTGTCTCTTGCCTGTGCCTGGAGAAAAGCGAGGACTGATTTCATCAGCTGCTTGAGGGGGAACGCTCTGTCGAGTTGCTTTCTTCGTCCTGCACACTTCTCTGGCTCACTTTGGCTCCCATGATGTTCTATGTTCTTGTTCCTCTTTTCCTGCAAGCGGGGGAGCTCTTTCTCCTTTTTACACCATGGGTACCATAGTTGTCCTTGAAGAGGCAGTAGCTGTGATTTGATCTCAAACACAGTTTCTCCTTTGTCAAGAATCCCACCAAGGTTCTTGCCTTTGCTTTGGCTCTCACACACTCTTCTGCCTCTTTAGCCACAATAAATCCACGTTGGCGAGCTGTGTCCTGACAAGCATCAAGCCTTAAAAGGTTGTTTCACCTTGCTAGCAGATCTCTGATTGTTTTTACCAGCTCCTCTACCAATTCTGCTTTGTTTCTGTTCTGGATACCTCTTTTTACATTCTGGCTAGATCGGCCACATGCAACATTCTCTTCTTCAGTGAAAAGACAAATCAAAGGCTTTTGAGACTGCCACGGGTCACGTACAATGTTCATGCCTTTCTTGTCACTCTGGTCAGACTCAGCTAACTGAGAGCCTCCTTCACAGAAGAGATCTGCTGTAAAAACGGCAATTGTTGTTCATGACCTCTAGCATCTCCATGCAGGTTACAAAAAGCAACACAGCCGTCAAAAGTGTCGTCAGCACTGCCACTGGCACAGGACCAAGAGATCTCCACAACACCTGTCATTAGAAGACAGCCTTTGGTGCTGCCTTTGCAATGTCGGTGGCAGAAAGTGTCGTGTTTGTGTTTAGTCGGCAGAGCATTCAGGAGCTGAGCCTTGGAAGAGGAAGGAGAACTCCCGATCCGTATGAAGGACACCATGAGTGTGTCTGCCTGATCAATCGGTTTGTTTTTGTGCCTCTGAATTGTGGTCTGCTCCTCTGAATTGTGGTCTGCTTTCCCAATTGTTCCGTCCCTTTCCAGCTCTTTTTAACTTGGCTGAGGGAACTCTCTTGGTGCGGTGCATGGATTTGGTAGCAGGAGGGGGAGCGCCAAGTGGCACAAAGCGAGGTTTGTTGAAATGTACTGGCTCGTGAAATCAGGGGCACCATGAAACATCGCCACCTGGAGGTCCATGGCATGTGTGTGTGTCAGACCTGCTTTAACAGAGGCATCCCCTTCTTCACGCTCAGCATTGAAAAACTGACTGTCAATATCTGAGGCACTATCTGAGCACTCAGTGCCAAGGCTTGTTGCATTCGGAGTGCTCAGAACGCCTTCTTTTGCTTTGCCATGCTCCTGGCAAACCAGATACCTTCCACAGTAGTCCAGCATCAGCAGCTTGTGCCGAAAATGGAAGGGGTATTCACTGCCAATCCTGGGCTGGCTGTCACACAGGGCAGTCTTGTCGATAACCTGAAGATCTGCCCTCCCCCTTTTCCTTGCGTAGCAATTTTCTAGTCCCGGGTGTTTGATCAAGTGGAGGACCTCTTGGCCTCTGGAACGCTCATTCCTTTTAGGATCCTCCCACTGTTCTGCTGAGGGTGATGGCTTGGATGAATCTTTCCGCTCAGCCCCCTGACCGATATCAATTCTCCCCTGTTTTACAACTTCTTTCTGCAGATCACTGTTGGAGGCTACATAGTCTCCATTCACAGGGGAATTCAGATCTTGCTCCAGAGCGCCCCCAGGATCACATCCACCGCGCTTTGTAAGGATCTCACGGACTTCTTCTGACAGCCAGTTTCCTATGTGATGGTTCATCTGAGCTAAGCATTTAAACTTCTCTTCTGGAGACATGTTTTTGCATGTTGCTGCTCTACTCAGCCCTGTCAGGAGCAGGAAAGCCTGAGTTCGGGGAACGGCTGGCTTCCTAAGACTCAGGGAGCATTCCTGCGCCGCCTTCTTTTCACTTCACATGGTGTTTCACTCTCGCCTCCCGCAGAGTCTTGCTCAGAGGTTTATTGACGCTGGCCCGGAGGTGGCGAAGGCGTCTAGCTCCGCGGGCGCTGGTTACTGGCACGTCTGCCCAGGCGCGGAGCCTGCTGCTGGCCCCAATCAGCTGGCCCTTGCCTGGCGCCTCCTGAGCACTCGCCGTGGCCCTCGCAGGAAGGAGGCGCATCTGCGGAGGCCCTTGCGCAGCCCTCTGAAGGCGCCTGCAGGGCAGGCTGGGCAGGCTGGGCACAGCAGGCAGGCCAGGGCCGCTGTGCAGCCGGCGGCTGCAGCGGGAGGGGAGGGCGCCTCCAGTGGTGGGCTCCAGAGCTGCATGGTGGGCCAGCGCTGCAGGGAGGTGGCACACGCTGGCTCCTCGTCCTCTTCCTCCTCGGACTGCTCGGGGGGCGAAAGTGGCCGCACTGTGCCTTCCCCTGCCAGCGGGACGGGTGCCCAGGCACAGTGCAGGATGGACCGGCGCGGGATGTGGGCTGGCCAGTCGAGGTGTGGGGCTTTGGGGAGGCAGTCCAGCAGCTCGTGACCTTCCTCGCTCAGCAACACGGTCTGGTTGCGCCCAAAGCGGACCCGCCTGCGTGGTGGGGATGGCGGGAGGGCTGTGGGCACAAGCAGCTCACCCAGCACTCCTGCAGGTGTTGGGGGAGCGTCCAGCAGGATGGAGGTTGGTGGCAGTGGGAGAGGGCCATCCAACTTCCATCCATCCGTGTCCGGCTCAGAGGTCGGCAGGAGGTGGCGAGGGGACAAGATGTCCTCGCTTGTGAGCCTGGGAGGGAGAAAGGAGGTGAGGAGGCTGCCTTGGGTGCCCCAGGGGGAAGCCCTGGTGGCGGCAGCAGACGCCAAAGGGTGCCAGGGTGCGGGCGGAGGGGGCGCTGGGGCCAGGGCTGCAGCAGTGGGCAAGGAGCAAAGGGGCTTCCCAGTTGGTGAGCAGCAGGCATGCGGCATGTCCTGGGCATCCCGCGCGTCGACCCCAGCCCTAGCCATGCCATGCCCTGCTCTTTGGGGGCCCAGGCCAGGCGCAGGTCTGTGGCTCTGGGCTGCATCGGGCTCTTGCCTGCGGTGGGCCTGGCCAGGGCTGTGGAGGCCAGGCCTCCGCTTACCCTGCCTGCCGGCTGGCTGCACAGTCCTGCGTGTCCACCGTGGGCAGCAAGGAGGCTGCTGGAAGAGGAGGCAGAGAGGCAGTGAGCGAGGGCAGCCCGTCGGCGGAGCCCCAGCTGGGGCCGAGGGCGGTGGGCGCTGGCGGCGCTGGGCTGTCTTGGCCGGGAGGCGCTGCCGAGCGTGCCTGTGCTCTGGGCCGGGGCTGCTCACCTCCGGGCTCGTCCACGCTGCCGTTGCCCAGGCTGCCAGCACTGCCGCGAGGCCCCTGCACAGCCCAAGAGAGCGCTGCCTTAGTGGCGAGCATCCACGCTGCGCCAAGAGGCCCCCTGCTCGCGGAAGGGCTGCGCGGGGCACGCAGAGCTGAGGCTGGAGGCAGGCTTGCGCGCAGCACCGTCAGGCTGCCCTTGCTGCAGGTGCTGCCGCGGCCTCAGCCCTCTCGCTGCCCGCGCCAGCTCGGGGCCATGCCCAGGCTGACTCCTACCTTGGGCCAGAGCCTTTTCCCCGCCAGCACCAACACCACCGCTATGCACAGGATCGTGAGGACGTTGACGACCGAGGGCATGTGGGCCAGGCACACCACAAAGAGGCTCAGCACCACAAACTCGCCCACGACGCTCAGCCTCCGAGGCTCCATGCCGCCACCGGAAGCGCGCCGCGAGCGTGCAGCCTGCTCAGCGCTCCGCCTCCACGTCCTGCTCCAAGAGTGCCACCCAAAACACAGCACCCACCTCTGAGCACGCCGCCCCTTGCAGCCACCCTCCCCCTCCCCGACCAAGGCAGACCAGCAGCCCCCAAAGCCCTGCTCCCCACCGCCCCTCCAACGCCCCTCCACCAACCTCCCCCGACCCTGACCGCTCCGCTCTGCTCTGCGGCTCACCCTGTGCACGCTCCTCCGCACCCCAAGATTGACAGCGTCAATCTGACACCAGGAGAAGAGCCAAAGGCCGCCAAGAGCAACTCTGCAAAAAGCAGGGCACGGTGCGCTCACTCCGTCGGCCTTGCCTGGCTGCCCACTCCCGCGGCTGCTTTCCCACGTGTGACGCGGGGACACCGGGTCGTGAGCAGCAAGGGCGCAGAATGGTGCCCGAGCGTGGCTGGGCTTCGCGGCGGGGACGTTTGCCTGATTGTGGCACTTGTGCCCACCGAGGGAGCGTGCAGCGGGTGGTGGGCGCTGGGGGGGCGACAAAGCCAGGGAGAGCGCCCCGAGGGGAGGAGAGACTGCAGAGAGACGGAAGGAGCCAGCTCTTACCCCGCTGCCTCGCTCCTTCGCCCCAGCTCAACACCACGCTCTCCACCTGCTCGCGCACTCGCTCGCACACTCGCTCGCTCGCTCGCTCGCAGGCAAAGTGACAGCGGCACTTCCCCCAGCCCCACCTCCAGAAAGACCCCGGCATTGTGATGCCATGGCGACATCACTTCCACACACCTGGTCTGCCAGGGCACCCCCAGGCCCCACCTGACGCTGCTCTCACCCAAACCCCAACAAGGCGCAGCCCACCAAGGCCAGCCCCAACACAGCTCCCGCCAGCACAAAGCCCAACCAAAGCCCAGAGTCGTCCCTGACAAGCCCATGCCGAGCCCGTGGCTCGTTCTTCCTTTGGGCACTTTTCCCCTTCTGGACGGGTTGCTGCTGTGCCCTCCAATTGTGCACAGCAATCTTGTTGCAATTGTGAGCGGAAACGGCACACAAGCCATTTGCAGCATGCCTGTGGGGAGCTTTCTGGCATGAGGCCCCAATTGGCAGAAGCTGCTCCTGCTTCTCTAGACTTTGTATAGGCAGCTTCCTTGTTATCCTCAAGCACAAGGCAACAGTGACTTGCTACAAGACTGGAGCAAAGGGCAGGGACCAACTGATTTCTTCTAACCCACTGGGTCCCATTGAGGACTTGAGGGCGATGGAAGTGAACACTGTGGTCCCCATCAGGAGCACGTATTGTGTCTGTGCAAAGAGCGCTGCACAACGGGCATTGCTTCCAGCAGCCGTGCAGCCCTTCAACTCCGATTGTATGAGGTTTCCAGTTCCAAGCTTTCAGATGAGGCATGGAAAATGCCTGTTTCAGGTTTGCTAGCACAGGGGCCAGAGCTTTACTCATTGCCTCCTCCAGGAGCTCTAGCTCCTTTCTTTCTTGATGCTCAATGCTTTTCAGATGACTTCTGGGAAGTTCAGAATTAGCTCCAAGTCTGCTCCCAAATTCCTCTAGCCACAGGGAGACATTGCCACAGTTCTCTTGGACAACTGGAGTTGTAGGCGCAAAGCTAGCAGCAGCAACAAGAGTCTGGAATGAATTCAGGGAAACATGGAACAAGTTCTTCAGCCTTGAATTGTTCTTGTCTAAGCAATAGTTGTTAACACACTTCTCAACGAAACCTTCTAAAACATGTTGGGGGAAATGAATGTGCTGCCTGAACTTCTCACCATTCTCTTCCTCCGCAAGAGAGAGGAGAATAGCCGTTTCTAGTTGAGATCGATGGCCACTGAAAGCTGGAGAGTTAGAGCTCCTTTCCCAGGCTATATCAAGAGCAGTCTTCACAGGCACTGCCTGTCAAAGAGCTCCTGAAAGCTCGTCACATAAAAAAAATCAGCAACTGCTGTGATAGAGGGCACTGCTTGGCAGGACATGTGGAAACTTGTGAAGAAGTCTTCTCTCTGGCCCCGCAGGTAGAAAGTGGGGTTGTTTGCTCTTGTGAAAGCCTTCTGCATCTTTGCCAACCTTTCTGCTGCCACTTTGCCTAGAGACACTGCTGAATGTCTTCTGTATCCATGAGTGAAGACATATGTGGAGTTCCTGGCTGCCGAGTCCACCTGTTTTCCTATTTCATGCAGTCTGTCATGAATGCAACTTTGGTTGTCATGCATTGGCTCCTGTTCCTTTGTGTCGATGGGGAGGCTGATGAGCTGTGTGATGCGGTCGTGAAGCTGCTCCGTTCTGGTAATAGCGCAGCTGCGCAAAGGCTTTTTCCTGAAGGGCAGTGCTCCCTTCATGACCACCTGCTTGGAAATAGCTTCGATTGGGCAGGTCTCTCTCAGGGAGTGGTCCTCTCAGGTCCCGAGTACAATTGTTTGTTGTCCCCACTGTAACGCTGAGCCATCTATTTCGTAGGCCCTACGCACGGTGTCTGGTTCACTCCCCCAGATGACATGACAGTTTTGATCCCACGCATTCCTCCAGTTCAAGTCTTGTGGAAGATTCATGGCTTGCTAGACATATGATGGAGAGATGGGAGTTTGAGACTTGTATGCCCAGGCCCCAATCATATAGACGCACCGTTGGTATTATTCCCGATACGGTTGATTCTCTCTTTCATATTAACTGGAATGATCCCAAGGGGAATGGGGCTCCCTGTGTGCGTGGGCAGTGGCAACCAAGCTGTAATTTGGGGAGTAGTCACTCAATGTGCAAAACCTTTCCTTAGCTCCAAAACCAGATTGCTAGCTGTACGTTCTAACCATTCCCTCAACTGGTTTAAATCAACTAGGTGAACCAACCCCATGCCAATCCATAGGACCTATAGCATTGGAACACTACATGAGCACATTACAGGCGATTGTGGAAGGTGTGTGATGGGCTCGACCATCGACGGGAACCAATTCTGAGAAGAAAGGAAAAGAAAACTTCTGGGATGTGAGTGTTAAAATTTTAGCCTTAACATTTCACAGAATCACAGGCTCACAGAATGGTGGAGGTTGGAAGGGACCTCCGGAGATCCTGGAGTCCAACGCCCCTGCTCAGCCAGGGTCCTCTGGAGCATATTGCCCAGGATTGGGCCAGGCGGCTTTTGAATATCTCCAGGGAAGGAGACTCCACAACCTCTCTGGGCGACCTGGTCGAGTGCTCCGGAACCCTCTCCGCACCCCCAAAAAAAGGCGTAGATCCCCTCAACACCCCCACGACAAGGCCCAGCACCGCCAAAACAACGCCCAGATCCCCTCAGTACCCCGAAAACAAGGCTCAGATCCCCTCAGCCCCCTTACGACAAGCCCTCACCCCAACACAAGGCCCACACCCTGAAAACAAGGCCCAGATGCCCTAAGCACCCCGAAAACAAGCCTAGTTCTCCCAAAACAACGCCCACCACACCCAACACAACACCATGACCACTCAGGACCCCCACGACAAGCCCAGCACCCCCAACACAAGGCCCACGTCCCCTAAGCACCCCCAAAACAAGACCCAGATCCCCTCTCCACCCCCATAACAAGCCCAGCAAACCCTACACAATGCCCAGCACCCCCAACACAATGCCCTGATCCCCTCAGCACCCCCATGACAAGCCCAGCACTCCCAAAACAAGGCCCAGCACCCCAAAAACAAGGCCCTGATCCCCTCTCCACCCCCACAAAAAACCCAGCACCCCCAACACAAGGCCCATCTCCTCTAAGCACCCCCACAACAACACCCAAATCCCCTCAGCACCCCCAACACAAGGTCCAGATCCCCTCTGCACCCCAAAACAAAGACCAGCACTCCAAAAACAAGGCCCTGATCCCTTCTGCACCCCCATGACAAGCCCAGCACCCCCAACACAAGGCCCACCTCCTCTAAGCACCCCCACAACAACACCCAGATCCCCTATGCACCCCCAACACAAGGTCCAGATCCCCTCTGCACCCCCCCATGACAAGACCAGCACCCCCAACACAACGCCCCACTCCCCCCTGCACCCCTGCCACAAGCCCAGCACCAGCAGACACCCTGACCAGAAGGCTAGCCCGCGAGTTTATTGTATACATGTTTTGGGAAGTACGACTAGCATCTGAAATACAAAGGGATGAAATGAAATGCAGCTTCCAGCAGCAATGATCTCTTGCACTGCCTGCAAGGGATGCCATGGGAAATGCATCCTTTGGCAAGAAGCATTTTATTTCTTCCTCTCTGTTTGGCTCTTGCTTGAAATGTTCCAGCAGAGTGGTCTCACTAGGGAGGTTTATGTTTGGTTCTGCAGGAGGAGGTGCACTGGAAGATACTTTGTAGAGCCATTGTTTCCAGAGGCTAGCCAAGTGTTGCCGCAGCTTTTCTTCATGCAGCTCTTCCTTCTTTAGCGACCAAGCCACCAGTTGGCTTCTCTTGACAAGCTCGTGTTCACATTCTGGCTTCTTCTGATGCCCTTTGCTCGGATTCTTCTCCCGTTCAATGAACTCGGCAGACTTTCTCTGTGTCTCTTCCACAAGTGCTTCTCTCCGATCTTGCGGTTGATTTTCAATGCTTGCTTTCCGCTGAATCAAAAGCCCACTGGCGTCATCTTCCCTGAAATATGGTTCCAAGTCTTTCCAGAGGGTCTCCTATTTATCTTGCACTTCCTCCATAAGGCTTCTTCGGGTCACATGCGGAACGTCTCCCTTTCTAATCCGATTGTTCCGTTTCATTTGCAAGTCTAGGATGTGGCTCCCCAGCTGCCAGGTCCACTGGCTGTCGGTTGTTCCTAAGCTGTTGTCTGCGGCAACTTCCCGAGTGTTTTGGAAAGGGAAAACAAACTTTTCATTCAGCAGAGCCTTCCACAAGTCACTCATACGAACTTTCAAGCTCGAGAGCCTTGAAATAGTGCCCTGCGATCCCTTCTTGGCAGCTTGGAGAATTGTGCTCTTTAACTGCTGCACGTGCTGGCTGTGTGTGGGGTTGGGTGGGGCCCTGGGTGGGTTTCCTTGCCACCCAGAGGTGAGCAAAGTAGTGACTGTGGCTGTTCACATCAAAGCGGATGACATTGCTGAAGCAGGTGACATGGCAGAATGCCTGCTGGGCGGCTGGGCGGCTGTCCCTGCCATTTCCTCCAGCTTTTCCTGCAGGCGTCTTTGTGCTTGCATGTTTTGTTCCTGGGCAGTTATTTCTCCAACATTGTGGTGCACAAAGCAGCAGCTTGGCGAAAGATTGACTTGCTTCATGCGGAGAAAAGCCTGCCCAGCTAGCTGAAGGACATCTTGCATGTCTCCAGGATTTTCTCCCAAGATATTGATCAGAGTCATGTTGCCAATGCCAATGCCAAAGGTGGCTAGCTCATTGTCATCATTAAGTGACTGCTTATTGGCCACCTCCATGGCACAAAGTCCTGCTGTGTCAACAATCAGCCTGTAATCAAAGTCCACGGCCTCTTGGCGTTTCTCGTCCACCTCAAGCAGCTGCATAAACGCTCCCCGCGTGCCTCTCCCCGCACTGACGTTCCACTGCAGACCAAACATGGCATTCAGCAGGCTTGACTTCCCCGGGCTCTGGATGCCAAGCACTGAGAGAACAAACGCTCTTCTCTCCCCTAGCTTCTCAATTAACTTGTCAAAGATTGCCCCAAGCCATCGTCACCGTACAGACGAAGCATCACCATCCACCACTTCAAGGGCATACCCTGAAACCGTCAGATCGACTGCCACTTCAGGTAGTTTGCAAAAACATTCATCTTTTGAGTTCAAGGATTCTAGAGCTTCACGAATCTGCCCTACTTCTCTCAAAAGACACTTAAGACCAATGGATGAATCATTGACTGCATTGGAGAGGGCTTCTAACTTATTCATCAATGCTGTTTTCAGACTGGTTTTTTCATTGCTTTTCTTTATTTCCAGGATTTGATACCTTCACTGATGATACACTTTCTGAAGTTCCTCCAAGTGCTCAGAGGACAGGTCATCCCTAAAGACCTTCATCCACTGCAGCAAGTATTTCTTGGTGTCTCTTGCCTGTGCCTGGAGAAAAGCGAGGACTGATTTCATCAGCTGCTTGAGGGGGAACGCTCTGTCGAGTTGCTTTCTTCGTCCTGCACACTTCTCTGGCTCAGTTTGGCTCCCATGATGTTCTATGTTCTTGTTCCTCTTTTCCTGCAAGCGGGGGAGCTCTTTCTCCTTTTTACACCATGGGTACCATAGTTGTCCTTGAAGAGGCAGTAGCTGTGATTTGATCTCAAACACAGTTTCTCCTTTGTCAAGAATCCCACCAAGGTTCTTGCCTTTGCTTTGGCTCTCACACACTCTTCTGCCTCTTTAGCCACAATAAATCCACGTTGGCGAGCTGTGTCCTGACAAGCATCAAGCCTTAAAAGGTTGTTTCACCTTGCTAGCAGATCTCTGATTGTTTTTACCAGCTCCTCTACCAATTCTGCTTTGTTTCTGTTCTGGATACCTCTTTTTACATTCTGGCTAGATCGGCCACATGCAACATTCTCTTCTTCAGTGAAAAGACAAATCAAAGGCTTTTGAGACTGCCACGGGTCACGTACAATGTTCATGCCTTTCTTGTCACTCTGGTCAGACTCAGCTAACTGAGAGCCTCCTTCACAGAAGAGATCTGCTGTAAAAACGGCAATTGTTGTTCATGACCTCTAGCATCTCCATGCAGGTTACAAAAAGCAACACAGCCGTCAAAAGTGTCGTCAGCACTGCCACTGGCACAGGACCAAGAGATCTCCACAACACCTGTCATTAGAAGACAGCCTTTGGTGCTGCCTTTGCAATGTCGGTGGCAGAAAGTGTCGTGTTTGTGTTTAGTCGGCAGAGCATTCAGGAGCTGAGCCTTGGAAGAGGAAGGAGAACTCCCGATCCGTATGAAGGACACGATGAGTGTGTCTGCCTGATCAATCGGTTTGTTTTTGTGCCTCTGAATTGTGGTCTGCTCCTCTGAATTGTGGTCTGCTTTCCCAATTGTTCCGTCCCTTTCCAGCTCTTTTTAACTTGGCTGAGGGAACTCTCTTGGTGCGGTGCATGGATTTGGTAGCAGGAGGGGGAGCGCCAAGTGGCACAAAGCGAGGTTTGTTGAAATGTACTGGCTCGTGAAATCAGGGGCACCATGAAACATCGCCACCTGGAGGTCCATGGCATGTGTGTGTGTCAGACCTGCTTTAACAGAGGCATCCCCTTCTTCACGCTCAGCATTGAAAAACTGACTGTCAATATCTGAGGCACTATCTGAGCACTCAGTGCCAAGGCTTGTTGCATTCGGAGTGCTCAGAACGCCTTCTTTTGCTTTGCCATGCTCCTGGCAAACCAGATACCTTCCACAGTAGTCCAGCATCAGCAGCTTGTGCCGAAAATGGAAGGGGTATTCACTGCCAATCCTGGGCTGGCTGTCACACAGGGCAGTCTTGTCGATAACCTGAAGATCTGCCCTCCCCCTTTTCCTTGCGTAGCAATTTTCTAGTCCCGGGTGTTTGATCAAGTGGAGGACCTCTTGGCCTCTGGAACGCTCATTCCTTTTAGGATCCTCCCACTGTTCTGCTGAGGGTGATGGCTTGGATGAATCTTTCCGCTCAGCCCCCTGACCGATATCAATTCTCCCCTGTTTTACAACTTCTTTCTGCAGATCACTGTTGGAGGCTACATAGTCTCCATTCACAGGGGAATTCAGATCTTGCTCCAGAGCGCCCCCAGGATCACATCCACCGCGCTTTGTAAGGATCTCACGGACTTCTTCTGACAGCCAGTTTCCTATGTGATGGTTCATCTGAGCTAAGCATTTAAACTTCTCTTCTGGAGACATGTTTTTGCATGTTGCTGCTCTACTCAGCCCTGTCAGGAGCAGGAAAGCCTGAGTTCGGGGAACGGCTGGCTTCCTAAGACTCAGGGAGCATTCCTGCGCCGCCTTCTTTTCACTTCACATGGTGTTTCACTCTCGCCTCCCGCAGAGTCTTGCTCAGAGGTTTATTGACGCTGGCCCGGAGGTGGCGAAGGCGTCTAGCTCCGCGGGCGCTGGTTACTGGCACGTCTGCCCAGGCGCGGAGCCTGCTGCTGGCCCCAATCAGCTGGCCCTTGCCTGGCGCCTCCTGAGCACTCGCCGTGGCCCTCGCAGGAAGGAGGCGCATCTGCGGAGGCCCTTGCGCAGCCCTCTGAAGGCGCCTGCAGGGCAGGCTGGGCAGGCTGGGCACAGCAGGCAGGCCAGGGCCGCTGTGCAGCCGGCGGCTGCAGCGGGAGGGGAGGGCGCCTCCAGTGGTGGGCTCCAGAGCTGCATGGTGGGCCAGCGCTGCAGGGAGGTGGCACACGCTGGCTCCTCGTCCTCTTCCTCCTCGGACTGCTCGGGGGGCGAAAGTGGCCGCACTGTGCCTTCCCCTGCCAGCGGGACGGGTGCCCAGGCACAGTGCAGGATGGACCGGCGCGGGATGTGGGCTGGCCAGTCGAGGTGTGGGGCTTTGGGGAGGCAGTCCAGCAGCTCGTGACCTTCCTCGCTCAGCAACACGGTCTGGTTGCGCCCAAAGCGGACCCGCCTGCGTGGTGGGGATGGCGGGAGGGCTGTGGGCACAAGCAGCTCACCCAGCACTCCTGCAGGTGTTGGGGGAGCGTCCAGCAGGATGGAGGTTGGTGGCAGTGGGAGAGGGCCATCCAACTTCCATCCATCCGTGTCCGGCTCAGAGGTCGGCAGGAGGTGGCGAGGGGACAAGATGTCCTCGCTTGTGAGCCTGGGAGGGAGAAAGGAGGTGAGGAGGCTGCCTTGGGTGCCCCAGGGGGAAGCCCTGGTGGCGGCAGCAGACGCCAAAGGGTGCCAGGGTGCGGGCGGAGGGGGCGCTGGGGCCAGGGCTGCAGCAGTGGGCAAGGAGCAAAGGGGCTTCCCAGTTGGTGAGCAGCAGGCATGCGGCATGTCCTGGGCATCCCGCGCGTCGACCCCAGCCCTAGCCATGCCATGCCCTGCTCTTTGGGGGCCCAGGCCAGGCGCAGGTCTGTGGCTCTGGGCTGCATCGGGCTCTTGCCTGCGGTGGGCCTGGCCAGGGCTGTGGGGCAGCCCCCCTGCAGGCCAGGCCTCCGCTTACCCTGCCTGCCGGCTGGCTGCACAGTCCTGCGTGTCCACCGTGGGCAGGAAGGAGGCTGCTGGAAGAGGAGGCAGAGAGGCAGTGAGCGAGGGCAGCCCGTCGGCGGAGCCCCAGCTGGGGCCGAGGGCGGTGGGCGCTGGCGGCGCTGGGCTGTCTTGGCCGGGAGGCGCTGCCGAGCGTGCCTGTGCTCTGGGCCGGGGCTGCTCACCTCCGGGCTCGTCCACGCTGCCGTTGCCCAGGCTGCCAGCACTGCCGCGAGGCCCCTGCACAGCCCAAGAGAGCGCTGCCTTAGTGGCGAGCATCCACGCTGCGCCAAGAGGCCCCCTGCTCGCGGAAGGGCTGCGCGGGGCACGCAGAGCTGAGGCTGGAGGCAGGCTTGCGCGCAGCACCGTCAGGCTGCCCTTGCTGCAGGTGCTGCCGCGGCCTCAGCCCTCTCGCTGCCCGCGCCAGCTCGGGGCCATGCCCAGGCTGACTCCTACCTTGGGCCAGAGCCTTTTCCCCGCCAGCACCAACACCACCGCTATGCACAGGATCGTGAGGACGTTGACGACCGAGGGCATGTGGGCCAGGCACACCACAAAGAGGCTCAGCACCACAAACTCGCCCACGACGCTCAGCCTCCGAGGCTCCATGCCGCCACCGGAAGCGCGCCGCGAGCGTGCAGCCTGCTCAGCGCTCCGCCTCCACGTCCTGCTCCAAGAGTGCCACCCAAAACACAGCACCCACCTCTGAGCACGCCGCCCCTTGCAGCCACCCTCCCCCTCCCCGACCAAGGCAGACCAGCAGCCCCCAAAGCCCTGCTCCCCACCGCCCCTCCAACGCCCCTCCACCAACCTCCCCCGACCCTGACCGCTCCGCTCTGCTCTGCGGCTCACCCTGTGCACGCTCCTCCGCACCCCAAGATTGACAGCGTCAATCTGACACCAGGAGAAGAGCCAAAGGCCGCCAAGAGCAACTCTGCAAAAAGCAGGGCACGGTGCGCTCACTCCGTCGGCCTTGCCTGGCTGCCCACTCCCGCCGCTGCTTTCCCACGTGTGACGCGGGGACACCGGGTCGTGAGCAGCAAGGGCGCAGAATGGTGCCCGAGCGTGGCTGGGCTTCACGGCGGGGACGTTTGCCTGATTGTGGCACTTGTGCCCACCGAGGGAGCGTGCAGCGGGTGGTGGGCGCTGGGGGGGCGACAAAGCCAGGGAGAGCGCCCCGAGGGGAGGAGAGACTGCAGAGAGACGGAAGGAGCCAGCTCTTACCCCGCTGCCTCGCTCCTTCGCCCCAGCTCAACACCACGCTCTCCACCTGCTCGCGCACTCGCTCGCACACTCGCTCGCTCGCTCGCTCGCAGGCAAAGTGACAGCGGCACTTCCCCCAGCCCCACCTCCAGAAAGACCCCGGCATTGTGATGCCATGGCGACATCACTTCCACACACCTGGTCTGCCAGGGCACCCCCAGGCCCCACCTGACGCTGCTCTCACCCAAACCCCAACAAGGCACAGCCCGCCAAGGCCAGCCCCAACACAGCTCCCGCCAGCACAAAGCCCAACCAAAGCCCAGAGTCGTCCCTGACAAGCCCATGCCGAGCCCGTGGCTCGTTCTTCCTTTGGGCACTTTTCCCCTTCTGGACGGGTTGCTGCTGTGCCCTCCAATTGTGCACAGCAATCTTGTTGCAATTGTGAGCGGAAACGGCACACAAGCCATTTGCAGCATGCCTGCGGGGAGCTTTCTGGCGTGAGGCCCCAATTGGCAGAAGCTGCTCCTGCTTCTCTAGACTTTGTATAGGCAGCTTCCTTGTTATCCTCAAGCACAAGGCAACAGTGACTTGCTACAAGACTGGAGCAAAGGGCAGGGACCAACTGATTTCTTCTAACCCACTGGGTCCCATTGAGGACTTGAGGGCGATGGAAGTGAACACTGTGGTCCCCATCAGGAGCACGTATTGTGTCTGTGCAAAGAGCGCTGCACAACGGGCATTGCTTCCAGCAGCCGTGCAGCCCTTCAACTCCGATTGTATGAGGTTTCCAGTTCCAAGCTTTCAGATGAGGCATGGAAAATGCCTGTTTCAGGTTTGCTAGCACAGGGGCCAGAGCTTTACTCATTGCCTCCTCCAGGAGCTCTAGCTCCTTTCTTTCTTGATGCTCAATGCTTTTCAGATGACTTCTGGGAAGTTCAGAATTAGCTCCAAGTCTGCTCCCAAATTCCTCTAGCCACAGGGAGACATTGCCACAGTTCTCTTGGACAACTGGAGTTGTAGGCGCAAAGCTAGCAGCAGCAACAAGAGTCTGGAATGAATTCAGGGAAACATGGAACAAGTTCTTCAGCCTTGAATTGTTCTTGTCTAAGCAATAGTTGTTAACACACTTCTCAACGAAACCTTCTAAAACATGTTGGGGGAAATGAATGTGCTGCCTGAACTTCTCACCATTCTCTTCCTCCGCAAGAGAGAGGAGAATAGCCGTTTCTAGTTGAGATCGATGGCCACTGAAAGCTGGAGAGTTAGAGCTCCTTTCCCAGGCTATATCAAGAGCAGTCTTCACAGGCACTGCCTGTCAAAGAGCTCCTGAAAGCTCGTCACATAAAAAAAATCAGCAACTGCTGTGATAGAGGGCACTGCTTGGCAGGACATGTGGAAACTTGTGAAGAAGTCTTCTCTCTGGCCCCGCAGGTAGAAAGTGGGGTTGTTTGCTCTTGTGAAAGCCTTCTGCATCTTTGCCAACCTTTCTGCTGCCACTTTGCCTAGAGACACTGCTGAATGTCTTCTGTATCCATGAGTGAAGACATATGTGGAGTTCCTGGCTGCCGAGTCCACCTGTTTTCCTATTTCATGCAGTCTGTCATGAATGCAACTTTGGTTGTCATGCATTGGCTCCTGTTCCTTTGTGTCGATGGGGAGGCTGATGAGCTGTGTGATGCGGTCGTGAAGCTGCTCCGTTCTGGTAATAGCGCAGCTGCGCAAAGGCTTTTTCCTGAAGGGCAGTGCTCCCTTCATGACCACCTGCTTGGAAATAGCTTCGATTGGGCAGGTCTCTCTCAGGGAGTGGTCCTCTCAGGTCCCGAGTACAATTGTTTGTTGTCCCCACTGTAACGCTGAGCCATCTATTTCGTAGGCCCTACGCACGGTGTCTGGTTCACTCCCCCAGATGACATGACAGTTTTGATCCCACGCATTCCTCCAGTTCAAGTCTTGTGGAAGATTCATGGCTTGCTAGACATATGATGGAGAGATGGGAGTTTGAGACTTGTATGCCCAGGCCCCAATCATATAGACGCACCGTTGGTATTATTCCCGATACGGTTGATTCTCTCTTTCGTATTAACTGGAATGATCCCAAGGGGAATGGGGCTCCCTGTGTGCGTGGGCAGTGGCAACCAAGCTGTAATTTGGGGAGTAGTCACTCAATGTGCAAAACCTTTCCTTAGCTCCAAAACCAGATTGCTAGCTGTACGTTCTAACCATTCCCTCAACTGGTTTAAATCAACTAGGTGAACCAACCCCATGCCAATCCATAGGACCTATAGCATTGGAACACTACATGAGCACATTACAGGCGATTGTGGAAGGTGTGTGATGGGCTCGACCATCGACGGGAACCAATTCTGAGAAGAAAGGAAAAGAAAACTTCTGGGATGTGAGTGTTAAAATTTTAGCCTTAACATTTCACAGAATCACAGGCTCACAGAATGGTGGAGGTTGGAAGGGACCTCCGGAGATCCTGGAGTCCAACGCCCCTGCTCAGCCAGGGTCCTCTGGAGCATATTGCCCAGGATTGGGCCAGGCGGCTTTTGAATATCTCCAGGGAAGGAGACTCCACAACCTCTCTGGGCGACCTGGTCGAGTGCTCCGGAACCCTCTCCGCACCCCCAAAAAAAGGCGTAGATCCCCTCAACACCCCCACGACAAGGCCCAGCACCGCCAAAACAACGCCCAGATCCCCTCAGTACCCCGAAAACAAGGCTCAGATCCCCTCAGCCCCCTTACGACAAGCCCTCACCCCAACACAAGGCCCACACCCTGAAAACAAGGCCCAGATGCCCTAAGCACCCCGAAAACAAGCCTAGTTCTCCCAAAACAACGCCCACCACACCCAACACAACACCATGACCACTCAGGACCCCCACGACAAGCCCAGCACCCCCAACACAAGGCCCACGTCCCCTAAGCACCCCCAAAACAAGACCCAGATCCCCTCTCCACCCCCATAACAAGCCCAGCAAACCCTACACAATGCCCAGCACCCCCAACACAATGCCCTGATCCCCTCAGCACCCCCATGACAAGCCCAGCACTCCCAAAACAAGGCCCAGCACCCCAGAAACAAGGCCCTGATCCCCTCTCCACCCCCACAAAAAACCCAGCACCCCCAACACAAGGCCCATCTCCTCTAAGCACCCCCACAACAACACCCAAATCCCCTCAGCACCCCCAACACAAGGTCCAGATCCCCTCTGCACCCCAAAACAAAGACCAGCACTCCAAAAACAAGGCCCTGATCCCTTCTGCACCCCCATGACAAGCCCAGCACCCCCAACACAAGGCCCACCTCCTCTAAGCACCCCCACAACAACACCCAGATCCCCTATGCACCCCCAACACAAGGTCCAGATCCCCTCTGCACCCCCCCATGACAAGACCAGCACCCCCAACACAACGCCCCACTCCCCCCTGCACCCCTGCCACAAGCCCAGCACCAGCAGACACCCTGACCAGAAGGCTAGCCCGCGAGTTTATTGTAGACATGTTTTGGGAAGTACGACTAGCATCTGAAATACAAAGGGATGAAATGAAATGCAGCTTCCAGCAGCAATGATCTCTTGCACTGCCTGCAAGGGATGCCATGGGAAATGCATCCTTTGGCAAGAAGCATTTTATTTCTTCCTCTCTGTTTGGCTCTTGCTTGAAATGTTCCAGCAGAGTGGTCTCACTAGGGAGGTTTATGTTTCGTTCTGCAGGAGGAGGTGCACTGGAAGATACTTTGTAGAGCCATTGTTTCCAGAGGCTAGCCAAGTGTTGCCTCAGCTTTTCTTCATGCAGCTCTTCCTTCTTTAGCGACAAAGCCACCAGTTGGCTTCTCTTGACAAGCTCGTGTTCACATTCTGGCTTCTTCTGATGCCCTTTGCTCGGATTCTTCTCCCGTTCAATGAACTCGGCAGACTTTCTCTGTGTCTCTTCCACAAGTGCTTCTCTCAGATCTTGCGGTTGATTTTCAATGCTTGCTTTCCGCTGAATCAAAAGCCCACTGGCGTCATCTTCCCTGAAATACGGTTCCAAGTCTTTCCAGAGGGTCTCCTATTTATCTTGCACTTCCTCCATAAGGCTTCTTCGGGTCACATGCGGAACGTCTCCCTTTCTAATCCGATTGTTCCGTTTCATTTGCAAGTCTAGGATGTGGCTCCCCAGCTGCCAGGTCCACTGGCTGTCGGTTGTTCCTAAGCTGTTGTCTGCGGCAACTTCCCGAGTGTTTTGGAAAGGGAAAACAAACTTTTCATTCAGCAGAGCCTTCCACAAGTCACTCATACGAACTTTCAAGCTCGAGAGCCTTGAAATAGTGCCCTGCGATCCCTTCTTGGCAGCTTGGAGAATTGTGCTCTTTAACTGCTGCACGTGCTGGCTGTGTGTGGGGTTGGGTGGGGCCCTGGGTGGGTTTCCTTGCCACCCAGAGGTGAGCAAAGTAGTGACTGTGGCTGTTCACATCAAAGCGGATGACATTGCTGAAGCAGGTGACATGGCAGAATGCCTGCTGGGCGGCTGGGCGGCTGTCCCTGCCATTTCCTCCAGCTTTTCCTGCAGGCGTCTTTGTGCTTGCATGTTTTGTTCCTGGGCAGTTATTTCTCCAACATTGTGGTGCACAAAGCAGCAGCTTGGCGAAAGATTGACTTGCTTCATGCGGAGAAAAGCCTGCCCAGCTAGCTGAAGGACATCTTGCATGTCTCCAGGATTTTCTCCCAAGATATTGATCAGAGTCATGTTGCCAATGCCAATGCCAAAGGTGGCTAGCTCATTGTCATCATTAAGTGACTGCTTATTGGCCACCTCCATGGCACAAAGTCCTCCTGTGTCAACAATCAGCCTGTAATCAAAGTCCACGGCCTCTTGGCGTTTCTCGTCCACCTGAAGCAGCTGCATAAACGCTCCCCGCGTGCCTCTCCCCGCACTGACGTTCCACTGCAGACCAAACATGGCATTCAGCAGGCTTGACTTCCCCAGGCTCTGGATGCCAAGCACTGAGAGAACAAACGCTCTTCTCTCCCCTAGCTTCTCAATTAACTTGTCAAAGATTGCCCCAAGCCATCGTCACCGTACAGACGAAGCATCACCATCCACCACTTCAAGGGCATACCCTGAAACCGTCAGATCGACTGCCACTTCAGGTAGTTTGCAAAAACATTCATCTTTTGAGTTCAAGGATTCTAGAGCTTCACGAATCTGCCCTACTTCTCTCAAAAGACACTTAAGACCAATGGATGAATCATTGACTGCATTGGAGAGGGCTTCTAACTTATTCATCAATGCTGTTTTCAGACTGGTTTTTTCATTGCTTTTCTTTATTTCCAGGATTTGATACCTTCACTGATGATACACTTTCTGAAGTTCCTCCAAGTGCTCAGAGGACAGGTCATCCCTAAAGACCTTCATCCACTGCAGCAAGTATTTCTTGGTGTCTCTTGCCTGTGCCTGGAGAAAAGCGAGGACTGATTTCATCAGCTGCTTGAGGGGGAACGCTCTGTCGAGTTGCTTTCTTCGTCCTGCACACTTCTCTGGCTCAGTTTGGCTCCCATGATGTTCTATGTTCTTGTTCCTCTTTTCCTGCAAGCGGGGGAGCTCTTTCTCCTTTTTACACCATGGGTACCATAGTTGTCCTTGAAGAGGCAGTAGCTGTGATTTGATCTCAAACACAGTTTCTCCTTTGTCAAGAATCCCACCAAGGTTCTTGCCTTTGCTTTGGCTCTCACACACTCTTCTGCCTCTTTAGCCACAATAAATCCACGTTGGCGAGCTGTGTCCTGACAAGCATCAAGCCTTAAAAGGTTGTTTCACCTTGCTAGCAGATCTCTGATTGTTTTTACCAGCTCCTCTACCAATTCTGCTTTGTTTCTGTTCTGGATACCTCTTTTTACATTCTGGCTAGATCGGCCACATGCAACATTCTCTTCTTCAGTGAAAAGACAAATCAAAGGCTTTTGAGACTGCCACGGGTCACGTACAATGTTCATGCCTTTCTTGTCACTCTGGTCAGACTCAGCTAACTGAGAGCCTCCTTCACAGAAGAGATCTGCTGTAAAAACGGCAATTGTTGTTCATGACCTCTAGCATCTCCATGCAGGTTACAAAAAGCAACACAGCCGTCAAAAGTGTCGTCAGCACTGCCACTGGCACAGGACCAAGAGATCTCCACAACACCTGTCATTAGAAGACAGCCTTTGGTGCTGCCTTTGCAATGTCGGTGGCAGAAAGTGTCGTGTTTGTGTTTAGTCGGCAGAGCATTCAGGAGCTGAGCCTTGGAAGAGGAAGGAGAACTCCCGATCCGTATGAAGGACACCATGAGTGTGTCTGCCTGATCAATCGGTTTGTTTTTGTGCCTCTGAATTGTGGTCTGCTCCTCTGAATTGTGGTCTGCTTTCCCAATTGTTCCGTCCCTTTCCAGCTCTTTTTAACTTGGCTGAGGGAACTCTCTTGGTGCGGTGCATGGATTTGGTAGCAGGAGGGGGAGCGCCAAGTGGCACAAAGCGAGGTTTGTTGAAATGTACTGGCTCGTGAAATCAGGGGCACCATGAAACATCGCCACCTGGAGGTCCATGGCATGTGTGTGTGTCAGACCTGCTTTAACAGAGGCATCCCCTTCTTCACGCTCAGCATTGAAAAACTGACTGTCAATATCTGAGGCACTATCTGAGCACTCAGTGCCAAGGCTTGTTGCATTCGGAGTGCTCAGAACGCCTTCTTTTGCTTTGCCATGCTCCTGGCAAACCAGATACCTTCCACAGTAGTCCAGCATCAGCAGCTTGTGCCGAAAATGGAAGGGGTATTCACTGCCAATCCTGGGCTGGCTGTCACACAGGGCAGTCTTGTCGATAACCTGAAGATCTGCCCTCCCCCTTTTCCTTGCGTAGCAATTTTCTAGTCCCGGGTGTTTGATCAAGTGGAGGACCTCTTGGCCTCTGGAACGCTCATTCCTTTTAGGATCCTCCCACTGTTCTGCTGAGGGTGATGGCTTGGATGAATCTTTCCGCTCAGCCCCCTGACCGATATCAATTCTCCCCTGTTTTACAACTTCTTTCTGCAGATCACTGTTGGAGGCTACATAGTCTCCATTCACAGGGGAATTCAGATCTTGCTCCAGAGCGCCCCCAGGATCACATCCACCGCGCTTTGTAAGGATCTCACGGACTTCTTCTGACAGCCAGTTTCCTATGTGATGGTTCATCTGAGCTAAGCATTTAAACTTCTCTTCTGGAGACATGTTTTTGCATGTTGCTGCTCTACTCAGCCCTGTCAGGAGCAGGAAAGCCTGAGTTCGGGGAACGGCTGGCTTCCTAAGACTCAGGGAGCATTCCTGCGCCGCCTTCTTTTCACTTCACATGGTGTTTCACTCTCGCCTCCCGCAGAGTCTTGCTCAGAGGTTTATTGACGCTGGCCCGGAGGTGGCGAAGGCGTCTAGCTCCGCGGGCGCTGGTTACTGGCACGTCTGCCCAGGCGCGGAGCCTGCTGCTGGCCCCAATCAGCTGGCCCTTGCCTGGCGCCTCCTGAGCACTCGCCGTGGCCCTCGCAGGAAGGAGGCGCATCTGCGGAGGCCCTTGCGCAGCCCTCTGAAGGCGCCTGCAGGGCAGGCTGGGCAGGCTGGGCACAGCAGGCAGGCCAGGGCCGCTGTGCAGCCGGCGGCTGCAGCGGGAGGGGAGGGCGCCTCCGGTGGTGGGCTCCAGAGCTGCATGGTGGGCCAGCGCTGCAGGGAGGTGGCACACGCTGGCTCCTCGTCCTCTTCCTCCTCGGACTGCCCGGGGGGCGAAAGTGGCCGCACTGTGCCTTCCCCTGCCAGCGGGACGGGTGCCCAGGCACAGTGCAGGATGGACCGGCGCGGGATGTGGGCTGGCCAGTCGAGGTGTGGGGCTTTGGGGAGGCAGTCCAGGAGCTCGTGACCTTCCTCGCTCAGCAACACGGTCTGGTTGCGCCCAAAGCGGACCCGCCTGCGTGGTGGGGATGGCGGGAGGGCTGTGGGCACAAGCAGCTCACCCAGCACTCCTGCAGGTGTTGGGGGAGCGTCCAGCAGGATGGAGGTTGGTGGCAGTGGGAGAGGGCCATCCAACTTCCATCCATCCGTGTCCGGCTCAGAGGTCGGCAGGAGGTGGCGAGGGGACAAGATGTCCTCGCTTGTGAGCCTGGGAGGGAGAAAGGAGGTGAGGAGGCTGCCTTGGGTGCCCCAGGGGGAAGCCCTGGTGGCGGCAGCAGACGCCAAAGGGTGCCAGGGTGCGGGCGGAGGGGGCGCTGGGGCCAGGGCTGCAGCAGTGGGCAAGGAGCAAAGGGGCTTCCCAGTTGGTGAGCAGCAGGCATGCGGCATGTCCTGGGCATCCCGCGCGTCGACCCCAGCCCTAGCCATGCCATGCCCTGCTCTTTGGGGGCCCAGGCCAGGCGCAGGTCTGTGGCTCTGGGCTGCATCGGGCTCTTGCCTGCGGTGGGCCTGGCCAGGGCTGTGGAGGCCAGGCCTCCGCTTACCCTGCCTGCCGGCTGGCTGCACAGTCCTGCGTGTCCACCGTGGGCAGCAAGGAGGCTGCTGGAAGAGGAGGCAGAGAGGCAGTGAGCGAGGGCAGCCCGTCGGCGGAGCCCCAGCTGGGGCTGAGGGCGGTGGGCGCTGGCGGCGCTGGGCTGTCTTGGCCGGGAGGCGCTGCCGAGCGTGCCTGTGCTCTGGGCCGGGGCTGCTCACCTCCGGGCTCGTCCACGCTGCCGTTGCCCAGGCTGCCAGCACTGCCGCGAGGCCCCTGCACAGCCCAAGAGAGCGCTGCCTTAGTGGCGAGCATCCACGCTGCGCCAAGAGGCCCCCTGCTCGCGGAAGGGCTGCGCGGGGCACGCAGAGCTGAGGCTGGAGGCAGGCTTGCGCGCAGCACCGTCAGGCTGCCCTTGCTGCAGGTGCTGCCGCGGCCTCAGCCCTCTCGCTGCCCGCGCCAGCTCGGGGCCATGCCCAGGCTGACTCCTACCTTGGGCCAGGGCCTTTTCCCCGCCAGCACCAACACCACCGCTATGCACAGGATCGTGAGGACGTTGACGACCGAGGGCATGTGGGCCAGGCACACCACAAAAAGGCTCAGCACCACAAACTCGCCCACGACGCTCAGCCTCCGAGGCTCCATGCCGCCACCGGAAGCGCGCCGCGAGCGTGCAGCCTGCTCAGCGCTCCGCCTCCACGTCCTGCTCCAAGAGTGCCACCCAAAACACAGCACCCACCTCTGAGCATGCCGCCCCTTGCAGCCACCCTCCCCCTCCCCGACCAAGGCAGACCAGCAGCCCCCAAAGCCCTGCTCCCCACCGCCCCTCCAACGCCCCTCCACCAACCTCCCCCGACCCTGACCGCTCCGCTCTGCTCTGCGGCTCACCCTGTGCACGCTCCTCCGCACCCCAAGATCGACAGCGTCAATCTGACACCAGGACAAGAGCCAAAGGCCGCCAAGAGCAACTCTGCAAAAAGCAGGGCACGGTGCGCTCACTCCGTCGGCCTTGCCTGGCTGCCCGCTCCCGCGGCTGCTTTCCCACGTGTGACGCGGGGACACCGGGTGGTGAGCAGCAAGGGCGCAGAATGGTGCCCGAGCGTGGCTGGGCTTCGCGGCGGGGACGTTTGCCTGATTGTGGCACTTGTGCCCACCGAGGGAGCGTGCAGCGGGTGGTGGGCGCTGGGGGGGCGACAAAGCCACGGAGAGTGCCCCGAGGGGAGGAGAGACTGCAGAGAGACGGAAGGAGCCAGCTCTTACCCCGCTGCCTCGCTCCTTCGCCCCAGCTCAACACCACGCTCTCCACCTGCTCGCGCACTCGCTCGCACACTCGCTCGCTCGCTCGCTCGCAGGCAAAGTGACAGCGGCACTTCCCCCAGCCCCACCTCCAGAAAGACCCCGGCATTGTGATGCCATGGCGACATCACTTCCACACACCTGGTCTGCCAGGGCACCCCCAGGCCCCACCTGACGCTGCTCTCACCCAAACCCCAACAAGGCGCAGCCCGCCAAGGCCAGCCCCAACACAGCTCCCGCCAGCACAAAGCCCAACCAAAGCCCAGAGTCGTCCCTGACAAGCCCATGCCGAGCCCGTGGCTCGTTCTTCCTTTGGGCACTTTTCCCCTTCTGGACGGGTTGCTGCTGTGCCCTCCAATTGTGCACAGCAATCTTGTTGCAATTGTGAGCGGAAACGGCACACAAGCCATTTGCAGCATGCCTGCGGGGAGCTTTCTGGCGTGAGGCCCCAATTGGCAGAAGCTGCTCCTGCTTCTCTAGACTTTGTATAGGCAGCTTCCTTGTTATCCTCAAGCACAAGGCAACAGTGACTTGCTACAAGACTGGAGCAAAGGGCAGGGACCAACTGATTTCTTCTAACCCACTGGGTCCCATTGAGGACTTGAGGGCGATGGAAGTGAACACTGTGGTCCCCATCAGGAGCACGTATTGTGTCTGTGCAAAGAGCGCTGCACAACGGGCATTGCTTCCAGCAGCCGTGCAGCCCTTCAACTCCGATTGTATGAGGTTTCCAGTTCCAAGCTTTCAGATGAGGCATGGAAAATGCCTGTTTCAGGTTTGCTAGCACAGGGGCCAGAGCTTTACTCATTGCCTCCTCCAGGAGCTCTAGCTCCTTTCTTTCTTGATGCTCAATGCTTTTCAGATGACTTCTGGGAAGTTCAGAATTAGCTCCAAGTCTGCTCCCAAATTCCTCTAGCCACAGGGAGACATTGCCACAGTTCTCTTGGACAACTGGAGTTGTAGGCGCAAAGCTAGCAGCAGCAACAAGAGTCTGGAATGAATTCAGGGAAACATGGAACAAGTTCTTCAGCCTTGAATTGTTCTTGTCTAAGCAATAGTTGTTAACACACTTCTCAACGAAACCTTCTAAAACATGTTGGGGGAAATGAATGTGCTGCCTGAACTTCTCACCATTCTCTTCCTCCGCAAGAGACAGGAGAATAGCCGTTTCTAGTTGAGATCGATGGCCACTGAAAGCTGGAGAGTTAGAGCTCCTTTCCCAGGCTATATCAAGAGCAGTCTTCACAGGCACTGCCTGTCAAAGAGCTCCTGAAAGCTCGTCACATAAAAAAAATCAGCAACTGCTGTGATAGAGGGCACTGCTTGGCAGGACATGTGGAAACTTGTGAAGAAGTCTTCTCTCTGGCCCCGCAGGTAGAAAGTGGGGTCGTTTGCTCTTGTGAAAGCCTTCTGCATCTTTGCCAACCTTTCTGCTGCCACTTTGCCTAGAGACACTGCTGAATGTCTTCTGTATCCATGAGTGAAGACATATGTGGAGTTCCTGGCTGCCGAGTCCACCTGTTTTCCTATTTCATGCAGTCTGTCATGAATGCAACTTTGGTTGTCATGCATTGGCTCCTGTTCCTTTGTGTCGATGGGGAGGCTGATGAGCTGTGTGATGCGGTCGTGAAGCTGCTCCGTTCTGGTAATAGCGCAGCTGCGCAAAGGCTTTTTCCTGAAGGGCAGTGCTCCCTTCATGACCACCTGCTTGGAAATAGCTTCGATTGGGCAGGTCTCTCTCAGGGAGTGGTCCTCTCAGGTCCCGAGTACAATTGTTTGTTGTCCCCACTGTAACGCTGAGCCATCTATTTCGTAGGCCCTACGCACGGTGTCTGGTTCACTCCCCCAGATGACATGACAGTTTTGATCCCACGCATTCCTCCAGTTCAAGTCTTGTGGAAGATTCATGGCTTGCTAGACATATGATGGAGAGATGGGAGTTTGAGACTTGTATGCCCAGGCCCCAATCATATAGACGCACCGTTGGTATTATTCCCGATACGGTTGATTCTCTCTTTCATATTAACTGGAATGATCCCAAGGGGAATGGGGCTCCCTGTGTGCGTGGGCAGTGGCAACCAAGCTGTAATTTGGGGAGTAGTCACTCAATGTGCAAAACCTTTCCTTAGCTCCAAAACCAGATTGCTAGCTGTACGTTCTAACCATTCCCTCAACTGGTTTAAATCAACTAGGTGAACCAACCCCATGCCAATCCATAGGACCTATAGCATTGGAACACTACATGAGCACATTACAGGCGATTGTGGAAGGTGTGTGATGGGCTCGACCATCGACGGGAACCAATTCTGAGAAGAAAGGAAAAGAAAACTTCTGGGATGTGAGTGTTAAAATTTTAGCCTTAACATTTCACAGAATCACAGGCTCACAGAATGGTGGAGGTTGGAAGGGACCTCCGGAGATCCTGGAGTCCAACGCCCCTGCTCAGCCAGGGTCCTCTGGAGCATATTGCCCAGGATTGGGCCAGGCGGCTTTTGAATATCTCCAGGGAAGGAGACTCCACAACCTCTCTGGGCGACCTGGTCGAGTGCTCCGGAACCCTCTCCGCACCCCCAAAAAAAGGCGTAGATCCCCTCAACACCCCCACGACAAGGCCCAGCACCGCCAAAACAACGCCCAGATCCCCTCAGTACCCCGAAAACAAGGCTCAGATCCCCTCAGCCCCCTTACGACAAGCCCTCACCCCAACACAAGGCCCACACCCTGAAAACAAGGCCCAGATGCCCTAAGCACCCCGAAAACAAGCCTAGTTCTCCCAAAACAACGCCCACCACACCCAACACAACACCATGACCACTCAGGACCCCCACGACAAGCCCAGCACCCCCAACACAAGGCCCACGTCCCCTAAGCACCCCCAAAACAAGACCCAGATCCCCTCTCCACCCCCATAACAAGCCCAGCAAACCCTACACAATGCCCAGCACCCCCAACACAATGCCCTGATCCCCTCAGCACCCCCATGACAAGCCCAGCACTCCCAAAACAAGGCCCAGCACCCCAAAAACAAGGCCCTGATCCCCTCTCCACCCCCACAAAAAACCCAGCACCCCCAACACAAGGCCCATCTCCTCTAAGCACCCCCACAACAACACCCAAATCCCCTCAGCACCCCCAACACAAGGTCCAGATCCCCTCTGCACCCCAAAACAAAGACCAGCACTCCAAAAACAAGGCCCTGATCCCTTCTGCACCCCCATGACAAGCCCAGCACCCCCAACACAAGGCCCACCTCCTCTAAGCACCCCCACAACAACACCCAGATCCCCTATGCACCCCCAACACAAGGTCCAGATCCCCTCTGCACCCCCCCATGACAAGACCAGCACCCCCAACACAACGCCCCACTCCCCCCTGCACCCCTGCCACAAGCCCAGCACCAGCAGACACCCTGACCAGAAGGCTAGCCCGCGAGTTTATTGTAGACATGTTTTGGGAAGTACGACTAGCATCTGAAATACAAAGGGATGAAATGAAATGCAGCTTCCAGCAGCAATGATCTCTTGCACTGCCTGCAAGGGATGCCATGGGAAATGCATCCTTTGGCAAGAAGCATTTTATTTCTTCCTCTCTGTTTGGCTCTTGCTTGAAATGTTCCAGCAGAGTGGTCTCACTAGGGAGGTTTATGTTTCGTTCTGCAGGAGGAGGTGCACTGGAAGATACTTTGTAGAGCCATTGTTTCCAGAGGCTAGCCAAGTGTTGCCTCAGCTTTTCTTCATGCAGCTCTTCCTTCTTTAGCGACAAAGCCACCAGTTGGCTTCTCTTGACAAGCTCGTGTTCACATTCTGGCTTCTTCTGATGCCCTTTGCTCGGATTCTTCTCCCGTTCAATGAACTCGGCAGACTTTCTCTGTGTCTCTTCCACAAGTGCTTCTCTCAGATCTTGCGGTTGATTTTCAATGCTTGCTTTCCGCTGAATCAAAAGCCCACTGGCGTCATCTTCCCTGAAATACGGTTCCAAGTCTTTCCAGAGGGTCTCCTATTTATCTTGCACTTCCTCCATAAGGCTTCTTCGGGTCACATGCGGAACGTCTCCCTTTCTAATCCGATTGTTCCGTTTCATTTGCAAGTCTAGGATGTGGCTCCCCAGCTGCCAGGTCCACTGGCTGTCGGTTGTTCCTAAGCTGTTGTCTGCGGCAACTTCCCGAGTGTTTTGGAAAGGGAAAACAAACTTTTCATTCAGCAGAGCCTTCCACAAGTCACTCATACGAACTTTCAAGCTCGAGAGCCTTGAAATAGTGCCCTGCGATCCCTTCTTGGCAGCTTGGAGAATTGTGCTCTTTAACTGCTGCACGTGCTGGCTGTGTGTGGGGTTGGGTGGGGCCCTGGGTGGGTTTCCTTGCCACCCAGAGGTGAGCAAAGTAGTGACTGTGGCTGTTCACATCAAAGCGGATGACATTGCTGAAGCAGGTGACATGGCAGAATGCCTGCTGGGCGGCTGGGCGGCTGTCCCTGCCATTTCCTCCAGCTTTTCCTGCAGGCGTCTTTGTGCTTGCATGTTTTGTTCCTGGGCAGTTATTTCTCCAACATTGTGGTGCACAAAGCAGCAGCTTGGCGAAAGATTGACTTGCTTCATCCGGAGAAAAGCCTGCCCAGCTAGCTGAAGGACATCTTGCATGTCTCCAGGATTTTCTCCCAAGATATTGATCAGAGTCATGTTGCCAATGCCAATGCCAAAGGTGGCTAGCTCATTGTCATCATTAAGTGACTGCTTATTGGCCACCTCCATGGCACAAAGTCCTCCTGTGTCAACAATCAGCCTGTAATCAAAGTCCACGGCCTCTTGGGGTTTCTCGTCCACCTGAAGCAGCTGCATAAACGCTCCCCGCGTGCCTCTCCCCGCACTGACGTTCCACTGCAGACCAAACATGGCATTCAGCAGGCTTGACTTCCCCAGGCTCTGGATGCCAAGCACTGAGAGAACAAACGCTCTTCTCTCCCCTAGCTTCTCAATTAACTTGTCAAAGATTGCCCCAAGCCATCGTCACCGTACAGACGAAGCATCACCATCCACCACTTCAAGGGCATACCCTGAAACCGTCAGATCGACTGCCACTTCAGGTAGTTTGCAAAAACATTCATCTTTTGAGTTCAAGGATTCTAGAGCTTCACGAATCTGCCCTACTTCTCTCAAAAGACACTTAAGACCAATGGATGAATCATTGACTGCATTGGAGAGGGCTTCTAACTTATTCATCAATGCTGTTTTCAGACTGGTTTTTTCCTTGCTTTTCTTTATTTCCAGGATTTGATACCTTCACTGATGATACACTTTCTGAAGTTCCTCCAAGTGCTCAGAGGACAGGTCATCCCTAAAGACCTTCATCCACTGCAGCAAGTATTTCTTGGTGTCTCTTGCCTGTGCCTGGAGAAAAGCGAGGACTGATTTCATCAGCTGCTTGAGGGGGAACGCTCTGTCGAGTTGCTTTCTTCGTCCTGCACACTTCTCTGGCTCAGTTTGGCTCCCATGATGTTCTATGTTCTTGTTCCTCTTTTCCTGCAAGCGGGGGAGCTCTTTCTCCTTTTTACACCATGGGTACCATAGTTGTCCTTGAAGAGGCAGTAGCTGTGATTTGATCTCAAACACAGTTTCTCCTTTGTCAAGAATCCCACCAAGGTTCTTGCCTTTGCTTTGGCTCTCACACACTCTTCTGCCTCTTTAGCCACAATAAATCCACGTTGGCGAGCTGTGTCCTGACAAGCATCAAGCCTTAAAAGGTTGTTTCACCTTGCTAGCAGATCTCTGATTGTTTTTATCAGCTCCTCTACTAATTCTGCTTTGTTTCTGTTCTGGATACCTCTTTTTACATTCTGGCTAGATCGGCCACATGCAACATTCTCTTCTTCAGTGAAAAGACAAATCAAAGGCTTTTGAGACTGCCACGGGTCACGTACAATGTTCATGCCTTTCTTGTCACTCTGGTCAGACTCAGCTAACTGAGAGCCTCCTTCACAGAAGAGATCTGCTGTAAAAACGGCAATTGTTGTTCATGACCTCTAGCATCTCCATGCAGGTTACAAAAAGCAACACAGCCGTCAAAAGTGTCGTCAGCACTGCCACTGGCACAGGACCAAGAGATCTCCACAACACCTGTCATTAGAAGACAGCCTTTGGTGCTGCCTTTGCAATGTCGGTGGCAGAAAGTGTCGTGTTTGTGTTTAGTCGGCAGAGCATTCAGGAGCTGAGCCTTGGAAGAGGAAGGAGAACTCCCGATCCGTATGAAGGACACCATGAGTGTGTCTGCCTGATCAATCGGTTTGTTTTTGTGCCTCTGAATTGTGGTCTGCTCCTCTGAATTGTGGTCTGCTTTCCCAATTGTTCCATCCCTTTCCAGCTCTTTTTAACTTGGCTGAGGGAACTCTCTTGGTGCGGTGCATGGATTTGGTAGCAGGAGGGGGAGCGCCAAGTGGCACAAAGCGAGGTTTGTTGAAATGTACTGGCTCGTGAAATCAGGGGCACCATGAAACATCGCCACCTGGAGGTCCATGGCATGTGTGTGTGTCAGACCTGCTTTAACAGAGGCATCCCCTTCTTCACGCTCAGCATTGAAAAACTGACTGTCAATATCTGAGGCACTATCTGAGCACTCAGTGCCAAGGCTTGTTGCATTCGGAGTGCTCAGAACGCCTTCTTTTGCTTTGCCATGCTCCTGGCAAACCAGATACCTTCCACAGTAGTCCAGCATCAGCAGCTTGTGCCGAAAATGGAAGGGGTATTCACTGCCAATCCTGGGCTGGCTGTCACACAGGGCAGTCTTGTCGATAACCTGAAGATCTGCCCTCCCCCTTTTCCTTGCGTAGCAATTTTCTAG
This sequence comes from Struthio camelus, assembly GCF_040807025.1. NCBI lineage: Eukaryota > Metazoa > Chordata > Aves > Struthioniformes > Struthionidae > Struthio > Struthio camelus. The sequence continues at coordinate 8,250,385 of NC_090944.1, read as the reverse complement.
TCCCGGGTGTTTGATCAAGTGGAGGACCTCTTGGCCTCTGGAATGCTCATTCCTTTTAGGATCCTCCCACTGTTCTGCTGAGGGTGATGGCTTGGATGAATCTTTCTGCTCAGCCCCCTGACCGATATCAATTCTCCCCTGTTTTACAACTTCTTTCTGCAGATCACTGTTGGAGGCTACATAGTCTCCATTCACAGGGGAATTCAGATCTTGCTCCAGAGCGCCCCCAGGATCACATCCACCGCGCTTTGTAAGGATCTCACGGACTTCTTCTGACAGCCAGTTTCCTATGTGATGGTTCATCTGAGCTAAGCATTTAAACTTCTCTTCTGGAGACATGTTTTTGCATGTTGCTGCTCTACTCAGCCCTGTCAGGAGCAGGAAAGCCTGAGTTCGGGGAACGGCTGGCTTCCTAAGACTCAGGGAGCATTCCTGCGCCGCCTTCTTTTCACTTCACATGGTGTTTCACTCTCGCCTCCCGCAGAGTCTTGCTCAGAGGTTTATTGACGCTGGCCCGGAGGTGGCGAAGGCGTCTAGCTCCGCGGGCGCTGGTTACTGGCACGTCTGCCCAGGCGCGGAGCCTGCTGCTGGCCCCAATCAGCTGGCCCTTGCCTGGCGCCTCCTGAGCACTCGCCGTGGCCCTCGCAGGAAGGAGGCGCATCTGCGGAGGCCCTTGCGCAGCCCTCTGAAGGCGCCTGCAGGGCAGGCTGGGCAGGCTGGGCACAGCAGGCAGGCCAGGGCCGCTGTGCAGCCGGCGGCTGCAGCGGGAGGGGAGGGCGCCTCCAGTGGTGGGCTCCAGAGCTGCATGGTGGGCCAGCGCTGCAGGGAGGTGGCACACGCTGGCTCCTCGTCCTCTTCCTCCTCGGACTGCCCGGGGGGTGAAAGTGGCCGCACTGTGCCTTCCCCTGCCAGCGGGACGGGTGCCCAGGCACAGTGCAGGATGGACCGGCGCGGGATGTGGGCTGGCCAGTCGAGGTGTGGGGCTTTGGGGAGGCAGTCCAGGAGCTCGTGACCTTCCTCGCTCAGCAACACGGTCTGGTTGCGCCCAAAGCGGACCCGCCTGCGTGGTGGGGATGGCGGGAGGGCTGTGGGCACAAGCAGCTCACCCAGCACTCCTGCAGGTGTTGGGGGAGCGTCCAGCAGGATGGAGGTTGGTGGCAGTGGGAGAGGGCCATCCAACTTCCATCCATCCGTGTCCGGCTCAGAGGTCGGCAGGAGGTGGCGAGGGGACAAGATGTCCTCGCTTGTGAGCCTGGGAGGGAGAAAGGAGGTGAGGAGGCTGCCTTGGGTGCCCCAGGGGGAAGCCCTGGTGGCGGCAGCAGACGCCAAAGGGTGCCAGGGTGCGGGCGGAGGGGGCGCTGGGGCCAGGGCTGCAGCAGTGGGCAAGGAGCAAAGGGGCTTCCCAGTTGGTGAGCAGCAGGCATGCGGCATGTCCTGGGCATCCTGCGCGTCGACCCCAGCCCTAGCCATGCCATGCCCTGCTCTTTGGGGGCCCAGGCCAGGCGCAGGTCTGTGGCTCTGGGCTGCATCGGGCTCTTGCCTGCGGTGGGCCTGGCCAGGGCTGTGGAGGCCAGGCCTCCGCTTACCCTGCCTGCCGGCTGGCTGCACAGTCCTGCGTGTCCACCGTGGGCAGCAAGGAGGCTGCTGGAAGAGGAGGCAGAGAGGCAGTGAGCGAGGGCAGCCCGTCGGCGGAGCCCCAGCTGGGGCCGAGGGCGGTGGGCGCTGGCGGCGCTGGGCTGTCTTGGCCGGGAGGCGCTGCCGAGCGTGCCTGTGCTCTGGGCCGGGGCTGCTCACCTCCGGGCTCGTCCACGCTGCCGTTGCCCAGGCTGCCAGCACTGCCGCGAGGCCCCTGCACAGCCCAAGAGAGCGCTGCCTTAGTGGCGAGCATCCACGCTGCGCCAAGAGGCCCCCTGCTCGCGGAAGGGCTGCGCGGGGCACGCAGAGCTGAGGCTGGAGGCAGGCTTGCGCGCAGCACCGTCAGGCTGCCCTTGCTGCAGGTGCTGCCGCGGCCTCAGCCCTCTCGCTGCCCGCGCCAGCTCGGGGCCATGCCCAGGCTGACTCCTACCTTGGGCCAGAGCCTTTTCCCCGCCAGCACCAACACCACCGCTATGCACAGGATCGTGAGGACGTTGACGACCGAGGGCATGTGGGCCAGGCACACCACAAAGAGGCTCAGCACCACAAACTCGCCCACGACGCTCAGCCTCCGAGGCTCCATGCCGCCACCGGAAGCGCGCCGCGAGCGTGCAGCCTGCTCAGCGCTCCGCCTCCACGTCCTGCTCCAAGAGTGCCACCCAAAACACAGCACCCACCTCTGAGCATGCCGCCCCTTGCAGCCACCCTCCCCCTCCCCGACCAAGGCAGACCAGCAGCCCCCAAAGCCCTGCTCCCCACCGCCCCTCCAACGCCCCTCCACCAACCTCCCCCGACCCTGACCGCTCCGCTCTGCTCTGCGGCTCACCCTGTGCACGCTCCTCCGCACCCCAAGATCGACAGCGTCAATCTGACACCAGGAGAAGAGCCAAAGGCCGCCGAGAGCAACTCTGCAAAAAGCAGGGCACGGTGCGCTCACTCCGTCGGCCTTGCCTGGCTGCCCACTCCCGCCGCTGCTTTCCCACGTGTGACGCGGGGACACCGGGTCGTGAGCAGCAAGGGCGCAGAATGGTGCCCGAGCGTGGCTGGGCTTCGCGGCGGGGACGTTTGCCTGATTGTGGCACTTGTGCCCACCGAGGGAGCGTGCAGCGGGTGGTGGGCGCTGGGGGGGCGACAAAGCCAGGGAGAGCGCCCCGAGGGGAGGAGAGACTGCAGAGAGACGGAAGGAGCCAGCTCTTACCCCGCTGCCTCGCTCCTTCGCCCCAGCTCAACACCACGCTCTCCACCTGCTCGCGCACTCGCTCGCACACTCGCTCGCTCGCTCGCTCGCAGGCAAAGTGACAGCGGCACTTCCCCCAGCCCCACCTCCAGAAAGACCCCGGCATTGTGATGCCATGGCGACATCACTTCCACACACCTGGTCTGCCAGGGCACCCCCAGGCCCCACCTGACGCTGCTCTCACCCAAACCCCAACAAGGCGCAGCCCGCCAAGGCCAGCCCCAACACAGCTCCCGCCAGCACAAAGCCCAACCAAAGCCCAGAGTCGTCCCTGACAAGCCCATGCCGAGCCCGTGGCTCGTTCTTCCTTTGGGCACTTTTCCCCTTCTGGACGGGTTGCTGCTGTGCCCTCCAATTGTGCACAGCAATCTTGTTGCAATTGTGAGCGGAAACGGCACACAAGCCATTTGCAGCATGCCTGCGGGGAGCTTTCTGGCGTGAGGCCCCAATTGGCAGAAGCTGCTCCTGCTTCTCTAGACTTTGTATAGGCAGCTTCCTTGTTATCCTCAAGCACAAGGCAACAGTGACTTGCTACAAGACTGGAGCAAAGGGCAGGGACCAACTGATTTCTTCTAACCCACTGGGTCCCATTGAGGACTTGAGGGCGATGGAAGTGAACACTGTGGTCCCCATCAGGAGCACGTATTGTGTCTGTGCAAAGAGCGCTGCACAACGGGCATTGCTTCCAGCAGCCGTGCAGCCCTTCAACTCCGATTGTATGAGGTTTCCAGTTCCAAGCTTTCAGATGAGGCATGGAAAATGCCTGTTTCAGGTTTGCTAGCACAGGGGCCAGAGCTTTACTCATTGCCTCCTCCAGGAGCTCTAGCTCCTTTCTTTCTTGATGCTCAATGCTTTTCAGATGACTTCTGGGAAGTTCAGAATTAGCTCCAAGTCTGCTCCCAAATTCCTCTAGCCACAGGGAGACATTGCCACAGTTCTCTTGGACAACTGGAGTTGTAGGCGCAAAGCTAGCAGCAGCAACAAGAGTCTGGAATGAATTCAGGGAAACATGGAACAAGTTCTTCAGCCTTGAATTGTTCTTGTCTAAGCAATAGTTGTTAACACACTTCTCAATGAAACCTTCTAAAACATGTTGGGGGAAATGAATGTGCTGCCTGAACTTCTCACCATTCTCTTCCTCCGCAAGAGACAGGAGAATAGCCGTTTCTAGTTGAGATCGATGGCCACTGAAAGCTGGAGAGTTAGAGCTCCTTTCCCAGGCTATATCAAGAGCAGTCTTCACAGGCACTGCCTGTCAAAGAGCTCCTGAAAGCTCGTCACATAAAAAAAATCAGCAACTGCTGTGATAGAGGGCACTGCTTGGCAGGACATGTGGAAACTTGTGAAGAAGTCTTCTCTCTGGCCCCGCAGGTAGAAAGTGGGGTTGTTTGCTCTTGTGAAAGCCTTCTGCATCTTTGCCAACCTTTCTGCTGCCACTTTGCCTAGAGACACTGCTGAATGTCTTCTGTATCCATGAGTGAAGACATATGTGGAGTTCCTGGCTGCCGAGTCCACCTGTTTTCCTATTTCATGCAGTCTGTCATGAATGCAACTTTGGTTGTCATGCATTGGCTCCTGTTCCTTTGTGTCGATGGGGAGGCTGATGAGCTGTGTGATGCGGTCGTGAAGCTGCTCCGTTCTGGTAATAGCGCAGCTGCGCAAAGGCTTTTTCCTGAAGGGCAGTGCTCCCTTCATGACCACCTGCTTGGAAATAGCTTCGATTGGGCAGGTCTCTCTCAGGGAGTGGTCCTCTCAGGTCCCGAGTACAATTGTTTGTTGTCCCCACTGTAACGCTGAGCCATCTATTTCGTAGGCCCTACGCACGGTGTCTGGTTCACTCCCCCAGATGACATGACAGTTTTGATCCCACGCATTCCTCCAGTTCAAGTCTTGTGGAAGATTCATGGCTTGCTAGACATATGATGGAGAGATGGGAGTTTGAGACTTGTATGCCCAGGCCCCAATCATATAGACGCACCGTTGGTATTATTCCAGATACGGTTGATTCTCTCTTTCATATTAACTGGAATGATCCCAAGGGGAATGGGGCTCCCTGTGTGCGTGGGCAGTGGCAACCAAGCTGTAATTTGGGGAGTAGTCACTCAATGTGCAAAACCTTTCCTTAGCTCCAAAACCAGATTGCTAGCTGTACGTTCTAACCATTCCCTCAACTGGTTTAAATCAACTAGGTGAACCAACCCCATGCCAATCCATAGGACCTATAGCATTGGAACACTACATGAGCACATTACAGGCGATTGTGGAAGGTGTGTGATGGGCTCGACCATCGACGGGAACCAATTCTGAGAAGAAAGGAAAAGAAAACTTCTGGGATGTGAGTGTTAAAATTTTAGCCTTAACATTTCACAGAATCACAGGCTCACAGAATGGTGGAGGTTGGAAGGGACCTCCGGAGATCCTGGAGTCCAACGCCCCTGCTCAGCCAGGGTCCTCTGGAGCATATTGCCCAGGATTGGGCCAGGCGGCTTTTGAATATCTCCAGGGAAGGAGACTCCACAACCTCTCTGGGCGACCTGGTCGAGTGCTCCGGAACCCTCTCCGCACCCCCAAAAAAAGGCGTAGATCCCCTCAACACCCCCACGACAAGGCCCAGCACCGCCAAAACAACGCCCAGATCCCCTCAGTACCCCGAAAACAAGGCTCAGATCCCCTCAGCCCCCTTACGACAAGCCCTCACCCCAACACAAGGCCCACACCCTGAAAACAAGGCCCAGATGCCCTAAGCACCCCGAAAACAAGCCTAGTTCTCCCAAAACAACGCCCACCACACCCAACACAACACCATGACCACTCAGGACCCCCACGACAAGCCCAGCACCCCCAACACAAGGCCCACGTCCCCTAAGCACCCCCAAAACAAGACCCAGATCCCCTCTCCACCCCCATAACAAGCCCAGCAAACCCTACACAATGCCCAGCACCCCCAACACAATGCCCTGATCCCCTCAGCACCCCCATGACAAGCCCAGCACTCCCAAAACAAGGCCCAGCACCCCAAAAACAAGGCCCTGATCCCCTCTCCACCCCCACAAAAAACCCAGCACCCCCAACACAAGGCCCATCTCCTCTAAGCACCCCCACAACAACACCCAAATCCCCTCAGCACCCCCAACACAAGGTCCAGATCCCCTCTGCACCCCAAAACAAAGACCAGCACTCCAAAAACAAGGCCCTGATCCCTTCTGCACCCCCATGACAAGCCCAGCACCCCCAACACAAGGCCCACCTCCTCTAAGCACCCCCACAACAACACCCAGATCCCCTATGCACCCCCAACACAAGGTCCAGATCCCCTCTGCACCCCCCCATGACAAGACCAGCACCCCCAACACAACGCCCCACTCCCCCCTGCACCCCTGCCACAAGCCCAGCACCAGCAGACACCCTGACCAGAAGGCTAGCCCGCGAGTTTATTGTAGACATGTTTTGGGAAGTACGACTAGCATCTGAAATACAAAGGGATGAAATGAAATGCAGCTTCCAGCAGCAATGATCTCTTGCACTGCCTGCAAGGGATGCCATGGGAAATGCATCCTTTGGCAAGAAGCATTTTATTTCTTCCTCTCTGTTTGGCTCTTGCTTGAAATGTTCCAGCAGAGTGGTCTCACTAGGGAGGTTTATGTTTGGTTCTGCAGGAGGAGGTGCACTGGAAGATACTTTGTAGAGCCATTGTTTCCAGAGGCTAGCCAAGTGTTGCCTCAGCTTTTCTTCATGCAGCTCTTCCTTCTTTAGCGACAAAGCCACCAGTTGCCTTCTCTTGACAAGCTCGTGTTCACATTCTGGCTTCTTCTGATGCCCTTTGCTCGGATTCTTCTCCCGTTCAATGAACTCGGCAGACTTTCTCTGTGTCTCTTCCACAAGTGCTTCTCTCAGATCTTGCGGTTGATTTTCAATGCTTGCTTTCCGCTGAATCAAAAGCCCACTGGCGTCATCTTCCCTGAAATACGGTTCCAAGTCTTTCCAGAGGGTCTCCTATTTATCTTGCACTTCCTCCATAAGGCTTCTTCGGGTCACATGCGGAACGTCTCCCTTTCTAATCCGATTGTTCCGTTTCATTTGCAAGTCTAGGATGTGGCTCCCCAGCTGCCAGGTCCACTGGCTGTCGGTTGTTCCTAAGCTGTTGTCTGCGGCAACTTCCCGAGTGTTTTGGAAAGGGAAAACAAACTTTTCATTCAGCAGAGCCTTCCACAAGTCACTCATACGAACTTTCAAGCTCGAGAGCCTTGAAATAGTGCCCTGCGATCCCTTCTTGGCAGCTTGGAGAATTGTGCTCTTTAACTGCTGCACGTGCTGGCTGTGTGTGGGGTTGGGTGGGGCCCTGGGTGGGTTTCCTTGCCACCCAGAGGTGAGCAAAGTAGTGACTGTGGCTGTTCACATCAAAGCGGATGACATTGCTGAAGCAGGTGACATGGCAGAATGCCTGCTGGGCGGCTGGGCGGCTGTCCCTGCCATTTCCTCCAGCTTTTCCTGCAGGCGTCTTTGTGCTTGCATGTTTTGTTCCTGGGCAGTTATTTCTCCAACATTGTGGTGCACAAAGCAGCAGCTTGGCGAAAGATTGACTTGCTTCATGCGGAGAAAAGCCTGCCCAGCTAGCTGAAGGACATCTTGCATGTCTCCAGGATTTTCTCCCAAGATATTGATCAGAGTCATGTTGCCAATGCCAATGCCAAAGGTGGCTAGCTCATTGTCATCATTAAGTGACTGCTTATTGGCCACCTCCATGGCACAAAGTCCTGCTGTGTCAACAATCAGCCTGTAATCAAAGTCCACGGCCTCTTGGCGTTTCTCGTCCACCTGAAGCAGCTGCATAAACGCTCCCCGCGTGCCTCTCCCCGCACTGACGTTCCACTGCAGACCAAACATGGCATTCAGCAGGCTTGACTTCCCCGGGCTCTGGATGCCAAGCACTGAGAGAACAAACGCTCTTCTCTCCCCTAGCTTCTCAATTAACTTGTCAAAGATTGCCCCAAGCCATCGTCACCGTACAGACGAAGCATCACCATCCACCACTTCAAGGGCATACCCTGAAACCGTCAGATCGACTGCCACTTCAGGTAGTTTGCAAAAACATTCATCTTTTGAGTTCAAGGATTCTAGAGCTTCACGAATCTGCCCTACTTCTCTCAAAAGACACTTAAGACCAATGGATGAATCATTGACTGCATTGGAGAGGGCTTCTAACTTATTCATCAATGCTGTTTTCAGACTGGTTTTTTCATTGCTTTTCTTTATTTCCAGGATTTGATACCTTCACTGATGATACTCTTTCTGAAGTTCCTCCAAGTGCTCAGAGGACAGGTCATCCCTAAAGACCTTCATCCACTGCAGCAAGTATTTCTTGGTGTCTCTTGCCTGTGCCTGGAGAAAAGCGAGGACTGATTTCAGCAGCTGCTTGAGGGGGAACGCTCTGTCGAGTTGCTTTCTTCGTCCTGCACACTTCTCTGGCTCACTTTGGCTCCCATGATGTTCTATGTTCTTGTTCCTCTTTTCCTGCAAGCGGGGGAGCTCTTTCTCCTTTTTACACCATGGGTACCATAGTTGTCCTTGAAGAGGCAGTAGCTGTGATTTGATCTCAAACACAGTTTCTCCTTTGTCAAGAATCCCACCAAGGTTCTTGCCTTTGCTTTGGCTCTCACACACTCTTCTGCCTCTTTAGCCACAATAAATCCACGTTGGCGAGCTGTGTCCTGACAAGCATCAAGCCTTAAAAGGTTGTTTCACCTTGCTAGCAGATCTCTGATTGTTTTTATCAGCTCCTCTACTAATTCTGCTTTGTTTCTGTTCTGGATACCTCTTTTTACATTCTGGCTAGATCGGCCACATGCAACATTCTCTTCTTCAGTGAAAAGACAAATCAAAGGCTTTTGAGACTGCCACGGGTCACGTACAATGTTCATGCCTTTCTTGTCACTCTGGTCAGACTCAGCTAACTGAGAGCCTCCTTCACAGAAGAGATCTGCTGTAAAAACGGCAATTGTTGTTCATGACCTCTAGCATCTCCATGCAGGTTACAAAAAGCAACACAGCCGTCAAAAGTGTCGTCAGCACTGCCACTGGCACAGGACCAAGAGATCTCCACAACACCTGTCATTAGAAGACAGCCTTTGGTGCTGCCTTTGCAATGTCGGTGGCAGAAAGTGTCGTGTTTGTGTTTAGTCGGCAGAGCATTCAGGAGCTGAGCCTTGGAAGAGGAAGGAGAACTCCCGATCCGTATGAAGGACACCATGAGTGTGTCTGCCTGATCAATCGGTTTGTTTTTGTGCCTCTGAATTGTGGTCTGCTCCTCTGAATTGTGGTCTGCTTTCCCAATTGTTCCATCCCTTTCCAGCTCTTTTTAACTTGGCTGAGGGAACTCTCTTGGTGCGGTGCATGGATTTGGTAGCAGGAGGGGGAGCGCCAAGTGGCACAAAGCGAGGTTTGTTGAAATGTACTGGCTCGTGAAATCAGGGGCACCATGAAACATCGCCACCTGGAGGTCCATGGCATGTGTGTGTGTCAGACCTGCTTTAACAGAGGCATCCCCTTCTTCACGCTCAGCATTGAAAAACTGACTGTCAATATCTGAGGCACTATCTGAGCACTCAGTGCCAAGGCTTGTTGCATTCGGAGTGCTCAGAACGCCTTCTTTTGCTTTGCCATGCTCCTGGCAAACCAGATACCTTCCACAGTAGTCCAGCATCAGCAGCTTGTGCCGAAAATGGAAGGGGTATTCACTGCCAATCCTGGGCTGGCTGTCACACAGGGCAGTCTTGTCGATAACCTGAAGATCTGCCCTCCCCCTTTTCCTTGCGTAGCAATTTTCTAGTCCCGGGTGTTTGATCAAGTGGAGGACCTCTTGGCCTCTGGAATGCTCATTCCTTTTAGGATCCTCCCACTGTTCTGCTGAGGGTGATGGCTTGGATGAATCTTTCTGCTCAGCCCCCTGACCGATATCAATTCTCCCCTGTTTTACAACTTCTTTCTGCAGATCACTGTTGGAGGCTACATAGTCTCCATTCACAGGGGAATTCAGATCTTGCTCCAGAGCGCCCCCAGGATCACATCCACCGCGCTTTGTAAGGATCTCACGGACTTCTTCTGACAGCCAGTTTCCTATGTGATGGTTCATCTGAGCTAAGCATTTAAACTTCTCTTCTGGAGACATGTTTTTGCATGTTGCTGCTCTACTCAGCCCTGTCAGGAGCAGGAAAGCCTGAGTTCGGGGAACGGCTGGCTTCCTAAGACTCAGGGAGCATTCCTGCGCCGCCTTCTTTTCACTTCACATGGTGTTTCACTCTCGCCTCCCGCAGAGTCTTGCTCAGAGGTTTATTGACGCTGGCCCGGAGGTGGCGAAGGCGACTAGCTCCGCGGGCGCTGGTTACTGGCACGTCTGCCCAGGCGCGGAGCCTGCTGCTGGCCCCAATCAGCTGGCCCTTGCCTGGCGCCTCCTGAGCACTCGCCGTGGCCCTCGCAGGAAGGAGGCGCATCTGCGGAGGCCCTTGCGCAGCCCTCTGAAGGCGCCTGCAGGGCAGGCTGGGCAGGCTGGGCACAGCAGGCAGGCCAGGGCCGCTGTGCAGCCGGCGGCTGCAGCGGGAGGGGAGGGCGCCTCCAGTGGTGGGCTCCAGAGCTGCATGGTGGGCCAGCGCTGCAGGGAGGTGGCACACGCTGGCTCCTCGTCCTCTTCCTCCTCGGACTGCTCGGGGGGCGAAAGTGGCCGCACTGTGCCTTCCCCTGCCAGCGGGACGGGTGCCCAGGCACAGTGCAGGATGGACCGGCGCGGGATGTGGGCTGGCCAGTCGAGGTGTGGGGCTTTGGGGAGGCAGTCCAGGAGCTCGTGACCTTCCTCGCTCAGCAACACGGTCTGGTTGCGCCCAAAGCGGACCCGCCTGCGTGGTGGGGATGGCGGGAGGGCTGTGGGCACAAGCAGCTCACCCAGCACTCCTGCAGGTGTTGGGGGAGCGTCCAGCAGGATGGAGGTTGGTGGCAGTGGGAGAGGGCCATCCAACTTCCATCCATCCGTGTCCGGCTCAGAGGTCGGCAGGAGGTGGCGAGGGGACAAGATGTCCTCGCTTGTGAGCCTGGGAGGGAGAAAGGAGGTGAGGAGGCTGCCTTGGGTGCCCCAGGGGGAAGCCCTGGTGGCGGCAGCAGACGCCAAAGGGTGCCAGGGTGCGGGCGGAGGGGGCGCTGGGGCCAGGGCTGCAGCAGTGGGCAAGGAGCAAAGGGGCTTCCCAGTTGGTGAGCAGCAGGCATGCGGCATGTCCTGGGCATCCCGCGCGTCGACCCCAGCCCTAGCCATGCCATGCCCTGCTCTTTGGGGGCCCAGGCCAGGCGCAGGTCTGTGGCTCTGGGCTGCATCGGGCTCTTGCCTGCGGTGGGCCTGGCCAGGGCTGTGGAGGCCAGGCCTCCGCTTACCCTGCCTGCCGGCTGGCTGCACAGTCCTGCGTGTCCACCGTGGGCAGCAAGGAGGCTGCTGGAAGAGGAGGCAGAGAGGCAGTGAGCGAGGGCAGCCCGTCGGCGGAGCCCCAGCTGGGGCCGAGGGCGGTGGGCGCTGGCGGCGCTGGGCTGTCTTGGCCGGGAGGCGCTGCCGAGCGTGCCTGTGCTCTGGGCCGGGGCTGCTCACCTCCGGGCTCGTCCACGCTGCCGTTGCCCAGGCTGCCAGCACTGCCGCGAGGCCCCTGCACAGCCCAAGAGAGCGCTGCCTTAGTGGCGAGCATCCACGCTGCGCCAAGAGGCCCCCTGCTCGCGGAAGGGCTGCGCGGGGCACGCAGAGCTGAGGCTGGAGGCAGGCTTGCGCGCAGCACCGTCAGGCTGCCCTTGCTGCAGGTGCTGCCGCGGCCTCAGCCCTCTCGCTGCCCGCGCCAGCTCGGGGCCATGCCCAGGCTGACTCCTACCTTGGGCCAGAGCCTTTTCCCCGCCAGCACCAACACCACCGCTATGCACAGGATCGTGAGGACGTTGACGACCGAGGGCATGTGGGCCAGGCACACCACAAAGAGGCTCAGCACCACAAACTCGCCCACGACGCTCAGCCTCCGAGGCTCCATGCCGCCACCGGAAGCGCGCCGCGAGCGTGCAGCCTGCTCAGCGCTCCGCCTCCACGTCCTGCTCCAAGAGTGCCACCCAAAACACAGCACCCACCTCTGAGCATGCCGCCCCTTGCAGCCACCCTCCCCCTCCCCGACCAAGGCAGACCAGCAGCCCCCAAAGCCCTGCTCCCCACCGCCCCTCCAACGCCCCTCCACCAACCTCCCCCGACCCTGACCGCTCCGCTCTGCTCTGCGGCTCACCCTGTGCACGCTCCTCCGCACCCCAAGATCGACAGCGTCAATCTGACACCAGGAGAAGAGCCAAAGGCCGCCGAGAGCAACTCTGCAAAAAGCAGGGCACGGTGCCCTCACTCCGTCGGCCTTGCCTGGCTGCCCACTCCCGCGGCTGCTTTCCCACGTGTGACGCGGGGACACCGGGTCGTGAGCAGCAAGGGCGCAGAATGGTGCCCGAGCGTGGCTGGGCTTCGCGGCGGGGACGTTTGCCTGATTGTGGCACTTGTGCCCACCGAGGGAGCGTGCAGCGGGTGGTGGGCGCTGGGGGGGCGACAAAGCCAGGGAGAGCGCCCTGAGGGGAGGAGAGACTGCAGAGAGACGGAAGGAGCCAGCTCTTACCCCGCTGCCTCGCTCCTTCGCCCCAGCTCAACACCACGCTCTCCACCTGCTCGCGCACTCGCTCGCACACTCGCTCGCTCGCTCGCTCGCAGGCAAAGTGACAGCGGCACTTCCCCCAGCCCCACCTCCAGAAAGACCCCGGCATTGTGATGCCATGGCGACATCACTTCCACACACCTGGTCTGCCAGGGCACCCCCAGGCCCCACCTGACGCTGCTCTCACCCAAACCCCAACAAGGCGCAGCCCGCCAAGGCCAGCCCCAACACAGCTCCCGCCAGCACAAAGCCCAACCAAAGCCCAGAGTCGTCCCTGACAAGCCCATGCCGAGCCCGTGGCTCGTTCTTCCTTTGGGCACTTTTCCCCTTCTGGACGGGTTGCTGCTGTGCCCTCCAATTGTGCACAGCAATCTTGTTGCAATTGTGAGCGGAAACGGCACACAAGCCATTTGCAGCATGCCTGCGGGGAGCTTTCTGGCGTGAGGCCCCAATTGGCAGAAGCTGCTCCTGCTTCTCTAGACTTTGTATAGGCAGCTTCCTTGTTATCCTCAAGCACAAGGCAACAGTGACTTGCTACAAGACTGGAGCAAAGGGCAGGGACCAACTGATTTCTTCTAACCCACTGGGTCCCATTGAGGACTTGAGGGCGATGGAAGTGAACACTGTGGTCCCCATCAGGAGCACGTATTGTGTCTGTGCAAAGAGCGCTGCACAACGGGCATTGCTTCCAGCAGCCGTGCAGCCCTTCAACTCCGATTGTATGAGGTTTCCAGTTCCAAGCTTTCAGATGAGGCATGGAAAATGCCTGTTTCAGGTTTGCTAGCACAGGGGCCAGAGCTTTACTCATTGCCTCCTCCAGGAGCTCTAGCTCCTTTCTTTCTTGATGCTCAATGCTTTTCAGATGACTTCTGGGAAGTTCAGAATTAGCTCCAAGTCTGCTCCCAAATTCCTCTAGCCACAGGGAGACATTGCCACAGTTCTCTTGGACAACTGGAGTTGTAGGCGCAAAGCTAGCAGCAGCAACAAGAGTCTGGAATGAATTCAGGGAAACATGGAACAAGTTCTTCAGCCTTGAATTGTTCTTGTCTAAGCAATAGTTGTTAACACACTTCTCAATGAAACCTTCTAAAACATGTTGGGGGAAATGAATGTGCTGCCTGAACTTCTCACCATTCTCTTCCTCCGCAAGAGACAGGAGAATAGCCGTTTCTAGTTGAGATCGATGGCCACTGAAAGCTGGAGAGTTAGAGCTCCTTTCCCAGGCTATATCAAGAGCAGTCTTCACAGGCACTGCCTGTCAAAGAGCTCCTGAAAGCTCGTCACATAAAAAAAATCAGCAACTGCTGTGATAGAGGGCACTGCTTGGCAGGACATGTGGAAACTTGTGAAGAAGTCTTCTCTCTGGCCCCGCAGGTAGAAAGTGGGGTCGTTTGCTCTTGTGAAAGCCTTCTGCATCTTTGCCAACCTTTCTGCTGCCACTTTGCCTAGAGACACTGCTGAATGTCTTCTGTATCCATGAGTGAAGACATATGTGGAGTTCCTGGCTGCCGAGTCCACCTGTTTTCCTATTTCATGCAGTCTGTCATGAATGCAACTTTGGTTGTCATGCATTGGCTCCTGTTCCTTTGTGTCGATGGGGAGGCTGATGAGCTGTGTGATGCGGTCGTGAAGCTGCTCCGTTCTGGTAATAGCGCAGCTGCGCAAAGGCTTTTTCCTGAAGGGCAGTGCTCCCTTCATGACCACCTGCTTGGAAATAGCTTCGATTGGGCAGGTCTCTCTCAGGGAGTGGTCCTCTCAGGTCCCGAGTACAATTGTTTGTTGTCCCCACTGTAACGCTGAGCCATCTATTTCGTAGGCCCTACGCACGGTGTCTGGTTCACTCCCCCAGATGACATGACAGTTTTGATCCCACGCATTCCTCCAGTTCAAGTCTTGTGGAAGATTCATGGCTTGCTAGACATATGATGGAGAGATGGGAGTTTGAGACTTGTATGCCCAGGCCCCAATCATATAGACGCACCGTTGGTATTATTCCCGATACGGTTGATTCTCTCTTTCATATTAACTGGAATGATCCCAAGGGGAATGGGGCTCCCTGTGTGCGTGGGCAGTGGCAACCAAGCTGTAATTTGGGGAGTAGTCACTCAATGTGCAAAACCTTTCCTTAGCTCCAAAACCAGATTGCTAGCTGTACGTTCTAACCATTCCCTCAACTGGTTTAAATCAACTAGGTGAACCAACCCCATGCCAATCCATAGGACCTATAGCATTGGAACACTACATGAGCACATTACAGGCGATTGTGGAAGGTGTGTGATGGGCTCGACCATCGACGGGAACCAATTCTGAGAAGAAAGGAAAAGAAAACTTCTGGGATGTGAGTGTTAAAATTTTAGCCTTAACATTTCACAGAATCACAGGCTCACAGAATGGTGGAGGTTGGAAGGGACCTCCGGAGATCCTGGAGTCCAACGCCCCTGCTCAGCCAGGGTCCTCTGGAGCATATTGCCCAGGATTGGGCCAGGCGGCTTTTGAATATCTCCAGGGAAGGAGACTCCACAACCTCTCTGGGCGACCTGGTCGAGTGCTCCGGAACCCTCTCCGCACCCCCAAAAAAAGGCGTAGATCCCCTCAACACCCCCACGACAAGGCCCAGCACCGCCAAAACAACGCCCAGATCCCCTCAGTACCCCGAAAACAAGGCTCAGATCCCCTCAGCCCCCTTACGACAAGCCCTCACCCCAACACAAGGCCCACACCCTGAAAACAAGGCCCAGATGCCCTAAGCACCCCGAAAACAAGCCTAGTTCTCCCAAAACAACGCCCACCACACCCAACACAACACCATGACCACTCAGGACCCCCACGACAAGCCCAGCACCCCCAACACAAGGCCCACGTCCCCTAAGCACCCCCAAAACAAGACCCAGATCCCCTCTCCACCCCCATAACAAGCCCAGCAAACCCTACACAATGCCCAGCACCCCCAACACAATGCCCTGATCCCCTCAGCACCCCCATGACAAGCCCAGCACTCCCAAAACAAGGCCCAGCACCCCAAAAACAAGGCCCTGATCCCCTCTCCACCCCCACAAAAAACCCAGCACCCCCAACACAAGGCCCATCTCCTCTAAGCACCCCCACAACAACACCCAAATCCCCTCAGCACCCCCAACACAAGGTCCAGATCCCCTCTGCACCCCAAAACAAAGACCAGCACTCCAAAAACAAGGCCCTGATCCCTTCTGCACCCCCATGACAAGCCCAGCACCCCCAACACAAGGCCCACCTCCTCTAAGCACCCCCACAACAACACCCAGATCCCCTATGCACCCCCAACACAAGGTCCAGATCCCCTCTGCACCCCCCCATGACAAGACCAGCACCCCCAACACAACGCCCCACTCCCCCCTGCACCCCTGCCACAAGCCCAGCACCAGCAGACACCCTGACCAGAAGGCTAGCCCGCGAGTTTATTGTAGACATGTTTTGGGAAGTACGACTAGCATCTGAAATACAAAGGGATGAAATGAAATGCAGCTTCCAGCAGCAATGATCTCTTGCACTGCCTGCAAGGGATGCCATGGGAAATGCATCCTTTGGCAAGAAGCATTTTATTTCTTCCTCTCTGTTTGGCTCTTGCTTGAAATGTTCCAGCAGAGTGGTCTCACTAGGGAGGTTTATGTTTCGTTCTGCAGGAGGAGGTGCACTGGAAGATACTTTGTAGAGCCATTGTTTCCAGAGGCTAGCCAAGTGTTGCCTCAGCTTTTCTTCATGCAGCTCTTCCTTCTTTAGCGACAAAGCCACCAGTTGCCTTCTCTTGACAAGCTCGTGTTCACATTCTGGCTTCTTCTGATGCCCTTTGCTCGGATTCTTCTCCCGTTCAATGAACTCGGCAGACTTTCTCTGTGTCTCTTCCACAAGTGCTTCTCTCAGATCTTGCGGTTGATTTTCAATGCTTGCTTTCCGCTGAATCAAAAGCCCACTGGCGTCATCTTCCCTGAAATACGGTTCCAAGTCTTTCCAGAGGGTCTCCTATTTATCTTGCACTTCCTCCATAAGGCTTCTTCGGGTCACATGCGGAACGTCTCCCTTTCTAATCCGATTGTTCCGTTTCATTTGCAAGTCTAGGATGTGGCTCCCCAGCTGCCAGGTCCACTGGCTGTCGGTTGTTCCTAAGCTGTTGTCTGCGGCAACTTCCCGAGTGTTTTGGAAAGGGAAAACAAACTTTTCATTCAGCAGAGCCTTCCACAAGTCACTCATACGAACTTTCAAGCTCGAGAGCCTTGAAATAGTGCCCTGCGATCCCTTCTTGGCAGCTTGGAGAATTGTGCTCTTTAACTGCTGCACGTGCTGGCTGTGTGTGGGGTTGGGTGGGGCCCTGGGTGGGTTTCCTTGCCACCCAGAGGTGAGCAAAGTAGTGACTGTGGCTGTTCACATCAAAGCGGATGACATTGCTGAAGCAGGTGACATGGCAGAATGCCTGCTGGGCGGCTGGGCGGCTGTCCCTGCCATTTCCTCCAGCTTTTCCTGCAGGCGTCTTTGTGCTTGCATGTTTTGTTCCTGGGCAGTTATTTCTCCAACATTGTGGTGCACAAAGCAGCAGCTTGGCGAAAGATTGACTTGCTTCATGCGGAGAAAAGCCTGCCCAGCTAGCTGAAGGACATCTTGCATGTCTCCAGGATTTTCTCCCAAGATATTGATCAGAGTCATGTTGCCAATGCCAATGCCAAAGGTGGCTAGCTCATTGTCATCATTAAGTGACTGCTTATTGGCCACCTCCATGGCACAAAGTCCTGCTGTGTCAACAATCAGCCTGTAATCAAAGTCCACGGCCTCTTGGCGTTTCTCGTCCACCTGAAGCAGCTGCATAAACGCTCCCCGCGTGCCTCTCCCCGCACTGACGTTCCACTGCAGACCAAACATGGCATTCAGCAGGCTTGACTTCCCCGGGCTCTGGATGCCAAGCACTGAGAGAACAAACGCTCTTCTCTCCCCTAGCTTCTCAATTAACTTGTCAAAGATTGCCCCAAGCCATCGTCACCGTACAGACGAAGCATCACCATCCACCACTTCAAGGGCATACCCTGAAACCGTCAGATCGACTGCCACTTCAGGTAGTTTGCAAAAACATTCATCTTTTGAGTTCAAGGATTCTAGAGCTTCACGAATCTGCCCTACTTCTCTCAAAAGACACTTAAGACCAATGGATGAATCATTGACTGCATTGGAGAGGGCTTCTAACTTATTCATCAATGCTGTTTTCAGACTGGTTTTTTCATTGCTTTTCTTTATTTCCAGGATTTGATACCTTCACTGATGATACTCTTTCTGAAGTTCCTCCAAGTGCTCAGAGGACAGGTCATCCCTAAAGACCTTCATCCACTGCAGCAAGTATTTCTTGGTGTCTCTTGCCTGTGCCTGGAGAAAAGCGAGGACTGATTTCATCAGCTGCTTGAGGGGGAACGCTCTGTCGAGTTGCTTTCTTCGTCCTGCACACTTCTCTGGCTCAGTTTGGCTCCCATGATGTTCTATGTTCTTGTTCCTCTTTTCCTGCAAGCGGGGGAGCTCTTTCTCCTTTTTACACCATGGGTACCATAGTTGTCCTTGAAGAGGCAGTAGCTGTGATTTGATCTCAAACACAGTTTCTCCTTTGTCAAGAATCCCACCAAGGTTCTTGCCTTTGCTTTGGCTCTCACACACTCTTCTGCCTCTTTAGCCACAATAAATCCACGTTGGCGAGCTGTGTCCTGACAAGCATCAAGCCTTAAAAGGTTGTTTCACCTTGCTAGCAGATCTCTGATTGTTTTTATCAGCTCCTCTACTAATTCTGCTTTGTTTCTGTTCTGGATACCTCTTTTTACATTCTGGCTAGATCGGCCACATGCAACATTCTCTTCTTCAGTGAAAAGACAAATCAAAGGCTTTTGAGACTGCCACGGGTCACGTACAATGTTCATGCCTTTCTTGTCACTCTGGTCAGACTCAGCTAACTGAGAGCCTCCTTCACAGAAGAGATCTGCTGTAAAAACGGCAATTGTTGTTCATGACCTCTAGCATCTCCATGCAGGTTACAAAAAGCAACACAGCCGTCAAAAGTGTCGTCAGCACTGCCACTGGCACAGGACCAAGAGATCTCCACAACACCTGTCATTAGAAGACAGCCTTTGGTGCTGCCTTTGCAATGTCGGTGGCAGAAAGTGTCGTGTTTGTGTTTAGTCGGCAGAGCATTCAGGAGCTGAGCCTTGGAAGAGGAAGGAGAACTCCCGATCCGTATGAAGGACACGATGAGTGTGTCTGCCTGATCAATCGGTTTGTTTTTGTGCCTCTGAATTGTGGTCTGCTCCTCTGAATTGTGGTCTGCTTTCCCAATTGTTCCATCCCTTTCCAGCTCTTTTTAACTTGGCTGAGGGAACTCTCTTGGTGCGGTGCATGGATTTGGTAGCAGGAGGGGGAGCGCCAAGTGGCACAAAGCGAGGTTTGTTGAAATGTACTGGCTCGTGAAATCAGGGGCACCATGAAACATCGCCACCTGGAGGTCCATGGCATGTGTGTGTGTCAGACCTGCTTTAACAGAGGCATCCCCTTCTTCACGCTCAGCATTGAAAAACTGACTGTCAATATCTGAGGCACTATCTGAGCACTCAGTGCCAAGGCTTGTTGCATTCGGAGTGCTCAGAACGCCTTCTTTTGCTTTGCCATGCTCCTGGCAAACCAGATACCTTCCACAGTAGTCCAGCATCAGCAGCTTGTGCCGAAAATGGAAGGGGTATTCACTGCCAATCCTGGGCTGGCTGTCACACAGGGCAGTCTTGTCGATAACCTGAAGATCTGCCCTCCCCCTTTTCCTTGCGTAGCAATTTTCTAGTCCCGGGTGTTTGATCAAGTGGAGGACCTCTTGGCCTCTGGAATGCTCATTCCTTTTAGGATCCTCCCACTGTTCTGCTGAGGGTGATGGCTTGGATGAATCTTTCTGCTCAGCCCCCTGACCGATATCAATTCTCCCCTGTTTTACAACTTCTTTCTGCAGATCACTGTTGGAGGCTACATAGTCTCCATTCACAGGGGAATTCAGATCTTGCTCCAGAGCGCCCCCAGGATCACATCCACCGCGCTTTGTAAGGATCTCACGGACTTCTTCTGACAGCCAGTTTCCTATGTGATGGTTCATCTGAGCTAAGCATTTAAACTTCTCTTCTGGAGACATGTTTTTGCATGTTGCTGCTCTACTCAGCCCTGTCAGGAGCAGGAAAGCCTGAGTTCGGGGAACGGCTGGCTTCCTAAGACTCAGGGAGCATTCCTGCGCCGCCTTCTTTTCACTTCACATGGTGTTTCACTCTCGCCTCCCGCAGAGTCTTGCTCAGAGGTTTATTGACGCTGGCCCGGAGGTGGCGAAGGCGTCTAGCTCCGCGGGCGCTGGTTACTGGCACGTCTGCCCAGGCGCGGAGCCTGCTGCTGGCCCCAATCAGCTGGCCCTTGCCTGGCGCCTCCTGAGCACTCGCCGTGGCCCTCGCAGGAAGGAGGCGCATCTGCGGAGGCCCTTGCGCAGCCCTCTGAAGGCGCCTGCAGGGCAGGCTGGGCAGGCTGGGCACAGCAGGCAGGCCAGGGCCGCTGTGCAGCCGGCGGCTGCAGCGGGAGGGGAGGGCGCCTCCAGTGGTGGGCTCCAGAGCTGCATGGTGGGCCAGCGCTGCAGGGAGGTGGCACACGCTGGCTCCTCGTCCTCTTCCTCCTCGGACTGCTCGGGGGGCGAAAGTGGCCGCACTGTGCCTTCCCCTGCCAGCGGGACGGGTGCCCAGGCACAGTGCAGGATGGACCGGCGCGGGATGTGGGCTGGCCAGTCGAGGTGTGGGGCTTTGGGGAGGCAGTCCAGGAGCTCGTGACCTTCCTCGCTCAGCAACACGGTCTGGTTGCGCCCAAAGCGGACCCGCCTGCGTGGTGGGGATGGCGGGAGGGCTGTGGGCACAAGCAGCTCACCCAGCACTCCTGCAGGTGTTGGGGGAGCGTCCAGCAGGATGGAGGTTGGTGGCAGTGGGAGAGGGCCATCCAACTTCCATCCATCCGTGTCCGGCTCAGAGGTCGGCAGGAGGTGGCGAGGGGACAAGATGTCCTCGCTTGTGAGCCTGGGAGGGAGAAAGGAGGTGAGGAGGCTGCCTTGGGTGCCCCAGGGGGAAGCCCTGGTGGCGGCAGCAGACGCCAAAGGGTGCCAGGGTGCGGGCGGAGGGGGCGCTGGGGCCAGGGCTGCAGCAGTGGGCAAGGAGCAAAGGGGCTTCCCAGTTGGTGAGCAGCAGGCATGCGGCATGTCCTGGGCATCCCGCGCGTCGACCCCAGCCCTAGCCATGCCATGCCCTGCTCTTTGGGGGCCCAGGCCAGGCGCAGGTCTGTGGCTCTGGGCTGCATCGGGCTCTTGCCTGCGGTGGGCCTGGCCAGGGCTGTGGAGGCCAGGCCTCCGCTTACCCTGCCTGCCAGCTGGCTGCACAGTCCTGCGTGTCCACCGTGGGCAGCAAGGAGGCTGCTGGAAGAGGAGGCAGAGAGGCAGTGAGCGAGGGCAGCCCGTCGGCGGAGCCCCAGCTGGGGCCGAGGGCGGTGGGCGCTGGCGGCGCTGGGCTGTCTTGGCCGGGAGGCGCTGCCGAGCGTGCCTGTGCTCTGGGCCGGGGCTGCTCACCTCCGGGCTCGTCCACGCTGCCGTTGCCCAGGCTGCCAGCACTGCCGCGAGGCCCCTGCACAGCCCAAGAGAGCGCTGCCTTAGTGGCGAGCATCCACGCTGCGCCAAGAGGCCCCCTGCTCGCGGAAGGGCTGCGCGGGGCACGCAGAGCTGAGGCTGGAGGCAGGCTTGCGCGCAGCACCGTCAGGCTGCCCTTGCTGCAGGTGCTGCCGCGGCCTCAGCCCTCTCGCTGCCCGCGCCAGCTCGGGGCCATGCCCAGGCTGACTCCTACCTTGGGCCAGAGCCTTTTCCCCGCCAGCACCAACACCACCGCTATGCACAGGATCGTGAGGACGTTGACGACCGAGGGCATGTGGGCCAGGCACACCACAAAGAGGCTCAGCACCACAAACTCGCCCACGACGCTCAGCCTCCGAGGCTCCATGCCGCCACCGGAAGCGCGCCGCGAGCGTGCAGCCTGCTCAGCGCTCCGCCTCCACGTCCTGCTCCAAGAGTGCCACCCAAAACACAGCACCCACCTCTGAGCACGCCGCCCCTTGCAGCCACCCTCCCCCTCCCCGACCAAGGCAGACCAGCAGCCCCCAAAGCCCTGCTCCCCACCGCCCCTCCAACGCCCCTCCACCAACCTCCCCCGACCCTGACCGCTCCGCTCTGCTCTGCGGCTCACCCTGTGCACGCTCCTCCGCACCCCAAGATCGACAGCGTCAATCTGACACCAGGAGAAGAGCCAAAGGCCGCCGAGAGCAACTCTGCAAAAAGCAGGGCACGGTGCCCTCACTCCGTCAGCCTTGCCTGGCTGCCCGCTCCCGCCGCTGCTTTCCCACGTGTGACGCGGGGACACCGGGTGGTGAGCAGCAAGGGCGCAGAATGGTGCCCGAGCGTGGCTGGGCTTCACGGCGGGGACGTTTGCCTGATTGTGGCACTTGTGCCCACCGAGGGAGCGTGCAGCGGGTGGTGGGCGCTGGGGGGGCGACAAAGCCAGGGAGAGCGCCCCGAGGGGAGGAGAGACTGCAGAGAGACGGAAGGAGCCAGCTCTTACCCCGCTGCCTCGCTCCTTCGCCCCAGCTCAACACCACGCTCTCCACCTGCTCGCGCACTCGCTCGCACACTCGCTCGCTCGCTCGCTCGCAGGCAAAGTGACAGCGGCACTTCCCCCAGCCCCACCTCCAGAAAGACCCCGGCATTGTGATGCCATGGCGACATCACTTCCACACACCTGGTCTGCCAGGGCACCCCCAGGCCCCACCTGACGCTGCTCTCACCCAAACCCCAACAAGGCGCAGCCCACCAAGGCCAGCCCCAACACAGCTCCCGCCAGCACAAAGCCCAACCAAAGCCCAGAGTCGTCCCTGACAAGCCCATGCCGAGCCCGTGGCTCGTTCTTCCTTTGGGCACTTTTCCCCTTCTGGACGGGTTGCTGCTGTGCCCTCCAATTGTGCACAGCAATCTTGTTGCAATTGTGAGCGGAAACGGCACACAAGCCATTTGCAGCATGCCTGCGGGGAGCTTTCTGGCGTGAGGCCCCAATTGGCAGAAGCTGCTCCTGCTTCTCTAGACTTTGTATAGGCAGCTTCCTTGTTATCCTCAAGCACAAGGCAACAGTGACTTGCTACAAGACTGGAGCAAAGGGCAGGGACCAACTGATTTCTTCTAACCCACTGGGTCCCATTGAGGACTTGAGGGCGATGGAAGTGAACACTGTGGTCCCCATCAGGAGCACGTATTGTGTCTGTGCAAAGAGCGCTGCACAACGGGCATTGCTTCCAGCAGCCGTGCAGCCCTTCAACTCCGATTGTATGAGGTTTCCAGTTCCAAGCTTTCAGATGAGGCATGGAAAATGCCTGTTTCAGGTTTGCTAGCACAGGGGCCAGAGCTTTACTCATTGCCTCCTCCAGGAGCTCTAGCTCCTTTCTTTCTTGATGCTCAATGCTTTTCAGATGACTTCTGGGAAGTTCAGAATTAGCTCCAAGTCTGCTCCCAAATTCCTCTAGCCACAGGGAGACATTGCCACAGTTCTCTTGGACAACTGGAGTTGTAGGCGCAAAGCTAGCAGCAGCAACAAGAGTCTGGAATGAATTCAGGGAAACATGGAACAAGTTCTTCAGCCTTGAATTGTTCTTGTCTAAGCAATAGTTGTTAACACACTTCTCAACGAAACCTTCTAAAACATGTTGGGGGAAATGAATGTGCTGCCTGAACTTCTCATCATTCTCTTCCTCCGCAAGAGACAGGAGAATAGCCGTTTCTAGTTGAGATCGATGGCCACTGAAAGCTGGAGAGTTAGAGCTCCTTTCCCAGGCTATATCAAGAGCAGTCTTCACAGGCACTGCCTGTCAAAGAGCTCCTGAAAGCTTGTCACATAAAAAAAATCAGCAACTGCTGTGATAGAGGGCACTGCTTGGCAGGACATGTGGAAACTTGTGAAGAAGTCTTCTCTCTGGCCCCGCAGGTAGAAAGTGGGGTTGTTTGCTCTTGTGAAAGCCTTCTGCATCTTTGCCAACCTTTCTGCTGCCACTTTGCCTAGAGACACTGCTGAATGTCTTCTGTATCCATGAGTGAAGACATATGTGGAGTTCCTGGCTGCCGAGTCCACCTGTTTTCCTATTTCATGCAGTCTGTCATGAATGCAACTTTGGTTGTCATGCATTGGCTCCTGTTCCTTTGTGTCGATGGGGAGGCTGATGAGCTGTGTGATGCGGTCGTGAAGCTGCTCCGTTCTGGTAATAGCGCAGCTGCGCAAAGGCTTTTTCCTGAAGGGCAGTGCTCCCTTCATGACCACCTGCTTGGAAATAGCTTCGATTGGGCAGGTCTCTCTCAGGGAGTGGTCCTCTCAGGTCCCGAGTACAATTGTTTGTTGTCCCCACTGTAACGCTGAGCCATCTATTTCGTAGGCCCTACGCACGGTGTCTGGTTCACTCCCCCAGATGACATGACAGTTTTGATCCCACACTTTCCTCCAGTTCAAGTCTTGTGGAAGATTCATGGCTTGCTAGACATATGATGGAGAGATGGGAGTTTGAGACTTGTATGCCCAGGCCCCAATCATATAGACGCACCGTTGGTATTATTCCAGATACGGTTGATTCTCTCTTTCATATTAACTGGAATGATCCCAAGGGGAATGGGGCTCCCTGTGTGCGTGGGCAGTGGCAACCAAGCTGTAATTTGGGGAGTAGTCACTCAATGTGCAAAACCTTTCCTTAGCTCCAAAACCAGATTGCTAGCTGTACGTTCTAACCATTCCCTCAACTGGTTTAAATCAACTAGGTGAACCAACCCCTGTAGCAACCATATGACCTATAGCATTGGAACACTACATGAGCACATTACAGGCGATTGTGGAAGGTGTGTGATGGGCTCGACCATCGATGGGAACCAATTCTGAGAAGAAAGGAAAAGAAAACTTCTGGGATGTGAGTGTTAAAATTTTAGCCTTAACATTTCACAGAATCACAGGCTCACAGAATGGTGGAGGTTGGAAGGGACCTCCGGAGATCCTGGAGTCCAACGCCCCTGCTCAGCCAGGGTCCTCTGGAGCATATTGCCCAGGATTGGGCCAGGCGGCTTTTGAATATCTCCAGGGAAGGAGACTCCACAACCTCTCTGGGCGACCTGGTCGAGTGCTCCGGAACCCTCTCCGCACCCCCAAAAAAAGGCGTAGATCCCCTCAACACCCCCACGACAAGGCCCAGCACCGCCAAAACAACGCCCAGATCCCCTCAGTACCCCGAAAACAAGGCTCAGATCCCCTCAGCCCCCTTACGACAAGCCCTCACCCCAACACAAGGCCCACACCCTGAAAACAAGGCCCAGATGCCCTAAGCACCCCGAAAACAAGCCTAGTTCTCCCAAAACAACGCCCACCACACCCAACACAACACCATGACCACTCAGGACCCCCACGACAAGCCCAGCACCCCCAACACAAGGCCCACGTCCCCTAAGCACCCCCAAAACAAGACCCAGATCCCCTCTCCACCCCCATAACAAGCCCAGCAAACCCTACACAATGCCCAGCACCCCCAACACAATGCCCTGATCCCCTCAGCACCCCCATGACAAGCCCAGCACTCCCAAAACAAGGCCCAGCACCCCAAAAACAAGGCCCTGATCCCCTCTCCACCCCCACAAAAAACCCAGCACCCCCAACACAAGGCCCATCTCCTCTAAGCACCCCCACAACAACACCCAAATCCCCTCAGCACCCCCAACACAAGGTCCAGATCCCCTCTGCACCCCAAAACAAAGACCAGCACTCCAAAAACAAGGCCCTGATCCCTTCTGCACCCCCATGACAAGCCCAGCACCCCCAACACAAGGCCCACCTCCTCTAAGCACCCCCACAACAACACCCAGATCCCCTATGCACCCCCAACACAAGGTCCAGATCCCCTCTGCACCCCCCCATGACAAGACCAGCACCCCCAACACAACGCCCCACTCCCCCCTGCACCCCTGCCACAAGCCCAGCACCAGCAGACACCCTGACCAGAAGGCTAGCCCGCGAGTTTATTGTAGACATGTTTTGGGAAGTACGACTAGCATCTGAAATACAAAGGGATGAAATGAAATGCAGCTTCCAGCAGCAATGATCTCTTGCACTGCCTGCAAGGGATGCCATGGGAAATGCATCCTTTGGCAAGAAGCATTTTATTTCTTCCTCTCTGTTTGGCTCTTGCTTGAAATGTTCCAGCAGAGTGGTCTCACTAGGGAGGTTTATGTTTGGTTCTGCAGGAGGAGGTGCACTGGAAGATACTTTGTAGAGCCATTGTTTCCAGAGGCTAGCCAAGTGTTGCCTCAGCTTTTCTTCATGCAGCTCTTCCTTCTTTAGCGACAAAGCCACCAGTTGCCTTCTCTTGACAAGCTCGTGTTCACATTCTGGCTTCTTCTGATGCCCTTTGCTCGGATTCTTCTCCCGTTCAATGAACTCGGCAGACTTTCTCTGTGTCTCTTCCACAAGTGCTTCTCTCAGATCTTGCGGTTGATTTTCAATGCTTGCTTTCCGCTGAATCAAAAGCCCACTGGCGTCATCTTCCCTGAAATACGGTTCCAAGTCTTTCCAGAGGGTCTCCTATTTATCTTGCACTTCCTCCATAAGGCTTCTTCGGGTCACATGCGGAACGTCTCCCTTTCTAATCCGATTGTTCCGTTTCATTTGCAAGTCTAGGATGTGGCTCCCCAGCTGCCAGGTCCACTGGCTGTCGGTTGTTCCTAAGCTGTTGTCTGCGGCAACTTCCCGAGTGTTTTGGAAAGGGAAAACAAACTTTTCATTCAGCAGAGCCTTCCACAAGTCACTCATACGAACTTTCAAGCTCGAGAGCCTTGAAATAGTGCCCTGCGATCCCTTCTTGGCAGCTTGGAGAATTGTGCTCTTTAACTGCTGCACGTGCTGGCTGTGTGTGGGGTTGGGTGGGGCCCTGGGTGGGTTTCCTTGCCACCCAGAGGTGAGCAAAGTAGTGACTGTGGCTGTTCACATCAAAGCGGATGACATTGCTGAAGCAGGTGACATGGCAGAATGCCTGCTGGGCGGCTGGGCGGCTGTCCCTGCCATTTCCTCCAGCTTTTCCTGCAGGCGTCTTTGTGCTTGCATGTTTTGTTCCTGGGCAGTTATTTCTCCAACATTGTGGTGCACAAAGCAGCAGCTTGGCGAAAGATTGACTTGCTTCATCCGGAGAAAAGCCTGCCCAGCTAGCTGAAGGACATCTTGCATGTCTCCAGGATTTTCTCCCAAGATATTGATCAGAGTCATGTTGCCAATGCCAATGCCAAAGGTGGCTAGCTCATTGTCATCATTAAGTGACTGCTTATTGGCCACCTCCATGGCACAAAGTCCTCCTGTGTCAACAATCAGCCTGTAATCAAAGTCCACGGCCTCTTGGCGTTTCTCGTCCACCTGAAGCAGCTGCATAAACGCTCCCCGCGTGCCTCTCCCCGCACTGACGTTCCACTGCAGACCAAACATGGCATTCAGCAGGCTTGACTTCCCCGGGCTCTGGATGCCAAGCACTGAGAGAACAAACGCTCTTCTCTCCCCTAGCTTCTCAATTAACTTGTCAAAGATTGCCCCAAGCCATCGTCACCGTACAGACGAAGCATCACCATCCACCACTTCAAGGGCATACCCTGAAACCGTCAGATCGACTGCCACTTCAGGTAGTTTGCAAAAACATTCATCTTTTGAGTTCAAGGATTCTAGAGCTTCACGAATCTGCCCTACTTCTCTCAAAAGACACTTAAGACCAATGGATGAATCATTGACTGCATTGGAGAGGGCTTCTAACTTATTCATCAATGCTGTTTTCAGACTGGTTTTTTCATTGCTTTTCTTTATTTCCAGGATTTGATACCTTCACTGATGATACTCTTTCTGAAGTTCCTCCAAGTGCTCAGAGGACAGGTCATCCCTAAAGACCTTCATCCACTGCAGCAAGTATTTCTTGGTGTCTCTTGCCTGTGCCTGGAGAAAAGCGAGGACTGATTTCATCAGCTGCTTGAGGGGGAACGCTCTGTCGAGTTGCTTTCTTCGTCCTGCACACTTCTCTGGCTCAGTTTGGCTCCCATGATGTTCTATGTTCTTGTTCCTCTTTTCCTGCAAGCGGGGGAGCTCTTTCTCCTTTTTACACCATGGGTACCATAGTTGTCCTTGAAGAGGCAGTAGCTGTGATTTGATCTCAAACACAGTTTCTCCTTTGTCAAGAATCCCACCAAGGTTCTTGCCTTTGCTTTGGCTCTCACACACTCTTCTGCCTCTTTAGCCACAATAAATCCACGTTGGCGAGCTGTGTCCTGACAAGCATCAAGCCTTAAAAGGTTGTTTCACCTTGCTAGCAGATCTCTGATTGTTTTTATCAGCTCCTCTACTAATTCTGCTTTGTTTCTGTTCTGGATACCTCTTTTTACATTCTGGCTAGATCGGCCACATGCAACATTCTCTTCTTCAGTGAAAAGACAAATCAAAGGCTTTTGAGACTGCCACGGGTCACGTACAATGTTCATGCCTTTCTTGTCACTCTGGTCAGACTCAGCTAACTGAGAGCCTCCTTCACAGAAGAGATCTGCTGTAAAAACGGCAATTGTTGTTCATGACCTCTAGCATCTCCATGCAGGTTACAAAAAGCAACACAGCCGTCAAAAGTGTCGTCAGCACTGCCACTGGCACAGGACCAAGAGATCTCCACAACACCAGTCATTAGAAGACAGCCTTTGGTGCTGCCTTTGCAATGTCGGTGGCAGAAAGTGTCGTGTTTGTGTTTAGTCGGCAGAGCATTCAGGAGCTGAGCCTTGGAAGAGGAAGGAGAACTCCCGATCCGTATGAAGGACACGATGAGTGTGTCTGCCTGATCAATCGGTTTGTTTTTGTGCCTCTGAATTGTGGTCTGCTCCTCTGAATTGTGGTCTGCTTTCCCAATTGTTCCATCCCTTTCCAGCTCTTTTTAACTTGGCTGAGGGAACTCTCTTGGTGCGGTGCATGGATTTGGTAGCAGGAGGGGGAGCGCCAAGTGGCACAAAGCGAGGTTTGTTGAAATGTACTGGCTCGTGAAATCAGGGGCACCATGAAACATCGCCACCTGGAGGTCCATGGCATGTGTGTGTGTCAGACCTGCTTTAACAGAGGCATCCCCTTCTTCACGCTCAGCATTGAAAAACTGACTGTCAATATCTGAGGCACTATCTGAGCACTCAGTGCCAAGGCTTGTTGCATTCGGAGTGCTCAGAACGCCTTCTTTTGCTTTGCCATGCTCCTGGCAAACCAGATACCTTCCACGGTAGTCCAGCATCAGCAGCTTGTGCCGAAAATGGAAGGGGTATTCACTGCCAATCCTGGGCTGGCTGTCACACAGGGCAGTCTTGTCGATAACCTGAAGATCTGCCCTCCCCCTTTTCCTTGCGTAGCAATTTTCTAGTCCCGGGTGTTTGATCAAGTGGAGGACCTCTTGGCCTCTGGAATGCTCATTCCTTTTAGGATCCTCCCACTGTTCTGCTGAGGGTGATGGCTTGGATGAATCTTTCTGCTCAGCCCCCTGACCGATATCAATTCTCCCCTGTTTTACAACTTCTTTCTGCAGATCACTGTTGGAGGCTACATAGTCTCCATTCACAGGGGAATTCAGATCTTGCTCCAGAGCGCCCCCAGGATCACATCCACCGCGCTTTGTAAGGATCTCACGGACTTCTTCTGACAGCCAGTTTCCTATGTGATGGTTCATCTGAGCTAAGCATTTAAACTTCTCTTCTGGAGACATGTTTTTGCATGTTGCTGCTCTACTCAGCCCTGTCAGGAGCAGGAAAGCCTGAGTTCGGGGAACGGCTGGCTTCCTAAGACTCAGGGAGCATTCCTGCGCCGCCTTCTTTTCACTTCACATGGTGTTTCACTCTCGCCTCCCGCAGAGTCTTGCTCAGAGGTTTATTGACGCTGGCCCGGAGGTGGCGAAGGCGTCTAGCTCCGCGGGCGCTGGTTACTGGCACGTCTGCCCAGGCGCGGAGCCTGCTGCTGGCCCCAATCAGCTGGCCCTTGCCTGGCGCCTCCTGAGCACTCGCCGTGGCCCTCGCAGGAAGGAGGCACATCTGCGGAGGCCCTTGCGCAGCCCTCTGAAGGCGCCTGCAGGGCAGGCTGGGCAGGCTGGGCACAGCAGGCAGGCCAGGGCCGCTGTGCAGCCGGCGGCTGCAGCGGGAGGGGAGGGCGCCTCCAGTGGTGGGCTCCAGAGCTGCATGGTGGGCCAGCGCTGCAGGGAGGTGGCACACGCTGGCTCCTCGTCCTCTTCCTCCTCGGACTGCTCGGGGGGCGAAAGTGGCCGCACTGTGCCTTCCCCTGCCAGCGGGACGGGTGCCCAGGCACAGTGCAGGATGGACCGGCGCGGGATGTGGGCTGGCCAGTCGAGGTGTGGGGCTTTGGGGAGGCAGTCCAGGAGCTCGTGACCTTCCTCGCTCAGCAACACGGTCTGGTTGCGCCCAAAGCGGACCCGCCTGCGTGGTGGGGATGGCGGGAGGGCTGTGGGCACAAGCAGCTCACCCAGCACTCCTGCAGGTGTTGGGGGAGCGTCCAGCAGGATGGAGGTTGGTGGCAGTGGGAGAGGGCCATCCAACTTCCATCCATCCGTGTCCGGCTCAGAGGTCGGCAGGAGGTGGCGAGGGGACAAGATGTCCTCGCTTGTGAGCCTGGGAGGGAGAAAGGAGGTGAGGAGGCTGCCTTGGGTGCCCCAGGGGGAAGCCCTGGTGGCGGCAGCAGACGCCAAAGGGTGCCAGGGTGCGGGCGGAGGGGGCGCTGGGGCCAGGGCTGCAGCAGTGGGCAAGGAGCAAAGGGGCTTCCCAGTTGGTGAGCAGCAGGCATGCGGCATGTCCTGGGCATCCCGCGCGTCGACCCCAGCCCTAGCCATGCCATGCCCTGCTCTTTGGGGGCCCAGGCCAGGCGCAGGTCTGTGGCTCTGGGCTGCATCGGGCTCTTGCCTGCGGTGGGCCTGGCCAGGGCTGTGGAGGCCAGGCCTCCGCTTACCCTGCCTGCCGGCTGGCTGCACAGTCCTGCGTGTCCACCGTGGGCAGCAAGGAGGCTGCTGGAAGAGGAGGCAGAGAGGCAGTGAGCGAGGGCAGCCCGTCGGCGGAGCCCCAGCTGGGGCCGAGGGCGGTGGGCGCTGGCGGCGCTGGGCTGTCTTGGCCGGGAGGCGCTGCCGAGCGTGCCTGTGCTCTGGGCCGGGGCTGCTCACCTCCGGGCTCGTCCACGCTGCCGTTGCCCAGGCTGCCAGCACTGCCGCGAGGCCCCTGCACAGCCCAAGAGAGCGCTGCCTTAGTGGCGAGCATCCACGCTGCGCCAAGAGGCCCCCTGCTCGCGGAAGGGCTGCGCGGGGCACGCAGAGCTGAGGCTGGAGGCAGGCTTGCGCGCAGCACCGTCAGGCTGCCCTTGCTGCAGGTGCTGCCGCGGCCTCAGCCCTCTCGCTGCCCGCGCCAGCTCGGGGCCATGCCCAGGCTGACTCCTACCTTGGGCCAGAGCCTTTTCCCCGCCAGCACCAACACCACCGCTATGCACAGGATCGTGAGGACGTTGACGACCGAGGGCATGTGGGCCAGGCACACCACAAAGAGGCTCAGCACCACAAACTCGCCCACGACGCTCAGCCTCCGAGGCTCCATGCCGCCACCGGAAGCGCGCCGCGAGCGTGCAGCCTGCTCAGCGCTCCGCCTCCACGTCCTGCTCCAAGAGTGCCACCCAAAACACAGCACCCACCTCTGAGCATGCCGCCCCTTGCAGCCACCCTCCCCCTCCCCGACCAAGGCAGACCAGCAGCCCCCAAAGCCCTGCTCCCCACCGCCCCTCCAACGCCCCTCCACCAACCTCCCCCGACCCTGACCGCTCCGCTCTGCTCTGCGGCTCACCCTGTGCACGCTCCTCCGCACCCCAAGATCGACAGCGTCAATCTGACACCAGGAGAAGA
This sequence comes from Struthio camelus, assembly GCF_040807025.1. NCBI lineage: Eukaryota > Metazoa > Chordata > Aves > Struthioniformes > Struthionidae > Struthio > Struthio camelus. Next base: position 8,218,771 of record NC_090944.1, on the reverse strand, counting down.
GCCAAAGGCCGCCGAGAGCAACTCTGCAAAAAGCAGGGCACGGTGCCCTCACTCCGTCGGCCTTGCCTGGCTGCCCGCTCCCGCGGCTGCTTTCCCACGTGTGACGCGGGGACACCGGGTCGTGAGCAGCAAGGGCGCAGAATGGTGCCCGAGCGTGGCTGGGCTTCGCGGCGGGGACGTTTGCCTGATTGTGGCACTTGTGCCCACCGAGGGAGCGTGCAGCGGGTGGTGGGCGCTGGGGGGGCGACAAAGCCAGGGAGAGCGCCCCGAGGGGAGGAGAGACTGCAGAGAGACGGAAGGAGCCAGCTCTTACCCCGCTGCCTCGCTCCTTCGCCCCAGCTCAACACCACGCTCTCCACCTGCTCGCGCACTCGCTCGCACACTCGCTCGCTCGCTCGCTCGCAGGCAAAGTGACAGCGGCACTTCCCCCAGCCCCACCTCCAGAAAGACCCCGGCATTGTGATGCCATGGCGACATCACTTCCACACACCTGGTCTGCCAGGGCACCCCCAGGCCCCACCTGACGCTGCTCTCACCCAAACCCCAACAAGGCGCAGCCCACCAAGGCCAGCCCCAACACAGCTCCCGCCAGCACAAAGCCCAACCAAAGCCCAGAGTCGTCCCTGACAAGCCCATGCCGAGCCCGTGGCTCGTTCTTCCTTTGGGCACTTTTCCCCTTCTGGACGGGTTGCTGCTGTGCCCTCCAATTGTGCACAGCAATCTTGTTGCAATTGTGAGCGGAAACGGCACACAAGCCATTTGCAGCATGCCTGCGGGGAGCTTTCTGGCGTGAGGCCCCAATTGGCAGAAGCTGCTCCTGCTTCTCTAGACTTTGTATAGGCAGCTTCCTTGTTATCCTCAAGCACAAGGCAACAGTGACTTGCTACAAGACTGGAGCAAAGGGCAGGGACCAACTGATTTCTTCTAACCCACTGGGTCCCATTGAGGACTTGAGGGCGATGGAAGTGAACACTGTGGTCCCCATCAGGAGCACGTATTGTGTCTGTGCAAAGAGCGCTGCACAACGGGCATTGCTTCCAGCAGCCGTGCAGCCCTTCAACTCCGATTGTATGAGGTTTCCAGTTCCAAGCTTTCAGATGAGGCATGGAAAATGCCTGTTTCAGGTTTGCTAGCACAGGGGCCAGAGCTTTACTCATTGCCTCCTCCAGGAGCTCTAGCTCCTTTCTTTCTTGATGCTCAATGCTTTTCAGATGACTTCTGGGAAGTTCAGAATTAGCTCCAAGTCTGCTCCCAAATTCCTCTAGCCACAGGGAGACATTGCCACAGTTCTCTTGGACAACTGGAGTTGTAGGCGCAAAGCTAGCAGCAGCAACAAGAGTCTGGAATGAATTCAGGGAAACATGGAACAAGTTCTTCAGCCTTGAATTGTTCTTGTCTAAGCAATAGTTGTTAACACACTTCTCAACGAAACCTTCTAAAACATGTTGGGGGAAATGAATGTGCTGCCTGAACTTCTCACCATTCTCTTCCTCCGCAAGAGAGAGGAGAATAGCCGTTTCTAGTTGAGATCGATGGCCACTGAAAGCTGGAGAGTTAGAGCTCCTTTCCCAGGCTATATCAAGAGCAGTCTTCACAGGCACTGCCTGTCAAAGAGCTCCTGAAAGCTCGTCACATAAAAAAAATCAGCAACTGCTGTGATAGAGGGCACTGCTTGGCAGGACATGTGGAAACTTGTGAAGAAGTCTTCTCTCTGGCCCCGCAGGTAGAAAGTGGGGTTGTTTGCTCTTGTGAAAGCCTTCTGCATCTTTGCCAACCTTTCTGCTGCCACTTTGCCTAGAGACACTGCTGAATGTCTTCTGTATCCATGAGTGAAGACATATGTGGAGTTCCTGGCTGCCGAGTCCACCTGTTTTCCTATTTCATGCAGTCTGTCATGAATGCAACTTTGGTTGTCATGCATTGGCTCCTGTTCCTTTGTGTCGATGGGGAGGCTGATGAGCTGTGTGATGCGGTCGTGAAGCTGCTCCGTTCTGGTAATAGCGCAGCTGCGCAAAGGCTTTTTCCTGAAGGGCAGTGCTCCCTTCATGACCACCTGCTTGGAAATAGCTTCGATTGGGCAGGTCTCTCTCAGGGAGTGGTCCTCTCAGGTCCCGAGTACAATTGTTTGTTGTCCCCACTGTAACGCTGAGCCATCTATTTCGTAGGCCCTACGCACGGTGTCTGGTTCACTCCCCCAGATGACATGACAGTTTTGATCCCACACTTTCCTCCAGTTCAAGTCTTGTGGAAGATTCATGGCTTGCTAGACATATGATGGAGAGATGGGAGTTTGAGACTTGTATGCCCAGGCCCCAATCATATAGACGCACCGTTGGTATTATTCCCGATACGGTTGATTCTCTCTTTCGTATTAACTGGAATGATCCCAAGGGGAATGGGGCTCCCTGTGTGCGTGGGCAGTGGCAACCAAGCTGTAATTTGGGGAGTAGTCACTCAATGTGCAAAACCTTTCCTTAGCTCCAAAACCAGATTGCTAGCTGTACGTTCTAACCATTCCCTCAACTGGTTTAAATCAACTAGGTGAACCAACCCCATGCCAATCCATAGGACCTATAGCATTGGAACACTACATGAGCACATTACAGGCGATTGTGGAAGGTGTGTGATGGGCTCGACCATCGACGGGAACCAATTCTGAGAAGAAAGGAAAAGAAAACTTCTGGGATGTGAGTGTTAAAATTTTAGCCTTAACATTTCACAGAATCACAGGCTCACAGAATGGTGGAGGTTGGAAGGGACCTCCGGAGATCCTGGAGTCCAACGCCCCTGCTCAGCCAGGGTCCTCTGGAGCATATTGCCCAGGATTGGGCCAGGCGGCTTTTGAATATCTCCAGGGAAGGAGACTCCACAACCTCTCTGGGCGACCTGGTCGAGTGCTCCGGAACCCTCTCCGCACCCCCAAAAAAAGGCGTAGATCCCCTCAACACCCCCACGACAAGGCCCAGCACCGCCAAAACAACGCCCAGATCCCCTCAGTACCCCGAAAACAAGGCTCAGATCCCCTCAGCCCCCTTACGACAAGCCCTCACCCCAACACAAGGCCCACACCCTGAAAACAAGGCCCAGATGCCCTAAGCACCCCGAAAACAAGCCTAGTTCTCCCAAAACAACGCCCACCACACCCAACACAACACCATGACCACTCAGGACCCCCACGACAAGCCCAGCACCCCCAACACAAGGCCCACGTCCCCTAAGCACCCCCAAAACAAGACCCAGATCCCCTCTCCACCCCCATAACAAGCCCAGCAAACCCTACACAATGCCCAGCACCCCCAACACAATGCCCTGATCCCCTCAGCACCCCCATGACAAGCCCAGCACTCCCAAAACAAGGCCCAGCACCCCAAAAACAAGGCCCTGATCCCCTCTCCACCCCCACAAAAAACCCAGCACCCCCAACACAAGGCCCATCTCCTCTAAGCACCCCCACAACAACACCCAAATCCCCTCAGCACCCCCAACACAAGGTCCAGATCCCCTCTGCACCCCAAAACAAAGACCAGCACTCCAAAAACAAGGCCCTGATCCCTTCTGCACCCCCATGACAAGCCCAGCACCCCCAACACAAGGCCCACCTCCTCTAAGCACCCCCACAACAACACCCAGATCCCCTATGCACCCCCAACACAAGGTCCAGATCCCCTCTGCACCCCCCCATGACAAGACCAGCACCCCCAACACAACGCCCCACTCCCCCCTGCACCCCTGCCACAAGCCCAGCACCAGCAGACACCCTGACCAGAAGGCTAGCCCGCGAGTTTATTGTAGACATGTTTTGGGAAGTACGACTAGCATCTGAAATACAAAGGGATGAAATGAAATGCAGCTTCCAGCAGCAATGATCTCTTGCACTGCCTGCAAGGGATGCCATGGGAAATGCATCCTTTGGCAAGAAGCATTTTATTTCTTCCTCTCTGTTTGGCTCTTGCTTGAAATGTTCCAGCAGAGTGGTCTCACTAGGGAGGTTTATGTTTGGTTCTGCAGGAGGAGGTGCACTGGAAGATACTTTGTAGAGCCATTGTTTCCAGAGGCTAGCCAAGTGTTGCCTCAGCTTTTCTTCATGCAGCTCTTCCTTCTTTAGCGACAAAGCCACCAGTTGCCTTCTCTTGACAAGCTCGTGTTCACATTCTGGCTTCTTCTGATGCCCTTTGCTCGGATTCTTCTCCCGTTCAATGAACTCGGCAGACTTTCTCTGTGTCTCTTCCACAAGTGCTTCTCTCAGATCTTGCGGTTGATTTTCAATGCTTGCTTTCCGCTGAATCAAAAGCCCACTGGCGTCATCTTCCCTGAAATACGGTTCCAAGTCTTTCCAGAGGGTCTCCTATTTATCTTGCACTTCCTCCATAAGGCTTCTTCGGGTCACATGCGGAACGTCTCCCTTTCTAATCCGATTGTTCCGTTTCATTTGCAAGTCTAGGATGTGGCTCCCCAGCTGCCAGGTCCACTGGCTGTCGGTTGTTCCTAAGCTGTTGTCTGCGGCAACTTCCCGAGTGTTTTGGAAAGGGAAAACAAACTTTTCATTCAGCAGAGCCTTCCACAAGTCACTCATACGAACTTTCAAGCTCGAGAGCCTTGAAATAGTGCCCTGCGATCCCTTCTTGGCAGCTTGGAGAATTGTGCTCTTTAACTGCTGCACGTGCTGGCTGTGTGTGGGGTTGGGTGGGGCCCTGGGTGGGTTTCCTTGCCACCCAGAGGTGAGCAAAGTAGTGACTGTGGCTGTTCACATCAAAGCGGATGACATTGCTGAAGCAGGTGACATGGCAGAATGCCTGCTGGGCGGCTGGGCGGCTGTCCCTGCCATTTCCTCCAGCTTTTCCTGCAGGCGTCTTTGTGCTTGCATGTTTTGTTCCTGGGCAGTTATTTCTCCAACATTGTGGTGCACAAAGCAGCAGCTTGGCGAAAGATTGACTTGCTTCATCCGGAGAAAAGCCTGCCCAGCTAGCTGAAGGACATCTTGCATGTCTCCAGGATTTTCTCCCAAGATATTGATCAGAGTCATGTTGCCAATGCCAATGCCAAAGGTGGCTAGCTCATTGTCATCATTAAGTGACTGCTTATTGGCCACCTCCATGGCACAAAGTCCTGCTGTGTCAACAATCAGCCTGTAATCAAAGTCCACGGCCTCTTGGCGTTTCTCGTCCACCTGAAGCAGCTGCATAAACGCTCCCCGCGTGCCTCTCCCCGCACTGACATTCCACTGCAGACCAAACATGGCATTCAGCAGGCTTGACTTCCCCGGGCTCTGGATGCCAAGCACTGAGAGAACAAACGCTCTTCTCTCCCCTAGCTTCTCAATTAACTTGTCAAAGATTGCCCCAAGCCATCGTCACCGTACAGACGAAGCATCACCATCCACCACTTCAAGGGCATACCCTGAAACCGTCAGATCGACTGCCACTTCAGGTAGTTTGCAAAAACATTCATCTTTTGAGTTCAAGGATTCTAGAGCTTCACGAATCTGCCCTACTTCTCTCAAAAGACACTTAAGACCAATGGATGAATCATTGACTGCATTGGAGAGGGCTTCTAACTTATTCATCAATGCTGTTTTCAGACTGGTTTTTTCATTGCTTTTCTTTATTTCCAGGATTTGATACCTTCACTGATGATACTCTTTCTGAAGTTCCTCCAAGTGCTCAGAGGACAGGTCATCCCTAAAGACCTTCATCCACTGCAGCAAGTATTTCTTGGTGTCTCTTGCCTGTGCCTGGAGAAAAGCGAGGACTGATTTCATCAGCTGCTTGAGGGGGAACGCTCTGTCGAGTTGCTTTCTTCGTCCTGCACACTTCTCTGGCTCACTTTGGCTCCCATGATGTTCTATGTTCTTGTTCCTCTTTTCCTGCAAGCGGGGGAGCTCTTTCTCCTTTTTACACCATGGGTACCATAGTTGTCCTTGAAGAGGCAGTAGCTGTGATTTGATCTCAAACACAGTTTCTCCTTTGTCAAGAATCCCACCAAGGTTCTTGCCTTTGCTTTGGCTCTCACACACTCTTCTGCCTCTTTAGCCACAATAAATCCACGTTGGCGAGCTGTGTCCTGACAAGCATCAAGCCTTAAAAGGTTGTTTCACCTTGCTAGCAGATCTCTGATTGTTTTTATCAGCTCCTCTACTAATTCTGCTTTGTTTCTGTTCTGGATACCTCTTTTTACATTCTGGCTAGATCGGCCACATGCAACATTCTCTTCTTCAGTGAAAAGACAAATCAAAGGCTTTTGAGACTGCCACGGGTCACGTACAATGTTCATGCCTTTCTTGTCACTCTGGTCAGACTCAGCTAACTGAGAGCCTCCTTCACAGAAGAGATCTGCTGTAAAAACGGCAATTGTTGTTCATGACCTCTAGCATCTCCATGCAGGTTACAAAAAGCAACACAGCCGTCAAAAGTGTCGTCAGCACTGCCACTGGCACAGGACCAAGAGATCTCCACAACACCTGTCATTAGAAGACAGCCTTTGGTGCTGCCTTTGCAATGTCGGTGGCAGAAAGTGTCGTGTTTGTGTTTAGTCGGCAGAGCATTCAGGAGCTGAGCCTTGGAAGAGGAAGGAGAACTCCCGATCCGTATGAAGGACACGATGAGTGTGTCTGCCTGATCAATCGGTTTGTTTTTGTGCCTCTGAATTGTGGTCTGCTCCTCTGAATTGTGGTCTGCTTTCCCAATTGTTCCATCCCTTTCCAGCTCTTTTTAACTTGGCTGAGGGAACTCTCTTGGTGCGGTGCATGGATTTGGTAGCAGGAGGGGGAGCGCCAAGTGGCACAAAGCGAGGTTTGTTGAAATGTACTGGCTCGTGAAATCAGGGGCACCATGAAACATCGCCACCTGGAGGTCCATGGCATGTGTGTGTGTCAGACCTGCTTTAACAGAGGCATCCCCTTCTTCACGCTCAGCATTGAAAAACTGACTGTCAATATCTGAGGCACTATCTGAGCACTCAGTGCCAAGGCTTGTTGCATTCGGAGTGCTCAGAACGCCTTCTTTTGCTTTGCCATGCTCCTGGCAAACCAGATACCTTCCACAGTAGTCCAGCATCAGCAGCTTGTGCCGAAAATGGAAGGGGTATTCACTGCCAATCCTGGGCTGGCTGTCACACAGGGCAGTCTTGTCGATAACCTGAAGATCTGCCCTCCCCCTTTTCCTTGCGTAGCAATTTTCTAGTCCCGGGTGTTTGATCAAGTGGAGGACCTCTTGGCCTCTGGAACGCTCATTCCTTTTAGGATCCTCCCACTGTTCTGCTGAGGGTGATGGCTTGGATGAATCTTTCTGCTCAGCCCCCTGACCGATATCAATTCTCCCCTGTTTTACAACTTCTTTCTGCAGATCACTGTTGGAGGCTACATAGTCTCCATTCACAGGGGAATTCAGATCTTGCTCCAGAGCGCCCCCAGGATCACATCCACCGCGCTTTGTAAGGATCTCACGGACTTCTTCTGACAGCCAGTTTCCTATGTGATGGTTCATCTGAGCTAAGCATTTAAACTTCTCTTCTGGAGACATGTTTTTGCATGTTGCTGCTCTACTCAGCCCTGTCAGGAGCAGGAAAGCCTGAGTTCGGGGAACGGCTGGCTTCCTAAGACTCAGGGAGCATTCCTGCGCCGCCTTCTTTTCACTTCACATGGTGTTTCACTCTCGCCTCCCGCAGAGTCTTGCTCAGAGGTTTATTGACGCTGGCCCGGAGGTGGCGAAGGCGTCTAGCTCCGCGGGCGCTGGTTACTGGCACGTCTGCCCAGGCGCGGAGCCTGCTGCTGGCCCCAATCAGCTGGCCCTTGCCTGGCGCCTCCTGAGCACTCGCCGTGGCCCTCGCAGGAAGGAGGCACATCTGCGGAGGCCCTTGCGCAGCCCTCTGAAGGCGCCTGCAGGGCAGGCTGGGCAGGCTGGGCACAGCAGGCAGGCCAGGGCCGCTGTGCAGCCGGCGGCTGCAGCGGGAGGGGAGGGCGCCTCCAGTGGTGGGCTCCAGAGCTGCATGGTGGGCCAGCGCTGCAGGGAGGTGGCACACGCTGGCTCCTCGTCCTCTTCCTCCTCGGACTGCTCGGGGGGCGAAAGTGGCCGCACTGTGCCTTCCCCTGCCAGCGGGACGGGTGCCCAGGCACAGTGCAGGATGGACCGGCGCGGGATGTGGGCTGGCCAGTCGAGGTGTGGGGCTTTGGGGAGGCAGTCCAGGAGCTCGTGACCTTCCTCGCTCAGCAACACGGTCTGGTTGCGCCCAAAGCGGACCCGCCTGCGTGGTGGGGATGGCGGGAGGGCTGTGGGCACAAGCAGCTCACCCAGCACTCCTGCAGGTGTTGGGGGAGCGTCCAGCAGGATGGAGGTTGGTGGCAGTGGGAGAGGGCCATCCAACTTCCATCCATCCGTGTCCGGCTCAGAGGTCGGCAGGAGGTGGCGAGGGGACAAGATGTCCTCGCTTGTGAGCCTGGGAGGGAGAAAGGAGGTGAGGAGGCTGCCTTGGGTGCCCCAGGGGGAAGCCCTGGTGGCGGCAGCAGACGCCAAAGGGTGCCAGGGTGCGGGCGGAGGGGGCGCTGGGGCCAGGGCTGCAGCAGTGGGCAAGGAGCAAAGGGGCTTCCCAGTTGGTGAGCAGCAGGCATGCGGCATGTCCTGGGCATCCCGCGCGTCGACCCCAGCCCTAGCCATGCCATGCCCTGCTCTTTGGGGGGGCCCAGGCCAGGCGCAGGTCTGTGGCTCTGGGCTGCATCGGGCTCTTGCCTGCGGTGGGCCTGGCCAGGGCTGTGGAGGCCAGGCCTCCGCTTACCCTGCCTGCCGGCTGGCTGCACAGTCCTGCGTGTCCACCGTGGGCAGCAAGGAGGCTGCTGGAAGAGGAGGCAGAGAGGCAGTGAGCGAGGGCAGCCCGTCGGCGGAGCCCCAGCTGGGGCCGAGGGCGGTGGGCGCTGGCGGCGCTGGGCTGTCTTGGCCGGGAGGCGCTGCCGAGCGTGCCTGTGCTCTGGGCCGGGGCTGCTCACCTCCGGGCTCGTCCACGCTGCCGTTGCCCAGGCTGCCAGCACTGCCGCGAGGCCCCTGCACAGCCCAAGAGAGCGCTGCCTTAGTGGCGAGCATCCACGCTGCGCCAAGAGGCCCCCTGCTCGCGGAAGGGCTGCGCGGGGCACGCAGAGCTGAGGCTGGAGGCAGGCTTGCGCGCAGCACCGTCAGGCTGCCCTTGCTGCAGGTGCTGCCGCGGCCTCAGCCCTCTCGCTGCCCGCGCCAGCTCGGGGCCATGCCCAGGCTGACTCCTACCTTGGGCCAGAGCCTTTTCCCCGCCAGCACCAACACCACCGCTATGCACAGGATCGTGAGGACGTTGACGACCGAGGGCATGTGGGCCAGGCACACCACAAAGAGGCTCAGCACCACAAACTCGCCCACGACGCTCAGCCTCCGAGGCTCCATGCCGCCACCGGAAGCGCGCCGCGAGCGTGCAGCCTGCTCAGCGCTCCGCCTCCACGTCCTGCTCCAAGAGTGCCACCCAAAACACAGCACCCACCTCTGAGCACGCCGCCCCTTGCAGCCACCCTCCCCCTCCCCGACCAAGGCAGACCAGCAGCCCCCAAAGCCCTGCTCCCCACCGCCCCTCCAACGCCCCTCCACCAACCTCCCCCGACCCTGACCGCTCCGCTCTGCTCTGCGGCTCACCCTGTGCACGCTCCTCCGCACCCCAAGATCGACAGCGTCAATCTGACACCAGGAGAAGAGCCAAAGGCCGCCGAGAGCAACTCTGCAAAAAGCAGGGCACGGTGCGCTCACTCCGTTGGCCTTGCCTGGCTGCCCGCTCCCGCGGCTGCTTTCCCACGTGTGACGCGGGGACACCGGGTGGTGAGCAGCAAGGGCGCAGAATGGTGCCCGAGCGTGGCTGGGCTTCGCGGCGGGGACGTTTGCCTGATTGTGGCACTTGTGCCCACCGAGGGAGCGTGCAGTGGGTGGTGGGCGCTGGGGGGGCGACAAAGCCACGGAGAGCGCCCCGAGGGGAGGAGAGACTGCAGAGAGACGGAAGGAGCCAGCTCTTACCCCGCTGCCTCGCTCCTTCGCCCCAGCTCAACACCACGCTCTCCACCTGCTCGCGCACTCGCTCGCACACTCGCTCGCTCGCTCGCTCGCAGGCAAAGTGACAGCGGCACTTCCCCCAGCCCCACCTCCAGAAAGACCCCGGCATTGTGATGCCATGGCGACATCACTTCCACACACCTGGTCTGCCAGGGCACCCCCAGGCCCCACCTGACGCTGCTCTCACCCAAACCCCAACAAGGCGCAGCCCACCAAGGCCAGCCCCAACACAGCTCCCGCCAGCACAAAGCCCAACCAAAGCCCAGAGTCGTCCCTGACAAGCCCATGCCGAGCCCGTGGCTCGTTCTTCCTTTGGGCACTTTTCCCCTTCTGGACGGGTTGCTGCTGTGCCCTCCAATTGTGCACAGCAATCTTGTTGCAATTGTGAGCGGAAACGGCACACAAGCCATTTGCAGCATGCCTGCGGGGAGCTTTCTGGCGTGAGGCCCCAATTGGCAGAAGCTGCTCCTGCTTCTCTAGACTTTGTATAGGCAGCTTCCTTGTTATCCTCAAGCACAAGGCAACAGTGACTTGCTACAAGACTGGAGCAAAGGGCAGGGACCAACTGATTTCTTCTAACCCACTGGGTCCCATTGAGGACTTGAGGGCGATGGAAGTGAACACTGTGGTCCCCATCAGGAGCACGTATTGTGTCTGTGCAAAGAGCGCTGCACAACGGGCATTGCTTCCAGCAGCCGTGCAGCCCTTCAACTCCGATTGTATGAGGTTTCCAGTTCCAAGCTTTCAGATGAGGCATGGAAAATGCCTGTTTCAGGTTTGCTAGCACAGGGGCCAGAGCTTTACTCATTGCCTCCTCCAGGAGCTCTAGCTCCTTTCTTTCTTGATGCTCAATGCTTTTCAGATGACTTCTGGGAAGTTCAGAATTAGCTCCAAGTCTGCTCCCAAATTCCTCTAGCCACAGGGAGACATTGCCACAGTTCTCTTGGACAACTGGAGTTGTAGGCGCAAAGCTAGCAGCAGCAACAAGAGTCTGGAATGAATTCAGGGAAACATGGAACAAGTTCTTCAGCCTTGAATTGTTCTTGTCTAAGCAATAGTTGTTAACACACTTCTCAACGAAACCTTCTAAAACATGTTGGGGGAAATGAATGTGCTGCCTGAACTTCTCACCATTCTCTTCCTCCGCAAGAGAGAGGAGAATAGCCGTTTCTAGTTGAGATCGATGGCCACTGAAAGCTGGAGAGTTAGAGCTCCTTTCCCAGGCTATATCAAGAGCAGTCTTCACAGGCACTGCCTGTCAAAGAGCTCCTGAAAGCTCGTCACATAAAAAAAATCAGCAACTGCTGTGATAGAGGGCACTGCTTGGCAGGACATGTGGAAACTTGTGAAGAAGTCTTCTCTCTGGCCCCGCAGGTAGAAAGTGGGGTCGTTTGCTCTTGTGAAAGCCTTCTGCATCTTTGCCAACCTTTCTGCTGCCACTTTGCCTAGAGACACTGCTGAATGTCTTCTGTATCCATGAGTGAAGACATATGTGGAGTTCCTGGCTGCCGAGTCCACCTGTTTTCCTATTTCATGCAGTCTGTCATGAATGCAACTTTGGTTGTCATGCATTGGCTCCTGTTCCTTTGTGTCGATGGGGAGGCTGATGAGCTGTGTGATGCGGTCGTGAAGCTGCTCCGTTCTGGTAATAGCGCAGCTGCGCAAAGGCTTTTTCCTGAAGGGCAGTGCTCCCTTCATGACCACCTGCTTGGAAATAGCTTCGATTGGGCAGGTCTCTCTCAGGGAGTGGTCCTCTCAGGTCCCGAGTACAATTGTTTGTTGTCCCCACTGTAACGCTGAGCCATCTATTTCGTAGGCCCTACGCACGGTGTCTGGTTCACTCCCCCAGATGACATGACAGTTTTGATCCCACGCATTCCTCCAGTTCAAGTCTTGTGGAAGATTCATGGCTTGCTAGACATATGATGGAGAGATGGGAGTTTGAGACTTGTATGCCCAGGCCCCAATCATATAGACGCACCGTTGGTATTATTCCCGATACGGTTGATTCTCTCTTTCGTATTAACTGGAATGATCCCAAGGGGAATGGGGCTCCCTGTGTGCGTGGGCAGTGGCAACCAAGCTGTAATTTGGGGAGTAGTCACTCAATGTGCAAAACCTTTCCTTAGCTCCAAAACCAGATTGCTAGCTGTACGTTCTAACCATTCCCTCAACTGGTTTAAATCAACTAGGTGAACCAACCCCTGTAGCAACCATATGACCTATAGCATTGGAACACTACATGAGCACATTACAGGCGATTGTGGGAGGTGTGTGATGGGCTCAACCATCGATGGGAACCAATTCTGAGAAGAAAGGAAAAGAAAACTTCTGGGATGTGAGTGTTAAAATTTTAGCCTTAACATTTCACAGAATCACAGGCTCAGAGAATGGTGGAGGTTGGAAAGGACCTCTGGAGATCCTGGAGTCCAACCCCCCCTGCTCAGCCAGGGTCCTCTGGAGCATATTGCCCAGGATTGGGCCAGGCGGCTTTTGAATATCTCCAGGGAAGGAGACTCCACAACCTCTCTGGGCGACCTGGTCGAGTGCTCCGGAACCCTCTCCGCACCCCCAAAAAAAGGCGTAGATCCCCTCAACACCCCCACGACAAGGCCCAGCACCGCCAAAACAACGCCCAGATCCCCTCAGTACCCCGAAAACAAGGCTCAGATCCCCTCAGCCCCCTTACGACAAGCCCTCACCCCAACACAAGGCCCACACCCTGAAAACAAGGCCCAGATGCCCTAAGCACCCCGAAAACAAGCCTAGTTCTCCCAAAACAACGCCCACCACACCCAACACAACACCATGACCACTCAGGACCCCCACGACAAGCCCAGCACCCCCAACACAAGGCCCACGTCCCCTAAGCACCCCCAAAACAAGACCCAGATCCCCTCTCCACCTCCATAACAAGCCCAGCAAACCCTACACAATGCCCAGCACCCCCAACACAATGCCCTGATCCCCTCAGCACCCCCATGACAAGCCCAGCACTCCCAAAACAAGGCCCAGCACCCCAAAAACAAGGCCCTGATCCCCTCTCCACCCCCACAAAAAACCCAGCACCCCCAACACAAGGCCCATCTCCTCTAAGCACCCCCACAACAACACCCAAATCCCCTCAGCACCCCCAACACAAGGTCCAGATCCCCTCTGCACCCCAAAACAAAGACCAGCACTCCAAAAACAAGGCCCTGATCCCTTCTGCACCCCCATGACAAGCCCAGCACCCCCAACACAAGGCCCACCTCCTCTAAGCACCCCCACAACAACACCCAGATCCCCTATGCACCCCCAACACAAGGTCCAGATCCCCTCTGCACCCCCCCATGACAAGACCAGCTCCCCCAACACAACGCCCCACTCCCCCCTGCACCCCTGCCACAAGCCCAGCACCAGCAGACACCCTGACCAGAAGGCTAGCCTGCGAGTTTATTGTATACATGTGTTGGGAAGTACGACTAGCATCTGAAATACAAAGGGATGAAATGAAATGCAGCTTCCAGCAGCAATGATCTCTTGCACTGCCTGCAAGGGATGCCATGGGAAATGCATCCTTTGGCAAGAAGCATTTTATTTCTTCCTCTCTGTTTGGCTCTTGCTTGAAATGTTCCAGCAGAGTGGTCTCACCAGGGAGGTTTATGTTTCGTTCTGCAGGAGGAGGTGCACTGGAAGATACTTTGTAGAGCCATTGTTTCCAGAGGCTAGCCAAGTGTTGCCTCAGCTTTTCTTCATGCAGCTCTTCCTTCTTTAGCGACAAAGCCACCAGTTGCCTTCTCTTGACAAGCTCGTGTTCACATTCTGGCTTCTTCTGATGCCCTTTGCTCGGATTCTTCTCCCGTTCAATGAACTCGGCAGACTTTCTCTGTGTCTCTTCCACAAGTGCTTCTCTCAGATCTTGCGGTTGATTTTCAATGCTTGCTTTCCGCTGAATCAAAAGCCCACTGGCGTCATCTTCCCTGAAATACGGTTCCAAGTCTTTCCAGAGGGTCTCCTATTTATCTTGCACTTCCTCCATAAGGCTTCTTCGGGTCACATGCGGAACGTCTCCCTTTCTAATCCGATTGTTCCGTTTCATTTGCAAGTCTAGGATGTGGCTCCCCAGCTGCCAGGTCCACTGGCTGTCGGTTGTTCCTAAGCTGTTGTCTGCAGCAATTTCCCGAGTGTTTTGGAAAGGGAAAACAAACTTTTCATTCAGCAGAGCCTTCCACAAGTCACTCATACGAACTTTCAAGCTCGAGAGCCTTGAAATAGTGCCCTGCGATCCCTTCTTGGCAGCTTGGAGAATTGTGCTCTTTAACTGCTGCACGTGCTGGCTGTGTGTGGGGTTGGGTGGGGCCCTGGGTGGGTTTCCTTGCCACCCAGAGGTGAGCAAAGTAGTGACTGTGGCTGTTCACATCAAAGCGGATGACATTGCTGAAGCAGGTGACATGGCAGAATGCCTGCTGGGCGGCTGGGCGGCTGTCCCTGCCATTTCCTCCAGCTTTTCCTGCAGGCGTCTTTGTGCTTGCATGTTTTGTTCCTGGGCAGTTATTTCTCCAACATTGTGGTGCACAAAGCAGCAGCTTGGCGAAAGATTGACTTGCTTCATCCGGAGAAAAGCCTGCCCAGCTAGCTGAAGGACATCTTGCATGTCTCCAGGATTTTCTCCCAAGATATTGATCAGAGTCATGTTGCCAATGCCAATGCCAAAGGTGGCTAGCTCATTGTCATCATTAAGTGACTGCTTATTGGCCACCTCCATGGCACAAAGTCCTCCTGTGTCAACAATCAGCCTGTAATCAAAGTCCACGGCCTCTTGGGGTTTCTCGTCCACCTGAAGCAGCTGCATAAACGCTCCCCGCGTGCCTCTCCCCGCACTGATGTTCCACTGCAGACCAAACATGGCATTCAGCAGGCTTGACTTCCCCAGGCTCTGGATGCCAAGCACTGAGAGAACAAACGCTCTTCTCTCCCCTAGCTTCTCAATTAACTTGTCAAAGATTGCCCCAAGCCATCGTCACCGTACAGACGAAGCATCACCATCCACCACTTCAAGGGCATACCCTGAAACCGTCAGATCGACTGCCACTTCAGGTAGTTTGCAAAAACATTCATCTTTTGAGTTCAAGGATTCTAGAGCTTCACGAATCTGCCCTACTTCTCTCAAAAGACACTTAAGACCAATGGATGAATCATTGACTGCATTGGAGAGGGCTTCTAACTTATTCATCAATGCTGTTTTCAGACTGGTTTTTTCATTGCTTTTCTTTATTTCCAGGATTTGATACCTTCACTGATGATACTCTTTCTGAAGTTCCTCCAAGTGCTCAGAGGACAGGTCATCCCTAAAGACCTTCATCCACTGCAGCAAGTATTTCTTGGTGTCTCTTGCCTGTGCCTGGAGAAAAGCGAGGACTGATTTCATCAGCTGCTTGAGGGGGAACGCTCTGTCGAGTTGCTTTCTTCGTCCTGCACACTTCTCTGGCTCACTTTGGCTCCCATGATGTTCTATGTTCTTGTTCCTCTTTTCCTGCAAGCGGGGGAGCTCTTTCTCCTTTTTACACCATGGGTACCATAGTTGTCCTTGAAGAGGCAGTAGCTGTGATTTGATCTCAAACACAGTTTCTCCTTTGTCAAGAATCCCACCAAGGTTCTTGCCTTTGCTTTGGCTCTCACACACTCTTCTGCCTCTTTAGCCACAATAAATCCACGTTGGCGAGCTGTGTCCTGACAAGCATCAAGCCTTAAAAGGTTGTTTCACCTTGCTAGCAGATCTCTGATTGTTTTTATCAGCTCCTCTACTAATTCTGCTTTGTTTCTGTTCTGGATACCTCTTTTTACATTCTGGCTAGATCGGCCACATGCAACATTCTCTTCTTCAGTGAAAAGACAAATCAAAGGCTTTTGAGACTGCCACGGGTCACGTACAATGTTCATGCCTTTCTTGTCACTCTGGTCAGACTCAGCTAACTGAGAGCCTCCTTCACAGAAGAGATCTGCTGTAAAAACGGCAATTGTTGTTCATGACCTCTAGCATCTCCATGCAGGTTACAAAAAGCAACACAGCCGTCAAAAGTGTCGTCAGCACTGCCACTGGCACAGGACCAAGAGATCTCCACAACACCTGTCATTAGAAGACAGCCTTTGGTGCTGCCTTTGCAATGTCGGTGGCAGAAAGTGTCGTGTTTGTGTTTAGTCGGCAGAGCATTCAGGAGCTGAGCCTTGGAAGAGGAAGGAGAACTCCCGATCCGTATGAAGGACACGATGAGTGTGTCTGCCTGATCAATCGGTTTGTTTTTGTGCCTCTGAATTGTGGTCTGCTCCTCTGAATTGTGGTCTGCTTTCCCAATTGTTCCATCCCTTTCCAGCTCTTTTTAACTTGGCTGAGGGAACTCTCTTGGTGCGGTGCATGGATTTGGTAGCAGGAGGGGGAGCGCCAAGTGGCACAAAGCGAGGTTTGTTGAAATGTACTGGCTCGTGAAATCAGGGGCACCATGAAACATCGCCACCTGGAGGTCCATGGCATGTGTGTGTGTCAGACCTGCTTTAACAGAGGCATCCCCTTCTTCACGCTCAGCATTGAAAAACTGACTGTCAATATCTGAGGCACTATCTGAGCACTCAGTGCCAAGGCTTGTTGCATTCGGAGTGCTCAGAACGCCTTCTTTTGCTTTGCCATGCTCCTGGCAAACCAGATACCTTCCACAGTAGTCCAGCATCAGCAGCTTGTGCCGAAAATGGAAGGGGTATTCACTGCCAATCCTGGGCTGGCTGTCACACAGGGCAGTCTTGTCGATAACCTGAAGATCTGCCCTCCCCCTTTTCCTTGCGTAGCAATTTTCTAGTCCCGGGTGTTTGATCAAGTGGAGGACCTCTTGGCCTCTGGAACGCTCATTCCTTTTAGGATCCTCCCACTGTTCTGCTGAGGGTGATGGCTTGGATGAATCTTTCTGCTCAGCCCCCTGACCGATATCAATTCTCCCCTGTTTTACAACTTCTTTCTGCAGATCACTGTTGGAGGCTACATAGTCTCCATTCACAGGGGAATTCAGATCTTGCTCCAGAGCGCCCCCAGGATCACATCCACCGCGCTTTGTAAGGATCTCACGGACTTCTTCTGACAGCCAGTTTCCTATGTGATGGTTCATCTGAGCTAAGCATTTAAACTTCTCTTCTGGAGACATGTTTTTGCATGTTGCTGCTCTACTCAGCCCTGTCAGGAGCAGGAAAGCCTGAGTTCGGGGAACGGCTGGCTTCCTAAGACTCAGGGAGCATTCCTGCGCCGCCTTCTTTTCACTTCACATGGTGTTTCACTCTCGCCTCCCGCAGAGTCTTGCTCAGAGGTTTATTGACGCTGGCCCGGAGGTGGCGAAGGCGTCTAGCTCCGCGGGCGCTGGTTACTGGCACGTCTGCCCAGGCGCGGAGCCTGCTGCTGGCCCCAATCAGCTGGCCCTTGCCTGGCGCCTCCTGAGCACTCGCCGTGGCCCTCGCAGGAAGGAGGCACATCTGCGGAGGCCCTTGCGCAGCCCTCTGAAGGCGCCTGCAGGGCAGGCTGGGCAGGCTGGGCACAGCAGGCAGGCCAGGGCCGCTGTGCAGCCGGCGGCTGCAGCGGGAGGGGAGGGCGCCTCCAGTGGTGGGCTCCAGAGCTGCATGGTGGGCCAGCGCTGCAGGGAGGTGGCACACGCTGGCTCCTCGTCCTCTTCCTCCTCGGACTGCTCGGGGGGCGAAAGTGGCCGCACTGTGCCTTCCCCTGCCAGCGGGACGGGTGCCCAGGCACAGTGCAGGATGGACCGGCGCGGGATGTGGGCTGGCCAGTCGAGGTGTGGGGCTTTGGGGAGGCAGTCCAGGAGCTCGTGACCTTCCTCGCTCAGCAACACGGTCTGGTTGCGCCCAAAGCGGACCCGCCTGCGTGGTGGGGATGGCGGGAGGGCTGTGGGCACAAGCAGCTCACCCAGCACTCCTGCAGGTGTTGGGGGAGCGTCCAGCAGGATGGAGGTTGGTGGCAGTGGGAGAGGGCCATCCAACTTCCATCCATCCGTGTCCGGCTCAGAGGTCGGCAGGAGGTGGCGAGGGGACAAGATGTCCTCGCTTGTGAGCCTGGGAGGGAGAAAGGAGGTGAGGAGGCTGCCTTGGGTGCCCCAGGGGGAAGCCCTGGTGGCGGCAGCAGACGCCAAAGGGTGCCAGGGTGCGGGCGGAGGGGGCGCTGGGGCCAGGGCTGCAGCAGTGGGCAAGGAGCAAAGGGGCTTCCCAGTTGGTGAGCAGCAGGCATGCGGCATGTCCTGGGCATCCCGCGCGTCGACCCCAGCCCTAGCCATGCCATGCCCTGCTCTTTGGGGGGGCCCAGGCCAGGCGCAGGTCTGTGGCTCTGGGCTGCATCGGGCTCTTGCCTGCGGTGGGCCTGGCCAGGGCTGTGGAGGCCAGGCCTCCGCTTACCCTGCCTGCCGGCTGGCTGCACAGTCCTGCGTGTCCACCGTGGGCAGCAAGGAGGCTGCTGGAAGAGGAGGCAGAGAGGCAGTGAGCGAGGGCAGCCCGTCGGCGGAGCCCCAGCTGGGGCCGAGGGCGGTGGGCGCTGGCGGCGCTGGGCTGTCTTGGCCGGGAGGCGCTGCCGAGCGTGCCTGTGCTCTGGGCCGGGGCTGCTCACCTCCGGGCTCGTCCACGCTGCCGTTGCCCAGGCTGCCAGCACTGCCGCGAGGCCCCTGCACAGCCCAAGAGAGCGCTGCCTTAGTGGCGAGCATCCACGCTGCGCCAAGAGGCCCCCTGCTCGCGGAAGGGCTGCGCGGGGCACGCAGAGCTGAGGCTGGAGGCAGGCTTGCGCGCAGCACCGTCAGGCTGCCCTTGCTGCAGGTGCTGCCGCGGCCTCAGCCCTCTCGCTGCCCGCGCCAGCTCGGGGCCATGCCCAGGCTGACTCCTACCTTGGGCCAGAGCCTTTTCCCCGCCAGCACCAACACCACCGCTATGCACAGGATCGTGAGGACGTTGACGACCGAGGGCATGTGGGCCAGGCACACCACAAAGAGGCTCAGCACCACAAACTCGCCCACGACGCTCAGCCTCCGAGGCTCCATGCCGCCACCGGAAGCGCGCCGCGAGCGTGCAGCCTGCTCAGCGCTCCGCCTCCACGTCCTGCTCCAAGAGTGCCACCCAAAACACAGCACCCACCTCTGAGCACGCCGCCCCTTGCAGCCACCCTCCCCCTCCCCGACCAAGGCAGACCAGCAGCCCCCAAAGCCCTGCTCCCCACCGCCCCTCCAACGCCCCTCCACCAACCTCCCCCGACCCTGACCGCTCCGCTCTGCTCTGCGGCTCACCCTGTGCACGCTCCTCCGCACCCCAAGATCGACAGCGTCAATCTGACACCAGGAGAAGAGCCAAAGGCCGCCGAGAGCAACTCTGCAAAAAGCAGGGCACGGTGCGCTCACTCCGTTGGCCTTGCCTGGCTGCCCGCTCCCGCGGCTGCTTTCCCACGTGTGACGCGGGGACACCGGGTGGTGAGCAGCAAGGGCGCAGAATGGTGCCCGAGCGTGGCTGGGCTTCGCGGCGGGGACGTTTGCCTGATTGTGGCACTTGTGCCCACCGAGGGAGCGTGCAGTGGGTGGTGGGCGCTGGGGGGGCGACAAAGCCACGGAGAGCGCCCCGAGGGGAGGAGAGACTGCAGAGAGACGGAAGGAGCCAGCTCTTACCCCGCTGCCTCGCTCCTTCGCCCCAGCTCAACACCACGCTCTCCACCTGCTCGCGCACTCGCTCGCACACTCGCTCGCTCGCTCGCTCGCAGGCAAAGTGACAGCGGCACTTCCCCCAGCCCCACCTCCAGAAAGACCCCGGCATTGTGATGCCATGGCGACATCACTTCCACACACCTGGTCTGCCAGGGCACCCCCAGGCCCCACCTGACGCTGCTCTCACCCAAACCCCAACAAGGCGCAGCCCACCAAGGCCAGCCCCAACACAGCTCCCGCCAGCACAAAGCCCAACCAAAGCCCAGAGTCGTCCCTGACAAGCCCATGCCGAGCCCGTGGCTCGTTCTTCCTTTGGGCACTTTTCCCCTTCTGGACGGGTTGCTGCTGTGCCCTCCAATTGTGCACAGCAATCTTGTTGCAATTGTGAGCGGAAACGGCACACAAGCCATTTGCAGCATGCCTGCGGGGAGCTTTCTGGCGTGAGGCCCCAATTGGCAGAAGCTGCTCCTGCTTCTCTAGACTTTGTATAGGCAGCTTCCTTGTTATCCTCAAGCACAAGGCAACAGTGACTTGCTACAAGACTGGAGCAAAGGGCAGGGACCAACTGATTTCTTCTAACCCACTGGGTCCCATTGAGGACTTGAGGGCGATGGAAGTGAACACTGTGGTCCCCATCAGGAGCACGTATTGTGTCTGTGCAAAGAGCGCTGCACAACGGGCATTGCTTCCAGCAGCCGTGCAGCCCTTCAACTCCGATTGTATGAGGTTTCCAGTTCCAAGCTTTCAGATGAGGCATGGAAAATGCCTGTTTCAGGTTTGCTAGCACAGGGGCCAGAGCTTTACTCATTGCCTCCTCCAGGAGCTCTAGCTCCTTTCTTTCTTGATGCTCAATGCTTTTCAGATGACTTCTGGGAAGTTCAGAATTAGCTCCAAGTCTGCTCCCAAATTCCTCTAGCCACAGGGAGACATTGCCACAGTTCTCTTGGACAACTGGAGTTGTAGGCGCAAAGCTAGCAGCAGCAACAAGAGTCTGGAATGAATTCAGGGAAACATGGAACAAGTTCTTCAGCCTTGAATTGTTCTTGTCTAAGCAATAGTTGTTAACACACTTCTCAACGAAACCTTCTAAAACATGTTGGGGGAAATGAATGTGCTGCCTGAACTTCTCACCATTCTCTTCCTCCGCAAGAGAGAGGAGAATAGCCGTTTCTAGTTGAGATCGATGGCCACTGAAAGCTGGAGAGTTAGAGCTCCTTTCCCAGGCTATATCAAGAGCAGTCTTCACAGGCACTGCCTGTCAAAGAGCTCCTGAAAGCTCGTCACATAAAAAAAATCAGCAACTGCTGTGATAGAGGGCACTGCTTGGCAGGACATGTGGAAACTTGTGAAGAAGTCTTCTCTCTGGCCCCGCAGGTAGAAAGTGGGGTCGTTTGCTCTTGTGAAAGCCTTCTGCATCTTTGCCAACCTTTCTGCTGCCACTTTGCCTAGAGACACTGCTGAATGTCTTCTGTATCCATGAGTGAAGACATATGTGGAGTTCCTGGCTGCCGAGTCCACCTGTTTTCCTATTTCATGCAGTCTGTCATGAATGCAACTTTGGTTGTCATGCATTGGCTCCTGTTCCTTTGTGTCGATGGGGAGGCTGATGAGCTGTGTGATGCGGTCGTGAAGCTGCTCCGTTCTGGTAATAGCGCAGCTGCGCAAAGGCTTTTTCCTGAAGGGCAGTGCTCCCTTCATGACCACCTGCTTGGAAATAGCTTCGATTGGGCAGGTCTCTCTCAGGGAGTGGTCCTCTCAGGTCCCGAGTACAATTGTTTGTTGTCCCCACTGTAACGCTGAGCCATCTATTTCGTAGGCCCTACGCACGGTGTCTGGTTCACTCCCCCAGATGACATGACAGTTTTGATCCCACGCATTCCTCCAGTTCAAGTCTTGTGGAAGATTCATGGCTTGCTAGACATATGATGGAGAGATGGGAGTTTGAGACTTGTATGCCCAGGCCCCAATCATATAGACGCACCGTTGGTATTATTCCCGATACGGTTGATTCTCTCTTTCGTATTAACTGGAATGATCCCAAGGGGAATGGGGCTCCCTGTGTGCGTGGGCAGTGGCAACCAAGCTGTAATTTGGGGAGTAGTCACTCAATGTGCAAAACCTTTCCTTAGCTCCAAAACCAGATTGCTAGCTGTACGTTCTAACCATTCCCTCAACTGGTTTAAATCAACTAGGTGAACCAACCCCTGTAGCAACCATATGACCTATAGCATTGGAACACTACATGAGCACATTACAGGCGATTGTGGGAGGTGTGTGATGGGCTCAACCATCGATGGGAACCAATTCTGAGAAGAAAGGAAAAGAAAACTTCTGGGATGTGAGTGTTAAAATTTTAGCCTTAACATTTCACAGAATCACAGGCTCAGAGAATGGTGGAGGTTGGAAAGGACCTCTGGAGATCCTGGAGTCCAACCCCCCCTGCTCAGCCAGGGTCCTCTGGAGCATATTGCCCAGGATTGGGCCAGGCGGCTTTTGAATATCTCCAGGGAAGGAGACTCCACAACCTCTCTGGGCGACCTGGTCGAGTGCTCCGGAACCCTCTCCGCACCCCCAAAAAAAGGCGTAGATCCCCTCAACACCCCCACGACAAGGCCCAGCACCGCCAAAACAACGCCCAGATCCCCTCAGTACCCCGAAAACAAGGCTCAGATCCCCTCAGCCCCCTTACGACAAGCCCTCACCCCAACACAAGGCCCACACCCTGAAAACAAGGCCCAGATGCCCTAAGCACCCCGAAAACAAGCCTAGTTCTCCCAAAACAACGCCCACCACACCCAACACAACACCATGACCACTCAGGACCCCCACGACAAGCCCAGCACCCCCAACACAAGGCCCACGTCCCCTAAGCACCCCCAAAACAAGACCCAGATCCCCTCTCCACCTCCATAACAAGCCCAGCAAACCCTACACAATGCCCAGCACCCCCAACACAATGCCCTGATCCCCTCAGCACCCCCATGACAAGCCCAGCACTCCCAAAACAAGGCCCAGCACCCCAAAAACAAGGCCCTGATCCCCTCTCCACCCCCACAAAAAACCCAGCACCCCCAACACAAGGCCCATCTCCTCTAAGCACCCCCACAACAACACCCAAATCCCCTCAGCACCCCCAACACAAGGTCCAGATCCCCTCTGCACCCCAAAACAAAGACCAGCACTCCAAAAACAAGGCCCTGATCCCTTCTGCACCCCCATGACAAGCCCAGCACCCCCAACACAAGGCCCACCTCCTCTAAGCACCCCCACAACAACACCCAGATCCCCTATGCACCCCCAACACAAGGTCCAGATCCCCTCTGCACCCCCCCATGACAAGACCAGCTCCCCCAACACAACGCCCCACTCCCCCCTGCACCCCTGCCACAAGCCCAGCACCAGCAGACACCCTGACCAGAAGGCTAGCCTGCGAGTTTATTGTATACATGTGTTGGGAAGTACGACTAGCATCTGAAATACAAAGGGATGAAATGAAATGCAGCTTCCAGCAGCAATGATCTCTTGCACTGCCTGCAAGGGATGCCATGGGAAATGCATCCTTTGGCAAGAAGCATTTTATTTCTTCCTCTCTGTTTGGCTCTTGCTTGAAATGTTCCAGCAGAGTGGTCTCACCAGGGAGGTTTATGTTTCGTTCTGCAGGAGGAGGTGCACTGGAAGATACTTTGTAGAGCCATTGTTTCCAGAGGCTAGCCAAGTGTTGCCTCAGCTTTTCTTCATGCAGCTCTTCCTTCTTTAGCGACAAAGCCACCAGTTGCCTTCTCTTGACAAGCTCGTGTTCACATTCTGGCTTCTTCTGATGCCCTTTGCTCGGATTCTTCTCCCGTTCAATGAACTCGGCAGACTTTCTCTGTGTCTCTTCCACAAGTGCTTCTCTCAGATCTTGCGGTTGATTTTCAATGCTTGCTTTCCGCTGAATCAAAAGCCCACTGGCGTCATCTTCCCTGAAATACGGTTCCAAGTCTTTCCAGAGGGTCTCCTATTTATCTTGCACTTCCTCCATAAGGCTTCTTCGGGTCACATGCGGAACGTCTCCCTTTCTAATCCGATTGTTCCGTTTCATTTGCAAGTCTAGGATGTGGCTCCCCAGCTGCCAGGTCCACTGGCTGTCGGTTGTTCCTAAGCTGTTGTCTGCAGCAATTTCCCGAGTGTTTTGGAAAGGGAAAACAAACTTTTCATTCAGCAGAGCCTTCCACAAGTCACTCATACGAACTTTCAAGCTCGAGAGCCTTGAAATAGTGCCCTGCGATCCCTTCTTGGCAGCTTGGAGAATTGTGCTCTTTAACTGCTGCACGTGCTGGCTGTGTGTGGGGTTGGGTGGGGCCCTGGGTGGGTTTCCTTGCCACCCAGAGGTGAGCAAAGTAGTGACTGTGGCTGTTCACATCAAAGCGGATGACATTGCTGAAGCAGGTGACATGGCAGAATGCCTGCTGGGCGGCTGGGCGGCTGTCCCTGCCATTTCCTCCAGCTTTTCCTGCAGGCGTCTTTGTGCTTGCATGTTTTGTTCCTGGGCAGTTATTTCTCCAACATTGTGGTGCACAAAGCAGCAGCTTGGCGAAAGATTGACTTGCTTCATCCGGAGAAAAGCCTGCCCAGCTAGCTGAAGGACATCTTGCATGTCTCCAGGATTTTCTCCCAAGATATTGATCAGAGTCATGTTGCCAATGCCAATGCCAAAGGTGGCTAGCTCATTGTCATCATTAAGTGACTGCTTATTGGCCACCTCCATGGCACAAAGTCCTCCTGTGTCAACAATCAGCCTGTAATCAAAGTCCACGGCCTCTTGGGGTTTCTCGTCCACCTGAAGCAGCTGCATAAACGCTCCCCGCGTGCCTCTCCCCGCACTGATGTTCCACTGCAGACCAAACATGGCATTCAGCAGGCTTGACTTCCCCAGGCTCTGGATGCCAAGCACTGAGAGAACAAACGCTCTTCTCTCCCCTAGCTTCTCAATTAACTTGTCAAAGATTGCCCCAAGCCATCGTCACCGTACAGACGAAGCATCACCATCCACCACTTCAAGGGCATACCCTGAAACCGTCAGATCGACTGCCACTTCAGGTAGTTTGCAAAAACATTCATCTTTTGAGTTCAAGGATTCTAGAGCTTCACGAATCTGCCCTACTTCTCTCAAAAGACGCTTGAGACCAATGGATGAATCATTGACTGCATTGGAGAGGGCTTCTAACTTATTCATCAATGCTGTTTTCAGACTGGTTTTTTCATTGCTTTTCTTTATTTCCAGGATTTGATACCATCACTGATGATATTCTTTCTGAAGTTCCTCCAAGTGCTCAGAGGACAGGTCTTCCCTAAAGACCTTCCTCCACTGCAGCAAGTATTTCTTGGTGTCTCTTGCCTGTGCCTGGAGAAAAGCGAGGACTGATTTCATCAGCTGCTTGAGGGGGAACGCTCTGTCGAGTTGCTTTCTTCGTCCTGCACACTTCTCTGGCTCAGTTTGGCTCCCATGATGTTCTATGTTCTTGTTCCTCTTTTCCTGCAAGCGGGGGAGCTCTTTCTCCTTTTTACACCATGGGTACCATAGTTGTCCTTGAAGAGGCAGTAGCTGTGATTTGATCTCAAACACAATTTCTCCTTTGTCAAGAATCCCACCAAGGTTCTTGCCTTTGCTTTGGCTCTCACACACTCTTCTGCCTCTTTAGCCACAATAAATCCACGTTGGCGAGCTGTGTCCTGACAAGCATCAAGCCTTAAAAGGTTGTTTCACCTTGCTAGCAGATCTCTGATTGTTTTTACCAGCTCCTCTACTAATTCTGCTGTGTTTCTGTTCTGGATACCTCTTTTTACATTCTGGCTAGATCGGCCACATGCAACATTCTCTTCTTCAGTGAAAAGACAAATCAAAGGCTTTTGAGACTGCCACGGGTCACGTACAATGTTCACGCCTTTCTTGTCACTCTGGTCAAACTCAGCTAACTGAGAGCCTCCTTCACAGAAGAGATCTGCTGTAAAAACGGCAATTGTTGTTCATGACCTCTAGCATCTCCATGCAGGTTACAAAAAGCAACACAGCCGTCAAAAGTGTCATCAGCACTGCCACTGGCACAGGACCAAGAGATCTCCACAACACCTGTCGTTAGAAGACAGCCTTTGGTGCTGCCTTTGCAATGTCGATGGAAGAAAGTGTCGTGTTTGTGTTTAGTCGGCAGAGCATTCAGGAGCTGAGCCTTGGAAGAGGAAGGAGAACTCCCGATCCGTATGAAGGACACGATGAGTGTGTCTGCCTGATCAATCGGTTTGTTTTTGTGCCTCTGAATTGTGGTCTGCTCCTCTGAATTGTGGTCTGCTTTCCCAATTGTTCCGTCCCTTTCCAGCTCTTTTTAACTTGGCTGAGGGAACTCTCTTGGTGCGGTGCATGGATTTGGTAGCAGGAGGGGGAGCACCAAGTGGCACAAAGCGAGGTTTGTTGAAATGTACTGGCTCGTGAAATCAGGGGCACCATGAAACATCGCCACCTGGAGGTCCATGGCATGTGTGTGTGTGTCAGACCTGCTGTAACAGAGGCATCCCCTTCTTCACGCTCAGCATTGAAAAACTGACTGTCAATATCTGAGGCACTATCTGAGCACTCAGTGCCAAGGCTTGTTGCATTCGGAGTGCTCAGAACGCCTTCTTTTGCTTTGCCATGCTCCTGGCAAACCAGATACCTTCCACGGTAGTCCAGCATCAGCAGCTTGTGCCGAAAATGGAAGGGGTATTCACTGCCAATCCTGGGCTGGCTGTCACACAGGGCAGTCTTGTCGATAACCTGAAGATCTGCCCTCCCCCTTTTCCTTGCGTAGCAATTTTCTAGTCCCGGGTGTTTGATCAAGTGGAGGACCTCTTGGCCTCTGGAACGCTCATTCCTTTTAGGATCCTCCCACTGTTCTGCTGAGGGTGATGGCTTGGATGAATCTTTCTGCTCAGCCCCCTGACCGATATCAATTCTCCCCTGTTTTACAACTTCTTTCTGCAGATCACTGTTGGAGGCTACATAGTCTCCATTCACAGGGGAATTCAGATCTTGCTCCAGAGTGCCCCCAGGATCACATCCACCGCACTTTGTAAGGATCTCACGGACTTCTTCTGACAGCCAGTTTCCTATGTGATGGTTCATCTGAGCTAAGCATTTAAACTTCTCTTCTGGAGACATGTTTTTGCATGTTGCTGCTCTACTCAGCCCTGTCAGGAGCAGGAAAGCCTGAGTTCGGGGAACGGCTGGCTTCCTAAGACTCAGGGAGCATTCCTGCGCCGCCTTCTTTTCACTTCACATGGTGTTTCACTCTCGCCTCCCGCAGAGTCTTGCTCAGAGGTTTATTGACGCTGGCCCGGAGGTGGCGAAGGCGTCTAGCTCCGCGGGCGCTGGTTACTGGCACGTCTGCCCAGGCGCGGAGCCTGCTGCTGGCCCCAATCAGCTGGCCCTTGCCTGGCGCCTCCTGAGCACTCGCCGTGGCCCTCGCAGGAAGGAGGCGCATCTGCGGAGGCCCTTGCGCAGCCCTCTGAAGGCGCCTGCAGGGCAGGCTGGGCAGGCTGGGCACAGCAGGCAGGCCAGGGCCGCTGTGCAGCCGGCGGCTGCAG
The DNA here is from genome assembly GCF_040807025.1 of Struthio camelus. Taxonomy (NCBI): domain Eukaryota; kingdom Metazoa; phylum Chordata; class Aves; order Struthioniformes; family Struthionidae; genus Struthio; species Struthio camelus. Next base: position 8,191,425 of record NC_090944.1, on the reverse strand, counting down.
CGGGAGGGGAGGGCGCCTCCGGTGGTGGGCTCCAGAGCTGCATGGTGGGCCAGCGCTGCAGGGAGGTGGCACACGCTGGCTCCTCGTCCTCTTCCTCCTCGGACTGCCCGGCGGGTGAAACTGGCCGCACTGTGCCTTCCCCTGCCAGCGGGACGGGTGCCCAGGCACAGTGCAGGATGGACCGGCGCGGGATGTGGGCTGGCCAGTCGAGGTGTGGGGCTTTGGGGAGGCAGTCCAGGAGCTCGTGACCTTCCTCGCTCAGCAACACGGTCTGGTTGCGCCCAAAGCGGACCCGCCTGCGTGGTGGGGATGGCGGGAGGGCTGTGGGCACAAGCAGCTCACCCAGCACTCCTGCAGGTGTTGGGGGAGCGTCCAGCAGGATGGAGGTTGGTGGCAGTGGGAGAGGGCCATCCAACTTCCATCCATCCGTGTCCGGCTCAGAGGTCGGCAGGAGGTGGCGAGGGGACAAGATGTCCTCGCTTGTGAGCCTGGGAGGGAGAAAGGAGGTGAGGAGGCTGCCTTGGGTGCCCCAGGGGGAAGCCCTGGTGGCAGCAGATGCTAAAGGGTGCCAGGGTGCGGGCGGAGGGGGCGCTGGGGCCAGGGCTGCAGCAGTGGGCAAGGAGCAAAGGGGCTTCCCAGTTGGTGAGCAGCAGGCATGCGGCATGTCCTGGGCATCCCGCGCGTCGACCCCAGCCCTAGCCATGCCATGCCCTGCTCTTTGGGGGGCCCAGGCCAGGCGCAGGTCCGTGGCTCTGGGCTGCATCGGGCTCTTGCCTGCGGTGGGCCTGGCCAGGGCTGTGGGGCAGCCCCCCTGCAGGCCAGGCCTCCGCTTACCCTGCCTGCCGGCTGGCTGCACAGTCCTGCGTGTCCACCGTGGGCAGCAAGGAGGCTGCTGGAAGAGGAGGCAGAGAGGCAGTGAGCGAGGGCAGCCCGTCGGCGGAGCCCCAGCTGGGGCCGAGGGCGGTGGGCGCTGGCGGCGCTGGGCTGTCTTGGCCGGGAGGCGCTGCCGAGCGTGCCTGTGCTCTGGGCCGGGGCTGCTCACCTCCGGGCTCGTCCACGCTGCCGTTGCCCAGGCTGCCAGCACTGCCGCGAGGCCCCTGCACAGCCCAAGAGAGCGCTGCCTTAGTGGCGAGCATCCACGCTGCGCCAAGAGGCCCCCTGCTCGCGGAAGGGCTGCGCGGGGCACGCAGAGCTGAGGCTGGAGGCAGGCTTGCGCGCAGCACCGTCAGGCTGCCCTTGCTGCAGGTGCTGCCGTGGCCTCAGCCCTCTCGCTGCCCGCGCCAGCTCGGGGCCATGCCCAGGCTGACTCCTACCTTGGGCCAGGGCCTTTTCCCCGCCAGCACCAACACCACCGCTATGCACAGGATCGTGAGGACGTTGACGACCGAGGGCATGTGGGCCAGGCACACCACAAAGAGGCTCAGCACCACAAACTCGCCCACGACGCTCAGCCTCCGAGGCTCCATGCCGCCACCGGAAGCGCGCCGCGAGCGTGCAGCCTGCTCAGCGCTCCGCCTCCACGTCCTGCTCCAAGAGTGCCACCCAAAACACAGCACCCACCTCTGAGCACGCCGCCCCTTGCAGCCACCCTCCCCCTCCCCGACCAAGGCAGACCAGCAGCCCCCAAAGCCCTGCTCCCCACCGCCCCTCCAACGCCCCTCCACCAACCTCCCCCGACCCTGACCGCTCCGCTCTGCTCTGCGGCTCACCCTGTGCACGCTCCTCCGCACCCCAAGATCGACAGCGTCAATCTGACACCAGGAGAAGAGCCAAAGGCCACCGAGAGCAACTCTGCAAAAAGCAGGGCACGGTGCCCTCACTCCGTCGGCCTTGCCTGGCTGCCCGCTCCCGCGGCTGCTTTCCCACGTGTGACGCGGGGACACCGGGTGGTGAGCAGCAAGGGCGCAGAATGGTGCCCGAGCGTGGCTGGGCTTCGCGGCGGGGACGTTTGCCTGATTGTGGCACTTGTGCCCACCGAGGGAGCGTGCAGCGGGTGGTGGGCGCTGGGGGGGCGACAAAGCCAGGGAGAGCGCCCCGAGGGGAGGAGAGACTGCAGAGAGACGGAAGGAGCCACCTCTTACCCCGCTGCCTCGCTCCTTCGCCCCAGCTCAACACCACGCTCTCCACCTGCTCGCGCACTCGCTCGCACACTCGCTCGCTCGCTCGCTCGCAGGCAAAGTGACAGCGGCACTTCCCCCAGCCCCACCTCCAGAAAGACCCCGGCATTGTGATGCCATGGCGACATCACTTCCACACACCTGGTCTGCCAGGGCACCCCCAGGCCCCACCTGACGCTGCTCTCACCCAAACCCTGGCTGCAAGGCCAAACACTGGAGGGCACCGAGGAGCAGCATCCCTCATCTGCTTTGCTGGAGGGTGATCCAGGCCTTGCAGCCACCACTAGAGCAGCACCCTCAGCTTTGCACAAACTCCAAGCCCAGGGTGGGGCAGAAGGAAATGCCAAGTTCTGCAGCCAGGCAGGAACAACTCCATGCACCAATACAGGCTGGGGCCAATCGACTCCAAAGCTGGAAAGGCCAACAGCATCATGAGCTGCATTAGGGAGAGCTTTACCAGCAGGTCGACGGAGGTGGTCCTTCCCCTCCACACAGCACTGCTGAGGACACACCTGGAGTACTGTGTCCAGTTCTGCACTCCCCACTACAAGAGACACACGGAGCTCCTGTAGTGAATCCAGCAAAGGGCAACGAAGATGATTAAGGCACTGGAGCATCTGTCAGACAAGGAGAGCCTGAGAGAGCTGGGACTGTTTAGCCTGGAGAGGAGAAGCCTCTGGGGGATCATCTTAGTATGTGATTGGGGAGGGGGAGTAAAGAAGAGAGAGCAAGACTCCTCTCAGTGATGCTGAATGACAGGACAAGTGGCACAAACTGAAATACAGGAAATTGCACTTAAAGATCAGAAAATACTTCTTTACTGTGAGGGTGGTTAAACACTGCAATGAGTTCCCCAGAGAGTCCGTGGCGTCTCCATTCTTGTAGAGAATACAAACTTGACTGGACATGACCATGAGCAAGCTGCTCCAGCTGGCCAAGCTTCAAGCAGCGCGGTTGCACTCGAAGATCGGCACAGGTCCCTGACCACATAAACTATTCTCGAGTCTATGGTGGCATTTAGTATATATGTCCACAGCCTAGTGGGCAAGGGGTCTCCGCCCTGGGGGGTCCAATCTGTGCTCGGGGCTGGAAGTGAACCCCCAGGGCACGTGTGGCTGGGTAACAGAGGGCAGTGGCAGACAGCAGCTCTTCTGGAAGAGCTTAAACCAACTTTTATTGACAAACCAAAACAACATCATCCTAAAAACAACCCCAAGAGCTCCCCAGGTAGTGAGTAAGGGTCTTGCACACTTGAAGCTGAGAAAGGTGGATCTTCAACAGCTTAATAGTGCAGTGGGCTGAAGAAAGAGACCTTCCCTCCCTCCCCCAATATACACAGCAAGAAAAGCCCCAGCCCCAAGAAGTAGTGGTCAGTACAAAATAAATAGGCAAACCAGCAGACCACGCTGAGCTCACACTGCACCAGAGAACGTGGCTCCATGGGAGCCTTCAGGCAAGTCCCACCACCACTGCTGCTTTCAGTGGCCTTAGAAAGATGCTTGAGCTGCTGGAAATCTGCCTTCCTGGGGATGGGGCAGCCCAGTCTGCCCCTTGCAGAGCCCAAGGGCTCTGCCAAGTCTCAACTGCTGTTGGGGCAGGGTGGCTGGCGTGCCCTGTGGTGGCATCAGCCCCTGCAGTCAGGGGCAGTGACCTTCAGGGCTAGGAGGGGGGCAGCGGCAGTGCTGGCATGGAGGCCAGGCTTTGGGGCTGCTCTGTGCCTTGTCCCCAAGCCCGAGGGGCTGGCGTGCTCCCAGCAAGCCCTGCCTGCTCTGCCCCACGTCACTGGTTCATGACCGCTTTTAACGTGTCCTGTGAACAAGCATTTAGGCAGCATTCCCACAGCTCCAGCAACGCAACCCTAGTGCTCCCTCTGCTTTCTGCTGGGGCAGAGGAGCTGAGCTGCCCAGACGGGGCACCGACCTCTGCCCCCAGTGGGTCAAGGCATCTGGGACCCACAGCACGGGTGACCCAGAGTAGCCAGCCACGCATCTCTGCCAGCCCAGGTGAGGGACACAGGACAGCCTGGGGACCAGAGGCCTTCTCCAACCCCACTGCTCTGAGAGTAAAGCCAAGAAAGGGATCCACAAAGCAGAAACGCAAAATAGGAGGCACAGCAGCAGGGAGGAGATGTCCCTCAAGGTTGCTGCAAGGCAGAGGCGAGGAGAAGGGCATGGGGCTGGGGCAGGCGGTGGCGCTGGGCTAGGCGTGTGGGGGTGGCCCCTTTGCTTCATGCTCCCAGGAGCTTCTTGACCATGTAGCCTGGCATGCTGTAAAGGAAGAGGGCCAGCAGGATGAGGAGCAGCAGGGTCAACACTATTTTGATGATGAGCCACTTGTAGCGGGTGCAGGTGAGGCATTTGATGGACTTGAGGGGGTTGAGGAACCACATGAAGGATGTGTCTGGGCGGCTGTTGGGGAAGCAAGCATCTGTCATGAATGCCATGGCCACAGAAAGGGAGGGCAGGCACAACAAGCAATACAACCAACATGTGAGCCAATGCGGCGGCAGCATTGTGTCCCACCCAGCCACTCCAGGGTGCAGCAGGCTCTCTCTGGGTTGGGGCCACAGCAACCATCCCCACCCAGATGTGGCTTTCCTGTGGCTGCCCAAGTGCATGATCCTCCCCGGCTCACCGCAGTCTGCTCGCACCCTGGCACAGCCTTGACTTTCCTTTTACAAGCCCAGCTGGCAATGGAGAGGGGCACTGTCAGAGAGCCCACGATCTCCTTCCTTGGATAACCCTTCACGCAGTGAAAGAGCCTGACCTTGAGGATCAGGAGGGTTTCCAAGAGGAGCCAGCAGAATTTGTGCCAGAAGGAGTGCAGGGACTTGAGTGGGGGGTGGAGGGAGGGGGTCCTGATGAAGCTGATGTCCTGGCAACGGGTACCAGAGGGGAGGAAGAAAAGGTGGGAGGCTGGGAAAGGGGGATGGAGCTAGGAAGGGAGGGAGAGAAGGAAGAGACTAAGGAAAGGCAGGGAAGTAAATAGAGGGCACTGGAATGAACCAGGAGAGGTGACTCTGCCCCTTTTACCCTGCCCGCAGCCCTCATTCCTACATCCCCAGATAAGTGACCCCTTTCTAACCTTCCCCTGCCTGGCTACCTCCCCGGGAACCACCCGACGCAGCATCTCCCACAAATCCAGGCATCTGCTGGGGGAGAGGCGTCTCCTACTTACTTGGGTTTCTCCAGTGGGTCAGGCTCATTGCGAGCCAGCCCAGCAGGCGATTTCTCTGCCTCCTCTGCTCTCAGGAGCTGTAGTTCAGCTTCAACTTTTCCCTGCAGGGAGCAGAGAGAGGCCTGCTGAGACATGGGCAACGCTCTCCACCGCCGGCCCCAGAGACGGTGCCAGCCAGCGACATGGTGAGCAGAGGGGGCCCCATGTAGCAGAGGCAGGCATGAAGGAGCTCTGCAAAGGGGCCTCCGTGTACACAGAGGATGCACTCCCCAGGACAGAAAATCCCCCCGCTTCTCCCCATCCTTGCCGTCATCTCCAGCTCATCGTTTTCATCCCTGGCCACAAACGGCCACCAGCCTTTCACTCGCTTCTGCTTGAAGAGGGAAACCATGGCCAGCTCTGCCTCATTTGTCCCCATCTCCATGCTGCACTGCTTTGCAGTCTTAGCTCCCCGGGGAAAGCGCTTCAGGTCCAGCTCGATTGCCCCTGGTAGGAGAGGGCGAAGGATACATGGTGGCACCCCTCAACTGTGAGTCTTTGGCTGGAGGCGGGCTGGGCCAACATTTCCTGCCCTGGCGAGCAACATTTCCTGCCCTGAGCTGTGTCCTGGCATCCTCCCACACATCTATGGCCATGCATCCTCCGATCTCTCCACTATAGCCTGCTTTTTGGGTCACGTCCCCACCTCCTCTCACCCTCTCAATCATCTGCCCACGGCTTCCAGCCACCCTGCACTCCAAAACTAGCTTGGGCATAGAGCTCCCAGACAGGCACCTAAGGGAAAAAGCTAATGCCTTTGCTACAGGAGCAGCCTTTGAACAGCAGCATGAAGACAAGGCCTCTTAGCCTAACTGCTCTTACCTGCAGCATCCAAAGGCGTTTGTAGGACACAATTGGCTTAAAGACCAGGGCTGTCCTTCCAGGATCTGTTCCTACATAAACCTTGTCTCATCCCACATGCCTTCCTGCTCCATCAGCCATGTAACCTCCCCCTATCCCTCCAGCTTCCCTGTCACTCCAGCTCAGCTGGCCCTCCCCTCTTACCGAGGAAATCGTCGGCCGAGAAGTGGTCGGCATCCCAGACCTGCAGGGTGAGGCGAGCAGGGAGCTTGTCTTCAGTCTCATCCCAGGAGAACATGGACTCCTTCTTGGAGATGACCATCTTCTTCTCTGCCATCAGGTAGTCAAAGGGAAAGGTGGAGCGCCAGCTGAAGTTGCCCTCGCCAGTGAGTGAGGGGTAAGGGACATGTGTGTCTTGCTTGTCCTCCTGCTGGCCCTTCAGCCACCTGCAGGGCCCAGAGGGATGAGAGGGGTGGCACATATTAGCAGGAGGGAGGAGAGGGCAAAGGGCCATCCTGCGCATACAGCTGGCATGTCTCCAGGCCAGCAAGGCATGGACACACTGGAAGGACTCAAGAGTAACGAGCAATGGGCTAGGGTTGCTCAAATCACCATGTCAGCCTCGCCAAGAGACAACATGGGCATGAGGGCCCTAGAGGGAACAGGCTGATTGAGGGAGCAACACGCAAGCTGGTTATCGGGGTCCTTCTCTGGGCAGGGGGATGTTCAAGAGATGGAAAGGAGCAGGCAGCACTGCTGGGAAGTCTGGAGCAGAGCTTGCTGGAAGGAGCATTATGAATGTTCCTCAGCTTCTTCGACATGACAGGACACCTCTGTTCCTCAGGGAACTCTCAGATTTGTGTGAGTCTCTTGGTCCTGAGGGGCTGCAGCCAGCAGGGACATGGGTCCGTGCTTAGACACTTAGTACAGGGTTGTTCCCCTGGCCTCTGAGCATGCTGACACTCCCGCTCCGCCCTGCAAAACACACAGGGCAAGCAATCCCACCCCAAGCACAAAGGGAAGGCCTCTCACGTTTCAGATTGAGTCATCGCAGAAAAGCCACCCATGCATAAACCACTTACTTACCGGCCTTGAAACAGACAGTGACAAGACCTTGTCCCCCTCACGCACATGTACACAGACACAAATTTCACACGCCTGCCAGTATGCAGCAACGGCATGAGAGAGCATGGGTCCTGCCAGCATGTTAAAGTTCATCGCTCCAAGGGCACCTGCCCTCTGTGCAGCATGGCACTGGGAATGCCGAGGCAGGCACTGCATGCACTGCCCTAAACAACCCTCCACTGCACTCTGAAAACAGGACCAGACATAGAAAATGGAACACGTTCTCCAAGAGCAGCATGAGGTGCAAGACAAGGAGACCTGGCCCAAAAGCTCAGGGTAGCTTTTGGGAAGCAGTGAGCAGTTTAGCAGAGCTGTGGGAAGTCACTGCATGGTGTGATGTCAGCCATCAGCCTTAGATTCTGCTACACTAATCTGACCTTCCTCCTCATGCCTCTTTGCCATGACATAGGGTTTAAGCCTTTGGAGAAAGCTTGTTTTCTTGCCTGCTGCACATTGCGCTATGATCTAGTTGCATCTTAACCTGTGCGTGTCAATTCAAAATGAATGAAAGGATCTGGGAAATCCAAATCGACTCTTGCTGAAGCAGGACAGTTCAGGCAGCTCCGCAGGGACGGGAAAGGGAAATCTGGGGACCAAATTTGGCAGAGCCCATGCTGAGGGCCAGTCTCAGAGCCCTGCTATATGAGGACAGGAGAAAAGGGACTCACAAGCACGTTAAGGTAAGTCGTAGGCCAGGGCTCACTCAGAGATGGTCCACAGGTACCATCTGCCCCATGCTGAATATGGGGAGGGTCAGTGGGGTCTGAGATCAAATAACCTTCTCCACCCACGCCCCCCCCCCACCCCCCCAGATTTAGCTGTATCCTGGCAGCTCAGGAGAGAAATGTCTTGTAAAGAATTGGTATGTGAAGGTGCGGGTTCTCTTGTCTCTAAAACAGGGGAGTTTTGGAAGCGGTGGATGAGAGAGAAGCAGAGAGAGGGTCACCACCAGGAAGCTACCTGGAATTTGGATCCAGATGCTGGAAGTGGAGGCATGTTGGGCTGAAGAGCCAACTGGGGACACCAAGACCAGAGCCAAGGGGGACGGAAGCACTGTGCCTGCCAGGAGCTATGAATGTCGGGAAGCAGACCTGAGGCACAGACGAGTAGAGGAACAGCCCGCACTCAGGTCCTGTCCAAGGGGAGAGGGGCAGAAGGGAGCAAGCAGCAAGACCTCGGCTATTACCCCCTGACATAGATGTCAGACATCTTCTCTCCCACCAGGAAAGCATCATCTTCCAAAACCACCTCATCCGTGTTCCAGATAATGACCCGCAGCTCAAAGCTGGGCAACCAGGCCAGGCAGCACAGACAGACACACACAGTACGTCAAGCAGCCAGCAAGAGAGACACAGAGGCAGAGACAGAGCACAGCACATAACAGCAGCACTGGCATCATCTGGCCCTCCCCATGGGGAAACCCTTCCTAGCTGCATCACAGAACCCCCCCTCTCCAAAACCAGCCCTGGGGCCTAAGTGAGCACCAGGACCCCACCACGAGGAGAAGTGGAAGTGGTGGCACTGGCCAGCCACATCGTACATACCCCGCTGACAAAAACGTCCCTGGATTTCTCGCCAGTCAAGTAGTCATCATCCTCCAGGATGACCTCGTCTGTGCTCCACACTATCACTCTAAGCTCATATCTGGCAGCAGGAAGGGAGACCAGGAGGTGAGGCACAGAGGGGGGAACAGAGGGAAGGGGCAGGAGGAGATGGGGTGGGCAGAAGGGAATGGGATGATGCTGCAGGAAACAGGGCGGCAGGAACGCCAACTGCAGGGCTCTCTCGCAGCCGTCTTGTCCTAGGGACCAACAGGGCAGGAACACAGAGGGAAATGGTGCCTCAACTCCAGCACATGGGGCACTACTGAGCATGGCTGCCCCTGGCTGCATTGCAGATAAACCTCTGTTTTTTCCAGGCTGCTTCAGCAACTAGAGCTTTCTCTGGCTTCAGCTTTCCTGCAGCTGCCTGCCCTGCTCTTCACATCCAAGCTACGGCCCTCGGAGATCAGAGGAAATTGTCTCCACTTTCATTGTGCTTTGGAGCCAAACACCAGTCGACTGAGCACAGGAGTGCAAGAGATTCCCACGAGGATGCAAATACGGCCTCTGCATCCCAGCCCCCGGGGACGGGCAAAAGGGGCCCAAGGACACAGTCTAGCTGGGTAAAATTGGCCTAGCATGGATGCTGAGGAACGCAATGTCTTCCTTCTGTCTAAAGGACTCCTAGAGGGGCTGAGCATCGGAGGGCAGAGGCGGAGAGGACAGGAATGGGAAGGAGAACTCTCTAGTTCACTGTCTGCTGCCTGCTCTGTCCTACCTGCCTTTACCAAGTCTCTCCCAGTGATCCGCCTGGTGCCAGGGCCCTTCCTTGCCCAGAGCCCCAGCCAGACTGGGAAACTCTCCCCTCCAGCCAAGGGCCTGTGGACGCCCTGACCTAGGCTAACCCCTGCCCCTGGGGCTGCGTTCGGGCTGGCTGCATTGGTCTGCCCCCTTCCCCATACCAGGCACTAGCTAGCAATTTGAACTCCTCGTCTAGACAGACACAGAGAGGTGAGGAGCTGCAGGGAACTGAACAGATGGGAACTGAAGCACCCTGCAAGGGCAGCTCCACAACCTGTGGGGAAGCGGAAGACAGCATTTGATGCCTCCAGTCTTGGGATCTCTGGCCATGCCAGTCTGGTTGGGGGTCCCAGGCACATGGCTGTGCTGAGCTGGGCCATGGAGAACCAGTAGAAGAGTGGGGAAGCAGGGCTCCAGCCCCAGCCACGGGTTTTCCCTGGGGTTTGTTGGCTGGCAGATTCCTTACTTCTTTGGTTTCCTGGGGGAAATATCAATGGCAGGGCCTGGTGCCAGCATATCCATGGGGAACATGTCAGGCAGGGGGGAAGCAGGGGACCCAGAGACTTCGGGGTATGAAATAGGTGCCAGCTGAAGATGAAGAGGCATTGAAGATTTAGTCAGCTGGGCTCAACAGGCCGAGTGTTAAGGACTGCTATGTCCAAGTGCCACTTTTCGTAGGCTGCCTCCCTCCCCACGACAAGGGGGGTTGCAGCTTGTCTGCCCAGCTGAGGTCTCTCCTCCCTGCTTGGAGGCTAAGCAGGCCCTGCCCTTCCCCCGGATCTTGGGCTGCGGGGACCTGTTCAATGCCCGGCTTGTCAGGGTTCAGCAATGGACGTGGCTCCACGTGCTCAGGGACCAGCCTGCAGCCTGCGTGTGGAACGTCTTCCCAGTGGTGCAGCACGGTCAGTGCTAGGCGTTCCTCTGCCTGCTTCTTCTGTCCCGTGTGGGTAAAGGGAGGACTGAGTGTGGAGAACTGGGCAGAAGAGACACCAGGGACAGCAAACAATCCCAAGCAGGACCCAACCTCCTACTGACAGCAGGACCTCCAGTCTGGCTTTGCAAACTTCTGCTGACATCCTCTTCCCCAAGGCCACACACACTGCTCCTGCTGGCTACCTCTTCCAGCTCCTACCAACTTCAAGGCAGCAGAACTGCCTAGTAGTTGCTCCTCTCCGTTTCACTGGGCCCACTTTGTTCTTGCACCAACACTCCCTAACTCCTCTTTCTCCCCTTTCTACTCCTAGGCACTCACAGAGAAGGTCCAGATCCCCTACCAGGCTGTATTTTCCCACGCTCAACAAGCTCTATATCCACCGACACTGCTGCCCCCCTCCTCTGCACCCCTCCTGGTCTGCATTCAACTGTGTTGCACATATACGAGTGATTTGGACACAACCATTGTTTGGGGATGCAGCTATATGGACAGTGGCTTCCTAAGCCCTGCAAGGGCCAGGATGGGCTATCTGCATTGGTCCTTTGCCATAAACTGCCAGCAGGAAGGTTTCAAAGGCAGCTTTGGTCATGCCATGCCGTGGATGCTCACCAGTAACTCTGACAGCAACCTGGGTCGTCTATAAGACACTGTCTAGCTGGTGACATAACGCAGGCCCCACACAAGGGGGTGGCTGGAGAGACATTGCAATGCTGCAGGGGGTGATGGGATTCAGTTCTGGATGATGAGGGGACACCCCATGCCCCTGCTCCCCTCCCCACCTTCACGCCATGGGGTGCGTACCATTTTCATCCTCCATCTCCGTGGCGCCACTGAAGACCCTCGTAGCCACTTTCACTCTTCCTCCTGGACCAAAGGGCGGCCCATCCACTTGGCCCTCTTTGCACAGCTTGCACAGCATTTGGGAAGGCTTCATGGGGTCACGCCACATGTTATACCCATGTCTGTGAACAAGAGCACAAGGTCAGACTTGGAGGAAGAAGGAATTTTTGTTTCCATCTGCCAGAAACGCAAATGTTACTGCCCCTCAGGAGCCAGGATTCATCAGGGAAGGATCTGAGGCTCCACATGTCAAACTTCAGAGCAAGGTAGGGCCATCCGTGCCCAAACTCTACGCTTTGCCGATACCTTTCCACCCCAGGCCCCTCACTCTGTGCTGACCCAGACCTGCAATCCCCAGCGCCCTCCACTTTGCTACTGATGCTCAGTTCTGCTGCTCCGGCCCAGCTGCTATTTCAGCAACCTCTTCATTTCTATATCCAGACCTACCAATGCCCCTCAGTCCCTTCCTCACCGCCCTGTGCTCCTGCTTACAACCTGCTCTCCTGCTACCCCACTGTGCTGGTCCCAAAGCCCACGTTAAGACTGAGGGCACAGCACAGATTCCCTCATCATCAGGCAATGAAAGAGGGAGATCCCTACAGGAGATCTAGGCCTAGTGCGGAAGATGAAACTGACACGGGTCCAGACACCAAGTTGCACAGGGAAAGCTTGGCTCATACATGGCATAAGGCTGTGACACCCCACAAGTAGCTCGGTGCTTGCTGTAGTAGTGGTTCTCCAGGTCAATCTTGGTCTCTCCAACGAGGTCGTCGGTCCCCACCAAGTCCCAGTCGTACACCGCCACCCTCAGCATAGACTCCATGGGAAAGGTGGCCTCAATGTCAAAGGACCTGTGGCGGGAGAAAGGGTGGAGAGGGAGAACAGGCTGTAGCCATCCAAGGGTTTGGATGGCGCTCAAGACACATGCATGGGTGAGGTGGGTCTGCTCCAGTCTCTGGACAGTGTTTAATTGCACCTCCCACTGCAGTACATTCAGCTTACGTGTTGTCACTAATTCTCTGCGCGGACTGCTTCTGAACTAGCAGCCCTAGAAGGGAGAGCGATCATGAGGATCGCTTGACGTGGATGTCCCAATAGCCCTGAAACTAAATGTGTGTGTCACTGGAGAGCCGGCGATGCTGTTACTTGGGTCCAGGCCTAGCGCTTCCTAAAGTAGGCACCTATCTTGACCAGATACGGATAGCTCTTCAACACTCTTGACAGCGTTGACGAGACTGCTGACAAAGCAGGACAGATGACTTCAATGGGGACAGCTACACTGCACCCAAGGAAAGTTCAGGGCGATCAGTCCCATCTTTCGACCCCAAGCTGGGGCTATGGGATGGGTAGGGTGCAGGCCCAAGGGCTGGTGAGCCTAGCTCACTCTTCAGGGTGAAGACAGGTAACAGGGCTGGGGCAACTCACTCACCAAAGACAGGATTCAACTGTTGGGAGATGTAGTTCTCATCTTTGATGTCTGTCTTCCCCAGCTTGATGGCAATATAAGGATCAGCTTTCCCATTGATGTCAGCTGGGGGCAGGTCTGTGGCCTGTAGGGAAAAGATAAGATAGGTCAGCCCAGTCAATGCTAGGGAACAATTCAGGGACAGTCCCTATTCTCCATCCCTGAGACCAGCTGGCCTTATCCTTGGATTTATTAGGGCCACAGGCTTCTGTAAGCAGCCCCTGTAAGCAGGGGTAAGTATCCTCAATCTCGCCAATTCAACCTCTTCCCCATCTTGGCACACAACAGCAGACACCCATGCCAGGATATGTCCAGTGATGAAGCCAGTCCTGGCTGTTGGTGGTGCTAACCAGGCTGGAAGCTACCATTTAGGGTTGGGGTCAGTGGTGCGGAGTCTAGTTGGAGGCCTCTAGCTAGCAGTGTGCCCCAGGGGTCAATACTGGGTCCAGTCTTGTTCAACTTATTCCTCAATGACCTGGATGAAAGGACAGAGTGCCTCCTCAGCAAGTTTGCTGAGGATGCTAAACTAGGAGGAGCGGCTGACACACCAGAAGGCTGTGCTGCCATTGCGAGGGACCTGGACAGGCTGGAGAGTTGGGCAGAGAGGAGCCTCATGACATTCAACAAAGGCCAGTGCAGGGTCCTGCACCTGGGGAGGAATAACCTGGTGCATGGTGCATGGGCACCAGGACAGGCTCAGGCTTGACCTCCTGGAAAGCAGCTCTGCAGAGAAGGACCTGGGAGTCCTGGTGGACAAGTTGACTATAAGCCAGCAATGTGCCCTTGTGGCCAACAAGGTCAATGGTACCCTGGGCAGCCTTAGGAAGAGTGTTGCTAGCAGGTGGAGGGAGGTGAGGGCCTCCCCCTCTCCTCAGCCCTGCTGAGACCACACCTCGGGTGGTGTGTCTAGTGCTGGGCTCCCCAGTACAAGACAGACATGGAGCTCCTGGAGTGAGTCCAGCAAAGGGCCACTAAGATGAGGAAGGGCCTGGAGCATCTCTCCTAGGACGAAAGGCTGAGAGCGCTGCTACTCTTCAGCCTGCAGAAGAGAAGACTGAGGGGAGTCTCATCAATGAGTCTAAGCATGTGAAGGGAGGGTGACAGGAAGACGGGGCCAGACTCTTCTCCATGGTGCCCAGCAACAGGACAAGAGGCAACGGGCACAACCTGAAACATAGGAAGTTCTGTCTGAACATGAGGAAACACTTCTTTCCTGGGAGGGTAACTGAGCACTGGAGCAGGTTGCCCAGAGAGGCTGTGGAGTCTCCTTCCTTGAAGATATTCAAAAGCCATCTGGACACAATTCTACGCAACATGCTGTAGGTGACCCTGGTTGAGCGGGGGGAGTTGGACTAGATGATCTCCAGAGGTCCCTTCCAACTTCAACCATTCGGTGATTTTGCAATCACAGAATCACAATCTCACCTGCTATCCCCTTCTCAGGGCAATGAGATGTAGCACTGGATGGGAAACCAGGTTAGTGGGAAACGTAGGTGAAAGTAGGTTGCATTTATAAAACAACAGGGACAAGGGGTTGGCAAAGAGCCACCCAGGTGCTTCCAGCAGGGCTGAGATTTCTCAAGATATCTTATCTTGACATAAGAATGGAGGTCAAGAAGGACTTTTTCCAGAGTGCACTCCATATAAAGAGACAGGCATTAGCTGGACCACATTGATTATCACTCGGCATGTGTCCCACAAGGTGACAGGCCCTTCAGCCAGATCTACTAATCCCTGCCTCCTCCTGGTTTGCTCAGCATATGCCTCATTGATTATCTAAAGGGGATTATGTAAAGAACCAGAATCTCGTAGTCTGGGCTGATCCAAATTCTTCTCTGAAGTTGAGCACTACAACGGACACCTCCATCCATCCTGTAGGCCAGGTGTCTGGACCTCACACAGGCTTAGTATCCCAATGGGGAGAGCACAAAGCTAGGAAGACGCCCCTTTCAAGGGCCCATCAGTGAGCTGCTTTAGTCCTCATGCTGCATCCTTGACCTTGGTGCCATCTGCTATCAGGTGGATGCTGGCACCAACAGCACCAAGAACTAAAAGTCAACTTCTCTGCAGCTTCAGCACCAGCTCTGGGTGTGAGCACTGTAAGGGAACACAGCATCACGCCTTGGCATACAACGTGGTTATACTCACCCGAACAACACAGACTCGGACCAGCACATTGATGGGGTCATTGCTGGGGATCCCCTGGAACATGCCCAAGTCGGGGTCGTATCCTGCCTCCTTGCCCATATCATCAGGGAGCGGCACTTTGTAGACACAGATGGAGCCCTAGCACAAGGGAGTGCACAGCCTCAGTAGTCCTGCTGCTCCCGAGGCTCGGAGCGAGCAGACCCATCCCAAACCACCCTTCCTGAGAGCCCACTTTCTCTCCTTGTTTCTAGCCCTGCGCTGTAGTAGACAGGCGAGGTCTGGAAGCTTCCTCTGCCTCACAAGCACCCCCTGCAGAGGATACAACCCTGAGCAGAGCAACTGGACAACGTGAAGGACACCTGCAGAGGAATCAGACTAGCAAGGTGCTCACAGGCAGGGAATTCCAGGAATACAACTGGCAGAAAACCAAGAGCAATGGAAATAAAAGGTGCTGTCAAGGCAGGGGCTGGGAAATCCAGGAACTACCACGTGAAACACAGTTCATCTCCATGCTCCCTGACCGTCTGATCACTCCCTCCAGCAAGAGTTTAACTTGCATGCATTGGTGCAACATGGCAGGCAGCCCCGTGCTATTGGTGAAAAATAGTCTGCAACGATAACTCCAGGCATGACTTATATCCACAGCGGGTGATAAAGAGGATCTGCTTTGCCCTTGGCCTTCTGTAGGAATCACAAAAGATCTGGTTGCTGCAAAGGACTGCCCTCTGCAATGCACTCTGTGAAGCCATCTGACTCCTGGGGCTATCCTTGGAGGCTTACCCTCCCTGCAAGGAGATGTGGTTGAGTCAATGCAAATTGGTCTCTCTTACATCCAACCTCCTTTCAGCTAATGCACCTTCAAGGAGAGAACCCTATAGGCAAGGCTTTCCCAAGCTGTCCCTGCCCTGACCCAACTCAGCAGCCACACTCACTCTGAACCTCCCCACTAGCCGCTCCTCTTCTGTTGCGTCGTCATCATTGTCCCCGATCTTTCCACGGAGCAGGTTGAAGGTGTGCAGCCAGTCCTCAAAGTTATCAAACTCTGTTTCCAGCTCTTTGTTGAAGACCTGTGATGACACAAAATTAGAGGGGAGCAGTTTAAAAAAAAAAAAAAAAAGAAAAGATCCAGTGGTCACCCAAGGACAATCAAAGAGATCATGGACATCACCATTCCCAGTGACTAATTCTCTAGGATGCAAAGGGATCTCCAGGTCATTGGGTTAGACCTTGATGACATAAGCACCTTCCCAAACTGATCATGTATAGGAGGGAACCTCAGCTGAATGGGCTGTGTAGCTATTCCCCTTATGTGTATAATCCGGGTTCAAATTCCTTCTCAGGCCCAGAGTCACAGATTCTATAGTAAAGTCCATGGACCACTAACCTGAACCAGGGCCCTTTCCTGCACTGAGTCTTGGCCAGGCTAGCTATGGCCCACAGGAAGCTCTCCCCCACCCAGGGCCCATCCAAACTGCCCATGGGATAGCCTTGCCCCAGGCTATTCCCTGCCCCTGCCCAGCAGTGGGATGGGGCTGGGCACATTGGCCTGGAGCCCTGGCACCAGGCCTGGCGCCAGGGTCCTGGTTTGGGTTGCTGATGGGCAATGCCTGGCCCTGATCCATCTCCTACTATAGCTGTAGACTCTGATTCCACCGTGGGGAGGGTGTTCTCACCAACTTAGAACTTCTTCCTCCACTCTCAAGACCAAGTTGATGCCTTTCTCATACTACTCATTAAGCTACACGATTGCCTGATCCTTCAGTGCAGTTACAGAGAGCAAATCATAGCTCCCCCCACCTTTGGTTTTTTTTCTCCCCTGTAATTCCTGCAAGTACTTCTGGTTCCAGCTGCATTGTGTGGGACAAACCCCTCCAAGAACTACATACAGTGATGGCTGTGATTCCTGCTGCCATGAGGCATGTTGGGTTTCAGCCCCACATACAGCAGCTGGTTGGGCACTCAGGATGCCAGTCACCTCAGGAGCTTTAGACATCCACTGGCTGAACATGGGAGCTGCCTGATCAAATGGGGGCATCTCTGGATGGGCAAATCATACAGTCATATGGGAACTGAGGTGGGAAGGGACCACTGGCATTCAAAGTTAGAGAAGCTTGCCCAGGGTCAAGCTCCCATGTCTCCAAGGACTGAGAGCTCTGCAAAGTTGCAGCACACTCATGATGAATCAGTTCATTGTAGGAAACAAATGATGCTTTATGTCCAACAGGAATTTCCTTTGCTGCATCTTGCGTCCATTTCCTTCTGCACTCTCCTTTGTCCTCTGCCATATCCCCCTGCCATGTACCATCAGGTACCTGAAGATGACAATTCAATCCCCCATTCACCTTCTCCTCTCCAAGCTGAACAAACCCAGCTCTCAGCCTCTTCCTCTTCTTGTATGCCACGTCCTCCAGACCTGTGACCAGCCTGGTGGCTTCCACCACTGGACTCACTGCAGTAGGTCAGTGTCTTCCTTGTGCTGGGGAGCACCAGTCAGGACAGAGAAGCCAGAAGGGATCTGACAAGTGCCAGAAAGAGGGGAAGAATCCCTCCCCTCAACTCGCTGGCCAACTCTTGCTAACACAGCCCAGCATGCACTTGGCCTTCACTGCTAGAAGGGTTCACTGCTGACTTTTCCTGTCCCCAAGATCCCAGGTCCTTTCCTGCAAAGCTAGTTACCCTGAACTCTCCGTCTATGCAGAGAATTTGACAGTCCCAAGGCACATCTCACCCAGTGCTAGATACCCCTCACACAGGTGAGATGCATCCAGCAGGGGTGTTTTCCACTGTGTTTTCCACATGGCTAGGATCCGACTTCCATCCTGCTGCTGAGCAGGCAGAGCCGCCTCCTCCTCCCCCTGCCAACACACATACCTTCAGTTCATCAATCTTCAGCTTGTTCTGCTTCTCAGGAAGCTCAGCGGCTCACTGCTGCTTCTCCTTGCTCTTCGCCTGACCCTTGGAGCCTTTCATGGGAGAGTCATCCGGTTTGATTTCTGAGTCCAAGGGGAAGCAATGGGGATGGAGGAGATGGAAACGAGGGTGAGGTGGAGCAGGGGAAGACAGGGAAGGGGAACATGATCACAGGCACTCAAACAGGAGGAACATGAAAGCTGACAGCTGCTACTGCCTGCAATTCCCATCTCAGTCCCACAGAAACCCTTCAACCTCTCTCCTGTCTTTCCTCAGCTCTGGCCATTGCTACCCAGCTCACAGCATTTCCAGGAGCCCACAGATCTCCGTGTAGGGAACTCCCACAGTTGACCCGAGCAGGAGTCATTTGGAGGACTACGAAACATGGACTGAGAGCCTAGGCTCTGCCTAGTTTCAACAGCACTGAAAATATCTGATCCTGCCCATAGCACCCTCTTTTCTTCTTTCCACTTGTCCTGCTGGGCTGCTAGTACAACACCCTTCCCAGTCTTCCCTGAAGGGCTCATTTCCCCATCTCACTCTGGTCTCCGCTACGTCCTTTGAAGCTGACAGCAATGGCGTTGGAGAAAAGAGAAGGGAGTGAAAAACATCAAGGGCACCTGGCTGGGCCCTGCTAGGTGCGCCCATGGAAGAGAATACTTCCTGTGCCCAGACCCCTGACACGTGCACAGCTTGCAGAGCAAAACCCCTGCCTAGGTGTGGCTGAGGTGACAATGCTTGAAGCTCAGTGCCAAAGCACAGACTGCTGCTCTTCAAGGGTGACGCCAATGACTAGCTGCAACAACAGGCTCTTAAGATCTCTCTCTCTTCCGAGTAGTCACCAGCCAAGGACACAGTACAGTCTACCTAGAAAGGCATGCTCAAAGGAGGCTGCACAACACTGCACGCTTCTCCCACTCATGTGCAATCCCCAGCCCTCACTGCCTCTATCCCGCCAGCTTTCATGGCTGCTGCGCAAGGCAGATGAGAACAGACAGATGACAACAGATAAACCTTTAATGCGGAAGAGGAAAGCAGGAAGGAAGGGCAGTGTAAAAGGGGAAAGTGAACCCTGCTCAGAATGACTGACAGAGAACGAGGAGGCATACAAGGACACCCCCCCAACAGCTCTGCTACTACAGCAAGCCCAGGCAGAAGCTGCTCAGAGTCATCGCCAAGCTCAGCAGCACCTGGCCTCATCTTTCTCATGATACAAAGGCTAGTCTTCCAACAGAAGCCAGACTCTCTATTTTTCCCACCTAATGGAGTCTGCATGAACAGGACAACCACCCCCTCTCCTCTGAATTCACGATCTATGGAGAGCAGGGGAAGCAGGCAGCGCTGGGAACTCAGTGCTATCTGCTGCTACCCTTCTTTACTCCACTGCCCATTTAGTCCATAGGGTGGCCCTTTGCTGAGCCCCTACGCAGAGGCTCCTAACCTTTTCCCTCTGCCCATTCCCATCTCAGTCTTCATGACTGAGCTGGCCAATCATGGCTCCTCAGGGAAATAAAACTTACCAGCCCTACTGGCGGCACTGCCAAAGAGCCTGCAGGGTGGACAAGGTCACCCTTGGACAGCAGGTCCCAGCTCACTCATGTTCACAGCCCATAGTACTCTTGGTATGAAATTGGCCTCACCCAGCTTGAGGCATCTGCAATGCCCCATCTGAGCTACTGTCCCCCAGACTCCTTGAGAGAAAAACACACTCAGGGCACACTTCATCTCAGGACAGTATCTAAAATAGGTCAGAGAACTGGCCTGGAAATGCATAGTTTTCTCTATTGCCCATTCTAGAAAACCAGAACACAGCTAGAAAACCACACATTCTAGAAAACAAATTCTAGAAAACCAGAACACTTTCAGCTTTAGATAACAGATTAAAAAAAAAGTGTAATCTGAAAGTGTAAACAGATCACTCTTCAGCTTTACACTGAAGATAAAACAGTCAGGTTAGATGGATCCCAAACATCTTGCCTAGTTGACTCTTCCCTGGCAAAACTGGGGCAAAAGGAGGCCTCCATAAAGCCTCCCTCATGGTGACGAGGGAAAACCCTGCAAATGCGATATTAACGTATCTGTGCCTTGGTGTTCTCAATAGACTTTGAGCACACAGCCTTGCAGCTCTATAAACACATGGGCAAGGGGATGTGACTACTAACTTCTGAAGGCACAAAAATGCCTTCAGTCAATAACACAGATCCTAGTCACTAATCTCATTACTTCCACACAGCCTTCCTTCCAGCAGGGATGAGCTGGAGGCTGCCACAATGCCACACTCGGACTGGGAGTCCCCTGGCATTTGCAGCCTGATACGTCAGCCCAACACAATCCATACCAGGTCTGCATTCACAAAAATTGATCCCGCCTGGAGATATGCAACACAGCACGAGTATCTGATTGAGCAGAAGAGCAATTGCATGCTCGGAATTGGGTGCCCAAGCACCAAAAGGAACTCTGGTCCTACCCTTCCCTGCCCCGTTTCCTCCCTTGCTTGCAAACAGCTCACCCTCAGCAGTCTCCATTCCCTCCTCCTCCTCTGCTTCTGCTGCGGCTGCTTCCTGCTGCCAAAGTTGCTGGGGGAGAAACGAAATGAACAACGAGTGGCCAGTTGCACTGAGCTCTCTGTGCTCATTGAAAGTGCCTAGCTTAGGGGTCGCAGCTCTCCCTTTCTCCTTTGAGCAGGGAGCTAGGATCTAGCCAAACTGGAGAAATCAAAGTTGTTCAACACAGTCTTCAACAGTGACGCTGCTAAATAACTGTGCTCTCAATACAAACGAGACACAAAATAAGTACACTCAAGGAAAAGAAACCCTGCTCAGCTCTGCCAGGTGAAAGCCTGGTTGACAGTCAGGCAAGGCTGGCGAGAAAAGCAGCATGGCCCCAAGCCTTTGGCCACAAGGCTGCCCCGGTCTCTGCAAGAACAGCCTATTAGACAGCTAAAGCACTTTTGTGTCTCTCTTGCACTTGTCTAAATTGTGTGTCCATCCAGGAAGCTGGACAGAGCCCAGGCAAGTGGGGATGGCTCTAGGGTATCCAAGGAGCAGTTCCCAAGGCCAGGGATGTTGCCAGTGCAAAGAGCCTTTAGTTTTAAAGGTGGTTCTGTGTAACAGCAGAGGATCAGGCCCCACAAGAGAAAAGAAACACCCTCTCCCTCACTGTACAATTTTTCAGCACTGGTACGCGAGCAGGAATTCTCACAAAGGCAGGGCTCAGCCATGAGCAGGACTGTGTGCGAGGGAGTCTCTCTCGCAGGGGATGGGGCAGGAGGACGTGTCTATGTTTGCATGGCATCCTTGTGCACTTGGGCAGTTCGCAGCTGAGACACTGGGAAGACGACTGGGCTGGTACCAGCAAGGGAAACAGAACGAGCACCTGGCTGGCGCAAGCCCACGTGCCCCTTACCAGCTCGGCAATGGTCAGGAAGGCAACAGGCAGAAACAGCAGCTGATCGCTGCTTTTCTACCACCCCATTTTTCACACCGGGGATGGGGACTTCAATACACATACTTCCCCTCCTTCCTTAGGCCAGTGGTCCCAGCCTTAGTGCTGGGAATGGGCACTGTTTGCATTTCAAAAGCAGTCCACTGCTGTGCTGTCCCAACAGATGTTAGGACTGTGCTGTTCTGCTGGAAATAGCCCAGACCTTGCAGGCAGGGAACATCTTCCTGCACCCCTCCACTGCTCTGCACCCACTCTCCTCCAATGTCTCCATTGAAGCAAAATACTTGGACCACCAGTCCAGCATGCTCTCATCCGGCTCCTCCTCTTCTCCTTCCTCTCCTCCTCCTTTCTTCTTCTTCTTCCTTTTCTCCTTCTCTTCCTCAGACTGCAGGAACAAAGGAAGCAAAGACAGAGAAGAAGAGGGATCAGATGGAAGCAAGATGTCTCTCAAAGGGCCAAGGAGATGGGTAAATCCCTTGAGAAGGCAGAACCCTCCTGGCTGGGCTGTATCATTAGCACCTGCCACCTTTTACAACCAGAGAAACTGAGGCTCCGAGTAGCAAAGGGAGCTGCCCAAGGCTCCAGAGAGATAGTGTCAGAGTCCTAAACCAGAGATGTCCTCATCCCTTTTCCACCATCCCTTTCACTCATGCATTTCCCAGGCTGAAGCACCTGAAGCTTACATGGTACCAGGCCCCCCTGTCCCAGCAAGGTATCCTGAGCCCGCTCAGTGCATCACCATTAAGCCTTTGGGAGGTGGTACCACAACCACATAGCTGTGGTGGGAATAATCATCATGCACACTCGCAGGGTGCTGTCTCTCCTGCTCCTCCCAGCCCAACTATGCCCTGAAGTGCTCACCAAGAAGTATTCCCAAATTTGCAGGGACCAAGCCAGTGCTATAGCTACGGTCTAAACAACATAGCTCTGTCTTTGCCTTGGCATGAAGGGGCCCAGGTCCCTGCTTGCTCGGGGAGGGGTGTGGAGGACGCATGAGGGCGGCTGGTGCCATGGTGGCCACTGCCTTGCTTGCTGGGTCAGGGCCCTCCTGTGTCTCTGCTGTGCAGCCCAGCCCAGCTCCACTCACGCCCAGCAGCCAGAGGACAAGCAAGGCACAGGATCGTTCACTGAAAGCCACACAGAAGGGTAGCATAGGCTGTGGAGGGGTAGAAGCACACATGCAAGGCAGATCCGTCACTTACCACCTCCACCTTCACCACTGCATCCGAGTTCTGCCGCCAGGGCTAAAAGGGAACAGGGAGAGGGAACAGCAGGCTAGTGGGCAACTGCACCGCCAAAAGGCAGCAGAGTACAAATGCACACAGACACACACGTGCACAGTGAGCTGCGAGAAGTCACAAACAGCTCCCCACGGTTGCAGGAAGCAAAGGCCTTGAAGGAACAGCCCTGGCTGGGAAGCTCTGCATACAAGGGAGACGTCTGCTGGGACACATCAAACCCATCTCCTCTTGGGAGAGCTCTGCTAATGAAGAACCCCAATCCCAAACAATGAGAGCACGGGCCTGGAAAGATACCTGGGCCTTCAGTATGGATAAAGATTGCTTTGCTCCCTTGGAGCTTCTTTTTGTCTAGCTAAGGAGGTTTGCAAGTGTTTGTGGTACATTTCCCAAAGCCAAGAAGCATGTGCATGCCAGGGCTTTTCACACATGCACACATGCTCTGGGGGTCCTCCTGAACACAGCTGGGCCAACAGACTCCTTGTGAATGCAAATGCAAGTGACAAGAGTTTTTTGTGCACCTGCTAGGAACTCTAGGTAGAGGTGCATTTCTAAATCCACCAAGGACTTGTGGGTTGTACGTGTGTGTGTGTGTTTATGCACATGTGCATCTGTGCAGAAGTGGCTTTGTATGTGCTGTGGTCTTTCTGTAGATGTGCCCATGAGGGGCCATGGATATGCATGCACATTTGGAGCCCGCAATGTGCCCATAGGCACATGCATGCACACATGCTGCTTGCCTGCAGAGGAGGACATGTCCCTACAAAGGGCTTCCTGTAGAGAGACAGGCATTTCTTTTGGTAGAGAGCGCTCTGGAGTAGACAGCTACAGGAGGGTGCTCCAATTTCCATTCTGGGCAAGAAAACGGTGACAGGCTTATTCAACACGTGAGCAAAGTCTGACTCCTCGGGGACACATTGCTTGTCCCATGTGCAGACTGCTGATTTTTCAGGGCAGACCCAGTAGGTCTAAAGGGCTCTGCCTGCATCAGGATGACTCTGTGTGCCTGGATCAGCCCCGTGCCACATGCATCTGAGGTGCATGCATCTCGAGTCTGCACCATTCACAGAACGATGGTTCAGACAGAGCAACACAGGGGCAGGGTTATGCTCATGGGGGCTCATTCCTATTTAACTGTCTTCACAGGAAAACGTACCAATACCTCATTTTCTTAGCCCAGGACAGGCTGTCTTGGGGCAGCAAGCACCAGCTGAGTTCAGCCAGGACAGGACAGGACGTGACTGATTAGTGCAACTAACTATGACCCCAAGGCCTTTAATTCCAGGCATCAGTCCAACTACATGCCCAACAGCACAAGGTGGCCTCTGCTTGCGGGGGGATCACCCAGTTATTGACAATGCAGTGAAGACAGACATGCTAAAGTAGTGCCGACACACGGATACTCACAGCTTCCAGCTTCACCATGGTCTCCATCTTCTTGATGGGAACCTCAGGTTCCACCTTGACAACAAGCTCCCCCGTGGGGCAAGAGGGAGGACCTCTGTCGGCCATTGCCAGAGAGCCATTGAGCAGTTCAACTGGACAGAGGACAGAGAAAGACAGACAACAAGAGAGAAAGGATAGTGCAGAGTGGAAACTGAGAGCTCAAGTGCGATCCTACAGGATTCAGACAGGAGTGGCGTGTGACCCTCTTGTTCAGAGAAGGACCAAAGCAGGGAAGTTAGTACACTGGTTGGGATTCAAACACTGGCCACCTCAGTGCCAGGAACACTGCTGGTCTTGCTGCTGTCCCCATGACTTTTCAGGTCTCCTTGCTACAAATGTCCACAGGGAAGGCATCTCCACCTAAGCAAGCCATCCCAGGCTCTCGTTATAATCGCCAGAGATCTAAGTAATTCAGTCTAGTCTAGAGCACAAGGCCCGTGCCCTGGACAGAAAAGCTACTTGCAATGACACAACGATGAGTCCAGCCCTCCAGGCTGCATTAAGTGTATTGACTATATCTCTTCCACGGGAGCCTGAGCTGTCTGTCCTGAGCAAATTCATCTCCCAGTCCTGAGGAACAGTTGGAGATTGTAGAGCCATGGAAACACAGCTGTGTTAGTGGTGAACCAGGCTTTCTTGTCTGACAGGTATCAGGAAGAGTAGGCAGTTATCACAGTGAGACCCATGGATCAAACCAATCAAAAGGCAACGATGACCTCATGCCCCCACGGCTTCCCAACCCCTTGATGTGAACCTTGAATCCTAATTCATTTAACAACCAAGCAGACAATGCCCCATAGTCCTTACAACCCACTACCCATCTCCCTTCTTTTCTATATCGCTCACTCGTGTGCAGTGCCCCACCAATGACCCACACCAGCCTGTCCCTCTTGGCCCAAGCCTGGTACCTGTCATATTCCAATGGTGGGCTGCCTTCTCTGGTGGGCGACAGATGAACTTTCAGACGGAGCTGACAGCACGGGACCCCACTAGGGTATAACGCCCAAAAGCCCGGCACTCCACCACTCGGATGTGGAGGGGCGGGTGAAGCAGTTCATTCTCTGGGAGGTCCTGGAAGCAAAGGGGTCCTAGTTATCAAGGGCTGCATGTAGGCTACAGCATGTCTATTGTGGTGGTTGCCAGTAGGGACTCAAAGAGAGATCATGTTGGAGGAAGAGGTCTCATGTAACTCCAGCAGAGCTGGGCCTGGGAGCCATCACAGAAAGGGGATCCCCAACTAGGCTGGAGATCACTTCCTTTACTATCGTGGGCAAACGGAAGCAAGGGGCCAGCAGCCACAATTTGAGCTCCAGCCAAGCCTGGATTTTGGCCAAGGGCTCAGAGGAAAGAGGCAACACTCACCACTCCCAACCGCTTGACTGAAGTGCTGAAGTTGGCGCTTTTCTTGTAGTTCTGGATGAGAGCTGACTGGACCCCCTTTCCAGTACACTCAATGTCCACACGGGGCCACTCCACCTGAGCCACGTTCACTCTCTTCAGGTCTCTGAGTCCCCAGAACAACATCTAGGGCAGCAGGAGGAGGAAAGGCATACAGGTGAGAAGAACTGCCCCCAACTGCTGCCAGACCTCTTTGCTGGAGCCAAAGGAGTTGGCTTTCCTCATCCCCTGGGAGCAAGGATCCCTCACGGCACACAAAATCACCTGGGCAGCAATGGAGCCCTCAAGCTTCTTTTCCTTCTCCATGCGGCTCTGGCATGCAGCATGCTCTCTCACTGACCCCACACAAACCACCCCATGACTCACCTGCAACAGCCTAACATCTCCTTTCCG
The DNA here is from genome assembly GCF_040807025.1 of Struthio camelus. Classification (NCBI taxonomy): domain Eukaryota; kingdom Metazoa; phylum Chordata; class Aves; order Struthioniformes; family Struthionidae; genus Struthio; species Struthio camelus. The sequence goes on along the minus strand of NC_090944.1, from coordinate 8,165,608 downwards.
ATGCCCTCAGCACTCCTCTCCTAGCCCTCTTCTGCCCTCAGACTCCATAGAGCAGGACCACATCAGTTTAGTTTAGCCCATCTGCAGTGGCTCTTCATTCAGCACTGGCAGCATTTTGTCAGAAACAGGGAAATGACTGCCTCCTCCCCTTTCCTTTCTTGGGATAATTAGACCAACACCATGATTAAAAGTCCCCCTGAAACGAGCTTTTTCCACCTCCTGTCCCCCCATGGCCATATTCACACTGCGCACCAGAGGAATAGTATTTCTTTGACCAGATGAAAAAGTCTGCAAAACGTGGACGTAGGATCTCTTTAGAGCCCCTGGGGATCCGATCAGCAGCATCTCCTCCTAGCAGAGACACCTACAACAGCCGGGTGAGTCATGCACCAAACCTCACTGTCTCTATTGCCCACATCACCATTGTCTACCAGGTCAGCCTAGGGTGAGGAGCCCTGATGGATGTGTCACCATATCTCACTAGAGAGAAGCAGCAGGCATCCTGTCCTTGATGTCCAAGATAGGTCAAATGAGCTTCAGGCTACCAATCTTGGGTTTTTCCCCTCCCACCAATACTAAGGGAGAGTCAGCGTGACTACTTCAGGTGTAGGTGTACACCCCTAATGTGCATTCCTCTGAATTTCAGACCAAGTGCCCTCTACTGCAGCTCCTAGGCTTGCTATGGTGCCCACAGTTAAGAAAGCAAGCAAGTAGTAATCCAGTCATCCTGCTTTTTTTTTTTTTTTTTTTTTTAGGGCTGCTGCAGCTTAACTCCCTGTGCAGCTAGTACAGGCAGGTCCTTGCAATCCAAACATCTGGCTGTAGGTGCTTAACTTGTCATCAGAACCTCTAAGATCCCTCCTGGCCTTCAAACACCCACTGACAGAGTCTTCTGCCTTACATCACCCTCGCCTAACAGATGGAGCCCTCATAATGGGATCTGGTCGAGGCCATGACAACACAGTACCTTCTGCTGTGTAGCCATCTGGCTGTGCAGCATTCAAGTCTGGCGCCCCAAGACGAACCCCTCTGCTGTCAACGCATTTGCCTCCACTCTGTATTTACTCAGCACCAGACGAATCCCCAGTGGCACTGGCAGGATGGGACCCCTGTCAATGCCTGGGGGTCCATCGACACGAGGCAGGTCTGACTTGCCCCCAGCTCCAATCTGGAAGAGATGCATCACGGATTAAGGTCTGCTTTTTTGAACTGGGGGAACCGGCACACCCTGCTCTCCTGCACTGGGTCTGTAGAGTCTTAGACGATTCAGCAATCCACTGACTGTACAGTACAGGCACTTTGGGAAAAGGTGTTCATAGGAGCAGAAGAGGTGGTGCTATGCTTCCACACAGGGCACATTCAGCAGCAAAGCAAACTTCCAAGCCCACCCACTAGTGCAGCTGACAGGCTGATACGGACAGGCTTTGGCCAGCTCAAAGCCTGAGCAAAGCCAGCAGGTCTCTACTCCACCACCTTCAACCACTCCAGGCATCTCCTGCTCTGTCTAGTCAATGGAAAGAGAGGGATACCTACAGAGAGAGATTAGCCCCCACCCTGAGCTCCTTGTCAAAGATGCTTAGCATACACCATCTTCCTCTATGAGAACTCACACCCCTTTTACCTGGGACCTTCCCATTGACATCTCTTGAGAGAACCAAGACTCCCAATGACAGCTTCCATAGCCCAGGGATGTTGCAGAGACTTTGTGCTGCTGCAACGCTTTAGTAGGGTTCCCTGCCAGAAAGAAGCTGGCATTCATTGCACACCAGCATAACTCTGCAGGAGCTGCCCTCACACTGAGCTGCGAGTAGCTATACTACACCCTGCTAGCTTTTCTAGGATGCATGAACTAACCACTCTTTGCAGCACCTCAGAAACAGAAGCATGGATTAAACGCGGTTCTCCCCCACACCCCCTCCCGCTCTCTTCCCTCCCTCGGTCTGGGATGGCTCTGTCCAGCTGCTACCTGCAGTAGCTCAAAGGCAGCCAGCAGGTCGCCTGCTGTGGAGTTGCCCCGGTATATCTGGTAGCACTCCAGCTGCGGAGGGAACCGTGGAGGGCAGTACTGTTCATCTGACATCTTCACCACAGGTTTGGCAAAGGTGCGGCCCATCAAGTCAGCTTTGCCCTGGCCAGGCAAAGACAGCACTCGCGTTTTTAGCATCGGGCTTCTTGTCTGCCTTGAGAGACCAACCAAAGGTCTCCACAGTTAGCCCCACAGCACTCCCCAGTGTGGGCAGAACAGGATCAGTCTGCTGCACGTACGTGACCAAAGCTCAGTGCCACCTTCCACTGGTGCCTTTCCATCCACAAGGCCTTTCCTAATGCACCAACTTCTTTAAGGAAGGTGAAGGAGGTGGCCCAGGGTTGGGGCAGCAATGAGGCCAGGACTGAGCACTGCTCTACAGGGAGAGACTACAGTAATATATCCTTGCCTCCAGCCTCACCTGAACTCTTGCTTCTGGCTCCAAACATAAGACACCAACGAGTGCAAGAGATCAATTAGCAGCAGAGGCTCCTAGTTTCTTCTGTGCCCTGGGAAACAGGGAGGAAACATCTTCCACAGGTCAGGAAAAACACTTCTTCTCACATCTGCTGCACCAGCTGCCTTGCCAGGAGTGATCTCAGTACCTGAATCAGAAATGCTTTCCTCTGCTGAGATTCATCTTACCACTGGGTCCTGCTCATAGATCTCAATGACAACTATGGGAGGGTCGTCCCGCATTTCGTGAGCTTCTCCATATAGCTCCACATTGTCAAAGACCAGCAGCTGGTCTCAGCTTGGGCAAAGGCTTTCATTGAGAACCTGGAGGAACAGAAACAGCATTTACCACTACAGCTAGGAGTAGCAGCCAGGGCCTAAGGCTCTGAACAACGGGAGCAGAGAGGATATTGATCTCAGTTTTCCTGCACCAGGACTTTTGCAGCGCTGCGAGCAGCGGGGAGGTTACTTTGAAAATATGAGGGGATTTATCTTGGGCCACATTACATGTCCACAACATAAAGGCTCCCTTACTTCATGGTAGGCACCCCAGGATCCCTGACTAGGGAGGGGAGAGAAAAGAAATCTCTTTATGGCACCGCTTGTCTCTTCCTAAGGTGTATGGCTAAAATAGATGAGATGTATTTTGTCTTGTAAAGGTCCTTTTCTCCCCACTGCTTATTCAGAGAATTGAGGCAGCCCTGATGCAGATGTGGACACTGTGGCAGTCTGCAGTCTATTGGGTATTAATGCTATTGCCAAGCAGTGCTTTGGATCACAGATATTTACTGGATCATACTGTGAAGGCACCTGGGGCTAAACCCATTAGAGGGTTGATGGCTTATGGGGCAAGAGACAGGAAAGAGCCACATTAGGATCTGAAGCCTGATCCAAAGGAAGGGGAATTACAGGTCTAACTCGCTTGGCAGATCTTGACCCAAGATACTTGCAGCTCCCAGAGTTCACCCCTTGCTCTGATGGTCTAATTTTCTCTGCCTGAGCATCTGCTTCCTTCTGTCAAATCAGGACAAAACAGTACCCTGCAAAGGGGCAGCCACAGGGATGACCCCATTTCCGTGAATGACCCCAGGCCTGGCCTGTCTGAGCCAGGCCACAGGCTGCAACTTCAGTGCTGGCAGCACCGGTAGGCTGGCGCTTGCTCTGTAGGCAAGTGAGCCATAGCGCATCTCCCATGGACTCTCCCAGGAAAAAACAGCAGGCAGGCACAAATTATTCCCAGCTTCCACAAGGTTTGCTAAAGCTCGGCAGCCTTCAGCACAGGAAGAGATGGCACAGAAACACCTCCTGCTTCCTGTAGGGTCCAGTTTCTCTTCACCAGGCAGCTGAAAGCTCAGTCACACAGAAACGGGGTGGCTGTGTGCTTGTGCCCAGGGACATGCAGTGAAAGGGCTGTTGGACTTGCCTGCAGCTGGGGAAGAGACTTCCAACAGGCTTCCTTTGGGTGCAAGGTTGCTCGAGATAGCTAGTCAGGCCCCAGTGCTATGGCTGCTTTCGCACCCCAGGACCCCACGGTCAACCTGATCCATGATTCTGCAGGAGTCAGGAGACCCAGCCCCATGGCAGGGCAGCAGGATGGACAGATGATACTTGTCCTATCACATTCAACCCCAGGGATTGCCCACTCCTCCAGGTCAGGAAATAGTGTTCACCTCGGTGCATTGGCTCTGCGTGAGGAAGACGACTCGGGCAAAGGGAGCCAAAAGGCCACTACTCTCAGCAGCAAACAAACTCCTGGCCTGGTACATGTGGGCTCGCAGCTCAAACACCTGCTTCTCTGTGACAGAGAGAGGGGGAAGTGAGACAGCTTGGGATGCATCCCTGGAGCTTAGCCATGGAGAGCAAGGTCTCAGAGGCACACTTTTGCTCAGGGCCAACACGGATGAAGGAAGTCGGCTTAAAGCATGGATCCTGAATGGATATGGACTTCTTCAGGGTCCTGCTCACGATGTGCAGAATGACAGCTGGGAATGGGGTAAGGAGAAGGGTGCAGAAGTCCCCCACCCCAGCTCCCCATGGGAACAGTGGGAGACCTCAGACTGGCACATGTGGAAGTATTTCCCATATTTCCCCCTCAGTTCCTGCAGGTCCTTGGCCCAAGTGGTGTTGAACCAGGCTCCCGCCTGCCTTTTCCATAGCCTGCCCTCTTACTCGTGTAAAGGAGGCTGATGCGTGGAAAGGATGGCAGGTTTGGGCCTCTGGCTGTCATCTTCTCCTCAAAGCCACAGGGCACGCCGCTCAGGAAGTCGTTGCGCTGCTTGTTGAGGCCCAGCCACAAGTAAATCTCCATCTTGGCCTGAACTGTCCAGTCTGCAGGTCCAAAGCCCCTCTTCCCAGGTAGCTGGGCACAAGGGACAAGAGAGTTTACAGGGACATAGGAGAGGCCTTAGAGATTGGACAGACCACCTCTTGCAGTGCCCACCACCTTCTGCGGCCTCACCTTGTACCGCTGCTCCTTAAACCCAGGGACCCACCCCTTATCATTCTGGATCATGTCCGCTACTCTTTCTCATGCATCATGTTCTTCCCAGCACACTGGCTTCCTCTTCTCAAGCCACTAGCTCCCCTCCCAGCAAACTCAATAGGACATCTCTCTCCTTCCAGACCTCTATCACCTACCAGACCCATCTGGTACCCAGCTCTCATCTCCACCCCCATCCCCCCCATTCTGTCTCTGCTTCACCTCCCTCCTTGTGGTTTCAGCTCCCCCAAGGAAGACGGGCAGGCACCTTGAGGAAGACGGTCTTCACTTTGGCCCAGTCCTTTCCCATCTCCTCATCCACAATGCAGCAGAGAATATCCTTGCAAGGGAGACGCCTGTAAGCAATGCGTTTGTTGTTGCTCATCATCCAGATGAAGAGGTCAGCAATGGTGTGCTGGGGCTGTGAACACCAACAAAGAGCCCTGTCAGCATCTTAGCCCTTTCTGACCCCTGACACACCGGCAAGGTGAAGCCTAGCAGGAAAGAAACTGGGATTTACATTTGTTCTGATAAAATTTAAAAAAAAAAGAGATATTAACTCCAGATTGGAAGGCTGAAGATTTTCCCTTTCTCTTAGTTCAGTGCCCACGAGGACTGTAGGGCAGGTGCCCTGCACTTCCATTCCCTACAATGGAAGCAGCTCCCTCTCTGGACATCTCCTATCATGCCTTAGAGCCTGCTTTATTTTCTGCTGTGGCAAGCCAAAGCAGAGAAAAGAGTTACTTTATAATGGGCTATTTCACCAAGCCTAGGAGCCTCGCCCATATTGGCAAATGAGAACAGCAAGTGCCAAAACTACAACTTCCACGTGGACCAATAACCCCAAATGGCTGCAGCCACACAGACCCAGGTAGAAACTGCACGAATTTCAGAGGAACTGCAATTTTCTGCAGGAAGGAACAAAAGATTTTGCAGAAATAGCATCTTTTTGGAAATTTTGTGAGCAGCTCTAACATATTCGGCTATTAACTGTCACCCATGAGGTGGAGTGAAGCAAGAGTACACCGCAGTGATAACAATTAGATGGCTTCATCTGAAAGCTCTCCAAAGAGCTACCTACTTAACATTTTTCTCTAATTAGCAAAAATCAGAGATGGCTGCAGGCTGCTCACTTCAATATTGGGTGGACATTTGCCACCTTCTGGGGGCTGCTCCCCTGGGGAATTGCACGGCCTTGTCACGGCTCAAGGCAGGCAAAACCATCCTCTAGCTCAACTGCAAGAGGACCCAGTTCTGTTACTGTCTGGGAAGGGCTCTTCAACTTATATTAATGCTCATCCTTCCCAATCCAGGAGCGTATAGGCAAACCTGGGAGGCATGGGGCAGTTTATAGACTGACTATGCAAAGTTGCCAGATGGTGAAAAGTATACTGGTGACCTATTTCAGGCCAGGGCCCTGCCTCAGGCCCTGGGCCAGGCTGGGAAACGCCCCCACCTCAAGGGGTCCCTCCAACCAGCTCCAGGGATGCCCTGTCCAGGGCTAAGCCTGGCCTCACCTGCGGACGGGTTAGGGCTGGGCATTTTGGCTTGGGCTCACGGTGCACCAGGATGGACAGCCAGGGCTCAGTTCCCACCACAGACTGGTTAATTAGCACATGAGATATAACTGGTGTAGTCAGTGGAGGGAAGTGGTCATGCTGCCTTGGCTGAGCACCTCTCTTCAGACCACCTAATAGAAGTCTAAGCACCTGTCTTGACACAGGAGGAACATACAGGTCCTTTAGAAAAGGAGCAGAGCCCAACAAAGGTCTTTTCTTCTTGGACTGGCTCCTTGCAGAAGACCTGTGTCACTAGGGAACTCTCCTGCACGCAGGATTTGCCCATAAGCTGACCCAGCTAACAGGCACTCTCCATGTGGAGGGCAACTCACCTCATCAGCTAACAACCAGAGTTTCTGGAGGAAGTTTTGCACCAGCTTCACCTTGTCTTTCATGGTGGTGTTCTTCACCTGCGAGCACAGAGTCGTGGCTTGCTGACCCATGTTTTCCTGTGATTAAAAGGGAGCCCAGGACACATTGTGAATGAGAGCACAATGGAGCACAGAGAAGGCAAAAGCAGCAGACAGGTCTCCCCGCGTTTAGGAAGGCGTGGTGAGGACACAAATGCCTTAGTCCTGCCACGTGCATCCAGATAATGGTACTTCTGGCGCCCCTTTGTTAACCTCAGCAGGATATAGGAAGGGTCCACAGCACAGAGGTTTCTGCCCCAGCAGGGCCTGCCATGGGACAGAGAGGTGTCAGTTGTGCTTATGGCATTTTGCAGTGGCTTCAAGCCTTGTCTTAAGCATAGCCTCTCCCCTTTCCCTGACTCCACTACAAATCAGCATCTGGCAGTTCAGAAGAGGGGACATAGAGGCTTCCACAGGTCACATTCATCACTCTGTTGTATGCAGCTGGCTAATGAAGCTTCATTGTGTCAGCTGGATAAACCACTTGGTCTTTGCACAGCTCCTTTCCAATAAGTTGGCCTACCAGCTCCAAATACCCAGGCTAGGGTTAGCCCTGCAGCATCTATACTCGGCAGAGTCCCCTACGTTCCTGCTTTCCCCTCTCCTGAACTCTTTGACAATAAAGCGACTCCTTTTCTGCACTCCGGGATTTCTTCCCAATAAAAAGCAGAGCGTGATGGAGGGGACGCAGTGGTGTGGACCCAAGGGTCATGTGGGACCTGTGCAAGACAGGAAGTGCTCTTGGGTCCCCCTCTTTAGCAATAAACCTCAAACCACCAATCCGCAGAGACTGGAAGTCAAGACCCCTAAGGACCAAGGTTCCCTACCGCATTGATGGGGACCAGCCCCATTCCCGAATCTTCCTCCCCAACTGAATCACACTTACCAGCTCCCTCATGCAGGACTCGAGTCTTTCTCGATCCAGCCTCATGCAGGAAGAGTGGTGCTGGTCCTTGTCAGCTAAGGTCACAAAGCACCTGATGGAAAAGCTCGTCAGCATGAATCCTGCGAGAGCCTGCTGGCTCTCTGCAAGCAGCCTTGCCAGGCTGGATCTCTGCTAGCAGTAGGGCACTTGCCTACACGGAAGCGCCCTTGTTCTTTCAGTGTGCGCTGCAATCGCAGCCAAGTGGCCTATTTACACCCAGCACTCAATGACGTGCATGAGGAGAAGGTACCACTCAGGCACTAGCCTGTGGAGGCCACAAGACTGAGTCTGTGTGGCTTTCATCACTGGCTGGGGGTCTTTGGAATTCAGAGGCGAGTACCACCTTGCCCATGCTCCAAGGCAGAAGACAATCAATATGGTGGTGTGCTAAGCCAAGAAAATGATTGCCTGTCATCTCGGAGCATAACGCAAGGGGAGCTCATGCTCTCAGTCCCATGATCTTGCCCATATCCCGGCTGAGAGCACAGGTCTGTGGTGGGCAGCTTTTGCTAGTCTTTTACTCACAAGCACCCACTGCTCAGCTCCTCCAGGACCCCTCGGAGCCAGCGCTCCAGCTGTGGCTTCTCACTCTTGATCGTTTCCTGCACATCACTGAGGCCTTCCTCCTGGAATGGCAATGGGGGGGAAGCAGTGAAGGGGGCAGTGGAGCAGAGCCCCACAGCAGGCTGAGGTTTAGCACCACAGCCACTCCATGAAGAGCAGCCCTGGCACTGCCAATAGCACACACCTGCTTCTTCTCCAGGCTTTCCTGCCACAGAGCTCAGCTCTGGCACATGTTTGGCTGGGGGAGGTTGGCTTCAGTTGATGTGAATTTCACCTCTCTCCACCTGCAGGCATCACAAAGGCTCCTCAGCAATCAGTTCAGGCTACAAAGGAGGCTCTGCCACAAAAGGGGCTCACTCCAGGAGTCCAGGCAGGTAAAGTCTCCCACCTTCCTTCAGCCTTCCGGGGGACACTCTGGGTCTGACCCACACCAAAATTCATTCAACCCCCAGGGTTTGGCCATTCATTCTGTGGAGTGTTTAGTATTGCGGAGCTTCCTCTTTCCTGGCATGAGTTTGATAAAGGCTCTCTGCAACGGTCTGGCCCTGCTTTGTAACAAGCTGCAGAGACATGCAGGGAGCCTGGATGTGCCAGGAATGGCCTACCCCATCCCCTGAGCCAGCTCCATCCCCAGCACATACTGACCACCTTGTCTGCAATCTTGTCCATGATGGTGGCATTATACAGTCTCCGGCGCTGGTCTGGCCACCAGCTCTTGATGTACCTGCAGGCCTTCTTCTCAAAGTATGGCACGTGGAAGCAGTTCCTGCAACAGGAAGCAGAAGGATGTTCTGTGGTAGGACCACTCCCAGACAGGAATGGCCATTGCCCCCCACCTCTCTCAGCATGTCAGAGCGCTGGGATGGGGAAATGGATATACATGAAGTCAGGCCAAGAGGAAAGGCGCTGGGAGTAGCATATATGAATTGCACATTCAAGGACAGAGACTCCATCTCTCCTAGCACCCTTCCACATCTGGAGTACTGTGTCCACGTCTGGGCTCCCCAATACAAGAGAGACATGGAGCTCCTGGAGTGAGTCCAGCAAAGGGCCACTAAGATGATGAAGGGGCTGGAGCATCTCCCCTAGGAGGAAAGGCTGAGGGAGCTGTTACTCTTCAGCCTGCAGAAGAAAAAATTGAGGGGGAATCTCATCAATGTGGACAAGTATCTGAAGGGAGGGCGTCGAGAGGAGGAGGCCAGACTCTTCTGTGTGGTGCCCAGCAACAGGACGAGAGGCAACAGGCACAAACTGAAGCACAGGAACTTCCATATGAATAGGAAGAAAAACTTGCTGACTGTGAGGGTGACAGAGCACGGGACCAGGTGGCCCAGACAGACTGCAGACTCTCCTTCCTTGGAGATATTCAAAAGCATCTGGACACAGTCCTGAGCAAAATGTTGTAGGTGACCCTGGTTGAGCGGAGGTGGGGGTTGGACTAGATGATCCCCAGAGGTCCCTTCCAACCACAACCATTCTGTGATTCCTAGCACCAGACCGGTCCCCACCCAAGTCCACAGCTAGGCCAGCCATGCCTGGGGGGAACTTTCCCCTCCCAGCCAAGGCCCACCCAAACTGCCCCCAGGCATGCCCTGCCTGGGTTAACCCCTGCCTCTGCCCAGGGAGGGTTGGGGCTGCATGCATTGGCCAGGTGCTCCAGTGTGACAGCGCATGCAGGCAGACACCATGAGCGAGCACAAGTGAAACCAAAGCACTAACACCCTATTCTGAAAGCCAGCGAGCATTTCTTATAGACCCCCCTGGCCTTCACAACAGGCAGAGGTCTCTGCTGTTTGCAGAGCTGCCAGATTTCCATTCGTCTGTGGGATGGACGTGGCATGGAGAGACAATAGTCATGGCACAGAAAAGGGGGGGGAAGAGCCAGGATCACAGGCATGCCCTGCAGAACAGGTTCATGCTTCTGGTTTGCCCAAGGCAGCCTGAGCATCCGCTGTGAGCCAGGATTCACCCTGGATAAAGCCACTGCAGATCCTGCTGCAACTGGAATCACCCTTAGGTTACAAAACAGCTTCACTTCATCTTGTGAAGCTATCTGGGTTATTTTTAGCCAGAAGATGTCAGCAGAGTCCCACAGTTGATGGTGAAACTCCCTGTGCTCTGATAAGGGAGTAGGAAAAGCAAAGCCCAGGGGAATACGCTCTGTAAAACATCTGTGCTTTCCATCTCCCTTCTGCATTCACCTTCCCAATGGGCTGCTTAACAAGTGCAGCAACCCCAGGCAGACAGTTCTATCTAGAATGCAAACAGCCTTGATTCAGGTTAGTCTCTTTCATTTCCCAGTTGAATTAAGTCAGTCAGTTAATTTTGATTAGCAACATCTATCTGCTGGTATAATAGTTACAATAATCCACTTTCAATACATCTCATCAGGTTAAATCCGATTAGCCTTCCTGAGTACAAGTCCTTTCTATTCAAATCTTGGCCAGGGATGACGTGCAGCTTAGACATACCAAGACCCAGGTCCTGATCCCATTTGCTTCTGGGCTTTCTGAAAAGCCTTCTGAAGCTCCAGGTGCTTGGGGTAGAAAGCATCGAGTAGACTCACATTTGTAGCTGTCTGGATCATCTGTCTTTTAGGGTAATTTCTACCTGCACATTGCAAAGAATTGCCTCAATTCTACAGATGGAGAAACTGAAGCAGAGAGAACAGAACTCATCTGCCCAGTGAAACTCACCAGTTTTGGCAGTCCCAGGAATAGGATCTACTTTCCCCATATCCTGATTCTCTGACACTGACACACGAGAACGAGGCATGCCAATAGTTAGAGGGAATGGGAATAGACAGACTGACCAAAAGAGAGAGAGAAGCTACAAATCTAGACACTGAAAGGATTTTAAGACTTTTACCCCAAACTCCTGCTAACCCATTCTCATGAACTTCCTCCAGCAGTTTCTGTATCCTCCCCTCTCTGTGTTTGTGACCTCGGCTAGCTTTTCAGATCCCAAGCGATTCCAAATGCACCTTGCCCCAGCACAAATTACCTTAATTACTGAAATCTATGCCTTATTTCAAGGTAGACTTTGCCAATCTCTAAATGGTCTCCATGATGTTTTCGTTATGTCAGGCAGCTAGAGAAATCAAAGACGCAAAGCCCAGGCATCTCCCTCCCTCTTTCCTCCCTGATGGGCAGAAGTGCGTTTGTGCATTCACACATTTGCTGTGGCATCAAAGGGTCCTAGGCAGGGACCTGTCTTTTAGGCTGGTTTTCTGAATGTCTGAAACTTGCATGTGCAGCAGTCCATCTGCTTTTTTTAATGCCAACCAATGATTTTTGAATCCACTGGTTAACTTTCCCCTAACTTGCCACAGAGGTAGAGCGTTAAAGGTGTGGATAGCTAGGAGCGCTGGGCACATAACTGGCTGCGTAGATGAGAGAGGCCCTCTGTAGGGTAGGCTGAGAGGTCAACTCAACCTTTATGAGACAACAGGCAATCGACAAGAGTGCTCAGCACTGTAGGCAATGGCGGTGGGTGTTCAGCTCTTCTTAGCTGTAATACCCAAGATGGGGTCTCTACAAGCACTTAGCTAAGCTCCCTTCACAGGGCACAGAGAGCTAGTGGCGGCTGCTGCTGCTCCTAGGACTGGTTGGCTGAATGACTCTCCAGGTTCCTGGGACTGCACTGACTCCATCTCTGCTGACTCTCGGGGGAGCTCAGATACCTGGCACACAGGCCAACACCTTCGGACAAGGAACTAAGTCACATCTCTCCCCACGAGCTTTTAGGTCTGCTGCTCCCATCAGCCTACAGACCGTTCAGAAACCAGATGCTAATTCCCTCTCCTGCAAGGCAAGGGAGCACACTGCCTGTCTGTTTCCCAGCTGCTGGCAGGAGACAGACCTCTCCTACCTCATTACAACACTGCAATGTCCCTTCCCTCACTTTCCCCTTGCCATGTTCAGCAATGCAGCCCTCTGGTGGCCAGGTGGGCACTCTTACCTGTCTGTGACCAGGGGTTTCATGGGTTGAGATGAGGAAATGGAGACCAGCTCTCCATCCTCATCACCATCTTCCTCACTTGAGTTCTGGAGCAGCTCAGACTCTTCTTCGTCCCCATCCCCTCCATCTTTCTTCCTCCGCAAGGTAGGTTTGGCCATGCCATCAATCTGGTTCCCATAGTTACCTCAGGAAAGAAGTCACAGGGCTATAACTCACACTGGGGTTAAACGGCCTCAGTCACCTGCCTTTAATTCAGGCTGGGGAGCAACTTCCTCTGCAGGAACCATGGGGGACAGTGGAGTTCAGCTTTCTGAAACCCTGACCAGGGATTACAAACTAACAACAGAAATCTGTCCTCTACTCATGCCCCCTTCCAAGCCACTAGAAACATACATCCTTCCTTTGGTGGTTAACCTCTGGAAACGCAAAGCCAGGTGCTCTCAACTGAGAGATGGAGCAGATCCACTGCTGACAGGAGATCACGCAGCAAAGAGCTCATCTGGGGACACGCATGGCTTGTGCCAATGAAGTAGCCATCACCTTCTTCCTAAACTGAGAGCCTCGGATGCTCTGTCAAATGTTAGCATGGAAAGAGGGGGTAAACAGCCTGCTTTTGGCCTTGGCTCCTGCAGTCTCTGCCGGGCATGTTTCAAAACCAACCTCCTCAGAAAACCACCAACCTATTGTGACCTCAAAGTTGATGGGTTTGTCACCAATCTTCCTGTCGATCATGGTAGCTTCCAGGAAGGCTCCAAAGAGGAAGAATTCCTCCATTTTCCCAGTACAGTTCTGCAGGAAAAACCCAGGCAATTAGGATTCAAGGTTAAGGTCAGCTGGATGAACCCTTAGGAGAACAAGCCACAGGGCAGGGGGTCCCAGAAGGCCACATTCGGCACCTTGAACACCTACACAGGCTCTATGAAGGGGAGGTGCCACTGTCTAGGTTTTCATGGAGACTATGAGGGTTTTCTCTCCCTCTGCTCAAGCCTTCTAAGAGATAGGTGTCTGGCTGAACTCGGTGTCTAGGCTCACTGCATGTTCTTTTTGAATGACCATAAAACCTGAAAAAATCTTTGCAAGATTTGTTGTCGTGCTGGGGGATCCAGCACATTTAGTGCAACACTAAATAAAATCCTCAGTCTATGAGACCTGGCATAATTACCAAGAGGACTGAGCAAACTATCACTAACACCCAGCACTTGTCACTGGCAACCGAAGGGTCAGGGAAGACTTACATCGGCAACTGATGGGGCCTGCTCAACTTGCACCTCAGTGGAGCTGTTGATCTCTGGGTTGCTGGTATCCAAGATCTCCACAGCAAGGCTCATCAAAAGCCTGGCCCGGAAGGAGACACCTTCACCCAGACCCTCATTCAGATCCTGGTGCTCATCCATTAGGGTGTAGTTCCGAGTGGAGCCATACATGTTCACCCAGGCAGGGCCAAAGGTGGGCAGGAAGCCTGCAGGAGACCAGACACACACGTAGTGAAGGGGATGTGCAAGAAGGAGGGCATGGCTTTGTCTCAGGGCTCAAGCTGGCTCATGGAATGGCATCACTTCCCTGCTCTGGGTAGGGTAGTACAGGATTGAGCATGCGTGTGTGCGTGCGCGCACATGGAAAATACACACATGCAACAATACATGGAGATGATTTTGTGGTGACAGCAGTGAGGGGGATTGTGCAGCTCACCACGCCAAAGACACACATAACTATTCCGATGGGCAAGCCACCCAGCATGAGGCAACAGAGAGGAGAAACCCTCATTAGCCACCTTCATAGAGCCCTCTCTGGTTTTACATTGGTCCTGTCCACGTGTGCGCTAGTGCATTTGTGTGTGTGTGTGCGTTTGTGCATGCGTGCATGTGTGTGTCTGTGTGAACATGAGAGCCTGTCAGATATTCATCCATTCATGGCCATGAATTTTCAGGAAGGGCCAATTGTTCTTGGGTGTCTTTTCTTTCAAGTTTCTGACTGGAGGCATGTTATGGGACTTGGTTTTCAGGGAATGGGTGCCCAGTGATCTCAGAAAACCACTGCAGGGAATAAAGGTCTCTCCTACTGGCCACCAAGGAGCAGCTGTCTCCAGGGCTGGGGAAGGAGCCTGGGCTATTTTGCTAACTCTCTGCCAAAGGGAAGTCTCTCTCTACCATGAAGAAGGTGTCTCAGTCCTCCCCTCATATTAGCTTTACCTTTGTCTCCTTCATTAGAGATCTTCCGCAAATCAATGAAATGGGTCCCAATGGCCACATCGTTGACTTTGTCAGAGTCTCGGATCTGGATCTTTATCCTCTTGCACAATGGGGGGAACATTTCTGTGAAGACTATTTGCTCATTCCAGAGAGGCTCATAGCTGCTCTTCTGCACAGATGTCTTCCCCTGCCAAGTGGGAGGAGAAAGCACATGTTTCACAAGGGTCTGAGCCCACAAGCCACCCACCTTCTTTCAGACCTCAACTCCTCCCCTGCTAATGACCATGATAGCAACATGTGTTCTGCTCGGGACTTTCTTCTCCCAAATAGAGACTGCTGGAGACTGCAGACTGATGCAACCCCCTCGTAGTCTGGGCAAGAGAAGGGAACGTGGTACATGACAAACAAGCAGCTTTGTCACACAGTTCAACATCTACATGCCAGGACAGCTGAGATCATCCTTGGCCACGTAGTCCCAAACCTGCATAATGGCTAGCCCTGCTCACGTTATCATGTCACAAAGGTATAGCAAGCAGCTCACTCACCTTCTGCCCTGCAAAGAACACCTGCACATAGGGGTCCACCAAGTCCTTGTTCTCCCCAATGAGAGCCTTCTTCACATTGGCCATGAGGCTGGTGTTCATACGGGGCAGCCCCTCAGCTCGATAGATCTTTATGTAGAAACGAGCCCATTGCCGCTCCGGAGGGACCCCATCTGGAAGGAGGAGGTTCCTGCAACATCAGAAAACAGGACTCAAAACAGCTCCTGGGCCTGGCAGGTTTGTCAGGAGAGACTTGCAGAAGAGGGAGAAGCTGCCTCACTTTTGGAGCACAGGCTGTGAGGAGGTGGAAAGGTAGCCATTTCTGCAGCCCTATATTTTATCATAGTCCTGTTCCTGCCCACCTTCCTGATTCAGGACGGGGAAGGGCGGTTTCATAAGGGAAACCTTATGGCAACACATTGAGGTGCCTCAGAGACAACCTGCATCTTTTTAAAGGGATACAATCATTATCAGCAGTGGAGCCGAGGGGAAGACTAATCTCTACCTAGTTTAGACATCTGCAGCAGCCCAGATGAATGGGATGTTAGAAGGGCCTTTACCTTTGGAAAAGGCCCTCATACCCTGCCAGGGTATAAGGAGAACTGGGGTGGTTATACTGGAAGGAAACTTGAGCTCCGTGAAATGGCTTCTCGTGGCAGGTCTTGCCTCTTCCCTCTTCCCCGAGAGCTACAGAGGATGCTGTGAACAACAATTCTAAAGGAACTTTGTCCGCGATAAAGTGGGATAATAGCATGACTACAGCATGGAACAATAGTCCAAAAGAGTTCACATGCTGCTTTAAGCCCCTTGGTGCCCAGCAAGTCAAGAAGGCTGTACTAGCATTTTCATACTAGCGTGATAAGCTTAGTTGCTGACTACTTGGGCAGAGGCTGAGAGATGGACTTGCAAGTCTGTGATCGCACTTGGAGATATTTAATTGACTTGAAACACTCAGGGCTACAACTACGTTTTAAACTCGCTTGACTCTTCTTGCATGGCCTTTCAGATGCTCTGGGGAGTTGAAGAGCTCTGCCCACTCATGTCACCTGGCAAACACTTACACAAACTGCTCCTCTCTGTCCTTGCACTGGGTAGGGAGACCTCAGCCATCATTTCCCATCTTCCCTTCAACCTCACTTCTGTGGCTCCCATTCAACGGCCAACTGGAGCAACAGCTAAAAAGCACGGACATTATGTTGGTTCACATCAGGCTGGTGCTGGTATGCAGAAGTGAACAACCAGCAGCAGAGGGTCTGAACTGATATAAAGGACTGGTCTGTAGTGATGTGACCAGGATTTGCATCAGTAATCTAGCAACTCTTCTCTTTCCAAGAAACAATCTAGTTGGCACTTCTGATTGCAGTGCACAAGTTAAGCATGCCTATTAGAGGGGCTGTCAGCCTAATTGGGAAGGGGTGCTGTCCTTACTGAATAATCCAAAATAAAGTGACACAAAAAGCTCATAGCTCATTCCCAAGGAAGGATACAGGAAATCGGCTCTACGAATCCTTACCCCTCAATATCATCCTCATCTGTCTCATTGGCTTTGTGTGGTGTCTTGATGTTGTCCCCTTTCCCTACCACAGCAACGTCACACTTCAGATAACCTTTAAGTCCAGCAGTGAGATCCTCAGGGTCAGAAAGGATGGCCCATTTGTGATAGAACTGGTGCTCTGAAAGCCATGGAACAAGACAGACATTTATCAGAATTACAGGAATTACTGTGAGCACTGGGCATGTCTGTCCACTTGACTGCAGAAGCCTGCATGCATGCCTAAGAGACATCTTCAGGTGTGAGGAATTCCAGACAGAACCCCCTGAAAATCCATTGGGAGAATCTGCCTCATGTTGAAGACAGAGAAGCAATGGGATAAACTGCCTGTAGAGGTGTGGAGTTTCCATCACTGGACATTTTTAAGGCCTAGTGCCTCTTAGATGGGCGAGAAAGATCTCATCCTTCTGTGGAGTGCATCAGAGGAGACGCTCTCTTAAGGTACCTTCCAGCATCATTTGCTGAGCACCCCTGAAACGGAAACTTAGCTCTCAGGACTCTTCAGAGGGGCAGAGTGCTACAAAAAGGCCTGATGCATAAGCTAAGATAAAATCCCAGTGATTTTGGATGTCTCTTCTCTAAAGGGAAGTTTCAGGTGTTCCTTACGCTGGCATGCTGCAAGCCCTGGGCCCTCCAAGGAGCCATGCTCTTCTGTACAGAACAGACATTTCTTAGTCTCCTCTCCTGCAGATGGGTTTGCTTCATCAGTCTGCCAGACACGTTCAAGATGATTCACTGATTCAGTGACTTTTCAGGCAGAAGCTCAGCAGGGAGCCTGTCACGGAGTAGGGCTGATCCTTCCCAAGAGCAAGGGTATGGACTGAATGACCTCTCCAGGGACCCTTCTGGACCTCCTTTATACTAATCCCAACCATGCCTGCTTTCGCTGCGCACAGCGAGTGCAGGATGCTGAAAGCTTCCACATTTCTTTTATGGTTCTATAAAACAGGCTTCCCTGAAACAGAGGTCCTCTAAACAAAGCCCACGATAGCACAGTGGATTTTAGTAGCACTCATTGGGCCCCTCTGTGCTAAGTCAAGGCAGGCTGTAGCATCAGTGAGCAACATGACATTCTCACAGAAGCTCTAATTAACCTCTCTTTCTTTGCACACTGGGCATCTTCCTGTCTTGGTCTAAAGGCCAGCCACACAGGGCTAGACCTTCAGCTCTCGGAAAGGTCAACATCTTGCCTAAGCAAGCTAATCTAAGCTTCTTAGGAGGTCAGTGGAGAGAGAATGGCACATCTGAGGACAATTCTACCTGCGTGCATTATGCCTTATCCTAGAATGGGATATACCATCTTCTGGAGAGGCTGAGGGCTCTTTTCGGACTGCAGAAGGAGCCTAGATGACATGCTTGCACCTGGGATACTAAAGACATTTATTTGATGGTGAAGGTAGGCATCTATATGACCACTTGCAAATTGTGGTGACATACCAGGCTGGGTGTAAACAGTTCCAACATCCATCTTGAAGGAGCCTACCAAAGTCCCACTGCGCAAGAGATTTTTTGAGTGGATCACCTGAAAAGTGAGGGAGAAAAACAAGTCAGAGCTTTTTCTATGCCCAGGCATGCTGGGAGGGGTAGGGCTGTTTCTAGAACGGTTCAGTGTCAAACATTAAAGGATTTGATGCATCTTGCTTAGTTTGGGCAGGAGACATAATCACTCTGTGAAGCACAGTGTGGTTGGCAGCTCTTGTTTAGCAGTCTTGCAAGCAAGTGTACACTTATATTCAATAGAAAAAAAAGTAAAAAAAAAAATCATCTCTGAAACAAGATGCAGTGTTCCAGCCACTATGGCAACAAACACTGAGACATTCTCCTCAAGGAAGTGTCTCAAAGATGCTTGAAATCTATGCTTTAATTCCCTTCCTGGGAGAAATTACACAGCCAGACTATGCATGGGATAGATGTGGATGCTCCTAGCCAGCCTGCTTTGATCTGTGAATCTATGAATCTCCTTCCTAGTCTTCCTTTGCGGCTCTGGGGAGAGCTGGAGTGTCTGTTTTGCTCTCATTATTTACACTTCTGAATTTCCTCAAGAGCTGCACCCACTCTCATGCTTCAGGGAATCCACTGGCAGCCTCAGGAAGCTCTTGCTTCTCCCCAAGCCTAAAGAGACATCCTGAGACAGGCTTAGTTTTACCTAGCTAGGAAATACCAGAGAGCAGCCACAGAAGAAGATAGGGAACACGAGTGGAGGGGTGTGGCTGCAGCAATAAGGACACTGACAGAGGGATTGGGGGGGTCTGCAAAGGAGGTGAGGCTCGTAGGACATGAGGGCTGAGAGAGAGGGACTGAGCACCTCCGCTCCTGCCAGAGGTCTCGCATCAAGGGTCTTAAATCCATCCCAACAAGTAAGTAAAATGGGTTGGTTTCCACCAAAGCCCACTGAAAAGGACAACACAACCATGCTCACTTACGGACAGCTTGATGATCTTATCGAACATGACATCTGGGGGAACATGGAAATCAAAGACGAAGTACTGAAAGAGAAGGAGCATGCGTGAAAGCAGGGAAGCAGGCATGGGCTCCTTCTGAATTGAAGGACAACATGGTCCATATCCCACCAACAGAGACGTGTCTGTGCAGAGGAACAGCCTGCAGTTCACGTCACAGCTGGAGAGGGACCCATGTCAGCCCAACAACTGACAGCATCAGTGATCTGAGAAACTAAAATAAAGCATTAACTTCTTGGAAAAACTGAGAAAGTGGGCACAGGCTCATTTAATTTGAGACTGATCGAGTGAGGGGTTTTGTTTTGCTTTGGTTTTTTGTCACCATTTTGTAAAATACCAGAGGGCCAAGGTTTCATCCCTCCTTCTGCATGGTTTGTGATTTCATCTTACTCCAGCAAAAGGTAACAGAAGAAAAAGAAAAAAAAACAAAGTCAAATAAATGTCATTTGCTGTCAAACTGCAGTCTAGGCCTTGAGGAGCAACGAGCCTGGAGCAGCACCTCAGGAAAAATCCAGCTCACCTCATTGTAGTAAGGGCAATTAGTCGAGTCCTTCATGGACGTGCATTTCTTTTCATCTCCAACCTCCACACAGGCCACGGGGTCCATGTTGAGCCCAACCAGCTGCCGTGCCTCAATGACTGTGATGCTGACCTGGGGAGAGAGATTCATGGACCTCCACCTTGGCTGCCCTAAACTGTGTCTCCACCTGGCTCTCCTCTCCAAGGTGCTTTCAGTGCCGGGGTGGCAGCTGGGTAGTCTCTCTTCATCACACAAAAGAGACAGGGCTGCTCCTACAAGCCTGAGAGAGCTGCGGCATGGCATGGGAGGTAGGAGCATCAGAGCAGCCCTGTCCGTTCAGATGGCTCTTCTGCTCCAAGAGCACGTAAGGCACAAAGCTGAACAGATTTAGCTAAGCTGCAGGAGCAGACACTCTGCTACTGATGCCCTAACTGGCTTAACTTGCTTCTGCTAAAAAATACAAGGGGTAAACCGCTCATAAAAGGAAGCTGATAAAAGACAGCTGAGCTCTCTAAAGAAGAGGACAAGACTGCCTGGCATTGATTGCTGCACAAACTGACTTACTGCAGAGGAGCTGAGCTGCAAATGCAACCTCCTACCCCTCACCCAAAGCTGCACCAGCTTAACAAACCCAGCTCAAATCCCTTCCTCATTTCAAGGGCAGCAAGGTAGGTGCGAATACTCTCAGACTCCTTCTGAGGAGGTAAGCAGCTAAGGTCACCGCTCTGTTCCCTCACCATTCCCAATGAAGAGCAGCCTTGTGATACTCCTGTTTGCACTGGCCAATTAACTGAACCTCTTGCTCTGTCTTGCACATAATTCGTCTTGCACCTTCCTCCTTCTCCTTACATTCCGATTATACTATTCCCGAACCAGGGACACTCAGTCCTCGTCGTCCTCGCAACTTGCTTTAGGCTTTTTATGCGTATAATTAAACCTCTTCCACATACTGCTCTACTGCATCTTCTGATGTCAACTGGTCTCTCATGGGATTTAGAAGTGGACGCCGTATGTGGTCTACAATAAACCTTTAACAACAAATCATTATTTGCATTGTTCCCAGACATCCCTAGGAACGTGCTACTGCACTAACACGCAAGGACAGAAAAGTAAACGGCTGCCGAATCAGCATGACTCAGGGAAAACGAGAAGAGGAACAAGATAACAGCAACCAGGCACCAACCTACCAGAGGAAATCCAACGAGTACTGCCAGCCAGGCCTCGTCAATTGGGAACGCTAAAACAGGTACTGAAAGCCTTTGGAAATTAAGAGAACTGTGTTGGAGATTGCCTGCTTCAAACCCTGATTAAGCTGGGCTTTCTGGGCTTGTCACAATGGACAGCAAATCCAGTTAACTACTTGAGATATAGCTTATCACTCTAGCATTTAAATACCAGCTTTTTGAAAGTCATCCTCCCACAGGAACAGTACCTGAAACAGTCGTTCACACGTGAGCCAGCCTTCAGACTTAACAAACAAATTGTCAGTTGCTTTTGTGAGCGCAGTACATTGAAACCCGCGCTGGACTCGCTCCCAACAACGCCATGCCAAGGTCCATAACCTGCTGCACGGGGAGGAGGCACAGCCTCGGTGGGACTCCAGCAAGCCTAGGCCTGCTCAAGTGACTGTCAGTCCTTCCTCCTGGTCCCAGAGCTGTCCCACAGGCCATCGGGGACAAAGGCTTCAACTAAGAGATTCAGCTCCTCAAGTAACTACTCTGCTGATAGTTGTGGTCCAAGAAAGCGTGAAAGAAAAGTTCTCAACTTGCCTCTTCCTCCCCTTAAACACTCCCTGTGAAATGGTCTCTCCCTGGGCTCTGAACCCCCCGAGCTGAAGTTGGGGGCACAGCGTTGTCACCTACCTGATAATCCATCGGCCTCCCAGCACTCGGCTCCATTTTGATATCAGGCTTGGACCTTCCAAAGGGCAGGAAAAAAGACCTCCGTCAAACAACAGAGGAACTCACTGCAGACTGTGACAGAGCATTTCCCAGGGTTACTCCTCACAGTGCCAGCTCCCTTGGCATGAGAGGAATATAAACTCCAGGGGCTGTGAAATGCCACTGAACATTCTTTGTTCAAGCGTTTCTGAAAACGGTTGCATGGGGCAACGTGATTTCCAGCATAGCTCAGCTCAGGGGACACATGGCTCTGGGGAGCAGGCACGTCTGAGAGTTTGCCATCACCTCCTGGCTTGCACAAGCTCACATCTGGCCTTCACCTCTTGTTGGAGACACTGGTGGTTACAGCCGTGACGGAAGCCAAGGAGACTGTGTCTGGGTCCAGTCCACCTCCTAGTCTCATGGCTTTTCGGCCCAGGTCTTCTGCTTCCAAAACAGCAGGTTCCTCTGCATAAAGGCACACAGACAAAAGAACGTCTCTTGTTGTTTCCACTCGGTGGATAATTAAAGACTCCGAGAAAGGTAACCAATACATCCTATCAACCTCTCCTGGAAATACAAAGAACAGTGGTCACCTGGTCAGGTCACAGACAACCTGGTTTAAAATGGATTTTAAAAGAGGTTTGCGTAGCGTGACACATTATTCCACCTGTGCTGTGTGCCAGCACAGTTTCATGAAGGCAATAAGCTTTGGAAAACTGAAATCCGACAAATGAGCAATGCAGACTTCACGAGGTAAAAGAGCATGTGAACATGTGCTGCAGCTCTAACTGCCATAAGGTGATGCACTGCTGAGGATGAAGGGAGGTGGGGAGCTGCTTTAGGGTCACTGGTTTGTTTCGTTGGCACAGGGGGAAATACTACCAAAACCACGCATAGAGCACAGACATCGCTTTTGGGAAACAGGTTTCCTACCTCGTGGCTAATCCAAGACTTGGATCAGTTGCTTCACCATAGTCTGGCCCGGTTCTGTGAGATAATACAGAAATAACCTTGGGCCTCAGCTGAAGTGAGGGGGATCTAGGCTGGATGTTAGGAAAAGCTTTCCTAGGTGGAGAGAGGCACTGCAGCAAGTTGTGTGTGAAAAGAGTGTCCTCATTTCCACTGAGGGACCTAAGCAGATTCCATCCTGCCACGTGTGGGTGGAGGGACAGACCAGCACCTTCCCAGCTCTGCTTGCAGTGATTCAGTGGGTTTGTTTGACCCGAGCAGAACTGGCAATCTGCCTGGGATGGCAGAAAGAAGCAGACCACCACTCAGGAGGGATGCTGGGAGGACTACGCCCTGTGGAGGGCAAAGGGGGAGGAAGGATACACACAGCTGTGAGGCAATGACCACATGAACAGTTGTTGCAACTGTTCCCCCACCACTGGTAAATCTACATGTGAATGTACTCCACAATCTGGAAGTACAGCCTTTTCATGCCTTTGCATCCCAGATGGCTTTCCTCATCACCTTAGGTGAAGTCTCCACCACAAGAAGAACACCCTTTCACTGGGGAGGGCAGGAAGATCACCAAGGTTTCAGTATTATGCCTCTACAGTCTGCCAAGGCCTCTACCTCTATAGTGTCTCAGGCCAAATCCCTCCTTTCTTCTCTTAAAAGCTGGCTGAACAACAAAGATTTGCCCATGAAGAATATCTAAAGCAACATTTGGTCTTCCTCCACAAAAAGGCATTCCCCAATTTCTTTGTCACTGAAACATCATAATTTGAGCCGAATGGAAACAACAACAAATTTCCGATCGCTAACCACCTTCTGCCTTTCCAGAAAGGTGTCCCATTTCAGCACTGTAGCAGGTATCGAGACCTTGGAACAGACAACCTTGAGGCAACAGAGCCCTACCTCTCACTGTGCTGCTGCAACGCTATTCATGCGGGTCTCCATGCATCACAGAGAAGCAGTGAAAGGGCTAAATCACGCTTTTTGCTCTTACACTTGCAAGTAATCCTTAAAATAAGCCAGAAACTGCCCACCTGACTTCCAGGTTTCACCATGATCTCACAAAGCGGGTGAGATCTGGCAAAGCCTTCAGTGTAAGGCTCTCTCCATCTATCCCTGCTTGCCAGTTCCCCCATGGAGACCCTCTCTCCAGCCTTCACCCTGTCCACCAAATGCTCCCTGTCTAATCCCTGAGTTACCAACAGCGTTGATGTGTGCCACTTACGGGGCCGGGAGGGGAGTCTCATCCGTTAAGTGGATGGGACCAGGGGCTTTCCTGGAACAGCAGTACTGGATCAGGGAACAACCTCCTCCCAGCACCTACCTTGCTTCCGATGATCATCCTTTGGTGGACGCGTCTTGCCAAGCTTCATGGCTGAAAAAAAAACTCCTTTCCCAGCTCCGGAAGAAGACGTGGGAAAGAACTCATTGCATCCTGTACTTTTAGTGGTGTTCTCTGTGACACAGGGGACAACAGGAGGTTTCACAGAATCACAGAATGGTTGAGGTTAGAAGAGGGACTGCTAACTTCCTGCTCACTTCCTCCCCCAGCTCCTTTATCTGGCAATACAAAGGGTCAACCACAGCACACCTTGCACAGGAGAGCTGACTGTCAGCCCAGGCCTCACAGAAAGGCCCCAGGCACTGCCTGCAGCCTGACACCTGCAGAGCTGCATCTGCTGTCTGAGGGTCTGTCTGGGTTGAAGCCTCACACACAGCTGAGGCAGCACCTCCAACTGCCACTGGGGAAAGTGCTCTGCAGCATGTCATGACCATGCCCCAGGGAAGGACACACCACTGCAGAAAAGGGAGAGGCACCTTCTTTGCCTGCTGCCCAAACTGCTGCCTCTGCTGGCCCCACTCTGGGAGCTGGGCTCTAGGCCTGGCTCTTATATAGGCCTCTGCCCAGCAGTGACTCACAAGGGTGCTTGACCCACCCAATCAGGAGCCACCTGAAACAAAAGCCCCAACTCCCTCTGACCAGGCCAGCCCAGAGAGCTCGTTAGCAGCAGCCCCACCTAGCTAGAACTTCCCAGAAGTTAAGTTAAGTCAAGGCCCCCTGCAGTAGTCCTTGCCTAGCTCTCCCTTCCTGCTAGCAGCAAGCACTGTCTAGTTCCTCGGGGGTCCCCAGAAAGCCTCCCCAACTTCCAACAAGGCCCACAAAAGGCCCAGGCAGAGCCCAGACACTGCTGCGCAAACTGCTGCGTCTGTTTGCTGCCTCTGTTTGCTGTGCTCTGCAGCTCATCACTGCACCATGACAAGAACAGGTGCGTTTTCACCAAAACAGAGCTGGCCATGCCCACCTCTCTGCCTCTGGGCTGCATCCTGCTCTGCCCCGGCCTGTACCTCCCCCTGCTCCTGGGGCATCTGCACAGGCCACAGGCACACACTAGTGCCCTCCCCATTCCAGCACCTGCCACAGGGGCAGACCTCTGCAGCCAAGGCCTCCCCTTAACCCTGCCTCCCGCCTCTCTGCCCAAAGCTCCCCGTCTGCCGGGGGGAAGCAAGGAGGCTGCGGCAATAAGAGCCACACAGAGAGTGAGGGAGGGCAGCTCCTCCGTGCCCTTTGGGGGAGCTGGTCTTGTCATAGGTTTGCTCAGGGGATCTGGGCCTTGTGTTGGGGGTTCTGGGCTTGTTGTGCGGGTGCTGAGGGTCACTGAACTTTGTGTTGGGAGTGCTGAGTGCATCTGCTTGTTGTGTTGGTGGTGCTAGGTTTGTTTTCGGGCTGCTCAGTGGAGCTGAGCCTTGTGTTGCGGGTGCTGGGGTTGTCATGGTGGTGCTTAGGGGATCTGGGCGTTGTGCAGGAGGTGCTGAGCCTTTTGTTGTGAGTGCTAGGCTTGTCGTGGGGGTGCAGAGGGGATCTGGACCTTTCTTATGGGGCTGCTGGGCTTGTTTTGGGGGATCTGGGCCTTGTGTTGGGGGTGCTGGGCTTGTGGTGGGAGTGCTGAGAGGATCTCGGCGTTGTGTTGGGGGTTCTGGGCTTGTTGCGGGGGTGCTGAGGGTCACTGAGGCTTGTGTTGGGAGTGGTGGGGTTGTTGTGGGGGTGCTGAGGAGATCTGGGCGTTGTGTTGAGAGTACTGAGGGGATGTGGGCCTTGTGTTGGGGGTGCTGGGCTTGTTGTGGGTCAGCTGAGGGGATCTGGGCGTTGTGTTTGGGGTGCTAGGCTTGTTTTCGGGCTGCTCAGTGGAGCTGAGCCTTGTTTTGGAGGTGCTGAGCCTTGTATTGGGAGTGCTGGGATTGTTGTGGGGGTGCTGAGGGGATCTCGACCTTTCTTGTGCGGATCTTGAGGGGATGTGGGCCTTGTGTTGGGGGTGCTGGGCCATGTTTTGGGGTTGCTGAGGCGATTTGGGCGTTGTGTTGGGGGCACTGGGCTTGACGTGAGGGGTTGCTGAGGGGATCTGGATCTCTTTTTGGGAGTGCTGAACTTGTCATGGGGGTGCTGAGGGGATGTGGGCCTTGTGTTGAGCGTTCTGGGCTTGTTCTGGGAGTGCTGAGGGGATCTAGACCTTGTTTTGCAGGTGCTGAGGGGACCTGGTCCTAGTATTGTGGGTGCTGAGGGGATCTGGGCGTTGTGTTGGTGGTGCTGGGCTTATGGGGGTGCTGAGGGGTCTGGCCCTTGTATTGGGGTTTCTGGGTTTCTCAGGGTACTGAAAGGGATCAGGGTCTTGTTTTGGGTTTGCTGGGCTTGGTAGGGTGCGGAGGGGATCTGGACATTGTTTTGGAGGTGCTGGGCTTGTCGTGGGGGTGCTGAGGGGATCTGGGCATTGTGTAGGTGGTGCGGGGCTTGTAGTGCGGGTGCAGAGGGGATCTGGGCCTTGTATTGGGGGGCTGGGCTTATGGGGGTGCGGAGGGGATCTTGGGCTTGTGTTGGGGGTGCTCGGCTTATGGGGGTGCTGAAGGGATCTGGGCGTTCTGTTGTGGGTGCTGGGCTTGTGGTGGGATTGCTGAGGGGATCTGGGCGTTGTTTTGGAGGTGCTGGGCTTGTCGTGGGGGTGCTGAGGGGATCTGTGCATTGTGTTGGGGGAGCTCTGCTTGTTGTGGGGGTGCGGAGGGGATCTGGGTGTTGTGTTCGGGGTGCTGGGCTTTGTTTTGGGGGTGCTGAGGGGATCTGGGTGTTGTTTTGGAGGTGCTGGGCTTGTGGTGGGGGTGCTGAGGGGATCTGGGTGGGGTGTGTGTTTGTTGTGTTGAGCTTGTGGGCGCGCAGAGGGGATCTGGGCCTTGTGTTGGAGGTGTCGGGTTTGTCATAGGGATACTGAGGGGTCTGGGCCTTGTCTTGGGGTGCTGAGTGGATTTGGGCTGCATGTTTGTTTTGTGTTGAGCTTGTGGGATTGCTGAGGGGATCTGGGGCTTGTCATAGGGTTGCTGAGGGGATCTGGGCGTTGTGTTGGAAGTGTTGGGCTTGTCATAGGGGTACTGAGGGGTCTGGGCCTTGTCTTGGGAGTGCTGGGCCTTGTGTTGGGGCTGCTGAGGGGATCTGGGCTTTGTGTTTGTTGTGTTGAGCTTGTGGGAGTGCTGAGGGCATCTGGGGCTTGTTTTGGAGGTGTTGAGCTTGTGTTGCAGGTGCTGGACTTTTTGTGGGAGTGCAGAGGGGAGCTGGGCGTTGTGTTGGAGTTGCTGGGCCTTGTTGTGGGGTTGCTAAGGGGATCTGGGCTTGTTTTCGAGGTGCTGGGCTTGTGTTGCGGGGGCTGGCCTTGTTTTGGGGGTGCAGAGGGGATCTGGGTGTTGTGTTGGGGGTGCTGGTCTTGTCATGAGGGTACTGACCGGGATCTGGGTGTGGTGTTGGGGGTGCTGGGCTTGTTGTGGGGGTGCTGAGGGTATTTGGACATTGTTTTCGAGGTGCTGGGCTTGTGGTGGGTGTGCAGAGGGGATCTGGGCTGTGTGTTTGTTGTTTTGGGCTTGTGGGAGTGCTGAGGGGATCGGGGCCCTGTGTTGGGGGTGCTGGGCATTCTGTACGAGTGCGGTGGGGATCTGGGGCTTCTATTGGAGATGCTGGGCTTGTGGTGGGGATGCAGAGGGGATCTGGGGCTTGTTTTCGAGGTGCTGGGCTTTGTTGTGGGGGTGCCGAGGGGATCTGGGCCTTGTGTTGGGGGTGCTGGACTTGTCATAGTGGTGCTGAGGGGATCTGGGCTTGTGTTGGGGGTGCTGGGCGTGTTGTTTGAGTGAGGAGGGGATCTGGGGCTTGTATTGGAGGTGTTGGGCTTGTTATGGGGCTGCTGAGGGGATCTGGGCTGTTTGTTGTTGTGTTGGGCTTGTGGGAGTGTTGAGGGGATCTGGGGCTTGTCATAGGGTTGCTGAGGGGATCTGGGCGTTGTGTTGGAGGTGTTGGGCTTGTCATAGGGGTACTGAGGGGTCTGGACCTTCTCTTGGGGAGAGCTGGGCTTGGCGTGGGGGCTCTGATGAAAGCTAGGTCTTGTTTTCAGGGTGTTGGGCCTTCCTTTGGGAGTGCAGAGGGGATCAGGGCCTTGTTTTGGGAGTGCTGAGTGGATTTGGGCAGTGTGTTTGTTGTTTTGGGCTTGTGGGAGTGCTGAGGGGATCGGGGCCCTGTGTTGGGGGTGCTGGGCATTCTGTACGAGTGCGGTGGGGATCTGGGGCTTCTATTGGAGATGCTGGGCTTGTGGTGGGGATGCAGAGGGGATCTGGGGCTTGTTTTCGAGGTGCTGGGCTTTGTTGTGGGGGTGCCGAGGGGATCTGGGCCTTGTGTTGGGGGTGCTGGACTTGTCATAGTGGTGCTGAGGGGATCTGGGCTTGTGTTGGGGGTGCTGGGCGTGTTGTTTGAGTGAGGAGGGGATCTGGGGCTTGTATTGGAGGTGTTGGGCTTGTTATGGGGCTGCTGAGGGGATCTGGGCTGTTTGTTGTTGTGTTGGGCTTGTGGGAGTGTTGAGGGGATCTGGGGCTTGTCATAGGGTTGCTGAGGGGATCTGGGCGTTGTGTTGGAGGTGTTGGGCTTGTCATAGGGGTACTGAGGGGTCTGGACCTTCTCTTGGGGAGAGCTGGGCTTGGCGTGGGGGCTCTGATGAAAGCTAGGTCTTGTTTTCAGGGTGTTGGGCCTTCCTTTGGGAGTGCAGAGGGGATCAGGGCCTTGTTTTGGGAGTGCTGAGTGGATTTGGGCAGTGTGTTTGTTGTTTTGGGCTTGTGGGAGTGCTGAGGGGATTGGGGCCTTGTGTTGGGGGTGCTGGGCGTTCTGTGCGAGTGAGGTGGGGATCTGGGGCTTCTATTGGAGATGCTGGGCTTGTGGTGGGGGTGCAGAGGGGATCTGGGGCTTGTTTTCGAGGTGCTGGGCTTTGTTGTGGGGGTGTCGAGGGGATCGGGGCCTTGTGTTGGGGGTGCTGGGCGTGTTGTGCGAGTGCGGAGGGGATCTGGGGATTGTATTGGAGGTGTTGGGTTTTTTATGGGGCTGCTGAGGGGATTGGGGCCTTGTGTTGGGGGTGCTGGGCCTTGTTTTGGGAGTGCAGAGGGGATCTGGGCCTTGTGTTGGGGGTGCTGAGGGGATCTGGGGGTTGTGTTGGGGGTGCTGAGGAGATCGGGGCCTTGTATTGGGGGTACTGAGGGGATCAGGGGCTTGTTTTCGGGGTGCTGGATGTGTTTTGGGAGTGCAGAGGGGATCAGGGCCTTGTGGTGGGGCTGCTGAGGTGATCGGGGCATTGTGTTGGGGGTGCTGGGCTTGTGGTAGGGGTGCTGAGGAGATCTGGACTTTGTTTTCGAGGTGCTGGGCCTTTTTTCCATGGTGCAGAGGAAATCTGGGCATTGTGTTGGGGGTGCTGGGCTTGTGGTGGGGGTGCTGAGGAGAGCTAGGTCTTGCACTGAGGGTGCTGGGCTTGTTGTGGGAGTGCTGGGCCTTGTTTTGGGAGTGCAGATGGGATCAGGGCCTTGTTTTGGGGGTGCGGAGGGGATCTGGGCCGTGTGTTTGTTGTGTTGGGCTTGGGGGAGTGCTGAGGGGAACTGGGGCTTGTTTTTGGGGTGCTGGGCTTGTGAGGCAGGGTGCTGAGGGGATCTGGGCCTTTTGTTGGGGGTGCTGGGCGTGTTGTGCGAGTGCGGAGGGGATCTGGGCCTTGTATTGGGGAGAGCTGGGCTTGTCATGGACGTGCTGATGGGATCTGGGCATTGTGGTGGAGGTGCTGAGCTTGTCGTAGGGGTACTGAGGGGTCTGGGCGTTGTCTTGGGAGTGCTGGGCCTTGTGTTGGGGGTGCTGAGGGGATGTGGGCCTTGTGTCGGGGGAGCTGGTCTTGTAAGGGGTTTGCTGAGGGGATGTGGGCCTTGTTTTGGGGTTGCTGAGGGGATCTGGGGCATTGTGTTGGGGGTGCTGAGGGGATCTGGGCTTGTTGTGGGTGTCCTGAGGGGATCTGGGCGTTGTGTTTGGGGTGCTGGGTTTGTGTTGCGCGAGCTGGCCTTGTTTTGGGGGTGCTGAGGGGATCCGGACCTTCTTGTGGGGGTGTTGAGGGAATATGGGGCTTGTTTTCGAGGTGCTGGGCTTGTCATGCAGGCTGCTGGGCTTTTTCTGAAAGTGCAGAGGGGAGCTGGGCGTTGTGTTGGGGGTGCTGGGCCTTGTTTTAGGGGTGCTGAGGGGATTTGGGCCTTGTGTTGTGGCTGCTGGCCTTGTCATAGTGGTGCTGAGGGGATCTGGTCCTTGTGTTAGGGGTGCTGGGCGTGTTGTGCGAGTGCGGAGGGGATCTGGGGCTTGTATTGTTGGTGTTGGGCCTGTTATGGGTGTGCAGAGGGGATCTGGGCTGTGTGTTTGTTGTGTTGAGCTTGTGGGAGTGTTGAGGGGATCTGGGCTTGTTTTGGAGGTGATGGGCTTGTGTTGCGGGGGCTGGGCTTTTTTTGGGGGGTGCAGAGGGGAGCTGGGCATTGTGTTGGAGGTGCTGGGCCTTGTGTCGGGGGATCTGGGTGTTGTGTTGGGGGTGCTAGGCTTGTCATGAGGGTACTGAACGGGATCTGGGCGTTGTGTTTGGGGTGCTGGGCTTGTGGTGGGGGTGCTGAGGGGATCTGGGCATTGTTTTGGAGGTGTGGGGCTTGTAGTGGGGATGCTGAGGGGATCTGGCCATGTTTTCGAGGTGCTGGGCCTTTTTTTCCGTGGTGTAGAGAAGATCTGGGCGTTGTGTTGGGGGTGCTGGGCTTGTGGTGGGGGTGCTGAGGGTATGTGGGCATTGTGTTGGGGGTGCTGGGCTTTGTTGTGGGGGTGCTTAGGGGATCTGGGCCTTGTGTTGGGGGTGCTGGACTTGTCATAGTGGTGCTGAGGGGATCTGGGCATTGCGTTGGGGGTGCAGAGGGGATCTGGGCGTTGTGGTGGGGCTGCTGAGGTGATCTGGGGCATTGTTTTGGAGGTGTGGGGCTTGTAGTGGGGGTGCTGAGGGGATCTGGCCATGTTTTCGAGGTGCTGGGACTTTTTTCCGTGGTGTAGAGGAGATCTGGGCGTTGTCATGAGGGTACTGAACGGGATCGGGGCATTGTGTTGGGGGTGCTGGGCTTGTTGTGGGGGTGCTGAGGGTATGTGGGCATTGTGTTTGGGGTGCTGGGCTTTGTTGTGGGGGTGCTGAGGGGATCTGGGCATTGTTTTGGAGGTGCTGGCCTTGTGGTGGGAGTGCCTAGGGGATCTGGGCTGTGTGTTGGGGGGTTGCTCATGGGATCTGGGCGTTGTGGTGGGGCTGCTGAGGGGATCTGGGGCTTGTTTTGGAGGTGCTGGGCTTGTCATGCAGGCTGCTGGGCTTTTTGTAGAAGTGCAGAGGGGAGCTGGGCGTTGTGTTGGAGCTGCTGGGCCTTGTTTTGGGGGTGCTGAGGGGATCTGGGCCTTGTTTTGGGGTTGCTGAGGGGATCGGGGCATTGTGTTGGGGGTGCTGGGCTTGTGGTAGGGGTGCTGAGGGGATCTGGGCATTGCGTTGGGGGTGCAGGGCTTGTGGTGGGGTTGCTGAGGGGATCGGGACGTTGTTTTCGAGGTGCTGGGCTTGTAGTGGGGGTGCTGAGGGGATCTGGCCTTGTTTTCGACGTGCTGGGCCTTTTTTCCGTGGCGCAGAGGAGATCTGGGCATTGTGTTGGGGGTGGTGGGCCTTGTGTTCTGCTTGCAGCAGCGATCTGGAGCTGTCATGGGGGTGGAGAGGGGATGTGGGCTTGTATTTCGGGTGCTGGGTCTTTTTTTAGTGGGGGTGCTGAGGGGATCTGGGCATTGTTTTGGAGGTCTTGGGCTTGTCCTGGGTGTACTGAGTGGTCAGGGCCTTGTATTGCGGGTGCTGGGCTTGTTGTGGGGTTGCTGTGTGGATCTGGGCTGTGTGTTTGTTGTGTTGAGCTTGTGGGAGTGTTGAGGGGATCATGGGCTTGTTTTTGAGGTGTTGGGCTTGTGTTGCGGGTGCTGGGCTTGTTTTGGGGGTGCAGAGGGAAGCTGGGCATTGTGTTGGAGGTGCTGGGCCTTGTGTCGGGGGATCTGGGTGTTGTGTTGGGGGTGCTAGGCTTGTTTTCGGGCTGCTCAGTGGAGCTGGGTGTTGTGTTGGGGGTGCTGGTCTTGTCATGAGGGTACTGAACGGGATCTGGGCGTTGTGTTGGGGGTGCTGGGCTTGTGGTGGGGGTGCTGAGGGGATCTGGGCGTTGTGTTTGGGGTGCTGGGCTTTGTTGTGGGGGTGCAGAGGGGATCTGGGCCTTGTGTTGGGGGTGCTGGACTTGTCATAGTGGTGCTGAGGGGATCTGGGCATTGCGTTGGGGGTGCAGAGGGGATCTGGGCGTTGTGGTGGGGCTGCTGAGGTGATCTGGGGCATTGTTTTGGAGGTGCAGGGCTTGTAGTGGGGGTGCTGAGGGGATCTGGCCATGTTTTCGAGGTGCTGGGCCTTATTTTCCGTGGTGTAGAGGAGATCTGGGCGTTGTGTTGGGGGTGCTGGGCTTGTGGTGGGGGTGCTGAGGGGATCGGGGCCTTGTATTGGGGGTACTGAGGGGATCAGGGGCTTGTTTTTGAGGTGCTGGATGTGTTTTGGGAGTGCAGAGGGGATCAGGGCCTTGTGGTGGGGGTGCTGAGGGGATCTGGGCGTTGTGTTGGGGGTGCTGGGCTTGTGGTGGGGGTGCTGAGGAGAGCTAGGTCTTGCACTGAGGGTGCTGGGCTTGTTGTGGGAGTGCTGGGCCTTGTTTTGGGAGTGCAGATGGGATCAGGGCCTTGT
Organism: Struthio camelus; assembly: GCF_040807025.1. Classification (NCBI taxonomy): domain Eukaryota; kingdom Metazoa; phylum Chordata; class Aves; order Struthioniformes; family Struthionidae; genus Struthio; species Struthio camelus. The sequence goes on along the minus strand of NC_090944.1, from coordinate 8,132,991 downwards.
TTTGGGGGTGCGGAGGGGATCTGGGTGGTGTGTTTGTTGTGTTGGGCTTGGGGGAGTGCCGAGGGGGTCTGGGGCTTGTGTTGGGAGTGCTGGGCTTGTGGTGGGGGTGCTGAGGGGATCATGGGCTTGTTTTGGAGGTGCTGGGCTTGTCATGCAGGGTGCTAGCCTTGTTTTGGGGGTGCAGAGGGGAGCTGGGCATTGTGTTGGAGGTGCTGGGCCTTGTTTTTGGGGGATCTGGGTGTTGTGTTGGGGGTGCTAGGCTTGTTTTCGGGCTGCTCAGTGGAGCTGAGTGTTGTGTTGGGGGTGCTGGTCTTGTCATGAGGGTACTGAACGGGATCGGGCCGTTGTGTTGGGGGTGCTGGGCTTGTGGTGGGGGTGCTGAGGGTATGTGGGCATTGTGTTTGGGGTGCTGGGCTTTGTTGTGGGGGTGCAGAGGGGATCTGGGCCTTGTGTTGGGGGTGCTGGACTTGTCATAGTGGTGCTGAGGGGATCTGGGCATTGCGTTGGGGGTGCAGAGGGGATCTGGGCGTTGTGGTGGGGCTGCTGAGGTGATCTGGGGCATTGTTTTGGAGGTGCAGGGCTTGTAGTGGGGGTGCTGAGGGTATGTGGGCATTGTGTTTGGGGTGCTGGGCTTTGTTGTGGGGGTGCTGAGGGGATCTGGGCATTGTTTTGGAGGTGCTGGCCTTGTGGTGGGAGTGCCTAGGGGATCTGGGCTGTGTGTTGGGGGGTTGCTCATGGGATCTGGGCGTTGTGGTGGGGCTGCTGAGGGGATCTGGGGCTTGTTTTCGAGGTGCTGGGCTTGTCATGCAGGCTGCTGGGCTTTTTGTAGAAGTGCAGAGGGGAGCTGGGCGTTGTGTTGGAGCTGCTGGGCCTTGTTTTGGGGGTGCTGAGGGGATCTGGGCCTTGTTTTGGAGTTGCTGAGGGGATCGGGGCATTGTGTTGGGGGTGCTGGGCTTGTGGTAGGGGTGCTGAGGGGATCTGGGCATTGCGTTGGGGGTGCAGGGCTTGTGGTGGGGTTGCTGAGGGGATCGGGACGTTGTTTTCGAGGTGCTGGGCTTGTAGTGGGGGTGCTGAGGGGATCTGGCCTTGTTTTCGACGTGCTGGGCCTTTTTTCCGTGGCGCAGAGGAGATCTGGGCATTGTGTTGGGGGTGGTGGGCCTTGTGTTCTGCTTGCAGCAGCGATCTGGAGCTGTCATGGGGGTGGAGAGGGGATGTGGGCTTGTATTTCGGGTGCTGGGTCTTTTTTTAGTGGGGGTGCTGAGGGGATCTGGGCATTGTTTTGGAGGTCTTGGGCTTGTCCTGGGTGTACTGAGTGGTCAGGGCCTTGTATTGCGGGTGCTGGGCTTGTTGTGGGGTTGCTGTGTGGATCTGGGCTGTGTGTTTGTTGTGTTGAGCTTGTGGGAGTGTTGAGGGGATCATGGGCTTGTTTTTGAGGTGTTGGGCTTGTGTTGCGGGTGCTGGGCTTGTTTTGGGGGTGCAGAGGGAAGCTGGGCATTGTGTTGGAGGTGCTGGGCCTTGTGTCGGGGGATCTGGGTGTTGTGTTGGGGGTGCTAGGCTTGTTTTCGGGCTGCTCAGTGGAGCTGGGTGTTGTGTTGGGGGTGCTAGTCTTGTCATGAGGGTACTGAACGGGATCGGGGCGTTGTGTTGGGGGTGCTGGGCTTGTGGTGGGGGTGCTGAGGGGATCTGGGCGTTGTGTTTGGGGTGCTGGGCTTTGTTGTGGGGGTGCTTAGGGGATCTGGGCCTTGTGTTGGGGGTGCTGGACTTGTCATAGTGGTGCTGAGGGGATCTGGGCATTGCGTTGGGGGTGCAGAGGGGATCTGGGCGTTGTGGTGGGGCTGCTGAGGTGATCTGGGGCATTGTTTTGGAGGTGCGGGGCTTGTAGTGGGGGTGCTGAGGGGATCTGGCCATGTTTTAGAGGTGCTGGGCCTTATTTTCCGTGGTGTAGAGGAGATCTGGGCGTTGTGTTGGGGGTGCTGGGCTTGTGGTGGGGGTGCTGAGGGGATCGGGGCCTTGTATTGGGGGTACTGAGGGGATCAGGGGCTTGTTTTTGAGGTGCTGGATGTGTTTTGGGAGTGCAGAGGGGATCAGGGCCTTGTGGTGGGGGTGCTGAGGGGATCTGGGCGTTGTGTTGGGGGTGCTGGGCTTGTGGTGGGGGTGCTGAGGAGAGCTAGGTCTTGCACTGGGGGAGCTGGGCTTGTTGTGGGAGTGCTGGGCCTTGTTTTGGGAGTGCAGATGGGATCAGGGCCTTGTTTTGGGGGTGCGGAGGGGATCTGGGTGGTGTGTTTGTTGTGTTGGGCTTGGGGGAGTGCCGAGGGGGTCTGGGGCTTGTGTTGGGAGTGCTGGGCTTGTGGTGGGGGTGCTGAGGGGATCTCGACCTTTCTTGTGCGGATCTTGAGGGGATGTGGGCCTTGTGTTGGGGGTGCTGGGCCATGTTTTGGGGTTGCTGAGGCGATTTGGGCGTTGTGTTGGGGGCACTGGGCTTGACGTGAGGGGTTGCTGAGGGGATCTGGATCTCTTTTTGGGAGTGCTGAACTTGTCATGGGGGTGCTGAGGGGATGTGGGCCTTGTGTTGAGCGTTCTGGGCTTGTTCTGGGAGTGCTGAGGGGATCTAGACCTTGTTTTGCAGGTGCTGAGGGGACCTGGTCCTAGTATTGTGGGTGCTGAGGGGATCTGGGCGTTGTGTTGGTGGTGCTGGGCTTATGGGGGTGCTGAGGGGTCTGGCCCTTGTATTGGGGTTTCTGGGTTTCTCAGGGTACTGAAAGGGATCAGGGTCTTGTTTTGGGTTTGCTGGGCTTGGTAGGGTGCGGAGGGGATCTGGACATTGTTTTGGAGGTGCTGGGCTTGTCGTGGGGGTGCTGAGGGGATCTGGGCATTGTGTAGGTGGTGCGGGGCTTGTAGTGCGGGTGCAGAGGGGATCTGGGCCTTGTATTGGGGGGCTGGGCTTATGGGGGTGCGGAGGGGATCTTGGGCTTGTGTTGGGGGTGCTCGGCTTATGGGGGTGCTGAAGGGATCTGGGCGTTCTGTTGTGGGTGCTGGGCTTGTGGTGGGATTGCTGAGGGGATCTGGGCGTTGTTTTGGAGGTGCTGGGCTTGTCGTGGGGGTGCTGAGGGGATCTGTGCATTGTGTTGGGGGAGCTCTGCTTGTTGTGGGGGTGCGGAGGGGATCTGGGTGTTGTGTTCGGGGTGCTGGGCTTTGTTTTGGGGGTGCTGAGGGGATCTGGGTGTTGTTTTGGAGGTGCTGGGCTTGTGGTGGGGGTGCTGAGGGGATCTGGGTGGGGTGTGTGTTTGTTGTGTTGAGCTTGTGGGCGCGCAGAGGGGATCTGGGCCTTGTTTTGGAGGTGTCGGGTTTGTCATAGGGATACTGAGGGGTCTGGGCCTTGTCTTGGGGTGCTGAGTGGATTTGGGCTGCATGTTTGTTTTGTGTTGAGCTTGTGGGATTGCTGAGGGGATCTGGGGCTTGTCATAGGGTTGCTGAGGGGATCTGGGCGTTGTGTTGGAAGTGTTGGGCTTGTCATAGGGGTACTGAGGGGTCTGGGCCTTGTCTTGGGAGTGCTGGGCCTTGTGTTGGGGCTGCTGAGGGGATCTGGGCTTTGTGTTTGTTGTGTTGAGCTTGTGGGAGTGCTGAGGGCATCTGGGGCTTGTTTTGGAGGTGTTGAGCTTGTGTTGCAGGTGCTGGACTTTTTGTGGGAGTGCAGAGGGGAGCTGGGCGTTGTGTTGGAGTTGCTGGGCCTTGTTGTGGGGTTGCTAAGGGGATCTGGGCTTGTTTTCGAGGTGCTGGGCTTGTGTTGCGGGGGCTGGCCTTGTTTTGGGGGTGCAGAGGGGATCTGGGTGTTGTGTTGGGGGTGCTGGTCTTGTCATGAGGGTACTGACCGGGATCTGGGTGTGGTGTTGGGGGTGCTGGGCTTGTTGTGGGGGTGCTGAGGGTATTTGGACATTGTTTTCGAGGTGCTGGGCTTGTGGTGGGTGTGCAGAGGGGATCTGGGCTGTGTGTTTGTTGTTTTGGGCTTGTGGGAGTGCTGAGGGGATCGGGGCCCTGTGTTGGGGGTGCTGGGCATTCTGTACGAGTGCGGTGGGGATCTGGGGCTTCTATTGGAGATGCTGGGCTTGTGGTGGGGATGCAGAGGGGATCTGGGGCTTGTTTTCGAGGTGCTGGGCTTTGTTGTGGGGGTGCCGAGGGGATCTGGGCCTTGTGTTGGGGGTGCTGGACTTGTCATAGTGGTGCTGAGGGGATCTGGGCTTGTGTTGGGGGTGCTGGGCGTGTTGTTTGAGTGAGGAGGGGATCTGGGGCTTGTATTGGAGGTGTTGGGCTTGTTATGGGGCTGCTGAGGGGATCTGGGCTGTTTGTTGTTGTGTTGGGCTTGTGGGAGTGTTGAGGGGATCTGGGGCTTGTCATAGGGTTGCTGAGGGGATCTGGGCGTTGTGTTGGAGGTGTTGGGCTTGTCATAGGGGTACTGAGGGGTCTGGACCTTCTCTTGGGGAGAGCTGGGCTTGGCGTGGGGGCTCTGATGAAAGCTAGGTCTTGTTTTCAGGGTGTTGGGCCTTCCTTTGGGAGTGCAGAGGGGATCAGGGCCTTGTTTTGGGAGTGCTGAGTGGATTTGGGCAGTGTGTTTGTTGTTTTGGGCTTGTGGGAGTGCTGAGGGGATTGGGGCCTTGTGTTGGGGGTGCTGGGCGTTCTGTGCGAGTGAGGTGGGGATCTGGGGCTTCTATTGGAGATGCTGGGCTTGTGGTGGGGGTGCAGAGGGGATCTGGGGCTTGTTTTCGAGGTGCTGGGCTTTGTTGTGGGGGTGTCGAGGGGATCGGGGCCTTGTGTTGGGGGTGCTGGGCGTGTTGTGCGAGTGCGGAGGGGATCTGGGGATTGTATTGGAGGTGTTGGGTTTTTTATGGGGCTGCTGAGGGGATTGGGGCCTTGTGTTGGGGGTGCTGGGCCTTGTTTTGGGAGTGCAGAGGGGATCTGGGCCTTGTGTTGGGGGTGCTGAGGGGATCTGGGGGTTGTGTTGGGGGTGCTGAGGAGATCGGGGCCTTGTATTGGGGGTACTGAGGGGATCAGGGGCTTGTTTTCGGGGTGCTGGATGTGTTTTGGGAGTGCAGAGGGGATCAGGGCCTTGTGGTGGGGGTGCTGAGGTGATCGGGGCATTGTGTTGGGGGTGCTGGGCTTGTGGTAGGGGTGCTGAGGAGATCTGGACTTTGTTTTCGAGGTGCTGGGCCTTTTTTCCATGGTGCAGAGGAAATCTGGGCATTGTGTTGGGGGTGCTGGGCTTGTGGTGGGGGTGCTGAGGAGAGCTAGGTCTTGCACTGAGGGTGCTGGGCTTGTTGTGGGAGTGCTGGGCCTTGTTTTGGGAGTGCAGATGGGATCAGGGCCTTGTTTTGGGGGTGCGGAGGGGATCTGGGCCGTGTGTTTGTTGTGTTGGGCTTGGGGGAGTGCTGAGGGGAACTGGGGCTTGTTTTTGGGGTGCTGGGCTTGTGAGGCAGGGTGCTGAGGGGATCTGGGCCTTTTGTTGGGGGTGCTGGGCGTGTTGTGCGAGTGCGGAGGGGATCTGGGCCTTGTATTGGGGAGAGCTGGGCTTGTCATGGATGTGCTGATGGGATCTGGGCATTGTGGTGGAGGTGCTGAGCTTGTCGTAGGGGTACTGAGGGGTCTGGGCGTTGTCTTGGGAGTGCTGGGCCTTGTGTTGGGGGTGCTGAGGGGATGTGGGCCTTGTGTCGGGGGAGCTGGTCTTGTAAGGGGTTTGCTGAGGGGATGTGGGCCTTGTTTTGGGGTTGCTGAGGGGATCTGGGGCATTGTGTTGGGGGTGCTGAGGGGATCTGGGCTTGTTGTGGGTGTCCTGAGGGGATCTGGGCGTTGTGTTTGGGGTGCTGGGTTTGTGTTGCGCGAGCTGGCCTTGTTTTGGGGGTGCTGAGGGGATCCGGACCTTCTTGTGGGGGTGTTGAGGGAATATGGGGCTTGTTTTCGAGGTGCTGGGCTTGTCATGCAGGCTGCTGGGCTTTTTCTGAAAGTGCAGAGGGGAGCTGGGCGTTGTGTTGGGGGTGCTGGGCCTTGTTTTAGGGGTGCTGAGGGGATTTGGGCCTTGTGTTGTGGCTGCTGGCCTTGTCATAGTGGTGCTGAGGGGATCTGGTCCTTGTGTTAGGGGTGCTGGGCGTGTTGTGCGAGTGCGGAGGGGATCTGGGGCTTGTATTGTTGGTGTTGGGCCTGTTATGGGTGTGCAGAGGGGATCTGGGCTGTGTGTTTGTTGTGTTGAGCTTGTGGGAGTGTTGAGGGGATCTGGGCTTGTTTTGGAGGTGATGGGCTTGTGTTGCGGGGGCTGGGCTTTTTTTGGGGGGTGCAGAGGGGAGCTGGGCATTGTGTTGGAGGTGCTGGGCCTTGTGTCGGGGGATCTGGGTGTTGTGTTGGGGGTGCTAGGCTTGTCATGAGGGTACTGAACGGGATCTGGGCGTTGTGTTTGGGGTGCTGGGCTTGTGGTGGGGGTGCTGAGGGGATCTGGGCATTGTTTTGGAGGTGTGGGGCTTGTAGTGGGGATGCTGAGGGGATCTGGCCATGTTTTCGAGGTGCTGGGCCTTTTTTTCCGTGGTGTAGAGAAGATCTGGGCGTTGTGTTGGGGGTGCTGGGCTTGTGGTGGGGGTGCTGAGGGTATGTGGGCATTGTGTTGGGGGTGCTGGGCTTTGTTGTGGGGGTGCTTAGGGGATCTGGGCCTTGTGTTGGGGGTGCTGGACTTGTCATAGTGGTGCTGAGGGGATCTGGGCATTGCGTTGGGGGTGCAGAGGGGATCTGGGCGTTGTGGTGGGGCTGCTGAGGTGATCTGGGGCATTGTTTTGGAGGTGTGGGGCTTGTAGTGGGGGTGCTGAGGGGATCTGGCCATGTTTTCGAGGTGCTGGGACTTTTTTCCGTGGTGTAGAGGAGATCTGGGCGTTGTCATGAGGGTACTGAACGGGATCGGGGCATTGTGTTGGGGGTGCTGGGCTTGTTGTGGGGGCGCTGAGGGTATGTGGGCATTGTGTTTGGGGTGCTGGGCTTTGTTGTGGGGGTGCTGAGGGGATCTGGGCATTGTTTTGGAGGTGCTGGCCTTGTGGTGGGAGTGCCTAGGGGATCTGGGCTGTGTGTTGGGGGGTTGCTCATGGGATCTGGGCGTTGTGGTGGGGCTGCTGAGGGGATCTGGGGCTTGTTTTGGAGGTGCTGGGCTTGTCATGCAGGCTGCTGGGCTTTTTGTAGAAGTGCAGAGGGGAGCTGGGCGTTGTGTTGGAGCTGCTGGGCCTTGTTTTGGGGGTCCTGAGGGGATCTGGGCCTTGTTTTGGAGGTGCTGGCCTTGTGGTGGGAGTGCCTAGGGGATCTGGGCTGTGTGTTGGGGGGTTGCTCATGGGATCTGGGCGTTGTGGTGGGGCTGCTGAGGGGATCTGGGGCTTGTTTTCGAGGTGCTGGGCTTGTCATGCAGGCTGCTGGGCTTTTTGTAGAAGTGCAGAGGGGAGCTGGGCGTTGTGTTGGAGCTGCTGGGCCTTGTTTTGGGGGTGCTGAGGGGATCTGGGCCTTGTTTTGGGGTTGCTGAGGGGATCGGGGCATTGTGTTGGGGGTGCTGGGCTTGTGGTAGGGGTGCTGAGGGGATCTGGGCATTGCGTTGGGGGTGCAGGGCTTGTGGTGGGGTTGCTGAGGGGATCGGGACGTTGTTTTCGAGGTGCTGGGCTTGTAGTGGGGGTGCTGAGGGGATCTGGCCTTGTTTTCGACGTGCTGGGCCTTTTTTCCGTGGCGCAGAGGAGATCTGGGCATTGTGTTGGGGGTGGTGGGCCTTGTGTTCTGCTTGCAGCAGCGATCTGGAGCTGTCATGGGGGTGCAGAGGGGATCTGGGCTTGTATTTCGGGTGCTGGGTCTTTTTTTAGTGGGGGTGCTGAGGGGATCTGGGCATTGTTTTGGAGGTCTTGGGCTTGTCCTGGGTGTACTGAGTGGTCAGGGCCTTGTATTGCGGGTGCTGGGCTTGTTGTGGGGTTGCTGTGTGGATCTGGGCTGTGTGTTTGTTGTGTTGAGCTTGTGGGAGTGTTGAGGGGATCATGGGCTTGTTTTTGAGGTGTTGGGCTTGTGTTGCGGGTGCTGGGCTTGTTTTGGGGGTGCAGAGGGAAGCTGGGCATTGTGTTGGAGGTGCTGGGCCTTGTGTCGGGGGATCTGGGTGTTGTGTTGGGGGTGCTAGGCTTGTTTTCGGGCTGCTCAGTGGAGCTGGGTGTTGTGTTGGGGGTGCTGGTCTTGTCATGAGGGTACTGAACGGGATCTGGGCGTTGTGTTGGGGGTGCTGGGCTTGTGGTGGGGGTGCTGAGGGGATCTGGGCGTTGTGTTTGGGGTGCTGGGCTTTGTTGTGGGGGTGCTTAGGGGATCTGGGCCTTGTGTTGGGGGTGCTGGACTTGTCATAGTGGTGCTGAGGGGATCTGGGCATTGCGTTGGGGGTGCAGAGGGGATCTGGGCGTTGTGGTGGGGCTGCTGAGGTGATCTGGGGCATTGTTTTGGAGGTGCGGGGCTTGTAGTGGGGGTGCTGAGGGGATCTGGCCATGTTTTCGAGGTGCTGGGCCTTATTTTCCGTGGTGTAGAGGAGATCTGGGCGTTGTGTTGGGGGTGCTGGGCTTGTGGTGGGGGTGCTGAGGGGATCGGGGCCTTGTATTGGGGGTACTGAGGGGATCAGGGGCTTGTTTTTGAGGTGCTGGATGTGTTTTGGGAGTGCAGAGGGGATCAGGGCCTTGTGGTGGGGGTGCTGAGGGGATCTGGGCGTTGTGTTGGGGGTGCTGGGCTTGTGGTGGGGGTGCTGAGGAGAGCTAGGTCTTGCACTGGGGGAGCTGGGCTTGTTGTGGGAGTGCTGGGCCTTGTTTTGGGAGTGCAGATGGGATCAGGGCCTTGTTTTGGGGGTGCGGAGGGGATCTGGGTGGTGTGTTTGTTGTGTTGGGCTTGGGGGAGTGCCGAGGGGGTCTGGGGCTTGTGTTGGGAGTGCTGGGCTTGTGGTGGGGGTGCTGAGGGGATCTCGACCTTTCTTGTGCGGATCTTGAGGGGATGTGGGCCTTGTGTTGGGGGTGCTGGGCCATGTTTTGGGGTTGCTGAGGCGATTTGGGCGTTGTGTTGGGGGCACTGGGCTTGACGTGAGGGGTTGCTGAGGGGATCTGGATCTCTTTTTGGGAGTGCTGAACTTGTCATGGGGGTGCTGAGGGGATGTGGGCCTTGTGTTGAGCGTTCTGGGCTTGTTCTGGGAGTGCTGAGGGGATCTAGACCTTGTTTTGCAGGTGCTGAGGGGACCTGGTCCTAGTATTGTGGGTGCTGAGGGGATCTGGGCGTTGTGTTGGTGGTGCTGGGCTTATGGGGGTGCTGAGGGGTCTGGCCCTTGTATTGGGGTTTCTGGGTTTCTCAGGGTACTGAAAGGGATCAGGGTCTTGTTTTGGGTTTGCTGGGCTTGGTAGGGTGCGGAGGGGATCTGGACATTGTTTTGGAGGTGCTGGGCTTGTCGTGGGGGTGCTGAGGGGATCTGGGCATTGTGTAGGTGGTGCGGGGCTTGTAGTGCGGGTGCAGAGGGGATCTGGGCCTTGTATTGGGGGGCTGGGCTTATGGGGGTGCGGAGGGGATCTTGGGCTTGTGTTGGGGGTGCTCGGCTTATGGGGGTGCTGAAGGGATCTGGGCGTTCTGTTGTGGGTGCTGGGCTTGTGGTGGGATTGCTGAGGGGATCTGGGCGTTGTTTTGGAGGTGCTGGGCTTGTCGTGGGGGTGCTGAGGGGATCTGTGCATTGTGTTGGGGGAGCTCTGCTTGTTGTGGGGGTGCGGAGGGGATCTGGGTGTTGTGTTCGGGGTGCTGGGCTTTGTTTTGGGGGTGCTGAGGGGATCTGGGTGTTGTTTTGGAGGTGCTGGGCTTGTGGTGGGGGTGCTGAGGGGATCTGGGTGGGGTGTGTGTTTGTTGTGTTGAGCTTGTGGGCGCGCAGAGGGGATCTGGGCCTTGTTTTGGAGGTGTCGGGTTTGTCATAGGGATACTGAGGGGTCTGGGCCTTGTCTTGGGGTGCTGAGTGGATTTGGGCTGCATGTTTGTTTTGTGTTGAGCTTGTGGGATTGCTGAGGGGATCTGGGGCTTGTCATAGGGTTGCTGAGGGGATCTGGGCGTTGTGTTGGAAGTGTTGGGCTTGTCATAGGGGTACTGAGGGGTCTGGGCCTTGTCTTGGGAGTGCTGGGCCTTGTGTTGGGGCTGCTGAGGGGATCTGGGCTTTGTGTTTGTTGTGTTGAGCTTGTGGGAGTGCTGAGGGCATCTGGGGCTTGTTTTGGAGGTGTTGAGCTTGTGTTGCAGGTGCTGGACTTTTTGTGGGAGTGCAGAGGGGAGCTGGGCGTTGTGTTGGAGTTGCTGGGCCTTGTTGTGGGGTTGCTAAGGGGATCTGGGCTTGTTTTCGAGGTGCTGGGCTTGTGTTGCGGGGGCTGGCCTTGTTTTGGGGGTGCAGAGGGGATCTGGGTGTTGTGTTGGGGGTGCTGGTCTTGTCATGAGGGTACTGACCGGGATCTGGGTGTGGTGTTGGGGGTGCTGGGCTTGTTGTGGGGGTGCTGAGGGTATTTGGACATTGTTTTCGAGGTGCTGGGCTTGTGGTGGGTGTGCAGAGGGGATCTGGGCTGTGTGTTTGTTGTTTTGGGCTTGTGGGAGTGCTGAGGGGATCGGGGCCCTGTGTTGGGGGTGCTGGGCATTCTGTACGAGTGCGGTGGGGATCTGGGGCTTCTATTGGAGATGCTGGGCTTGTGGTGGGGATGCAGAGGGGATCTGGGGCTTGTTTTCGAGGTGCTGGGCTTTGTTGTGGGGGTGCCGAGGGGATCTGGGCCTTGTGTTGGGGGTGCTGGACTTGTCATAGTGGTGCTGAGGGGATCTGGGCTTGTGTTGGGGGTGCTGGGCGTGTTGTTTGAGTGAGGAGGGGATCTGGGGCTTGTATTGGAGGTGTTGGGCTTGTTATGGGGCTGCTGAGGGGATCTGGGCTGTTTGTTGTTGTGTTGGGCTTGTGGGAGTGTTGAGGGGATCTGGGGCTTGTCATAGGGTTGCTGAGGGGATCTGGGCGTTGTGTTGGAGGTGTTGGGCTTGTCATAGGGGTACTGAGGGGTCTGGACCTTCTCTTGGGGAGAGCTGGGCTTGGCGTGGGGGCTCTGATGAAAGCTAGGTCTTGTTTTCAGGGTGTTGGGCCTTCCTTTGGGAGTGCAGAGGGGATCAGGGCCTTGTTTTGGGAGTGCTGAGTGGATTTGGGCAGTGTGTTTGTTGTTTTGGGCTTGTGGGAGTGCTGAGGGGATTGGGGCCTTGTGTTGGGGGTGCTGGGCGTTCTGTGCGAGTGAGGTGGGGATCTGGGGCTTCTATTGGAGATGCTGGGCTTGTGGTGGGGGTGCAGAGGGGATCTGGGGCTTGTTTTCGAGGTGCTGGGCTTTGTTGTGGGGGTGTCGAGGGGATCGGGGCCTTGTGTTGGGGGTGCTGGGCGTGTTGTGCGAGTGCGGAGGGGATCTGGGGATTGTATTGGAGGTGTTGGGTTTTTTATGGGGCTGCTGAGGGGATTGGGGCCTTGTGTTGGGGGTGCTGGGCCTTGTTTTGGGAGTGCAGAGGGGATCTGGGCCTTGTGTTGGGGGTGCTGAGGGGATCTGGGGGTTGTGTTGGGGGTGCTGAGGAGATCGGGGCCTTGTATTGGGGGTACTGAGGGGATCAGGGGCTTGTTTTCGGGGTGCTGGATGTGTTTTGGGAGTGCAGAGGGGATCAGGGCCTTGTGGTGGGGGTGCTGAGGTGATCGGGGCATTGTGTTGGGGGTGCTGGGCTTGTGGTAGGGGTGCTGAGGAGATCTGGACTTTGTTTTCGAGGTGCTGGGCCTTTTTTCCATGGTGCAGAGGAAATCTGGGCATTGTGTTGGGGGTGCTGGGCTTGTGGTGGGGGTGCTGAGGAGAGCTAGGTCTTGCACTGAGGGTGCTGGGCTTGTTGTGGGAGTGCTGGGCCTTGTTTTGGGAGTGCAGATGGGATCAGGGCCTTGTTTTGGGGGTGCGGAGGGGATCTGGGCCGTGTGTTTGTTGTGTTGGGCTTGGGGGAGTGCTGAGGGGAACTGGGGCTTGTTTTTGGGGTGCTGGGCTTGTGAGGCAGGGTGCTGAGGGGATCTGGGCCTTTTGTTGGGGGTGCTGGGCGTGTTGTGCGAGTGCGGAGGGGATCTGGGCCTTGTATTGGGGAGAGCTGGGCTTGTCATGGATGTGCTGATGGGATCTGGGCATTGTGGTGGAGGTGCTGAGCTTGTCGTAGGGGTACTGAGGGGTCTGGGCGTTGTCTTGGGAGTGCTGGGCCTTGTGTTGGGGGTGCTGAGGGGATGTGGGCCTTGTGTCGGGGGAGCTGGTCTTGTAAGGGGTTTGCTGAGGGGATGTGGGCCTTGTTTTGGGGTTGCTGAGGGGATCTGGGGCATTGTGTTGGGGGTGCTGAGGGGATCTGGGCTTGTTGTGGGTGTCCTGAGGGGATCTGGGCGTTGTGTTTGGGGTGCTGGGTTTGTGTTGCGCGAGCTGGCCTTGTTTTGGGGGTGCTGAGGGGATCCGGACCTTCTTGTGGGGGTGTTGAGGGAATATGGGGCTTGTTTTCGAGGTGCTGGGCTTGTCATGCAGGCTGCTGGGCTTTTTCTGAAAGTGCAGAGGGGAGCTGGGCGTTGTGTTGGGGGTGCTGGGCCTTGTTTTAGGGGTGCTGAGGGGATTTGGGCCTTGTGTTGTGGCTGCTGGCCTTGTCATAGTGGTGCTGAGGGGATCTGGTCCTTGTGTTAGGGGTGCTGGGCGTGTTGTGCGAGTGCGGAGGGGATCTGGGGCTTGTATTGTTGGTGTTGGGCCTGTTATGGGTGTGCAGAGGGGATCTGGGCTGTGTGTTTGTTGTGTTGAGCTTGTGGGAGTGTTGAGGGGATCTGGGCTTGTTTTGGAGGTGATGGGCTTGTGTTGCGGGGGCTGGGCTTTTTTTGGGGGGTGCAGAGGGGAGCTGGGCATTGTGTTGGAGGTGCTGGGCCTTGTGTCGGGGGATCTGGGTGTTGTGTTGGGGGTGCTAGGCTTGTCATGAGGGTACTGAACGGGATCTGGGCGTTGTGTTTGGGGTGCTGGGCTTGTGGTGGGGGTGCTGAGGGGATCTGGGCATTGTTTTGGAGGTGTGGGGCTTGTAGTGGGGATGCTGAGGGGATCTGGCCATGTTTTCGAGGTGCTGGGCCTTTTTTTCCGTGGTGTAGAGAAGATCTGGGCGTTGTGTTGGGGGTGCTGGGCTTGTGGTGGGGGTGCTGAGGGTATGTGGGCATTGTGTTGGGGGTGCTGGGCTTTGTTGTGGGGGTGCTTAGGGGATCTGGGCCTTGTGTTGGGGGTGCTGGACTTGTCATAGTGGTGCTGAGGGGATCTGGGCATTGCGTTGGGGGTGCAGAGGGGATCTGGGCGTTGTGGTGGGGCTGCTGAGGTGATCTGGGGCATTGTTTTGGAGGTGTGGGGCTTGTAGTGGGGGTGCTGAGGGGATCTGGCCATGTTTTCGAGGTGCTGGGACTTTTTTCCGTGGTGTAGAGGAGATCTGGGCGTTGTCATGAGGGTACTGAACGGGATCGGGGCATTGTGTTGGGGGTGCTGGGCTTGTTGTGGGGGCGCTGAGGGTATGTGGGCATTGTGTTTGGGGTGCTGGGCTTTGTTGTGGGGGTGCTGAGGGGATCTGGGCATTGTTTTGGAGGTGCTGGCCTTGTGGTGGGAGTGCCTAGGGGATCTGGGCTGTGTGTTGGGGGGTTGCTCATGGGATCTGGGCGTTGTGGTGGGGCTGCTGAGGGGATCTGGGGCTTGTTTTGGAGGTGCTGGGCTTGTCATGCAGGCTGCTGGGCTTTTTGTAGAAGTGCAGAGGGGAGCTGGGCGTTGTGTTGGAGCTGCTGGGCCTTGTTTTGGGGGTCCTGAGGGGATCTGGGCCTTGTTTTGGAGGTGCTGGCCTTGTGGTGGGAGTGCCTAGGGGATCTGGGCTGTGTGTTGGGGGGTTGCTCATGGGATCTGGGCGTTGTGGTGGGGCTGCTGAGGGGATCTGGGGCTTGTTTTCGAGGTGCTGGGCTTGTCATGCAGGCTGCTGGGCTTTTTGTAGAAGTGCAGAGGGGAGCTGGGCGTTGTGTTGGAGCTGCTGGGCCTTGTTTTGGGGGTGCTGAGGGGATCTGGGCCTTGTTTTGGGGTTGCTGAGGGGATCGGGGCATTGTGTTGGGGGTGCTGGGCTTGTGGTAGGGGTGCTGAGGGGATCTGGGCATTGCGTTGGGGGTGCAGGGCTTGTGGTGGGGTTGCTGAGGGGATCGGGACGTTGTTTTCGAGGTGCTGGGCTTGTAGTGGGGGTGCTGAGGGGATCTGGCCTTGTTTTCGACGTGCTGGGCCTTTTTTCCGTGGCGCAGAGGAGATCTGGGCATTGTGTTGGGGGTGGTGGGCCTTGTGTTCTGCTTGCAGCAGCGATCTGGAGCTGTCATGGGGGTGCAGAGGGGATCTGGGCTTGTATTTCGGGTGCTGGGTCTTTTTTTAGTGGGGGTGCTGAGGGGATCTGGGCATTGTTTTGGAGGTCTTGGGCTTGTCCTGGGTGTACTGAGTGGTCAGGGCCTTGTATTGCGGGTGCTGGGCTTGTTGTGGGGTTGCTGTGTGGATCTGGGCTGTGTGTTTGTTGTGTTGAGCTTGTGGGAGTGTTGAGGGGATCATGGGCTTGTTTTTGAGGTGTTGGGCTTGTGTTGCGGGTGCTGGGCTTGTTTTGGGGGTGCAGAGGGAAGCTGGGCATTGTGTTGGAGGTGCTGGGCCTTGTGTCGGGGGATCTGGGTGTTGTGTTGGGGGTGCTAGGCTTGTTTTCGGGCTGCTCAGTGGAGCTGGGTGTTGTGTTGGGGGTGCTGGTCTTGTCATGAGGGTACTGAACGGGATCTGGGCGTTGTGTTGGGGGTGCTGGGCTTGTGGTGGGGGTGCTGAGGGGATCTGGGCGTTGTGTTTGGGGTGCTGGGCTTTGTTGTGGGGGTGCTTAGGGGATCTGGGCCTTGTGTTGGGGGTGCTGGACTTGTCATAGTGGTGCTGAGGGGATCTGGGCATTGCGTTGGGGGTGCAGAGGGGATCTGGGCGTTGTGGTGGGGCTGCTGAGGTGATCTGGGGCATTGTTTTGGAGGTGCGGGGCTTGTAGTGGGGGTGCTGAGGGGATCTGGCCATGTTTTCGAGGTGCTGGGCCTTATTTTCCGTGGTGTAGAGGAGATCTGGGCGTTGTGTTGGGGGTGCTGGGCTTGTGGTGGGGGTGCTGAGGGGATCGGGGCCTTGTATTGGGGGTACTGAGGGGATCAGGGGCTTGTTTTTGAGGTGCTGGATGTGTTTTGGGAGTGCAGAGGGGATCAGGGCCTTGTGGTGGGGGTGCTGAGGGGATCTGGGCGTTGTGTTGGGGGTGCTGGGCTTGTGGTGGGGGTGCTGAGGAGAGCTAGGTCTTGCACTGAGGGTGCTGGGCTTGTTGTGGGAGTGCTGGGCCTTGTTTTGGGAGTGCAGATGGGATCAGGGCCTTGTTTTGGGGGTGCGGAGGGGATCTGGGTGGTGTGTTTGTTGTGTTGGGCTTGGGGGAGTGCCGAGGGGGTCTGGGGCTTGTGTTGGGAGTGCTGGGCTTGTGGTGGGGGTGCTGAGGGGATCATGGGCTTGTTTTGGAGGTGCTGGGCTTGTCATGCAGGGTGCTAGCCTTGTTTTGGGGGTGCAGAGGGGAGCTGGGCATTGTGTTGGAGGTGCTGGGCCTTGTTTTTGGGGGATCTGGGTGTTGTGTTGGGGGTGCTAGGCTTGTTTTCGGGCTGCTCAGTGGAGCTGAGTGTTGTGTTGGGGGTGCTGGTCTTGTCATGAGGGTACTGAACGGGATCGGGCCGTTGTGTTGGGGGTGCTGGGCTTGTGGTGGGGGTGCTGAGGGTATGTGGGCATTGTGTTTGGGGTGCTGGGCTTTGTTGTGGGGGTCCTGAGGGGATCTGGGCATTGTTTTGGAGGTGCTGGCCTTGTGGTGGGAGTGCCTAGGGGATCTGGGCTGTGTGTTGGGGGGTTGCTCATGGGATCTGGGCGTTGTGGTGGAGCTGCTGAGGGGATCTGGGGCTTGTTTTCGAGGTGCTGGGCTTGTCATGCAGGCTGCTGGGCTTTTTGTAGAAGTGCAGAGGGGAGCTGGGCGTTGTGTTGGAGCTGCTGGGCCTTGTTTTGGGGGTGCTGAGGGGATCTGGGCCTTGTTTTGGGGTTGCTGAGGGGATCGGGGCGTTGTGTTGGGGGTGCTGGGCTTGTGGTAGGGGTGCTGAGGGGATCTGGGCATTGCGTTGGGGGTGCAGGGCTTGTGGTGGGGTTGCTGAGGGGATCGGGACGTTGTTTTCGAGGTGCTGGGCTTGTAGTGGGGGTGCTGAGGGGATCTGGCCTTGTTTTCGACGTGCTGGGCCTTTTTTCCGTGGCGCAGAGGAGATCTGGGCATTGTGTTGGGGGTGGTGGGCCTTGTGTTCTGCTTGCAGCAGCGATCTGGAGCTGTCATGGGGGTGGAGAGGGGATGTGGGCTTGTATTTCGGGTGCTGGGTCTTTTTTTAGTGGGGGTGCTGAGGGGATCTGGGCATTGTTTTGGAGGTCTTGGGCTTGTCCTGGGTGTACTGAGTGGTCAGGGCCTTGTATTGCGGGTGCTGGGCTTGTTGTGGGGTTGCTGTGTGGATCTGGGCTGTGTGTTTGTTGTGTTGAGCTTGTGGGAGTGTTGAGGGGATCATGGGCTTGTTTTTGAGGTGTTGGGCTTGTGTTGCGGGTGCTGGGCTTGTTTTGGGGGTGCAGAGGGAAGCTGGGCATTGTGTTGGAGGTGCTGGGCCTTGTGTCGGGGGATCTGGGTGTTGTGTTGGAGGTGCTAGGCTTGTTTTCGGGCTGCTCAGTGGAGCTGGGTGTTGTGTTGGGGGTGCTAGTCTTGTCGTGAGGGTACTGAACGGGATCTGGGCATTGTGTTGGGGGTGCTGGGCTTGTGGTGGGGATGCTGAGGGGATCTGGGCGTTGTGTTTGGGGTGCTGGGCTTTGTTGTGGGGGTGCTTAGGGGATCTGGGCCTTGTGTTGGGGGTGCTGGACTTGTCATAGTGGTGCTGAGGGGATCTGGGCATTGCGTTGGGGGTGCAGAGGGGATCTGGGCGTTGTGGTGGGGCTGCTGAGGTGATCTGGGGCATTGTTTTGGAGGTGCGGGGCTTGTAGTGGGGGTGCTGAGGGGATCTGGCCATGTTTTCGAGGTGCTGGGCCTTATTTTCCGTGGTGTAGAGGAGATCTGGGCGTTGTGTTGGGGGTGCTGGGCTTGTGGTGGGGGTGCTGAGGGTATCGGGGCCTTGTATTGGGGGTACTGAGGGGATCAGGGGCTTGTTTTTGAGGTGCTGGATGTGTTTTGGGAGTGCAGAGGGGATCAGGGCCTTGTGGTGGGGGTGCTGAGGGGATCTGGGCGTTGTGTTGGGGGTGCTGAGGAGAGCTAGGTCTTGCACTGGGGGTGCTGGGCTTGTTGTGGGAGTGCTGGGCCTTGTTTTGGGAGTGCAGATGGGATCAGGGCCTTGTTTTGGGGGTGCGGAGGGGATCTGGGTGGTGTGTTTGTTGTGTTGGGCTTGGGGGAGTGCCGAGGGGGTCTGGGGCTTGTGTTGGGAGTGCTGGGCTTGTGGTGGGGGTGCTGAGGGGATCATGGGCTTGTTTTGGAGGTGCTGGGCTTGTCATGCAGGGTGCTAGCCTTGTTTTGGGGGTGCAGAGGGGAGCTGGGCATTGTGTTGGAGGTGCTGGGCCTTGTGTCGGGGGATCTGGGTGTTGTGTTGGGGGTGCTAGGCTTGTTTTCGGGCTGCTCAGTGGAGCTGAGTGTTGTGTTGGGGGTGCTGGTCTTGTCATGAGGGTACTGAACGGGATCGGGGCATTGTGTTGGGGGTGCTGGGCTTGTTGTGGGGGTGCTGAGGGGATCTGGGCGTTGTGTTTGGGGTGCTGGGCTTTGTTGTGGGGGTGCTTAGGGGATCTGGGCCTTGTGTTGGGGGTGCTGGACTTGTCATAGTGGTGCTGAGGGGATCTGGGCATTGCGTTGGGGGTGCAGAGGGGATCTGGGCATTGTGGTGGGGCTGCTGAGGTGATCTGGGGCATTGTTTTGGAGGTGCGGGGCTTGTAGTGGGGGTGCTGAGGGGATCTGGCCATGTTTTCGAGGTGCTGGGCCTTTTTTCCGTGGTGTAGAGGAGATCTGGGCGTTGTGTTGGGGTTGCTGGGCTTGTCATGAGGGTACTGAACGGGATCGGGGCATTGTGTTGGGGGTGCTGGGCTTGTTGTGGCGGTGCTGAGGGTATGTGGGCATTGTGTTTGGGGTGCTGGACTTGTGGTGGGGGTGCTGAGGGGATCTGGGCGTTGTTGTGGGGGTGCTGGACTTGTCATAGTGGTGCTGAGGGGATCTGGGCATTGCGTTGGGGGTGCAGAGGGGATCTGGGCGTTGTGGTGGGGCTGCTGAGGGGATCTGGGGCATTGTTTTGGAGGTGCTGGGCTTGTCATGCAGGCTGCTGGGCTTTTTGTAGAAGTGCAGAGGGGAGCTGGGCGTTGTGTTGGAGCTGCTGGGCCTTGTTTTGGGGGTGCTGAGGGGATCTGGGCCTTGTTTTGGAGGTGCTGGCCTTGTGGTGGGAGTGCCTAGGGGATCTGGGCTGTGTGTTGGGGGGTTGCTCATGGGATCTGGGCGTTGTGGTGGGGCTGCTGAGGTGATCTGGGGCTTGTTTTCGAGGTGCTGGGCTTGTCATGCAGGCTGCTGGGCTTTTTGTAGAAGTGCAGAGGGGAGCTGGGCGTTGTGTTGGAGCTGCTGGGCCTTGTTTTGGGGGTGCTGAGGGGATCTGGGCCTTGTTTTGGGGTTGCTGAGGGGATCGGGGCATTGTGTTGGGGGTGCTGGGCTTGTGGTAGGGGTGCTGAGGGGATCTGGGCATTGCGTTGGGGGTGCAGGGCTTGTGGTGGGGTTGCTGAGGGGATCGGGACGTTGTTTTCGAGGTGCTGGGCTTGTAGTGGGGGTGCTGAGGGGATCTGGCCTTGTTTTCGACGTGCTGGGCCTTTTTTCCGTGGCGCAGAGGAGATCTGGGCATTGTGTTGGGGGTGGTGGGCCTTGTGTTCTGCTTGCAGCAGCGATCTGGAGCTGTCATGGGGGTGGAGAGGGGATCTGGGCTTGTATTTCGGGTGCTGGGTCTTTTTTTAGTGGGGGTGCTGAGGGGATCTGGGCATTGTTTTGGAGGTCTTGGGCTTGTCCTGGGTGTACTGAGTGGTCAGGGCCTTGTATTGCGGGTGCTGGGCTTGTTGTGGGGTTGCTGTGTGGATCTGGGCTGTGTGTTTGTTGTGTTGAGCTTGTGGGAGTGTTGAGGGGATCATGGGCTTGTTTTTGAGGTGTTGGGCTTGTGTTGCGGGTGCTGGGCTTGTTTTGGGGGTGCAGAGGGAAGCTGGGCATTGTGTTGGAGGTGCTGGGCCTTGTGTCGGGGGATCTGGGTGTTGTGTTGGGGGTGCTAGGCTTGTTTTCGGGCTGCTCAGTGGAGCTGGGTGTTGTGTTGGGGGTGCTAGTCTTGTCATGAGGGTACTGAACGGGATCTGGGCGTTGTGTTGGGGGTGCTGGGCTTGTGGTGGGGGTGCTGAGGGGATCTGGGCGTTGTGTTTGGGGTGCTGGGCTTTGTTGTGGGGGTGCTTAGGGGATCTGGGCCTTGTGTTGGGGGTGCTGGACTTGTCATAGTGGTGCTGAGGGGATCTGGGCATTGCGTTGGGGGTGCAGAGGGGATCTGGGCGTTGTGGTGGGGCTGCTGAGGTGATCTGGGGCATTGTTTTGGAGGTGTGGGGCTTGTAGTGGGGGTGCTGAGGGGATCTGGCCATGTTTTCGAGGTGCTGGGCCTTTTTTCCGTGGTGTAGAGGAGATCTGGGCGTTGTGTTGGGGGTGCTGGGCTTGTGGTGGGGGTGCTGAGGGGATCGGGGCCTTGTATTGGGGGTACTGAGGGGATCAGGGGCTTGTTTTTGAGGTGCTGGATGTGTTTTGGGAGTGCAGAGGGGATCAGGGCCTTGTTTTGGGGGTGCGGAGGGGATCTGGGTGGTGTGTTTGTTGTGTTGGGCTTGGGGGAGTGCCGAGGGGGTCTGGGGCTTGTGTTGGGAGTGCTGGGCTTGTGGTGGGGGTGCTGAGGGGATCATGGGCTTGTTTTGGAGGTGCTGGGCTTGTCATGCAGGGTGCTAGCCTTGTTTTGGGGGTGCAGAGGGGAGCTGGGCATTGTGTTGGAGGTGCTGGGCCTTGTTTTGGGGGATCTGGGTGTTGTGTTGGGGGTGCTAGGCTTGTTTTCGGGCTGCTCAGTGGAGCTGAGTGTTGTGTTGGGGGTGCTGGTCTTGTCATGAGGGTACTGAACGGGATCGGGGCATTGTGTTGGGGGTGCTGGGCTTGTGGTGGGGGTGCTGAGGGGATCTGGGCGTTGTGTTTGGGGTGCTGGGCTTTGTTGTGGGGGTGCTTAGGGGATCTGGGCCTTGTGTTGGGGGTGCTGGACTTGTCATAGTGGTGCTGAGGGGATCTGGGCATTGCGTTGGGGGTGCAGAGGGGATCTGGGCGTTGTGGTGGGGCTGCTGAGGTGATCTGGGGCATTGTTTTGGAGGTGCGGGGCTTGTAGTGGGGATGCTGAGGGGATCTGGCCATGTTTTCGAGGTGCTGGGCCTTTTTTCCGTGGTGTAGAGGAGATCTGGGCGTTGTGTTGGGGGTGCTGGGCTTGTCATGAGGGTACTGAACGGGATCGGGGCATTGTGTTGGGGGTGCTGGGCTTGTTGTGGCGGTGCTGAGGGTATGTGGGCATTGTGTTTGGGGTGCTGGACTTGTGGTGGGGGTGCTGAGGGGATCTGGGCGTTGTTGTGGGGGTGCTGGACTTGTCATAGTGGTGCTGAGGGGATCTGGGCATTGCGTTGGGGGTGCAGAGGGGATCTGGGCGTTGTGGTGGGGCTGCTGAGGTGATCTGGGGCATTGTTTTGGAGGTGCTGGGCTTGTCATGCAGGCTGCTGGGCTTTTTGTAGAAGTGCAGAGGGGAGCTGGGCGTTGTGTTGGAGCTGCTGGGCCTTGTTTTGGGGGTGCTGAGGGGATCTGGGCCTTGTTTTGGGGTTGCTGAGGGGATCGGGGCATTGTGTTGGGGGTGCTGGGCTTGTGGTAGGGGTGCTGAGGGGATCTGGGCATTGCGTTGGGGGTGCAGGGCTTGTGGTGGGGTTGCTGAGGGGATCGGGACGTTGTTTTCGAGGTGCTGGGCTTGTAGTGGGGGTGCTGAGGGGATCTGGCCTTGTTTTCGACGTGCTGGGCCTTTTTTCCGTGGCGCAGAGGAGATCTGGGCATTGTGTTGGGGGTGGTGGGCCTTGTGTTCTGCTTGCAGCAGCGATCTGGAGCTGTCATGGGGGTGGAGAGGGGATGTGGGCTTGTATTTCGGGTGCTGGGTCTTTTTTTAGTGGGGGTGCTGAGGGGATCTGGGCATTGTTTTGGAGGTCTTGGGCTTGTCCTGGGTGTACTGAGTGGTCAGGGCCTTGTATTGCGGGTGCTGGGCTTGTTGTGGGGTTGCTGTGTGGATCTGGGCTGTGTGTTTGTTGTGTTGAGCTTGTGGGAGTGTTGAGGGGATCATGGGCTTGTTTTTGAGGTGTTGGGCTTGTGTTGCGGGTGCTGGGCTTGTTTTGGGGGTGCAGAGGGAAGCTGGGCATTGTGTTGGAGGTGCTGGGCCTTGTGTCGGGGGATCTGGGTGTTGTGTTGGGGGTGCTAGGCTTGTTTTCGGGCTGCTCAGTGGAGCTGGGTGTTGTGTTGGGGGTGCTGGTCTTGTCATGAGGGTACTGAACGGGATCTGGGCGTTGTGTTGGGGGTGCTGGGCTTGTGGTGGGGGTGCTGAGGGGATCTGGGCGTTGTGTTTGGGGTGCTGGGCTTTGTTGTGGGGGTGCTTAGGGGATCTGGGCCTTGTGTTGGGGGTGCTGGACTTGTCATAGTGGTGCTGAGGGGATCTGGGCATTGCGTTGGGTGTGCAGAAGGGATCTGGGCGTTGTGGTGGGGCTGCTGAGGTGATCTGGGGCATTGTTTTGGAGGTGTGGGGCTTGTAGTGGGGGTGCTGAGGGGATCTGGCCATGTTTTCGAGGTGCTGGGCCTTTTTTCCGTGGTGCAGAGGAGATCTGGGCGTTGTGTTGGGGGTGCTGGGCTTGTGGTGGGGGTGCTGAGGGGATCGGGGCCTTGTATTGGGGGTACTGAGGGGATCAGGGGCTTGTTTTTGAGGTGCTGGATGTGTTTTGGGAGTGCAGAGGGGATCAGGGCCTTGTTTTGGGGGTGCGGAGGGGATCTGGGTGGTGTGTTTGTTGTGTTGGGCTTGGGGGAGTGCCGAGGGGGTCTGGGGCTTGTGTTGGGAGTGCTGGGCTTGTGGTGGGGGTGCTGAGGGGATCATGGGCTTGTTTTGGAGGTGCTGGGCTTGTCATGCAGGGTGCTAGCCTTGTTTTGGGGGTGCAGAGGGGAGCTGGGCATTGTGTTGGAGGTGCTGGGCCTTGTTTTGGGGGATCTGGGTGTTGTGTTGGGGGTGCTAGGCTTGTTTTCGGGCTGCTCAGTGGAGCTGAGTGTTGTGTTGGGGGTGCTGGTCTTGTCATGAGGGTACTGAACGGGATCGGGGCATTGTGTTGGGGGTGCTGGGCTTGTTGTGGGGGTGCTGAGGGGATCTGGGCGTTGTGTTTGGGGTGCTGGGCTTTGTTGTGGGGGTGCTTAGGGGATCTGGGCCTTGTGTTGGGGGTGCTGGACTTGTCATAGTGGTGCTGAGGGGATCTGGGCATTGCGTTGGGTGTGCAGAGGGGATCTGGGCGTTGTGGTGGGGCTGCTGAGGTGATCTGGGGCATTGTTTTGGAGGTGCGGGGCTTGTAGTGGGGGTGCTGAGGGGATCTGGCCATGTTTTCGAGGTGCTGGGCCTTTTTTCCGTGGTGTAGAGGAGATCTGGGCGTTGTGTTGGGGGTGCTGGGCTTGTCATGAGGGTACTGAACGGGATCGGGGCATTGTGTTGGGGGTGCTGGGCTTGTGGTGGGCGTGCTGAGGGGATCTGGGCGTTGTGTTTGGGGTGCTGGGCTTTGTTGTGGGGGTGCTTAGGGGATCTGGGCCTTGTGTTGGGGGTGCTGGACTTGTCATAGTGGTGCTGAGGGGATCTGGGCATTGCGTTGGGGGTGCAGAGGGGATCTGGGCGTTGTGGTGGGGCTGCTGAGGTGATCTGGGGCATTGTTTTGGAGGTGCGGGGCTTGTAGTGGGGATGCTGAGGGGATCTGGCCATGTTTTCGAGGTGCTGGGCCTTATTTTCCGTGGTGTAGAGGAGATCTGGGCGTTGTGTTGGGGGTGCTGGGCTTGTGGTGGGGGTGCTGAGGGGATCGGGGCCTTGTATTGGGGGTACTGAGGGGATCAGGGGCTTGTTTTTGAGGTGCTGGATGTGTTTTGGGAGTGCAGAGGGGATCAGGGCCTTGTGGTGGGGGTGCTGAGGGGATCTGGGCGTTGTGTTGGGGGTGCTGGGCTTGTGGTGGGGGTGCTGAGGAGAGCTAGGTCTTGCACTGGGGGTGCTGGGCTTGTTGTGGGAGTGCTGGGCCTTGTTTTGGGAGTGCAGATGGGATCAGGGCCTTGTTTTGGGGGTGCGGAGGGGATCTGGGTGGTGTGTTTGTTGTGTTGGGCTTGGGGGAGTGCCGAGGGGGTCTGGGGCTTGTGTTGGGAGTGCTGGGCTTGTGGTGGGGGTGCTGAGGGGATCATGGGCTTGTTTTGGAGGTGCTGGGCTTGTCATGCAGGGTGCTAGCCTTGTTTTGGGGGTGCAGAGGGGAGCTGGGCATTGTGTTGGAGGTGCTGGGCCTTGTTTTTGGGGGATCTGGGTGTTGTGTTGGGGGTGCTAGGCTTGTTTTCGGGCTGCTCAGTGGAGCTGAGTGTTGTGTTGGGGGTGCTGGTCTTGTCATGAGGGTACTGAACGGGATCGGGGCATTGTGTTGGGGGTGCTGGGCTTGTTGTGGGGGTGCTGAGGGGATCTGGGCGTTGTGTTTGGGGTGCTGGGCTTTGTTGTGGGGGTGCTTAGGGGATCTGGGCCTTGTGTTGGGGGTGCTGGACTTGTCATAGTGGTGCTGAGGGGATCTGGGCATTGCGTTGGGGGTGCAGAGGGGATCTGGGCATTGTGGTGGGGCTGCTGAGGTGATCTGGGGCATTGTTTTGGAGGTGCGGGGCTTGTAGTGGGGGTGCTGAGGGGATCTGGCCATGTTTTCGAGGTGCTGGGCCTTTTTTCCGTGGTGTAGAGGAGATCTGGGCGTTGTGTTGGGGGTGCTGGGCTTGTCATGAGGGTACTGAACGGGATCGGGGCATTGTGTTGGGGGTGCTGGGCTTGTTGTGGCGGTGCTGAGGGTATGTGGGCATTGTGTTTGGGGTGCTGGACTTGTGGTGGGGGTGCTGAGGGGATCTGGGCGTTGTTGTGGGGGTGCTGGACTTGTCATAGTGGTGCTGAGGGGATCTGGGCATTGCGTTGGGGGTGCAGAGGGGATCTGGGCGTTGTGGTGGGGCTGCTGAGGGGATCTGGGGCATTGTTTTGGAGGTGCTGGGCTTGTCATGCAGGCTGCTGGGCTTTTTGTAGAAGTGCAGAGGGGAGCTGGGCGTTGTGTTGGAGCTGCTGGGCCTTGTTTTGGGGGTCCTGAGGGGATCTGGGCCTTGTTTTGGAGGTGCTGGCCTTGTGGTGGGAGTGCCTAGGGGATCTGGGCTGTGTGTTGGGGGGTTGCTCATGGGATCTGGGCGTTGTGGTGGGGCTGCTGAGGGGATCTGGGGCTTGTTTTCGAGGTGCTGGGCTTGTCATGCAGGCTGCTGGGCTTTTTGTAGAAGTGCAGAGGGGAGCTGGGCGTTGTGTTGGAGCTGCTGGGCCTTGTTTTGGGGGTGCTGAGGGGATCTGGGCCTTGTTTTGGGGTTGCTGAGGGGATCGGGGCATTGTGTTGGGGGTGCTGGGCTTGTGGTAGGGGTGCTGAGGGGATCTGGGCATTGCGTTGGGGGTGCAGGGCTTGTGGTGGGGTTGCTGAGGGGATCGGGACGTTGTTTTCGAGGTGCTGGGCTTGTAGTGGGGGTGCTGAGGGGATCTGGCCTTGTTTTCGACGTGCTGGGCCTTTTTTCCGTGGCGCAGAGGAGATCTGGGCATTGTGTTGGGGGTGGTGGGCCTTGTGTTCTGCTTGCAGCAGCGATCTGGAGCTGTCATGGGGGTGGAGAGGGGATCTGGGCTTGTATTTCGGGTGCTGGGTCTTTTTTTAGTGGGGGTGCTGAGGGGATCTGGGCATTGTTTTGGAGGTCTTGGGCTTGTCCTGGGTGTACTGAGTGGTCAGGGCCTTGTATTGCGGGTGCTGGGCTTGTTGTGGGGTTGCTGTGTGGATCTGGGCTGTGTGTTTGTTGTGTTGAGCTTGTGGGAGTGTTGAGGGGATCATGGGCTTGTTTTTGAGGTGTTGGGCTTGTGTTGCGGGTGCTGGGCTTGTTTTGGGGGTGCAGAGGGAAGCTGGGCATTGTGTTGGAGGTGCTGGGCCTTGTGTCGGGGGATCTGGGTGTTGTGTTGGGGGTGCTAGGCTTGTTTTCGGGCTGCTCAGTGGAGCTGGGTGTTGTGTTGGGGGTGCTGGTCTTGTCATGAGGGTACTGAACGGGATCTGGGCGTTGTGTTGGGGGTGCTGGGCTTGTGGTGGGGGTGCTGAGGGGATCTGGGCGTTGTGTTTGGGGTGCTGGGCTTTGTTGTGGGGGTGCTTAGGGGATCTGGGCCTTGTGTTGGGGGTGCTGGACTTGTCATAGTGGTGCTGAGGGGATCTGGGCATTGCGTTGGGGGTGCAGAAGGGATCTGGGCGTTGTGGTGGGGCTGCTGAGGTGATCTGGGGCATTGTTTTGGAGGTGTGGGGCTTGTAGTGGGGGTGCTGAGGGGATCTGGCCATGTTTTCGAGGTGCTGGGCCTTTTTTCCGTGGTGCAGAGGAGATCTGGGCGTTGTGTTGGGGGTGCTGGGCTTGTGGTGGGGGTGCTGAGGGGATCGGGGCCTTGTATTGGGGGTACTGAGGGGATCAGGGGCTTGTTTTTGAGGTGCTGGATGTGTTTTGGGAGTGCAGAGGGGATCAGGGCCTTGTGGTGGGGGTGCTGAGGGGATCTGGGCGTTGTGTTGGGGGTGCTGGGCTTGTGGTGGGGGTGCTGAGGAGAGCTAGGTCTTGCACTGGGGGTGCTGGGCTTGTTGTGGGAGTGCTGGGCCTTGTTTTGGGAGTGCAGATAGGATCAGGGCCTTGTTTTGGGGGTGCGGAGGGGATCTGGGTGGTGTGTTTGTTGTGTTGGGCTTGGGGGAGTGCCGAGGGGGTCTGGGGCTTGTGTTGGGAGTGCTGGGCTTGTGGTGGGGGTGCTGAGGGGATCATGGGCTTGTTTTGGAGGTGCTGGGCTTGTCATGCAGGGTGCTAGCCTTGTTTTGGGGGTGCAGAGGGGAGCTGGGCATTGTGTTGGAGGTGCTGGGCCTTGTTTTGGGGGATCTGGGTGTTTTGTTGGGGGTGCTAGGCTTGTTTTCGGGCTGCTCAGTGGAGCTGAGTGTTGTGTTGGGGGTGCTGGTCTTGTCATGAGGGTACTGAACGGGATCGGAGCATTGTGTTGGGGGTGCTGGGCTTGTTGTGGGAGTGCTGAGGGGATCTGGGCGTTGTGTTTGGGGTGCTGGGCTTTGTTGTGGGGGTGCTTAGGGGATCTGGGCCTTGTGTTGGGGGTGCTGGACTTGTCATAGTGGTGCTGAGGGGATCTGGGCATTGCGTTGGGGGTGCAGAGGGGATCTGGGCGTTGTGGTGGGGCTGCTGAGGTGATCTGGGGCATTGTTTTGGAGGTGCGGGGCTTGTAGTGGGGGTGCTGAGGGGATCTGGCCATGTTTTCGAGGTGCTGGGCCTTTTTTCCGTGGTGTAAAGGAGATCTGGGCGTTGTGTTGGGGGTGCTGGGCTTGTGGTGGGGGTGCTGAGGGGATCTGGGCGTTGTGGTGGGGGTGCTGAGGAGATCGGGGCCTTGTATTGGGGGTACTGAGGGGATCAGGGGCTTGTTTTTGAGGTGCTGGATGTGTTTTGGGAGTGCAGAGGGGATCAGGGCCTTGTGGTGGGGGTGCTGAGGGGATCTGGGCGTTGTGTTGGGGGTGCTGGGCTTGTGGTGGGGGTGCTGAGGAGAGCTAGGTCTTGCACTGGGGGTGCTGGGCTTGTTGTGGGAGTGCTGGGCCTTGTTTTGGGAGTGCAGATGGGATCAGGGCCTTGTTTTGGGGGTGCGGAGGGGATCTGGGTGGTGTGTTTGTTGTGTTGGGCTTGGGGGAGTGCCGAGGGGGTCTGGGGCTTGTGTTGGGAGTGCTGGGCTTGTGGTGGGGGTGCTGAGGGGATCATGGGCTTGTTTTGGAGGTGCTGGGCTTGTCATGCAGGGTGCTAGCCTTGTTTTGGGGGTGCAGAGGGGAGCTGGGCATTGTGTTGGAGGTGCTGGGCCTTGTTTTTGGGGATCTGGGTGTTGTGTTGGGGGTGCTAGGCTTGTTTTCGGGCTGCTCAGTGGAGCTGAGTGTTGTGTTGGGGGTGCTGGTCTTGTCATGAGGGTACTGAACGGGATCGGGGCGTTGTGTTGGGGGTGCTGGGCTTGTTGTGGGGGTGCTGAGGGTATGTGGGCATTGTGTTTGGGGTGCTGGGCTTTGTTGTGGGGGTGCAGAGGGGATCTGGGCCTTGTGTTGGGGGTGCTGGACTTGTCATAGTGGTGCTGAGGGGATCTGGGCATTGCGTTGGGGGTGCAGAGGGGATCTGGGCGTTGTGGTGGGGCTGCTGAGGTGATCTGGGGCATTGTTTTGGAGGTGCGGGGCTTGTAGTGGGGGTGCTGAGGGGATCTGGCCATGTTTTCGAGGTGCTGGGCCTTTTTTCCGTGGTGTAAAGGAGATCTGGGCGTTGTGTTGGGGGTGCTGGGCTTGTGGTGGGGGTGCTGAGGGGATCTGGGCGTTGTGGTGGGGGTGCTGAGGAGATCGGGGCCTTGTATTGGGGGTACTGAGGGGATCAGGGGCTTGTTTTTGAGGTGCTGGATGTGTTTTGGGAGTGCAGAGGGGATCAGGGCCTTGTGGTGGGGGTGCTGAGGGGATCTGGGCGTTGTGTTGGGGGTGCTGGGCTTGTGGTGGGGGTGCTGAGGAGAGCTAGGTCTTGCACTGGGGGTGCTGGGCTTGTTGTGGGAGTGCTGGGCCTTGTTTTGGGAGTGCAGATAGGATCAGGGCCTTGTTTTGGGGGTGCGGAGGGGATCTGGGTGGTGTGTTTGTTGTGTTGGGCTTGGGGGAGTGCCGAGGGGGTCTGGGGCTTGTGTTGGGAGTGCTGGGCTTGTGGTGGGGGTGCTGAGGGGATCATGGGCTTGTTTTGGAGGTGCTGGGCTTGTCATGCAGGGTGCTAGCCTTGTTTTGGGGGTGCAGAGGGGAGCTGGGCATTGTGTTGGAGGTGCTGGGCCTTGTTTTGGGGGATCTGGGTGTTTTGTTGGGGGTGCTAGGCTTGTTTTCGGGCTGCTCAGTGGAGCTGAGTGTTGTGTTGGGGGTGCTGGTCTTGTCATGAGGGTACTGAACGGGATCGGGGCATTGTGTTGGGGGTGCTGGGCTTGTGGTGGGGGTGCTGAGGGGATCTGGGCGTTGTGTTTGGGGTGCTGGGCTTTGTTGTGGGGGTGCTTAGGGGATCTGGGCCTTGTGTTGGGGGTGCTGGACTTGTCATAGTGGTGCTGAGGGGATCTGGGCATTGCGTTGGGGGTGCAGAGGGGATCTGGGCGTTGTGGTGGGGCTGCTGAGGTGATCTGGGGCATTGTTTTGGAGGTGCGGGGCTTGTAGTGGGGGTGCTGAGGGGATCTGGCCATGTTTTCGAGGTGCTGGGCCTTTTTTCCGTGGTGTAAAGGAGATCTGGGCGTTGTGTTGGGGGTGCTGGGCTTGTGGTGGGGGTGCTGAGGGGATCTGGGCGTTGTGGTGGGGGTGCTGAGGAGATCGGGGCCTTGTATTGGGGGTACTGAGGGGATCAGGGGCTTGTTTTTGAGGTGCTGGATGTGTTTTGGGAGTGCAGAGGGGATCAGGGCCTTGTGGTGGGGGTGCTGAGGGGATCTGGGCGTTGTGTTGGGGGTGCTGGGCTTGTGGTGGGGGTGCTGAGGAGAGCTAGGTCTTGCACTGGGGGTGCTGGGCTTGTTGTGGGAGTGCTGGGCCTTGTTTTGGGAGTGCAGATGGGATCAGGGCCTTGTTTTGGGGGTGCGGAGGGGATCTGGGTGGTGTGTTTGTTGTGTTGGGCTTGGGGGAGTGCCGAGGGGGTCTGGGGCTTGTGTTGGGAGTGCTGGGCTTGTGGTGGGGGTGCTGAGGGGATCATGGGCTTGTTTTGGAGGTGCTGGGCTTGTCATGCAGGGTGCTAGCCTTGTTTTGGGGGTGCAGAGGGGAGCTGGGCATTGTGTTGGAGGTGCTGGGCCTTGTTTTGGGGGATCTGGGTGTTGTGTTGGGGGTGCTAGGCTTGTTTTCGGGCTGCTCAGTGGAGCTGAGTGTTGTGTTGGGGGTGCTGGTCTTGTCATGAGGGTACTGAACGGGATCGGAGCATTGTGTTGGGGGTGCTGGGCTTGTTGTGGGGGTGCTGAGGGGATCTGGGCGTTGTGTTTGGGGTGCTGGGCTTTGTTGTGGGGGTGCTTAGGGGATCTGGGCCTTGTGTTGGGGGTGCTGGACTTGTCATAGTGGTGCTGAGGGGATCTGGGCATTGCGTTGGGGGTGCAGAGGGGATCTGGGCGTTGTGGTGGGGCTGCTGAGGTGATCTGGGGCATTGTTTTGGAGGTGCGGGGCTTGTAGTGGGGGTGCTGAGGGGATCTGGCCATGTTTTCGAGGTGCTGGGCCTTTTTTCCGTGGTGTAGAGGAGATCTGGGCGTTGTGTTGGGGGTGCTGGGCTTGTGGTGGGGGTGCTGAGGGGATCGGGGCCTTGTATTGGGGGTACTGAGGGGATCAGGGGCTTGTTTTTGAGGTGCTGGATGTGTTTTGGGAGTGCAGAGGGGATCAGGGCCTTGTGGTGGGGGTGCTGAGGGGATCTGGGCGTTGTGTTGGGGGTGCTGGGCTTGTGGTGGGGGTGCTGAGGAGAGCTAGGTCTTGCACTGGGGGTGCTGGGCTTGTTGTGGGAGTGCTGGGCCTTGTTTTGGGAGTGCAGATGGGATCAGGGCCTTGTTTTGGGGGTGCGGAGGGGATCTGGGTGGTGTGTTTGTTGTGTTGGGCTTGGGGGAGTGCCGAGGGGGTCTGGGGCTTGTGTTGGGAGTGCTGGGCTTGTGGTGGGGGTGCTGAGGGGATCATGGGCTTGTTTTGGAGGTGCTGGGCTTGTCATGCAGGGTGCTAGCCTTGTTTTGGGGGTGCAGAGGGGAGCTGGGCATTGTGTTGGAGGTGCTGGGCCTTGTTTTTGGGGATCTGGGTGTTGTGTTGGGGGTGCTAGGCTTGTTTTCGGGCTGCTCAGTGGAGCTGAGTGTTGTGTTGGGGGTGCTGGTCTTGTCATGAGGGTACTGAACGGGATCGGGGCGTTGTGTTGGGGGTGCTGGGCTTGTTGTGGGGGTGCTGAGGGTATGTGGGCATTGTGTTTGGGGTGCTGGGCTTTGTTGTGGGGGTGCAGAGGGGATCTGGGCCTTGTGTTGGGGGTGCTGGACTTGTCATAGTGGTGCTGAGGGGATCTGGGCATTGCGTTGGGGGTGCAGAGGGGATCTGGGCGTTGTGGTGGGGCTGCTGAGGTGATCTGGGGCATTGTTTTGGAGGTGCGGGGCTTGTAGTGGGGGTGCCTAGGGGATCTGGGCTGTGTGTTGGGGGGTTGCTCATGGGATCTGGGCGTTGTGGTGGGGCTGCTGAGGGGATCTGGGGCTTGTTTTCGAGGTGCTGGGCTTGTCATGCAGGCTGCTGGGCTTTTTGTAGAAGTGCAGAGGGGAGCTGGGCGTTGTGTTGGAGCTGCTGGGCCTTGTTTTGGGGGTGCTGAGGGGATCTGGGCCTTGTTTTGGGGTTGCTGAGGGGATCGGGGCGTTGTGTTGGGGGTGCTGGGCTTGTGGTAGGGGTGCTGAGGGGATCTGGGCATTGCGTTGGGGGTGCAGGGCTTGTGGTGGGGTTGCTGAGGGGATCGGGACGTTGTTTTCGAGGTGCTGGGCTTGTAGTGGGGGTGCTGAGGGGATCTGGCCTTGTTTTCGACGTGCTGGGCCTTTTTTCCGTGGCGCAGAGGAGATCTGGGCATTGTGTTGGGGGTGGTGGGCCTTGTGTTCTGCTTGCAGCAGCGATCTGGAGCTGTCATGGGGGTGGAGAGGGGATCTGGGCTTGTATTTCGGGTGCTGGGTCTTTTTTTAGTGGGGGTGCTGAGGGGATCTGGGCATTGTTTTGGAGGTCTTGGGCTTGTCCTGGGTGTACTGAGTGGTCAGGGCCTTGTATTGCGGGTGCTGGGCTTGTTGTGGGGTTGCTGTGTGGATCTGGGCTGTGTGTTTGTTGTGTTGAGCTTGTGGGAGTGTTGAGGGGATCATGGGCTTGTTTTTGAGGTGTTGGGCTTGTGTTGCGGGTGCTGGGCTTGTTTTGGGGGTGCAGAGGGAAGCTGGGCATTGTGTTGGAGGTGCTGGGCCTTGTGTTGGGGGATCTGGGTGTTGTGTTGGAGGTGCTAGGCTTGTTTTCGGGCTGCTCAGTGGAGCTGGGTGTTGTGTTGGGGGTGCTAGTCTTGTCGTGAGGGTACTGAACGGGATCTGGGCATTGTGTTGGGGGTGCTGGGCTTGTGGTGGGGGTGCTGAGGGGATCTGGGCGTTGTGTTTGGGGTGCTGGGCTTTGTTGTGGGGGTGCTTAGGGGATCTGGGCCTTGTGTTGGGGGTGCTGGACTTGTCATAGTGGTGCTGAGGGGATCTGGGCATTGCGTTGGGGGTGCAGAGGGGATCTGGGCGTTGTGGTGGGGCTGCTGAGGTGATCTGGGGCATTGTTTTGGAGGTGCGGGGCTTGTAGTGGGGGTGCTGAGGGGATCTGGCCATGTTTTCGAGGTGCTGGGCCTTATTTTCCGTGGTGTAGAGGAGATCTGGGCGTTGTGTTGGGGGTGCTGGGCTTGTGGTGGGGGTGCTGAGGGTATCGGGGCCTTGTATTGGGGGTACTGAGGGGATCAGGGGCTTGTTTTTGAGGTGCTGGATGTGTTTTGGGAGTGCAGAGGGGATCAGGGCCTTGTGGTGGGGGTGCTGAGGGGATCTGGGCGTTGTGTTGGGGGTGCTGGGCTTGTGGTGGGGGTGCTGAGGAGAGCTAGGTCTTGCACTGGGGGTGCTGGGCTTGTTGTGGGAGTGCTGGGCCTTGTTTTGGGAGTGCAGATGGGATCAGGGCCTTGTTTTGGGGGTGCGGAGGGGATCTGGGTGGTGTGTTTGTTGTGTTGGGCTTGGGGGAGTGCCGAGGGGGTCTGGGGCTTGTGTTGGGAGTGCTGGGCTTGTGGTGGGGGTGCTGAGGGGATCATGGGCTTGTTTTGGAGGTGCTGGGCTTGTCATGCAGGGTGCTAGCCTTGTTTTGGGGGTGCAGAGGGGAGCTGGGCATTGTGTTGGAGGTGCTGGGCCTTGTTTTGGGGGATCTGGGTGTTGTGTTGGGGGTGCTAGGCTTGTTTTCGGGCTGCTCAGTGGAGCTGAGTGTTGTGTTGGGGGTGCTGGTCTTGTCATGAGGGTACTGAACGGGATCGGGGCATTGTGTTGGGGGTGCTGGGCTTGTGGTGGGGGTGCTGAGGGGATCTGGGCGTTGTGTTTGGGGTGCTGGGCTTTGTTGTGGGGGTGCTTAGGGGATCTGGGCCTTGTGTTGGGGGTGCTGGACTTGTCATAGTGGTGCTGAGGGGATCTGGGCATTGCGTTGGGGGTGCAGAGGGGATCTGGGCGTTGTGGTGGGGCTGCTGAGGTGATCTGGGGCATTGTTTTGGAGGTGCGGGGCTTGTAGTGGGGGTGCTGAGGGGATCTGGCCATGTTTTCGAGGTGCTGGGCCTTTTTTCCGTGGTGTAGAGGAGATCTGGGCGTTGTGTTGGGGGTGCTGGGCTTGTCATGAGGGTACTGAACGGGATCGGGGCATTGTGTTGGGGGTGCTGGGCTTGTTGTGGCGGTGCTGAGGGTATGTGGGCATTGTGTTTGGGGTGCTGGACTTGTGGTGGGGGTGCTGAGGGGATCTGGGCGTTGTTGTGGGGGTGCTGGACTTGTCATAGTGGTGCTGAGGGGATCTGGGCATTGCGTTGGGGGTGCAGAGGGGATCTGGGCGTTGTGGTGGGGCTGCTGAGGGGATCTGGGGCATTGTTTTGGAGGTGCTGGGCTTGTCATGCAGGCTGCTGGGCTTTTTGTAGAAGTGCAGAGGGGAGCTGGGCGTTGTGTTGGAGCTGCTGGGCCTTGTTTTGGGGGTCCTGAGGGGATCTGGGCCTTGTTTTGGAGGTGCTGGCCTTGTGGTGGGAGTGCCTAGGGGATCTGGGCTGTGTGTTGGGGGGTTGCTCATGGGATCTGGGCGTTGTGGTGGGGCTGCTGAGGGGATCTGGGGCTTGTTTTCGAGGTGCTGGGCTTGTCATGCAGGCTGCTGGGCTTTTTGTAGAAGTGCAGAGGGGATCTGGGCCTTGTTTTGGGGTTGCTGAGGGGATCGGGGCATTGTGTTGGGGGTGCTGGGCTTGTGGTAGGGGTGCTGAGGGGATCTGGGCATTGCGTTGGGGGTGCAGGGCTTGTGGTGGGGTTGCTGAGGGGATCGGGACGTTGTTTTCGAGGTGCTGGGCTTGTAGTGGGGGTGCTGAGGGGATCTGGCCTTGTTTTCGACGTGCTGGGCCTTTTTTCCGTGGCGCAGAGGAGATCTGGGCATTGTGTTGGGGGTGGTGGGCCTTGTGTTCTGCTTGCAGCAGCGATCTGGAGCTGTCATGGGGGTGCAGAGGGGATCTGGGCTTGTATTTCGGGTGCTGGGTCTTTTTTTAGTGGGGGTGCTGAGGGGATCTGGGCATTGTTTTGGAGGTCTTGGGCTTGTCCTGGGTGTACTGAGTGGTCAGGGCCTTGTATTGCGGGTGCTGGGCTTGTTGTGGGGTTGCTGTGTGGATCTGGGCTGTGTGTTTGTTGTGTTGAGCTTGTGGGAGTGTTGAGGGGATCATGGGCTTGTTTTTGAGGTGTTGGGCTTGTGTTGCGGGTGCTGGGCTTGTTTTGGGGGTGCAGAGGGAAGCTGGGCATTGTGTTGGAGGTGCTGGGCCTTGTGTCGGGGGATCTGGGTGTTGTGTTGGGGGTGCTAGGCTTGTTTTCGGGCTGCTCAGTGGAGCTGGGTGTTGTGTTGGGGGTGCTGGTCTTGTCATGAGGGTACTGAACGGGATCTGGGCGTTGTGTTGGGGGTGCTGGGCTTGTGGTGGGGGTGCTGAGGGGATCTGGGTGTTGTGTTTGGGGTGCTGGGCTTTGTTGTTGGGGTGCTTAGGGGATCTGGGCCTTGTGTTGGGGGTGCTGGACTTGTCATAGTGGTGCTGAGGGGATCTGGGCATTGCGTTGGGGGTGCAGAGGGAATCTGGGCGTTGTGGTGGGGCTGCTGAGGTGATCTGGGGCATTGTTTTGGAGGTGTGGGGCTTGTAGTGGGGGTGCTGAGGGGATCTGGCCATGTTTTCGAGGTGCTGGGCCTTTTTTCCGTGGTGTAGAGGAGATCTGGGCGTTGTGTTGGGGGTGCTGGGCTTGTGGTGGGGGTGCTGAGGGGATCGGGGCCTTGTATTGGGGGTACTGAGGGGATCAGGGGCTTGTTTTTGAGGTGCTGGATGTGTTTTGGGAGTGCAGAGGGGATCAGGGCCTTGTGGTGGGGGTGCTGAGGGGATCTGGGCGTTGTGTTGGGGGTGCTGGGCTTGTGGTGGGGGTGCTGAGGAGAGCTAGGTCTTGCACTGGGGGTGCTGGGCTTGTTGTGGGAGTGCTGGGCCTTGTTTTGGGAGTGCAGATGGGATCAGGGCCTTGTTTTGGGGGTGCGGAGGGGATCTGGGTGGTGTGTTTGTTGTGTTGGGCTTGGGGGAGTGCCGAGGGGGTCTGGGGCTTGTGTTGGGAGTGCTGGGCTTGTGGTGGGGGTGCTGAGGGGATCATGGGCTTGTTTTGGAGGTGCTGGGCTTGTCATGCAGGGTGCTAGCCTTGTTTTGGGGGTGCAGAGGGGAGCTGGGCATTGTGTTGGAGGTGCTGGGCCTTGTTTTTGGGGGATCTGGGTGTTGTGTTGGGGGTGCTAGGCTTGTTTTCGGGCTGCTCAGTGGAGCTGAGTGTTGTGTTGGGGGTGCTGGTCTTGTCATGAGGGTACTGAACGGGATCGGGGCGTTGTGTTGGGGGTGCTGGGCTTGTTGTGGGGGTGCTGAGGGTATGTGGGCATTGTGTTTGGGGTGCTGGGCTTTGTTGTGGGGGTGCAGAGGGGATCTGGGCATTGCGTTGGGGGTGCAGGGCTTGTGGTGGGGTTGCTGAGGGGATCGGGACGTTGTTTTCGAGGTGCTGGGCTTGTAGTGGGGGTGCTGAGGGGATCTGGCCTTGTTTTCGACGTGCTGGGCCTTTTTTCCGTGGCGCAGAGGAGATCTGGGCATTGTGTTGGGGGTGGTGGGCCTTGTGTTCTGCTTGCAGCAGCGATCTGGAGCTGTCATGGGGGTGGAGAGGGGATGTGGGCTTGTATTTCGGGTGCTGGGTCTTTTTTTAGTGGGGGTGCTGAGGGGATCTGGGCATTGTTTTGGAGGTCTTGGGCTTGTCCTGGGTGTACTGAGTGGTCAGGGCCTTGTATTGCGGGTGCTGGGCTTGTTGTGGGGTTGCTGTGTGGATCTGGGCTGTGTGTTTGTTGTGTTGAGCTTGTGGGAGTGTTGAGGGGATCATGGGCTTGTTTTTGAGGTGTTGGGCTTGTGTTGCGGGTGCTGGGCTTGTTTTGGGGGTGCAGAGGGAAGCTGGGCATTGTGTTGGAGGTGCTGGGCCTTGTGTCGGGGGATCTGGGTGTTGTGTTGGGGGTGCTAGGCTTGTTTTCGGGCTGCTCAGTGGAGCTGGGTGTTGTGTTGGGGGTGCTAGTCTTGTCATGAGGGTACTGAACGGGATCTGGGCGTTGTGTTGGGGGTGCTGGGCTTGTGGTGGGGGTGCTGAGGGGATCTGGGCGTTGTGTTTGGGGTGCTGGGCTTTGTTGTGGGGGTGCTTAGGGGATCTGGGCCTTGTGTTGGGGGTGCTGGACTTGTCATAGTGGTGCTGAGGGGATCTGGGCATTGCGTTGGGGGTGCAGAGGGGATCTGGGCGTTGTGGTGGGGCTGCTGAGGTGATCTGGGGCATTGTTTTGGAGGTGCGGGGCTTGTAGTGGGGATGCTGAGGGGATCTGGCCATGTTTTCGAGGTGCTGGGCCTTATTTTCCGTGGTGTAGAGGAGATCTGGGTGTTGTGTTGGGGGTGCTGGGCTTGTGGTGGGGGTGCTGAGGGGATCGGGGCCTTGTATTGGGGGTACTGAGGGGATCAGGGGCTTGTTTTTGAGGTGCTGGATGTGTTTTGGGAGTGCAGAGGGGATCAGGGCCTTGTGGTGGGGGTGCTGAGGGGATCTGGGCGTTGTGTTGGGGGTGCTGGGCTTGTGGTGGGGGTGCTGAGGAGAGCTAGGTCTTGCACTGGGGGTGCTGGGCTTGTTGTGGGAGTGCTGGGCCTTGTTTTGGGAGTGCAGATGGGATCAGGGCCTTGTTTTGGGGGTGCGGAGGGGATCTGGGTGGTGTGTTTGTTGTGTTGGGCTTGGGGGAGTGCCGAGGGGGTCTGGGGCTTGTGTTGGGAGTGCTGGGCTTGTGGTGGGGGTGCTGAGGGGATCATGGGCTTGTTTTGGAGGTGCTGGGCTTGTCATGCAGGGTGCTAGCCTTGTTTTGGGGGTGCAGAGGGGAGCTGGGCATTGTGTTGGAGGTGCTGGGCCTTGTTTTGGGGGATCTGGGTGTTGTGTTGGGGGTGCTAGGCTTGTTTTCGGGCTGCTCAGTGGAGCTGAGTGTTGTGTTGGGGGTGCTGGTCTTGTCATGAGGGTACTGAACGGGATCGGGGCATTGTGTTGGGGGTGCTGGGCTTGTGGTGGGGGTGCTGAGGGGATCTGGGCGTTGTGTTTGGGGTGCTGGGCTTTGTTGTGGGGGTGCTTAGGGGATCTGGG
Source organism: Struthio camelus (assembly GCF_040807025.1). Lineage (NCBI taxonomy): Eukaryota > Metazoa > Chordata > Aves > Struthioniformes > Struthionidae > Struthio > Struthio camelus. Next base: position 8,096,012 of record NC_090944.1, on the reverse strand, counting down.
CCTTGTGTTGGGGGTGCTGGACTTGTCATAGTGGTGCTGAGGGGATCTGGGCATTGCGTTGGGGGTGCAGAGGGGATCTGGGCATTGTGGTGGGGCTGCTGAGGTGATCTGGGGCATTGTTTTGGAGGTGCGGGGCTTGTAGTGGGGGTGCTGAGGGGATCTGGCCATGTTTTCGAGGTGCTGGGCCTTTTTTCCGTGGTGTAGAGGAGATCTGGGCGTTGTGTTGGGGGTGCTGGGCTTGTCATGAGGGTACTGAACGGGATCGGGGCATTGTGTTGGGGGTGCTGGGCTTGTTGTGGCGGTGCTGAGGGTATGTGGGCATTGTGTTTGGGGTGCTGGACTTGTGGTGGGGGTGCTGAGGGGATCTGGGCGTTGTTGTGGGGGTGCTGGACTTGTCATAGTGGTGCTGAGGGGATCTGGGCATTGCGTTGGGGGTGCAGAGGGGATCTGGGCGTTGTGGTGGGGCTGCTGAGGGGATCTGGGGCATTGTTTTGGAGGTGCTGGGCTTGTCATGCAGGCTGCTGGGCTTTTTGTAGAAGTGCAGAGGGGAGCTGGGCGTTGTGTTGGAGCTGCTGGGCCTTGTTTTGGGGGTCCTGAGGGGATCTGGGCCTTGTTTTGGAGGTGCTGGCCTTGTGGTGGGAGTGCCTAGGGGATCTGGGCTGTGTGTTGGGGGGTTGCTCATGGGATCTGGGCGTTGTGGTGGGGCTGCTGAGGGGATCTGGGGCTTGTTTTCGAGGTGCTGGGCTTGTCATGCAGGCTGCTGGGCTTTTTGTAGAAGTGCAGAGGGGATCTGGGCCTTGTTTTGGGGTTGCTGAGGGGATCGGGGCATTGTGTTGGGGGTGCTGGGCTTGTGGTAGGGGTGCTGAGGGGATCTGGGCATTGCGTTGGGGGTGCAGGGCTTGTGGTGGGGTTGCTGAGGGGATCGGGACGTTGTTTTCGAGGTGCTGGGCTTGTAGTGGGGGTGCTGAGGGGATCTGGCCTTGTTTTCGACGTGCTGGGCCTTTTTTCCGTGGCGCAGAGGAGATCTGGGCATTGTGTTGGGGGTGGTGGGCCTTGTGTTCTGCTTGCAGCAGCGATCTGGAGCTGTCATGGGGGTGGAGAGGGGATCTGGGCTTGTATTTCGGGTGCTGGGTCTTTTTTTAGTGGGGGTGCTGAGGGGATCTGGGCATTGTTTTGGAGGTCTTGGGCTTGTCCTGGGTGTACTGAGTGGTCAGGGCCTTGTATTGCGGGTGCTGGGCTTGTTGTGGGGTTGCTGTGTGGATCTGGGCTGTGTGTTTGTTGTGTTGAGCTTGTGGGAGTGTTGAGGGGATCATGGGCTTGTTTTTGAGGTGTTGGGCTTGTGTTGCGGGTGCTGGGCTTGTTTTGGGGGTGCAGAGGGAAGCTGGGCATTGTGTTGGAGGTGCTGGGCCTTGTGTCGGGGGATCTGGGTGTTGTGTTGGGGGTGCTAGGCTTGTTTTCGGGCTGCTCAGTGGAGCTGGGTGTTGTGTTGGGGGTGCTAGTCTTGTCATGAGGGTACTGAACGGGATCTGGGCGTTGTGTTGGGGGTGCTGGGCTTGTGGTGGGGGTGCTGAGGGGATCTGGGCGTTGTGTTTGGGGTGCTGGGCTTTGTTGTGGGGGTGCTTAGGGGATCTGGGCCTTGTGTTGGGGGTGCTGGACTTGTCATAGTGGTGCTGAGGGGATCTGGGCATTGCGTTGGGGGTGCAGAGGGGATCTGGGCGTTGTGGTGGGGCTGCTGAGGTGATCTGGGGCATTGTTTTGGAGGTGTGGGGCTTGTAGTGGGGGTGCTGAGGGGATCTGGCCATGTTTTCGAGGTGCTGGGCCTTTTTTCCGTGGTGTAGAGGAGATCTGGGCGTTGTGTTGGGGGTGCTGGGCTTGTGGTGGGGGTGCTGAGGGGATCGGGGCCTTGTATTGGGGGTACTGAGGGGATCAGGGGCTTGTTTTTGAGGTGCTGGATGTGTTTTGGGAGTGCAGAGGGGATCAGGGCCTTGTGGTGGGGGTGCTGAGGGGATCTGGGCGTTGTGTTGGGGGTGCTGGGCTTGTGGTGGGGGTGCTGAGGAGAGCTAGGTCTTGCACTGGGGGTGCTGGGCTTGTTGTGGGAGTGCTGGGCCTTGTTTTGGGAGTGCAGATGGGATCAGGGCCTTGTTTTGGGGGTGCGGAGGGGATCTGGGTGGTGTGTTTGTTGTGTTGGGCTTGGGGGAGTGCCGAGGGGGTCTGGGGCTTGTGTTGGGAGTGCTGGGCTTGTGGTGGGGGTGCTGAGGGGATCATGGGCTTGTTTTGGAGGTGCTGGGCTTGTCATGCAGGGTGCTAGCCTTGTTTTGGGGGTGCAGAGGGGAGCTGGGCATTGTGTTGGAGGTGCTGGGCCTTGTTTTTGGGGATCTGGGTGTTGTGTTGGGGGTGCTAGGCTTGTTTTCGGGCTGCTCAGTGGAGCTGAGTGTTGTGTTGGGGGTGCTGGTCTTGTCATGAGGGTACTGAACGGGATCGGGGCATTGTGTTGGGGGTGCTGGGCTTGTGGTGGGGGTGCTGAGGGGATCTGGGCGTTGTGTTTGGGGTGCTGGGCTTTGTTGTGGGGGTGCTTAGGGGATCTGGGCCTTGTGTTGGGGGTGCTGGACTTGTCATAGTGGTGCTGAGGGGATCTGGGCATTGCGTTGGGGGTGCAGAGGGGATCTGGGCGTTGTGGTGGGGCTGCTGAGGTGATCTGGGGCATTGTTTTGGAGGTGCGGGGCTTGTAGTGGGGGTGCTGAGGGGATCTGGCCATGTTTTCGAGGTGCTGGGCCTTTTTTCCGTGGTGTAGAGGAGATCTGGGCGTTGTGTTGGGGGTGCTGGGCTTGTGGTGGGGGTGCTGAGGGGATCTGGGCGTTGTGGTGGGGGTGCTGAGGAGATCGGGGCCTTGTATTGGGGGTACTGAGGGGATCAGGGGCTTGTTTTTGAGGTGCTGGATGTGTTTTGGGAGTGCAGAGGGGATCAGGGCCTTGTGGTGGGGGTGCTGAGGGGATCTGGGCGTTGTGTTGGGGGTGCTGGGCTTGTGGTGGGGGTGCTGAGGAGAGCTAGGTCTTGCACTGGGGGTGCTGGGCTTGTTGTGGGAGTGCTGGGCCTTGTTTTGGGAGTGCAGATGGGATCAGGGCCTTGTTTTGGGGGTGCGGAGGGGATCTGGGTGGTGTGTTTGTTGTGTTGGGCTTGGGGGAGTGCCGAGGGGGTCTGGGGCTTGTGTTGGGAGTGCTGGGCTTGTGGTGGGGGTGCTGAGGGGATCATGGGCTTGTTTTGGAGGTGCTGGGCTTGTCATGCAGGGTGCTAGCCTTGTTTTGGGGGTGCAGAGGGGAGCTGGGCATTGTGTTGGAGGTGCTGGGCCTTGTTTTGGGGGATCTGGGTGTTGTGTTGGGGGTGCTAGGCTTGTTTTCGGGCTGCTCAGTGGAGCTGAGTGTTGTGTTGGGGGTGCTGGTCTTGTCATGAGGGTACTGAACGGGATCGGGGCATTGTGTTGGGGGTGCTGGGCTTGTGGTGGGGGTGCTGAGGGGATCTGGGCGTTGTGTTTGGGGTGCTGGGCTTTGTTGTGGGGGTGCTTAGGGGATCTGGGCCTTGTGTTGGGGGTGCTGGACTTGTCATAGTGGTGCTGAGGGGATCTGGGCATTGCGTTGGGGGTGCAGAGGGGATCTGGGCGTTGTGGTGGGGCTGCTGAGGTGATCTGGGGCATTGTTTTGGAGGTGCTGGGCTTGTCATGCAGGCTGCTGGGCTTTTTGTAGAAGTGCAGAGGGGAGCTGGGCGTTGTGTTGGAGCTGCTGGGCCTTGTTTTGGGGGTGCTGAGGGGATCTGGGCCTTGTTTTGGAGGTGCTGGCCTTGTGGTGGGAGTGCCTAGGGGATTTGGGCTGTGTGTTGGGGGGTTGCTCATGGGATCTGGGCGTTGTGGTGGGGCTGCTGAGGGGATCTGGGGCTTGTTTTCGAGGTGCTGGGCTTGTCATGCAGGCTGCTGGGCTTTTTGTAGAAGTGCAGAGGGGAGCTGGGCGTTGTGTTGGAGCTGCTGGGCCTTGTTTTGGGGGTGCTGAGGGGATCTGGGCCTTGTTTTGGGGTTGCTGAGGGGATCGGGGCATTGTGTTGGGGGTGCTGGGCTTGTGGTAGGGGTGCTGAGGGGATCTGGGCATTGCGTTGGGGGTGCAGGGCTTGTGGTGGGGTTGCTGAGGGGATCGGGACGTTGTTTTCGAGGTGCTGGGCTTGTAGTGGGGGTGCTGAGGGGATCTGGCCTTGTTTTCGACGTGCTGGGCCTTTTTTCCGTGGCGCAGAGGAGATCTGGGCATTGTGTTGGGGGTGGTGGGCCTTGTGTTCTGCTTGCAGCAGCGATCTGGAGCTGTCATGGGGGTGGAGAGGGGATCTGGGCTTGTATTTCGGGTGCTGGGTCTTTTTTTAGTGGGGGTGCTGAGGGGATCTGGGCATTGTTTTGGAGGTCTTGGGCTTGTCCTGGGTGTACTGAGTGGTCAGGGCCTTGTATTGCGGGTGCTGGGCTTGTTGTGGGGTTGCTGTGTGGATCTGGGCTGTGTGTTTGTTGTGTTGAGCTTGTGGGAGTGTTGAGGGGATCATGGGCTTGTTTTTGAGGTGTTGGGCTTGTGTTGCGGGTGCTGGGCTTGTTTTGGGGGTGCAGAGGGAAGCTGGGCATTGTGTTGGAGGTGCTGGGCCTTGTGTCGGGGGATCTGGGTGTTGTGTTGGGGGTGCTAGGCTTGTTTTCGGGCTGCTCAGTGGAGCTGGGTGTTGTGTTGGGGGTGCTAGTCTTGTCATGAGGGTACTGAACGGGATCTGGGCGTTGTGTTGGGGGTGCTGGGCTTGTGGTGGGGGTGCTGAGGGGATCTGGGCGTTGTGTTTGGGGTGCTGGGCTTTGTTGTGGGGGTGCTTAGGGGATCTGGGCCTTGTGTTGGGGGTGCTGGACTTGTCATAGTGGTGCTGAGGGGATCTGGGCATTGCGTTGGGGGTGCAGAGGGGATCTGGGCGTTGTGGTGGGGCTGCTGAGGTGATCTGGGGCATTGTTTTGGAGGTGCGGGGCTTGTAGTGGGGGTGCTGAGGGGATCTGGCCATGTTTTCGAGGTGCTGGGCCTTATTTTCCGTGGTGTAGAGGAGATCTGGGCGTTGTGTTGGGGGTGCTGGGCTTGTGGTGGGGGTGCTGAGGGTATCGGGGCCTTGTATTGGGGGTACTGAGGGGATCAGGGGCTTGTTTTTGAGGTGCTGGATGTGTTTTGGGAGTGCAGAGGGGATCAGGGCCTTGTGGTGGGGGTGCTGAGGGGATCTGGGCGTTGTGTTGGGGGTGCTGGGCTTGTGGTGGGGGTGCTGAGGAGAGCTAGGTCTTGCACTGGGGGTGCTGGGCTTGTTGTGGGAGTGCTGGGCCTTGTTTTGGGAGTGCAGATGGGATCAGGGCCTTGTTTTGGGGGTGCGGAGGGGATCTGGGTGGTGTGTTTGTTGTGTTGGGCTTGGGGGAGTGCCGAGGGGGTCTGGGGCTTGTGTTGGGAGTGCTGGGCTTGTGGTGGGGGTGCTGAGGGGATCATGGGCTTGTTTTGGAGGTGCTGGGCTTGTCATGCAGGGTGCTAGCCTTGTTTTGGGGGTGCAGAGGGGAGCTGGGCATTGTGTTGGAGGTGCTGGGCCTTGTTTTGGGGGATCTGGGTGTTGTGTTGGGGGTGCTAGGCTTGTTTTCGGGCTGCTCAGTGGAGCTGAGTGTTGTGTTGGGGGTGCTGGTCTTGTCATGAGGGTACTGAACGGGATCGGGGCATTGTGTTGGGGGTGCTGGGCTTGTGGTGGGGGTGCTGAGGGGATCTGGGCGTTGTGTTTGGGGTGCTGGGCTTTGTTGTGGGGGTGCTTAGGGGATCTGGGCCTTGTGTTGGGGGTGCTGGACTTGTCATAGTGGTGCTGAGGGGATCTGGGCATTGCGTTGGGGGTGCAGAGGGGATCTGGGCGTTGTGGTGGGGCTGCTGAGGTGATCTGGGGCATTGTTTTGGAGGTGCGGGGCTTGTAGTGGGGGTGCTGAGGGGATCTGGCCATGTTTTCGAGGTGCTGGGCCTTTTTTCCGTGGTGTAGAGGAGATCTGGGCGTTGTGTTGGGGGTGCTGGGCTTGTCATGAGGGTACTGAACGGGATCGGGGCATTGTGTTGGGGGTGCTGGGCTTGTTGTGGCGGTGCTGAGGGTATGTGGGCATTGTGTTTGGGGTGCTGGACTTGTGGTGGGGGTGCTGAGGGGATCTGGGCGTTGTTGTGGGGGTGCTGGACTTGTCATAGTGGTGCTGAGGGGATCTGGGCATTGCGTTGGGGGTGCAGAGGGGATCTGGGCGTTGTGGTGGGGCTGCTGAGGGGATCTGGGGCATTGTTTTGGAGGTGCTGGGCTTGTCATGCAGGCTGCTGGGCTTTTTGTAGAAGTGCAGAGGGGAGCTGGGCGTTGTGTTGGAGCTGCTGGGCCTTGTTTTGGGGGTCCTGAGGGGATCTGGGCCTTGTTTTGGAGGTGCTGGCCTTGTGGTGGGAGTGCCTAGGGGATCTGGGCTGTGTGTTGGGGGGTTGCTCATGGGATCTGGGCGTTGTGGTGGGGCTGCTGAGGGGATCTGGGGCTTGTTTTCGAGGTGCTGGGCTTGTCATGCAGGCTGCTGGGCTTTTTGTAGAAGTGCAGAGGGGATCTGGGCCTTGTTTTGGGGTTGCTGAGGGGATCGGGGCATTGTGTTGGGGGTGCTGGGCTTGTGGTAGGGGTGCTGAGGGGATCTGGGCATTGCGTTGGGGGTGCAGGGCTTGTGGTGGGGTTGCTGAGGGGATCGGGACGTTGTTTTCGAGGTGCTGGGCTTGTAGTGGGGGTGCTGAGGGGATCTGGCCTTGTTTTCGACGTGCTGGGCCTTTTTTCCGTGGCGCAGAGGAGATCTGGGCATTGTGTTGGGGGTGGTGGGCCTTGTGTTCTGCTTGCAGCAGCGATCTGGAGCTGTCATGGGGGTGCAGAGGGGATCTGGGCTTGTATTTCGGGTGCTGGGTCTTTTTTTAGTGGGGGTGCTGAGGGGATCTGGGCATTGTTTTGGAGGTCTTGGGCTTGTCCTGGGTGTACTGAGTGGTCAGGGCCTTGTATTGCGGGTGCTGGGCTTGTTGTGGGGTTGCTGTGTGGATCTGGGCTGTGTGTTTGTTGTGTTGAGCTTGTGGGAGTGTTGAGGGGATCATGGGCTTGTTTTTGAGGTGTTGGGCTTGTGTTGCGGGTGCTGGGCTTGTTTTGGGGGTGCAGAGGGAAGCTGGGCATTGTGTTGGAGGTGCTGGGCCTTGTGTCGGGGGATCTGGGTGTTGTGTTGGGGGTGCTAGGCTTGTTTTCGGGCTGCTCAGTGGAGCTGGGTGTTGTGTTGGGGGTGCTGGTCTTGTCATGAGGGTACTGAACGGGATCTGGGCGTTGTGTTGGGGGTGCTGGGCTTGTGGTGGGGGTGCTGAGGGGATCTGGGTGTTGTGTTTGGGGTGCTGGGCTTTGTTGTTGGGGTGCTTAGGGGATCTGGGCCTTGTGTTGGGGGTGCTGGACTTGTCATAGTGGTGCTGAGGGGATCTGGGCATTGCGTTGGGGGTGCAGAGGGAATCTGGGCGTTGTGGTGGGGCTGCTGAGGTGATCTGGGGCATTGTTTTGGAGGTGTGGGGCTTGTAGTGGGGGTGCTGAGGGGATCTGGCCATGTTTTCGAGGTGCTGGGCCTTTTTTCCGTGGTGTAGAGGAGATCTGGGCGTTGTGTTGGGGGTGCTGGGCTTGTGGTGGGGGTGCTGAGGGGATCGGGGCCTTGTATTGGGGGTACTGAGGGGATCAGGGGCTTGTTTTTGAGGTGCTGGATGTGTTTTGGGAGTGCAGAGGGGATCAGGGCCTTGTGGTGGGGGTGCTGAGGGGATCTGGGCGTTGTGTTGGGGGTGCTGGGCTTGTGGTGGGGGTGCTGAGGAGAGCTAGGTCTTGCACTGGGGGTGCTGGGCTTGTTGTGGGAGTGCTGGGCCTTGTTTTGGGAGTGCAGATGGGATCAGGGCCTTGTTTTGGGGGTGCGGAGGGGATCTGGGTGGTGTGTTTGTTGTGTTGGGCTTGGGGGAGTGCCGAGGGGGTCTGGGGCTTGTGTTGGGAGTGCTGGGCTTGTGGTGGGGGTGCTGAGGGGATCATGGGCTTGTTTTGGAGGTGCTGGGCTTGTCATGCAGGGTGCTAGCCTTGTTTTGGGGGTGCAGAGGGGAGCTGGGCATTGTGTTGGAGGTGCTGGGCCTTGTTTTTGGGGGATCTGGGTGTTGTGTTGGGGGTGCTAGGCTTGTTTTCGGGCTGCTCAGTGGAGCTGAGTGTTGTGTTGGGGGTGCTGGTCTTGTCATGAGGGTACTGAACGGGATCGGGGCGTTGTGTTGGGGGTGCTGGGCTTGTTGTGGGGGTGCTGAGGGTATGTGGGCATTGTGTTTGGGGTGCTGGGCTTTGTTGTGGGGGTGCAGAGGGGATCTGGGCATTGCGTTGGGGGTGCAGGGCTTGTGGTGGGGTTGCTGAGGGGATCGGGACGTTGTTTTCGAGGTGCTGGGCTTGTAGTGGGGGTGCTGAGGGGATCTGGCCTTGTTTTCGACGTGCTGGGCCTTTTTTCCGTGGCGCAGAGGAGATCTGGGCATTGTGTTGGGGGTGGTGGGCCTTGTGTTCTGCTTGCAGCAGCGATCTGGAGCTGTCATGGGGGTGGAGAGGGGATGTGGGCTTGTATTTCGGGTGCTGGGTCTTTTTTTAGTGGGGGTGCTGAGGGGATCTGGGCATTGTTTTGGAGGTCTTGGGCTTGTCCTGGGTGTACTGAGTGGTCAGGGCCTTGTATTGCGGGTGCTGGGCTTGTTGTGGGGTTGCTGTGTGGATCTGGGCTGTGTGTTTGTTGTGTTGAGCTTGTGGGAGTGTTGAGGGGATCATGGGCTTGTTTTTGAGGTGTTGGGCTTGTGTTGCGGGTGCTGGGCTTGTTTTGGGGGTGCAGAGGGAAGCTGGGCATTGTGTTGGAGGTGCTGGGCCTTGTGTCGGGGGATCTGGGTGTTGTGTTGGGGGTGCTAGGCTTGTTTTCGGGCTGCTCAGTGGAGCTGGGTGTTGTGTTGGGGGTGCTAGTCTTGTCATGAGGGTACTGAACGGGATCTGGGCGTTGTGTTGGGGGTGCTGGGCTTGTGGTGGGGGTGCTGAGGGGATCTGGGCGTTGTGTTTGGGGTGCTGGGCTTTGTTGTGGGGGTGCTTAGGGGATCTGGGCCTTGTGTTGGGGGTGCTGGACTTGTCATAGTGGTGCTGAGGGGATCTGGGCATTGCGTTGGGGGTGCAGAGGGGATCTGGGCGTTGTGGTGGGGCTGCTGAGGTGATCTGGGGCATTGTTTTGGAGGTGCGGGGCTTGTAGTGGGGGTGCTGAGGGGATCTGGCCATGTTTTCGAGGTGCTGGGCCTTTTTTCCGTGGTGTAGAGGAGATCTGGGCGTTGTGTTGGGGGTGCTGGGCTTGTGGTGGGGGTGCTGAGGGGATCGGGGCCTTGTATTGGGGGTACTGAGGGGATCAGGGGCTTGTTTTTGAGGTGCTGGATGTGTTTTGGGAGTGCAGAGGGGATCAGGGCCTTGTGGTGGGGGTGCTGAGGGGATCTGGGCGTTGTGTTGGGGGTGCTGGGCTTGTGGTGGGGGTGCTGAGGAGAGCTAGGTCTTGCACTGGGGGTGCTGGGCTTGTTGTGGGAGTGCTGGGCCTTGTTTTGGGAGTGCAGATGGGATCAGGGCCTTGTTTTGGGGGTGCGGAGGGGATCTGGGTGGTGTGTTTGTTGTGTTGGGCTTGGGGGAGTGCCGAGGGGGTCTGGGGCTTGTGTTGGGAGTGCTGGGCTTGTGGTGGGGGTGCTGAGGGGATCATGGGCTTGTTTTGGAGGTGCTGGGCTTGTCATGCAGGGTGCTAGCCTTGTTTTGGGGGTGCAGAGGGGAGCTGGGCATTGTGTTGGAGGTGCTGGGCCTTGTTTTTGGGGGATCTGGGTGTTGTGTTGGGGGTGCTAGGCTTGTTTTCGGGCTGCTCAGTGGAGCTGAGTGTTGTGTTGGGGGTGCTGGTCTTGTCATGAGGGTACTGAACGGGATCGGGGCGTTGTGTTGGGGGTGCTGGGCTTGTTGTGGGGGTGCTGAGGGTATGTGGGCATTGTGTTTGGGGTGCTGGGCTTTGTTGTGGGGGTGCAGAGGGGATCTGGGCATTGCGTTGGGGGTGCAGGGCTTGTGGTGGGGTTGCTGAGGGGATCGGGACGTTGTTTTCGAGGTGCTGGGCTTGTAGTGGGGGTGCTGAGGGGATCTGGCCTTGTTTTCGACGTGCTGGGCCTTTTTTCCGTGGCGCAGAGGAGATCTGGGCATTGTGTTGGGGGTGGTGGGCCTTGTGTTCTGCTTGCAGCAGCGATCTGGAGCTGTCATGGGGGTGGAGAGGGGATGTGGGCTTGTATTTCGGGTGCTGGGTCTTTTTTTAGTGGGGGTGCTGAGGGGATCTGGGCATTGTTTTGGAGGTCTTGGGCTTGTCCTGGGTGTACTGAGTGGTCAGGGCCTTGTATTGCGGGTGCTGGGCTTGTTGTGGGGTTGCTGTGTGGATCTGGGCTGTGTGTTTGTTGTGTTGAGCTTGTGGGAGTGTTGAGGGGATCATGGGCTTGTTTTTGAGGTGTTGGGCTTGTGTTGCGGGTGCTGGGCTTGTTTTGGGGGTGCAGAGGGAAGCTGGGCATTGTGTTGGAGGTGCTGGGCCTTGTGTCGGGGGATCTGGGTGTTGTGTTGGGGGTGCTAGGCTTGTTTTCGGGCTGCTCAGTGGAGCTGGGTGTTGTGTTGGGGGTGCTAGTCTTGTCATGAGGGTACTGAACGGGATCTGGGCGTTGTGTTGGGGGTGCTGGGCTTGTGGTGGGGGTGCTGAGGGGATCTGGGCGTTGTGTTTGGGGTGCTGGGCTTTGTTGTGGGGGTGCTTAGGGGATCTGGGCCTTGTGTTGGGGGTGCTGGACTTGTCATAGTGGTGCTGAGGGGATCTGGGCATTGCGTTGGGGGTGCAGAGGGGATCTGGGCGTTGTGGTGGGGCTGCTGAGGTGATCTGGGGCATTGTTTTGGAGGTGCGGGGCTTGTAGTGGGGATGCTGAGGGGATCTGGCCATGTTTTCGAGGTGCTGGGCCTTATTTTCCGTGGTGTAGAGGAGATCTGGGTGTTGTGTTGGGGGTGCTGGGCTTGTGGTGGGGGTGCTGAGGGGATCGGGGCCTTGTATTGGGGGTACTGAGGGGATCAGGGGCTTGTTTTTGAGGTGCTGGATGTGTTTTGGGAGTGCAGAGGGGATCAGGGCCTTGTGGTGGGGGTGCTGAGGGGATCTGGGCGTTGTGTTGGGGGTGCTGGGCTTGTGGTGGGGGTGCTGAGGAGAGCTAGGTCTTGCACTGGGGGTGCTGGGCTTGTTGTGGGAGTGCTGGGCCTTGTTTTGGGAGTGCAGATGGGATCAGGGCCTTGTTTTGGGGGTGCGGAGGGGATCTGGGTGGTGTGTTTGTTGTGTTGGGCTTGGGGGAGTGCCGAGGGGGTCTGGGGCTTGTGTTGGGAGTGCTGGGCTTGTGGTGGGGGTGCTGAGGGGATCATGGGCTTGTTTTGGAGGTGCTGGGCTTGTCATGCAGGGTGCTAGCCTTGTTTTGGGGGTGCAGAGGGGAGCTGGGCATTGTGTTGGAGGTGCTGGGCCTTGTTTTGGGGGATCTGGGTGTTGTGTTGGGGGTGCTAGGCTTGTTTTCGGGCTGCTCAGTGGAGCTGAGTGTTGTGTTGGGGGTGCTGGTCTTGTCATGAGGGTACTGAACGGGATCGGGGCATTGTGTTGGGGGTGCTGGGCTTGTGGTGGGGGTGCTGAGGGGATCTGGGCGTTGTGTTTGGGGTGCTGGGCTTTGTTGTGGGGGTGCTTAGGGGATCTGGGCCTTGTGTTGGGGGTGCTGGACTTGTCATAGTGGTGCTGAGGGGATCTGGGCATTGCGTTGGGGGTGCAGAGGGGATCTGGGCATTGTGGTGGGGCTGCTGAGGTGATCTGGGGCATTGTTTTGGAGGTGCGGGGCTTGTAGTGGGGGTGCTGAGGGGATCTGGCCATGTTTTCGAGGTGCTGGGCCTTTTTTCCGTGGTGTAGAGGAGATCTGGGCGTTGTGTTGGGGGTGCTGGGCTTGTCATGAGGGTACTGAACGGGATCGGGGCATTGTGTTGGGGGTGCTGGGCTTGTTGTGGCGGTGCTGAGGGTATGTGGGCATTGTGTTTGGGGTGCTGGACTTGTGGTGGGGGTGCTGAGGGGATCTGGGCGTTGTTGTGGGGGTGCTGGACTTGTCATAGTGGTGCTGAGGGGATCTGGGCATTGCGTTGGGGGTGCAGAGGGGATCTGGGCGTTGTGGTGGGGCTGCTGAGGGGATCTGGGGCATTGTTTTGGAGGTGCTGGGCTTGTCATGCAGGCTGCTGGGCTTTTTGTAGAAGTGCAGAGGGGAGCTGGGCGTTGTGTTGGAGCTGCTGGGCCTTGTTTTGGGGGTCCTGAGGGGATCTGGGCCTTGTTTTGGAGGTGCTGGCCTTGTGGTGGGAGTGCCTAGGGGATCTGGGCTGTGTGTTGGGGGGTTGCTCATGGGATCTGGGCGTTGTGGTGGGGCTGCTGAGGGGATCTGGGGCTTGTTTTCGAGGTGCTGGGCTTGTCATGCAGGCTGCTGGGCTTTTTGTAGAAGTGCAGAGGGGATCTGGGCCTTGTTTTGGGGTTGCTGAGGGGATCGGGGCATTGTGTTGGGGGTGCTGGGCTTGTGGTAGGGGTGCTGAGGGGATCTGGGCATTGCGTTGGGGGTGCAGGGCTTGTGGTGGGGTTGCTGAGGGGATCGGGACGTTGTTTTCGAGGTGCTGGGCTTGTAGTGGGGGTGCTGAGGGGATCTGGCCTTGTTTTCGACGTGCTGGGCCTTTTTTCCGTGGCGCAGAGGAGATCTGGGCATTGTGTTGGGGGTGGTGGGCCTTGTGTTCTGCTTGCAGCAGCGATCTGGAGCTGTCATGGGGGTGGAGAGGGGATGTGGGCTTGTATTTCGGGTGCTGGGTCTTTTTTTAGTGGGGGTGCTGAGGGGATCTGGGCATTGTTTTGGAGGTCTTGGGCTTGTCCTGGGTGTACTGAGTGGTCAGGGCCTTGTATTGCGGGTGCTGGGCTTGTTGTGGGGTTGCTGTGTGGATCTGGGCTGTGTGTTTGTTGTGTTGAGCTTGTGGGAGTGTTGAGGGGATCATGGGCTTGTTTTTGAGGTGTTGGGCTTGTGTTGCGGGTGCTGGGCTTGTTTTGGGGGTGCAGAGGGAAGCTGGGCATTGTGTTGGAGGTGCTGGGCCTTGTGTCGGGGGATCTGGGTGTTGTGTTGGGGGTGCTAGGCTTGTTTTCGGGCTGCTCAGTGGAGCTGGGTGTTGTGTTGGGGGTGCTAGTCTTGTCATGAGGGTACTGAACGGGATCTGGGCGTTGTGTTGGGGGTGCTGGGCTTGTGGTGGGGGTGCTGAGGGGATCTGGGCGTTGTGTTTGGGGTGCTGGGCTTTGTTGTGGGGGTGCTTAGGGGATCTGGGCCTTGTGTTGGGGGTGCTGGACTTGTCATAGTGGTGCTGAGGGGATCTGGGCATTGCGTTGGGGGTGCAGAGGGGATCTGGGCGTTGTGGTGGGGCTGCTGAGGTGATCTGGGGCATTGTTTTGGAGGTGTGGGGCTTGTAGTGGGGGTGCTGAGGGGATCTGGCCATGTTTTCGAGGTGCTGGGCCTTTTTTCCGTGGTGTAGAGGAGATCTGGGCGTTGTGTTGGGGGTGCTGGGCTTGTGGTGGGGGTGCTGAGGGGATCGGGGCCTTGTATTGGGGGTACTGAGGGGATCAGGGGCTTGTTTTTGAGGTGCTGGATGTGTTTTGGGAGTGCAGAGGGGATCAGGGCCTTGTGGTGGGGGTGCTGAGGGGATCTGGGCGTTGTGTTGGGGGTGCTGGGCTTGTGGTGGGGGTGCTGAGGAGAGCTAGGTCTTGCACTGGGGGTGCTGGGCTTGTTGTGGGAGTGCTGGGCCTTGTTTTGGGAGTGCAGATGGGATCAGGGCCTTGTTTTGGGGGTGCGGAGGGGATCTGGGTGGTGTGTTTGTTGTGTTGGGCTTGGGGGAGTGCCGAGGGGGTCTGGGGCTTGTGTTGGGAGTGCTGGGCTTGTGGTGGGGGTGCTGAGGGGATCATGGGCTTGTTTTGGAGGTGCTGGGCTTGTCATGCAGGGTGCTAGCCTTGTTTTGGGGGTGCAGAGGGGAGCTGGGCATTGTGTTGGAGGTGCTGGGCCTTGTGTCGGGGGATCTGGGTGTTGTGTTGGGGGTGCTAGGCTTGTTTTCGGGCTGCTCAGTGGAGCTGAGTGTTGTGTTGGGGGTGCTGGTCTTGTCATGAGGGTACTGAACGGGATCGGGGCATTGTGTTGGGGGTGCTGGGCTTGTTGTGGGGGTGCTGAGGGGATCTGGGCGTTGTGTTTGGGGTGCTGGGCTTTGTTGTGGGGGTGCTTAGGGGATCTGGGCCTTGTGTTGGGGGTGCTGGACTTGTCATAGTGGTGCTGAGGGGATCTGGGCATTGCGTTGGGGGTGCAGAGGGGATCTGGGCGTTGTGGTGGGGCTGCTGAGGTGATCTGGGGCATTGTTTTGGAGGTGCGGGGCTTGTAGTGGGGGTGCTGAGGGGATCTGGCCATGTTTTCGAGGTGCTGGGCCTTTTTTCCGTGGTGTAGAGGAGATCTGGGCGTTGTGTTGGGGGTGCTGGGCTTGTGGTGGGGGTGCTGAGGGGATCTGGGCGTTGTGGTGGGGGTGCTGAGGAGATCGGGGCCTTGTATTGGGGGTACTGAGGGGATCAGGGGCTTGTTTTTGAGGTGCTGGATGTGTTTTGGGAGTGCAGAGGGGATCAGGGCCTTGTGGTGGGGGTGCTGAGGGGATCTGGGCGTTGTGTTGGGGGTGCTGGGCTTGTGGTGGGGGTGCTGAGGAGAGCTAGGTCTTGCACTGGGGGTGCTGGGCTTGTTGTGGGAGTGCTGGGCCTTGTTTTGGGAGTGCAGATGGGATCAGGGCCTTGTTTTGGGGGTGCGGAGGGGATCTGGGTGGTGTGTTTGTTGTGTTGGGCTTGGGGGAGTGCCGAGGGGGTCTGGGGCTTGTGTTGGGAGTGCTGGGCTTGTGGTGGGGGTGCTGAGGGGATCATGGGCTTGTTTTGGAGGTGCTGGGCTTGTCATGCAGGGTGCTAGCCTTGTTTTGGGGGTGCAGAGGGGAGCTGGGCATTGTGTTGGAGGTGCTGGGCCTTGTTTTGGGGGATCTGGGTGTTGTGTTGGGGGTGCTAGGCTTGTTTTCGGGCTGCTCAGTGGAGCTGAGTGTTGTGTTGGGGGTGCTGGTCTTGTCATGAGGGTACTGAACGGGATCGGGGCATTGTGTTGGGGGTGCTGGGCTTGTGGTGGGGGTGCTGAGGGGATCTGGGCGTTGTGTTTGGGGTGCTGGGCTTTGTTGTGGGGGTGCTTAGGGGATCTGGGCCTTGTGTTGGGGGTGCTGGACTTGTCATAGTGGTGCTGAGGGGATCTGGGCATTGCGTTGGGGGTGCAGAGGGGATCTGGGCGTTGTGGTGGGGCTGCTGAGGTGATCTGGGGCATTGTTTTGGAGGTGCTGGGCTTGTCATGCAGGCTGCTGGGCTTTTTGTAGAAGTGCAGAGGGGAGCTGGGCGTTGTGTTGGAGCTGCTGGGCCTTGTTTTGGGGGTCCTGAGGGGATCTGGGCCTTGTTTTGGAGGTGCTGGCCTTGTGGTGGGAGTGCCTAGGGGATTTGGGCTGTGTGTTGGGGGGTTGCTCATGGGATCTGGGCGTTGTGGTGGGGCTGCTGAGGGGATCTGGGGCTTGTTTTCGAGGTGCTGGGCTTGTCATGCAGGCTGCTGGGCTTTTTGTAGAAGTGCAGAGGGGAGCTGGGCGTTGTGTTGGAGCTGCTGGGCCTTGTTTTGGGGGTGCTGAGGGGATCTGGGCCTTGTTTTGGGGTTGCTGAGGGGATCAGGGCATTGTGTTGGGGGTGCTGGGCTTGTGGTAGGGGTGCTGAGGGGATCTGGGCATTGCGTTGGGGGTGCAGGGCTTGTGGTGGGGTTGCTGAGGGGATCGGGACGTTGTTTTCGAGGTGCTGGGCTTGTAGTGGGGGTGCTGAGGGGATCTGGCCTTGTTTTCGACGTGCTGGGCCTTTTTTCCGTGGCGCAGAGGAGATCTGGGCATTGTGTTGGGGGTGGTGGGCCTTGTGTTCTGCTTGCAGCAGCGATCTGGAGCTGTCATGGGGGTGGAGAGGGGATGTGGGCTTGTATTTCGGGTGCTGGGTCTTTTTTTAGTGGGGGTGCTGAGGGGATCTGGGCATTGTTTTGGAGGTCTTGGGCTTGTCCTGGGTGTACTGAGTGGTCAGGGCCTTGTATTGCGGGTGCTGGGCTTGTTGTGGGGTTGCTGTGTGGATCTGGGCTGTGTGTTTGTTGTGTTGAGCTTGTGGGAGTGTTGAGGGGATCATGGGCTTGTTTTTGAGGTGTTGGGCTTGTGTTGCGGGTGCTGGGCTTGTTTTGGGGGTGCAGAGGGAAGCTGGGCATTGTGTTGGAGGTGCTGGGCCTTGTGTCGGGGGATCTGGGTGTTGTGTTGGGGGTGCTAGGCTTGTTTTCGGGCTGCTCAGTGGAGCTGGGTGTTGTGTTGGGGGTGCTAGTCTTGTCATGAGGGTACTGAACGGGATCTGGGCGTTGTGTTGGGGGTGCTGGGCTTGTGGTGGGGGTGCTGAGGGGATCTGGGCGTTGTGTTTGGGGTGCTGGGCTTTGTTGTTGGGGTGCTTAGGGGATCTGGGCCTTGTGTTGGGGGTGCTGGACTTGTCATAGTGGTGCTGAGGGGATCTGGGCATTGCGTTGGGGGTGCAGAGGGGATCTGGGCGTTGTGGTGGGGCTGCTGAGGTGATCTGGGGCATTGTTTTGGAGGTGCGGGGCTTGTAGTGGGGGTGCTGAGGGGATCTGGCCATGTTTTCGAGGTGCTGGGCCTTATTTTCCGTGGTGTAGAGGAGATCTGGGCGTTGTGTTGGGGGTGCTGGGCTTGTGGTGGGGGTGCTGAGGGGATCGGGGCCTTGTATTGGGGGTACTGAGGGGATCAGGGGCTTGTTTTTGAGGTGCTGGATGTGTTTTGGGAGTGCAGAGGGGATCAGGGCCTTGTGGTGGGGGTGCTGAGGGGATCTGGGCGTTGTGTTGGGGGTGCTGGGCTTGTGGTGGGGGTGCTGAGGAGAGCTAGGTCTTGCACTGGGGGTGCTGGGCTTGTTGTGGGAGTGCTGGGCCTTGTTTTGGGAGTGCAGATGGGATCAGGGCCTTGTTTTGGGGGTGCGGAGGGGATCTGGGTGGTGTGTTTGTTGTGTTGGGCTTGGGGGAGTGCCGAGGGGGTCTGGGGCTTGTGTTGGGAGTGCTGGGCTTGTGGTGGGGGTGCTGAGGGGATCATGGGCTTGTTTTGGAGGTGCTGGGCTTGTCATGCAGGGTGCTAGCCTTGTTTTGGGGGTGCAGAGGGGAGCTGGGCATTGTGTTGGAGGTGCTGGGCCTTGTTTTTGGGGATCTGGGTGTTGTGTTGGGGGTGCTAGGCTTGTTTTCGGGCTGCTCAGTGGAGCTGAGTGTTGTGTTGGGGGTGCTGGTCTTGTCATGAGGGTACTGAACGGGATCGGGGCATTGTGTTGGGGGTGCTGGGCTTGTTGTGGGGGTGCTGAGGGGATCTGGGCGTTGTGTTTGGGGTGCTGGGCTTTGTTGTGGGGGTGCTGAGGGGATCTGGGCATTGTTTTGGAGGTGCTGGCCTTGTGGTGGGAGTGCCTAGGGGATCTGGGCTGTGTGTTGGGGGGTTGCTCATGGGATCTGGGCGTTGTGGTGGGGCTGCTGAGGGGATCTGGGGCTTGTTTTCGAGGTGCTGGGCTTGTCATGCAGGCTGCTGGGCTTTTTGTAGAAGTGCAGAGGGGAGCTGGGCGTTGTGTTGGAGCTGCTGGGCCTTGTTTTGGGGGTGCTGAGGGGATCTGGGCCTTGTTTTGGGGTTGCTGAGGGGATCGGGGCATTGTGTTGGGGGTGCTGGGCTTGTGGTAGGGGTGCTGAGGGGATCTGGGCATTGCGTTGGGGGTGCAGGGCTTGTGGTGGGGTTGCTGAGGGGATCGGGACGTTGTTTTCGAGGTGCTGGGCTTGTAGTGGGGGTGCTGAGGGGATCTGGCCTTGTTTTCGACGTGCTGGGCCTTTTTTCCGTGGCGCAGAGGAGATCTGGGCATTGTGTTGGGGGTGGTGGGCCTTGTGTTCTGCTTGCAGCAGCGATCTGGAGCTGTCATGGGGGTGGAGAGGGGATCTGGGCTTGTATTTCGGGTGCTGGGTCTTTTTTTAGTGGGGGTGCTGAGGGGATCTGGGCATTGTTTTGGAGGTCTTGGGCTTGTCCTGGGTGTACTGAGTGGTCAGGGCCTTGTATTGCGGGTGCTGGGCTTGTTGTGGGGTTGCTGTGTGGATCTGGGCTGTGTGTTTGTTGTGTTGAGCTTGTGGGAGTGTTGAGGGGATCATGGGCTTGTTTTTGAGGTGTTGGGCTTGTGTTGCGGGTGCTGGGCTTGTTTTGGGGGTGCAGAGGGAAGCTGGGCATTGTGTTGGAGGTGCTGGGCCTTGTGTCGGGGGATCTGGGTGTTGTGTTGGGGGTGCTAGGCTTGTTTTCGGGCTGCTCAGTGGAGCTGGGTGTTGTGTTGGGGGTGCTGGTCTTGTCATGAGGGTACTGAACGGGATCGGAGCATTGTGTTGGGGGTGCTGGGCTTGTGGTGGGGGTGCTGAGGGGATCTGGGCGTTGTGTTTGGGGTGCTGGGCTTTGTTGTGGGGGTGCTTAGGGGATCTGGGCCTTGTGTTGGGGGTGCTGGACTTGTCATAGTGGTGCTGAGGGGATCTGGGCATTGCGTTGGGGGTGCAGAGGGGATCTGGGCGTTGTGGTGGGGCTGCTGAGGTGATCTGGGGCATTGTTTTGGAGGTGCTGGGCTTGTCATGCAGGCTGCTGGGCTTTTTGTAGAAGTGCAGAGGGGAGCTGGGCGTTGTGTTGGAGCTGCTGGGCCTTGTTTTGGGGGTGCTGAGGGGATCTGGGCCTTGTTTTGGAGGTGCTGGCCTTGTGGTGGGAGTGCCTAGGGGATTTGGGCTGTGTGTTGGGGGGTTGCTCATGGGATCTGGGCGTTGTGGTGGGGCTGCTGAGGGGATCTGGGGCTTGTTTTCGAGGTGCTGGGCTTGTCATGCAGGCTGCTGGGCTTTTTGTAGAAGTGCAGAGGGGAGCTGGGCGTTGTGTTGGAGCTGCTGGGCCTTGTTTTGGGGGTGCTGAGGGGATCTGGGCCTTGTTTTGGGGTTGCTGAGGGGATCGGGGCATTGTGTTGGGGGTGCTGGGCTTGTGGTAGGGGTGCTGAGGGGATCTGGGCATTGCGTTGGGGGTGCAGGGCTTGTGGTGGGGTTGCTGAGGGGATCGGGACGTTGTTTTCGAGGTGCTGGGCTTGTAGTGGGGGTGCTGAGGGGATCTGGCCTTGTTTTCGACGTGCTGGGCCTTTTTTCCGTGGCGCAGAGGAGATCTGGGCATTGTGTTGGGGGTGGTGGGCCTTGTGTTCTGCTTGCAGCAGCGATCTGGAGCTGTCATGGGGGTGGAGAGGGGATCTGGGCTTGTATTTCGGGTGCTGGGTCTTTTTTTAGTGGGGGTGCTGAGGGGATCTGGGCATTGTTTTGGAGGTCTTGGGCTTGTCCTGGGTGTACTGAGTGGTCAGGGCCTTGTATTGCGGGTGCTGGGCTTGTTGTGGGGTTGCTGTGTGGATCTGGGCTGTGTGTTTGTTATGTTGAGCTTGTGGGAGTGTTGAGGGGATCATGGGCTTGTTTTTGAGGTGTTGGGCTTGTGTTGCGGGTGCTGGGCTTGTTTTGGGGGTGCAGAGGGAAGCTGGGCATTGTGTTGGAGGTGCTGGGCCTTGTGTCGGGGGATCTGGGTGTTGTGTTGGGGGTGCTAGGCTTGTTTTCGGGCTGCTCAGTGGAGCTGGGTGTTGTGTTGGGGGTGCTAGTCTTGTCATGAGGGTACTGAACGGAATCTGGGCGTTGTGTTGGGGGTGCTGGGCTTGTGGTGGGGGTGCTGAGGGGATCTGGGCGTTGTGTTTGGGGTGCTGGGCTTTGTTGTTGGGGTGCTTAGGGGATCTGGGCCTTGTGTTGGGGGTGCTGGACTTGTCATAGTGGTGCTGAGGGGATCTGGGCATTGCGTTGGGGGTGCAGAGGGGATCTGGGCGTTGTGGTGGGGCTGCTGAGGTGATCTGGGGCATTGTTTTGGAGGTGCGGGGCTTGTAGTGGGGGTGCTGAGGGGATCTGGCCATGTTTTCGAGGTGCTGGGCCTTATTTTCCGTGGTGTAGAGGAGATCTGGGCGTTGTGTTGGGGGTGCTGGGCTTGTGGTGGGGGTGCTGAGGGGATCGGGGCCTTGTATTGTGGGTACTGAGGGGATCAGGGGCTTGTTTTTGAGGTGCTGGATGTGTTTTGGGAGTGCAGAGGGGATCAGGGCCTTGTGGTGGGGGTGCTGAGGGGATCTGGGCGTTGTGTTGGGAGTGCTGGGCTTGTGGTGGGGGTGCTGAGGAGAGCTAGGTCTTGCACTGGGGGTGCTGGGCTTGTTGTGGGAGTGCTGGGCCTTGTTTTGGGAGTGCAGATGGGATCAGGGCCTTGTTTTGGGGGTGCGGAGGGGATCTGGGTGGTGTGTTTGTTGTGTTGGGCTTGGGGGAGTGCCGAGGGGGTCTGGGGCTTGTGTTGGGAGTGCTGGGCTTGTGGTGGGGGTGCTGAGGGGATCATGGGCTTGTTTTGGAGGTGCTGGGCTTGTCATGCAGGGTGCTAGCCTTGTTTTGGGGGTGCAGAGGGGAGCTGGGCATTGTGTTGGAGGTGCTGGGCCTTGTTTTTGGGGATCTGGGTGTTGTGTTGGGGGTGCTAGGCTTGTTTTCGGGCTGCTCAGTGGAGCTGAGTGTTGTGTTGGGGGTGCTGGTCTTGTCATGAGGGTACTGAACGGGATCGGGGCATTGTGTTGGGGGTGCTGGGCTTGTTGTGGGGGTGCTGAGGGTATGTGGGCATTGTGTTTGGGGTGCTGGGCTTTGTTGTGGGGGTGCTGAGGGGATCTGGGCATTGTTTTGGAGGTGCTGGCCTTGTGGTGGGAGTGCCTAGGGGATCTGGGCTGTGTGTTGGGGGGTTGCTCATGGGATCTGGGCGTTGTGGTGGGGCTGCTGAGGGGATCTGGGGCTTGTTTTTGAGGTGCTGGGCTTGTCATGCAGGCTGCTGGGCTTTTTGTAGAAGTGCAGAGGGGAGCTGGGCGTTGTGTTGGAGCTGCTGGGCCTTGTTTTGGGGGTGCTGAGGGGATCTGGGCCTTGTTTTGGGGTTGCTGAGGGGATCGGGGCATTGTGTTGGGGGTGCTGGGCTTGTGGTAGGGGTGCTGAGGGGATCTGGGCATTGCGTTGGGGGTGCAGGGCTTGTGGTGGGGTTGCTGAGGGGATCGGGACGTTGTTTTCGAGGTGCTGGGCTTGTAGTGGGGGTGCTGAGGGGATCTGGCCTTGTTTTCGACGTGCTGGGCCTTTTTTCCGTGGCGCAGAGGAGATCTGGGCATTGTGTTGGGGGTGGTGGGCCTTGTGTTCTGCTTGCAGCAGCGATCTGGAGCTGTCATGGGGGTGGAGAGGGGATCTGGGCTTGTATTTCGGGTGCTGGGTCTTTTTTTAGTGGGGGTGCTGAGGGGATCTGGGCATTGTTTTGGAGGTCTTGGGCTTGTCCTGGGTGTACTGAGTGGTCAGGGCCTTGTATTGCGGGTGCTGGGCTTGTTGTGGGGTTGCTGTGTGGATCTGGGCTGTGTGTTTGTTGTGTTGAGCTTGTGGGAGTGTTGAGGGGATCATGGGCTTGTTTTTGAGGTGTTGGGCTTGTGTTGCGGGTGCTGGGCTTGTTTTGGGGGTGCAGAGGGAAGCTGGGCATTGTGTTGGAGGTGCTGGGCCTTGTGTCGGGGGATCTGGGTGTTGTGTTGGGGGTGCTAGGCTTGTTTTCGGGCTGCTCAGTGGAGCTGGGTGTTGTGTTGGGGGTGCTAGTCTTGTCATGAGGGTACTGAACGGGATCTGGGCGTTGTGTTGGGGGTGCTGGGCTTGTGGTGGGGGTGCTGAGGGGATCGGGGCGTTGTGTTTGGGGTGCTGGGCTTTGTTGTTGGGGTGCTTAGGGGATCTGGGCCTTGTGTTGGGGGTGCTGGACTTGTCATAGTGGTGCTGAGGGGATCTGGGCATTGCGTTGGGGGTGCAGAGGGGATCTGGGCGTTGTGGTGGGGCTGCTGAGGTGATCTGGGGCATTGTTTTGGAGGTGCGGGGCTTGTAGTGGGGGTGCTGAGGGGATCTGGCCATGTTTTCGAGGTGCTGGGCCTTATTTTCCGTGGTGTAGAGGAGATCTGGGCGTTGTGTTGGGGGTGCTGGGCTTGTGGTGGGGGTGCTGAGGGGATCGGGGCCTTGTATTGGGGGTACTGAGGGGATCAGGGGCTTGTTTTTGAGGTGCTGGATGTGTTTTGGGAGTGCAGAGGGGATCAGGGCCTTGTGGTGGGGGTGCTGAGGGGATCTGGGCGTTGTGTTGGGGGTGCTGGGCTTGTGGTGGGGGTGCTGAGGAGAGCTAGGTCTTGCACTGGGGGTGCTGGGCTTGTTGTGGGAGTGCTGGGCCTTGTTTTGGGAGTGCAGATGGGATCAGGGCCTTGTTTTGGGGGTGCGGAGGGGATCTGGGTGGTGTGTTTGTTGTGTTGGGCTTGGGGGAGTGCCGAGGGGGTCTGGGGCTTGTGTTGGGAGTGCTGGGCTTGTGGTGGGGGTGCTGAGGGGATCATGGGCTTGTTTTGGAGGTGCTGGGCTTGTCATGCAGGGTGCTAGCCTTGTTTTGGGGGTGCAGAGGGGAGCTGGGCATTGTGTTGGAGGTGCTGGGCCTTGTTTTTGGGGATCTGGGTGTTGTGTTGGGGGTGCTAGGCTTGTTTTCGGGCTGCTCAGTGGAGCTGAGTGTTGTGTTGGGGGTGCTGGTCTTGTCATGAGGGTACTGAACGGGATCGGGGCATTGTGTTGGGGGTGCTGGGCTTGTTGTGGGGGTGCTGAGGGTATGTGGGCATTGTGTTTGGGGTGCTGGGCTTTGTTGTGGGGGTGCTTAGGGGATCTGGGCATTGTTTTGGAGGTGCTGGCCTTGTGGTGGGAGTGCCTAGGGGATCTGGGCTGTGTGTTGGGGGGTTGCTCATGGGATCTGGGCGTTGTGGTGGGGCTGCTGAGGGGATCTGGGGCTTGTTTTCGAGGTGCTGGGCTTGTCATGCAGGCTGCTGGGCTTTTTGTAGAAGTGCAGAGGGGAGCTGGGCGTTGTGTTGGAGCTGCTGGGCCTTGTTTTGGGGGTGCTGAGGGGATCTGGGCCTTGTTTTGGGGTTGCTGAGGGGATCGGGGCATTGTGTTGGGGGTGCTGGGCTTGTGGTAGGGGTGCTGAGGGGATCTGGGCATTGCGTTGGGGGTGCAGGGCTTGTGGTGGGGTTGCTGAGGGGATCGGGACGTTGTTTTCGAGGTGCTGGGCTTGTAGTGGGGGTGCTGAGGGGATCTGGCCTTGTTTTCGACGTGCTGGGCCTTTTTTCCGTGGCGCAGAGGAGATCTGGGCATTGTGTTGGGGGTGGTGGGCCTTGTGTTCTGCTTGCAGCAGCGATCTGGAGCTGTCATGGGGGTGGAGAGGGGATCTGGGCTTGTATTTCGGGTGCTGGGTCTTTTTTTAGTGGGGGTGCTGAGGGGATCTGGGCATTGTTTTGGAGGTCTTGGGCTTGTCCTGGGTGTACTGAGTGGTCAGGGCCTTGTATTGCGGGTGCTGGGCTTGTTGTGGGGTTGCTGTGTGGATCTGGGCTGTGTGTTTGTTGTGTTGAGCTTGTGGGAGTGTTGAGGGGATCATGGGCTTGTTTTTGAGGTGTTGGGCTTGTGTTGCGGGTGCTGGGCTTGTTTTGGGGGTGCAGAGGGAAGCTGGGCATTGTGTTGGAGGTGCTGGGCCTTGTGTCGGGGGATCTGGGTGTTGTGTTGGGGGTGCTAGGCTTGTTTTCGGGCTGCTCAGTGGAGCTGGGTGTTGTGTTGGGGGTGCTAGTCTTGTCATGAGGGTACTGAACGGGATCTGGGCGTTGTGTTGGGGGTGCTGGGCTTGTGGTGGGGGTGCTGAGGGGATCGGGGCCTTGTATTGGGGGTACTGAGGGGATCAGGGGCTTGTTTTTGAGGTGCTGGATGTGTTTTGGGAGTGCAGAGGGGATCAGGGCCTTGTGGTGGGGGTGCTGAGGGGATCTGGGCGTTGTGTTGGGGGTGCTGGGCTTGTGGTGGGGGTGCTGAGGAGAGCTAGGTCTTGCACTGGGGGTGCTGGGCTTGTTGTGGGAGTGCTGGGCCTTGTTTTGGGAGTGCAGATGGGATCAGGGCCTTGTTTTGGGGGTGCGGAGGGGATCTGGGTGGTGTGTTTGTTGTGTTGGGCTTGGGGGAGTGCCGAGGGGGTCTGGGGCTTGTGTTGGGAGTGCTGGGCTTGTGGTGGGGGTGCTGAGGGGATCATGGGCTTGTTTTGGAGGTGCTGGGCTTGTCATGCAGGGTGCTAGCCTTGTTTTGGGGGTGCAGAGGGGAGCTGGGCATTGTGTTGGAGGTGCTGGGCCTTGTTTTTGGGGATCTGGGTGTTGTGTTGGGGGTGCTAGGCTTGTTTTCGGGCTGCTCAGTGGAGCTGAGTGTTGTGTTGGGGGTGCTGGTCTTGTCATGAGGGTACTGAACGGGATCGGGGCATTGTGTTGGGGGTGCTGGGCTTGTTGTGGGGGTGCTGAGGGTATGTGGGCATTGTGTTTGGGGTGCTGGGCTTTGTTGTGGGGGTGCTGAGGGGATCTGGGCATTGTTTTGGAGGTGCTGGCCTTGTGGTGGGAGTGCCTAGGGGATCTGGGCTGTGTGTTGGGGGGTTGCTCATGGGATCTGGGCGTTGTGGTGGGGCTGCTGAGGGGATCTGGGGCTTGTTTTCGAGGTGCTGGGCTTGTCATGCAGGCTGCTGGGCTTTTTGTAGAAGTGCAGAGGGGAGCTGGGCGTTGTGGTGGGGCTGCTGAGGTGATCTGGGGCATTGTTTTGGAGGTGCGGGGCTTGTAGTGGGGGTGCTGAGGGGATCTGGCCATGTTTTCGAGGTGCTGGGCCTTTTTTTCCGTGGTGTAGAGGAGATCTGGGCGTTGTGTTGGGGGTGCTGGGCTTGTGGTGGGGGTGCTGAGGGGATCGGGGCCTTGTATTGGGGGTACTGAGGGGATCAGGGGCTTGTTTTTGAGGTGCTGGATGTGTTTTGGGAGTGCAGAGGGGATCAGGGCCTTGTGATGGGGGTGCTGAGGGGATCTGGGCGTTGTGTTGGGGGTGCTGGGCTTGTGGTGGGGGTGCTGAGGAGAGCTAGGTCTTGCACTGGGGGTGCTGGGCTTGTTGTGGGAGTGCTGGGCCTTGTTTTGGGAGTGCAGATGGGATCAGGGCCTTGTTTTGGGGGTGCGGAGGGGATCTGGGTGGTGTGTTTGTTGTGTTGGGCTTGGGGGAGTGCCGAGGGGGTCTGGGGCTTGTGTTGGGAGTGCTGGGCTTGTGGTGGGGGTGCTGAGGGGATCATGGGCTTGTTTTGGAGGTGCTGGGCTTGTCATGCAGGGTGCTAGCCTTGTTTTGGGGGTGCAGAGGGGAGCTGGGCATTGTGTTGGAGGTGCTGGGCCTTGTTTTTGGGGATCTGGGTGTTGTGTTGGGGGTGCTAGGCTTGTTTTCGGGCTGCTCAGTGGAGCTGAGTGTTGTGTTGGGGGTGCTGGTCTTGTCATGAGGGTACTGAACGGGATCGGGGCATTGTGTTGGGGGTGCTGGGCTTGTGGTGGGGGTGCTGAGGGGATCTGGGCGTTGTGTTTGGGGTGCTGGGCTTTGTTGTGGGGGTGCTTAGGGGATCTGGGCCTTGTGTTGGGGGTGCTGGACTTGTCATAGTGGTGCTGAGGGGATCTGGGCATTGCGTTGGGGGTGCAGAGGGGATCTGGGCGTTGTGGTGGGGCTGCTGAGGTGATCTGGGGCATTGTTTTGGAGGTGCTGGGCTTGTCATGCAGGCTGCTGGGCTTTTTGTAGAAGTGCAGAGGGGAGCTGGGCGTTGTGTTGGAGCTGCTGGGCCTTGTTTTGGGGGTGCTGAGGGGATCTGGGCCTTGTTTTGGAGGTGCTGGCCTTGTGGTGGGAGTGCCTAGGGGATTTGGGCTGTGTGTTGGGGGGTTGCTCATGGGATCTGGGCGTTGTGGTGGGGCTGCTGAGGGGATCTGGGGCTTGTTTTCGAGGTGCTGGGCTTGTCATGCAGGCTGCTGGGCTTTTTGTAGAAGTGCAGAGGGGAGCTGGGCGTTGTGTTGGAGCTGCTGGGCCTTGTTTTGGGGGTGCTGAGGGGATCTGGGCCTTGTTTTGGGGTTGCTGAGGGGATCGGGGCATTGTGTTGGGGGTGCTGGGCTTGTGGTAGGGGTGCTGAGGGGATCTGGGCATTGCGTTGGGGGTGCAGGGCTTGTGGTGGGGTTGCTGAGGGGATCGGGACGTTGTTTTCGAGGTGCTGGGCTTGTAGTGGGGGTGCTGAGGGGATCTGGCCTTGTTTTCGACGTGCTGGGCCTTTTTTCCGTGGCGCAGAGGAGATCTGGGCATTGTGTTGGGGGTGGTGGGCCTTGTGTTCTGCTTGCAGCAGCGATCTGGAGCTGTCATGGGGGTGGAGAGGGGATGTGGGCTTGTATTTCGGGTGCTGGGTCTTTTTTTAGTGGGGGTGCTGAGGGGATCTGGGCATTGTTTTGGAGGTCTTGGGCTTGTCCTGGGTGTACTGAGTGGTCAGGGCCTTGTATTGCGGGTGCTGGGCTTGTTGTGGGGTTGCTGTGTGGATCTGGGCTGTGTGTTTGTTGTGTTGAGCTTGTGGGAGTGTTGAGGGGATCATGGGCTTGTTTTTGAGGTGTTGGGCTTGTGTTGCGGGTGCTGGGCTTGTTTTGGGGGTGCAGAGGGAAGCTGGGCATTGTGTTGGAGGTGCTGGGCCTTGTGTCGGGGGATCTGGGTGTTGTGTTGGGGGTGCTAGGCTTGTTTTCGGGCTGCTCAGTGGAGCTGGGTGTTGTGTTGGGGGTGCTAGTCTTGTCATGAGGGTACTGAACGGGATCTGGGCGTTGTGTTGGGGGTGCTGGGCTTGTGGTGGGGGTGCTGAGGGGATCGGGGCGTTGTGTTTGGGGTGCTGGGCTTTGTTGTTGGGGTGCTTAGGGGATCTGGGCCTTGTGTTGGGGGTGCTGGACTTGTCATAGTGGTGCTGAGGGGATCTGGGCATTGCGTTGGGGGTGCAGAGGGGATCTGGGCGTTGTGGTGGGGCTGCTGAGGTGATCTGGGGCATTGTTTTGGAGGTGCGGGGCTTGTAGTGGGGGTGCTGAGGGGATCTGGCCATGTTTTCGAGGTGCTGGGCCTTATTTTCCGTGGTGTAGAGGAGATCTGGGCGTTGTGTTGGGGGTGCTGGGCTTGTGGTGGGGGTGCTGAGGGGATCGGGGCCTTGTATTGGGGGTACTGAGGGGATCAGGGGCTTGTTTTTGAGGTGCTGGATGTGTTTTGGGAGTGCAGAGGGGATCAGGGCCTTGTGGTGGGGGTGCTGAGGGGATCTGGGCGTTGTGTTGGGGGTGCTGGGCTTGTGGTGGGGGTGCTGAGGAGAGCTAGGTCTTGCACTGGGGGTGCTGGGCTTGTTGTGGGAGTGCTGGGCCTTGTTTTGGGAGTGCAGATGGGATCAGGGCCTTGTTTTGGGGGTGCGGAGGGGATCTGGGTGGTGTGTTTGTTGTGTTGGGCTTGGGGGAGTGCCGAGGGGGTCTGGGGCTTGTGTTGGGAGTGCTGGGCTTGTGGTGGGGGTGCTGAGGGGATCATGGGCTTGTTTTGGAGGTGCTGGGCTTGTCATGCAGGGTGCTAGCCTTGTTTTGGGGGTGCAGAGGGGAGCTGGGCATTGTGTTGGAGGTGCTGGGCCTTGTTTTTGGGGATCTGGGTGTTGTGTTGGGGGTGCTAGGCTTGTTTTCGGGCTGCTCAGTGGAGCTGAGTGTTGTGTTGGGGGTGCTGGTCTTGTCATGAGGGTACTGAACGGGATCGGGGCATTGTGTTGGGGGTGCTGGGCTTGTTGTGGGGGTGCTGAGGGTATGTGGGCATTGTGTTTGGGGTGCTGGGCTTTGTTGTGGGGGTGCTGAGGGGATCTGGGCATTGTTTTGGAGGTGCTGGCCTTGTGGTGGGAGTGCCTAGGGGATCTGGGCTGTGTGTTGGGGGGTTGCTCATGGGATCTGGGCGTTGTGGTGGGGCTGCTGAGGGGATCTGGGGCTTGTTTTCGAGGTGCTGGGCTTGTCATGCAGGCTGCTGGGCTTTTTGTAGAAGTGCAGAGGGGAGCTGGGCGTTGTGTTGGAGCTGCTGGGCCTTGTTTTGGGGGTGCTGAGGGGATCTGGGCCTTGTTTTGGGGTTGCTGAGGGGATCGGGGCATTGCGTTGGGGGTGCAGGGCTTGTGGTGGGGTTGCTGAGGGGATCGGGACGTTGTTTTCGAGGTGCTGGGCTTGTAGTGGGGGTGCTGAGGGGATCTGGCCTTGTTTTCGACGTGCTGGGCCTTTTTTCCGTGGCGCAGAGGAGATCTGGGCATTGTGTTGGGGGTGGTGGGCCTTGTGTTCTGCTTGCAGCAGCGATCTGGAGCTGTCATGGGGGTGGAGAGGGGATCTGGGCTTGTATTTCGGGTGCTGGGTCTTTTTTTAGTGGGGGTGCTGAGGGGATCTGGGCATTGTTTTGGAGGTCTTGGGCTTGTCCTGGGTGTACTGAGTGGTCAGGGCCTTGTATTGCGGGTGCTGGGCTTGTTGTGGGGTTGCTGTGTGGATCTGGGCTGTGTGTTTGTTGTGTTGAGCTTGTGGGAGTGTTGAGGGGATCATGGGCTTGTTTTTGAGGTGTTGGGCTTGTGTTGCGGGTGCTGGGCTTGTTTTGGGGGTGCAGAGGGAAGCTGGGCATTGTGTTGGAGGTGCTGGGCCTTGTGTCGGGGGATCTGGGTGTTGTGTTGGGGGTGCTAGGCTTGTTTTCGGGCTGCTCAGTGGAGCTGGGTGTTGTGTTGGGGGTGCTAGTCTTGTCATGAGGGTACTGAACGGGATCTGGGCGTTGTGTTGGGGGTGCTGGGCTTGTGGTGGGGGTGCTGAGGGGATCGGGGCCTTGTATTGGGGGTACTGAGGGGATCAGGGGCTTGTTTTTGAGGTGCTGGATGTGTTTTGGGAGTGCAGAGGGGATCAGGGCCTTGTGGTGGGGGTGCTGAGGGGATCTGGGCGTTGTGTTGGGGGTGCTGGGCTTGTGGTGGGGGTGCTGAGGAGAGCTAGGTCTTGCACTGGGGGTGCTGGGCTTGTTGTGGGAGTGCTGGGCCTTGTTTTGGGAGTGCAGATGGGATCAGGGCCTTGTTTTGGGGGTGCGGAGGGGATCTGGGTGGTGTGTTTGTTGTGTTGGGCTTGGGGGAGTGCCGAGGGGGTCTGGGGCTTGTGTTGGGAGTGCTGGGCTTGTGGTGGGGGTGCTGAGGGGATCATGGGCTTGTTTTGGAGGTGCTGGGCTTGTCATGCAGGGTGCTAGCCTTGTTTTGGGGGTGCAGAGGGGAGCTGGGCATTGTGTTGGAGGTGCTGGGCCTTGTTTTTGGGGATCTGGGTGTTGTGTTGGGGGTGCTAGGCTTGTTTTCGGGCTGCTCAGTGGAGCTGAGTGTTGTGTTGGGGGTGCTGGTCTTGTCATGAGGGTACTGAACGGGATCGGGGCATTGTGTTGGGGGTGCTGGGCTTGTGGTGGGGGTGCTGAGGGGATCTGGGCGTTGTGTTTGGGGTGCTGGGCTTTGTTGTGGGGGTGCTTAGGGGATCTGGGCCTTGTGTTGGGGGTGCTGGACTTGTCATAGTGATGCTGAGGGGATCTGGGCATTGCGTTGGGGGTGCAGAGGGGATCTGGGCGTTGTGGTGGGGCTGCTGAGGTGATCTGGGGCATTGTTTTGGAGGTGCGGGGCTTGTAGTGGGGGTGCTGAGGGGATCTGGCCATGTTTTCGAGGTGCTGGGCCTTTTTTCCGTGGTGTAGAGGAGATCTGGGCGTTGTGTTGGGGGTGCTGGGCTTGTCATGAGGGTACTGAACGGGATCGGGGCATTGTGTTGGGGGTGCTGGGCTTGTTGTGGCGGTGCTGAGGGTATGTGGGCATTGTGTTTGGGGTGCTGGACTTGTGGTGGGGGTGCCTAGGGGATCTGGGCTGTGTGTTGGGGGGTTGCTCATGGGATCTGGGCGTTGTGGTGGGGCTGCTGAGGGAATCTGGGGCTTTTTTTCGAGGTGCTGGGCTTGTCATGCAGGCTGCTGGGCTTTTTGTAGAAGTGCAGAGGGGAGCTGGGCGTTGTGGTGGGGCTGCTGAGGTGATCTGGGGCATTGTTTTGGAGGTGCGGGGCTTGTAGTGGGGGTGCTGAGGGGATCTGGCCATGTTTTCGAGGTGCTGGGCCTTATTTTCCGTGGTGTAGAGGAGATCTGGGCGTTGTGTTGGGGGTGCTGGGCTTGTGGTGGGGGTGCTGAGGGGATCGGGGCCTTGTATTGGGGGTACTGAGGGGATCAGGGGCTTGTTTTTGAGGTGCTGGATGTGTTTTGGGAGTGCAGAGGGGATCAGGGCCTTGTGATGGGGGTGCTGAGGGGATCTGGGCGTTGTGTTGGGGGTGCTGGGCTTGTGGTGGGGGTGCTGAGGAGAGCTAGGTCTTGCACTGGGGGTGCTGGGCTTGTTGTGGGAGTGCTGGGCCTTGTTTTGGGAGTGCAGATGGGATCAGGGCCTTGTTTTGGGGGTGCGGAGGGGATCTGGGTGGTGTGTTTGTTGTGTTGGGCTTGGGGGAGTGCCGAGGGGGTCTGGGGCTTGTGTTGGGAGTGCTGGGCTTGTGGTGGGGGTGCTGAGGGGATCATGGGCTTGTTTTGGAGGTGCTGGGCTTGTCATGCAGGGTGCTAGCCTTGTTTTGGGGGTGCAGAGGGGAGCTGGGCATTGTGTTGGAGGTGCTGGGCCTTGTTTTTGGGGATCTGGGTGTTGTGTTGGGGGTGCTAGGCTTGTTTTCGGGCTGCTCAGTGGAGCTGAGTGTTGTGTTGGGGGTGCTGGTCTTGTCATGAGGGTACTGAACGGGATCGGGGCATTGTGTTGGGGGTGCTGGGCTTGTTGTGGGGGTGCTGAGGGGATCTGGGCGTTGTGTTTGGGGTGCTGGGCTTTGTTGTGGGGGTGCTGAGGGGATCTGGGCATTGTTTTGGAGGTGCTGGCCTTGTGGTGGGAGTGCCTAGGGGATCTGGGCTGTGTGTTGGGGGGTTGCTCATGGGATCTGGGCGTTGTGGTGGGGCTGCTGAGGGGATCTGGGGCTTGTTTTCGAGGTGCTGGGCTTGTCATGCAGGCTGCTGGGCTTTTTGTAGAAGTGCAGAGGGGAGCTGGGCGTTGTGTTGGAGCTGCTGGGCCTTGTTTTGGGGGTGCTGAGGGGATCTGGGCCTTGTTTTGGGGTTGCTGAGGGGATCGGGGCATTGTGTTGGGGGTGCTGGGCTTGTGGTAGGGGTGCTGAGGGGATCTGGGCATTGCGTTGGGGGTGCAGGGCTTGTGGTGGGGTTGCTGAGGGGATCGGGACGTTGTTTTCGAGGTGCTGGGCTTGTAGTGGGGGTGCTGAGGGGATCTGGCCTTGTTTTCGACGTGCTGGGCCTTTTTTCCGTGGCACAGAGGAGATCTGGGCATTGTGTTGGGGGTGGTGGGCCTTGTGTTCTGCTTGCAGCAGCGATCTGGAGCTGTCATGGGGGTGGAGAGGGGATCTGGGCTTGTATTTCGGGTGCTGGGTCTTTTTTTAGTGGGGGTGCTGAGGGGATCTGGGCATTGTTTTGGAGGTCTTGGGCTTGTCCTGGGTGTACTGAGTGGTCAGGGCCTTGTATTGCGGGTGCTGGGCTTGTTGTGGGGTTGCTGTGTGGATCTGGGCTGTGTGTTTGTTGTGTTGAGCTTGTGGGAGTGTTGAGGGGATCATGGGCTTGTTTTTGAGGTGTTGGGCTTGTGTTGCGGGTGCTGGGCTTGTTTTGGGGGTGCAGAGGGAAGCTGGGCATTGTGTTGGAGGTGCTGGGCCTTGTGTCGGGGGATCTGGGTGTTGTGTTGGGGGTGCTAGGCTTGTTTTCGGGCTGCTCAGTGGAGCTGGGTGTTGTGTTGGGGGTGCTAGTCTTGTCATGAGGGTACTGAACGGGATCTGGGCGTTGTGTTGGGGGTGCTGGGCTTGTGGTGGGGGTGCTGAGGGGATCGGGGCCTTGTATTGGGGGTACTGAGGGGATCAGGGGCTTGTTTTTGAGGTGCTGGATGTGTTTTGGGAGTGCAGAGGGGATCAGGGCCTTGTGGTGGGGGTGCTGAGGGGATCTGGGCGTTGTGTTGGGGGTGCTGGGCTTGTGGTGGGGGTGCTGAGGAGAGCTAGGTCTTGCACTGGGGGTGCTGGGCTTGTTGTGGGAGTGCTGGGCCTTGTTTTGGGAGTGCAGATGGGATCAGGGCCTTGTTTTGGGGGTGCGGAGGGGATCTGGGTGGTGTGTTTGTTGTGTTGGGCTTGGGGGAGTGCCGAGGGGGTCTGGGGCTTGTGTTGGGAGTGCTGGGCTTGTGGTGGGGGTGCTGAGGGGATCATGGGCTTGTTTTGGAGGTGCTGGGCTTGTCATGCAGGGTGCTAGCCTTGTTTTGGGGGTGCAGAGGGGAGCTGGGCATTGTGTTGGAGGTGCTGGGCCTAGTTTTGGGGGATCTGGGTGTTGTGTTGGGGGTGCTAGGCTTGTTTTCGGGCTGCTCAGTGGAGCTGGGTGTTGTGTTGGGGGTGCTAGTCTTGTCATGAGGGTACTGAACGGGATCGGGGCATTGTGTTGGGGGTGCTGGGCTTGTTGTGGGGGTGCTGAGGGTATGTGGGCATTGTGTTTGGGGTGCTGGGCTTTGTTGTGGGGGTGCAGAGGGGATCTGGGCCTTGTGTTGGGGGTGCTGGACTTGTCATAGTGGTGCTGAGGGGATCTGGGCATTGCGTTGGGGGTGCAGAGGGGATCTGGGCGTTGTGGTGGGGCTGCTGAGGTGATCTGGGGCATTGTTTTGGAGGTGCGGGGCTTGTAGTGGGGGTGCTGAGGGGATCTGGCCATGTTTTCGAGGTGCTGGGACTTTTTTCCGTGGTGTAGAGGAGATCTGGGCGTTGTCATGAGGGTACTGAACGGGATCGGGGCATTGTGTTGGGGGTGCTGGGCTTGTTGTGGGGGTGCTGAGGGTATGTGGGCATTGTGTTTGGGGTGCTGGGCTTTGTTGTGGGGGTGCTGAGGGGATCTGGGCATTGTTTTGGAGGTGCTGGCCTTGTGGTGGGAGTGCCTAGGGGATCTGGGCTGTGTGTTGGGGGGTTGCTCATGGGATCTGGGCGTTGTGGTGGGGCTGCTGAGGGGATCTGGGGCTTGTTTTCGAGGTGCTGGGCTTGTCATGCAGGCTGCTGGGCTTTTTGTAGAAGTGCAGAGGGGAGCTGGGCGTTGTGTTGGAGCTGCTGGGCCTTGTTTTGGGGGTGCTGAGGGGATCTGGGCCTTGTTTTGGGGTTGCTGAGGGGATCGGGGCATTGTGTTGGGGGTGCTGGGCTTGTGGTAGGGGTGCTGAGGGGATCTGGGCATTGCGTTGGGGGTGCAGGGCTTGTGGTGGGGTTGCTGAGGGGATCGGGACGTTGTTTTCGAGGTGCTGGGCTTGTAGTGGGGGTGCTGAGGGGATCTGGCCTTGTTTTCGACGTGCTGGGCCTTTTTTCCGTGGCGCAGAGGAGATCTGGGCATTGTGTTGGGGGTGGTGGGCCTTGTGTTCTGCTTGCAGCAGCGATCTGGAGCTGTCATGGGGGTGGAGAGGGGATCTGGGCTTGTATTTCGGGTGCTGGGTCTTTTTTTAGTGGGGGTGCTGAGGGGATCTGGGCATTGTTTTGGAGGTCTTGGGCTTGTCCTGGGTGTACTGAGTGGTCAGGGCCTTGTATTGCGGGTGCTGGGCTTGTTGTGGGGTTGCTGTGTGGATCTGGGCTGTGTGTTTGTTGTGTTGAGCTTGTGGGAGTGTTGAGGGGATCATGGGCTTGTTTTTGAGGTGTTGGGCTTGTGTTGCGGGTGCTGGGCTTGTTTTGGGGCTGCAGAGGGGAGCTGGGCATTGTGTTGGAGGTGCTGGGCCTTGTGTCGGAGGATCTGGGTGTTGTGTTGGGGGTGCTAGTCTTGTCATGAGGGTACTGAACGGGATCTGGGCGTTGTGTTGGGGGTGCTGGGCTTGTTGTGGGGGTGCTGAGGGGATCTGGGCGTTGTGTTTGGGGTGCTGGGCTTTGTTGTGGGGGTGCTGAGGGGATCTGGGCCTTGTGTTGGGGGTGCTGGACTTGTCATAGTGGTGCTGAGGGGATCTGGGCATTGCGTTGGGGGTGCAGAGGGGATCTGGGCGTTGTGGTGGGGCTGCTGAGGTGATCTGGGGCATTGTTTTGGAGGTGCGGGGTTTGTAGTGGGGGTGCTGAGGGGATCTGGCCATGTTTTCGAGGTGCTGGTTTTTTTTTTCCGTGGTTTAGAGGAGATCTGGGCGTTGTGTTGGGGGTGCTGGGCTTGTGGTGGGGGTGCAGAGGGGATCTGGGCGTTGTGGTGGGGGTGCTGAGGAGATCGGGGCCTTGTATTGGGGGTACTGAGGGGATCAGGGGCTTGTTTTTGAGGTGCTGGATGTGTTTTGGGAGTGCAGAGGGGATCAGGGCCTTGTGGTGGGGGTGCTGAGGGGATCTGGGCGTTGTGTTGGGGGTGCTGGGCTTGCGGTGGGGGTGCTGAGGAGAGCTAGGTCTTGCACTGGGGGTGCTGGGCTTGTTGTGGGAGTGCTGGGCCTTGTTTTGGGAGTGCAGATGGGATCAGGGCCTTGTTTTGGGGGTGCGGAGGGGATCTGGGTGGTGTGTTTGTTGTGTTGGGCTTGGGGGAGTGCCGAGGGGGTCTGGGGCTTGTGTTGGGAGTGCTGGGCTTGTGGTGGGGGTGCTGAGGGGATCATGGGCTTGTTTTGGAGGTGCTGGGCTTGTCATGCAGGGTGCTAGCCTTGTTTCGGGGGTGCAGAGGGGAGCTGGGCATTGTGTTGGAGGTGCTGGGCCTTGTTTTTGGGGATCTGGGTGTTGTGTTGGGGGTGCTAGGCTTGTTTTCGGGCTGCTCAGTGGAGCTGAGTGTTGTGTTGGGGGTGCTGGTCTTGTCATGAGGGTACTGAACGGGATCGGGGCGTTGTGTTGGGGGTGCTGGGCTTGTTGTGGGGGTGCTGAGGGTATGTGGGCATTGTGTTTGGGGTGCTGGGCTTTGTTGTGGGGGTGCTGAGGGGATCTGGGCATTGTTTTTGAGGTGCTGGACTTGTCATAGTGGTGCTGAGGGGATCTGGGCTTGTGTTAGGGGTGCTGGGCATGTGCGAGTGCGGAGGGGATCTGGGGCTTGTATTGGAGGTGTTGGGCCTGTTATGGGTGTGCAGAGGGGATCTGGGCTGTGTGTTTGTTGTGTTGAGCTTGTGGGAGTGTTGAGGGGATCTGGGCTTGTTTTGGAGGTGATGGGCTTGTGTTGCGGGGGCTGGGCTTTTTTTGGGGGGTGCAGAGGGGAGCTGGGCATTGTGTTGGAGGTGCTGGGCCTTGTTTTGGGGGATCTGGGTGTTGTGTTGGGGGTGCTAGGCTTGTTTTCGGGCTGCTCAGTGGAGCTAAGTGTTGTGTTGGGGGTGCTAGTCTTGTCATGAGGGTACTGAACGGGATCTGGGCATTGTGTTTGGGGTGCTGGACTTGTGGTGGGGGTGCTGAGGGGATCTGGGCATTGTTTTGGAGGTGCTGGCCTTGTGGTGGGAGTGCCTAGGGGATCTGGGCTGTGTGTTGGGTTGTTGCTCATGGGATCTGGGCGTTGTGGTGGGGCTGCTGAGGGGATCTGGGGCTTGTTTTCGAGGTGCTGGGCTTGTCATGCAGGCTGCTGGGCTTTTTGTAGAAGTGCAGAGGGGAGCTGGGCGTTGTGTTGGAGCTGCTGGGCCTTGTTTTGGGGGTGCTGAGGGGATCTGGGCCTTGTTTTGGGGTTGCTGAGGGGATCTGGGCGTTGTGTTGGGGGTGCTGGGCTTGTGGTAGGGGTGCTGAGGGGATCTGGGCATTGTGTTGGGGGTGCTGGGCTTGTGGTGGGGTTGCTGAGGGGATCGGGACGTTGTTTTCGAGGTGCTGGGCTTGTAGTGGGGGTGCTGAGGGGATCTGGCCTTGTTTTCGACGTGCTGGGCCTTTTTTCCGTGGCGCAGAGGAGATCTGGGCATTGTGTTGGGGGTGGTGGGCCTTGTGTTCTGCTTGCAGCAGCGATCTGGAGCTGTCATGGGGGTGGAGAGGGGATCTGGGCTTGTATTTCGGGTGCTGGGTCTTTTTTTAGTGGGGGTGCTGAGGGGATCTGGGCATTGTTTTGGAGGTCTTGGGCTTGTCCTGGGTGTACTGAGTGGTCAGGGCCTTGTATTGCGGGTGCTGGGCTTGTTGTGGGGTTGCTGTGTGGATCTGGGCTGTGTGTTTGTTGTGTTGGGCTTGTGGGAGTGTTGAGGGGATCATGGGCTTGTTTTTGAGGTGTTGGGCTTGTGTTGCGGGTGCTGGGCTTGTTTTGGGGGTGCAGAGGGGAGCTGGGCATTGTGTTGGAGGTGCTGGGCCTTGTGTCGGGGGATCTGGGTGTTGTGTTGGGGGTGCTAGGCTTGTTTTCGGGCTGCTCAGTGGAGCTGGGTGTTGTGTTGGGGGTGCTAGTCTTGTCATGAGGGTACTGAACGGGATCTGGGCGTTGTGTTGGGGGTGCTGGGCTTGTGGTGGGGGTGCTGAGGGGATCTGGGTGTTGTGTTTGGGGTGCTGGGCTTTGTTGTGGGGGTGCTTAGGGGATCTGGGCCTTGTGTTGGGGGTGCTGGACTTGTCATAGTGGTGCTGAGGGGATCTGGGCATTGCGTTGGGGGTGCAGAGGGGATCTGGGCGTTGTGGTGGGGCTGCTGAGGTGATCTGGGGCATTGTTTTGGAGGTGCGGGGCTTGTAGTGGGGGTGCTGAGGGGATCTGGCCATGTTTTCGAGGTGCTGGGCCTTTTTTCCGTGGTGTAAAGGAGATCTGGGCGTTGTGTTGGGGGTGCTGGGCTTGTGGTGGGGGTGCAGAGGGGATCTGGGCGTTGTGGTGGGGGTGCTGAGGAGATCGGGGCCTTGTATTGGGGGTACTGAGGGGATCAGGGGCTTGTTTTTGAGGTGCTGGATGTGTTTTGGGAGTGCAGAGGGGATCAGGGCCTTGTGGTGGGGGTGCTGAGGGGATCTGGGCGTTGTGTTGGGGGTGCTGGGCTTGCGGTGGGGGTGCTGAGGAGAGCTAGGTCTTGCACTGGGGGTGCTGGGCTTGTTGTGGGAGTGCTGGGCCTTGTTTTGGGAGTGCAGATGGGATCAGGGCCTTGTTTTGGGGGTGCGGAGGGGATCTGGGTGGTGTGTTTGTTGTGTTGGGCTTGGGGGAGTGCCGAGGGGGTCTGGGGCTTGTGTTGGGAGTGCTGGGCTTGTGGTGGGGGTGCTGAGGGGATCTGGGCGTTTTGTTTGGGGTGCTGGGCTTTGTTGCGGGGGTGCAGAGGGGATCTGGGCCTTGTGTTGGGGGTGCTGGACTTGTCATAGTGGTGCAGAGGGGATCTGGGCGTTGTGTTGGGGGTGCTGGGCT
This sequence comes from Struthio camelus, assembly GCF_040807025.1. Taxonomy (NCBI): domain Eukaryota; kingdom Metazoa; phylum Chordata; class Aves; order Struthioniformes; family Struthionidae; genus Struthio; species Struthio camelus. The sequence continues at coordinate 8,058,453 of NC_090944.1, read as the reverse complement.
TGTGGTGGGGGTGCTGAGGAGAGCAAGGTCTTGCACTGGGGGTGCTGGGCTTGTTGTGGGAGTGCTGGGCCTTGTTTTGGGAGTGCAGATGGGATCAGGGCCTTGTTTTGGGGGTGCGGAGGGGATCTGGGTGGTGTGTTTGTTGTGTTGGGCTTGGGGGAGTGCCGAGGGGGTCTGGGGCTTGTGTTGGGAGTGCTGGGCTTGTGGTGGGGGTGCTGAGGGGATCATGGGCTTGTTTTGGAGGTGCTGGGCTTGTCATGCAGGGTGCTAGCCTTGTTTTGGGGGTGCAGAGGGGAGCTGGGCATTGTGTTGGAGGTGCTGGGCCTTGTTTTTGGGGATCTGGGTGTTGTGTTGGGGGTGCTAGGCTTGTTTTCGGGCTGCTCAGTGGAGCTGAGTGTTGTGTTGGGGGTGCTGGTCTTGTCATGAGGGTACTGAACGGGATCGGGGCGTTGTGTTGGGGGTGCTGGGCTTGTGGTGGGGGTGCTGAGGGGATCTGGGCGTTGTGTTTGGGGTGCTGGGCTTTGTTGTGGGGGTGCTGAGGGGATCTGGGCCTTGTGTTGGGGGTGCTGGACTTGTCATAGTGGTGCTGAGGGGATCTGGGCATTGCGTTGGGGGTGCAGAGGGGATCTGGGCGTTGTGGTGGGGCTGCTGAGGTGATCTGGGGCATTGTTTTGGAGGTGCGGGGCTTGTAGTGGGGGTGCTGAGGGGATCTGGCCATGTTTTCGAGGTGCTGGGCCTTATTTTCCGTGGTGTAGAGGAGATCTGGGCGTTGTGTTGGGGGTGCTGGGCTTGTGGTGGGGGTGCTGAGGGGATCGGGGCCTTGTATTGGGGGTACTGAGGGGATCAGGGGCTTGTTTTTGAGGTGCTGGATGTGTTTTGGGAGTGCAGAGGGGATCAGGGCCTTGTGGTGGGGGTGCTGAGGGGATCTGGGCGTTGTGTTGGGGGTGCTGGGCTTGTGGTGGGGGTGCTGAGGAGAGCTAGGTCTTGCACTGGGGGTGCTGGGCTTGTTGTGGGAGTGCTGGGCCTTGTTTTGGGAGTGCAGATGGGATCAGGGCCTTGTTTTGGGGGTGCGGAGGGGATCTGGGTGGTGTGTTTGTTGTTTTGGGCTTGGGGGAGTGCCGAGGGGGTCTGGGGCTTGTGTTGGGAGTGCTGGGCTTGTGGTGGGGGTGTTGAGGGGATCATGGGCTTGTTTTGGAGGTGCTGGGCTTGTCATGCAGGGTGCTAGCCTTGTTTTGGGGGTGCAGAGGGGAGCTGGGCATTGTGTTGGAGGTGCTGGGCCTTGTTTTTGGGGATCTGGGTGTTGTGTTGGGGGTGCTAGGCTTGTTTTCGGGCTGCTCAGTGGAGCTGAGTGTTGTGTTGGGGGTGCTGGTCTTGTCATGAGGGTACTGAACGGGATCGGGGCGTTGTGTTGGGGGTGCTGGGCTTGTTGTGGGGGTGCTGAGGGTATGTGGGCATTGTGTTTGGGGTGCTGGGCTTTGTTGTGGGGGTGCTGAGGGGATCTGGGCATTGTTTTTGAGGTGCTGGACTTGTCATAGTGGTGCTGAGGGGATCTGGGCTTGTGTTAGGGGTGCTGGGCATGTGCGAGTGCGGAGGGGATCTGGGGCTTGTATTGGAGGTGTTGGGCCTGTTATGGGTGTGCAGAGGGGATCTGGGCTGTGTGTTTGTTGTGTTGAGCTTGTGGGAGTGTTGAGGGGATCTGGGCTTGTTTTGGAGGTGATGGGCTTGTGTTGTGGGGGCTGGGCTTTTTTTGGGGGGTGCAGAGGGGAGCTGGGCATTGTGTTGGAGGTGCTGGGCCTTGTGTTGGGGGATCTGGGTGTTGTGTTGGAGGTGCTAGGCTTGTTTTCGGGCTGCTCAGTGGAGCTGGGTGTTGTGTTGGGGGTGCTAGTCTTGTCATGAGGGTACTGAACGGGATCTGGGCATTGTGTTTGGGGTGCTGGACTTGTGGTGGGGGTGCTGAGGGGATCTGGGCATTGTTTTGGAGGTGCTGGCCTTGTGGTGGGAGTGCCTAGGGGATCTGGGCTGTGTGTTGGGGGGTTGCTCATGGGATCTGGGCGTTGTGGTGGGGCTGCTGAGGGGATCTGGGGCTTGTTTTCGAGGTGCTGGGCTTGTCATGCAGGCTGCTGGGCTTTTTGTAGAAGTGCAGAGGGGAGCTGGGCGTTGTGTTGGAGCTGCTGGGCCTTGTTTTGGGGGTGCTGAGGGGATCTGGGCCTTGTTTTGGGGTTGCTGAGGGGATCGGGGCATTGTGTTGGGGGTGCTGGGCTTGTGGTAGGGGTGCTGAGGGGATCTGGGCATTGCGTTGGGGGTGCAGGGCTTGTGGTGGGGTTGCTGAGGGGATCGGGACGTTGTTTTCGAGGTGCTGGGCTTGTAGTGGGGGTGCTGAGGGGATCTGGCCTTGTTTTCGACGTGCTGGGCCTTTTTTCCGTGGCGCAGAGGAGATCTGGGCATTGTGTTGGGGGTGGTGGGCCTTGTGTTCTGCTTGCAGCAGCGATCTGGAGCTGTCATGGGGGTGGAGAGGGGATCTGGGCTTGTATTTCGGGTGCTGGGTCTTTTTTTAGTGGGGGTGCTGAGGGGATCTGGGCATTGTTTTGGAGGTCTTGGGCTTGTCCTGGGTGTACTGAGTGGTCAGGGCCTTGTATTGCGGGTGCTGGGCTTGTTGTGGGGTTGCTGTGTGGATCTGGGCTGTGTGTTTGTTGTGTTGAGCTTGTGGGAGTACTGAGTGGATCTGGGGCTTGTATTGGAGATGCTGGGCTTGACCTGGGGGTTGTAGAGGGGATCTGGGCCTTGTCTTGGAAAATCTGGGCGTTGTGTTGGGGGTGCTGGGGTTACTGGGGTGCTGAGGGGATCTGGGCGTTGTTGTGGGGATGTTGGGCTTTGTTTTGGGGTTTCCAAGCGGATCTGGGCGTTGTGTTGGGGGTGCTGGGCTTTTTGTGGGGGTCCTGGGGGGATCTGGGCCTTGTATTTGGGGTGCTGGGTATGACCTGGGGTTTGTAGAGGGAATCTGGGCCTTGTTCCGGGGAGATCTGGGCGGTGTTTTGGGGGTGCTGAGGGGTTCTGGGCGTTGCGTTCGGGGTCCTGGGCTTATTGGCGTCCTGAGGGGCGTTGTGTTGGGAGTGCAGAGACTGTGTCGCTGGCTCCTTGAAAGCCTCAGCTGCAGCCTCTTGAATGGGGCTACTCACCCCCCCCGGCAGGCAGCCTGCATGCCCTCCACCACTGCGCGTGCCATGGCTCATGCAGCTTCCCGATTGTTCCTGTCTCCGCCTCTGGAGGCCTCCGCAGATGCTTGGAGCTGCAGTTCACCTGGGTCACAACAAGGCACAAGGCTTGTGGCCGCTCCTCTTGCCCACAGCCCCTTGGCAGCACACGCAGCGACACAGTCACAGCTCTGCCTTCCCCTCTGAGTGGCATGCCACCACACCTCTGCCTCAGCACTCCTGCCTAGCTGAGAGCCACCAGAGCCACTGCCAGGGGCTGCTGTTGGCCAGGCAAGAGCCAGCACTACCTGGGCATCTTCCATAGGCAGCATGGGGGCATTCGTATGCTGCCCAATGTCTCTTTGCTCCACCTGGGAGGCAGAAAGCAGGCGACAACCCTCCCTCAGGGCTCCCTTTTGCCCCTGAGCAGGCACCCCTGCGCCAGGCAGGCCCCAAAGGCACCCAGCCTTGCCGCACAGAGGGGTCCTGCAGACACACAGGCAGCTTGCACCTCATGCCCAGTTTGCGCTCTGGGCCTCTGGAGGCTTCTGCACGATGCGCTGGCAATGTCTCACGTGCGCCGGCCACTCTTTGTGTGCAACTTTTGGGAGGCAGTCCAGCAGCTCATGGCCTTCATCGCTCACCAGCACCGCCTGGTTGTCAGCACAACGGAGCCGGCTCTGCCTGTGCAGTGCACATGTTGCTGTTGCCCTCTTCTCAGCACCCCCCCACCACAATCCTCTCTTGGCCTCGGCAGCTCAGCACGGCCATGCCCACCTCTCTGCCTCTGGGCTGCATCCTGCTCTGCCCCGGCCTGCGCCTCCCCCCGCTCCTGCGGCACCTGCCCAGGCCACAGGCACACACTAGTGCCCTCCCCATTCCAGCACCTGCCGCAGGGGCAGACCTCTGCAGCCAAGGCCTCCCCTTGCCCTGCCTCCCGCCTCTCTGCCCCCAAAACACCCCCAGCGCCCCCAACCCCCAGATCCCCCCCGCACCCCCCACAACCCCCAGATCCCCTCAGCAGGGACAGACAAGGCTTCACTCCCCGCCCCACGCTGCCATCCACAACCCGCCAATCAGGACACAGCTAACACTCCCACACCCACCAATCAGGAGGCTCCTACCGCAGCTGTTGCTCCGGCACCTTCTAGAAGCTTCCCCGGGCCAGCAGGGAGTGAGGAAATGCCCAGAGAAAACGGGCTCCGGAGAAAAGGAGTAATGGAGCCACAACCAGCTGCTCGGGGGGAGAGGGCATCCCACCCCCTGCCCCTGCGCCTGACTCCGTAACCCCCGAGTGAAAATTAATCAGGAACGCCCCAAGGAAATGGCTGGGGGGGGTGAGGGGAAAGGGGGAGCTGCTGAAAAACAAAGAACAGCCAAACCCCAACCCAGCCACCTTCCCATGGGTAAATAAATAAAACCCACAGTGTGTAAGTAAATAAATGACCCCTATGGGTGATTGCTTGTGGGGGAGGAAGAAGAAAAAGACAAAAAAAAAAACTGCTGGAAAAAAACCTGGAGAGTTTCAAGGCTGTAAAAAACTTCCTCAGGAAATACATTTTAAAAACCTGCACACAAGCTGCTCAAATATGGGCAACCACCACCCTCCATCTGCCAAAAGACAGGGAGAAAAAAAAAAGAAATAGTTGCAAATCAGAAAGGAAATGTGCCACCCCCCCCCCCCAAAAAAAAGTGAAAATGTGGGGAATCCTTTCCCCCTTGCCCCTCCAAGAGCCGCTCCAATAACAATTGGCGATGGAGAAGGCTGCGGTGGAGGCTGCTGCGTTTCTGGCTGGCGTGGCGAGAGCTGTCTGTGGCAGGAAATCCAGCCGGACCGCCCCGGTACGGCCTCCTGGGCGCTGCTTGCCAGATGGCTTCTCCCCTTGGCACCACGACGAGTGCCCACGTCTTGGGCAGCTCCTGGGACGAGGACCTGCCGCTTGTCCCCCCACCCCACTGTCTCCAGCACCAGGAGAGAGCCTGACTAGCGTTGCAGCCGCTCTGCTGCTTTTCACACCTTGTATGCGCCCTGACCCCCAATACAATGCCCAGATCCCCTCAGGAACACCCAACACAAGGCCCAGATCCCCTCAGCACCCTAAAACAAAGCCCAGAACTCCAAAAACAAGGCCCAGCACCCCAAAACAAGGCCCAGCACTCCCAAACATAAGGCCCAGATCCCGTTCAGCACCCCCATGACAAGCCCCGCACCCCCAATACAAGGCCCAGATCCCCTCTGCACTCCCAAAACAAGGCCCAGCACCCCCAGTGCAAGACCTAGCTCTCCTCAGCACACCCACGACAAGCCCAGCTCTCCCCAATACAAGGCCCAGATCCCCTCAGCACTCCCAAAACAAGCCCAGCACCCCCAACACAAGGCCCAGATCCCCTCAGCACCACCATAAGCCCAGCCCCCCAACAAAATGCCCAGATCTCCTCAGCACCCACAACACAAGCCCCGCACCCCCAACATATCCCCTCAGCACCCCCACAGCAAGGCCCAGCACCCCCAAAACAATGCCCAGATCGCCTCAGCACGTGCAAAACAAGACCCACCACTCACAAAACAAGGCCAAGATCCCCTCAGCACTACTAACACAAGGCCCAGATCCCCTCACCACCCCCCAGAAAAGACACAGATCCCATCAGAACCCCCAACACAAAGCCCAGCACTCCCAATACAAGGCCCAAATCCCCTCAATGTCCCCATGACAAGACCAGCATTTCCAATAAAAGCCCCAGATACCCTCAGCGCTCCTAAAACCAGGCCCAGATCCCCTCCGCATCCCCAAAAAAACCCCCGCACCTCCAACACAATGCCCAGCACCCCCAAAAGCAATGCCCAGCACCCCAAAAACACAGCCCAGATCCCCTCAGCACCCCAACGACAAGACCAGCACCCCTAAAACAAGACCCAGCACCCCCAGAAAAAGGCCCCGATACTCTCAGGACACCCAACACAAGGCCTAGATCCCCTAAGCACCACGACAAGCCCGGTACCCACAACACAATGCCCAGATCCCCTCAGCACCCTCATGAAAAGTCCAGCACCCCCAATACAAGGCCCAGATACCTCCAGCACTCCCAAAACAATGCCTAGGTCCCCTCAGCACCCCAAAACAAGCCTAGCTCTCCCAAAACAAGTCCCAGCACCCCCAAAACAACGCCCTGACTACTCAGGACCCCCACAACAGGCCCTGCACCCCAAACACAAGGCCCACGTCCCCTCTCCACCCCCACGACAAGCCCAGCACCCCCAACACAATGCCTAGATCCTCTCAGCACCCCCATGACAAGCCCAGCACCAGGAGAGAGCCTGACTAGCGTTGCAGCCGCTCTGCTGCTTTTCACACCTTGTATGCGCCCTGGCCCTCATCCCACATTGCTTCAATCTCTGTGCGTCTATGGCAGGAGCCGTGCAAATCTCTATGTGCACCAGCTGAGCCAGGAGGGAGAGGTGGCCCTCTTGGGACAACAGCCTCCAGTCCTGCCCGTGCAGACGAGCGTACTGGACCTGACTTGCCACAGGAGAGTGCGACCAGCTCTTGCCAGGCTCAGCAGGAGACGCCTGCACTCTGCAGCAAGGCTTCGTAAGGGGGCTTCAGGCCTGGCTCCTGTGGAAGACCTTCCCAAAGGCACCTGGCACTTTCTCTCCCCACAACCTCCCCGCCAGCACCCGCACGATGCTTCCCACATACAAGGAGAACGTCAGGAAGCGAGAGCAGGCAACAGGCCCCTTTTACTGCTTGTTGCTGGTACAGAGCTATGAACGTGGGAACATGTGTTACAGACAGAGCAGAGCCACAGGATCAAACACAAGAGAGAGACTTGGTGAAGGGTGACATTCCGTGACGTGTTTGTTCCCGAGGCCATCAGATGAGGGGAGCCTATCAGTCCAGTTGGACTTTAAAATCACAGACTTCAGCAAAGACTCTGCTTCATGGAGTCCAGAAGTTGAACACTCTCCAGAAGTGAACCCACTTATGGAGAGGAGAAGAAAATCACAGATGTGATGTACAGGCCATGGTATTATCTAGGTGTGTATCTTGCTGCTTCTGCTGCCTATTGTTTGGGTTCTTTGCAGAAGGCTAGCCCTTGAGGTGATTGTATACATGTTTCCCAGAGTAAGACTAGCAACTGAAATACAAAGGCATGAAATGAAATGCAGCTTCCAGCAGCAATGATCTCTTGGACTGCTGGCAAGGGATGCCAATACATTCAGGCCATTGCCATTGCAGACCGTTTTGGCGCTGGGAGATGCTATGTGGAGGGGATAGCTGTTCCAGCTCAGAGATCACATCTGTCTTTGGGCACTTTTCCCCTTCTGGAGGGGTTGCTCCTTTGCCCTCCAATTGTGCACAGCAATCTTGTTGCAATTGTGAGCGGAAACGGCACACAAGCCATTTGCAGCATGCCTGCGGGGAGCTTTCTGGGGTGAAATGGGAATGGGGCTCCCTGTGTGCGTGGGCAGTGGCAACCAAGCTGTAATTTGGGGAGTAGTCACTCAATGTGCAAAACCTTTCCTTAGCTCCAAAACCAGATTGCTAGCTGTACGTTCTAACCATTCCCTCAACTGGTTTAAATCAACTAGGTGAACCAACCCCTGTAGCAACCATATGACCTATAGCATTGGAACACTACATGAGCACATTACAGGTGATTGTGGAAGATGTGTGATGGGCTCGACCATCGATGGGAACCAATTCTGAGAAGAAAGGAAAAGAAAACTTCTGGGATGTGAGTGTTAAAATTTTAGCCTTAACATTTCACAGAATCACAGGCTCAGAGAATGGTGGAGGTTGGAAGGGACCTCCGAAGATCCTGGAGTCCAACGCCCCTGCTCAGCCAGGGTCCTCTGGAGCATATTGCCCAGGATTGGGCCAGGCGGCTTTTGAATATCTCCAGGGAAGGAGACTCCACAACCTCTCTGGGCAACCTGGTCCAGTGCTCCGGAACCCTCTCCGCACCCCCAAAAAAAGGCCTAGATTCCCTCAACACCCCCATGACAAGGCCCAGCACCACCAAAACAACGCCCAGATCCCCTCAGTACCCCGAAAACAAGGCCCAGATCCCCTAAGCACCCTGAAAACAAGCCTAGTTCTCCCAAAACAAGGCCCACCACCCCCAACACAACACCATGACCACTCAGGACCCCCACGACAAGCCCAGCACCCCCAACACAAGGCCCACGTCCTCTAAGCACCCCCAAAACAAGACCCAGATCCCCTCTCCACCCCCATAACAAGCCCAGCAAACCCTACACAATGCCCAGCACCCCCAACACAATGCCCTGATCCCCTCAGCACCCCCATGACAAGCCCAGCACTCCCAAAACAAGGCCCAGCACCCCAAAAACAAGGCCCTGATCCCCTCTGCACCTCCACAACAAACCCAGCTCCCCCAACACAAGGCCCATCTCCTCTAAGCACCCCCACAACAACACCCAGATCCCCTCAGCACCCCCAACACAAGGTCCAGATCCCCTCTGCACCTCAAAACAAAGACCAGCACCCCCAACACAAGGCCCAACTCCCCTCTGCACCCCCCATGACAAGACCAGCACCCCCAACACAACGCCCCACTCCCCCCTGCACCCCCGCCACAAGCCCAGCACCAGCAGACACCCTGACCAGAAGGCTAGCCCGCGAGTTTATTGTAGACATGTGTTGGGAAGTACGACTAGCATCTGAAATACAAAGGGATGAAATGAAATGCAGCTTCCAGCAGCAATGATCTCTTGCACTGCCTGCAAGGGATGCCATGGGAAATGCATCCTTTGGCAAGAAGCATTTTATTTCTTCCTCTCTGTTTGGCTCTTGCTTGAAATGTTCCAGCAGAGTGGTCTCACTAGGGAGGTTTATGTTTGGTTCTGCAGGAGGAGGTGCACTGGAAGATACTTTGTAGAGCCATTGTTTCCAGAGGCTAGCCAAGTGTTGCCTCAGCTTTTCTTCATGCAGCTCTTCCTTCTTTAGCGACAAAGCCACCAGTTGCCTTCTCTTGACAAGCTCGTGTTCACATTCTGGCTTCTTCTGATGCCCTTTGCTCGGATTCTTCTCCCGTTCAATGAACTCGGCAGACTTTCTCTGTGTCTCTTCCACAAGTGCTTCTCTCAGATCTTGCGGTTGATTTTCAATGCTTGCTTTCCGCTGAATCAAAAGCCCACTGGCGTCATCTTCCCTGAAATACGGTTCCAAGCCTTTCCAGAGGGTCTCATATTTATCTTGCACTTCCTCCATAAGGCTTCTTCAGGTCACATGCGGAACGTCTCCCTTTCTAATCCGATTGTTCCGTTTCATTTGCAAGTCTAGGATGTGGCTCCCCAGCTGCCAGGTCCACTGGCTGTCGGTTGTTCCTAAGCTGTTGTCTGCGGCAACTTCCCGAGTGTTTTGGAAAGGGAAAACAAACTTTTCATTCAGCAGAGCCTTCCACAAGTCACTCATACGAACTTTCAAGCTCGAGAGCCTTGAAATAGAGCCCTGCGATCCCTTCTTGGCAGCTTGGAGAATTGTGCTCTTTAACTGCTGCACGTGCTGGCTGTGTGTGGGGTTGGGTGGGGCCCTGCGTGGGTTTCCTTGCCACCCAGAGGTGAGCAAAGTACTGACTGTGGGTTACATGGCAGAATGCCTGCTGGGCGGCTGGGCGGCTGTCCCTGCCATTTCCTCCAGCTTTTCCTGCAGGCGTCTTTGTCCTTGCGTGTTTTGTTCCTGGGCAGTTATTTCTCCAACATTGTGGTGCACAAAGCAGCAGCTTGGCGAAAGATTGACTTGCTTCATGCGGAGAAAAGCCTGCCCAGCTAGCTGAAGGACATCTTGCATGTCTCCAGGATTTTCTCCCAAGATATTGATCAGAGTCATGTTGCCAATGCCAATGCCAAAGGTGGCTAGCTCATTGTCATCATTAAGTGACTGCTTATTGGCCACCTCCATGGCACAAAGTCCTCCCGTGTCAACAATCAGCCTGTAATCAAAGTCCACGGCCCCTTGGGGTTTCTCGTCCACCTGAAGCAGCTGCACAAACGCTCCCCGCGTGCCTCTCCCCGCACTGACGTTCCACTGCAGCCCAAACATGGCATTCAGCAGGCTTGACTTCCCCGGGCTCTGGATGCCAAGCACTGAGAGAACAAACGCTCTTCTCTCCCCTAGCTTCTCAATTAACTTGTCAAAGATTGCCCCAAGCCATCGTCACCGTACAGACGAAGCATCACCATCCACCACTTCAAGGGCATACCCTGAAACCGTCAGATCGACTGCCACTTCAGGTAGTTTGCAAAAACATTCATCTTTTGAGTTCAAGGATTCTAGAGCTTCACGAATCTGCCCTACTTCTCTCAAAAGACGCTTGAGACCAATGGATGAATCATTGACTGCATTGGAGAGGGCTTCTAACTTATTCATCAATGCTGTTTTCAGACTGGTTTTTTTCCTTGCTTTTCTTTATTTCCAGGATTTGATACCTTCACTGATGATACTCTTTCTGAAGTTCCTCCAAGTGCTCAGAGGACAGGTCATCCCTAAAGACCTTCCTCCACTGCAGCAAGTATTTCTTGGTGTCTCTTGCCTGTGCCTGGAGAAAAGCGAGGACTGATTTCATCAGCTGCTTGAGGGGGAACGCTCTGTCGAGTTGCTTTCTTCGTCCTGCACACTTCTCTGGCTCAGTTTGGCTCCCATGATGTTCTATGTTCTTGTTCCTCTTTTCCTGCAAGCGGGGGAGCTCTTTCTCCTTTTTACACCATGGGTACCATAGTTGTCCTTGAAGAGGCAGTAGCTGTGATTTGATCTCAAACACAATTTCTCCTTTGTCAAGAATCCCACCAAGGTTCTTGCCTTTGCTTTGGCTCTCACACACTCTTCTGCCTCTTTAGCCACAATAAATCCACGTTGGCGAGCTGTGTCCTGACAAGCATCAAGCCTTAAGAGGTTGTTTGACCTTGCTAGTAGGTCTCTGATTGTTTTTATCAGCTCCTCTACTAATTCTGCTGTGTTTCTGTTCTGGATACCTCTTTTTACATTCTGGCTAGATCGGCCACATGCAACATTCTCTTCTTCAGTGAAAAGACAAATCAAAGGCTTTTGAGACTGCCACGGGTCACGTACAATGTTCATGCCTTTCTTGTCACTCTGGTCAGACTCAGCTAACTGAGAGCCTCCTTCACAGAAGAGATCTGCTGTAAAAACGGCAATTGTTGTTCATGACCTCTAGCATCTCCATGCAGGTTACAAAAAGCAACACAGCCGTCAAAAGTGTCGTCAGCACTGCCACTGGCACAGGACCAAGAGATCTGCACAACACCTGTCGTTAGAAGACAGCCTTTGGTGCTGCCTTTGCAATGTCGATGGAAGAAAGTGTCGTGTTTGTGTTTAGTCGGCAGAGCATTCAGGAGCTGAGCCTTGGAAGAGGAAGGAGAACTCCCGATCCGTATGAAGGACACGATGAGTGTGTCTGCCTGATCAATCGGTTTGTTTTTGTGCCTCTGAATTGTGGTCTGCTCCTCTGAATTGTGGTCTGCTTTCCCAATTGTTCTGTGGCTTTCCAGCTCTTTTTAACTTGGCTGAGGGAACTCTCTTGGTGCGGTGCATGGATTTGGTAGCAGGAGGGGGAGCGCCAAGTGGCACAAAGCGAGGTTTGTTGAAATGTACTGTCTCGTGAAATCAGGGGCACCATGAAACATCGCCACCTGGAGGTCCATGGCATGTGTGTGTGTCAGACCTGCTGTAACAGAGGCATCCCCTTCTTCACGCTCAGCATTGAAAAACTCACTGTCAATATCTGAGGCACTATCTGAGCACTCAGTGCCAAGGCTTGTTGCATTCGGAGTGCTCAGAACGCCTTCTTTTGCTTTGCCATGCTCCTGGCAAACCAGATACCTTCCACGGTAGTCCAGCATCAGCAGCTTGTGCCGAAAATGGAAGGGGTATTCACTGCCAATCCTGGGCTGGCTGTCACACAGGGCAGTCTTGTCGATAACCAGAAGATCTGCCCTCCCCCTTTTCCTTGCGTAGCAATTTTCTAGTCCCGGGTGTTTGATCAAGTGGAAGACCTCTTGGCCTCTGGAACGCTCATTCCTTTTAGGATCCTCCCACTGTTCTGCTGAGGGTGATGGCTTGGATGAATCTTTCTGCTCAGCCCCCTGACCAATATCAATTCTCCCCTGTTTTACAACTTCTTTCTGCAGATCACTGTTGGAGGCTACATAGTCTCCATTCACAGGGGAATTCAGATCTTGCTCCAGAGCGCCCCCAGGATCACATCCACCGCACTTTCTAAGGATCTCACGGACTTCTTCTGACAGTGAGTTTCCTATGTGATGGTTCATCTGAGCTAAGCATTTAAACTTCTGTTCTGGAGACATGTTTTTGCATGTTGCTGCTCTACTCAGCCCTGTCAGGAGCAGGAAAGCCTGAGTTCGGGGAACGGCTGGCTTCCTAAGACTCAGGGAGCATTCCTGCGCCGCCTTCTTTTCACTTCACATGGTGTTTCACTCTCGCCTCCCGCAGAGTCTTGCTCAGAGGTTTATTGACGCTGGCCCGGAGGTGGCGAAGGCGTCTAGCTCCGCGGGCGCTGGTTACTGGCACGTCTGCCCAGGCGCGGAGCCTGCTGCTGGCCCCAATCAGCTGGCCCTTGCCTGGCGCCTCCTGAGCACTCGCCGTGGCCCTCGCAGGAAGGAGGCGCATCTGCGGAGGCCCTTGCGCAGCCCTCTGAAGGCGCCTGCAGGGCAGGCTGGGCAGGCTGGGCACAGCAGGCAGGCCAGGGCCGCTGTGCAGCCGGCGGCTGCAGCGGGAGGGGAGGGCGCCTCTGGTGGTGGGCTCCAGAGCTGCATGGTGGGCCAGCGCTGCAGGGAGGTGGCACACGCTGGCTCCTCGTCCTCTTCCTCCTCGGACTGCTCGGGGGGCAAAAGTGGCCGCACTGTGCCTTCCCCTGCCAGCGGGACGGGTGCCCAGGCACAGTGCAGGATGGACCGGCGCGGGATGTGGGCTGGCCAGTCGAGGTGTGGGGCTTTGGGGAGGCAGTCCAGCAGCTCGTGACCTTCCTCGCTGAGCAACACGGTCTGGTTGCGCCCAAAGCGGACCCGCCTGCGTGGTGGGGATGGCGGGAGGGCTGTGGGCACAAGCAGCTCACCCAGCACTCCTGCAGGTGTTGGGGGAGCGTCCAGCAGGATGGAGGGTGGTGGCAGTGGGAGAGGGCCATCCAACTTCCATCCATCCGTGTCTGGCTCGGAGGTGGGCAGGAGGTGGCGAGGGGACAAGATGTCCTCGCTTGTGAGCCTGGGAGGGAGAAAGGAGGTGAGGAGGCTGCCTTGGGTGCCCCAGGGGGAAGCCCTGGTGGCAGCAGATGCTAAAGGGTGGCAGGGTGCGGGCGGAGGGGGCGCTGGGGCCAGGGCTGCAGCAGTGGGCAAGGAGCAAAGGGGCTTCCCAGTTGGTGAGCAGCAGGCATGCGCCATGTCCTGGGCATCCCGCGCGTCGACCCCAGCCCTAGCCATGCCATGCCCTGCTCTTTGGGGGGCCCAGGCCAGGCGCAGGTCTGTGGCTCTGGGCTGCATCGGGCTCTTGCCTGCGGTGGGCCTGGCCAGGGCTGTGGAGGCCAGGCCTCCGCTTACCCTGCCTGCCGGCTGGCTGCACAGTCCTGCGTCTGCACCGTGGGCAGGAAGGAGGCTGCTGGAAGAGGAGGCAGAGAGGCAGTGAGCGAGGGCAGCCCGTCGGCGGAGCCCCAGCAGGGGCCGAGGGCGGTGGGCGCTGGCGGCGCTGGGCTGTCTTGGCCGGGAGGCGCTGCCGAGCGCGCCTACGCTCCGGGCCGGGGCTGCTCACCTCCGGGCTCGTCCACGCTGCTGTTGCCCAGGCTGCCAGCACTGCCGCGAGGCCCCTGCACAGCCCAAGAGAGCGCTGCCTTAGTGGCGAGCATCCACGCTGCGCCAAGAGGCGCCCTGCTCGCGGAAGGGCTGCGCGGGGCACGCAGAGCTGAGGCTGGAGGCAGGCTTGCACGCAGCACCGTCAGGCTGCCCTTGCTGCAGGTGCTGCCGCGGCCTCAGCCCTCTCGCTGCCCGCGCCAGCTCGGGGCCATGCCCAGGCTGACTCCTACCTTGGGCCAGGGCCTTTTCCCCGCCGGCACCAACACCACCGCTATGCACAGGATTGTGAAGACGTTGACGACCGAGGGCATGTGGGCCAGGCACACCACAAAGAGGCTCAGCACCACAAACTCGCCCACGACGCTCAGCCTCCGAGGCTCCATGCCGCCACCGGAAGCGCGCCGCGAGCGTGCAGCCTGCTCAGCGCTCCGCCTCCACGTCCTGCTCCAAGAGTGCCACCCAAAACACAGCACCCACCTCTGAGCACGCCGCCCCTTGCAGCCACCCTCCCCCTCCCTGACCAAGGCAGACCAGCAGCCCCCAAAGCCCTGCTCCCCACCACCCCTCCAACGCCCCTCCACCAACCTCCCCCGACCCTGACCGCTCTGCTCTGCTCTGCGGCTCACCCTGTGCACGCTCCTCCGCACCCCGAGATCGACAGCGTCAATCTGCCACCAGGAGAAGAGCCAAAGGCCGCCGAGAGCAACTCTGCAAAAAGCAGGGCACGGTGCCCTCACTCCGTCGGCCTTGCCTGGCTGCCCGCTCCCGCCGCTGCTTTCCCACGTGTGACGCGGGGACACCGGGTCGTGAGCAGCAAGGGCGCAGAATGGTGCCCGAGCGTGGCTGGGCTTCGCGGCGGGGACGTTTGCCTGATTGTGGCACTTGTGCCCACCGAGGGAGCGTGCAGCGCGTGGTGGGCGCTGGGGGGGCGACAAAGCCAGGGAGAGCGCCCCGAGGGGAGGAGAGACTGCAGAGAGACGGAAGGAGCCAGCTCTTACCCCGCTGCCTCGCTCCTTCGCCCCAGCTCAACACCACGCTCTCCACCTGCTCGCGCACTCGCTCGCACACTCGCTCGCTCGCTCGCTCGCAGGCAAAGTGACAGCGGCACTTCCCCCAGCCCCACCTCCAGAAAGACCCCGGCATTGTGATGCCATGGTGACATCACTTCCACACACCTGGTCTGCCAGGGCACCCCCAGGCCCCACCTGACGCTGCTCTCACCCAAACCCCAACAAGGCGCAGCCCACCAAGGCCAGCCCCAACACAGCTCCCGCCAGCACAAAGCCCAACCAAAGCCCAGAGTCGTCCCTGACAAGCCCATGCCGAGCCCGTGGCTCGTTCTTCCTTTGGGCACTTTTCCCCTTCTGGACGGGTTGCTGCTGTGCCCTCCAATTGTGCACAGCAATCTTGTTGCAATTGTGAGCGGAAACGGCACACAAGCCATTTGCAGCATGCCTGCGGGGAGCTTTCTGGCGTGAGGCCCCAACTGGCAGAAGCTGCTCCTGCTTCTCTAGACTTTGTATAGGCAGCTTCCTTGTTATCCTCAAGCACAAGGCAACAGTGACTTGCTACAAGACTGGAGCAAAGGGCAGGGACAAACCGATTTCTTCTAACCCACTGGCTACCATTGAGGACTTGAGGGCGATGGAAGTGAACACTGTGGTCCCCATCAGGAGCACGTATTGTGTCTGTGCAAAGAGCGCTGCACAACGGGCATTGCTTCCAGCAGCCGTGCAGCCCTTCAACTCCGATTGTATGAGGTTTCCAGTTCCAAGCTTTCAGATGAGGCATGGAAAATGCCTGTTTCAGGTTTGCTAGCACAGGGGCCAGAGCTTTACTCATTGCCTCCTCCAGGAGCTCTAGCTCCTTTCTTTCTTGATGCTCAATGCTTTTCAGATGACTTCTGGGAAGTTCAGAATTAGCTCCAAGTCTGCTCCCAAATTCCTCTAGCCATAGGGAGACATTGCCACAGTTCTCTTGGACAACTGGAGTTGTAGGCGCAAAGCTAGCAGCAGCAACAAGAGTCTGGAATGAATTCAGGGAAACATGGAACAAGTTCTTCAGCCTTGAATTGTTCTTGTCTAAGCAATAGTTGTTAACACACTTCTCAACGAAACCTTCTAAAACATGTTGGGGGAAATGAATGTGCTGCCTGAACTTCTCACAATTCTCTTCCTCCGCAAGAGAGAGGAGAATAGCCGTTTCTAGTTGAGATCGATGGCCATTGAAAGCTGGAGAGTTAGAGCTCCTTTCCCAGGCTATATCAAGAGCAGTCTTCACAGACACTGCCTGTCAAAGAGCTCCTGAAAGCTCGTCACATAAAAAAAATCAGCAACTGCTGTGATAGAGGGCACTGCTTGGCAGGACACGTGGAAACTTGTGAAGAAGTCTTCTCTCTGGCCCCGCAGGTAGAAAGTGGGGTTGTTTGCTCTTGTGAAAGCCTTCTGCATCTTTGCCTAGAGACACTGCTGAATGTCTTCTGTATCCATGAGTGAAGACATATGTGGAGTTCCTGGCTGCCGAGTCCACCTGTTTTCCTATTTCATGCAGTCTGTCATGAATGCAACTTTGGTTATCATGCATTGGCTCCTGTTCCTTTGTGTCGATGGGGAGGCTGATGAGCTGTGTGATGCGGTCGTGAAGCTGCTCCGTTCTGGTAATAGCGCAGCTGCGCAAAGGCTTTTTCCTGAAGGGCAGTGCTCCCTTCGTGACCACCTGCTTGGAAATAGCTTCGATTGGGCAGGTCTCTCTCAGGGAGTGGTCCTCTCAGGTCCCGAGTACAATTGTTTGTTGTCCCCACTGTAACACTGAGCCATCTATTTCGTAGGCCCTACGCACGGTGTCTGGTTCACTCCCCCAGGTGACATGACAGTTTTGATCCCACGCATTCCTCCAGTTCAAGTCTTGTGGAAGATTCATGGCTTGCTAGACATATGATGGAGAGATGGGAATTCGAGACTTGTATGCCCAGGCCCCAATCATATAGACGCACCATTGGTATTATTCCAGATACGGTTGATTCTCTCTTTCATATTAACTGGAATGATCCCAAGGGGAATGGGGCTCCCTGTGTGCGTGGGCAGTGGCAACCAAGCTGTAATTTGGGGAGTAGTCACTCAATGTGCAAAACCTTTCCTTAGCTCCAAAACCAGATTGCTAGCTGTACGTTCTAACCATTCCCTCAACTGGTTTAAATCAACTAGGTGAACCAACCCCTGTAGCAACCATATGACCTATAGCATTGGAACACTACATGAGCACATTACAGGTGATTGTGGAAGATGTGTGATGGGCTCGACCATCGATGGGAACCAATTCTGAGAAGAAAGGAAAAGAAAACTTCTGGGATGTGAGTGTTAAAATTTTAGCCTTAACATTTCACAGAATCACAGGCTCAGAGAATGGTGGAGGTTGGAAGGGACCTCCGAAGATCCTGGAGTCCAACGCCCCTGCTCAGCCAGGGTCCTCTGGAGCATATTGCCCAGGATTGGGCCAGGCGGCTTTTGAATATCTCCAGGGAAGGAGACTCCACAACCTCTCTGGGCAACCTGGTCCAGTGCTCCGGAACCCTCTCCGCACCCCCAAAAAAAGGCCTAGATTCCCTCAACACCCCCATGACAAGGCCCAGCACTGCCAAAACAACGCCCAGATCCCCTCAGTACCCCGAAAACAAGGCCCAGATCCCCTAAGCACCCTGAAAACAAGCCTAGTTCTCCGAAAACAAGGCCCACCACCCCCAACACAACACCATGACCACTCAGGACCCCCACGACAAGCCCAGCACCCCCAACACAAGGCCCACGTCCTCTAAGCACCCCCAAAACAAGACCCAGATCCCCTCTGCACCCCCATAACAAGCCCAGCAAACCCTACACAATGCCCAGCACCCCCAACACAATGCCGTGATCCCCTCAGCACCCCCACGACAAGCCCAGCACTCCCAAAACAAGGCCCAGCACCCCAAAAACAAGGCCCACCTCCTCTAAGCACCCCCACAACAACACCCAAATCCCCTCAGCACCCCCAACACAATGCCCAGATCCCCTCTGCACCCCAGAACAAAGACCAGCACCCCAAAAACAAGGCCCTGATCCCCTCTGCACCCCCATGACAAGACCAGCACCCCCAACACAAGGCTCACCTCCTCTAAGCACCCCCACAACAACACCCAGATCCCTTCTGCACCCCCAACACAAGGTCCAGATCCCCTCTGCACCTCAAAACAAAGACCAGCACCCCCAACACAAGGCCCAACTCCCCTCTGCACCCCCCACGACAAGACCAGCACCCCCAACACAATGCCCAGATCCCCTCGGCACCCCCGCCACAAGCCCAGCACCAGGAGACACCCTGACCAGAAGGCTAGCCCGCGAGTTTATTGTATACATGTGTTGGGAAGTACGACTAGCATCTGAAATACAAAGGGATGAAATGAAATGCAGCTTCCAGCAGCAATGATCTCTTGCACTGCCTGCAAGGGATGCCATGGGAAATGCATCCTTTGGCAAGAAGCATTTTATTTCTTCCTCTCTGTTTGGCTCTTGCTTGAAATGTTCCAGCAGAGTGGTCTCACTAGGGAGGTTTATGTTTGGTTCTGCAGGAGGAGGTGCACTGGAAGATACTTTGTAGAGCCATTGTTTCCAGAGGCTAGCCAAGTGTTGCCTCAGCTTTTCTTCATGCAGCTCTTCCTTCTTTAGCGACAAAGCCACCAGTTGCCTTCTCTTGACAAGCTCGTGTTCACATTCTGGCTTCTTCTGATGCCCTTTGCTCGGATTCTTCTCCCGTTCAATGAACTCGGCAGACTTTCTCTGTGTCTCTTCCACAAGTGCTTCTCTCAGATCTTGCGGTTGATTTTCAATGCTTGCTTTCCGCTGAATCAAAAGCCCACTGGCGTCATCTTCCCTGAAATACGGTTCCAAGCCTTTCCAGAGGGTCTCCTATTTATCTTGCACTTCCTCCATAAGGCTTCTTCGGGTCACATGCGGAACGTCTCCCTTTCTAATCCGATTGTTCCGTTTCATTTGCAAGTCTAGGATGTGGCTCCCCAGCTGCCAGGTCCACTGGCTGTCGGTTGTTCCTAAGCTGTTGTCTGCGGCAACTTCCCGAGTGTTTTGGAAAGGGAAAACAAACTTTTCATTCAGCAGAGCCTTCCACAAGTCACTCATACGAACTTTCAAGCTCGAGAGCCTTGAAATAGAGCCCTGCGATCCCTTCTTGGCAGCTTGGAGAATTGTGCTCTTTAACTGCTGCACGTGCTGGCTGTCTGTGGGGTTGGGTGGGGCCCTGCGTGGGTTTCCTTGCCACCCAGAGGTGAGCAAAGTACTGACTGTGGGTTACATGGCAGAATGCCTGCTGGGCGGCTGGGCGGCTGTCCCTGCCATTTCCTGCAGCTTTTCCTGCAGGCGTCTTTGTCCTTGCGTGTTTTGTTCCTGGGCAGTTATTTCTCCAACATTGTGGTGCACAAAGCAGCAGCTTGGCGAAAGATTGACTTGCTTCATGCGGAGAAAAGCCTGCCCAGCTAGCTGAAGGACATCTTGCATGTCTCCAGGATTTTCTCCCAAGATATTGATCAGAGTCATGTTGCCAATGCCAATGCCAAAGGTGGCTAGCTCATTGTCATCATTAAGTGACTGCTTATTGGCCACCTCCATGGCACAAAGTCCTCCCGTGTCAACAATCAGCCTGTAATCAAAGTCCACGGCCCCTTGGGGTTTCTCATCCACCTGAAGCAGCTGCACAAACGCTCCCCGCATGCCTCTCCCCGCACTGACGTTCCACTGCAGCCCAAACATGGCATTCAGCAGGCTTGACTTCCCCGGGCTCTGGATGCCAAGCACTGAGAGAACAAACGCTCTTCTCTCCCCTAGCTTCTCAATTAACTTGTCAAAGATTGCCCCAAGCCATCGTCACCGTACAGACGAAGCATCACCATCCACCACTTCAAGGGCATACCCTGAAACCATCAGATCGACTGCCACTTCAGGTAGTTTGCAAAAACATTCATCTTTTGAGTTCAAGGATTCTAGAGCTTCACGAATCTGCCCTACTTCTCTCAAAAGACGCTTGAGACCAATGGATGAATCATTGACTGCATTGGAGAGGGCTTCTAACTTATTCATCAATGCTGTTTTCAGACTGGTTTTTTTCCTTGCTTTTCTTTATTTCCAGGATTTGATACCTTCACTGATGATACTCTTTCTGAAGTTCCTCCAAGTGCTCAGAGGACAGGTCATCCCTAAAGACCTTCCTCCACTGCAGCAAGTATTTCTTGGTGTCTCTTGCCTGTGCCTGGAGAAAAGCGAGGACTGATTTCATCAGCTGCTTGAGGGGGAACGCTCTGTCGAGTTGCTTTCTTCGTCCTGCACACTTCTCTGGCTCAGTTTGGCTCCCATGATGTTCTATGTTCTTGTTCCTCTTTTCCTGCAAGCGGGGGAGCTCTTTCTCCTTTTTACACCATGGGTACCATAGTTGTCCTTGAAGAGGCAGTAGCTGTGATTTGATCTCAAACACAATTTCTCCTTTGTCAAGAATCCCACCAAGGTTCTTGCCTTTGCTTTGGCTCTCACACACTCTTCTGCCTCTTTAGCCACAATAAATCCACGTTGGCGAGCTGTGTCCTGACAAGCATCAAGCCTTAAGAGGTTGTTTGACCTTGCTAGTAGGTCTCTGATTGTTTTTATCAGCTCCTCTACTAATTCTGCTGTGTTTCTGTTCTGGATACCTCTTTTTACATTCTGGCTAGATCGGCCACATGCAACATTCTCTTCTTCAGTGAAAAGACAAATCAAAGGCTTTTGAGACTGCCACGGGTCACGTACAATGTTCATGCCTTTCTTGTCACTCTGGTCAGACTCAGCTAACTGAGAGCCTCCTTCACAGAAGAGATCTGCTGTAAAAACGGCAATTGTTGTTCATGACCTCTAGCATCTCCATGCAGGTTACAAAAAGCAACACAGCCGTCAAAAGTGTCATCAGCACTGCCACTGGCACAGGACCAAGAGATCTGCACAACACCTGTCATTAGAAGACAGCCTTTGGTGCTGCCTTTGCAATGTCGATGGAAGAAAGTGTCGTGTTTGTGTTTAGTCGGCAGAGCATTCAGGAGCTGAGCCTTGGAAGAGGAAGGAGAACTCCCGATCCGTATGAAGGACACCATGAGTGTGTCTGCCTGATCAATCGGTTTGTTTTTGTGCCTCTGAATTGTGGTCTGCTCCTCTGAATTGTGGTCTGCTTTCCCAATTGTTCTGTGGCTTTCCAGCTCTTTTTAACTTGGCTGAGGGAACTCTCTTGGTGCGGTGCATGGATTTGGTAGCAGGAGGGGGAGCGCCAAGTGGCACAAAGCGAGGTTTGTTGAAATGTACTGTCTCGTGAAATCAGGGGCACCATGAAACATCGCCACCTGGAGGTCCATGGCATGTGTGTGTGTCAGACCTGCTGTAACAGAGGCATCCCCTTCTTCACGCTCAGCATTGAAAAACTCACTGTCAATATCTGAGGCACTATCTGAGCACTCAGTGCCAAGGCTTGTTGCATTCGGAGTGCTCAGAACGCCTTCTTTTGCTTTGCCATGCTCCTGGCAAACCAGATACCTTCCACGGTAGTCCAGCATCAGCAGCTTGTGCCGAAAATGGAAGGGGTATTCACTGCCAATCCTGGGCTGGCTGTCACACAGGGCAGTCTTGTCGATAACCAGAAGATCTGCCCTCCCCCTTTTCCTTGCGTAGCAATTTTCTAGTCCCGGGTGTTTGATCAAGTGGAAGACCTCTTGGCCTCTGGAACGCTCATTCCTTTTAGGATCCTCCCACTGTTCTGCTGAGGGTGATGGCTTGGATGAATCTTTCTGCTCAGCCCCCTGACCAATATCAATTCTCCCCTGTTTTACAACTTCTTTCTGCAGATCACTGTTGGAGGCTACATAGTCTCCATTCACAGGGGAATTCAGATCTTGCTCCAGAGCGCCCCCAGGATCACATCCACCGCACTTTCTAAGGATCTCACGGACTTCTTCTGACAGTGAGTTTCCTATGTGATGGTTCATCTGAGCTAAGCATTTAAACTTCTGTTCTGGAGACATGTTTTTGCATGTTGCTGCTCTACTCAGCCCTGTCAGGAGCAGGAAAGCCTGAGTTCGGGGAACGGCTGGCTTCCTAAGACTCAGGGAGCATTCCTGCGCCGCCTTCTTTTCACTTCACATGGTGTTTCACTCTCGCCTCCCGCAGAGTCTTGCTCAGAGGTTTATTGACGCTGGCCCGGAGGTGGCGAAGGCGTCTAGCTCCGCGGGCGCTGGTTACTGGCACCTCTGCCCAGGCGCGGAGCCTGCTGCTGGCCCCAATCAGCTGGCCCTTGCCTGGCGCCTCCTGAGCACTCGCCGTGGCCCTCGCAGGAAGGAGGCGCATCTGCGGAGGCCCTTGCGCAGCCCTCTGAAGGCGCCTGCAGGGCAGGCTGGGCAGGCTGGGCACAGCAGGCAGGCCAGGGCCGCTGTGCAGCCGGCGGCTGCAGCGGGAGGGGAGGGCGCCTCTGGTGGTGGGCTCCAGAGCTGCATGGTGGGCCAGCGCTGCAGGGAGGTGGCACACGCTGGCTCCTCGTCCTCTTCCTCCTCGGACTGCTCGGGGGGCAAAAGTGGCCGCACTGTGCCTTCCCCTGCCAGCGGGACGGGTGCCCAGGCACAGTGCAGGATGGACCGGCGCGGGATGTGGGCTGGCCAGTCGAGGTGTGGGGCTTTGGGGAGGCAGTCCAGCAGCTCGTGACCTTCCTCGCTGAGCAACACGGTCTGGTTGCGCCCAAAGCGGACCCGCCTGCGTGGTGGGGATGGCGGGAGGGCTGTGGGCACAAGCAGCTCACCCAGCACTCCTGCAGGTGTTGGGGGAGCGTCCAGCAGGATGGAGGGTGGTGGCAGTGGGAGAGGGCCATCCAACTTCCATCCATCCGTGTCTGGCTCGGAGGTGGGCAGGAGGTGGCGAGGGGACAAGATGTCCTCGCTTGTGAGCCTGGGAGGGAGAAAGGAGGTGAGGAGGCTGCCTTGGGTGCCCCAGGGGGAAGCCCTGGTGGCAGCAGATGCTAAAGGGTGCCAGGGTGCGGGCGGAGGGGGCGCTGGGGCCAGGGCTGCAGCAGTGGGCAAGGAGCAAAGGGGCTTCCCAGTTGGTGAGCAGCAGGCATGCGGCATGTCCTGGGCATCCCGCGCGTCGACCCCAGCCCTAGCCATGCCATGCCCTGCTCTTTGGGGGGCCCAGGCCAGGCGCAGGTCTGTGGCTCTGGGCTGCATCGGGCTCTTGCCTGCGGTGGGCCTGGCCAGGGCTGTGGAGGCCAGGCCTCCGCTTACCCTGCCTGCCGGCTGGCTGCACAGTCCTGCGTGTCCACCGTGGGCAGGAAGGAGGCTGCTGGAAGAGGAGGCAGAGAGGCAGTGAGCGAGGGCAGCCCGTCGGCGGAGCCCCAGCAGGGGCCGAGGGCGGTGGGCGCTGGCGGCGCTGGGCTGTCTTGGCCGGGAGGCGCTGCCGAGCGCGCCTACGCTCCGGGCCGGGGCTGCTCACCTCCGGGCTCGTCCACGCTGCTGTTGCCCAGGCTGCCAGCACTGCCGCGAGGCCCCTGCACAGCCCAAGAGAGCGCTGCCTTAGTGGCGAGCATCCACGCTGCGCCAAGAGGCGCCCTGCTCGCGGAAGGGCTGCGCGGGGCACGCAGAGCTGAGGCTGGAGGCAGGCTTGCACGCAGCACCGTCAGGCTGCCCTTGCTGCAGGTGCTGCCGCGGCCTCAGCCCTCTCGCTGCCCGCGCCAGCTCGGGGCCATGCCCAGGCTGACTCCTACCTTGGGCCAGGGCCTTTTCCCCGCCGGCACCAACACCACCGCTATGCACAGGATTGTGAAGACGTTGACGACCGAGGGCATGTGGGCCAGGCACACCACAAAGAGGCTCAGCACCACAAACTCGCCCACGACGCTCAGCCTCCGAGGCTCCATGCCGCCACCGGAAGCGCGCCGCGAGCGTGCAGCCTGCTCAGCGCTCCGCCTCCACGTCCTGCTCCAAGAGTGCCACCCAAAACACAGCACCCACCTCTGAGCACGCCGCCCCTTGCAGCCACCCTCCCCCTCCCTGACCAAGGCAGACCAGCAGCCCCCAAAGCCCTGCTCCCCACCACCCCTCCAACGCCCCTCCACCAACCTCCCCCGACCCTGACCGCTCTGCTCTGCTCTGCGGCTCACCCTGTGCACGCTCCTCCGCACCCCGAGATCGACAGCGTCAATCTGCCACCAGGAGAAGAGCCAAAGGCCGCCGAGAGCAACTCTGCAAAAAGCAGGGCACGGTGCCCTCACTCCGTCGGCCTTGCCTGGCTGCCCGCTCCCGCCGCTGCTTTCCCACGTGTGACGCGGGGACACCGGGTGGTGAGCAGCAAGGGCGCAGAATGGTGCCCGAGCGTGGCTGGGCTTCGCGGCGGGGACGTTTGCCTGATTGTGGCACTTGTGCCCACCGAGGGAGCGTGCAGCGCGTGGTGGGCGCTGGGGGGGCGACAAAGCCAGGGAGAGCGCCCCGAGGGGAGGAGAGACTGCAGAGAGACGGAAGGAGCCAGCTCTTACCCCGCTGCCTCGCTCCTTCGCCCCAGCTCAACACCACGCTCTCCACCTGCTCGCGCACTCGCTCGCACACTCGCTCGCTCGCTCGCTCGCAGGCAAAGTGACAGCGGCACTTCCCCCAGCCCCACCTCCAGAAAGACCCCGGCATTGTGATGCCATGGTGACATCACTTCCACACACCTGGTCTGCCAGGGCACCCCCAGGCCCCACCTGACGCTGCTCTCACCCAAACCCCAACAAGGCGCAGCCCACCAAGGCCAGCCCCAACACAGCTCCCGCCAGCACAAAGCCCAACCAAAGCCCAGAGTCGTCCCTGACAAGCCCATGCCGAGCCCGTGGCTCGTTCTTCCTTTGGGCACTTTTCCCCTTCTGGACGGGTTGCTGCTGTGCCCTCCAATTGTGCACAGCAATCTTGTTGCAATTGTGAGCGGAAACGGCACACAAGCCATTTGCAGCATGCCTGCGGGGAGCTTTCTGGCGTGAGGCCCCAACTGGCAGAAGCTGCTCCTGCTTCTCTAGACTTTGTATAGGCAGCTTCCTTGTTATCCTCAAGCACAAGGCAACAGTGACTTGCTACAAGACTGGAGCAAAGGGCAGGGACAAACCGATTTCTTCTAACCCACTGGCTACCATTGAGGACTTGAGGGCGATGGAAGTGAACACTGTGGTCCCCATCAGGAGCACGTATTGTGTCTGTGCAAAGAGCGCTGCACAACGGGCATTGCTTCCAGCAGCCGTGCAGCCCTTCAACTCCGATTGTATGAGGTTTCCAGTTCCAAGCTTTCAGATGAGGCATGGAAAATGCCTGTTTCAGGTTTGCTAGCACAGGGGCCAGAGCTTTACTCATTGCCTCCTCCAGGAGCTCTAGCTCCTTTCTTTCTTGATGCTCAATGCTTTTCAGATGACTTCTGGGAAGTTCAGAATTAGCTCCAAGTCTGCTCCCAAATTCCTCTAGCCATAGGGAGACATTGCCACAGTTCTCTTGGACAACTGGAGTTGTAGGCGCAAAGCTAGCAGCAGCAACAAGAGTCTGGAATGAATTCAGGGAAACATGGAACAAGTTCTTCAGCCTTGAATTGTTCTTGTCTAAGCAATAGTTGTTAACACACTTCTCAACGAAACCTTCTAAAACATGTTGGGGGAAATGAATGTGCTGCCTGAACTTCTCACAATTCTCTTCCTCCGCAAGAGAGAGGAGAATAGCCGTTTCTAGTTGAGATCGATGGCCATTGAAAGCTGGAGAGTTAGAGCTCCTTTCCCAGGCTATATCAAGAGCAGTCTTCACAGACACTGCCTGTCAAAGAGCTCCTGAAAGCTCGTCACATAAAAAAAATCAGCAACTGCTGTGATAGAGGGCACTGCTTGGCAGGACACGTGGAAACTTGTGAAGAAGTCTTCTCTCTGGCCCCGCAGGTAGAAAGTGGGGTTGTTTGCTCTTGTGAAAGCCTTCTGCATCTTTGCCTAGAGACACTGCTGAATGTCTTCTGTATCCATGAGTGAAGACATATGTGGAGTTCCTGGCTGCCGAGTCCACCTGTTTTCCTATTTCATGCAGTCTGTCATGAATGCAACTTTGGTTGTCATGCATTGGCTCCTGTTCCTTTGTGTCGATGGGGAGGCTGATGAGCTGTGTGATGCGGTCGTGAAGCTGCTCCGTTCTGGTAATAGCGCAGCTGCGCAAAGGCTTTTTCCTGAAGGGCAGTGCTCCCTTCATGACCACCTGCTTGGAAATAGCTTCGATTGGGCAGGTCTCTCTCAGGGAGTGGTCCTCTCAGGTCCCGAGTACAATTGTTTGTTGTCCCCACTGTAACACTGAGCCATCTATTTCGTAGGCCCTACGCACGGTGTCTGGTTCACTCCCCCAGGTGACATGACAGTTTTGATCCCACGCATTCCTCCAGTTCAAGTCTTGTGGAAGATTCATGGCTTGCTAGACATATGATGGAGAGATGGGAATTCGAGACTTGTATGCCCAGGCCCCAATCATATAGACGCACCATTGGTATTATTCCAGATACGGTTGATTCTCTCTTTCATATTAACTGGAATGATCCCAAGGGGAATGGGGCTCCCTGTGTGCGTGGGCAGTGGCAACCAAGCTGTAATTTGGGGAGTAGTCACTCAATGTGCAAAACCTTTCCTTAGCTCCAAAACCAGATTGCTAGCTGTACGTTCTAACCATTCCCTCAACTGGTTTAAATCAACTAGGTGAACCAACCCCTGTAGCAACCATATGACCTATAGCATTGGAACACTACATGAGCACATTACAGGTGATTGTGGAAGATGTGTGATGGGCTCGACCATCGATGGGAACCAATTCTGAGAAGAAAGGAAAAGAAAACTTCTGGGATGTGAGTGTTAAAATTTTAGCCTTAACATTTCACAGAATCACAGGCTCAGAGAATGGTGGAGGTTGGAAGGGACCTCCGAAGATCCTGGAGTCCAACGCCCCTGCTCAGCCAGGGTCCTCTGGAGCATATTGCCCAGGATTGGGCCAGGCGGCTTTTGAATATCTCCAGGGAAGGAGACTCCACAACCTCTCTGGGCAACCTGGTCCAGTGCTCCGGAACCCTCTCCGCACCCCCAAAAAAAGGCCTAGATTCCCTCAACACCCCCATGACAAGGCCCAGCACCACCAAAACAACGCCCAGATCCCCTCAGTACCCCGAAAACAAGGCCCAGATCCCCTAAGCACCCTGAAAACAAGCCTAGTTCTCCCAAAACAAGGCCCACCACCCCCAACACAACACCATGACCACTCAGGACCCCCACGACAAGCCCAGCACCCCCAACACAAGGCCCACGTCCTCTAAGCACCCCCAAAACAAGACCCAGATCCCCTCTCCACCCCCATAACAAGCCCAGCAAACCCTACACAATGCCCAGCACCCCCAACACAATGCCGTGATCCCCTCAGCACCCCCACGACAAGCCCAGCACTCCCAAAACAAGGCCCAGCACCCCAAAAACAAGGCCCACCTCCTCTAAGCACCCCCACAACAACACCCAAATCCCCTCAGCACCCCCAACACAATGCCCAGATCCCCTCTGCACCCCAGAACAAAGACCAGCACCCCAAAAACAAGGCCCTGATCCCCTCTGCACCCCCATGACAAGACCAGCACCCCCAACACAAGGCTCACCTCCTCTAAGCACCCCCACAACAACACCCAGATCCCTTCTGCACCCCCAACACAAGGTCCAGATCCCCTCTGCACCTCAAAACAAAGACCAGCACCCCCAACACAAGGCCCAACTCCCCTCTGCACCCCCCACGACAAGACCAGCACCCCCAACACAATGCCCAGATCCCCTCGGCACCCCCGCCACAAGCCCAGCACCAGGAGACACCCTGACCAGAAGGCTAGCCCGCGAGTTTATTGTATACATGTGTTGGGAAGTACGACTAGCATCTGAAATACAAAGGGATGAAATGAAATGCAGCTTCCAGCAGCAATGATCTCTTGCACTGCCTGCAAGGGATGCCATGGGAAATGCATCCTTTGGCAAGAAGCATTTTATTTCTTCCTCTCTGTTTGGCTCTTGCTTGAAATGTTCCAGCAGAGTGGTCTCACTAGGGAGGTTTATGTTTGGTTCTGCAGGAGGAGGTGCACTGGAAGATACTTTGTAGAGCCATTGTTTCCAGAGGCTAGCCAAGTGTTGCCTCAGCTTTTCTTCATGCAGCTCTTCCTTCTTTAGCGACAAAGCCACCAGTTGCCTTCTCTTGACAAGCTCGTGTTCACATTCTGGCTTCTTCTGATGCCCTTTGCTCGGATTCTTCTCCCGTTCAATGAACTCGGCAGACTTTCTCTGTGTCTCTTCCACAAGTGCTTCTCTCAGATCTTGCGGTTGATTTTCAATGCTTGCTTTCCGCTGAATCAAAAGCCCACTGGCGTCATCTTCCCTGAAATACGGTTCCAAGCCTTTCCAGAGGGTCTCCTATTTATCTTGCACTTCCTCCATAAGGCTTCTTCGGGTCACATGCGGAACGTCTCCCTTTCTAATCCGATTGTTCCATTTCATTTGCAAGTCTAGGATGTGGCTCCCCAGCTGCCAGGTCCACTGGCTGTCGGTTGTTCCTAAGCTGTTGTCTGCGGCAACTTCCCGAGTGTTTTGGAAAGGGAAAACAAACTTTTCATTCAGCAGAGCCTTCCACAAGTCACTCATACGAACTTTCAAGCTCGAGAGCCTTGAAATAGAGCCCTGCGATCCCTTCTTGGCAGCTTGGAGAATTGTGCTCTTTAACTGCTGCACGTGCTGGCTGTCTGTGGGGTTGGGTGGGGCCCTGCGTGGGTTTCCTTGCCACCCAGAGGTGAGCAAAGTACTGACTGTGGGTTACATGGCAGAATGCCTGCTGGGCGGCTGGGCGGCTGTCCCTGCCATTTCCTCCAGCTTTTCCTGCAGGCGTCTTTGTCCTTGCGTGTTTTGTTCCTGGGCAGTTATTTCTCCAACATTGTGGTGCACAAAGCAGCAGCTTGGCGAAAGATTGACTTGCTTCATGCGGAGAAAAGCCTGCCCAGCTAGCTGAAGGACATCTTGCATGTCTCCAGGATTTTCTCCCAAGATATTGATCAGAGTCATGTTGCCAATGCCAATGCCAAAGGTGGCTAGCTCATTGTCATCATTAAGTGACTGCTTATTGGCCACCTCCATGGCACAAAGTCCTCCCGTGTCAACAATCAGCCTGTAATCAAAGTCCACGGCCTCTTGGGGTTTCTCGTCCACCTGAAGCAGCTGCACAAACGCTCCCCGCGTGCCTCTCCCCGCACTGACGTTCCACTGCAGCCCAAACATGGCATTCAGCAGGCTTGACTTCCCCGGGCTCTGGATGCCAAGCACTGAGAGAACAAACGCTCTTCTCTCCCCTAGCTTCTCAATTAACTTGTCAAAGATTGCCCCAAGCCATCGTCACCGTACAGACGAAGCATCACCATCCACCACTTCAAGGGCATACCCTGAAACCATCAGATCGACTGCCACTTCAGGTAGTTTGCAAAAACATTCATCTTTTGAGTTCAAGGATTCTAGAGCTTCACGAATCTGCCCTACTTCTCTCAAAAGACGCTTGAGACCAATGGATGAATCATTGACTGCATTGGAGAGGGCTTCTAACTTATTCATCAATGCTGTTTTCAGACTGGTTTTTTTCCTTGCTTTTCTTTATTTCCAGGATTTGATACCTTCACTGATGATACTCTTTCTGAAGTTCCTCCAAGTGCTCAGAGGACAGGTCATCCCTAAAGACCTTCCTCCACTGCAGCAAGTATTTCTTGGTGTCTCTTGCCTGTGCCTGGAGAAAAGCGAGGACTGATTTCATCAGCTGCTTGAGGGGGAACGCTCTGTCGAGTTGCTTTCTTCGTCCTGCACACTTCTCTGGCTCAGTTTGGCTCCCATGATGTTCTATGTTCTTGTTCCTCTTTTCCTGCAAGCGGGGGAGCTCTTTCTCCTTTTTACACCATGGGTACCATAGTTGTCCTTGAAGAGGCAGTAGCTGTGATTTGATCTCAAACACAATTTCTCCTTTGTCAAGAATCCCACCAAGGTTCTTGCCTTTGCTTTGGCTCTCACACACTCTTCTGCCTCTTTAGCCACAATAAATCCACGTTGGCGAGCTGTGTCCTGACAAGCATCAAGCCTTAAGAGGTTGTTTGACCTTGCTAGTAGGTCTCTGATTGTTTTTATCAGCTCCTCTACTAATTCTGCTGTGTTTCTGTTCTGGATACCTCTTTTTACATTCTGGCTAGATCGGCCACATGCAACATTCTCTTCTTCAGTGAAAAGACAAATCAAAGGCTTTTGAGACTGCCACGGGTCACGTACAATGTTCATGCCTTTCTTGTCACTCTGGTCAGACTCAGCTAACTGAGAGCCTCCTTCACAGAAGAGATCTGCTGTAAAAACGGCAATTGTTGTTCATGACCTCTAGCATCTCCATGCAGGTTACAAAAAGCAACACAGCCGTCAAAAGTGTCGTCAGCACTGCCACTGGCACAGGACCAAGAGATCTGCACAACACCTGTCATTAGAAGACAGCCTTTGGTGCTGCCTTTGCAATGTCGATGGAAGAAAGTGTCGTGTTTGTGTTTAGTCGGCAGAGCATTCAGGAGCTGAGCCTTGGAAGAGGAAGGAGAACTCCCGATCCGTAGGAAGGACACGATGAGTGTGTCTGCCTGATCAATCGGTTTGTTTTTGTGCCTCTGAATTGTGGTCTGCTCCTCTGAATTGTGGTCTGCTTTCCCAATTGTTCTGTGGCTTTCCAGCTCTTTTTAACTTGGCTGAGGGAACTCTCTTGGTGCGGTGCATGGATTTGGTAGCAGGAGGGGGAGCGCCAAGTGGCACAAAGCGAGGTTTGTTGAAATGTACTGTCTCGTGAAATCAGGGGCACCATGAAACATCGCCACCTGGAGGTCCATGGCATGTGTGTGTGTCAGACCTGCTGTAACAGAGGCATCCCCTTCTTCACGCTCAGCATTGAAAAACTCACTGTCAATATCTGAGGCACTATCTGAGCACTCAGTGCCAAGGCTTGTTGCATTCGGAGTGCTCAGAACGCCTTCTTTTGCTTTGCCATGCTCCTGGCAAACCAGATACCTTCCACGGTAGTCCAGCATCAGCAGCTTGTGCCGAAAATGGAAGGGGTATTCACTGCCAATCCTGGGCTGGCTGTCACACAGGGCAGTCTTGTCGATAACCAGAAGATCTGCCCTCCCCCTTTTCCTTGCGTAGCAATTTTCTAGTCCCGGGTGTTTGATCAAGTGGAGGACCTCTTGGCCTCTGGAACGCTCATTCCTTTTAGGATCCTCCCACTGTTCTGCTGAGGGTGATGGCTTGGATGAATCTTTCTGCTCAGCCCCCTGACCGATATCAATTCTCCCCTGTTTTACAACTTCTTTCTGCAGATCACTGTTGGAGGCTACATAGTCTCCATTCACAGGGGAATTCAGATCTTGCTCCAGAGCGCCCCCAGGATCACATCCACCGCACTTTCTAAGGATCTCACGGACTTCTTCTGACAGTGAGTTTCCTATGTGATGGTTCATCTGAGCTAAGCATTTAAACTTCTGTTCTGGAGACATGTTTTTGCATGTTGCTGCTCTACTCAGCCCTGTCAGGAGCAGGAAAGCCTGAGTTCGGGGAATGGCTGGCTTCCTAAGACTCAGGGAGCATTCCTGCGCCGCCTTCTTTTCACTTCACATGGTGTTTCACTCTCGCCTCCCGCAGAGTCTTGCTCAGAGGTTTATTGACGCTGGCCCGGAGGTGGCGAAGGCGTCTAGCTCCGCGGGCGCTGGTTACTGGCACGTCTGCCCAGGCGCGGAGCCTGCTGCTGGCCCCAATCAGCTGGCCCTTGCCTGGCGCCTCCTGAGCACTCGCCGTGGCCCTCGCAGGAAGGAGGCGCATCTGCGGAGGCCCTTGCGCAGCCCTCTGAAGGCGCCTGCAGGGCAGGCTGGGCAGGCTGGGCAGAGCAGGCAGGCCAGGGCCGCTGTGCAGCCGGCGGCTGCAGCGGGAGGGGAGGGCGCCTCTGGTGGTGGGCTCCAGAGCTGCATGGTGGGCCAGCGCTGCAGGGAGGTGGCACACGCTGGCTCCTCGTCCTCTTCCTCCTCGGACTGCTCGGGGGGCAAAAGTGGCCGCACTGTGCCTTCCCCTGCCAGCGGGACGGGTGCCCAGGCACAGTGCAGGATGGACCGGCGCGGGATGTGGGCTGGCCAGTCGAGGTGTGGGGCTTTGGGGAGGCAGTCCAGCAGCTCGTGTCCTTCCTCGCTGAGCAACACGGTCTGGTTGCGCCCAAAGCGGACCCGCCTGCGTGGTGGGGATGGCGGGAGGGCTGTGGGCACAAGCAGCTCACCCAGCACTCCTGCAGGTGTTGGGGGAGCGTCCAGCAGGATGGAGGGTGGTGGCAGTGGGAGAGGGCCATCCAACTTCCATCCATCCGTGTCTGGCTCGGAGGTGGGCAGGAGGTGGCGAGGGGGCAAGGTGTCCTCGCTTGTGAGCCTGGGAGGGAGAAAGGAGGTGAGGAGGCTGCCTTGGGTGCCCCAGGGGGAAGCCCTGGTGGCAGCAGATGCTAAAGGGTGGCAGGGTGCGGGCGGAGGGGGCGCTGGGGCCAGGGCTGCAGCAGTGGGCAAGGAGCAAAGGGGCTTCCCAGTTGGTGAGCAGCAGGCATGCGGCATGTCCTGGGCATCCCGCGCATCGACCCCAGCCCTAGCCATGCCATGCCCTGCTCTTTGGGGGGCCCAGGCCAGGCGCAGGTCTGTGGCTCTGGGCTGCATCGGGCTCTTGCCTGCGGTGGGCCTGGCCAGGGCTGTGGAGGCCAGGCCTCCGCTTACCCTGCCTGCCGGCTGGCTGCACAGTCCTGCGTCTGCACCGTGGGCAGGAAGGAGGCTGCTGGAAGAGGAGGCAGAGAGGCAGTGAGCGAGGGCAGCCCGTCGGCGGAGCCCCAGCAGGGGCCGAGGGCGGTGGGCGCTGGCGGCGCTGGGCTGTCTTGGCCGGGAGGCGCTGCCGAGCGCGCCTACGCTCCGGGCCGGGGCTGCTCACCTCCGGGCTCGTCCACGCTGCTGTTGCCCAGGCTGCCAGCACTGCCGCGAGGCCCCTGCACAGCCCAAGAGAGCGCTGCCTTAGTGGCGAGCATCCACGCTGCGCCAAGAGGCGCCCTGCTCGCGGAAGGGCTGCGCGGGGCACGCAGAGCTGAGGCTGGAGGCAGGCTTGCACGCAGCACCGTCAGGCTGCCCTTGCTGCAGGTGCTGCCGCGGCCTCAGCCCTCTCGCTGCCCGCGCCAGCTCGGGGCCATGCCCAGGCTGACTCCTACCTTGGGCCAGGGCCTTTTCCCCGCCGGCACCAACACCACCGCTATGCACAGGATTGTGAAGACGTTGACGACCGAGGGCATGTGGGCCAGGCACACCACAAAGAGGCTCAGCACCACAAACTCGCCCACGACGCTCAGCCTCCGAGGCTCCATGCCGCCACCGGAAGCGCGCCGCGAGCGTGCAGCCTGCTCAGCGCTCCGCCTCCACGTCCTGCTCCAAGAGTGCCACCCAAAACACAGCACCCACCTCTGAGCACGCCGCCCCTTGCAGCCACCCTCCCCCTCCCCGACCAAGGCAGACCAGCAGCCCCCAAAGCCCTGCTCCCCACCGCCCCTCCAACGCCCCTCCACCAACCTCCCCCGACCCTGACCGCTCTGCTCTGCTCTGCGGCTCACCCTGTGCACGCTCCTCCGCACCCCGAGATCGACAGCGTCAATCTGCCACCAGGAGAAGAGCCAAAGGCCGCCGAGAGCAACTCTGCAAAAAGCAGGGCACGGTGCCCTCACTCCGTCGGCCTTGCCTGGCTGCCCGCTCCCGCCGCTGCTTTCCCACGTGTGACGCGGGGACACCGGGTCGTGAGCAGCAAGGGCGCAGAATGGTGCCCGAGCGTGGCTGGGCTTCGCGGCGGGGACGTTTGCCTGATTGTGGCACTTGTGCCCACCGAGGGAGCGTGCAGCGCGTGGTGGGCGCTGGGGGGGCGACAAAGCCATGGAGAGCGCCCCGAGGGGAGGAGAGACTGCAGAGAGACGGAAGGAGCCAGCTCTTACCCCGCTGCCTTGCTCCTTCGCCCCAGCTCAACACCACGCTCTCCACCTGCTCGCGCACTCGCTCGCACACTCGCTCGCTCGCTCGCTCGCAGGCAAAGTGACAGCGGCACTTCCCCCAGCCCCACCTCCAGAAAGACCCCGGCATTGTGATGCCATGGCGACATCACTTCCACACACCTGGTCTGCCAGGGCACCCCCAGGCCCCACCTGACGCTGCTCTCACCCAAACCCCAACAAGGCGCAGCCCACCAAGGCCAGCCCCAACACAGCTCCCGCCAGCACAAAGCCCAACCAAAGCCCAGAGTCGTCCCTGACAAGCCCATGCCGAGCCCGTGGCTCGTTCTTCCTTTGGGCACTTTTCCCCTTCTGGACGGGTTGCTGCTGTGCCCTCCAATTGTGCACAGCAATCTTGTTGCAATTGTGAGCGGAAACGGCACACAAGCCATTTGCAGCATGCCTGCGGGGAGCTTTCTGGCGTGAGGCCCCAATTGGCAGAAGCTGCTCCTGCTTCTCTAGACTTTGTATAGGCAGCTTCCTTGTTATCCTCAAGCACAAGGCAACAGTGACTTGCTACAAGACTGGAGCAAAGGGCAGGGACCAACTGATTTCTTCTAACCCACTGGCTACCATTGAGGACTTGAGGGCGATGGAAGTGAACACTGTGGTCCCCATCAGGAGCACGTATTGTGTCTGTGCAAAGAGCGCTGCACAACGGGCATTGCTTCCAGCAGCCGTGCAGCCCTTCAACTCCGATTTTATGAGGTTTCCAGTTCCAAGCTTTCAGATGAGTCATGGAAAATGCCTGTTTCAGGTTTGCTAGCACAGGGGCCAGAGCTTTACTCATTGCCTCCTCCAGGAGCTCTAGCTCCTTTCTTTCTTGATGCTCAATGCTTTTCAAATGACTTCTGGGAAGTTCAGAATTAGCTCCAAGTCTGCTCCCAAATTCCTCTAGCCACAGGGAGACATTGCCACAGTTCTCTTGGACAACTGGAGTTGTAGGCGCAAAGCTAGCAGCAGCAACAAGAGTCTGGAATGAATTCAGGGAAACATGGAACAAGTTCTTCAGCCTTGAATTGTTCTTGTCTAAGCAATAGTTGTTAACACACTTCTCAACGAAACCTTCTAAAACATGTTGGGGGAAATGAATGTGCTGCCTGAACTTCTCACAATTCTCTTCCTCCGCAAGAGAGAGGAGAATAGCCGTTTCTAGTTGAGATCGATGGCCATTGAAAGCTGGAGAGTTAGAGCTCCTTTCCCAGGCTATATCAAGAGCAGTCTTCACAGACACTGCCTGTCAAAGAGCTCCTGAAAGCTCGTCACATAAAAAAAATCAGCAACTGCTGTGATAGAGGGCACTGCTTGGCAGGACACGTGGAAACTTGTGAAGAAGTCTTCTCTCTGGCCCTGCAGGTAGAAAGTGGGGTCGTTTGCTCTTGTGAAAGCCTTCTGCACTTTGCCTAGAGACACTGCTGAATGTATTCTGTATCCATGAGTGAAGACATATGTGGAGTTCCTGGCTGCCGAGTCCACCTGTTTTCCTATTTCATGCAGTCTGTCATGAATGCAACTTTGGTTGTCATGCATTGGCTCCTGTTCCTTTGTGTCGATGGGGAGGCTGATGAGCTGTGTGATGCGGTCGTGAAGCTGCTCCGTTCTGGTAATAGCGCAGCTGCGCAAAGGCTTTTTCCTGAAGGGCAGTGCTCCCTTCATGACCACCTGCTTGGAAATAGCTTCGATTGGGCAGGTCTCTCTCAGGGAGTGGTCCTCTCAGGTCCCGAGTACAATTGTTTGTTGTCCCCACTGTAACACTGAGCCATCTATTTCGTAGGCCCTACGCACGGTGTCTGGTTCACTCCCCCAGGTGACATGACAGTTTTGATCCCACGCATTCCTCCAGTTCAAGTCTTGTGGAAGATTCATGGCTTGCTAGACATATGATGGAGAGATGGGAGTTTGAGACTTGTATGCCCAGGCCCCAATCATATAGACGCACCGTTGGTATTATTCCAGATACGGTTGATTCTCTCTTTCATATTAACTGGAATGATCCCAAGGGGAATGGGGCTCCCTGTGTGCGTGGGCAGTGGCAACCAAGCTGTAATTTGGGGAGTAGTCACTCAATGTGCAAAACCTTTCCTTAGCTCCAAAACCAGATTGCTAGCTGTACGTTCTAACCATTCCCTCAACTGGTTTAAATCAACTAGGTGAACCAACCCCTGTAGCAACCATATGACCTATAGCATTGGAACACTACATGAGCACATTACAGGTGATTGTGGAAGATGTGTGATGGGCTCGACCATCGATGGGAACCAATTCTGAGAAGAAAGGAAAAGAAAACTTCTGGGATGTGAGTGTTAAAATTTTAGCCTTAACATTTCACAGAATCACAGGCTCAGAGAATGGTGGAGGTTGGAAGGGACCTCCGAAGATCCTGGAGTCCAACGCCCCTGCTCAGCCAGGGTCCTCTGGAGCATATTGCCCAGGATTGGGCCAGGCGGCTTTTGAATATCTCCAGGGAAGGAGACTCCACAACCTCTCTGGGCAACCTGGTCCAGTGCTCCGGAACCCTCTCCGCACCCCCAAAAAAAGGCCTAGATTCCCTCAACACCCCCATGACAAGGCCCAGCACCACC
The DNA here is from genome assembly GCF_040807025.1 of Struthio camelus. Classification (NCBI taxonomy): domain Eukaryota; kingdom Metazoa; phylum Chordata; class Aves; order Struthioniformes; family Struthionidae; genus Struthio; species Struthio camelus. The sequence goes on along the minus strand of NC_090944.1, from coordinate 8,021,649 downwards.
AAAACAACGCCCAGATCCCCTCAGTACCCCGAAAACAAGGCCCAGATCCCCTAAGCACCCTGAAAACAAGCCTAGTTCTCCCAAAACAAGGCCCACCACCCCCAACACAACACCATGACCACTCAGGACCCCCACGACAAGCCCAGCACCCCCAACACAAGGCCCACGTCCTCTAAGCACCCCCAAAACAAGACCCAGATCCCCTCTCCACCCCCATAACAAGCCCAGCAAACCCTACACAATGCCCAGCACCCCCAACACAATGCCCTGATCCCCTCAGCACCCCCATGACAAGCCCAGCACTCCCAAAACAAGGCCCAGCACCCCAAAAACAAGGCCCACCTCCTCTAAGCACCCCCACAACAACACCCAAATCCCCTCAGCACCCCCAACACAATGCCCAGATCCCCTCTGCACCCCAGAACAAAGACCAGCACCCCAAAAACAAGGCCCTGATCCCCTCTGCACCCCCATGACAAGACCAGCACCCCCAACACAAGGCTCACCTCCTCTAAGCACCCCCACAACAACACCCAGATCCCTTCTGCACCCCCAACACAAGGTCCAGATCCCCTCTGCACCTCAAAACAAAGACCAGCACCCCCAACACAAGGACCAACTCCCCTCTGCACCCCCCACGACAAGACCAGCACCCCCAACACAACGCCCCACTCCCCCCTGCACCCCCGCCACAAGCCCAGCAGCAGCAGACACCCTGACCAGAAGGCTAGCCCGCGAGTTTATTGTATACATGTTTTGGGAAGTACGACTAGCATCTGAAATACAAAGGGATGAAATGAAATGCAGCTTCCAGCAGCAATGATCTCTTGCACTGCCTGCAAGGGATGCCATGGGAAATGCATCCTTTGGCAAGAAGCATTTTATTTCTTCCTCTCTGTTTGGCTCTTGTTTGAAATGTTCCAGCAGAGTGGTCTCACTAGGGAGGTTTATGTTTGGTTCTGCAGGAGGAGGTGCACTGGAAGATACTTTGTAGAGCCATTGTTTCCAGAGGCTAGCCAAGTGTTGCCTCAGCTTTTCTTCATGCAGCTCTTCCTTCTTTAGCGACAAAGCCACCAGTTGCCTTCTCTTGACAAGCTCGTGTTCACATTCTGGCTTCTTCTGATGCCCTTTGCTCGGATTCTTCTCCCGTTCAATGAACTCGGCAGACTTTCTCTGTGTCTCTTCCACAAGTGCTTCTCTCAGATCTTGCGGTTGATTTTCAATGCTTGCTTTCCGCTGAATCAAAAGCCCACTGGCGTCATCTTCCCTGAAATACGGTTCCAAGCCTTTCCAGAGGGTCTCCTATTTATCTTGCACTTCCTCCATAAGGCTTCTTCGGGTCACATGCGGAACGTCTCCCTTTCTAATCCGATTGTTCCATTTCATTTGCAAGTCTAGGATGTGGCTCCCCAGCTGCCAGGTCCACTGGCTGTCGGTTGTTCCTAAGCTGTTGTCTGCGGCAACTTCCCGAGTGTTTTGGAAAGGGAAAACAAACTTTTCATTCAGCAGAGCCTTCCACAAGTCACTCATACGAACTTTCAAGCTCGAGAGCCTTGAAATAGAGCCCTGCGATCCCTTCTTGGCAGCTTGGAGAATTGTGCTCTTTAACTGCTGCACGTGCTGGCTGTCTGTGGGGTTGGGTGGGGCCCTGCGTGGGTTTCCTTGCCACCCAGAGGTGAGCAAAGTACTGACTGTGGGTTACATGGCAGAATGCCTGCTGGGCGGCTGGGCGGCTGTCCCTGCCATTTCCTCCAGCTTTTCCTGCAGGCGTCTTTGTCCTTGCGTGTTTTGTTCCTGGGCAGTTATTTCTCCAACATTGTGGTGCACAAAGCAGCAGCTTGGCGAAAGATTGACTTGCTTCATCCGGAGAAAAGCCTGCCCAGCTAGCTGAAGGACATCTTGCATGTCTCCAGGATTTTCTCCCAAGATATTGATCAGAGTCATGTTGCCAATGCCAATGCCAAAGGTGGCTAGCTCATTGTCATCATTAAGTGACTGCTTATTGGCCACCTCCATGGCACAAAGTCCTCCCGTGTCAACAATCAGCCTGTAATCAAAGTCCACGGCCTCTTGGGGTTTCTCGTCCACCTGAAGCAGCTGCACAAACGCTCCCCGCGTGCCTCTCCCCGCACTGACGTTCCACTGCAGCCCAAACATGGCATTCAGCAGGCTTGACTTCCCCGGGCTCTGGATGCCAAGCACTGAGAGAACAAACGCTCTTCTCTCCCCTAGCTTCTCAATTAACTTGTCAAAGATTGCCCCAAGCCATCGTCACCGTACAGACGAAGCATCACCATCCACCACTTCAAGGGCATACCCTGAAACCATCAGATCGACTGCCACTTCAGGTAGTTTGCAAAAACATTCATCTTTTGAGTTCAAGGATTCTAGAGCTTCACGAATCTGCCCTACTTCTCTCAAAAGACGCTTGAGACCAATGGATGAATCATTGACTGCATTGGAGAGGGCTTCTAACTTATTCATCAATGCTGTTTTCAGACTGGTTTTTTTCCTTGCTTTTCTTTATTTCCAGGATTTGATACCTTCACTGATGATACTCTTTCTGAAGTTCCTCCAAGTGCTCAGAGGACAGGTCATCCCTAAAGACCTTCCTCCACTGCAGCAAGTATTTCTTGGTGTCTCTTGCCTGTGCCTGGAGAAAAGCGAGGACTGATTTCATCAGCTGCTTGAGGGGGAACGCTCTGTCGAGTTGCTTTCTTCGTCCTGCACACTTCTCTGGCTCAGTTTGGCTCCCATGATGTTCTATGTTCTTGTTCCTCTTTTCCTGCAAGCGGGGGAGCTCTTTCTCCTTTTTACACCATGGGTACCATAGTTGTCCTTGAAGAGGCAGTAGCTGTGATTTGATCTCAAACACAATTTCTCCTTTGTCAAGAATCCCACCAAGGTTCTTGCCTTTGCTTTGGCTCTCACACACTCTTCTGCCTCTTTAGCCACAATAAATCCACGTTGGCGAGCTGTGTCCTGACAAGCATCAAGCCTTAAGAGGTTGTTTGACCTTGCTAGTAGGTCTCTGATTGTTTTTATCAGCTCCTCTACTAATTCTGCTGTGTTTCTGTTCTGGATACCTCTTTTTACATTCTGGCTAGATCGGCCACATGCAACATTCTCTTCTTCAGTGAAAAGACAAATCAAAGGCTTTTGAGACTGCCACGGGTCACGTACAATGTTCATGCCTTTCTTGTCACTCTGGTCAGACTCAGCTAACTGAGAGCCTCCTTCACAGAAGAGATCTGCTGTAAAAACGGCAATTGTTGTTCATGACCTCTAGCATCTCCATGCAGGTTACAAAAAGCAACACAGCCGTCAAAAGTGTCATCAGCACTGCCACTGGCACAGGACCAAGAGATCTGCACAACACCTGTCGTTAGAAGACAGCCTTTGGTGCTGCCTTTGCAATGTCGATGGAAGAAAGTGTCGTGTTTGTGTTTAGTCGGCAGAGCATTCAGGAGCTGAGCCTTGGAAGAGGAAGGAGAACTCCCGATCCGTATGAAGGACACCATGAGTGTGTCTGCCTGATCAATCGGTTTGTTTTTGTGCCTCTGAATTGTGGTCTGCTCCTCTGAATTGTGGTCTGCTTTCCCAATTGTTCTGTGGCTTTCCAGCTCTTTTTAACTTGGCTGAGGGAACTCTCTTGGTGCGGTGCATGGATTTGGTAGCAGGAGGGGGAGCGCCAAGTGGCACAAAGCGAGGTTTGTTGAAATGTACTGTCTCGTGAAATCATGGGCACCATGAAACATCGCCACCTGGAGGTCCATGGCATGTGTGTGTGTCAGACCTGCTGTAACAGAGGCATCCCCTTCTTCACGCTCAGCATTGAAAAACTCACTGTCAATATCTGAGGCACTATCTGAGCACTCAGTGCCAAGGCTTGTTGCATTCGGAGTGCTCAGAACGCCTTCTTTTGCTTTGCCATGCTCCTGGCAAACCAGATACCTTCCACGGTAGTCCAGCATCAGCAGCTTGTGCCGAAAATGGAAGGGGTATTCACTGCCAATCCTGGGCTGGCTGTCACACAGGGCAGTCTTGTCGATAACCAGAAGATCTGCCCTCCCCCTTTTCCTTGCGTAGCAATTTTCTAGTCCCGGGTGTTTGATCAAGTGGAAGACCTCTTGGCCTCTGGAACGCTCATTCCTTTTAGGATCCTCCCACTGTTCTGCTGAGGGTGATGGCTTGGATGAATCTTTCTGCTCAGCCCCCTGACCAATATCAATTCTCCCCTGTTTTACAACTTCTTTCTGCAGATCACTGTTGGAGGCTACATAGTCTCCATTCACAGGGGAATTCAGATCTTGCTCCAGAGCGCCCCCAGGATCACATCCACCGCACTTTCTAAGGATCTCACGGACTTCTTCTGACAGTGAGTTTCCTATGTGATGGTTCATCTGAGCTAAGCATTTAAACTTCTGTTCTGGAGACATGTTTTTGCATGTTGCTGCTCTACTCAGCCCTGTCAGGAGCAGGAAAGCCTGAGTTCGGGGAATGGCTGGCTTCCTAAGACTCAGGGAGCATTCCTGCGCCGCCTTCTTTTCACTTCACATGGTGTTTCACTCTCGCCTCCCGCAGAGTCTTGCTCAGAGGTTTATTGACGCTGGCCCGGAGGTGGCGAAGGCGTCTAGCTCCGCGGGCGCTGGTTACTGGCACGTCTGCCCAGGCGCGGAGCCTGCTGCTGGCCCCAATCAGCTGGCCCTTGCCTGGCGCCTCCTGAGCACTCGCCGTGGCCCTCGCAGGAAGGAGGCGCATCTGCGGAGGCCCTTGCGCAGCCCTCTGAAGGCGCCTGCAGGGCAGGCTGGGCAGGCTGGGCAGAGCAGGCAGGCCAGGGCCGCTGTGCAGCCGGCGGCTGCAGCGGGAGGGGAGGGCGCCTCTGGTGGTGGGCTCCAGAGCTGCATGGTGGGCCAGCGCTGCAGGGAGGTGGCACACGCTGGCTCCTCGTCCTCTTCCTCCTCGGACTGCCCGGCGGGTGAAAGTGGCCGCACTGTGCCTTCCCCTGCCAGCGGGACGGGTGCCCAGGCACAGTGCAGGATGGACCGGCGCGGGATGTGGGCTGGCCAGTCGAGGTGTGGGGCTTTGGGGAGGCAGTCCAGCAGCTCGTGTCCTTCCTCGCTGAGCAACACGGTCTGGTTGCGCCCAAAGCGGACCCGCCTGCGTGGTGGGGATGGCGGGAGGGCTGTGGGCACAAGCAGCTCACCCAGCACTCCTGCAGGTGTTGGGGGAGCGTCCAGCAGGATGGAGGGTGGTGGCAGTGGGAGAGGGCCATCCAACTTCCATCCATCCGTGTCTGGCTCGGAGGTGGGCAGGAGGTGGCGAGGGGACAAGATGTCCTCGCTTGTGAGCCTGGGAGGGAGAAAGGAGGTGAGGAGGCTGCCTTGGGTGCCCCAGGGGGAAGCCCTGGTGGCAGCAGATGCTAAAGGGTGGCAGGGTGCGGGCGGAGGGGGCGCTGGGGCCAGGGCTGCAGCAGTGGGCAAGGAGCAAAGGGGCTTCCCAGTTGGTGAGCAGCAGGCATGCGGCATGTCCTGGGCATCCCGCGCGTCGACCCCAGCCCTAGCCATGCCATGCCCTGCTCTTTGGGGGGCCCAGGCCAGGCGCAGGTCTGTGGCTCTGGGCTGCATCGGGCTCTTGCCTGCGGTGGGCCTGGCCAGGGCTGTGGAGGCCAGGCCTCCGCTTACCCTGCCTGCCGGCTGGCTGCACAGTCCTGCGTCTGCACCGTGGGCAGGAAGGAGGCTGCTGGAAGAGGAGGCAGAGAGGCAGTGAGCGAGGGCAGCCCGTCGGCGGAGCCCCAGCAGGGGCCGAGGGCGGTGGGCGCTGGCGGCGCTGGGCTGTCTTGGCCGGGAGGCGCTGCCGAGCGCGCCTACGCTCCGGGCCGGGGCTGCTCACCTCCGGGCTCGTCCACGCTGCCGTTGCCCAGGCTGCCAGCACTGCCGCGAGGCCCCTGCACAGCCCAAGAGAGCGCTGCCTTAGTGGCGAGCATCCACGCTGCGCCAAGAGGCGCCCTGCTCGCGGAAGGGCTGCGCGGGGCACGCAGAGCTGAGGCTGCAGGCAGGCTTGCGCGCAGCACCGTCAGGCTGCCCTTGCTGCAGGTGCTGCCGCGGCCTCAGCCCTCTCGCTGCCCGCGCCAGCTCGGGGCCATGCCCAGGCTGACTCCTACCTTGGGCCAGAGCCTTTTCCCCGCCAGCACCAACACCACCGCTATGCACAGGATCGTGAGGACGTTGACGACCGAGGGCATGTGGGCCAGGCACACCACAAAGAGGCTCAGCACCACAAACTCGCCCACGACGCTCAGCCTCCGAGGCTCCATGCCGCCACCGGAAGCGCGCCGCGAGCGTGCAGCCTGCTCAGCGCTCCGCCTCCACGTCCTGCTCCAAGAGTGCCACCCAAAACACAGCACCCACCTCTGAGCACGCCGCCCCTTGCAGCCACCCTCCCCCTCCCCGACCAAGGCAGACCAGCAGCCCCCAAAGCCCTGCTCCCCACCGCCCCTCCAATGCCCCTCCACCAACCTCCCCCGACCCTGACCGCTCTGCTCTGCTCTGCGGCTCACCCTGTGCACGCTCCTCCGCACCCCAAGATCGACAGCGTCAATCTGACACCAGGAGAAGAGCCAAAGGCCGCCGAGAGCAACTCTGCAAAAAGCAGGGCACGGTGCCCTCACTCCGTCGGCCTTGCCTGGCTGCCCGCTCCCGCCGCTGCTTTCCCACGTGTGACGCGGGGACACCGGGTCGTGAGCAGCAAGGGCGCAGAATGGTGCCCGAGCGTGGCTGGGCTTCGCGGCGGGGACGTTTGCCTGATTGTGGCACTTGTGCCCACCGAGGGAGCGTGCAGCGCGTGGTGGGCGCTGGGGGGGCGACAAAGCCATGGAGAGCGCCCCGAGGGGAGGAGAGACTGCAGAGAGACGGAAGGAGCCAGCTCTTACCCCGCTGCCTTGCTCCTTCGCCCCAGCTCAACACCACGCTCTCCACCTGCTCGCGCACTCGCTCGCACACTCGCTCGCTCGCTCGCTCGCAGGCAAAGTGACAGCGGCACTTCCCCCAGCCCCACCTCCAGAAAGACCCCGGCATTGTGATGCCATGGCGACATCACTTCCACACACCTGGTCTGCCAGGGCACCCCCAGGCCCCACCTGACGCTGCTCTCACCCAAACCCCAACAAGGCGCAGCCCACCAAGGCCAGCCCCAACACAGCTCCCGCCAGCACAAAGCCCAACCAAAGCCCAGAGTCGTCCCTGACAAGCCCATGCCGAGCCCGTGGCTCGTTCTTCCTTTGGGCACTTTTCCCCTTCTGGACAGGTTGCTGCTGTGCCCTCCAATTGTGCACAGCAATCTTGTTGCAATTGTGAGCGGAAACGGCACACAAGCCATTTGCAGCATGCCTGCGGGGAGCTTTCTGGCGTGAGGCCCCAATTGGCAGAAGCTGCTCCTGCTTCTCTAGACTTTGTATAGGCAGCTTCCTTGTTATCCTCAAGCACGAGGCAACAGTGACTTGCTACAAGACTGGAGCAAAGGGCAGGGACCAACTGATTTCTTCTAACCCACTGGCTACCATTGAGGACTTGAGGGCGATGGAAGTGAACACTGTGGTCCCCATCAGGAGCACGTATTGTGTCTGTGCAAAGAGCGCTGCACAACGGGCATTGCTTCCAGCAGCCGTGCAGCCCTTCAACTCCGATTTTATGAGGTTTCCAGTTCCAAGCTTTCAGATGAGTCATGGAAAATGCCTGTTTCAGGTTTGCTAGCACAGGGGCCAGAGCTTTACTCATTGCCTCCTCCAGGAGCTCTAGCTCCTTTCTTTCTTGATGCTCAATGCTTTTCAAATGACTTCTGGGAAGTTCAGAATTAGCTCCAAGTCTGCTCCCAAATTCCTCTAGCCACAGGGAGACATTGCCACAGTTCTCTTGGACAACTGGAGTTGTAGGCGCAAAGCTAGCAGCAGCAACAAGAGTCTGGAATGAATTCAGGGAAACATGGAACAAGTTCTTCAGCCTTGAATTGTTCTTGTCTAAGCAATAGTTGTTAACACACTTTTCAACGAAACCTTCTAAAACATGTTGGGGGAAATGAATGTGCTGCCTGAACTTCTCACAATTCTCTTCCTCCGCAAGAGAGAGGAGAATAGCCGTTTCTAGTTGAGATCGATGGCCATTGAAAGCTGGAGAGTTAGAGCTCCTTTCCCAGGCTATATCAAGAGCAGTCTTCACAGACACTGCCTGTCAAAGAGCTCCTGAAAGCTCGTCACATAAAAAAAATCAGCAACTGCTGTGATAGAGGGCACTGCTTGGCAGGACATGTGGAAACTTGTGAAGAAGTCTTCTCTCTGGCCCCGCAGGTAGAAAGTGGGGTCGTTTGCTCTTGTGAAAGCCTTCTGCATCTTTGCCAACCTTTCTGCTGCCACTTTGCCTAGAGACACTCTGAATGTCTTCTGTATCCATGAGTGAAGACATATGTGGAGTTCCTGGCTGCCGAGTCCACCTGTTCTCTTATTTCATGCAGTCTGTCATGAATGCAACTTTGGTTGTCATGCATTGGCTCCTGTTCCTTTGTGTCGATGGGGAGGCTGATGAGCTGTGTGATGCGGTCGTGAAGCTGCTCCGTTCTGGTAATAGCGCAGCTGCGCAAAGGCTTTTTCCTGAAGGGCAGTGCTCCCTTCATGACCACCTGCTTGGAAATAGCTTCGATTGGGCAGGTCTCTCTCAGGGAGTGGTCCTCTCAGGTCCCGAGTACAATTGTTTGTTGTCCCCACTGTAACGCTGAGCCATCTATTTCGTAGGCCCTCCGCACGGTGTCTGGTTCACTCCCCCAGGTGACATGACAGTTTTGATCCCACACTTTCCTCCAGTTCAAGTCTTGTGGAAGATTCATGGCTTGCTAGACATATGATGGAGAGATGGGAGTTCGAGACTTGTATGCCCAGGCCCCAATCATATAGACGCACCGTTGGTATTATTCCCGATACGGTTGATTCTCTCTTTCATATTAACTGGAATGATCCCAAGGGGAATGGGGCTCCCTGCGTGCGTGGCCAGTGGCAACCAAGCTGTAATTTGGGGAGTAGTCACTCAATGTGCAAAACCTTTCCTTAGCTCCAAAACCAGATTGCTAGCTGTACGTTCTAACCATTCCCTCAACTGGTTTAAATCAACTAGGTGAACCAACCCCATGCCAATCCATAGGACCTATAACATTGGAACACTACATGAGCACATTACAGGCGATTGTGGGAGGTGTGTGATGGGCTCGACCATCGACGGGAACCAATTCTGAGAAGAAAGGAAAAGAAAACTTCTGGGATGTGAGTGTTAAAATTTTAGCCTTAACATTTCACAGAATCACAGGCTCAGAGAATGGTGGAGGTTGGAAGGGACCTCCGGAGATCCTGGAGTCCAACGCCCCTGCTCAGCCAGGGTCCTCTGGAGCATATTGCCCAGGATTGGGCCAGGCGGCTTTTGAATATCTCCAGGGAAGGAGACTCCACAACCTCTCTGGGCAACCTGGTCGAGTGCTCCGGAACCCTCTCCGCACCCCCAAAAAAAGGCCTAGATTCCCTCAACACCCCCATGACAAGGCCCAGCACCCCCACAACAACGCCCAGATCCCCTCTGCACCCCCAACACAAGGTCCAGATCCCCTCTGCACCCCAAAACAAGGCCCAGCACCCCAAAAACAAGGCCCTGATCCCCTCTCCACCCCCACAACAAACCCAGCTCCCCCAACACAAGGCCCACCTCCTCTAAGCGCCCCCACAACAACACCCAGATCCCCTCAGCACCCCCAACACAAGGTCCAGATCCCCTCTGCACCTCAAAACAAAGACCAGCACCCCCAACACAAGGACCAACTCCCCTCTGCACCCCCCACGACAAGACCAGCACCCCCAACACAACGCCCCACTCCCCCCTGCACCCCCGCCACAAGCCCAGCACCAGCAGACACCCTGACCAGAAGGCTAGCCCGCGAGTTTATTGTATACATGTGTTGGGAAGTACGACTAGCATCTGAAATACAAAGGGATGAAATGAAATGCAGCTTCCAGCAGCAATGATCTCTTGCACTGCCTGCAAGGGATGCCATGGGAAATGCATCCTTTGGCAAGAAGCATTTTATTTCTTCCTCTCTGTTTGGCTCTTGCTTGAAATGTTCCAGCAGAGTGGTCTCACCAGGGAGGTTTATGTTTGGTTCTGCAGGAGGAGGTGCACTGGAAGATACTTTGTAGAGCCATTGTTTCCAGAGGCTAGCCAAGTGTTGCCTCAGCTTTTCTTCATGCAGCTCTTCCTTCTTTAGCGACAAAGCCACCAGTTGCCTTCTCTTGACAAGCTCGTGTTCACATTCTGGCTTCTTCTGATGCCCTTTGCTCGGATTCTTCTCCCGTTCAATGAACTCGGCAGACTTTCTCTGTGTCTCTTCCACAAGTGCTTCTCTCAGATCTTGCGGTTGATTTTCAATGCTTGCTTTCCGCTGAATCAAAAGCCCACTGGCGTCATCTTCCCTGAAATACGGTTCCAAGCCTTTCCAGAGGGTCTCCTATTTATCTTGCACTTCCTCCATAAGGCTTCTTCGGGTCACATGCGGAACGTCTCCCTTTCTAATCCGATTGTTCCGTTTCATTTGCAAGTCTAGGATGTGGCTCCCCAGCTGCCAGGTCCACTGGCTGTCGGTTGTTCCTAAGCTGTTGTCTGCGGCAACTTCCCGAGTGTTTTGGAAAGGGAAAACAAACTTTTCATTCAGCAGAGCCTTCCACAAGTCACTCATACGAACTTTCAAGCTCGAGAGCCTTGAAATAGAGCCCTGCGATCCCTTCTTGGCAGCTTGGAGAATTGTGCTCTTTAACTGCTGCACGTGCTGGCTGTCTGTGGGGTTGGGTGGGGCCCTGCGTGGGTTTCCTTGCCACCCAGAGGTGAGCAAAGTACTGACTGTGGGTTACATGGCAGAATGCCTGCTGGGCGGCTGGGCGGCTGTCCCTGCCATTTCCTCCAGCTTTTCCTGCAGGCGTCTTTGTCCTTGCGTGTTTTGTTCCTGGGCAGTTATTTCTCCAACATTGTGGTGCACAAAGCAGCAGCTTGGCGAAAGATTGACTTGCTTCATGCGGAGAAAAGCCTGCCCAGCTAGCTGAAGGACATCTTGCATGTCTCCAGGATTTTCTCCCAAGATATTGATCAGAGTCATGTTGCCAATGCCAATGCCAAAGGTGGCTAGCTCATTGTCATCATTAAGTGACTGCTTATTGGCCACCTCCATGGCACAAAGTCCTCCCGTGTCAACAATCAGCCTGTAATCAAAGTCCACGGCCTCTTGGGGTTTCTCGTCCACCTGAAGCAGCTGCACAAACGCTCCCCGCGTGCCTCTCCCCGCACTGACGTTCCACTGCAGCCCAAACATGGCATTCAGCAGGCTTGACTTCCCCGGGCTCTGGATGCCAAGCACTGAGAGAACAAACGCTCTTCTCTCCCCTAGCTTCTCAATTAACTTGTCAAAGATTGCCCCAAGCCATCGTCACCGTACAGACGAAGCATCACCATCCACCACTTCAAGGGCATACCCTGAAACCATCAGATCGACTGCCACTTCAGGTAGTTTGCAAAAACATTCATCTTTTGAGTTCAAGGATTCTAGAGCTTCACGAATCTGCCCTACTTCTCTCAAAAGACGCTTGAGACCAATGGATGAATCATTGACTGCATTGGAGAGGGCTTCTAACTTATTCATCAATGCTGTTTTCAGACTGGTTTTTTTCCTTGCTTTTCTTTATTTCCAGGATTTGATACCTTCACTGATGATACTCTTTCTGAAGTTCCTCCAAGTGCTCAGAGGACAGGTCATCCCTAAAGACCTTCATCCACTGCAGCAAGTATTTCTTGGTGTCTCTTGCCTGTGCCTGGAGAAAAGCGAGGACTGATTTCATCAGCTGCTTGAGGGGGAACGCTCTGTCGAGTTGCTTTCTTCGTCCTGCACACTTCTCTGGCTCAGTTTGGCTCCCATGATGTTCTATGTTCTTGTTCCTCTTTTCCTGCAAGCGGGGGAGCTCTTTCTCCTTTTTACACCATGGGTACCATAGTTGTCCTTGAAGAGGCAGTAGCTGTGACTTGATCTCAAACACAATTTCTCCTTTGTCAAGAATCCCACCAAGGTTCTTGCCTTTGCTTTGGCTCTCACACACTCTTCTGCCTCTTTAGCCACAATAAATCCACGTTGGCGAGCTGTGTCCTGACAAGCATCAAGCCTTAAGAGGTTGTTTGACCTTGCTAGTAGGTCTCTGATTGTTTTTATCAGCTCCTCTACTAATTCTGCTGTGTTTCTGTTCTGGATACCTCTTTTTACATTCTGGCTAGATCGGCCACATGCAACATTCTCTTCTTCAGTGAAAAGACAAATCAAAGGCTTTTGAGACTGCCACGGGTCACGTACAATGTTCATGCCTTTCTTGTCACTCTGGTCAGACTCAGCTAACTGAGAGCCTCCTTCACAGAAGAGATCTGCTGTAAAAACGGCAATTGTTGTTCATGACCTCTAGCATCTCCATGCAGGTTACAAAAAGCAACACAGCCGTCAAAAGTGTCATCAGCACTGCCACTGGCACAGGACCAAGAGATCTGCACAACACCTGTCATTAGAAGACAGCCTTTGGTGCTGCCTTTGCAATGTCGATGGAAGAAAGTGTCGTGTTTGTGTTTAGTCGGCAGAGCATTCAGGAGCTGAGCCTTGGAAGAGGAAGGAGAACTCCCGATCCGTATGAAGGACACGATGAGTGTGTCTGCCTGATCAATCGGTTTGTTTTTGTGCCTCTGAATTGTGGTCTGCTCCTCTGAATTGTGGTCTGCTTTCCCAATTGTTCTGTGGCTTTCCAGCTCTTTTTAACTTGGCTGAGGGAACTCTCTTGGTGCGGTGCATGGATTTGGTAGCAGGAGGGGGAGCGCCAAGTGGCACAAAGCGAGGTTTGTTGAAATGTACTGTCTCGTGAAATCAGGGGCACCATGAAACATCGCCACCTGGAGGTCCATGGCATGTGTGTGTGTCAGACCTGCTGTAACAGAGGCATCCCCTTCTTCACGCTCAGCATTGAAAAACTGACTGTCAATATCTGAGGCACTATCTGAGCACTCAGTGCCAAGGCTTGTTGCATTCGGAGTGCTCAGAACGCCTTCTTTTGCTTTGCCATGCTCCTGGCAAACCAGATACCTTCCACGGTAGTCCAGCATCAGCAGCTTGTGCCGAAAATGGAAGGGGTATTCACTGCCAATCCTGGGCTGGCTGTCACACAGGGCAGTCTTGTCGATAACCAGAAGATCTGCCCTCCCCCTTTTCCTTGCGTAGCAATTTTCTAGTCCCGGGTGTTTGATCAAGTAGAAGACCTCTTGGCCTCTGGAACGCTCATTCCTTTTAGGATCCTCCCACTGTTCTGCTGAGGGTGATGGCTTGGATGAATCTTTCTGCTCAGCCCCCTGACCGATATCAATTCTCCCCTGTTTTACAACTTCTTTCTGCAGATCACTGTTGGAGGCTACATAGTCTCCATTCACAGGGGAATTCAGATCTTGCTCCAGAGCGCCCCCAGGATCACATCCACCGCACTTTCTAAGGATCTCACGGACTTCTTCTGACAGTGAGTTTCCTATGTGATGGTTCATCTGAGCTAAGCATTTAAACTTCTGTTCTGGAGACATGTTTTTGCATGTTGCTGCTCTACTCAGCCCTGTCAGGAGCAGGAAAGCCTGAGTTCGGGGAATGGCTGGCTTCCTAAGACTCAGGGAGCATTCCTGCGCCGCCTTCTTTTCACTTCACATGGTGTTTCACTCTCGCCTCCCGCAGAGTCTTGCTCAGAGGTTTATTGACGCTGGCCCGGAGGTGGCGAAGGCGTCTAGCTCCGCGGGCGCTGGTTACTGGCACCTCTGCCCAGGCGCGGAGCCTGCTGCTGGCCCCAATCAGCTGGCCCTTGCCTGGCGCCTCCTGAGCACTCGCCGTGGCCCTCGCAGGAAGGAGGCGCATCTGCGGAGGCCCTTGCGCAGCCCTCTGAAGGCGCCTGCAGGGCAGGCTGGGCAGGCTGGGCAGAGCAGGCAGGCCAGGGCCGCTGTGCAGCCGGCGGCTGCAGCGGGAGGGGAGGGCGCCTCTGGTGGTGGGCTCCAGAGCTGCATGGTGGGCCAGCGCTGCAGGGAGGTGGCACACGCTGGCTCCTCGTCCTCTTCCTCCTCGGACTGCCCGGCGGGTGAAAGTGGCCGCACTGTGCCTTCCCCTGCCAGCGGGACGGGTGCCCAGGCACAGTGCAGGATGGACCGGCGCGGGATGTGGGCTGGCCAGTCGAGGTGTGGGGCTTTGGGGAGGCAGTCCAGCAGCTCGTGTCCTTCCTCGCTCAGCAACACGGTCTGGTTGCGCCCAAAGCGGACCCGCCTGCGTGGTGGGGATGGCGGGAGGGCTGTGGGCACAAGCAGCTCACCCAGCACTCCTGCAGGTGTTGGGGGAGCGTCCAGCAGGATGGAGGGTGGTGGCAGTGGGAGAGGGCCATCCAACTTCCATCCATCCGTGTCTGGCTCGGAGGTGGGCAGGAGGTGGCGAGGGGGCAAGGTGTCCTCGCTTGTGAGCCTGGGAGGGAGAAAGGAGGTGAGGAGGCTGCCTTGGGTGCCCCAGGGGGAAGCCCTGGTGGCAGCAGATGCTAAAGGGTGGCAGGGTGCGGGCGGAGGGGGCGCTGGGGCCAGGGCTGCAGCAGTGGGCAAGGAGCAAAGGGGCTTCCCAGTTGGTGAGCAGCAGGCATGCGGCATGTCCTGGGCATCCCGCGCATCGACCCCAGCCCTAGCCATGCCATGCCCTGCTCTTTGGGGGGCCCAGGCCAGGCGCAGGTCTGTGGCTCTGGGCTGCATCGGGCTCTTGCCTGCGGTGGGCCTGGCCAGGGCTGTGGAGGCCAGGCCTCCGCTTACCCTGCCTGCCGGCTGGCTGCACAGTCCTGCGTCTGCACCGTGGGCAGGAAGGAGGCTGCTGGAAGAGGAGGCAGAGAGGCAGTGAGCGAGGGCAGCCCGTCGGCGGAGCCCCAGCAGGGGCCGAGGGCGGTGGGCGCTGGCGGCGCTGGGCTGTCTTGGCCGGGAGGCGCTGCCGAGCGCGCCTACGCTCCGGGCCGGGGCTGCTCACCTCCGGGCTCGTCCACGCTGCTGTTGCCCAGGCTGCCAGCACTGCCGCGAGGCCCCTGCACAGCCCAAGAGAGCGCTGCCTTAGGGGCGAGCATCCAAGCTGCGCCAAGAGGCGCCCTGCTCGCAGAAGGGCTGCGCGGGGCACGCAGAGCTGAGGCTGGAGGCAGGCTTGCGCGCAGCACCGTCAGGCTGCCCTTGCTGCAGGTGCTGCCGCGGCCTCAGCCCTCTCGCTGCCCGCGCCAGCTCGGGGCCATGCCCAGGCTGACTCCTACCTTGGGCCAGGGCCTTTTCCCCGCCGGCACCAACACCACCGCTATGCACAGGATTGTGAAGACGTTGACGACCGAGGGCATGTGGGCCAGGCACACCACAAAGAGGCTCAGCACCACAAACTCGCCCACGACGCTCAGCCTCCGAGGCTCCATGCCGCCACCGGAAGCGCGCCGCGAGCGTGCAGCCTGCTCAGCGCTCCGCCTCCACGTCCTGCTCCAAGAGTGCCACCCAAAACACAGCACCCACCTCTGAGCACGCCGCCCCTTGCAGCCACCCTCCCCCTCCCCGACCAAGGCAGACCAGCAGCCCCCAAA
Source organism: Struthio camelus (assembly GCF_040807025.1). Taxonomy (NCBI): domain Eukaryota; kingdom Metazoa; phylum Chordata; class Aves; order Struthioniformes; family Struthionidae; genus Struthio; species Struthio camelus. The sequence goes on along the minus strand of NC_090944.1, from coordinate 8,005,940 downwards.
GCCCTGCTCCCCACCGCCCCTCCAACGCCCCTCCACCAACCTCCCCCGACCCTGACCGCTCTGCTCTGCTCTGCGGCTCACCCTGTGCACGCTCCTCCGCACCCCGAGATCGACAGCGTCAATCTGCCACCAGGAGAAGAGCCAAAGGCCGCCGAGAGCAACTCTGCAAAAAGCAGGGCACGGTGCCCTCACTCCGTCGGCCTTGCCTGGCTGCCCGCTCCCGCCGCTGCTTTCCCACGTGTGACGCGGGGACACCGGGTCGTGAGCAGCAAGGGCGCAGAATGGTGCCCGAGCGTGGCTGGGCTTCGCGGCGGGGACGTTTGCCTGATTGTGGCACTTGTGCCCACCGAGGGAGCGTGCAGCGCGTGGTGGGCGCTGGGGGGGCGACAAAGCCATGGAGAGCGCCCCGAGGGGAGGAGAGACTGCAGAGAGACGGAAGGAGCCAGCTCTTACCCCGCTGCCTTGCTCCTTCGCCCCAGCTCAACACCACGCTCTCCACCTGCTCGCGCACTCGCTCGCACACTCGCTCGCTCGCTCGCTCGCAGGCAAAGTGACAGCGGCACTTCCCCCAGCCCCACCTCCAGAAAGACCCCGGCATTGTGATGCCATGGCGACATCACTTCCACACACCTGGTCTGCCAGGGCACCCCCAGGCCCCACCTGACGCTGCTCTCACCCAAACCCCAACAAGGCGCAGCCCACCAAGGCCAGCCCCAACACAGCTCCCGCCAGCACAAAGCCCAACCAAAGCCCAGAGTCGTCCCTGACAAGCCCATGCCGAGCCCGTGGCTCGTTCTTCCTTTGGGCACTTTTCCCCTTCTGGACGGGTTGCTGCTGTGCCCTCCAATTGTGCACAGCAATCTTGTTGCAATTGTGAGCGGAAACGGCACACAAGCCATTTGCAGCATGCCTGCGGGGAGCTTTCTGGCGTGAGGCCCCAATTGGCAGAAGCTGCTCCTGCTTCTCTAGACTTTGTATAGGCAGCTTCCTTGTTATCCTCAAGCACAAGGCAACAGTGACTTGCTACAAGACTGGAGCAAAGGGCAGGGACCAACTGATTTCTTCTAACCCACTGGCTACCATTGAGGACTTGAGGGCGATGGAAGTGAACACTGTGGTCCCCATCAGGAGCACGTATTGTGTCTGTGCAAAGAGCGCTGCACAACGGGCATTGCTTCCAGCAGCCGTGCAGCCCTTCAACTCCGATTTTATGAGGTTTCCAGTTCCAAGCTTTCAGATGAGTCATGGAAAATGCCTGTTTCAGGTTTGCTAGCACAGGGGCCAGAGCTTTACTCATTGCCTCCTCCAGGAGCTCTAGCTCCTTTCTTTCTTGATGCTCAATGCTTTTCAAATGACTTCTGGGAAGTTCAGAATTAGCTCCAAGTCTGCTCCCAAATTCCTCTAGCCACAGGGAGACATTGCCACAGTTCTCTTGGACAACTGGAGTTGTAGGCGCAAAGCTAGCAGCAGCAACAAGAGTCTGGAATGAATTCAGGGAAACATGGAACAAGTTCTTCAGCCTTGAATTGTTCTTGTCTAAGCAATAGTTGTTAACACACTTCTCAACGAAACCTTCTAAAACATGTTGGGGGAAATGAATGTGCTGCCTGAACTTCTCACAATTCTCTTCCTCCGCAAGAGAGAGGAGAATAGCCGTTTCTAGTTGAGATCGATGGCCATTGAAAGCTGGAGAGTTAGAGCTCCTTTCCCAGGCTATATCAAGAGCAGTCTTCACAGACACTGCCTGTCAAAGAGCTCCTGAAAGCTCGTCACATAAAAAAAATCAGCAACTGCTGTGATAGAGGGCACTGCTTGGCAGGACACGTGGAAACTTGTGAAGAAGTCTTCTCTCTGGCCCCGCAGGTAGAAAGTGGGGTCGTTTGCTCTTGTGAAAGCCTTCTGCACTTTGCCTAGAGACACTGCTGAATGTATTCTGTATCCATGAGTGAAGACATATGTGGAGTTCCTGGCTGCCGAGTCCACCTGTTTTCCTATTTCATGCAGTCTGTCATGAATGCAACTTTGGTTGTCATGCATTGGCTCCTGTTCCTTTGTGTCGATGGGGAGGCTGATGAGCTGTGTGATGCGGTCGTGAAGCTGCTCCGTTCTGGTAATAGCGCAGCTGCGCAAAGGCTTTTTCCTGAAGGGCAGTGCTCCCTTCATGACCACCTGCTTGGAAATAGCTTCGATTGGGCAGGTCTCTCTCAGGGAGTGGTCCTCTCAGGTCCCGAGTACAATTGTTTGTTGTCCCCACTGTAACACTGAGCCATCTATTTCGTAGGCCCTACGCACGGTGTCTGGTTCACTCCCCCAGGTGACATGACAGTTTTGATCCCACACTTTCCTCCAGTTCAAGTCTTGTGGAAGATTCATGGCTTGCTAGACATATGATGGAGAGATGGGAGTTTGAGACTTGTATGCCCAGGCCCCAATCATATAGACGCACCATTGGTATTATTCCAGATACGGTTGATTCTCTCTTTCATATTAACTGGAATGATCCCAAGGGGAATGGGGCTCCCTGTGTGCGTGGGCAGTGGCAACCAAGCTGTAATTTGGGGAGTAGTCACTCAATGTGCAAAACCTTTCCTTAGCTCCAAAACCAGATTGCTAGCTGTACGTTCTAACCATTCCCTCAACTGGTTTAAATCAACTAGGTGAACCAACCCCTGTAGCAACCATATGACCTATAGCATTGGAACACTACATGAGCACATTACAGGTGATTGTGGAAGATGTGTGATGGGCTCGACCATCGATGGGAACCAATTCTGAGAAGAAAGGAAAAGAAAACTTCTGGGATGTGAGTGTTAAAATTTTAGCCTTAACATTTCACAGAATCACAGGCTCAGAGAATGGTGGAGGTTGGAAGGGACCTCCGAAGATCCTGGAGTCCAACGCCCCTGCTCAGCCAGGGTCCTCTGGAGCATATTGCCCAGGATTGGGCCAGGCGGCTTTTGAATATCTCCAGGGAAGGAGACTCCACAACCTCTCTGGGCAACCTGGTCCAGTGCTCCGGAACCCTCTCCGCACCCCCAAAAAAAGGCCTAGATTCCCTCAACACCCCCATGACAAGGCCCAGCACCACCAAAACAACGCCCAGATCCCCTCAGTACCCCGAAAACAAGGCCCAGATCCCCTAAGCACCCTGAAAACAAGCCTAGTTCTCCCAAAACAAGGCCCACCACCCCCAACACAACACCATGACCACTCAGGACCCCCACGACAAGCCCAGCACCCCCAACACAAGGCCCACGTCCTCTAAGCACCCCCAAAACAAGACCCAGATCCCCTCTCCACCCCCATAACAAGCCCAGCAAACCCTACACAATGCCCAGCACCCCCAACACAATGCCCTGATCCCCTCAGCACCCCCATGACAAGCCCAGCACTCCCAAAACAAGGCCCAGCACCCCAAAAACAAGGCCCACCTCCTCTAAGCACCCCCACAACAACACCCAAATCCCCTCAGCACCCCCAACACAATGCCCAGATCCCCTCTGCACCCCAGAACAAAGACCAGCACCCCAAAAACAAGGCCCTGATCCCCTCTGCACCCCCATGACAAGACCAGCACCCCCAACACAAGGCTCACCTCCTCTAAGCACCCCCACAACAACACCCAGATCCCTTCTGCACCCCCAACACAAGGTCCAGATCCCCTCTGCACCTCAAAACAAAGACCAGCACCCCCAACACAAGGACCAACTCCCCTCTGCACCCCCCACGACAAGACCAGCACCCCCAACACAACGCCCCACTCCCCCCTGCACCCCCGCCACAAGCCCAGCAGCAGCAGACACCCTGACCAGAAGGCTAGCCCGCGAGTTTATTGTATACATGTTTTGGGAAGTACGACTAGCATCTGAAATACAAAGGGATGAAATGAAATGCAGCTTCCAGCAGCAATGATCTCTTGCACTGCCTGCAAGGGATGCCATGGGAAATGCATCCTTTGGCAAGAAGCATTTTATTTCTTCCTCTCTGTTTGGCTCTTGCTTGAAATGTTCCAGCAGAGTGGTCTCACTAGGGAGGTTTATGTTTGGTTCTGCAGGAGGAGGTGCACTGGAAGATACTTTGTAGAGCCATTGTTTCCAGAGGCTAGCCAAGTGTTGCCTCAGCTTTTCTTCATGCAGCTCTTCCTTCTTTAGCGACAAAGCCACCAGTTGCCTTCTCTTGACAAGCTCGTGTTCACATTCTGGCTTCTTCTGATGCCCTTTGCTCGGATTCTTCTCCCGTTCAATGAACTCGGCAGACTTTCTCTGTGTCTCTTCCACAAGTGCTTCTCTCCGATCTTGCGGTTGATTTTCAATGCTTGCTTTCCGCTGAATCAAAAGCCCACTGGCGTCATCTTCCCTGAAATACGGTTCCAAGCCTTTCCAGAGGGTCTCCTATTTATCTTGCACTTCCTCCATAAGGCTTCTTCGGGTCACATGCGGAACGTCTCCCTTTCTAATCCGATTGTTCCGTTTCATTTGCAAGTCTAGGATGTGGCTCCCCAGCTGCCAGGTCCACTGGCTGTCGGTTGTTCCTAAGCTGTTGTCTGCGGCAACTTCCCGAGTGTTTTGGAAAGGGAAAACAAACTTTTCATTCAGCAGAGCCTTCCACAAGTCACTCATACGAACTTTCAAGCTCGAGAGCCTTGAAATAGAGCCCTGCGATCCCTTCTTGGCAGCTTGGAGAATTGTGCTCTTTAACTGCTGCACGTGCTGGCTGTCTGTGGGGTTGGGTGGGGCCCTGCGTGGGTTTCCTTGCCACCCAGAGGTGAGCAAAGTACTGACTGTGGGTTACATGGCAGAATGCCTGCTGGGCGGCTGGGCGGCTGTCCCTGCCATTTCCTCCAGCTTTTCCTGCAGGCGTCTTTGTCCTTGCGTGTTTTGTTCCTGGGCAGTTATTTCTCCAACATTGTGGTGCACAAAGCAGCAGCTTGGCGAAAGATTGACTTGCTTCATGCGGAGAAAAGCCTGCCCAGCTAGCTGAAGGACATCTTGCATGTCTCCAGGATTTTCTCCCAAGATATTGATCAGAGTCATGTTGCCAATGCCAATGCCAAAGGTGGCTAGCTCATTGTCATCATTAAGTGACTGCTTATTGGCCACCTCCATGGCACAAAGTCCTCCCGTGTCAACAATCAGCCTGTAATCAAAGTCCACGGCCTCTTGGCGTTTCTCGTCCACCTCAAGCAGCTGCACAAACGCTCCCCGCGTGCCTCTCCCCGCACTGACGTTCCACTGCAGCCCAAACATGGCATTCAGCAGGCTTGACTTCCCCGGGCTCTGGATGCCAAGCACTGAGAGAACAAACGCTCTTCTCTCCCCTAGCTTCTCAATTAACTTGTCAAAGATTGCCCCAAGCCATCGTCACCGTACAGACGAAGCATCACCATCCACCACTTCAAGGGCATACCCTGAAACCATCAGATCGACTGCCACTTCAGGTAGTTTGCAAAAACATTCATCTTTTGAGTTCAAGGATTCTAGAGCTTCACGAATCTGCCCTACTTCTCTCAAAAGACGCTTGAGACCAATGGATGAATCATTGACTGCATTGGAGAGGGCTTCTAACTTATTCATCAATGCTGTTTTCAGACTGGTTTTTTTCCTTGCTTTTCTTTATTTCCAGGATTTGATACCTTCACTGATGATACTCTTTCTGAAGTTCCTCCAAGTGCTCAGAGGACAGGTCATCCCTAAAGACCTTCCTCCACTGCAGCAAGTATTTCTTGGTGTCTCTTGCCTGTGCCTGGAGAAAAGCGAGGACTGATTTCATCAGCTGCTTGAGGGGGAACGCTCTGTCGAGTTGCTTTCTTCGTCCTGCACACTTCTCTGGCTCAGTTTGGCTCCCATGATGTTCTATGTTCTTGTTCCTCTTTTCCTGCAAGCGGGGGAGCTCTTTCTCCTTTTTACACCATGGGTACCATAGTTGTCCTTGAAGAGGCAGTAGCTGTGATTTGATCTCAAACACAATTTCTCCTTTGTCAAGAATCCCACCAAGGTTCTTGCCTTTGCTTTGGCTCTCACACACTCTTCTGCCTCTTTAGCCACAATAAATCCACGTTGGCGAGCTGTGTCCTGACAAGCATCAAGCCTTAAGAGGTTGTTTGACCTTGCTAGTAGGTCTCTGATTGTTTTTATCAGCTCCTCTACTAATTCTGCTGTGTTTCTGTTCTGGATACCTCTTTTTACATTCTGGCTAGATCGGCCACATGCAACATTCTCTTCTTCAGTGAAAAGACAAATCAAAGGCTTTTGAGACTGCCACGGGTCACGTACAATGTTCATGCCTTTCTTGTCACTCTGGTCAGACTCAGCTAACTGAGAGCCTCCTTCACAGAAGAGATCTGCTGTAAAAACGGCAATTGTTGTTCATGACCTCTAGCATCTCCATGCAGGTTACAAAAAGCAACACAGCCGTCAAAAGTGTCATCAGCACTGCCACTGGCACAGGACCAAGAGATCTGCACAACACCTGTCGTTAGAAGACAGCCTTTGGTGCTGCCTTTGCAATGTCGATGGAAGAAAGTGTCGTGTTTGTGTTTAGTCGGCAGAGCATTCAGGAGCTGAGCCTTGGAAGAGGAAGGAGAACTCCCGATCCGTATGAAGGACACCATGAGTGTGTCTGCCTGATCAATCGGTTTGTTTTTGTGCCTCTGAATTGTGGTCTGCTCCTCTGAATTGTGGTCTGCTTTCCCAATTGTTCTGTGGCTTTCCAGCTCTTTTTAACTTGGCTGAGGGAACTCTCTTGGTGCGGTGCATGGATTTGGTAGCAGGAGGGGGAGCGCCAAGTGGCACAAAGCGAGGTTTGTTGAAATGTACTGTCTCGTGAAATCAGGGGCACCATGAAACATCGCCACCTGGAGGTCCATGGCATGTGTGTGTGTCAGACCTGCTGTAACAGAGGCATCCCCTTCTTCACGCTCAGCATTGAAAAACTCACTGTCAATATCTGAGGCACTATCTGAGCACTCAGTGCCAAGGCTTGTTGCATTCGGAGTGCTCAGAACGCCTTCTTTTGCTTTGCCATGCTCCTGGCAAACCAGATACCTTCCACGGTAGTCCAGCATCAGCAGCTTGTGCCGAAAATGGAAGGGGTATTCACTGCCAATCCTGGGCTGGCTGTCACACAGGGCAGTCTTGTCGATAACCAGAAGATCTGCCCTCCCCCTTTTCCTTGCGTAGCAATTTTCTAGTCCCGGGTGTTTGATCAAGTGGAAGACCTCTTGGCCTCTGGAACGCTCATTCCTTTTAGGATCCTCCCACTGTTCTGCTGAGGGTGATGGCTTGGATGAATCTTTCTGCTCAGCCCCCTGACCGATATCAATTCTCCCCTGTTTTACAACTTCTTTCTGCAGATCACTGTTGGAGGCTACATAGTCTCCATTCACAGGGGAATTCAGATCTTGCTCCAGAGCGCCCCCAGGATCACATCCACCGCACTTTCTAAGGATCTCACGGACTTCTTCTGACAGTGAGTTTCCTATGTGATGGTTCATCTGAGCTAAGCATTTAAACTTCTGTTCTGGAGACATGTTTTTGCATGTTGCTGCTCTACTCAGCCCTGTCAGGAGCAGGAAAGCCTGAGTTCGGGGAATGGCTGGCTTCCTAAGACTCAGGGAGCATTCCTGCGCCGCCTTCTTTTCACTTCACATGGTGTTTCACTCTCGCCTCCCGCAGAGTCTTGCACAGAGGTTTATTGACGCTGGCCCGGAGGTGGCGAAGGCGTCTAGCTCCGCGGGCGCTGGTTACTGGCACGTCTGCCCAGGCGCGGAGCCTGCTGCTGGCCCCAATCAGCTGGCCCTTGCCTGGCGCCTCCTGAGCACTCGCCGTGGCCCTCGCAGGAAGGAGGCGCATCTGCGGAGGCCCTTGCGCAGCCCTCTGAAGGCGCCTGCAGGGCAGGCTGGGCAGGCTGGGCACAGCAGGCAGGCCAGGGCCGCTGTGCAGCCGGCGGCTGCAGCGGGAGGGGAGGGCGCCTCTGGTGGTGGGCTCCAGAGCTGCATGGTGGGCCAGCGCTGCAGGGAGGTGGCACACGCTGGCTCCTCGTCCTCTTCCTCCTCGGACTGCCCGGCGGGTGAAAGTGGCCGCACTGTGCCTTCCCCTGCCAGCGGGACGGGTGCCCAGGCACAGTGCAGGATGGACCGGCGCGGGATGTGGGCTGGCCAGTCGAGGTGTGGGGCTTTGGGGAGGCAGTCCAGCAGCTCGTGTCCTTCCTCGCTGAGCAACACGGTCTGGTTGCGCCCAAAGCGGACCCGCCTGCGTGGTGGGGATGGCGGGAGGGCTGTGGGCACAGGCAGCTCACCCAGCACTGCTGCAGGTGTTGGGGGAGCGTCCAGCAGGATGGAGGGTGGTGGCAGTGGGAGAGGGCCATCCAACTTCCATCCATCCGTGTCTGGCTCGGAGGTGGGCAGGAGGTGGCGAGGGGACAAGATGTCCTCGCTTGTGAGCCTGGGAGGGAGAAAGGAGGTGAGGAGGCTGCCTTGGGTGCCCCAGGGGGAAGCCCTGGTGGCAGCAGATGCTAAAGGGTGCCAGGGTGCGGGCGGAGGGGGCGCTGGGGCCAGGGCTGCAGCAGTGGGCAAGGAGCAAAGGGGCTTCCCAGTTGGTGAGCAGCAGGCATGCGGCATGTCCTGGGCATCCCGCGCGTCGACCCCAGCCCTAGCCATGCCATGCCCTGCTCTTTGGGGGGCCCAGGCCAGGCGCAGGTCTGTGGCTCTGGGCTGCATCGGGCTCTTGCCTGCGGTGGGCCTGGCCAGGGCTGTGGAGGCCAGGCCTCCGCTTACCCTGCCTGCCGGCTGGCTGCACAGTCCTGCGTCTGCACTGTGGGCAGGAAGGAGGCTGCTGGAAGAGGAGGCAGAGAGGCAGTGAGCGAGGGCAGCCCGTCGGCGGAGCCCCAGCAGGGGCCGAGGGCGGTGGGCGCTGGCGGCGCTGGGCTGTCTTGGCCGGGAGGCGCTGCCGAGCGCGCCTACGCTCCGGGCCGGGGCTGCTCACCTCCGGGCTCGTCCACGCTGCCGTTGCCCAGGCTGCCAGCACTGCCGCGAGGCCCCTGCACAGCCCAAGAGAGCGCTGCCTTAGTGGCGAGCATCCACGCTGCGCCAAGAGGCGCCCTGCTCGCGGAAGGGCTGCGCGGGGCACGCAGAGCTGAGGCTGGAGGCAGGCTTGCGCGCAGCACCGTCAGGCTGCCCTTGCTGCAGGTGCTGCCGCGGCCTCAGCCCTCTCGCTGCCCGCGCCAGCTCGGGGCCATGCCCAGGCTGACTCCTACCTTGGGCCAGAGCCTTTTCCCCGCCAGCACCAACACCACCGCTATGCACAGGATCGTGAGGACGTTGACGACCGAGGGCATGTGGGCCAGGCACACCACAAAGAGGCTCAGCACCACAAACTCGCCCACGACGCTCAGCCTCCGAGGCTCCATGCCGCCACCGGAAGCGCGCCGCGAGCGTGCAGCCTGCTCAGCGCTCCGCCTCCACGTCCTGCTCCAAGAGTGCCACCCAAAACACAGCACCCACCTCTGAGCACGCCGCCCCTTGCAGCCACCCTCCCCCTCCCCGACCAAGGCAGACCAGCAGCCCCCAAAGCCCTGCTCCCCACCGCCCCTCCAACGCCCCTCCACCAACCTCCCCCGACCCTGACCGCTCCGCTCTGCTCTGCGGCTCACCCTGTGCACGCTCCTCCGCACCCCAAGATCGACAGCGTCAATCTGACACCAGGAGAAGAGCCAAAGGCCGCCGAGAGCAACTCTGCAAAAAGCAGGGCACGGTGCCCTCACTCCGTCGGCCTTGCCTGGCTGCCCGCTCCCGCCGCTGCTTTCCCACGTGTGACGCGGGGACACTGGGTCGTGAGCAGCAAGGGCGCAGAATGGTGCCCGAGCGTGGCTGGGCTTCGCGGCGGGGACGTTTGCCTGATTGTGGCACTTGTGCCCACCGAGGGAGCGTGCAGCGGGTGGTGGGCGCTGGGGGGGCGACAAAGCCAGGGAGAGCGCCCCGAGGGGAGGAGAGACTGCAGAGAGACGGAAGGAGCCAGCTCTTACCCCGCTGCCTCGCTCCTTCGCCCCAGCTCAACACCACGCTCTCCACCTGCTCGCGCACTCGCTCGCACACTCGCTCGCTCGCTCGCTCGCAGGCAAAGTGACAGCGGCACTTCCCCCAGCCCCACCTCCAGAAAGACCCCGGCATTGTGATGCCATGGCGACATCACTTCCACACACCTGGTCTGCCAGGGCACCCCCAGGCCCCACCTGACGCTGCTCTCACCCAAACCCCAACAAGGCGCAGCCCGCCAAGGCCAGCCCCAACACAGCTCCCGCCAGCACAAAGCCCAACCAAAGCCCAGAGTCGTCCCTGACAAGCCCATGCCGAGCCCGTGGCTCGTTCTTCCTTTGGGCACTTTTCCCCTTCTGGACGGGTTGCTGCTGTGCCCTCCAATTGTGCACAGCAATCTTGTTGCAATTGTGAGCGGAAACGGCACACAAGCCATTTGCAGCATGCCTGCGGGGAGCTTTCTGGCGTGAGGCCCCAATTGGCAGAAGCTGCTCCTGCTTCTCTAGACTTTGTATAGGCAGCTTCCTTGTTATCCTCAAGCACAAGGCAACAGTGACTTGCTACAAGACTGGAGCAAAGGGCAGGGACCAACTGATTTCTTCTAACCCACTGGCTACCATTGAGGACTTGAGGGCGATGGAAGTGAACACTGTGGTCCCCATCAGGAGCACGTATTGTGTCTGTGCAAAGAGCGCTGCACAACGGGCATTGCTTCCAGCAGCCGTGCAGCCCTTCAACTCCGATTTTATGAGGTTTCCAGTTCCAAGCTTTCAGATGAGTCATGGAAAATGCCTGTTTCAGGTTTGCTAGCACAGGGGCCAGAGCTTTACTCATTGCCTCCTCCAGGAGCTCTAGCTCCTTTCTTTCTTGATGCTCAATGCTTTTCAAATGACTTCTGGGAAGTTCAGAATTAGCTCCAAGTCTGCTCCCAAATTCCTCTAGCCACAGGGAGACATTGCCACAGTTCTCTTGGACAACTGGAGTTGTAGGCGCAAAGCTAGCAGCAGCAACAAGAGTCTGGAATGAATTCAGGGAAACATGGAACAAGTTCTTCAGCCTTGAATTGTTCTTGTCTAAGCAATAGTTGTTAACACACTTTTCAACGAAACCTTCTAAAACATGTTGGGGGAAATGAATGTGCTGCCTGAACTTCTCACAATTCTCTTCCTCCGCAAGAGAGAGGAGAATAGCCGTTTCTAGTTGAGATCGATGGCCATTGAAAGCTGGAGAGTTAGAGCTCCTTTCCCAGGCTATATCAAGAGCAGTCTTCACAGACACTGCCTGTCAAAGAGCTCCTGAAAGCTCGTCACATAAAAAAAATCAGCAACTGCTGTGATAGAGGGCACTGCTTGGCAGGACATGTGGAAACTTGTGAAGAAGTCTTCTCTCTGGCCCCGCAGGTAGAAAGTGGGGTCGTTTGCTCTTGTGAAAGCCTTCTGCATCTTTGCCAACCTTTCTGCTGCCACTTTGCCTAGAGACACTCTGAATGTCTTCTGTATCCATGAGTGAAGACATATGTGGAGTTCCTGGCTGCCGAGTCCACCTGTTCTCTTATTTCATGCAGTCTGTCATGAATGCAACTTTGGTTGTCATGCATTGGCTCCTGTTCCTTTGTGTCGATGGGGAGGCTGATGAGCTGTGTGATGCGGTCGTGAAGCTGCTCCGTTCTGGTAATAGCGCAGCTGCGCAAAGGCTTTTTCCTGAAGGGCAGTGCTCCCTTCATGACCACCTGCTTGGAAATAGCTTCGATTGGGCAGGTCTCTCTCAGGGAGTGGTCCTCTCAGGTCCCGAGTACAATTGTTTGTTGTCCCCACTGTAACGCTGAGCCATCTATTTCGTAGGCCCTCCGCACGGTGTCTGGTTCACTCCCCCAGGTGACATGACAGTTTTGATCCCACACTTTCCTCCAGTTCAAGTCTTGTGGAAGATTCATGGCTTGCTAGACATATGATGGAGAGATGGGAGTTTGAGACTTGTATGCCCAGGCCCCAATCATATAGACGCACCATTGGTATTATTCCAGATACGGTTGATTCTCTCTTTCATATTAACTGGAATGATCCCAAGGGGAATGGGGCTCCCTGTGTGCGTGGGCAGTGGCAACCAAGCTGTAATTTGGGGAGTAGTCACTCAATGTGCAAAACCTTTCCTTAGCTCCAAAACCAGATTGCTAGCTGTACGTTCTAACCATTCCCTCAACTGGTTTAAATCAACTAGGTGAACCAACCCCTGTAGCAACCATATGACCTATAGCATTGGAACACTACATGAGCACATTACAGGTGATTGTGGAAGATGTGTGATGGGCTCGACCATCGATGGGAACCAATTCTGAGAAGAAAGGAAAAGAAAACTTCTGGGATGTGAGTGTTAAAATTTTAGCCTTAACATTTCACAGAATCACAGGCTCAGAGAATGGTGGAGGTTGGAAGGGACCTCCGAAGATCCTGGAGTCCAACGCCCCTGCTCAGCCAGGGTCCTCTGGAGCATATTGCCCAGGATTGGGCCAGGCGGCTTTTGAATATCTCCAGGGAAGGAGACTCCACAACCTCTCTGGGCAACCTGGTCCAGTGCTCCGGAACCCTCTCCGCACCCCCAAAAAAAGGCCTAGATTCCCTCAACACCCCCATGACAAGGCCCAGCACCACCAAAACAACGCCCAGATCCCCTCAGTACCCCGAAAACAAGGCCCAGATCCCCTAAGCACCCTGAAAACAAGCCTAGTTCTCCCAAAACAAGGCCCACCACCCCCAACACAACACCATGACCACTCAGGACCCCCACGACAAGCCCAGCACCCCCAACACAAGGCCCACGTCCTCTAAGCACCCCCAAAACAAGACCCAGATCCCCTCTCCACCCCCATAACAAGCCCAGCAAACCCTACACAATGCCCAGCACCCCCAACACAATGCCCTGATCCCCTCAGCACCCCCATGACAAGCCCAGCACTCCCAAAACAAGGCCCAGCACCCCAAAAACAAGGCCCACCTCCTCTAAGCACCCCCACAACAACACCCAAATCCCCTCAGCACCCCCAACACAATGCCCAGATCCCCTCTGCACCCCAGAACAAAGACCAGCACCCCAAAAACAAGGCCCTGATCCCCTCTGCACCCCCATGACAAGACCAGCACCCCCAACACAAGGCTCACCTCCTCTAAGCACCCCCACAACAACACCCAGATCCCTTCTGCACCCCCAACACAAGGTCCAGATCCCCTCTGCACCTCAAAACAAAGACCAGCACCCCCAACACAAGGACCAACTCCCCTCTGCACCCCCCACGACAAGACCAGCACCCCCAACACAACGCCCCACTCCCCCCTGCACCCCCGCCACAAGCCCAGCACCAGCAGACACCCTGACCAGAAGGCTAGCCCGCGAGTTTATTGTAGACATGTTTTGGGAAGTACGACTAGCATCTGAAATACAAAGGGATGAAATGAAATGCAGCTTCCAGCAGCAATGATCTCTTGCACTGCCTGCAAGGGATGCCATGGGAAATGCATCCTTTGGCAAGAAGCATTTTATTTCTTCCTCTCTGTTTGGCTCTTGCTTGAAATGTTCCAGCAGAGTGGTCTCACTAGGGAGGTTTATGTTTGGTTCTGCAGGAGGAGGTGCACTGGAAGATACTTTGTAGAGCCATTGTTTCCAGAGGCTAGCCAAGTGTTGCCTCAGCTTTTCTTCATGCAGCTCTTCCTTCTTTAGCGACAAAGCCACCAGTTGCCTTCTCTTGACAAGCTCGTGTTCACATTCTGGCTTCTTCTGATGCCCTTTGCTCGGATTCTTCTCCCGTTCAATGAACTCGGCAGACTTTCTCTGTGTCTCTTCCACAAGTGCTTCTCTCCGATCTTGCGGTTGATTTTCAATGCTTGCTTTCCGCTGAATCAAAAGCCCACTGGCGTCATCTTCCCTGAAATACGGTTCCAAGCCTTTCCAGAGGGTCTCCTATTTATCTTGCACTTCCTCCATAAGGCTTCTTCGGGTCACATGCGGAACGTCTCCCTTTCTAATCCGATTGTTCCGTTTCATTTGCAAGTCTAGGATGTGGCTCCCCAGCTGCCAGGTCCACTGGCTGTCGGTTGTTCCTAAGCTGTTGTCTGCGGCAACTTCCCGAGTGTTTTGGAAAGGGAAAACAAACTTTTCATTCAGCAGAGCCTTCCACAAGTCACTCATACGAACTTTCAAGCTCGAGAGCCTTGAAATAGAGCCCTGCGATCCCTTCTTGGCAGCTTGGAGAATTGTGCTCTTTAACTGCTGCACGTGCTGGCTGTCTGTGGGGTTGGGTGGGGCCCTGCGTGGGTTTCCTTGCCACCCAGAGGTGAGCAAAGTACTGACTGTGGGTTACATGGCAGAATGCCTGCTGGGCGGCTGGGCGGCTGTCCCTGCCATTTCCTCCAGCTTTTCCTGCAGGCGTCTTTGTCCTTGCGTGTTTTGTTCCTGGGCAGTTATTTCTCCAACATTGTGGTGCACAAAGCAGCAGCTTGGCGAAAGATTGACTTGCTTCATCCGGAGAAAAGCCTGCCCAGCTAGCTGAAGGACATCTTGCATGTCTCCAGGATTTTCTCCCAAGATATTGATCAGAGTCATGTTGCCAATGCCAATGCCAAAGGTGGCTAGCTCATTGTCATCATTAAGTGACTGCTTATTGGCCACCTCCATGGCACAAAGTCCTCCCGTGTCAACAATCAGCCTGTAATCAAAGTCCACGGCCTCTTGGCGTTTCTCGTCCACCTGAAGCAGCTGCACAAACGCTCCCCGCGTGCCTCTCCCCGCACTGACGTTCCACTGCAGCCCAAACATGGCATTCAGCAGGCTTGACTTCCCCGGGCTCTGGATGCCAAGCACTGAGAGAACAAACGCTCTTCTCTCCCCTAGCTTCTCAATTAACTTGTCAAAGATTGCCCCAAGCCATCGTCACCGTACAGACGAAGCATCACCATCCACCACTTCAAGGGCATACCCTGAAACCATCAGATCGACTGCCACTTCAGGTAGTTTGCAAAAACATTCATCTTTTGAGTTCAAGGATTCTAGAGCTTCACGAATCTGCCCTACTTCTCTCAAAAGACGCTTGAGACCAATGGATGAATCATTGACTGCATTGGAGAGGGCTTCTAACTTATTCATCAATGCTGTTTTCAGACTGGTTTTTTTCCTTGCTTTTCTTTATTTCCAGGATTTGATACCTTCACTGATGATACTCTTTCTGAAGTTCCTCCAAGTGCTCAGAGGACAGGTCATCCCTAAAGACCTTCATCCACTGCAGCAAGTATTTCTTGGTGTCTCTTGCCTGTGCCTGGAGAAAAGCGAGGACTGATTTCATCAGCTGCTTGAGGGGGAACGCTCTGTCGAGTTGCTTTCTTCGTCCTGCACACTTCTCTGGCTCAGTTTGGCTCCCATGATGTTCTATGTTCTTGTTCCTCTTTTCCTGCAAGCGGGGGAGCTCTTTCTCCTTTTTACACCATGGGTACCATAGTTGTCCTTGAAGAGGCAGTAGCTGTGACTTGATCTCAAACACAATTTCTCCTTTGTCAAGAATCCCACCAAGGTTCTTGCCTTTGCTTTGGCTCTCACACACTCTTCTGCCTCTTTAGCCACAATAAATCCACGTTGGCGAGCTGTGTCCTGACAAGCATCAAGCCTTAAGAGGTTGTTTGACCTTGCTAGTAGGTCTCTGATTGTTTTTATCAGCTCCTCTACTAATTCTGCTGTGTTTCTGTTCTGGATACCTCTTTTTACATTCTGGCTAGATCGGCCACATGCAACATTCTCTTCTTCAGTGAAAAGACAAATCAAAGGCTTTTGAGACTGCCACGGGTCACGTACAATGTTCATGCCTTTCTTGTCACTCTGGTCAGACTCAGCTAACTGAGAGCCTCCTTCACAGAAGAGATCTGCTGTAAAAACGGCAATTGTTGTTCATGACCTCTAGCATCTCCATGCAGGTTACAAAAAGCAACACAGCCGTCAAAAGTGTCATCAGCACTGCCACTGGCACAGGACCAAGAGATCTGCACAACACCTGTCGTTAGAAGACAGCCTTTGGTGCTGCCTTTGCAATGTCGATGGAAGAAAGTGTCGTGTTTGTGTTTAGTCGGCAGAGCATTCAGGAGCTGAGCCTTGGAAGAGGAAGGAGAACTCCCGATCCGTATGAAGGACACCATGAGTGTGTCTGCCTGATCAATCGGTTTGTTTTTGTGCCTCTGAATTGTGGTCTGCTCCTCTGAATTGTGGTCTGCTTTCCCAATTGTTCTGTGGCTTTCCAGCTCTTTTTAACTTGGCTGAGGGAACTCTCTTGGTGCGGTGCATGGATTTGGTAGCAGGAGGGGGAGCGCCAAGTGGCACAAAGCGAGGTTTGTTGAAATGTACTGTCTCGTGAAATCAGGGGCACCATGAAACATCGCCACCTGGAGGTCCATGGCATGTGTGTGTGTCAGACCTGCTGTAACAGAGGCATCCCCTTCTTCACGCTCAGCATTGAAAAACTCACTGTCAATATCTGAGGCACTATCTGAGCACTCAGTGCCAAGGCTTGTTGCATTCGGAGTGCTCAGAACGCCTTCTTTTGCTTTGCCATGCTCCTGGCAAACCAGATACCTTCCACGGTAGTCCAGCATCAGCAGCTTGTGCCGAAAATGGAAGGGGTATTCACTGCCAATCCTGGGCTGGCTGTCACACAGGGCAGTCTTGTCGATAACCAGAAGATCTGCCCTCCCCCTTTTCCTTGCGTAGCAATTTTCTAGTCCCGGGTGTTTGATCAAGTGGAAGACCTCTTGGCCTCTGGAACGCTCATTCCTTTTAGGATCCTCCCACTGTTCTGCTGAGGGTGATGGCTTGGATGAATCTTTCTGCTCAGCCCCCTGACCAATATCAATTCTCCCCTGTTTTACAACTTCTTTCTGCAGATCACTGTTGGAGGCTACATAGTCTCCATTCACAGGGGAATTCAGATCTTGCTCCAGAGCGCCCCCAGGATCACATCCACCGCACTTTCTAAGGATCTCACGGACTTCTTCTGACAGTGAGTTTCCTATGTGATGGTTCATCTGAGCTAAGCATTTAAACTTCTGTTCTGGAGACATGTTTTTGCATGTTGCTGCTCTACTCAGCCCTGTCAGGAGCAGGAAAGCCTGAGTTCGGGGAATGGCTGGCTTCCTAAGACTCAGGGAGCATTCCTGCGCCGCCTTCTTTTCACTTCACATGGTGTTTCACTCTCGCCTCCCGCAGAGTCTTGCACAGAGGTTTATTGACGCTGGCCCGGAGGTGGCGAAGGCGTCTAGCTCCGCGGGCGCTGGTTACTGGCACGTCTGCCCAGGCGCGGAGCCTGCTGCTGGCCCCAATCAGCTGGCCCTTGCCTGGCGCCTCCTGAGCACTCGCCGTGGCCCTCGCAGGAAGGAGGCGCATCTGCGGAGGCCCTTGCGCAGCCCTCTGAAGGCGCCTGCAGGGCAGGCTGGGCAGGCTGGGCAGAGCAGGCAGGCCAGGGCCGCTGTGCAGCCGGCGGCTGCAGCGGGAGGGGAGGGCGCCTCTGGTGGTGGGCTCCAGAGCTGCATGGTGGGCCAGCGCTGCAGGGAGGTGGCACACGCTGGCTCCTCGTCCTCTTCCTCCTCGGACTGCCCGGCGGGTGAAAGTGGCCGCACTGTGCCTTCCCCTGCCAGCGGGACGGGTGCCCAGGCACAGTGCAGGATGGACCGGCGCGGGATGTGGGCTGGCCAGTCGAGGTGTGGGGCTTTGGGGAGGCAGTCCAGCAGCTCGTGTCCTTCCTCGCTGAGCAACACGGTCTGGTTGCGCCCAAAGCGGACCCGCCTGCGTGGTGGGGATGGCGGGAGGGCTGTGGGCACAGGCAGCTCACCCAGCACTGCTGCAGGTGTTGGGGGAGCGTCCAGCAGGATGGAGGGTGGTGGCAGTGGGAGAGGGCCATCCAACTTCCATCCATCCGTGTCTGGCTCGGAGGTGGGCAGGAGGTGGCGAGGGGACAAGATGTCCTCGCTTGTGAGCCTGGGAGGGAGAAAGGAGGTGAGGAGGCTGCCTTGGGTGCCCCAGGGGGAAGCCCTGGTGGCAGCAGATGCTAAAGGGTGCCAGGGTGCGGGCGGAGGGGGCGCTGGGGCCAGGGCTGCAGCAGTGGGCAAGGAGCAAAGGGGCTTCCCAGTTGGTGAGCAGCAGGCATGCGGCATGTCCTGGGCATCCCGCGCGTCGACCCCAGCCCTAGCCATGCCATGCCCTGCTCTTTGGGGGGCCCAGGCCAGGCGCAGGTCTGTGGCTCTGGGCTGCATCGGGCTCTTGCCTGCGGTGGGCCTGGCCAGGGCTGTGGAGGCCAGGCCTCCGCTTACCCTGCCTGCCGGCTGGCTGCACAGTCCTGCGTCTGCACTGTGGGCAGGAAGGAGGCTGCTGGAAGAGGAGGCAGAGAGGCAGTGAGCGAGGGCAGCCCGTCGGCGGAGCCCCAGCAGGGGCCGAGGGCGGTGGGCGCTGGCGGCGCTGGGCTGTCTTGGCCGGGAGGCGCTGCCGAGCGCGCCTACGCTCCGGGCCGGGGCTGCTCACCTCCGGGCTCGTCCACGCTGCCGTTGCCCAGGCTGCCAGCACTGCCGCGAGGCCCCTGCACAGCCCAAGAGAGCGCTGCCTTAGTGGCGAGCATCCACGCTGCGCCAAGAGGCGCCCTGCTCGCGGAAGGGCTGCGCGGGGCACGCAGAGCTGAGGCTGGAGGCAGGCTTGCGCGCAGCACCGTCAGGCTGCCCTTGCTGCAGGTGCTGCCGCGGCCTCAGCCCTCTCGCTGCCCGCGCCAGCTCGGGACAATGCCCAGGCTGACTCCTACCTTGGGCCAGAGCCTTTTCCCCGCCGGCACCAACACCACCGCTATGCACAGGATCGTGAGGACGTTGACGACCGAGGGCATGTGGGCCAGGCACACCACAAAGAGGCTCAGCACCACAAACTCGCCCACGACGCTCAGCCTCCGAGGCTCCATGCCGCCACCGGAAGCGCGCCGCGAGCGTGCAGCCTGCTCAGCGCTCCGCCTCCACGTCCTGCTCCAAGAGTGCCACCCAAAACACAGCACCCACCTCTGAGCACGCCGCCCCTTGCAGCCACCCTCCCCCTCCCCGACCAAGGCAGACCAGCAGCCCCCAAAGCCCTGCTCCCCACCGCCCCTCCAACGCCCCTCCACCAACCTCCCCCGACCCTGACCGCTCCGCTCTGCTCTGCGGCTCACCCTGTGCACGCTCCTCCGCACCCCAAGATCGACAGCGTCAATCTGACACCAGGAGAAGAGCCAAAGGCCGCCGAGAGCAACTCTGCAAAAAGCAGGGCACGGTGCCCTCACTCCGTCGGCCTTGCCTGGCTGCCCGCTCCCGCCGCTGCTTTCCCACGTGTGACGCGGGGACACCGGGTGGTGAGCAGCAAGGGCGCAGAATGGTGCCCGAGCGTGGCTGGGCTTTGCGGCGGGGACGTTTGCCTGATTGTGGCACTTGTGCCCACCGAGGGAGCGTGCAGCGCGTGGTGGGCGCTGGGGGGGCGACAAAGCCATGGAGAGCGCCCCGAGGGGAGGAGAGACTGCAGAGAGACGGAAGGAGCCAGCTCTTACCCCGCTGCCTTGCTCCTTCGCCCCAGCTCAACACCACGCTCTCCACCTGCTCGCGCACTCGCTCGCACACTCGCTCGCTCGCTCGCTCGCAGGCAAAGTGACAGCGGCACTTCCCCCAGCCCCACCTCCAGAAAGACCCCGGCATTGTGATGCCATGGCGACATCACTTCCACACACCTGGTCTGCCAGGGCACCCCCAGGCCCCACCTGACGCTGCTCTCACCCAAACCCCAACAAGGCGCAGCCCGCCAAGGCCAGCCCCAACACAGCTCCCGCCAGCACAAAGCCCAACCAAAGCCCAGAGTCGTCCCTGACAAGCCCATGCCGAGCCCGTGGCTCGTTCTTCCTTTGGGCACTTTTCCCCTTCTGGACGGGTTGCTGCTGTGCCCTCCAATTGTGCACAGCAATCTTGTTGCAATTGTGAGCGGAAACGGCACACAAGCCATTTGCAGCATGCCTGCGGGGAGCTTTCTGGCGTGAGGCCCCAATTGGCAGAAGCTGCTCCTGCTTCTCTAGACTTTGTATAGGCAGCTTCCTTGTTATCCTCAAGCACAAGGCAACAGTGACTTGCTACAAGACTGGAGCAAAGGGCAGGGACCAACTGATTTCTTCTAACCCACTGGCTACCATTGAGGACTTGAGGGCGATGGAAGTGAACACTGTGGTCCCCATCAGGAGCACGTATTGTGTCTGTGCAAAGAGCGCTGCACAACGGGCATTGCTTCCAGCAGCCGTGCAGCCCTTCAACTCCGATTTTATGAGGTTTCCAGTTCCAAGCTTTCAGATGAGTCATGGAAAATGCCTGTTTCAGGTTTGCTAGCACAGGGGCCAGAGCTTTACTCATTGCCTCCTCCAGGAGCTCTAGCTCCTTTCTTTCTTGATGCTCAATGCTTTTCAAATGACTTCTGGGAAGTTCAGAATTAGCTCCAAGTCTGCTCCCAAATTCCTCTAGCCACAGGGAGACATTGCCACAGTTCTCTTGGACAACTGGAGTTGTAGGCGCAAAGCTAGCAGCAGCAACAAGAGTCTGGAATGAATTCAGGGAAACATGGAACAAGTTCTTCAGCCTTGAATTGTTCTTGTCTAAGCAATAGTTGTTAACACACTTTTCAACGAAACCTTCTAAAACATGTTGGGGGAAATGAATGTGCTGCCTGAACGTCTCACAATTCTCTTCCTCCGCAAGAGAGAGGAGAATAGCCGTTTCTAGTTGAGATCGATGGCCATTGAAAGCTGGAGAGTTAGAGCTCCTTTCCCAGGCTATATCAAGAGCAGTCTTCACAGACACTGCCTGTCAAAGAGCTCCTGAAAGCTCGTCACATAAAAAAAATCAGCAACTGCTGTGATAGAGGGCACTGCTTGGCAGGACATGTGGAAACTTGTGAAGAAGTCTTCTCTCTGGCCCCGCAGGTAGAAAGTGGGGTCGTTTGCTCTTGTGAAAGCCTTCTGCATCTTTGCCAACCTTTCTGCTGCCACTTTGCCTAGAGACACTCTGAATGTCTTCTGTATCCATGAGTGAAGACATATGTGGAGTTCCTGGCTGCCGAGTCCACCTGTTCTCTTATTTCATGCAGTCTGTCATGAATGCAACTTTGGTTGTCATGCATTGGCTCCTGTTCCTTTGTGTCGATGGGGAGGCTGATGAGCTGTGTGATGCGGTCGTGAAGCTGCTCCGTTCTGGTAATAGCGCAGCTGCGCAAAGGCTTTTTCCTGAAGGGCAGTGCTCCCTTCATGACCACCTGCTTGGAAATAGCTTCGATTGGGCAGGTCTCTCTCAGGGAGTGGTCCTCTCAGGTCCCGAGTACAATTGTTTGTTGTCCCCACTGTAACGCTGAGCCATCTATTTCGTAGGCCCTCCGCACGGTGTCTGGTTCACTCCCCCAGGTGACATGACAGTTTTGATCCCACACTTTCCTCCAGTTCAAGTCTTGTGGAAGATTCATGGCTTGCTAGACATATGATGGAGAGATGGGAGTTCGAGACTTGTATGCCCAGGCCCCAATCATATAGACGCACCGTTGGTATTATTCCCGATACGGTTGATTCTCTCTTTCATATTAACTGGAATGATCCCAAGGGGAATGGGGCTCCCTGCGTGCGTGGCCAGTGGCAACCAAGCTGTAATTTGGGGAGTAGTCACTCAATGTGCAAAACCTTTCCTTAGCTCCAAAACCAGATTGCTAGCTGTACGTTCTAACCATTCCCTCAACTGGTTTAAATCAACTAGGTGAACCAACCCCATGCCAATCCATAGGACCTATAACATTGGAACACTACATGAGCACATTACAGGCGATTGTGGGAGGTGTGTGATGGGCTCGACCATCGACGGGAACCAATTCTGAGAAGAAAGGAAAAGAAAACTTCTGGGATGTGAGTGTTAAAATTTTAGCCTTAACATTTCACAGAATCACAGGCTCAGAGAATGGTGGAGGTTGGAAGGGACCTCCGGAGATCCTGGAGTCCAACGCCCCTGCTCAGCCAGGGTCCTCTGGAGCATATTGCCCAGGATTGGGCCAGGCGGCTTTTGAATATCTCCAGGGAAGGAGACTCCACAACCTCTCTGGGCAACCTGGTCGAGTGCTCCGGAACCCTCTCCGCACCCCCAAAAAAAGGCCTAGATTCCCTCAACACCCCCATGACAAGGCCCAGCACCCCCACAACAACGCCCAGATCCCCTCTGCACCCCCAACACAAGGTCCAGATCCCCTCTGCACCCCAAAACAAGGCCCAGCACCCCAAAAACAAGGCCCTGATCCCCTCTCCACCCCCACAACAAACCCAGCTCCCCCAACACAAGGCCCACCTCCTCTAAGCGCCCCCACAACAACACCCAGATCCCCTCAGCACCCCCAACACAAGGTCCAGATCCCCTCTGCACCTCAAAACAAAGACCAGCACCCCCAACACAAGGACCAACTCCCCTCTGCACCCCCCACGACAAGACCAGCACCCCCAACACAACGCCCCACTCCCCCCTGCACCCCCGCCACAAGCCCAGCACCAGCAGACACCCTGACCAGAAGGCTAGCCCGCGAGTTTATTGTATACATGTGTTGGGAAGTACGACTAGCATCTGAAATACAAAGGGATGAAATGAAATGCAGCTTCCAGCAGCAATGATCTCTTGCACTGCCTGCAAGGGATGCCATGGGAAATGCATCCTTTGGCAAGAAGCATTTTATTTCTTCCTCTCTGTTTGGCTCTTGCTTGAAATGTTCCAGCAGAGTGGTCTCACCAGGGAGGTTTATGTTTGGTTCTGCAGGAGGAGGTGCACTGGAAGATACTTTGTAGAGCCATTGTTTCCAGAGGCTAGCCAAGTGTTGCCTCAGCTTTTCTTCATGCAGCTCTTCCTTCTTTAGCGACAAAGCCACCAGTTGCCTTCTCTTGACAAGCTCGTGTTCACATTCTGGCTTCTTCTGATGCCCTTTGCTCGGATTCTTCTCCCGTTCAATGAACTCGGCAGACTTTCTCTGTGTCTCTTCCACAAGTGCTTCTCTCAGATCTTGCGGTTGATTTTCAATGCTTGCTTTCCGCTGAATCAAAAGCCCACTGGCGTCATCTTCCCTGAAATACGGTTCCAAGCCTTTCCAGAGGGTCTCCTATTTATCTTGCACTTCCTCCATAAGGCTTCTTCGGGTCACATGCGGAACGTCTCCCTTTCTAATCCGATTGTTCCGTTTCATTTGCAAGTCTAGGATGTGGCTCCCCAGCTGCCAGGTCCACTGGCTGTCGGTTGTTCCTAAGCTGTTGTCTGCGGCAACTTCCCGAGTGTTTTGGAAAGGGAAAACAAACTTTTCATTCAGCAGAGCCTTCCACAAGTCACTCATACGAACTTTCAAGCTCGAGAGCCTTGAAATAGAGCCCTGCGATCCCTTCTTGGCAGCTTGGAGAATTGTGCTCTTTAACTGCTGCACGTGCTGGCTGTCTGTGGGGTTGGGTGGGGCCCTGCGTGGGTTTCCTTGCCACCCAGAGGTGAGCAAAGTACTGACTGTGGGTTACATGGCAGAATGCCTGCTGGGCGGCTGGGCGGCTGTCCCTGCCATTTCCTCCAGCTTTTCCTGCAGGCGTCTTTGTCCTTGCGTGTTTTGTTCCTGGGCAGTTATTTCTCCAACATTGTGGTGCACAAAGCAGCAGCTTGGCGAAAGATTGACTTGCTTCATCCGGAGAAAAGCCTGCCCAGCTAGCTGAAGGACATCTTGCATGTCTCCAGGATTTTCTCCCAAGATATTGATCAGAGTCATGTTGCCAATGCCAATGCCAAAGGTGGCTAGCTCATTGTCATCATTAAGTGACTGCTTATTGGCCACCTCCATGGCACAAAGTCCTCCCGTGTCAACAATCAGCCTGTAATCAAAGTCCACGGCCTCTTGGGGTTTCTCGTCCACCTGAAGCAGCTGCACAAACGCTCCCTGCGTGCCTCTCCCCGCACTGACGTTCCACTGCAGCCCAAACATGGCATTCAGCAGGCTTGACTTCCCCGGGCTCTGGATGCCAAGCACTGAGAGAACAAACGCTCTTCTCTCCCCTAGCTTCTCAATTAACTTGTCAAAGATTGCCCCAAGCCATCGTCACCGTACAGACGAAGCATCACCATCCACCACTTCAAGGGCATACCCTGAAACCATCAGATCGACTGCCACTTCAGGTAGTTTGCAAAAACATTCATCTTTTGAGTTCAAGGATTCTAGAGCTTCACGAATCTGCCCTACTTCTCTCAAAAGACGCTTGAGACCAATGGATGAATCATTGACTGCATTGGAGAGGGCTTCTAACTTATTCATCAATGCTGTTTTCAGACTGGTTTTTTTCCTTGCTTTTCTTTATTTCCAGGATTTGATACCTTCACTGATGATACTCTTTCTGAAGTTCCTCCAAGTGCTCAGAGGACAGGTCATCCCTAAAGACCTTCATCCACTGCAGCAAGTATTTCTTGGTGTCTCTTGCCTGTGCCTGGAGAAAAGCGAGGACTGATTTCATCAGCTGCTTGAGGGGGAACGCTCTGTCGAGTTGCTTTCTTCGTCCTGCACACTTCTCTGGCTCAGTTTGGCTCCCATGATGTTCTATGTTCTTGTTCCTCTTTTCCTGCAAGCGGGGGAGCTCTTTCTCCTTTTTACACCATGGGTACCATAGTTGTCCTTGAAGAGGCAGTAGCTGTGATTTGATCTCAAACACAATTTCTCCTTTGTCAAGAATCCCACCAAGGTTCTTGCCTTTGCTTTGGCTCTCACACACTCTTCTGCCTCTTTAGCCACAATAAATCCACGTTGGCGAGCTGTGTCCTGACAAGCATCAAGCCTTAAGAGGTTGTTTGACCTTGCTAGTAGGTCTCTGATTGTTTTTATCAGCTCCTCTACTAATTCTGCTGTGTTTCTGTTCTGGATACCTCTTTTTACATTCTGGCTAGATCGGCCACATGCAACATTCTCTTCTTCAGTGAAAAGACAAATCAAAGGCTTTTGAGACTGCCACGGGTCACGTACAATGTTCATGCCTTTCTTGTCACTCTGGTCAGACTCAGCTAACTGAGAGCCTCCTTCACAGAAGAGATCTGCTGTAAAAACGGCAATTGTTGTTCATGACCTCTAGCATCTCCATGCAGGTTACAAAAAGCAACACAGCCGTCAAAAGTGTCATCAGCACTGCCACTGGCACAGGACCAAGAGATCTGCACAACACCTGTCATTAGAAGACAGCCTTTGGTGCTGCCTTTGCAATGTCGATGGAAGAAAGTGTCGTGTTTGTGTTTAGTCGGCAGAGCATTCAGGAGCTGAGCCTTGGAAGAGGAAGGAGAACTCCCGATCCGTATGAAGGACACCATGAGTGTGTCTGCCTGATCAATCGGTTTGTTTTTGTGCCTCTGAATTGTGGTCTGCTCCTCTGAATTGTGGTCTGCTTTCCCAATTGTTCTGTGGCTTTCCAGCTCTTTTTAACTTGGCTGAGGGAACTCTCTTGGTGCGGTGCATGGATTTGGTAGCAGGAGGGGGAGCGCCAAGTGGCACAAAGCGAGGTTTGTTGAAATGTACTGTCTCGTGAAATCAGGGGCACCATGAAACATCGCCACCTGGAGGTCCATGGCATGTGTGTGTGTCAGACCTGCTGTAACAGAGGCATCCCCTTCTTCACGCTCAGCATTGAAAAACTGACTGTCAATATCTGAGGCACTATCTGAGCACTCAGTGCCAAGGCTTGTTGCATTCGGAGTGCTCAGAACGCCTTCTTTTGCTTTGCCATGCTCCTGGCAAACCAGATACCTTCCACGGTAGTCCAGCATCAGCAGCTTGTGCCGAAAATGGAAGGGGTATTCACTGCCAATCCTGGGCTGGCTGTCACACAGGGCAGTCTTGTCGATAACCAGAAGATCTGCCCTCCCCCTTTTCCTTGCGTAGCAATTTTCTAGTCCCGGGTGTTTGATCAAGTAGAAGACCTCTTGGCCTCTGGAACGCTCATTCCTTTTAGGATCCTCCCACTGTTCTGCTGAGGGTGATGGCTTGGATGAATCTTTCTGCTCAGCCCCCTGACCGATATCAATTCTCCCCTGTTTTACAACTTCTTTCTGCAGATCACTGTTGGAGGCTACATAGTCTCCATTCACAGGGGAATTCAGATCTTGCTCCAGAGCGCCCCCAGGATCACATCCACCGCACTTTCTAAGGATCTCACGGACTTCTTCTGACAGCCAGTTTCCTATGTGATGGTTCATCTGAGCTAAGCATTTAAACTTCTGCTCTGGAGACATGTTTTTGCATGTTGCTGCTCTACTCAGCCCTGTCAGGAGCAGGAAAGCCTGAGTTCGGGGAATGGCTGGCTTCCTAAGACTCAGGGAGCATTCCTGCGCCGCCTTCTTTTCACTTCACATGGTGTTTCACTCTCGCCTCCCGCAGAGTCTTGCTCAGAGGTTTATTGACGCTGGCCCGGAGGTGGCGAAGGCGTCTAGCTCCGCGGGCGCTGGTTACTGGCACGTCTGCCCAGGCGCGGAGCCTGCTGCTGGCCCCAATCAGCTGGCCCTTGCCTGGCGCCTCCTGAGCACTCGCCGTGGCCCTCGCAGGAAGGAGGCGCATCTGCGGAGGCCCTTGCGCAGCCCTCTGAAGGCGCCTGCAGGGCAGGCTGGGCAGGCTGGGCAGAGCAGGCAGGCCAGGGCCGCTGTGCAGCCGGCGGCTGCAGCGGGAGGGGAGGGCGCCTCTGGTGGTGGGCTCCAGAGCTGCATGGTGGGCCAGCGCTGCAGGGAGGTGGCACACGCTGGCTCCTCGTCCTCTTCCTCCTCGGACTGCTCGGGGGGCAAAAGTGGCCGCACTGTGCCTTCCCCTGCCAGCGGGACGGGTGCCCAGGCACAGTGCAGGATGGACCGGCGCGGGATGTGGGCTGGCCAGTCGAGGTGTGGGGCTTTGGGGAGGCAGTCCAGCAGCTCGTGTCCTTCCTCGCTGAGCAACACGGTCTGGTTGCGCCCAAAGCGGACCCGCCTGCGTGGTGGGGATGGCGGGAGGGCTGTGGGCACAAGCAGCTCACCCAGCACTCCTGCAGGTGTTGGGGGAGCGTCCAGCAGGATGGAGGGTGGTGGCAGTGGGAGAGGGCCATCCAACTTCCATCCATCCGTGTCTGGCTCGGAGGTGGGCAGGAGGTGGCGAGGGGGCAAGGTGTCCTCGCTTGTGAGCCTGGGAGGGAGAAAGGAGGTGAGGAGGCTGCCTTGGGTGCCCCAGGGGGAAGCCCTGGTGGCAGCAGATGCTAAAGGGTGGCAGGGTGCGGGCGGAGGGGGCGCTGGGGCCAGGGCTGCAGCAGTGGGCAAGGAGCAAAGGGGCTTCCCAGTTGGTGAGCAGCAGGCATGCGGCATGTCCTGGGCATCCCGCGCATCGACCCCAGCCCTAGCCATGCCATGCCCTGCTCTTTGGGGGGCCCAGGCCAGGCGCAGGTCTGTGGCTCTGGGCTGCATCGGGCTCTTGCCTGCGGTGGGCCTGGCCAGGGCTGTGGAGGCCAGGCCTCCGCTTACCCTGCCTGCCGGCTGGCTGCACAGTCCTGCGTCTGCACCGTGGGCAGGAAGGAGGCTGCTGGAAGAGGAGGCAGAGAGGCAGTGAGCGAGGGCAGCCCGTCGGCGGAGCCCCAGCAGGGGCCGAGGGCGGTGGGCGCTGGCGGCGCTGGGCTGTCTTGGCCGGGAGGCGCTGCCGAGCGCGCCTACGCTCCGGGCCGGGGCTGCTCACCTCCGGGCTCGTCCACGCTGCTGTTGCCCAGGCTGCCAGCACTGCCGCGAGGCCCCTGCACAGCCCAAGAGAGCGCTGCCTTAGTGGCGAGCATCCACGCTGCGCCAAGAGGCGCCCTGCTCGCGGAAGGGCTGCGCGGGGCACGCAGAGCTGAGGCTGGAGGCAGGCTTGCACGCAGCACCGTCAGGCTGCCCTTGCTGCAGGTGCTGCCGCGGCCTCAGCCCTCTCGCTGCCCGCGCCAGCTCGGGGCCATGCCCAGGCTGACTCCTACCTTGGGCCAGGGCCTTTTCCCCGCCGGCACCAACACCACCGCTATGCACAGGATTGTGAAGACGTTGACGACCGAGGGCATGTGGGCCAGGCACACCACAAAGAGGCTCAGCACCACAAACTCGCCCACGACGCTCAGCCTCCGAGGCTCCATGCCGCCACCGGAAGCGCGCCGCGAGCGTGCAGCCTGCTCAGCGCTCCGCCTCCACGTCCTGCTCCAAGAGTGCCACCCAAAACACAGCACCCACCTCTGAGCACGCCGCCCCTTGCAGCCACCCTCCCCCTCCCCGACCAAGGCAGACCAGCAGCCCCCAAAGCCCTGCTCCCCACCGCCCCTCCAACGCCCCTCCACCAACCTCCCCCGACCCTGACCGCTCTGCTCTGCTCTGCGGCTCACCCTGTGCACGCTCCTCCGCACCCCGAGATCGACAGCGTCAATCTGCCACCAGGAGAAGAGCCAAAGGCCGCCGAGAGCAACTCTGCAAAAAGCAGGGCACGGTGCCCTCACTCCGTCGGCCTTGCCTGGCTGCCCGCTCCCGCCGCTGCTTTCCCACGTGTGACGCGGGGACACCGGGTGGTGAGCAGCAAGGGCGCAGAATGGTGCCCGAGCGTGGCTGGGCTTCGCGGCGGGGACGTTTGCCTGATTGTGGCACTTGTGCCCACCGAGGGAGCGTGCAGCGCGTGGTGGGCGCTGGGGGGGCGACAAAGCCATGGAGAGCGCCCCGAGGGGAGGAGAGACTGCAGAGAGACGGAAGGAGCCAGCTCTTACCCCGCTGCCTTGCTCCTTCGCCCCAGCTCAACACCACGCTCTCCACCTGCTCGCGCACTCGCTCGCACACTCGCTCGCTCGCTCGCTCGCAGGCAAAGTGACAGCGGCACTTCCCCCAGCCCCACCTCCAGAAAGACCCCGGCATTGTGATGCCATGGCGACATCACTTCCACACACCTGGTCTGCCAGGGCACCCCCAGGCCCCACCTGACGCTGCTCTCACCCAAACCCCAACAAGGCGCAGCCCACCAAGGCCAGCCCCAACACAGCTCCCGCCAGCACAAAGCCCAACCAAAGCCCAGAGTCGTCCCTGACAAGCCCATGCCGAGCCCGTGGCTCGTTCTTCCTTTGGGCACTTTTCCCCTTCTGGACGGGTTGCTGCTGTGCCCTCCAATTGTGCACAGCAATCTTGTTGCAATTGTGAGCGGAAACGGCACACAAGCCATTTGCAGCATGCCTGCGGGGAGCTTTCTGGCGTGAGGCCCCAATTGGCAGAAGCTGCTCCTGCTTCTCTAGACTTTGTATAGGCAGCTTCCTTGTTATCCTCAAGCACAAGGCAACAGTGACTTGCTACAAGACTGGAGCAAAGGGCAGGGACCAACTGATTTCTTCTAACCCACTGGCTACCATTGAGGACTTGAGGGCGATGGAAGTGAACACTGTGGTCCCCATCAGGAGCACGTATTGTGTCTGTGCAAAGAGCGCTGCACAACGGGCATTGCTTCCAGCAGCCGTGCAGCCCTTCAACTCCGATTTTATGAGGTTTCCAGTTCCAAGCTTTCAGATGAGTCATGGAAAATGCCTGTTTCAGGTTTGCTAGCACAGGGGCCAGAGCTTTACTCATTGCCTCCTCCAGGAGCTCTAGCTCCTTTCTTTCTTGATGCTCAATGCTTTTCAAATGACTTCTGGGAAGTTCAGAATTAGCTCCAAGTCTGCTCCCAAATTCCTCTAGCCACAGGGAGACATTGCCACAGTTCTCTTGGACAACTGGAGTTGTAGGCGCAAAGCTAGCAGCAGCAACAAGAGTCTGGAATGAATTCAGGGAAACATGGAACAAGTTCTTCAGCCTTGAATTGTTCTTGTCTAAGCAATAGTTGTTAACACACTTCTCAACGAAACCTTCTAAAACATGTTGGGGGAAATGAATGTGCTGCCTGAACTTCTCACCATTCTCTTCCTCCGCAAGAGAGAGGAGAATAGCCGTTTCTAGTTGAGATCGATGGCCATTGAAAGCTGGAGAGTTAGAGCTCCTTTCCCAGGCTATATCAAGAGCAGTCTTCACAGACACTGCCTGTCAAAGAGCTCCTGAAAGCTCGTCACATAAAAAAAATCAGCAACTGCTGTGATAGAGGGCACTGCTTGGCAGGACACGTGGAAACTTGTGAAGAAGTCTTCTCTCTGGCCCTGCAGGTAGAAAGTGGGGTCGTTTGCTCTTGTGAAAGCCTTCTGCACTTTGCCTAGAGACACTGCTGAATGTATTCTGTATCCATGAGTGAAGACATATGTGGAGTTCCTGGCTGCCGAGTCCACCTGTTTTCCTATTTCATGCAGTCTGTCATGAATGCAACTTTGGTTGTCATGCATTGGCTCCTGTTCCTTTGTGTCGATGGGGAGGCTGATGAGCTGTGTGATGCGGTCGTGAAGCTGCTCCGTTCTGGTAATAGCGCAGCTGCGCAAAGGCTTTTTCCTGAAGGGCAGTGCTCCCTTCATGACCACCTGCTTGGAAATAGCTTCGATTGGGCAGGTCTCTCTCAGGGAGTGGTCCTCTCAGGTCCCGAGTACAATTGTTTGTTGTCCCCACTGTAACACTGAGCCATCTATTTCGTAGGCCCTACGCACGGTGTCTGGTTCACTCCCCCAGGTGACATGACAGTTTTGATCCCACGCATTCCTCCAGTTCAAGTCTTGTGGAAGATTCATGGCTTGCTAGACATATGATGGAGAGATGGGAGTTTGAGACTTGTATGCCCAGGCCCCAATCATATAGACGCACCGTTGGTATTATTCCAGATACGGTTGATTCTCTCTTTCATATTAACTGGAATGATCCCAAGGGGAATGGGGCTCCCTGTGTGCGTGGCCAGTGGCAACCAAGCTGTAATTTGGGGAGTAGTCACTCAATGTGCAAAACCTTTCCTTAGCTCCAAAACCAGATTGCTAGCTGTACGTTCTAACCATTCCCTCAACTGGTTTAAATCAACTAGGTGAACCAACCCCTGTAGCAACCATATGACCTATAGCATTGGAACACTACATGAGCACATTACAGGTGATTGTGGAAGATGTGTGATGGGCTCGACCATCGATGGGAACCAATTCTGAGAAGAAAGGAAAAGAAAACTTCTGGGATGTGAGTGTTAAAATTTTAGCCTTAACATTTCACAGAATCACAGGCTCAGAGAATGGTGGAGGTTGGAAGGGACCTCCGAAGATCCTGGAGTCCAACGCCCCTGCTCAGCCAGGGTCCTCTGGAGCATATTGCCCAGGATTGGGCCAGGCGGCTTTTGAATATCTCCAGGGAAGGAGACTCCACAACCTCTCTGGGCAACCTGGTCCAGTGCTCCGGAACCCTCTCCGCACCCCCAAAAAAAGGCCTAGATTCCCTCAACACCCCCATGACAAGGCCCAGCACCACCAAAACAACGCCCAGATCCCCTCAGTACCCCGAAAACAAGGCCCAGATCCCCTAAGCACCCTGAAAACAAGCCTAGTTCTCCCAAAACAAGGCCCACCACCCCCAACACAACACCATGACCACTCAGGACCCCCACGACAAGCCCAGCACCCCCAACACAAGGCCCACGTCCTCTAAGCACCCCCAAAACAAGACCCAGATCCCCTCTCCACCCCCATAACAAGCCCAGCAAACCCTACACAATGCCCAGCACCCCCAACACAATGCCCTGATCCCCTCAGCACCCCCATGACAAGCCCAGCACTCCCAAAACAAGGCCCAGCACCCCAAAAACAAGGCCCACCTCCTCTAAGCACCCCCACAACAACACCCAAATCCCCTCAGCACCCCCAACACAATGCCCAGATCCCCTCTGCACCCCAGAACAAAGACCAGCACCCCAAAAACAAGGCCCTGATCCCCTCTGCACCCCCATGACAAGACCAGCACCCCCAACACAAGGCTCACCTCCTCTAAGCACCCCCACAACAACACCCAGATCCCTTCTGCACCCCCAACACAAGGTCCAGATCCCCTCTGCACCTCAAAACAAAGACCAGCACCCCCAACACAAGGACCAACTCCCCTCTGCACCCCCCACGACAAGACCAGCACCCCCAACACAACGCCCCACTCCCCCCTGCACCCCCGCCACAAGCCCAGCACCAGCAGACACCCTGACCAGAAGGCTAGCCCGCGAGTTTATTGTAGACATGTTTTGGGAAGTACGACTAGCATCTGAAATACAAAGGGATGAAATGAAATGCAGCTTCCAGCAGCAATGATCTCTTGCACTGCCTGCAAGGGATGCCATGGGAAATGCATCCTTTGGCAAGAAGCATTTTATTTCTTCCTCTCTGTTTGGCTCTTGCTTGAAATGTTCCAGCAGAGTGGTCTCACTAGGGAGGTTTATGTTTGGTTCTGCAGGAGGAGGTGCACTGGAAGATACTTTGTAGAGCCATTGTTTCCAGAGGCTAGCCAAGTGTTGCCTCAGCTTTTCTTCATGCAGCTCTTCCTTCTTTAGCGACCAAGCCACCAGTTGCCTTCTCTTGACAAGCTCGTGTTCACATTCTGGCTTCTTCTGATGCCCTTTGCTCGGATTCTTCTCCCGTTCAATGAACTCGGCAGACTTTCTCTGTGTCTCTTCCACAAGTGCTTCTCTCAGATCTTGCGGTTGATTTTCAATGCTTGCTTTCCGCTGAATCAAAAGCCCACTGGCGTCATCTTCCCTGAAATACGGTTCCAAGCCTTTCCAGAGGGTCTCATATTTATCTTGCACTTCCTCCATAAGGCTTCTTCGGGTCACATGCGGAACGTCTCCCTTTCTAATCCGATTGTTCCATTTCATTTGCAAGTCTAGGATGTGGCTCCCCAGCTGCCAGGTCCACTGGCTGTCGGTTGTTCCTAAGCTGTTGTCTGCGGCAACTTCCCGAGTGTTTTGGAAAGGGAAAACAAACTTTTCATTCAGCAGAGCCTTCCACAAGTCACTCATACGAACTTTCAAGCTCGAGAGCCTTGAAATAGAGCCCTGCGATCCCTTCTTGGCAGCTTGGAGAATTGTGCTCTTTAACTGCTGCACGTGCTGGCTGTCTGTGGGGTTGGGTGGGGCCCTGCGTGGGTTTCCTTGCCACCCAGAGGTGAGCAAAGTACTGACTGTGGGTTACATGGCAGAATGCCTGCTGGGCGGCTGGGCGGCTGTCCCTGCCATTTCCTCCAGCTTTTCCTGCAGGCGTCTTTGTCCTTGCGTGTTTTGTTCCTGGGCAGTTATTTCTCCAACATTGTGGTGCACAAAGCAGCAGCTTGGCGAAAGATTGACTTGCTTCATGCGGAGAAAAGCCTGCCCAGCTAGCTGAAGGACATCTTGCATGTCTCCAGGATTTTCTCCCAAGATATTGATCAGAGTCATGTTGCCAATGCCAATGCCAAAGGTGGCTAGCTCATTGTCATCATTAAGTGACTGCTTATTGGCCACCTCCATGGCACAAAGTCCTCCCGTGTCAACAATCAGCCTGTAATCAAAGTCCACGGCCTCTTGGGGTTTCTCGTCCACCTGAAGCAGCTGCACAAACGCTCCCCGCGTGCCTCTCCCCGCACTGACGTTCCACTGCAGCCCAAACATGGCATTCAGCAGGCTTGACTTCCCCGGGCTCTGGATGCCAAGCACTGAGAGAACAAACGCTCTTCTCTCCCCTAGCTTCTCAATTAACTTGTCAAAGATTGCCCCAAGCCATCGTCACCGTACAGACGAAGCATCACCATCCACCACTTCAAGGGCATACCCTGAAACCATCAGATCGACTGCCACTTCAGGTAGTTTGCAAAAACATTCATCTTTTGAGTTCAAGGATTCTAGAGCTTCACGAATCTGCCCTACTTCTCTCAAAAGACGCTTGAGACCAATGGATGAATCATTGACTGCATTGGAGAGGGCTTCTAACTTATTCATCAATGCTGTTTTCAGACTGGTTTTTTTCCTTGCTTATCTTTATTTCCAGGATTTGATACCTTCACTGATGATACTCTTTCTGAAGTTCCTCCAAGTGCTCAGAGGACAGGTCATCCCTAAAGACCTTCATCCACTGCAGCAAGTATTTCTTGGTGTCTCTTGCCTGTGCCTGGAGAAAAGCGAGGACTGATTTCATCAGCTGCTTGAGGGGGAACGCTCTGTCGAGTTGCTTTCTTCGTCCTGCACACTTCTCTGGCTCAGTTTGGCTCCCATGATGTTCTATGTTCTTGTTCCTCTTTTCCTGCAAGCGGGGGAGCTCTTTCTCCTTTTTACACCATGGGTACCATAGTTGTCCTTGAAGAGGCAGTAGCTGTGACTTGATCTCAAACACAATTTCTCCTTTGTCAAGAATCCCACCAAGGTTCTTGCCTTTGCTTTGGCTCTCACACACTCTTCTGCCTCTTTAGCCACAATAAATCCACGTTGGCGAGCTGTGTCCTGACAAGCATCAAGCCTTAAGAGGTTGTTTGACCTTGCTAGTAGGTCTCTGATTGTTTTTATCAGCTCCTCTACTAATTCTGCTGTGTTTCTGTTCTGGATACCTCTTTTTACATTCTGGCTAGATCGGCCACATGCAACATTCTCTTCTTCAGTGAAAAGACAAATCAAAGGCTTTTGAGACTGCCACGGGTCACGTACAATGTTCATGCCTTTCTTGTCACTCTGGTCAGACTCAGCTAACTGAGAGCCTCCTTCACAGAAGAGATCTGCTGTAAAAACGGCAATTGTTGTTCATGACCTCTAGCATCTCCATGCAGGTTACAAAAAGCAACACAGCCGTCAAAAGTGTCATCAGCACTGCCACTGGCACAGGACCAAGAGATCTGCACAACACCTGTCGTTAGAAGACAGCCTTTGGTGCTGCCTTTGCAATGTCGATGGAAGAAAGTGTCGTGTTTGTGTTTAGTCGGCAGAGCATTCAGGAGCTGAGCCTTGGAAGAGGAAGGAGAACTCCCGATCCGTATGAAGGACACCATGAGTGTGTCTGCCTGATCAATCGGTTTGTTTTTGTGCCTCTGAATTGTGGTCTGCTCCTCTGAATTGTGGTCTGCTTTCCCAATTGTTCTGTGGCTTTCCAGCTCTTTTTAACTTGGCTGAGGGAACTCTCTTGGTGCGGTGCATGGATTTGGTAGCAGGAGGGGGAGCGCCAAGTGGCACAAAGCGAGGTTTGTTGAAATGTACTGTCTCGTGAAATCAGGGGCACCATGAAACATCGCCACCTGGAGGTCCATGGCATGTGTGTGTGTCAGACCTGCTGTAACAGAGGCATCCCCTTCTTCACGCTCAGCATTGAAAAACTCACTGTCAATATCTGAGGCACTATCTGAGCACTCAGTGCCAAGGCTTGTTGCATTCGGAGTGCTCAGAACGCCTTCTTTTGCTTTGCCATGCTCCTGGCAAACCAGATACCTTCCACGGTAGTCCAGCATCAGCAGCTTGTGCCGAAAATGGAAGGGGTATTCACTGCCAATCCTGGGCTGGCTGTCACACAGGGCAGTCTTGTCGATAACCAGAAGATCTGCCCTCCCCCTTTTCCTTGCGTAGCAATTTTCTAGTCCCGGGTGTTTGATCAAGTGGAAGACCTCTTGGCCTCTGGAACGCTCATTCCTTTTAGGATCCTCCCACTGTTCTGCTGAGGGTGATGGCTTGGATGAATCTTTCTGCTCAGCCCCCTGACCGATATCAATTCTCCCCTGTTTTACAACTTCTTTCTGCAGATCACTGTTGGAGGCTACATAGTCTCCATTCACAGGGGAATTCAGATCTTGCTCCAGAGCGCCCCCAGGATCACATCCACCGCACTTTCTAAGGATCTCACGGACTTCTTCTGACAGTGAGTTTCCTATGTGATGGTTCATCTGAGCTAAGCATTTAAACTTCTGTTCTGGAGACATGTTTTTGCATGTTGCTGCTCTACTCAGCCCTGTCAGGAGCAGGAAAGCCTGAGTTCGGGGAACGGCTGGCTTCCTAAGACTCAGGGAGCATTCCTGCGCCGCCTTCTTTTCACTTCACATGGTGTTTCACTCTCGCCTCCCGCAGAGTCTTGCTCAGAGGTTTATTGACGCTGGCCCGGAGGTGGCGAAGGCGTCTAGCTCCGCGGGCGCTGGTTACTGGCACCTCTGCCCAGGCGCGGAGCCTGTTGCTGGCCCCAATCAGCTGGCCCTTGCCTGGCGCCTCCTGAGCACTCGCCGTGGCCCTCGCAGGAAGGAGGCGCATCTGCGGAGGCCCTTGCGCAGCCCTCTGAAGGCGCCTGCAGGGCAGGCTGGGCAGGCTGGGCACAGCAGGCAGGCCAGGGCCGCTGTGCAGCCGGTGGCTGCAGCGGGAGGGGAGGGCGCCTCTGGTGGTGGGCTCCAGAGCTGCATGGTGGGCCAGCGCTGCAGGGAGGTGGCACACGCTGGCTCCTCGTCCTCTTCCTCCTCGGACTGCCCGGGGGGCGAAAGTGGCCGCACTGTGCCTTCCCCTGCCAGCGGGACGGGTGCCCAGGCACAGTGCAGGATGGACCGGCGCGGGATGTGGGCTGGCCAGTCGAGGTGTGGGGCTTTGGGGAGGCAGTCCAGCAGCTCGTGTCCTTCCTCGCTCAGCAACACGGTCTGGTTGCGCCCAAAGCGGACCCGCCTGCGTGGTGGGGATGGCGGGAGGGCTGTGGGCACAAGCAGCTCACCCAGCACTGCTGCAGGTGTTGGGGGAGCGTCCAGCAGGATGGAGGGTGGTGGCAGTGGGAGAGGGCCATCCAACTTCCATCCATCCGTGTCCGGCTCGGAGGTCGGCAGGAGGTGGCAAGGGGACAAGATGTCCTCGCTTGTGAGCCTGGGAGGGAGAAAGGAGGTGAGGAGGCTGCCTTGGGTGCCCCAGGGGGAAGCCCTGGTGGTGGCGGCAGATGCCAAAGGGTGCCAGGGTGCGGGCGGAGGAGGCGCTGGGGCCAGGGCTGCAGCAGTGGGCAAGGAGCAAAGGGGCTTCCCAGTTGGTGAGCAGCAGGCATGCGCCATGTCCTGGGCATCCCGCGCGTCGACCCCAGCCCTAGCCATGCCATGCCCTGCTCTTTGGGGGGCCCAGGCCAGGCGCAGGTCTGTGGCTCTGGGCTGCATCAGGCTCTTGCCTGCGGTGGGCCTGGCCAGGGCTGTGGGGCAGCCCCCCTGCAGGCCAGGCCTCCGCTTACCCTGCCTGCCGGCTGGCTGCACAGTCCTGCGTCTGCACCGTGGGCAGGAAGGAGGCTGCTGGAAGAGGAGGCAGAGAGGCAGTGAGCGAGGGCAGCCCGTGGGCGGAGCCCCAGCTGGGGCCGAGGGCGGTGGGCGCTGGCGGCGCTGGGCTGTCTTGGCCGGGAGGCGCTGCCGAGTGCGCCTACGCTCTGGGCCGGGGCTGCTCACCTCCGGGCTCGTCCACGCTGCCGTTGCCCAGGCTGCCAGCACTGCCGCGAGGCCCCTGCACAGCCCGAGAGAGCGCTGCCTTAGTGGCGAGCATCCACGCTGCGCCAAGAGGCGCCCTGCTCGCGGAAGGGCTGCGCGGGGCACGCAGAGCTGAGGCTGGAGGCAGGCTTGCGCGCAGCACCGTCAGGCTGCCCTTGCTGCAGGTGCTGCCGCGGCCTCAGCCCTCTCGCTGCCCGCGCCAGCTCGGGGCCATGCCCAGGCTGACTCCTACCTTGGGCCAGGGCCTTTTCCCCGCCGGCACCAACACCACCGCTATGCACAGGATCGTGAGGACGTTGACGACCGAGGGCATGTGGGCCAGGCACACCACAAAGAGGCTCAGCACCACAAACTCGCCCACGACGCTCAGCCTCCGAGGCTCCATGCCGCCACCGGAAGCGCGCCGCGAGCGTGCAGCCTGCTCAGCGCTCCGCCTCCACGTCCTGCTCCAAGAGTGCCACCCAAAACACAGCACCCACCTCTGAGCACGCCGCCCCTTGCAGCCACCCTCCCCCTCCCCGACCAAGGCAGACCAGCAGCCCCCAAAGCCCTGCTCCCCACCGCCCCTCCAACGCCCCTCCACCAACCTCCCCCGACCCTGACCGCTCCGCTCTGCTCTGCGGCTCACCCTGTGCACGCTCCTCCGCACCCCAAGATCGACAGCGTCAATCTGACACCAGGAGAAGAGCCAAAGGCCACCGAGAGCAACTCTGCAAAAAGCAGGGCACGGTGCCCTCACTCCGTCGGCCTTGCCTGGCTGCCCGCTCCCGCCGCTGCTTTCCCACGTGTGACGCGGGGACACCGGGTCGTGAGCAGCAAGGGCGCAGAATGGTGCCCTAGCGTGGCTGGGCTTCGCGGCGGGGACGTTTGCCTGATTGTGGCACTTGTGCCCACCGAGGGAGCGTGCAGCGGGTGGTGGGCGCTGGGGGGGCGACAAAGCCAGGGAGAGCGCCCCGAGGGGAGGAGAGACTGCAGAGAGACGGAAGGAGCCAGCTCTTACCCCGCTGCCTCGCTCCTTCGCCCCAGCTCAACACCACGCTCTCCACCTGCTCGCGCACTCGCTCGCACACTCGCTCGCTCGCTCGCTCGCAGGCAAAGTGACAGCGGCACTTCCCCCAGCCCCACCTCCAGAAAGACCCCGGCATTGTGATGCCATGGTGACATCACTTCCACACACCTGGTCTGCCAGGGCACCCCCAGGCCCCACCTGACGCTGCTCTCACCCAAACCCCAACAAGGCGCAGCCCGCCAAGGCCAGCCCCAACACAGCTCCCGCCAGCACAAAGCCCAACCAAAGCCCAGAGTCGTCCCTGACAAGCCCATGCCGAGCCCGTGGCTCGTTCTTCCTTTGGGCACTTTTCCCCTTCTGGACGGGTTGCTGCTGTGCCCTCCAATTGTGCACAGCAATCTTGTTGCAATTGTGAGCGGAAACGGCACACAAGCCATTTGCAGCATGCCTGCGGGGAGCTTTCTGGCGTGAGGCCCCAACTGGCAGAAGCTGCTCCTGCTTCTCTAGACTTTGTATAGGCAGCTTCCTTGTTATCCTCAAGTACAAGGCAACAGTGACTTGCTACAAGACTGGAGCAAAGGGCAGGGACCAACTGATTTCTTCTAACCCACTGGCTACCATTGAGGACTTGAGGGCGATGGAAGTGAACACTGTGGTCCCCATCAGGAGCACGTATTGTGTCTGTGCAAAGAGCGCTGCACAACGGGCATTGCTTCCAGCAGCCGTGCAGCCCTTCAACTCCGATTGTATGAGGTTTCCAGTTCCAAGCTTTCAGATGAGTCATGGAAAATGCCTGTTTCAGGTTTGCTAGCACAGGGGCCAGAGCTTTACTCATTGCCTCCTCCAGGAGCTCTCGCTCCTTTCTTTCTTGATGCTCAGCGCTTTTCAGATGACTTCTGGGAAGTTCAGAATTAGCTCCAAGTCTGCTCCCAAATTCCTCTAGCCACAGGGAGACATTGCCACAGTTCTCTTGGACAACTGGAGTTGTAGGCGCAAAGCTAGCAGCAGCAACAAGAGTCTGGAATGAATTCAGGGAAACATGGAACAAGTTCTTCAGCCCTGAATTGTTCTTGTCTAAGCAATAGTTGTTAACACACTTCTCAACGAAACCTTCTAAAACATGTTGGGGGAAATGAATGTGCTGCCTGAACTTCTCACCATTCTCTTCCTCCGCAAGAGAGAGGAGAATAGCCGTTTCTAGTTGAGATCGATGGCCACTGAAAGCTGGAGAGTTAGAGCTCCTTTCCCAGGCTATATCAAGAGCAGTCTTCACAGGCACTGCCTGTCAAAGAGCTCCTGAAAGCTCGTCACATAAAAAAAATTAGCAAATGCTGTGATGGAGGGTGCTCCTTGGCAGGACATGTGGAAACTTGTGAAGAAGTCTTCTCTCTGGCCCTGCAGGTAGAAAGTGGGGTCGTTTGCTCTTGTGAAAGCCTTCTGCATCTTTGCCAACCTTTCTGCTGCCACTTTGCCTAGAGACACTGCTGAATGTCTTCTGTATCCATGAGTGAAGACATATGCGGAGTTCCTGGCTGCCGAGTCCACCTGTTTCCTTATTTCATGCAGTCTGTCATGAATGCAACTTTGGTTGTCCTGCATTGGCTCCTGTTCCTGTGTGTCGATGGGGAGGCTGATGAGCTGTGTGATGCGGTCGTGAAGCTGCTCCGTTCTGGTAATAGCGCAGCTGCACAAACGCTTTTTCCTGAAGGGCAGTGCTCCCTTCAGGACCACCTGCTTGGAAATAGCTTCGATTGGGCAGGTCTCTCTCAGGGAGTGGTCCTCTCAGGTCCCGAGTACAATTGTTTGTTGTCCCCACTGTAACGTGAGCCATCTATTTTGTATGCCCTACGCATGGTGTCTGGTTCACTCCCCCAGGTGACATGACAGTTTTGATCCCACACTTTCCTCCAGTTCAAGTCTTGTGGAAGATTCTTGGCTTGCTAGACATATGATGGAGAGATGGGAGTTCGAGACTTGTATGCCCAGGCCCCAATCATATAGACACACCGTTGGTATTATTCCCGATACGGTTGATTCTCTCTTTCATATTGACTGGAATGATCCCAAGGGGAATGGGGCTCCCTGTGTGCGTGGCCAGTGGCAACCAAGCTGTAATTTGGGGAGTAGTCACTCAATGTGCAAAACCTTTCCTTAGCTCCAAAACCAGATTGCTAGCTGTACGTTCTAACCATTCCCTCAACTGGTTTAAATCAACTAGGTGAACCAACCCCTGTAGCAACCATATGACCTATAACATTGGAACACTACATGAGCACATTACAGGTGATTGTGGGAGGTGTGTGATGGGCTCGACCATCGACGGGAACCAATTCTGAGAAGAAAGGAAAAGAAAACTTCTGGGATGTGAGTGTTAAAATTTTAGTCTTAACATTTCACAGAATCACAGGCTCACAGAATGGTGGAGGTTGGAAGGGACCTCCGGAGATCCTGGAGTCCAACGCCCCTGCTCAGCCAGGGTCCTCTGGAGCATATTGCCCAGGATTGGGCCAGGCGGCTTTTGAATATCTCCAGGGAAGGAGACTCCACAACCTCTCTGGGCAACCTGGTCGAGTGCTCCGGAACCCTCTCCGCACCCCCAAAAAAAGGCCTAGATTCCCTCAACACCCCCATGACAAGGCCCAGCACCGCCAAAACAACGCCCAGATCCCCTCAGTACCCCGAAAACAAGGCCCAGATCCCCTAAGCACCCTGAAAACAAGCCTAGTTCTCCCAAAACAAGGCCCACCACACCCAACACAACACCATGACCACTCAGGACCCCCACGACAAGCCCAGCACCCCCAACACAAGGCCCACGTCCTCTAAGCACTCCCACAACAAGACCCAGATCCCCTCTGCACCCCCATAACAAGCCCAGCAAACCCTACACAATGCCCAGCACCCCCAACACAATGCCCTGATCCCCTCAGCACCCCCATGACAAGCCCAGCACTCCCAAAACAAGGCCCAGCACCCCAAAAACAAGGCCCTGATCCCCTCTCCACCCCCACAAAAAACCCAGCACCCCCAACACAAGGCCCACCTCCTCTAAGCCCCCCCACAACAACACCCAAATCCCCTCAGCACCCCCAACACAATGCCCAGATCCCCTCTGCACCCCAAAACAAAGACCAGCACCCCAAAAACAAGGCCCTGATCCCTTCTGCACCCCCACGACAAGACCAGCACCCCCAACACAAGGCCCACCTCCTCTAAGCACCCCCACAACAACACCCAAATCCCCTCTGCACCCCCAACACAAGGTCCAGATCCCCTCTGCACCTCAAAACAAAGACCAGCACCCCCAACACAAGGACCAACTCCCCTCTGCACACCCCACGACAAGACCAGCACCCCCAACACAACGCCCCACTCCCCCCTGCACCCCCGCCACAAGCCCAGCACCAGCAGACACCCTGACCAGAAGGCTAGCCCGCGAGTTTATTGTAGACATGTTTTGGGAAGTACGACTAGCATCTGAAATACAAAGGGATGAAATGAAATGCAGCTTCCAGCAGCAATGATCTCTTGCACTGCCTGCAAGGGATGCCATGGGAAATGCATCCTTTGGCAAGAAGCATTTTATTTCTTCCTCTCTGTTTGGCTCTTGCTTGAAATGTTCCAGCAGAGTGGTCTCACTAGGGAGGTTTATGTTTGGTTCTGCAGGAGGAGGTGCACTGGAAGATACTTTGTAGAGCCATTGTTTCCAGAGGCTAGCCAAGTGTTGCCTCAGCTTTTCTTCATGCAGCTCTTCCTTCTTTAGCGACAAAGCCACCAGTTGCCTTCTCTTGACAAGCTCGTGTTCACATTCTGGCTTCTTCTGATGCCCTTTGCTCGGATTCTTCTCCCGTTCAATGAACTCGGCAGACTTTCTCTGTGTCTCTTCCACAAGTGCTTCTCTCAGATCTTGCAGTTGATTTTCAATGCTTGCTTTCCGCTGAATCAAAAGCCCACTGGCGTCATCTTCCCTGAAATACGGTTCCAAGCCTTTCCAGAGGGTCTCATATTTATCTTGCACTTCCTCCATAAGGCTTCTTCGAGTCACATGCGGAACGTCTCCCTTTCTAATCCGATTGTTCCGTTTCATTTGCAAGTCTAGGATGTGGCTCCCCAGCTGCAGGTCCACTGGCTGTCGATTGTTCCTAAGCTGTTGTCTGCGGCAACTTCCCGAGTGTTTTGGAAAGGGAAAACAAACTTTTCATTCAGCAGAGCCTTCCACAAGTCACTCATACGAACTTTCAAGCTCGAGAGCCTTGAAATAGAGCCCTGCG
The DNA here is from genome assembly GCF_040807025.1 of Struthio camelus. Lineage (NCBI taxonomy): Eukaryota > Metazoa > Chordata > Aves > Struthioniformes > Struthionidae > Struthio > Struthio camelus. The sequence goes on along the minus strand of NC_090944.1, from coordinate 7,963,235 downwards.
ATCCCTTCTTGGCAGCTTGGAGAATTGTGCTCTTTAACTGCTGCACGTGCTGGCTGTCTGTGGGGTTGGGTGGGGCCCTGCGTGGGTTTCCTTGCCACCCAGAGGTGAGCAAAGTACTGACTGTGGGTGTTCACATCAAAGCGGATGACATCGCTGAAGCAGGTGACATGGCAGAACGCCTGCTGGGCGGCTGGGCGGCTGTCCCTGCCATTTCCTCCAGCTTTTCCTGCAGGCGTCTTTGTCCTTGCATGTTTTGTTCCTGGGCAGTTATTTCTCCAACATTGTGGTGCACAAAGCAGCAGCTTGGCGAAAGATTGACTTGCTTCATGCGGAGAAAAGCCTGCCCAGCTAGCTGAAGGACATCTTGCATGTCTCCAGGATTTTCTCCCAAGATATTGATCAGAGTCATGTTGCCAATGCCAATGCCAAAGGTGGCTAGCTCATTGTCATCATTAAGTGACTGCTTATTGGCCACCTCCATGGCACAAAGTCCTCCCGTGTCAACAATCAGCCTGTAATCAAAGTCCACGGCCTCTTGGCGTTTCTCGTCCACCTCAAGCAGCTGCATAAACGCTCCCCGCGTGCCTCTCCCCGCACTGACGTTCCACTGCAGACCAAACATGGCATTCAGCAGGCTTGACTTCCCCGGGCTCTGGATGCCAAGCACTGAGAGAATAAACGCTCTTCTCTCCCCTAGCTTCTCAATTAACTTGTCAAAGATTGCCCCAAGCCATCGTCACCGTACAGACGAAGCATCACCATCCACCACTTCAAGGGCATACCCTGAAACCATCAGATCGACTGCCACTTCAGGTAGTTTGCAAAAACATTCATCTTTTGAGTTCAAGGATTCTAGAGCTTCACGAATCTGCCCTACTTCTCTCAAAAGACGCTTGAGACCAATGGATGAATCATTGACTGCATTGGAGAGGGCTTCTAACTTATTCATCAATGCTGTTTTCAGACTGGTTTTTTCCTTGCTTTTCTTTATTTCCAGGATTTGATACCATCACTGATGATACTCTTTCTGAAGTTCCTCCAAGTGCTCAGAGGACAGGTCATCCCTAAAGACCTTCCTCCACTGCAGCAAGTATTTCTTGGTGTCTCTTGCCTGTGCCTGGAGAAAAGCGAGGACTGATTTCATCAGCTGCTTGAGGGGGAACGCTCTGTCGAGTTGCTTTCTTCGTCCTGCACACTTCTCTGGCTCAGTTTGGCTCCCATGATGTTCTATGTTCTTGTTCCTCTTTTCCTGCAAGCGGGGGAGCTCTTTCTCCTTTTTACACCATGGGTACCATAGTTGTCCTTGAAGAGGCAGTAGCTGTGACTTGATCTCAAACACAATTTCTCCTTTGTCAAGAATCCCACCAAGGTTCTTGCCTTTGCTTTGGCTCTCACACACTCTTCTGCCTCTTTAGCCACAATAAATCCACGTTGGCGAGCTGTGTCCTGACAAGCATCAAGCCTTAAAAGGTTGTTTCACCTTGCTAGTAGGTCTCTGATTGTTTTTACCAGCTCCTCTACTAATTCTGCTGTGTTTCTGTTCTGGATACCTGTTTTTACATTCTGGCTAGATCGGCCACATGCAACATTCTCTTCTTCAGTGAAAAGACAAATCAAAGGCTTTTGAGACTGCCACAGGTCACGTACAATGTTCACGCCTTTCTTGTCACTCTGGTCAGACTCAGCTAACTGAGAGCCTCCTTCACAGAAGAGATCTGCTGTAAAAACGGCAATTGTTGTTCATGACCTCTAGCATCCCCATGCAGGTTACAAAAAGCAACACAGCCGTCAAAAGTGTCATCAGCACTGCCACTGGCACAGGACCAAGAGATCTGCACAACACCTGTCGTTAGAAGACAGCCTTTGGTGCTGCCTTTGCAATGTCGGTGGAAGAAAGTGTCGTGTTTGTGTTTAGTCGGCAGAGCATTCAGGAGCTGAGCCTTGGAAGAGGAAGGAGAACTCCCGATCCGTAGGAAGGACACGATGAGTGTGTCTGCCTGATCAATCGGTTTGTTTTTGTGCCTCTGAATTGTGGTCTGCTCCTCTGAATTGTGGTCTGCTTTCCCAATTGTTCCGTCCCTTTCCAGCTCTTTTTAACTTGGCTGAGGGAACTCTCTTGGTGCGGTGCATGGATTTGGTAGCAGGAGGGGGAGCGCCAAGTGGCACAAAGCGAGGTTTGTTGAAATGTACTGGCTCGTGAAATCAGGGGCACCATGAAACATCGCCACCTGGAGGTCCATGGCATGTGTGTGTGTCAGACCTGCTGTAACAGAGGCATCCCCTTCTTCACGCTCAGCATTGAAAAACTCACTGTCAATATCTGAGGCATTATCTGAGCACTCAGTGCCAAGGCTTGTTGCATTCGGAGTGCTCAGAACGCCTTCTTTTGCTTTGCCATGCTCCTGGCAAACCAGATACCTTCCACGGTAGTCCAGCATCAGCAGCTTGTGCCGAAAATGGAAGGGGTATTCACTGCCAATCCTGGGCTGGCTGTCACACAGGGCAGTCTTGTGGATAACCTGAAGATCTGCCCTCCCCCTTTTCCTTGCGTAGCAATTTTCTAGTCCCGGGTGTTTGATCAAGTGGAGGACCTCTTGGCCTCTGGAACGCTCATTCCTTTTAGGATCCTCCCACTGTTCTGCTGAGGGTGATGGCTTGGATGAATCTTTCTGCTCAGCCCCCTGACCAATATCAATTCTCCCCCGTTTTACAACTCTTTCTGCAGATCACTGTTGGAGGCTACATAGTCTCCATTCACAGGGGAATTCAGATCTTGCTCCAGAGCGCCCCCAGGATCACATCCACCGCACTTTCTAAGGATCTCACGGACTTCTTCTGACAGCCAGTTTCCTATGTGATGGTTCATCTGAGCTAAGCATTTAAACTTCTGTTCTGGAGACATGTTTTTGCATGTTGCTGCTCTACTCAGACCTGTCAGGAGCAGGAAAGCCTGAGTTCGGGGAACGGCTGGCTTCCTAAGACTCAGGGAGCATTCCTGCGCCGCCTTCTTTTCACTTCACATGGTGTTTCACTCTCGCCTCCCGCAGAGTCTTGCTCAGAGGTTTATTGACGCTGGCCCGGAGGTGGCGAAGGCGTCTAGCTCCGCGGGCGCTGGTTACTGGCACCTCTGCCCAGGCGCGGAGCCTGCTGCTGGCCCCAATCAGCTGGCCCTTGCCTGGCGCCTCCTGAGCACTTGCCGTGGCCCTCGCAGGAAGGAGGCGCATCTGCGGAGGCCCTTGCGCAGCCCTCTGAAGGCGCCTGCAGGGCAGGCTGGGCAGGCTGGGCACAGCAGGCAGGCCAGGGCCGCTGTGAAGCCGGTGGCTGCAGCGGGAGGGGAGGGCGCCTCCGGTGGTGGGCTCCAGAGCTGCACGGTGGGCCAGCGCTGCAGGGAGGTGGCACACGCTGGCTCCTCGTCCTCTTCCTCCTCGGACTGCCCGGCGGGTGAAAGTGGCCGCACTGTGCCTTCCCCTGCCAGCGGGACGGGTGCCCAGGCACAGTGCAGGATGGACCGGCGCGGGATGTGGGCTGGCCAGTCGAGGTGTGGGGCTTTGGGGAGGCAGTCCAGCAGCTCGTGACCTTCCTCGCTCAGCAACACGGTCTGGTTGTGCCCAAAGCGGACCCGCCTGCATGGTGGGGATGGCGGGAGGGCTGTGGGCACAAGCAGCTCACCCAGCACTGCTGCAGGTGTTGGGGGAGCGTCCAGCAGGATGGAGGGTGGTGGCAGTGGGAGAGGGCCATCCAACTTCCATCCATCCGTGTCCGGCTCCGAGGTGGGCAGGAGGTGGCGAGGGGACAAGATGTCCTCGCTTGTGAGCCTGGGAGGGAGAAAGGAGGTGAGGAGGCTGCCTTGGGTGCCCCAGGGGGAAGCCCTGGTGGCAGCAGATGCTAAAGGGTGCCAGGGTGCGGGCGGAGGGGGCGCTGGGGCCAGGGCTGCAGCAGTGGGCAAGGAGCAAAGGGGCTTCCCAGTTGGTGAGCAGCAGGCATGCGGCATGTCCTGGGCATCCCGCGCGTCGACCCCAGCCCTAGCCATGCCATGCCCTGCTCTTTGGGGGGCCCAGGCCAGGCGCAGGTCTGTGGCTCTGGGCTGCATCGGGCTCTGGCCTGCGGTGGGCCTGGCCAGGGCTGTGGGGCAGCCCCCCTGCAGGCCAGGCCTCCGCTTACCCTGCCTGCCGGCTGGCTGCACAGTCCTGCGTCTGCACCGTGGGCAGGAAGGAGGCTGCTGGAAGAGGAGGCAGAGAGGCAGTGAGCGAGGGCAGCCCGTGGGCGGAGCCCCAGCTGGGGCCGAGGGCGGTGGGCGCTGGCGGCGCTGGGCTGTCTTGGCCGGGAGGCGCTGCCGAGCGCGCCTACGCTCTGGGCCGGGGCTGCTCACCTCCGGGCTCGTCCACGCTGCCGTTGCCCAGGCTGCCAGCACTGCCGCGAGGCCCCTGCACAGCCCAAGAGAGCGCTGCCTTAGTGGCGAGCATCCACGCTGCGCCAAGAGGTGCCCTGCTCGCGGAAGGGCTGCGCGGGGCACGCAGAGCTGAGGCTGCAGGCAGGCTTGCGCGCAGCACCGTCAGGCTGCCCTTGCTGCAGGTGCTGCCGCGGCCTCAGCCCTCTCGCTGCCCGCGCCAGCTCGGGGCCATGCCCAGGCTGACTCCTACCTTGGGCCAGGGCCTTTTCCCCGCCGGCACCAACACCACCGCTATGCACAGGATCGTGAGGACGTTGACGACCGAGGGCATGTGGGCCAGGCACACCACAAAGAGGCTCAGCACCACAAACTCGCCCACGACGCTCAGCCTCCGAGGCTCCATGCCGCCACCGGAAGCGCGCCGCGAGCGTGCAGCCTGCTCAGCGCTCCGCCTCCACGTCCTGCTCCAAGAGTGCCACCCAAAACACAGCACCCACCTCTGAGCACGCCGCCCCTTGCAGCCACCCTCCCCCTCCCCGACCAAGGCAGACCAGCAGCCCCCAAAGCCCTGCTCCCCACCGCCCCTCCAACGCCCCTCCACCAACCTCCCCCGACCCTGACCGCTCCGCTCTGCTCTGCGGCTCACCCTGTGCACGCTCCTCCGCACCCCAAGATCGACAGCGTCAATCTGACACCAGGAGAAGAGCCAAAGGCCACCGAGAGCAACTCTGCAAAAAGCAGGGCACGGTGCCCTCACTCCGTCGGCCTTGCCTGGCTGCCCGCTCCCGCCGCTGCTTTCCCACGTGTAACGCGGGGACACCGGGTGGTGAGCAGCAAGGGCGCAGAATGGTGCCCGAGCATGGCTGGGCTTCGCGGCGGGGACGTTTGCCTGATTGTGGCACTTGTGCCCGCCGAGGGAGCGTGCAGCGGGTGGTGGGCGCTGGGGGGGCGACAAAGCCAGGGAGAGCGCCCCGAGGGGAGGAGAGACTGCAGAGAGATGGAAGGAGCCAGCTCTTACCCCGCTGCCTCGCTCCTTCGCCCCAGCTCAACGCCACGCTCTCCACCTGCTCGCGCACTCGCTCGCACACTCGCTCGCTCGCTCGCTCGCAGGCAAAGTGACAGCGGCACTTCCCCCAGCCCCACCTCCAGTAAGACCCCGGCATTGTGATGCCATGGTGACATCACTTCCACACACCTGGTCTGCCAGGGCACCCCCAGGCCCCACCTGACGCTGCTCTCACCCAAACCCTGGCTGCAAGGCCAAGCACTAGAAGGCACCGAGGAGTAGCATCCCTGATCTGCTTTGCTGGAGGGTGATCCAGGCCTTGCAGCCACCACTAGAGCAGCACCCTCAGCTTTGCACAAACTCCAAGCCCAGGGTGGGGCAGAAGGAAATGCCAAGTTCTGCAGCCAGGCAGGAACAACTCCATGCACCAATACAGGCTGGGGCCAATCGACTCCAAAGCTGGAAAGGCCAACAGCATCATGAGCTGCATTAGGAAGAGCTTTACCAGCAGGTCGACGGAGGTGGTCCTTCCCCTCCACACAGCACTGCTGAGGACACACCTGGAGTACTGTGTCCAGTTCTGCACTCCCCAGTACAAGAGACACACGGAGCTCCTGTAGTGAATCCAGCAAAGGGCAACGAAGATGATTAAGGCACTGGAGCATCTGTCAGACAAGGAGAGCCTGAGAGAGCTGGGACTGTTTAGCCTGGAGAGGAGAAGCCTCTGGGGGATCATCTTAGTATGTGATTGGGGAGGGGGAGTAAAGAAGAGAGAGCAAGACTCCTCTCAGTGATGCTGAATGACAGGACAAGGGGCAAGTGGCACAAACTGAAATACAGGAAATTGCACTTAAAGATCAGAAAATACTTCTTTACTGTGAGGGTGGTTAAACACTGCAATGAGTTCCCCAGAGAGTCCGTGGCGTCTCCATTCTTGTAGAGAATACAAACTTGACTGGACATGACCATGAGCAAGCTGCTCCAGCTGGCCAAGCTTCAAGCAGCGCGGTTGCACTAGAAGATCGGCACAGGTCCCTGACCACATAAACTATTCTTGAGTCTATGGTGGCATTTGGTATATATGGCCACAGCCTAGTGGGCAAGGGGTCTCCGCCCTGGGGGGTCCAATCTGTGCTCGGGGCTGGAAGTGAACCCCCAGGGCACGTGTGGCTGGGTAACAGAGGGCAGTGGCAGACAGCAGCTCTTCTGGAAGAGCTTAAACCAACTTTTATTGACAAACCAAAACAACATCATCCTAAAAACAACCCCAAGAGCTCCCCAGGTAGTGAGTAAGGGTCTTGCACACTTGAAGCTGAGAAAGGTGGATCTTCAACAGCTTTATATTGCAGTGGGCTGAAGAAAGAGACCTTCCCTCCCTCCCCCAATATACACAGCAAGAAAAGCCCCAGCCCCAAGAAGTAGTGGTCAGTACAAAATAAATAGGCAAACCAGCAGACCACGCTGAGCTCACACTGCACCAGAGAACGTGGCTCCATGGGAGCCTTCAGGCAAGTCCCACCACCACTGCTGCTTTCAGTGGCCTTAGAAAGATGCTTGAGCTGCTGGAAATCTGCCTTCCTGGGGATGGGGCAGCCCAGTCTGCCCCTTGCAGAGCCCAAGGGCTCTGCCAAGTCTCTACTGCTGTTGGGGCAGGGTGGCTGGCGTGCCCTGTGGTGGCATCAGCCCCTGCAGTCAGGGGCAGTGACCTTCAGGGCTAGGAGGGGGGCAGCGGCAGTGCTGGCATGGAGGCCAGGCTTTGGGGCTGCTCTGTGCCTTGTCCCCAAGCCCGAGGGGCTGGCGTGCTCCCAGCAAGCCCTGGCTGCTCTGCCCCACGTCACTGGTTCATGACTGCTTTTAACGTGTCCTGTGAACAAGCATTTAGGCAGCATTCCCACAGCTCCAGCAACACAACCCTAGTGCTCCCTCTGCTTTCTGCTGGGGCAGAGGAGCTGAGCTGCCCAGACGGGGCACCGACCTCTGCCCCCAGTGGGTCAAGGCATCTGGGACCCACAGCACGGGTGACCCAGAGTAGCCAGCCACGCATCTCTGCCAGCCCAGGTGAGGGACACAGGACAGCCTGGGGAACAGAGGCCTTCTCCAACCCCACTTCTCTGAGAGTAAAGCCAAGAAAGGGATCCACAAAGCAGAAACGCAAAATAGGAGGCACAGCAGCAGGGAGGAGATGTCCCTCAAGGTTGCTGCAAGGCAGAGCCGAGGAGAAGGGCATGGGGCTGGGGCAGGCGGTGGCGCTGGGCTAGGCGTGTGGGGGAGGCCCCTTTGCCTCACGCTCCCACGAGCTTCTTGACCATGTAGCCTGGCATGCTGTAAAGGAAGAGGGCCAGCAGGATGAGGAGCAGCAGGGCCAACACTATTTTGATGATGAGCCACTTGTAGCGGGTGCAGGTGAGGTATTTGATGGACTTGAGGGGGTTGAGGAACCTCATGAAGGATGTGTCTGGGCGGCTGTTGGGGAAGCAAGCATCTGTCATGAATGCCATGGCCACAGAAAGGGAGGGCAGGCACAACAAGCAATACAACCAACATGTGAGCCAATGCGGCGGCAGCATTGTGTCCCATCCAGCCACTCCAGGGTGCAGCAGGCTCTCTCTGGGTTGGGGCCACAGCAACCATCCCCACCCAGATGTGGCTTTCCTGTGGCTGCCCAAGTGCATGATCCTCCCCGGCTCACCGCAGTCTGCTCGCACCCTGGCACAGCCTTGACTTTCCTTTTACAAGCCCAGCTGGCAATGGAGAGGGGCACTGTGAGAGAGCCCACGATCTCCTTCCTTGGATAACCCTTCACGCAGTGAAAGAGCCTGACCTTGAGGATCAGGAGGGTTTCCAAGAGGAGCCAGCAGAATTTGTGCCAGAAGGAGTGCAGGGACTTGAGTGGGGGGGTGGGGGAGGGGGTCCTGATGAAGCTGATGTCCTGGCAACGGGTACCAGAGGGGAGGAAGAAGAGGTGGGAGGCTGGAGCTAGGAAGGGAGGGAGAGAAGGAAGAGACTAAGGAAAGGCAGGGAAGTAAATAGAGGGCACTGGAATGAACCAGGAGAGGTGACTCTGCCCCTTTTACCCTGCCTGCAGCCCTCATTCCTACATCCCCAGATAAGTGACCCCTTTCTAACCTTCCCCTGCCTGGCTACCTCCCCGGGAACCACCCGACGCAGCATCTCCCACAAATCCAGGCATCTGCTGGGGGAGAGGGGTCTCCTACTTACTTGGGTTTCTCCAGTGGGTCAGGCTCATTGCGAGCCAGCCCAGCAGGCGATTTCTCTGCCTCCTCTGCTCTCAGGAGCTGTAGTTCAGCTTCAACTTTTCCCTGCAGGGAGCAGAGAGAGGCCTGCTGAGACATGGGCAACGCTCTCCACCGCAGGCCCCAGAGACGGTGCCAGCCAGCGACATGGTGAGCAGAGGGGGCCCCATGTAGCAGAGGCAGGCATGAAGGAGCTCTGCAAAGGGGCCTCCATGTACACAGAGGATGCAGTCCCCAGGACAGAAAATCCCCCCGCTTCTCCCCATCCTTGCCGTCATCTCCAGCTCATCGTTTTCATCCCTGGCCACAAACGGCCACCAGCCTTTCACTCGCTTCTGCTTGAAGAGGGAAACCATGGCCAGCTCTGCCTCATTTGTCCCCATCTCCATGCTGCACTGCTTTGCAGTCTTAGCTCCCCGGGGAAAGCGCTTCAGGTCCAGCTCGATTGCCCCTGGTAGGAGAGGGCGAAGGATACATGGTGGCACCCCTCAACTGTGAGTCTTTGGCTGGAGGCGGGCTGGGCCAACATTTCCTGCCCTGGCAAGCATTTCTGAGCTGTGTGTCCTGGCATCCTCCCACACATCTATGGCCATGCATCCTCCGATCTCTCCACTATAGCCTGCTTTTTGGGTCACGTCCCCACCTCCTCTCACCCTCTCAAACATCTGCCCACGGCTTCCAGCCACCCTGCACTCCAAAACTAGCTTGGGCATAGAGCTCCCAGACAGGCACCTAAGGGAAAAAGCTAATGCCTTTGCTACAGGAGCAGCCTTTGAACAGCAGCATGAAGACAAGGCCTCTTAGCCTAACTGCTCTTACCTGCAGCATCCAAAGGCGTTTGTAGGACACAATTGGCTTAAAGACCAGGGCTGTCCTTCCAGGGTCTGTTCCTACATAAACCTTGTCTCATCCCACATGCCTTCCTGCTCCATCAGCCACGTAACCTCCCCCTATCCCTCCAGCTTCCCTGTCACCCCAGCTCAGCTGGCCCTCCCCTCTTACCGAGGAAATCGTCGGCCGAGAAGTGGTCGGCATCCCAGACCTGCAGGGTGAGGCGAGCAGGGAGCTTGTCTTCAGTCTCATCCCAGGAGAACATAGACTCCTTCTTGGAGTTGACCATCTTCTTCTCTGCCATCAGGTAGTCAAAGGGAAAGGTGGAGCGCCAGCTGAAGTTGCCCTCGCCAGTGAGTGAGGGGTAAGGGACATGTGTGTCTTGCTTGTCCTCCTGCTGGCCCTTCAGCCACCTGCAGGGCCCAGAGGGATGAGAGGGGTGGCACATATTAGCAGGAGGGAGGAGAGGGCACAGGGCCATCCTGCGCATACAGCTGGCATGTCTCCAGGCCAGCAAGGCATGGACACACTGGAAGGACTCAAGAGTAACGAGCAATGGGCTAGGGTTGCTCAAATCACCATGTCAGCCTCGCCAAGAGACAACATGGGCATGAGGGCCCTAGAGGGAACAGGCTGATTGAGGGAGCAACATGCAAGCTGGTTATCGGGGTCCTTCTCTGGGCAGGGGGATGTTCAAGAGATGGAAAGGAGCAGGCAGCACTGCTGGGAAGTCTGGAGCAGAGCTTGCTGGAAGGAGCATTATGAATGTTCCTCAGCTTCTTCGACATGACAGGACACCTCTGTTCCTCAGGGAACTCTCAGATTTGTGTGAGTCTCTTGGTCCTGAGGGGCTGCAGCCAGCAGGGACATGGGTCCGTGCTTAGACACTTAGTACAGGGTTGTTCCCCTGGCCTCTGAGCATGCTGACACTCCCGCTCTGCCCTGCAAAACACACAGGGCAAGCAATCCCACCCCAAGCACAAAGGGAAGGCCTCTCACGTTTCAGATTCAGAGTCATCGCAGAAAAGCCACCCATGCATAAACCACCTACTTACCGGCCTTGAAACAGACAGTGACAAGACCTTGTCCCCCTCACGCACATGTACACAGACACAAATTTCACACGCCTGCCAGTATGCAGCAACGGCATGAGAGAGCATGGGTCCTGCCAGCATGTTAAAGTTCATCGCTCCAAGGGCACCTGCCCTCTGTGCAGCATGGCACTGGGAATGCCGAGGCAGGCACTGCATGCACTGCCCTAAACAACCCTCCACTGCACTCTGCAAACAGGACCAGACATAGAAAATGGAACACGTTCTCTAAGAGCAGCATGAGGTGCAAGACAAGGAGACCTGGCCCAAAAGCTCAGGGTAGCTTTTGGGAAGCAGTGAGCAGTTTAGCAGAGCTGTGGGAAGTCACTGCATGCTGTGATGTCAGCCATCAGCCTTAGATTCTGCTACACTAATCTGACCTTCCTCCTCATGCCTCTTTGCCATGACATAGGGTTTAAGCCTTTGGAGAAAGCTTGTTTTCTTGCCTGCTGCACATTGCGCTATGATCTAGTTGCATCTTAACCTGTGCGTGTCAATTCAAAATGAATGAAAGTATCTGGGAAATCCAAATCGACTCTTGCTGAAGCAGGACAGTTCAGGCAGCTCCGCAGGGACGGGAAAGGGAAATCTGGGGACCAAATTTGGCAGAGCCCATGCTGAGGGCCAGTCTCAGAGCCCTGCTATATGAGGACAGGAGAAAAGGGACTCACAAGCACGTTAAGGTAAATCGTGGGCCAGGGCTCACTCAGAGATGGTCCACAGGTACCATCTGCCCCATGCTGAATATGGGGAGGGTCAGTGCGGTCTGAGATCAGATAACCTGAAGGGACCAAGCAGCAAGACCTCGGCCATTACCCCCGACAGACATCTTCTCTCCCACCAGGAAAGCATCATCTTCCAAAACCACCTCATCCGTGTTCCAGATAATGACCTGCAGCTCAAAGCTGGGCAACCAGGCCAGGCAGCACAGACAGACACACACAGTAGGTCAAGCAGCCAGCAAGAGAGACACAGAGGCAGAGACAGAGCACAGCACATAACAGCACCACTGGCACCATCTGGCCCTCCCCATGGGGAAACCCTTCCTAGCTGCATCACAGAACCCCCCCTCTCCAAAAACAGCCCTGGGGCCTAAGTGAGCACCAGGACCCCACCACGAGGAGAAGTGGAAGTGGTGGCACTGGCCAGCCACATTGTACACACCCCGCTGACAAAAACGTCCCTGGATTTCTCGCCAGTCAAGTAGTCATCGTCCTCCAGGATGACCTCGTCTGTGCTCCACACTATCACTCTAAGCTCATATCTGGCAGCAGGAAGGGAGACCAGGAGGTGAGGCACAGAGGGGGGAACAGAGGGAAGGGGCAGGAGGAGATGGGGTGGGCAGAAGGGAATGGGATGATGCTGCAGGAAACAGGGCGGCAGGAACGCCAACTGCAGGGCTCTCTCGCAGCTGTCTTGTCCTAGGGACCAACAGGGCAGGAACACAGAGGGAAATGGTGCCTCAGCTCGGAGGCAGCCCAGGCAGGGTCAGAGGAGCAACAAAGGGACTTTTACCTTCATCTACTCTGAACTGCTGCATGGCCCAAGCCAAAGGCTCTAGGAGACAGCACAGCCTTAGTCTCAGGTACATTTGTGGTTACAATGCGGGTCTGTTGGCCCTGCAAAACAGTCTGAAGCCAGCTCTTTTCCCCACCTTACCCAATCGGGCCACCCTCCTGGAAACACAGGACAATTTTCCCCTGCCTTCAGAAGTCAGCTCCAAAGGCTCTACCTGCTCTTGTGTCCCAGTCACTTCATCGGGCATCACTGCCTTTCCTAGGACTCCAGCAAGTTTGGAGCCTGTAAGATATTCCCAGCATTGCCTTTGGTGTGCAGGCAACTGGGGTTTCCCAGCCACACTCGGTTCGCTTGGGAATTGTGCTGATGGATAAACCAGCTCCCGTGGGAGTTGCCAGAGGAAAAGCAGAAGCCAGTTTCCTTGAACTGGAAGCAGCTGCAGTGTGGACGGGCTAGAAGAGGACTGGAAGACAGTGGCAGAGAAAGGCAGCCCTGTGGCCACAATCACATCACATGGCTGCAAGTGCCAGGGACTCCTGTGGAACTGTGAGATTCCTGCCATCTTCAGTGCCAGCACCCTCCAGTCTGCTCCTGTTGCGGGGGAGGGCGGGGGGGGCTTTCTCTGTGCTGTTCCTCTATAGCACCTAGCACTTGTCCAAGCAACACAGGGATGCTCTTCAGAGCTAACAGGCCACACCGTCAGCTCGTGTTACATGCTGAAACTCCTGGCAAAGGGAGGGGAGCTGCGTTAAATCCCGAGGATGATACATCAGCAGAACCTTGCTGAAATACAGCATCTTCCTACAGACACAGGCACTCACGCAGGTGCTCTCCAGTGCACGGGTGAAGACATACATGGGCTGATGTGTCCATGTGTAACTTGACTGGAGCTCACGTTTATCCCTGCCAAAACAGAGCGACCAGAGCCATAGCCCTTCCTGTTCCATTTTCCCCACAGGGAAGGTGCATTGGTGTTTTCAAGGCTATTGAAATCCTCCCTTCAGCCCCTCCGGAGGAATGTCTCAACTCCAGCACACGGGGCACTACTGAGCATGGCTGCCCCTGGCTGCATTGCAGATAAACCTCTGTTTTTTCCAGGCTGCTTCAGCAACTAGAGCTTTCTCTGGCTTCAGCTTTCCTGCAGCTGCCTGCCCTGCTCTTCACATCCAAGCTACGGCCCTCGGAGATCAGAGGAAATTGTCTCCACTTTCATTGTGCTTTGGAGCCAAACACCAGTCGACTGAGCACAGGAGTGCAAGAGATTCCCACGAGGATGCAAATACGGCCTCTGCATCCCAGCCCCCGGGGACGGGCAAAAGGGGCCCAAGGACACAGTCTAGCTGGGTAAAATTGGCCTAGCATGGATGCTGAGGAACGCAATGTCTTCCTTCTGTCTAAAGGACTCCTAGAGGGGCTGAGCATCGGAGGGCAGAGGCGGAGAGGACAGGAATGGGAAGGAGAACTCTCTAGTTCACTGTCTGCTGCCTGCTCTGTCCTACCTGCCTTTACCAAGTCTCTCCCAGTGATCCGCCTGGTGCCAGGGCCCTTCCTTGCCCAGAGCCCCAGCCAGACTGGGAAACTCTCCCCTCCAGCCAAGGGCCTGTGGACGCCCTGACCTAGGCTAACCCCTGCCCCTGGGCCTGCGTTCGGGCTGGCTGCATTGGTCTGCCCCCTTCCCCATACCAGGCACTAGCTAGCAATTTGAACTCCTCGTCTAGACAGACACAGAGAGGTGAGGAGCTGCAGGGAACTGAACAGATGGGAACTGAAGCACCCTGCAAGGGCAGCTCCACAACCTGTGGGGAAGCGGAAGACAGCATTTGATGCCTCCAGTCTTGGGATCTCTGGCCATGCCAGTCTGGTTGGGGGTCCCAGGCACATGGCTGTGCTGAGCTGGGCCATGGAGAACCAGTAGAAGAGTGGGGAAGCAGGGCTCCAGCCCCAGCCACGGGTTTTCCCTGGGGTTTGTTGGCTGGCAGATTCCTTACTTCTTTGGTTTCCTGGGGGAAATATCAATGGCAGGGCCTGGTGCCCCCCTCCTCTGCACCCCTCCTGGTCTGCATTCAACTTTGTTGCACATATACGAGTGATTTGGACACAACCATTGTTTGGGGATGCAGCTATATGGACAGTGGCTTCCTAAGCCCTGGAAGGGCCAGGATGGGCTATCTGCATTGGTCCTTTGCCATAAACTGCCAGCAGGAAGGTTTCAAAGGCAGCTTTGGTCATGCCATGCCGTGGATGCTCACCAGTAACTCTGACAGCAACCTGGGTCGTCTATAAGACACTGTCTAGCTGGTGACATAACGCAGGCCCCACACAAGGGGGTGGCTGGAGAGACATTGCAATGCTGCAGGGGGTGATGGGATTCAGTTCTGGATGATGAGGGGACACCCCATGCCCCTACTCCCCTCCCCACCTTCACGCCATGGGGTGCGTACCATTTTCATCCTCCATCTCCGTGGCGCCACTGAAGACCCTCGTGGCCACTTTCACTCTTCCTCCTGGACCAAAGGGCAGCCCATCCACTTGGCCCTCTTTGCACAGCTTGCACAGCATTTGGGAAGGCTTCATGGGGTCACGCCACATGTTATACCCATGTCTGTGAACAAGAGCACAAGGTCAGACTTGGAGGAAGAAGGAATTTTTGTTTCCATCTGCCAGAAACGCAAATGTTACTGCCCCTCAGGAGCCAGGATTCATCAGGGAAGGATCTGAGGCTCCACATGTGAAACTTCAGAGCAAGGTAGGGCCATCCGTGCCCAAACTCTACGCTTTGCCGATACCTTTCCAGCCCAGGCCCTTCACTCTGTGCTGACCCAGACCTGCAATCCCCAGCGCCCTCCACTTTGCTACTGATGCTCAGTTCTGCTGCTTCGGCCCAGCTGCTATTTCAGCAACCTCTTCATTTCTATATCCAGAGCTACCAATGCCCCTCAGTCCCTTCCTCACCGCCCTGTGCTCCTGCTTACAACCTGCTCTCCTGCTACCCCACTGTGCTGGTCCCAAAGCCCACGTTAAGACTGAGGGCACAGCACAGATTCCCTCATCATCAGGCAATGAAAGAGGGAGATCCCTACAGGAGATCTAGGCCTAGTGCGGAAGATGAAACTGACACGGGTCCAGACACCAGGTTGCACAGGGAAAGCTTGGCTCATACATGGCATAAGGCTGTGACACCCCACAAGTAGCTCGGTGCTTGCTGTAGTAGTGGTTCTCCAGGTCAATCTTGGTCTCTCCAACGAGGTCGTCGGTCCCCACCAAGTCCCAGTCGTACACCGCCACCCTCACCATGGACTCCATGGGAAAGGTGGCCTCAATGTCAAAGGACCTGTGGCGGGAGAAAGGGTGGAGAGGGAGAACAGGCTGTAGCCATCCAAGGGTTTGGATGGCGCTCAAGACACGTGCATGGGTGAGGTGGGTCTGCTCCAGTCTCTGGACAGTGTTTAATTGCACCTCCCACTGCAGTACATTCAGCTTACGTGTTGTCACTAATTCTCTGCGCGGACTGCTTCTGAACTAGCAGCCCTAGAAGGGAGAGCGATCATGAGGATCGCTTGACGTGGATGTCCCAATAGCCCTGAAACTAAATGTGTGTGTCACTGGAGAGCCGGCGATGCTGTTACTTGGGTCCAGGCCTAGCGCTTCCTAAAGTAGGCACCTATCTTGACCAGATACGGATAGCTCTTCAACACTCTTGACAGCGTTGACGAGACTGCTGACAAAGCAGGACAGATGACTTCAATGGGGACAGCTACACTGCACCCAAGGAAAGTTCAGGGCGATCAGTCCCATCTTTCGACCCCAAGCTGGGGCTATGGGATGGGTAGGGTGCAGGCCCAAGGGCTGGTGAGCCTAGCTCACTCTTCAGGGTGAAGACAGGTAACAGGGCTCGGGCAACTCACTCGCCAAAGACAGGATTCAACTGTTGGGAGATGTAGTCCTCCTCATCTTTGATGTCTGTCTTCCCCAGCTTGATGGCAATATAAGGATCAGCTTTCCCATTGATGTCAGCTGGGGGCAGCTCTGTGGCCTGTAGGGAAAAGATAAGATAGGTCAGCCCAGTCAGGGACAGTCCCTATTCTCCATCCCTGAGACCAGCTGGCCTTACCTGGCCATAGCTGTGTGCCCAAGTCCTTTTATAAGGTCACCTAAATATAGGGACTCAATTTAAACCAGGGATCAGTCCTGCCTTCTGCTAACCTATGTCCCTGCCTAGGCATGTAGTGGGGCTAGGTGTGTTGGTCTGGGCTGACTCAGGTCAAGCCCAAGTGGCTGTGTCCCCTTCGGAAAGACATAGTCACAGTCTCCTTTGGCTTCTCTCTCATCAGTGGAAAGACGCAGGTTCCTCTAGCTAGAGACCCTCAGCAGAAACCTGACTGAGATGTCCAGAAGACATCCCTCCGCCTCTCTCTTTCCCTCCATGGATTTATTAGGGCCACGGGCCTCTGTAAGTAGCCCCCGTAAGCAGGGGTAAGTATCCTCAATCTCTCCAGTTCAGAGTCTAGTTGGAGGTCTATAACGAGCAGTGTGCCCCAGGGGTCAATACTGGGTCCAGTCTTGTTCAACTTATTCCTCAGTGACCTGGATGAAAGGACAGAGTGCCTCCTCAGCAAGTTTGCTGAGGATGCTAAACTAGGAGGAGCGGCTGACACACCAGAAGGCTGTGCTGCCATTGCGAGGGACCTGGACAGGCTGGAGAGTTGGGCAGAGAGGAGCCTCATGACATTCAACAAAGGCCAGTGCAGGGTCCTGCACCTGGGGAGGAATAACCTGGTGCATGGTGCATGGGCACCAGGAAAGGCTCAGGCTTGACCTCCTGGAAAGCAGCTCTGCAGAGAAGGACCTGGGAGTCCTGGTGGACAACAAGTTGACTATAAGCCAGCAATGTGCCCTTGTAGCCAACAAGGTCAATGGTACCCTGGGCAGCCTTAGGAAGAGTGTTGCTAGCAGGTGGAGGGAGGTGAGGGCCTCCCCCTCTCCTCAGCCCTGCTGAGACCACACCTCGGGTGGTGTGTCTAGTGCTGGGCTCCCCAGTACAAGACAGACATGGAGCTCCTGGAGTGAGTCCAGCAAAGGGCCACTAAGATGAGGAAGGGCCTGGAGCAACTCTCCTAGGACGAAAGGCTGAGAGCGCTGCTACTCTTCAGCCTGCAGAAGAGAAGACTGAGAGGGGAGTCTCATCAATGAGTCTAAGCATGTGAAGGGAGGGTGACAGGAAGACGGGGCCAGACTCTTCTCCATGGTGCCCAGCAACAGGACAAGAGGCAACGGGCACAACCTGAAACATAGGAAGTTCTGTCTGAACATGAGGAAATACTTCTTTCCTGGGAGGGTAACTGAGCACTGGAGCAGGTTGCCCAGAGAGGCCGTGGAGTCTCCTTCCTCGAAGATATTCAAAAGTCATCTGGACACAATTCTACGCAACATGCTGTAGGTGACCCTGGTTGAGCGGGGGGAGTTGGACTAGATGATCTCCAGAGGTCCCTTCCAACTTCAACCATTCGGTGATTTTGGGATTCTGGGATTGCAATCTCACCTGCTATCCCCTTCTCAGGGCAATGAGATGTAGCACTGGATGGGAAACCAGGTTAGTGGGAAACGTAGGTGAAAGTAGGTTGCATTTATAAAACAACAGGGACAAGGGGTTGGCAAAGAGCCACCCAGGTGCTTCCAGCAGGGCGGAGATTTCTCAAGATATCTTATCTTGACATAAGAATGGAGGTCAAGAAGGACTTTTTCCAGAGTGCACTCCATATAAAGAGACAGGCATTAGCTGGACCACATTGATTATCACTCGGCATGTGTCCCACAAGGTGACAGGCCCTTCAGCCAGATCTACTAATCCTTGCCTCCTCCTGGTTTGCTCAGCATATGCCTCATTGATTATCTAAAAAGGGGATTATGTAAAGAACCAGAGTCTCGTAGTCTGGGCTGATCCAAATTCTTCTCTGAAGTTGAGCACTACAACGGACACCTCCATCCATCCTGTAGGCCAGGTGTCTGGACCTCACACAGGCTTAGTATCCCAATGGGGAGAGCACAAAGCTAGGAAGACGCCCCTTTCAAGGGCCCATCAGTGAGCTGCTTTAGTCCTCATGCTGCATCCTTGACCTTGCTGCCATCTGCTATCAGGTGGATGCTGGCACCAACAGCACCAAGAACTAAAAGTCAACTTCTCTGCAGCTTCAGCACCAGCTCTGGGTGCGAGCACTGTAAGGGAACACAGCATCACGCCTTGGCATACAACATGGTTATACTCACCCGAACAACAGAGACTCAGACCAGCACATTGATGGGGTCATTGCTGGCGATCCCCTGGAACATGCCCAAGTCGGGGTCGTATCCTGCCTCCTTGCCCATATCATCAGGGAGCGGCACTTTGTAGACACAGATGGAGCCCTAGCACAAGGGAGTGCACGGCCTCAGTAGTCCTGCTGCTCCCGAGGCTCGGAGCGAGCAGACCCATCCCAAACCACCCTTCCTGAGAGCCCACTTTCTCTCCTTGTTTCTAGCCCTGCGCTGTAGTAGACAGGCGAGGTCTGGAAGCTTCCTCTGCCTCACAAGCACCCCCTGCAGAGGATACAACCCTGAGCAGAGCAACTGGACAACGTGAAGGACACCTGCAGAGGAATCAGACTAGCAAGGTGCTCACAGGCAGGGAATTCCAGGAATACAACTGGCAGAAAACCAAGAGCAATGGAAATAAAAGGTGCTGTCAAGGCAGGGGCTGGGAAATCCAGGAACTACCACGTGAAACACAGTTCATTTCCATGCTCCCTGACCGTCTGATCACTCCCTCCAGCAAGAGTTTAACTTGCATGCATTGGTGCAACATGGCAGGCAGCTCCGTGCTATTGGTGAAAAATAGTCTGCAAAGATAACTCCAGGCATGACTTATATCCACAGCAGGTGATAAAGAGGATCTGCTTTGCCCTTGGCCTTCTGTAGGAATCACAAAAGATCTGGTTGCTGCAAAGGACTGCCCTCTGCAATGCACTCTGTGGAGGCATCTGACTCCTGGGGCTATCCTTGGAGGCTTACCCTCCCTGCAAGGAGATGTGGTTGGGTCAATGCAAATTGGTCTCTTACATCCAACCTCCTTTCAGCTAATGCACCTTCAAGGAGAGAACCCTATAGGCAAGGCTTTCCCAAGCTGTCCCTGCCCTGACCCAACTCAGCAGCCACACTCACTCTGAACCTCCCCACTAGCCGCTCCTCTTCTGTTGCGTCGTCATCATTGTCCCCGGTCTTTCCACGGAGCAGGTTGAAGGTGTGCAGCCAGTCCTCAAAGTTATCAAACTCTCTTTCCAGCTCTTTGTTGAAGACCTGTGATGACACAAAATTAGAGGGGAGCAGTTTAAAAAAAAAAAAAAAAAAAAAAGATAAGATCCAGTGGTTACCCAAGGACAATCAAAGAGATCATGGACATCACTGTTCCCAGTGACTAATTCTCTAGGATGCAAAGGGATCTCCAGGTCATTGGGTCAGACCTTGATGACATAAGCACCTTCCCAAACTGATCATGTATAGGAGGGAACCTCAGCTGAATGGGCTGTGTAGCTATTCCCCTTACGTGTATAATCCGGGTTCAAATTCCTTCTCAGGCCCAGAGTCACAGATTATAATACAGTAAAGTCCATGGACCACTAACCTGAACCAGGGCCCTTTCCTGCACTGAGTCTTGGCCAGGCTAGCTATGGCCCACAGGAAGCTCTCCCCCACCCAGGGCCCATCCAAACTGCCCATGGGATAGCCTTGCCCCAGGCTATTCCCTGCCCCTGCCCAGCAGTGGGATGGGGCTGGGCACATTGGCCTGGAGCCCTGGCACCAGGCCTGGCGCCAGGGTCCTGGTTTGGGTTGCTGATGGGCAATGCCTGGCCCTGATCCATCTCCTACTATAGCTGTAGACTCTGATTCCACCGTGGGGAGGGTGTTCTCACCAACTTAGAACTTCTTCCTCCACTCTCAAGACCAAGTTGATGCCTTTCTCATACTACTCATTAAGCTACACGATTGCCTGATCCTTCAGTGCAGTTACAGAGAGCAAATCATAGCTCCCCCCACCTTTGGTTTTTTCTCCCCTGTAATTCCTGCAAGTACTTCTGGTTCCAGCTGCATTGTGTGGGACAAACCCCTCCAAGAACTACATACAGTGATGGCTGTGATTCCTGCTGCCATGAGGCATGTTGGGTTTCAGCCCCACATAAAGCAGCTGTTTGGGCACTCAGGATGCCAGTCACCTCAGGAGCTTTAGACATCCACTGGCTGAACATGGGAGCTGCCTGATCAAATGGGGGCATCTCTGGATGGACAAATCATACAGTCATATGGGAACCGAGGTGGGAAGGGACCACTGGCATTCAAAGTTAGAGAAGCTTGCCCAGGGTCAAGCTCCCATGTCTCCAAGGACTGAGAGCTCTGCAAAGTTGCAGCACACTCATGATGAATCAGTTCATTGTAGGAAACAAACGATGCTTTATGTCCAACAGGAATTTCCTTTGCTGCATCTTGCGTCCATTTCCTTCTGCACTCTCCTTTGTCCTCTGCCATATCCCCCTGCCATGTACCATCAGGTACCTGAAGATGACAATTCAATCCCCCATTCACCTTCTCCTCTCCAAGCTGAACAAACCCAGCTCTCAGCCTCTTCCTCTTCTTGTATGCCACGTCCTCCAGACCTGTGACCAGCCTGGTGGCTTCCACCACTGGACTCACTGCAGTAGGTCAGTGTCTTCCTTGTGCTGGGGAGCACCAGTCAGGACAGAGAAGCCAGAAGGGATCTGACAAGTGCCAGAAAGAGGGGAAGAATCCCTCCCCTCAACTCGCTGGCCAACTCTTGCTAATACAGCCCAGCATGCACTTGCCCTTCACTGCTAGAAGGGTTCACTGCTGACTTTTGCTGTCCCCAAGGACCTCAGGTCCTTTCCTGCAAAGCTAGTTACCCTGAACTCTCCGTCTATGCAGAGAATTTGACAGTCCCAAGGCACATCTCACCCAGTGCTAGATACCCCTCACACAGGTGAGATGCATCCAGCAGGGGTGTTTTCCACTGTGTTTTCCACATGGCTAGGATCTGACTTCCATCCTGCTGCTGAGCAGGCAGAGCCTCCTCCTCCCCCTGCCAACACACATACCTTCAGTTCATCAATCTTCCGCTTGTTCTGCTTCTCAGGAAGCTCAGAAGCTCAGCGGCTCACTGCTGCTTCTCCTTGCTCTTCGCCTGACCCTTGGAGCCTTCCATGGGAGAGTCATCCGGTTTGATTTCTGAGTCCAAGGGGAAGCAATGGGGATGGAGGAGATGGAAACGAGGGTGAGGTGGAGCAGGGGAAGACAGGGAAGGGGAACATGATCACAGGCACTCAAACAAGAGGAACATGAAAGCTGACAGCTGCTACTGCCTGCAATTCCCATCTCAGTCCCACAGAAACCCTTCAACCTCTCTCCTCTCTTTCCTCAGCTCTGGCCATTGCTACCCAGCTCACAGCATTTCCAGGAGCCCACAGATCTCCGCGTAGGGAACTCCCACAGTTGACCCGAGCAGGAGTCATTTGGAGGACTACGAAACATGGACTGAGAGCACTAGGCTCTGCCTAGTTTCAACAGCACTGAAAATATCTGATCCTGCCCATAGCACCTTCTTGTCTTCTTTCCACTTGTCCTGTTGGGCTGCTAGTACAACACCTTTCCCAGTCTTCCCTGAAGGGCTCATTTCCCCATCTCACTCTGGTCTCCGCTACGTCCTTTGAAGCTGACAGCAATGGCGTTGGAGAAAAGAGAAGGGAGTGAAAAACATCAAGGGCACCTGGCTGGGCCCTGCTAGGTGCGCCCATGGAAGAGAATACTTCCTGTGCCCAGACCCCTGACGTGCGCAGCTTGCAGAGCAAAACCCCTGCCTAGGTGTGGCTGAGGTGACAATGCTTGAAGCTCAGTGCCAAAGCACAGACTGCTGCTCTTCAAGGGTGACGCCAATGACTAGCTGCAACAACAGGCTCTTAAGATCTCTCTCTCTTCAGAGCAGTCACCAGCCAAGGACACAGTACAGTCTACCTAGAAAGGCATGCTCAAAGGAGGCTGCACAACACTGCACGCTTCTCCCACTCATGTGCAATCCCCAGCCCTCACTGCCTCTATCCCGCCAGCTTTCATGGCTGCTGCGCAAGGCAGATGAGAACAGACAGATGACAACAGATAAACCTTTAATGTGGAAGAGGAAAGCAGGAAGGAAGGGCAGTGTAAAAGGGGAAAATGAACCCTGCTCAGAATGACTGACAGAGAACGAGGAGGCATACAAGGACACCCCCCCAACAGCTCTGCTACTACAGCAAGCCCAGGCAGAAGCTGCTCAGAGTCATCGCCAAGCTCAGCAGCACCTGGCCTCATCTTTCTCATGATACAAAGGCTAGTCTTCCAACAGAAGCCAGACTCTCTATTTTTCCCACCTAATGGAGTCTGCACAAACAGGACAACCACCCCCTCTCCTCTGAATTCACGACCTATGGAGAGCAGGGGAAGCAGGCAGCGCTGGGAACTCAGTGCTATCTGCTGCTACCCTTCTTTACTCCACTGCCCATTTAGTCCATAGGGTGGCCCTTTGCTGAGCCCCTACGCAGAGGCTCCTAACCTTCTCCCTCTGCCCATTCCCATCTCAGTCTTCATGACTGAGCTGGCCAATCATGGCTCCTCAGGGAAACACTCACCAGCCCTGCTTACCAGGGACTGCCAAAGAGCCTGCAGGGTGGACAAGGTCACCCTTGGACAGCAGGTCCCAGCTCACTCATGTTCACAGCCCATAGTACTCTTGGTATGAAATTGGCCTCACCCAGCTTGAGGCATCTGCAATGCCCCATCTGAGCTACTGTCCCCCAGACTCCTTGAGAGAAAAACGCTCTTAGGGCACACTTCATCTCAGGACAGTATCTAAAATAGGTCAGAGAACTGGCCCTGAAAGGCATAGTTTTCTCTACTGCCCATTCTAGAAAACCAGAACACAGACTACACTTTCACCTTTAGATCACAGACTACACTTTCAGATTACACTTTTTTTTTTAAACAGATCACTCTTCAGCTTTACACTGAAGATAAAAGCAGTCAGGTTAGATGGATCCCAAACATCTTGCCTAGTGGACTCTTCCCTGGCAAAACTGGGGCAAAAGGAGGCCTCCATAAAGCCTCCCTCATGGTGACGAGGGAAAACCCTGCAAATGCGATATTAACGTATCTGTGCCTTGGTGTTCTCAATAGACTTTGAGCACACAGCCTTGCAGCTCTATAAACGCATGGGCAAGGGGATGCGACTACTAACTTCTGAAGGCACAAAAATGCCTTCAGTCAATAACACAGATCCTAGTCACTAATCTCATTACTTCCACACAGCCTTCCTTCCAGCAGGGATGAGCTGGAGGCTGCCACAATGCCACACTCGGACTGGGAGTCCCCTGGCATTTGCAGCCTGATACGTCAGCCCAACACAATCCATACCAGGTCTGCATTCACAAAAATTGATCCCGCCTGGAGATATGCAACACAGCACGAGTATCTGACTGAGCAGAAGAGCAATTGCATGCTCGGAATTGGGTGCCCAAGCACCAAAAGGAACTCTGGTCCTACCCTTCCCTGCCCCGTTTCCTCCCTTGCTTGCAAACAGCTCACCCTCAGCAGTCTCCATTCCCTCCTCCTCCTCTGCTTCTGCTGCGGCTGCTTCCTGCTGCCAAAGTTGCTGGGGGAGAAACAAAATGAACAACGAGTGGCCAGTTGCACTGAGCTCTCTGTGCTCATTGAAAGTGCCTAGCCTAGGGGTCGCAGCTCTCCCTTTCTCCTTTGAGCAGGGAGCTAGGATCTAGCCAAACTGGAGAAATCAAAGTTGTTCAACACAGTCTTCAACAGTGACGCTGCTAAATAACTGTGTTCCGAATACAAACGAGACACAAAATAAGTACACTCAAGGAAAAGAAACCCTGCTCAGCTCTGCCAGGTGAAAGCCTGGTTGACAGTCAGGCAAGGCTGGCGAGAAAAGCAGCATGGCCCCAAGCCTTTGGCCACAAGGCTGCCCCGGTCTCTGCAAGAACAGCCTATTAGGCAGCTAAAGCACTTTTACCTCTCTTGCACTTGTTTAAATTGTGTGTCCATCCAGGAAGCTGGACAGAGCCCAGGCAAGTGGGGATGGCTCTAGGGTATCCAAGGAGCAGTTCCCAAGGCCAGGGATGTTGCCAGTGCAAAGAGCCTTTAGTTTTAGGTGGTTCTGTGTAACAGCGGAGGATCAGGCCCCACAAGAGAAAAGAAACACCCTCTCCCTCACTGTACAATTTTTCAGCACTGGTACGTGAGCAGGAATTCTCACAAAGGCAGGGCTCAGCCATGAGCAGGACTGTGTGCGAGGGAGTCTCTCTCGCAGGGGATGGGGCAGGAGGACGTGTCTATGTTTGCATGGCATCCTTGTGCACTTGGGCAGTTCGCAGCTGAGACACTGGGAAGACGACTGGGCTGGTACCAGAAAGGGAAACAGAACGAGCACCTGGCTGGCGCAAGCCCACGTGCCCCTTACCAGCTCGGCAATGATCAGGGAGGCAATAGGCAGAAACAGCAGCTGATCGCTGCTTTTCTACCACCCCATTTTTCACACCGGGGATGGGGACTTCAATACACATACTTCCCCTCCTTCCTTAGGCCAGTGGTCCCAGCCTTAGTGCTGGGAATGGGCACTGTTTGCATTTCAAAAGCAGTCCACTGCTGTGCTGTCCCAACAGATGTTGGGACTGTGCTGTTCTGCTGGAAATAGCCGAGACCTTGCAGGCAGGGAACATCTTCCTGCACCCCCCTACATGCACCCCTCCACTGCTCTCAATTGAAGCAAAATACTTGGACCACCAGTCCAGCATGCTCTCATCCGGCTCCTCCTCTTCTCCTTCCTCTCCTCCTCCTGCTCCTCCTCCTCCTTTCTTCTTCTTTTTCTCCTTCTCTTCCTCAGACTGCAGGAACAAAGGAAGCAAAGACAGAGAAGAAGAGGGATCAGATGGAAGCAAGATGTCTCTCAAAGGGCCAAGGTGATAGGTAAATCCCTTGAGAAGGCAGAACCCTGTATCATTAGCACCTGCCACCTTTTACAACAGGCTCTGAGTAGCAAAGGGAGCTGCCCAAGGCTCCAGAGAGACAGTGTCAGAGTCCTAAACCAGAGATGTCCTCATCCCTTTTCCACCATCCCTTTCACTCATGCATTTCCCAGGCTGAAGCACCTGAAGCTTACATGGTACCAGGCCCCCCTGTCCCAGCAAGGTATCCTGAGCCCGCTCAGTGTGTCACCATTAAGCCTTTGGGAGGTGGTACCACAACCACATAGTTGTGGTGGGAATAATCATCATGCACACTCGCAGGGTGCTGTCTCTCCTGCTCCTCCCAGCCCAACTATGCTCGGAAGCAGATCCGTCACTTACCACCTCCACCTTCACCACTGCATCCGAGTTCTGCCGCCAGGGCTAAAAGGGAACAGGGAGAGGGAACAGCAGGCTAGTGGGCAACTGCACCGCCAACAGGCAGCAGAGTACAAATGCACACAGACACACACGTGCACAGTGAGCTGCGAGAAGTCACAAACAGCTCCCCACGGTTGCAGGAAGCAAAGGCCTTGAGGGAACAGCCCTGGCTGGGAAGCTCTGCATACAAGGGAGACGTCTGCTGGGACACATCAAACCCATCTCCTCTTGGGAGAGCTCTGCTAATGAAGAACCCCAATTCCAAACAATGAGAGCACGGGCCTGGAAAGATACCTGGGCCTTCAGTATGGATAAAGACTGCTTTGCTCCCTTGGAGCTTCTTTTTGTCTAGCTAAGGAGGCTTGCAAGTTTTTGTGGTACATTTCCCGAAGCCAACAAGCATGTGCATGCCAGGGCTTTTCACACATGCTCTGGGGGTCCTCCTGAACACAGCTGGGCCAACAGACTCCTTGTGAATGCAAATGCAAGTGACAAGAGTTTTTTGTGCACCTGCTAGGAACTCTAGGTAGAGGTGCATTTGTAAATCCACCAAGGACTTGTGGGTTGTACGGGTGTGTGTGTGTTTATGCACATGTGCACCTGTGCAGAAGTGGCTTTGTATGTGCTGTGGTCTTTCTGTAAATGTGCCCATGAGGGGCCATGGATATGCATGCACATTTGGAGCCTGCAATGTGCCCATAGGCACATGCATGCACACATGCTGCTTGCCTGCAGAGGAGGACATGTCCCTACAAAGGGCTTCCTGTAGAGACACAGGCATTTCTTTTGGTAGAGAGCGCTCTGGAGTAGACAGCTACAGCTACAGGAGGGTGCTCCAATTTCCATTCTGGGCAAGAAAACGGTGACAGGCTTATTCAGCACGTGAGCAAAGTCTGACTCCTCGGGGACACGTTGCTTGTCCCATGTGTAGACTGCTGATTTTTCAGGGCAGACCCAGTAGGTCTAAAGGGCTCTGGCTGCATCAGGATGACTCTGTGTGCCTGGATCAGCCCCGTGCCACATGCATCTGAGGTGCATGCATCTCGAGTCTGCACCATTCACAGAACGATGGTTCAGACAGAGCAACACAGGGGCAGGGTTATGCTCATGGGGGCTCATTCCTATTTAACTGTCTTCACAGGAAAACGTACAAAATACCTCATTTTCTTAGCCCAGGACAGGCTGTCTTGGGGCAGCAAGCACCAGCTGAGTTCAGCCAGGACAGGACAGGACGTGACTGATTAGTGCAACTAACTATGACCCCAAGGCCTTTAATTCCAGGCATCAGTCCGACTACATGCCCAACAGCACAAGGTCGCCTCTGCTTGCGGGGGGATCACCCAGTTATTGACAATGCAGTGAAGACAGACATGCTAAAGTAGTGCTGACACACGGATACTCACAGCTTCCAGCTTCACCATGGTCTCCATCTTCTTGATGGGAACCTCAGGTTCCACCTTGACAACAAGCTCCCCCGTGGGGCAAGAGGGAGGACCTCTGATGGCCATTGCCAGAGAGCCATTGAGCAGTTCAACTGGACAGAGGACAGAGAAAGACAGACAACAAGAGAGAAAGGATAGTGCAGAGTGGAAACTGAGAGCTCAAGTGCGATCCTACAGGATTCGGACAGGAGTGGCGTGTGACCCTCTTGTTCAGCGAAGGACCAAAGCAGGGAAATTAGTACACTGGTTGGGATTCAAACACTGGCCACCTCAGTGCCAGGAACACTGCTGGTCTTGCTGCTGTCCCCATGACTTTTCAGGTCTCCTTGCTACAAACGTCCACAGGGAAGGCACCTCCACCTAAGCAAGCCATCCCAGGCTCTCGTTATAATCGCCAGAGATCTAAGTAATTCAGTCTAGTCTAGAGCACAACAAGGCCCGTGCCCTGGACAGAAAAGCTACTTGCAATGACACAACAATGAGTCCAGCCCTCCAGGCTGCATTAAGTGTATTGACTATATCTCTTCCACGGGAGCCTGAGCTGTCTGTCCTGAGCAAATTCATCTCCCAGTCCTGAGGAACAGTTGGAGATTGTAGAGCCACGGAAACACAGCTGTGTTAGTGGTGAACCAGGCTTTCTTGTCTGACAGGTGTCAGGAAGAGTAGGCAGTTATCACAGTGAGACCCATGGATCAAACCAATCAAAAGGCAACGATGACCTCATGCCCCCACGGCTTCCCAACCCCTCGATGTGAACCTTGAATCCTAATTCATTTAACAACCAAGCAGACAATGCCCCATAGTCCTTACAACCCACTACCCATCTCCCTTCTTTTCTATATCGCTCACTTGTGTGCGGTGCCCCACCAATGACCCACACCAGCCTGTCCCTCTTGGCCCAAGCCTGGTACCTGTCATATTCCAATGGTGGGCTGCCTTCTCTGGTGGGCGACAGATGAACTTTCAGACGGAGCTGACAGCACGGGACCCCACTAGGGTATAACGCCCAAAAGCCCGGCACTCCACCACTCGGATGTGGAGGGGCGGGTGAAGCAGTTCATTCTCTGGGAGGTCCTGGAAGCAAAGGGGTCCTGGTTATCAAGGGCTGCATGTAGGCTACAGCATGTCTATTGTGGTGGTTGCCAGTAGGGACTCAAAGAGAGATCATGTTGGAGGAAGAGGTCTCATGTAACTCCAGCAGAGCTGGGCCTGGGAACCATCACAAAAAGGGGATCCCCAACTAGGCTGGAGATCACTTCCTCTATTATCGTGGGCAAACGGAAGCAAGGGGCCAACAGCCACAATTTGAGCTCCAGTCAAGCCTGGATTTTGGCCAAGGGCTCAGAGGAAAGAGGCAACACTCACCACTCCCAACTGCTTGACTAAAGGGCTGAAGTTGGCACTTTTCTTGTAGTTCTGGATGAGAGCTGACTGGACCCCCTTTCCAGTACACTCAATGTCCAATGGGGCCGCTCCACCTGAGCCACGTTCACTCTCTTCAGGTCTCTGAGTCCCCAGAACAACATCTAGGGCAGCAGGAGGAGGAAAGGCATACAGGTGAGAAGAACTGCCCCCAACTGCTGCCAGACCTCTTTGCTGGAGCCAAAGGAGTTGGCTTTCCTCATCCCCTGGGAGCAAGGATCCCTCACGGCACACAAAATCACCTGGGCAGCAATGGAGCCCTCAAGCTTCTTTTCCTTCTCCATGCGGCTCTGGCATGCAGCATGCTCTCTCACTGACCCCACACAAACCACCCCATGACTCACCTGCAACAGCCTAACATCTCCTTTCCGATGCCCTCAGCACTCCTCTCCTAGCCCTCTTCTGCCCTCAGACTCCATAGAGCAGGACCACATCAGTCTAGCCCATCTGCAGTGGCTCTTCATTCAGCACTGGCAGCATTTTGTCAGAAACAGGGAAATGACTGCCTCCTCCCCTTTCCTTTCTTGGGATAAGAGACCAACACCATGATTAAAAGTCCCCCTGAAACGAGCTTTTTCCACCTCCTGTCCCCCCATGGCCATATTCACACTGCGCACCAGAGGAATAGTATTTCTTTGACCAGATGAAAAAGTCTGCAAAACGTGGACGTAGGATCTCTTTAGAACCCCTGGGGATCTGATCAGCAGCATCTCCTCCTAGCAGAGACACCTACAACAGCCGGGTGAGTCATGCACCAAACCTCACTGTCTCTATTGCCCACATCACCATTGTCTACCAAGTCAGCCTAGGGTGAGGAGCCCTGATGGATGTGTCACCATATCTCACTAGAGAGAAGCAGCAGGCATCCTGTCCTTGATGTCCAAGATTGGTAGCATGAAGCTCATTTGACCCATCTTGGGTTTTTCCCTTCCCACTGATACTAAGGGAGAGTCAGCGTGACTACTTCAGGTGTAGGTTTATACCCCTAATGTGCTGCACCAGCTGCCTTGCCAGGAGTGATCTCAGTACCTGAATCAGAAATGCTTTCCTCTGCTGAGATTCATCTTACCACTGGGTCCTGCTCATAGATCTCAGTGACAACTATGGGAGGGTCGTCCCGCATTTCGTGAGCTTCTCCATATAGCTCCACATTGTCAAAGACCAGCAGCTGGTCCCAGCTTGGGCAAAGGCTTTCATTGAGAACCTGGAGGAACAGAAACAGCATTTACCACTACAGCTAGGAGTAGCAGCCAGGGCCTAAGGCCCTGAACAACGGGAGCAGAGAGGATATTGATCTCAGTTTTCCTGCACCAGGACTTTTGCAGCGCTGCGAGCAGGGGGGAGGTTACTTTGAAAATATGAGGGGATTTATCTTGGGTCACATTGCATGTCCACAACATAAAGGCTCCCTTACTTCATGGTAGGCACCCCAGGATCCCTGACTAGGGAGGGGAGAGAAAGCAATCTCTTTATGGCACCGCTTGTCTCTTCCTAAGGTGTATGGCTAAAATAGACTAGATGTATTTTGTCTTGTAAAGGTCCTTTTCTCCCCACTGCTTATTCAGAGAATTGAGGCAGCTCTGATGCAGATGCGGACACTGTGGCAGTCTGCAGTCTATTGGGTATTAATGCTATTGCCAAGCAGTGCTTTGGATCACAGATATTTACTGAATCATACTGTGAAGGCACCTGGGGCTAAACCCATTAGAGGGTTGATGGCTTGTGGGGCAAGAGACAGGAAAGAGCCACATTAGGATCTGAAGCCTGATCCAAAGGAAGGGGAATTACAGGTCTAACTCGCTTGGCAGATCTTGACCCAAGATACTTGCAGCTCCCAGAGTTCACCCCTTGCTCTGATGGTCTAATTTTCTCTGCTTGAGCATCTGCTTCCTTCTGTCAAATCAGGACAAAACAGTACCCTGCAAAGGGGCAGCCACAGGGATGACCCCAGGCCTGGCCTGTCTGAGCCATGCCACAGACTGCAACTTCAGTGCTGGCAGCACCCGTAGGCTGGCGCTTGCTCTGCAGGCAAGCGAGCCATAGCGCATCTCCCATGGACTCTCCCAGGAAAAAACAGCAGGCAGGCACAAATTATTCCCAGCTTCCACGAGGTTTGCTAAAGCTCGGCAGCCTTCAGCACAGGAAGAGATGGCACAGAAACACCTCCTGCTTCCTGTAGGGTCCAGTTTCTCTTCACCAGGCAGCTGAAAGCTCAGTCACACAGAAACGGGGTGGCTGTGTGCTTGTGCCCAGGGACATGCAGTGAAAGGGCTGTTGGACTTGCCTGCAGCTGGGGAAGAGACTTCCAGCAGGCAACCTTGCACTCAAAGGAAGCTCGAGATAGATAGTCAGGCCCCAGTGCTATGGCTGCTTTCGCACCCCAGGACCCCACGGTCAACCTGATCCATGATTCAGCAGGAGTCAGGAGACCCAGCCCCATGGCAGGGCAGCAGGATGGACAGAT
This sequence comes from Struthio camelus, assembly GCF_040807025.1. Lineage (NCBI taxonomy): Eukaryota > Metazoa > Chordata > Aves > Struthioniformes > Struthionidae > Struthio > Struthio camelus. The sequence goes on along the minus strand of NC_090944.1, from coordinate 7,932,348 downwards.
GATAGAACAAGTACCACATTCAACCCCAGGGATTGCCCACTCCTCCAGGTCAGGAAATAGTGTTCACCTCGGTGCATTGGCTCTGGGGGAGGAAGACGACTCGGGCAAAGGGAGCCAAAAGGCCACTACTGTCAGCAGCAAACAAACTCCTGGCCTGGTACATGTGGGCTCGCAGCTCAAACACCTGCTTCTCTGTGACAGAGAGAGGGGGGGAAGTGAGACAGCTTGGGATGCATCCCTGGAGCTTAGCCATGGAGAGCAAGGTCTCAGAGGCACACTTTTGCTCAGGGCCAACACGGATGAAGGAAGTCGGCTTAAAGCATGGATCCTGAATGGATATGGACTTCTTCAGGGTCCTGCTCACGATGTGCAGAATGACAGCTGGGAATGGGGTAAGGAGAAGGGCGCAGAAGTCCCCCACCCCAGCTCCCCACGCGAACAGTGGGAGACCTCAGACTGGCACATGTGGAAGTATTTCCCATATTTCCCCCTCAGTTCCTGCAGGTCCTTGGCCCAAGTGGTGTTGAACCAGGCTCCCGCCTGCCTTTTCCATAGCCTGCCCTCTTACTCGTGTAAAGGAGGCTGATGCGTGGAAAGGATGGCAGGTTTGGGCCTCTGGCTGTCATCTTCTCCTCAAAGACACAGGGCACGCCGCTCAGGAAGTCGTTGCGCTGCTTGTTGAGGCCCAGCCACAAGTAAATCTCCATCTTGGCCTGAACTGTCCAGCCTGCAGGTCCAAAGCCCCTCTTCCCAGGTAGCTGGGCACAAGGGACAAGAGACTTTACAGGGACATAGGAGGGGCCTTAGAGATTGGACAGACCACCTCTTGCAGTGCCTACCGCCTTCTGCGGCCTCACCTTGTACCGCTGCTCCTTAAACCCAGGGACCCACCCCTTATCATTCTGGATCATGTCCGCTACTCTTTCTCATGCATCATGTTCTTCCCAGCACACTGGCTTCCTCTTCTCAAGCCACTAGCTCCCCTCCCAGCAAACTCAATAGGACATCTCTCTCCTTCCAGACCTCTATCACCTACCAGACCCATCTGGTACCCAGCTCTCTCATCTCCACCCCCATCCCCCCCCATTCTGTCTCTGCTTCACCTCCCTCCTTGTGGTTTCAGCTCCCCCAAGGAAGACGGGCAGGCACCTTGAGGAAGACGGTCTTCACTTCGGCCCAGTCCTTTCCCATCTCCTCATCCACAATGCAGCAGAGAATATCCTTGCAAGGGAGACGCCTGTAAGCAATGCGTTTGTTGTTGCTCATCATCCAGATGAAGAGGTCAGCAATGGTGTGCTGGGGCTGTGAACACCAACAAAGAGCCCTGTCAGCATCTTAGCCCTTTCTGACCCCTGACACACCGGCAAGGTGAAGCCTAGCAGGAAAGAAACTGGGATTTACATTTGTTCTGATAAAATTTAAAAAAAAAAAAGAAAAAAGATATTAACTCCAGATTGGAAGGCTGAAGATTTTCCCTTTCTCTTAGTTCAGTGCCCACGAGGACTGTAGGGCAGGTGCCCTGCACTTCCATTCCCTACAATGGAAGCAGCTCCCTGTCTGGACATCTCCTATCATGCCTTCGAGCAGAGGAAATAAGTTATTTTGTAATGGGCTATTTCACCAAGCCTAGGAGCCTCGCCCATATTGGCAAATGAGAACAGCAAGTGCCAAAACTACAACTTCCACGTGGACCAATAACCCCAAATGGCTGCAGCCACACAGACCCAGGTAGACATTGCACGAATTTCAGAGGAACTGCAATTTTCTGCAGGAAGGAACAAAAGATTTTGCAGAAATAGCATCTTTTTGGAAATTTTGTGAGCAGCTCTAACATATTCGGCTATTAACTGTCACCCATGAGGTGGAGTGAAGCAAGAGTACACCGCAGTGATAACAATTAGATGGCTTCATCTGAAAGCTCTCCAAAGAGCTACTTACTTAACAATTTCCTCTACTTAGCAAAAATCAGAGATGGCTGCAGGCTGCTCACTTGAATATTGGGTGGACATTTGCCACCTTCTGGGGGCTGCTCCCCTGGGGAATTGCACGGCCTTGTCACGGCTCAAGGCAGGCAAAACCATCCTCTAGCTCAACTGCAAGAGGACCCAGTTCTGTTACTGTCTGGGAAGGGCTCTTCAACTTATATTAATGCTCATCCTTCCCAATCCAGGAGCGTATAGGCAAACCTGGGAGGCACGGGGCAGTTTATAGACAGACTACACAAAGTTGCCAGATGGTGAAAAGTATACTGGTGACCTATTTCAGGCCAGGGCCCTGCCTCAGGCCCTGGGCCAGGCTGGGAAACTCCCCCACCTCAAGGGGTCCCTCCAACCAGCTCCAGGGATGCCCTGTCCAGGGCTAAGCCTGGCCTCACCTGCGGATTTCTTCCCAATGAAAAGCAGAGCGTGATGGAGGGGACGTAGTGGTGTGGACCCAAGTGTCATGTGGGACCTGTGCAAGACAGGAAGTGCTCTTGGGTCCCCCTCTTTAGCAATAAACCTCAAACCACCAATCCGCAGAGACTGGAAGTCAAGACCCCTAAGGACCAAGGTTCCCCACCGCATTGATGGGGTCCAGCCCCATTCCCAAATCTTCCTCCCCAGCTGAATCACACTTACCAGCTCCCTCATGCAGGACTCGAGTCTTTCTCGATCCAGCCTCGTGCGGGAAGAGTGGTGCCGGTCCTTGTCAGCTAAGGTCACAAAGCACCTGATGGAAAAGCTCGTCAGCATGAATCCTGCGAGAGCCTGCTGGCTCTCTGCAAGCAGCCTTGCCAGGCTGGATCTCTGCTAGCAGTAGGGCACTTGCCTACACAGAAGCGCCCTTGTTCTTTCAGTGTGCGCTGCAATCGCAGCCAAGCGGCCTATTTACACCCAGCACTCAATGACGTGCATGAGGAGAAGGTGCCGCTCAGGCACTAGCCTGTGGAGGCCACAAGACTGAGTCTGTGTGGCTTTCATCACTGGCTGGGGGTCTTTGGAATTCAGAGGCGAGTACCACCTCGCCCATGCTCCAAGGCAGAAGGCAATCAATATGGTGGTGTGCTAAGCCAAGAAAATGATTGCCTATCATCTCGGAGCATAACGCAAGGGGAGCTCATGCTCTCAGTCCCATGACCTTGCCCATATCCCGGCTGAGAGCACAGGTCTGTGGTGGGCAGCTTTTGCTAGTCTTTTACTCACAAGCACCCACTGCTCAGCTCCTCCAGGACCCCTCGGAGCCAGCGCTCCAGCTGTGGCTTCTCCGTCTTGATCGTTTCCTGCACATCACTGAGGCCTTCCTCCTGGAATGGCAATGGGGGGGAAGCAGTGAAGGGGGCAGTGGAGCAGAGCCCCACAGCAGGCTGAGGTTTAGCACCACAGCCACTCCATGAAGAGCAGCCCTGGCACTGCCAATAGCACACACCTGCTTCTTCCCCAGGCTTTCCTGCCTCAGAGCTCAGCTCTGGCACATGTTTGGCTGGGGGAGGCTGGCTTCAGTTGATGTGAATTTCACCTCTCTCCACCTGCAGGCATCACAAAGGCTCCTCAGCAATCAGTTCAGGCTACAAAAGAGGCTCTGCCACAAGAGTGGCTCACTCCAGGAGTCCAGGCAGGTAAAGTCTCCCACCTTCCTTCAGCCTTCCGGGGGACACTCTGGGTCTGACCCACACCAAAATTCATTCAGCCCCCAGGGTTTGGCCTTTCATTTTGTGGAGTGTTTAGTATTGCGGAGCTTCCTCTTTCCTGGCATGAGTTTGATAAAGGCTCTCTGCAACGGTCTGGCCCTGCTTTGTAACAAGCTGCAGAGACATGCAGGGAGCCTGGATGTGCCAGGAATGGCCTACCCCATCCCCTGAGCCAGCTCCATCCCCAGCACCTACTGGCCACCTTGTCTGCAATCTTGTCCATGATGGTGGCATTATACAGTCTCCGGCGCTGGTCTGGCCACCAGCTCTTGATGTACCTGCAGGCCTTCTTCTCAAAGTATGGCACGTGGAAGCAGTTCCTGCAACAAGAAGCAGAAGGATGTTCTGTGGTAGGACCACTCCCAGACAGGAATGGCCATTGCCCCCCACCTCCCCCAGCATGTCAGAGCGCTGGGATGGGGAAATGGATATACATGAAGTCAGGCCAAGAGGAAAGGCGCTGGGAGTAGCATATATGAATTGCACGTTCAAGGACAGAGACTCCATCTCTCCTAGCACCCTTCCGCATCTGGAGTACTGTGTCCACATCTGGGCTCCCCAATACAAGAGAGACATGGAGCTCCTGGAGTGAGTCCAGCAAAGGGCCACTACGATGAAGGGACTGGAGCATCTCCCCTAGGAGGAAAGGCTGAGGGAGCTGGGACTCTTCAGCCTGCAGAAGAAAAAATTGAGGGGGAATCTCATCAATGTGGACAAGTATCTGAAGGGAGGGCGTCAAGAGGAGGAGGCCAGACTCTTCTGCGTGGTGCCCAGCGACAGGACGAGAGGCAACGGGCACAAACTGGGGCACAGGAACTTCCATATGAATAGGAAGAAAAACTTGTTGACTGTGAGGGTGACAGAGCACTGGACCAGGTTGCCCAGACAGACTGCAGAGTCTCCTTCCTTGGAGATATTCAAAAGCATCTGGACACAGTCCTGGGAAAAATGTTGTAGGTGACCCTGGTTGAGCGGAGGTGGGGGTTGGACTAGATGATCCCCAGAGGTCCCTTCCAACCACAACCATTCTGTGATTCCTAGCACCAGACCGGTCCCCACCCAAGTCCACAGCTGGGCCAGCCATGCCTGGGGGAAACTTTCCCCTCCCAGCCAAGGCCCACCCAAACTGCCCCCAGGCATGCCCTGCCTGGGTTAACCCCTGCCTCTGCCCAGGGAGGGTTGGGGCTGCATGCATTGGCCAGGTGCTCCAGTGTGACAGCGCGTGCAGGCAGACACCATGAGCGAGCACAAGTGAAACCAAAGCACTAACACCCTATTCTGAAAGCCAGCGAGCATTTCTTATAGACCCCCCTGGCCTTCACAACAGGCAGAGGTCTCTGCTGTTTGCAGAGCTGCCAGATTTCTATTCGTCTGTGGGATGGATGTGGCATGGAGAGACAATAGTCATGGCACAGAAAAGGGGGGGGGGGGGGGGAAGAGCCAGGATCACAGGCATGCCCTGCAGAACAGGTTCATGCTTCTGGTTTGCCCAAGGCAGCCTGAGCATCCGCTGTGAGCCAGGATTCACCCTGGATAAAGCCACTGCAGATCCTGCTGCAACTGGAATCACCCTTAGGTTACAAAACAGCTTCACTTCATCTTGTGAAGCTATCTGGGTTATTTTTAGCCAGATGATGTCAGCAGAGTCCCACAGTTGATGGGGAAACTCCCTGTGCTCTGGTAAGGGAGTAGGAAAAGCAAAGCCCAGGGGAATACGCTCTGTAAAACATCTGTGCTTTCCATCTCCCTTCTGCATTCACCTTCCCAATGGGCTGCTTAACAAGTGCAGCAACCCCAGGCAGACAGTTCTATCTAGAATGCAAACAGCCTTGATTCAGGTTAGTCTCTTTCATTTCCCAGTTGAATTAAGTCAGTCAGTTAATTTTGATTAGCAACATCTATCTGCTGGTATAATAGTTACAATAATCCACTTCCAATACATCTCCTCAGGTTAAATCCGATTAGCCTTCCTGAGTACAAGTCCTTTGTATTCAAATCTTGGCCAGGGATGGCGTGCAGCCTAGACACACCAAGACCCGGGTCCTGATCCCATTTGCTTCTGGGCTTTCTGAAAAGCCTTCTGAAGCTCCAGGTGCTTGCGGTAGTGATAGGCGCCACACAGGCAAGCGTGGGACTCAGGATGGTGCAGCCCCTAGAAGAGGGGTTTGCTCTAGGGTGCTCCCCAAGAGTTTAGGAACCCCGGGTGCACCACGGCCAGAGCCACCACACTGTGGGGGTGCCGTAGCCTCATGAGTGCACAGCATGAGTGCAGAGCAAACCTAGTCAGCAAAGGAGAAGGGACACCGCAGACTCACACTCTAAGCATCTGGATACCTTGGAATTGCGCACTGATAGCTGCTGACTGTGCGCACTGATAGCTGTTAAACGTGCAACTGTTAAACATGCACACTGATAGCTGCTGAATATACTGATAAGCATCCTGTTGACCATCCTGTTGGCATCCCTACTGTTATCACCTAAGACCATCCGTTCCATTGTCCAGCTATGGTCTGGCACTGATCAATGAACTAAGCCCGGGAAGGATAAAAGACAGCAAGCCACATACCTCTGTGTGGACTCGGACTCACCGTCAGCTGGCCTGCAGACCCCACAACCCACCCATCAGCGGGGACGCCCCTGATGCCAACTGCCAGAGAGAACCTGAATCCTCTTGGCGCAGCTCGAGTGTGGTGAGAACAAGCCGGGGAAAACTATACCGCAGGGCTGGCCCATAAGGACAAGGAAAGGGCGAGAGTGGTCATTATACCGTGCATCCGAGAGCAGTCATTGTACTGGGCTTCCGTGGCTTAACCATAGAGCTCTGATACGTGGGGGTTTTGGATTCCTTACTATACTTCTTAGCTTTGTTATACTTGTAGATTGTCTGCTGGTCATGGTTTAGTGTTGTCCAGTGTCCGTCATACGTGCAGAAGCACTTAGATCTAATACATTCTTACATCTGACAAAGAACCATCTCTCCAGTTCAGTGCAACTAACCCCAGAATACAAAAGAATCCCGGACGCCCCACTAGTGGCACGTCACAGGTAGAAAGCATCGAGTAGACTCACATTTGCAGCTGTCTGGATCACCTGTCTGTTAGGGTAATTTCTACCTGCACATCGCAAAGAATTGCCTCAATTCTACAGAGGGAGAACCTGAAGCAGAGAGAACAGAACTCATCTGCCCAGTGAAACTCACCAGTTTTGGCAGTCCCAGGAATAGGATCTACTTTCCCCATATCCTGATTCTCTGACACTGACACACGAGAACGAGGCATGCCAATAGTTAGAGGGAATGGGAATAGACAGACTGACCAAAAGAGAGAGAGAAGCTACAAATCTAGACACTGAAAGGATTAAGATTTTTACCCCAAACTCCTGCTAACCCATCCTCATGAACTTCCTCCAGCAGTTTCTGCATCCTCCCCTCTCTGTGTTTGTGACCTCGGCTAGCTTTTCAGACCCCAAGCGATTCCAAATGCACCTTGCCCCAGCACAAATTACCTTAATTACTGAAATCTATGCCTTATTTCAAGGTAGACTTTTTGCCAATCTCTAAATGGTCTCCAGGATGTTTTCAGATGTCAGGCAGCTAGAGAAATCAAAGACGCAAAGCCCAGGCACCTCCCTCCCTCCTTCCTCCCTGATGGGCAGGAGTGCGTTTGTGCATTCACACATTTGCTGTGGCATCAAAGGGTCCTAGGCAGGGACCTGTCTTTTAGGCTGGTTTTCTGAATGTCTGAAACTTGCATGTGCAGCAGTCCATCTGCTTTTTTTAATGCCAACCAATGATTTTTGAATCCACTGGTTAACTTTCCCCTAATTTGCCACAGAGGTAGAGCGTTAAAGGTGTGGATAGCTAGGAGCGCTGGGCACATAACTGGCTGCGTAGATGAGAGAGGCCCTCTGTAGGGTAGGCTGAGAGGTCAGCTCAACCTTTATGAGACAACAGGCAATCGACAAGAGTGCTCAGCACTGTAGGCAATGGCGGTGGGTGTTCAGCTCTTCTTAGCTGTAATACCCAAGATGGGGTCTCTACAAGCACTTAGCTAAGCTCCCTTCACAGGGCACAGAGAGCTAGTGGCGGCTGCTGCTGCTCCGAGGGCTGGCTGGCTGAATGACTCTCCAGGTTCCTGGGACTGCACTGACTCCATCTCTGCTGACTCTCGGGGGAGCTCAGATACCTGGCACACACGCCAACACCTTCGGACAAGGAACTAAGTCACATCTCTCCCCACGAGCTTTTAGGTCTGCTGCTCCCATCAGCCTACAGACCTTTCAGAAACCAGATGCTAATTCCCTCTCCTGCAAGGCAAGGGAGCACACTGCCTCTCTGTTTCCCAGCTGCTGGCAGGAGACAGACCCCTCCTACCTCACTACAACACTGCAATGTCCCTTCCCTCACTTTCCCCTTGCCATGCCCAGCAAGGCAGCCCTCTGGTGGCCAGGAGGGCACACTTACCTGTCTGTGACCAGGGGTTTCATGGGTTGAGATGAGCAAAGGGAGACCAGCTCTCCATCCTCATCACCGTCTTCCTCACTTGAGTTCTGCAGCAGCTCAGACTCTGCTTCGTCCCCATCCTCTCCATCTTTCTTCCTCCGCAAGGTAGGCTTGGCCATGCCATCAATCTGGTTCCTGTAGTTACCTCAGGAAAGAAGTCACAGGGCTATAACTCACACTGGGGTTAAACAGCCTCAGTCACCTGCCTTTAATTCAGGCTGGAGAGCAACTTCCTCTGCAGGAACCATGGGGGACAGTGGAGTTCAGCTTTCTGAAACCCTGACCAGGGATTACAAACTAACAACAGAAATCTGTCCTCTACTCATGCCCCCTTCCAAGCCACTAGAAACATACATCCTTCCTTTGGTGGTTAACCTCTGGAAACGCAAAGCCAGGTGCTCTCAACTGAGAGATGGAGCAGATCCACTGCTGACAGGAGATCACGCAGCAAAGAGCTCATCTGGGGACACGCATGGCTTGTGCCAATGAAGTAGCCATCACCTTCTTCCTAAACTGAGAGCCTCGGATGCTCTGTCAAATGTTAGCATGGAAAGAGGGGGGAAGCAGCCTGCTTTTGGCCTTGGCTCCTGCAGTCTCTGCCGGGCATGTTTCAAAACCAACCTCCTCAGAAAACCACCAACCTATTGTGACCTCAGAGTTGATGGGTTTGTCACCAATCTTCCTGTCCATCACGGTAGCTTCCAGGAAGGCTCCAAAGAGGAAGAACTCCTCCATTTTCCCAGGACAGTTCTGCAGGAAAAAAAACAGGCAAGTAGGATACAAGGTTAAGGTCAGCTGGATGGACCCTTAGGAGAACAAGCCACAGGGCAGGGGGTCCCAGAAGGCCACATTCAGCACCTTGAACACCTACATGGGCTCTATGAAGGGGACGTGCCACTGTCTAGGTTTTCATGGAGACTATGAGGGTTTTCTCTCCCTCTGCTCAAGCCTTCTAAGAGATAGGTGTCTGGCTGAACTCGGTGTCTAGGCTCACTGCACGTTCTTTTTGAATGACCATAAAACCTGAAAAATCTTTGCAAGATTTGTTGTCATGCTGGGGGATCCAGTGCTTTTAGTGCAACACCAAATAAAATCCTCAGTCTATGAGACCAGACATAACTACCAAGGGGACTGAGCAAACTATCACTAACACCCAGCACTTGTCACTGGCAACCAAAGGGTCAGGGAAGACTCACATCAGCAACTCATCTCCAAGATCTCCACAGCAAGGCTTATCAAAAGCCTGGCCCGGAAAGAGATGCCTTCACCCAGACCCTCATTCAGATCTTGGTGCTCATCCATCAGGGTGTAGTTCCGAGTGGAGCCGTACATGTTCACCCAGGCACGGCCAAAGGTGGGCAGGAAGCCTGCAGGAGACCAGACACACATGTAGTGAAGGGGATGTGCAAGAAGGAGGGCATGGCTTTGTCTCAGGGCTCAAGCTGGCTCATGGAATGGCATCACTTCCCTGCTCTGGGTAGGGTAGTACAGGATTGAGCATGCGTGTGTGTGTGTGCGTGCACATGGAAAATACACACTTGCAACGACACATGGAGATGGTTTTGTGGTGACAGCAGTGAGGGGGATTGTGCAGCTCACCACGTCAAAGACTCACACAACTACTCCGTTGGGCAAGCCACCCAGCATGAGGCAACAGAGAGGAGAAACCCTCATTAGCCACCTTCGTAGAGCCCTCTCTGCTTTTACATTGGTCCTGTCCACATGTGCGCTAGTGCATTTGTGCATGTGTGTGCATTCGTGTGTGCATGTGTGTCTGTGTGAACATGAGAGCCTGTCAGATATTCATCCATTCACGGCCATGAATTTTCTGGAAGGGCCAATTGTTCTTGGGTGTCTTTTCTTTCAAGTTTCTGACTGGAGGCATGTTATGGGACTTGGTTTTCAGGGAATGGGTGCCCAGTGATCTCAGAAAACCACTGCAGGGAATAAAGGTCTCTCCTACTGGCCACCAAGGAGCAGCTGTCTCCAGGGCTGGGGAAGGAGCCTGGGCTATTTTGCTAACTCTCTGCCAATGGGAAGTCTCTCTCTACCATGAAGAGGGTGTCTCAGTCCTCCCCTCATATTAGCTTTACCTTTGTCTCCTTCGTTAGAGACCTCCCGCCAATCAATGAAATGGGTCCCAATGGCCACATCATGGACTTTGTCAGAGTCTCGGACCTGGATCTTTATCCTCTTGCACAATGGGGGGAACATTCCTGTGAAGACTATTTGCTCATTCCAGAGGGGCTCGTAGCTGCTCTTCCGCACAGATGTCTTCCCCTGCCAAGTGGGAGGAGAAAGCACATGTTTCACAAGGGTCTGAGCCCACAAGCCACCCACCTTCTTTCAGACCTCAACTCCTCCCCTGCTAATGACCATGATAGCAACACGTGTTCTGCTCGGGACTTTCTTCTCCCAAATAGAGACTGCTGGAGACTGCAGACTGCTGCAACCCCCTCATAGTCTGGGCAAGAGAAGGGAACGTGGCACAGGACAAACAAGCAGCTTTGTCACACAGGTCAGCATCTACATGCCAGGACAGCTGAGATCATCCTTGGCCACGTAGTCCCAAACCTGCATAATGGCTAGCCCTGCTCACGTTATCATGTCACAAAGGTATAGCAAGCAGCTCACCCACCTTCTGCCCTGCAAAGAACACCTCCACATCGGGGTCCACCAAGTCCTTGCTCTCCCCAATGAGAGCCTTCTTCACATTGGCCACGAGGCTGGTGTTCATACGGGGCAGCCCCTCAGCTCAATAGATCTTTAGGTAGAAACGAGCCCATTGCCGCTCCGGAGGGACCCCATCTGGAAGGAGGAAGTTCCTGCAGCATCAGAAAACAGGACTCAAAACAGCTCCTGGGCCTGGCAGGTTTGTCAGGAGAGACTTGCAGAAGAGGGAGAAGCTGCCCCACTTGTGGAGCACAGGCTGTGAGGAGGTGGAAAGGTAGCCATTTCTGCAGCCCTATATTTTATCATAGTCCTGTTCCTGCCCACCCTCCTGATTCAGGACAGGGAAGGGCGGTTTCATAAGGGAACCTTATGGCAACACATTGAGGTGCCTCAGAGACAACCTGCATCTTTCTAAAGGGATATAATCATTATCAGCAGTGGAGCTGAGGGGAAGACTAATCTCTACCTAGTTTAGACATCTGCAGCAGCCCAGATGAATGGGATGTTAGAAGGGCCTTTATCTTTGGAAAAGGCCCTCATACCCTGCCAGGGTATAAGGGGAACTGGGGTGGTTATACTGGAAGGAAACTTGAGCTCCATGAAATGGCTTCTCGTGGCAGGTCTTGCCTCTTCTCTCTTCCCCGAGAGCTACAGAGGATGCCGTGAACAACAGTTCTAAAGGAACTTTGTCCATGATAAAGTGGGATAAGAGCATGACTACAGCATGGAACAATAGTCCAAAAGAGTTCACATGCTGCTTTAAGCCCCTTGGTGCCCTCCCTGTCCTTACAGCGGGTAGGGAGACCTCAGCCATCATTTCCCATCTTCCCTTCAACCTCACTTCTGTGGCTCCCATTCAACGGCCAACTGGAGCAACAGCTAAAAAGCACAGACATCATGTTGGTTCACATCAGGCTGGTGCTGGTATGCACAAGTGAACAACCAGCAGCAGAGGGTCTGAACTGATATAAAGGACTGGTCTGTAGTGATGTGACCAGGATTTGCATCAGTAATCTAGCAACTCTCCTCTTTCCGAGAAACAATCTAGTTGGCACTTCTGATTGCAGTGCACAAGTTAAGCACGCCTATTAGAGGGGCTGTCAGCCTAATTGGGAAGGGATGCTGTCCTTACTGAATAATCCAAAATAAAGTGACACGAAAAGCTCATAGCTCATTCCCAAGGAAGGATACAGGGAACTGGCTCTGCGAATCCTTACCCCTCAATATCATCCTCATCTGTCTCATTGGCTTTGTGTGGTGTCTTGATGTTGTCCCCTTTCCCTACCACGGCAACGGCACACTTCAGATAACCTTTAAGTCCAGCAGTGAGACCGACCCTCAGGGTCAGAAAGGGTGGCCCGTTTGCGATAGAACTGGTGCTCTGAAAGCCATGGAACAAGACAGACATTTATCACAATTACAGGAATTACTGCGAGCACTGGGCATGTCTGTCCACTTGACTGCAGAAGCCTGCATGCATGCATAAAGAGACCTCTCCAGGTGTGAGGAATTCCAGACAGAACCCCCTGAAAATCCATTGGGAGGATCTGCCCAATGTTGGAGACAGAGAAGCAATGGGATAAACTGCCTGTAGAGGTGTGGAGTTTCCATCACTGGACATTTTTAAGGCCTGGTGCCTCTTAGATGGGCGAGAAAGATCTCATCCTTCTGTGGAGTGCATCAGAAGAGATGCTCTCTTCAGATCCCTTCCAGCATCGTTTGCTGAGCCCCCCTGAAATGGAAACTTAGCTCTCAGGACTCTTCAGAGGGGCAGAGTGCTACAAAAAGGCCTGATGCATAAGCTAAGATAAAATCCCAGTGATTCTGGATGTCTCTTCTCTAAAGGGAAGTTTCAGGTCTTCCTTACGCTGGCATGCTGCAAGCCCTGGGCCCTCCAAGGAGCCATGCTCTTCTGTACAGAAGAGGCATTTCTTAGTCTCCTCTCCTGCAGATGGGTTTGCTTCATCAGTCTGCCAGACACGTTCAAGATGATTCACTGATTCAGTGACTTTTCAGGCAGAAGCTCAGCGGGGAGCCTGTCACGGAGTAGGGCTGATCCTTCCCAAGAGCAAGGGCATGGACTGAATGACCTCTCCAGGGACCCTTCTGGACCTCCTTTATACTAATCCCAACCATGCCTGCTTTCGCTGCGCACAGCGAGTGCAGGATGCTGAAAGCTTCCACATTTCTTTTATGGTTCTATAAAACAGGCTTCCCTGAAACAGAGGTCCTCTAAACAAAGCCCACGATAGCACAGTGGATTTTAGTAGCACTCATCGGGCCCCTCTGTACTAAGTCAAGGCAGGCTGTAGCATCAGTGAGCAACATGACATTCTCACAGAAGCTCTAATTAACCTCTCTTTCTTTGCACACTGGGCATCTTCCTGTCTTGGTCTAAAGGCCAGCCACACAGGGCTAGACCTTCAGCTCTCGGAAAGGTCAACATCTTGCCTAAGCAAGCTAATCTAAGCTTCTTAGGAGGTCAGTGGAGAGAGAATGGCACATCTGAGGACAATTCTACCTGCGTGCATTATGCCTTATCCTAGAATGGGATATACCATCTTCTGGAGAGGCTGAGGGCTCTTTTCGGACTGCAGAAGGAGCCTAGATGACATGCTTGCACCTGGGATACTAAAATTAAGTTGACTAAGTGTTGCCAAAGGAAACTAGTGACTGCCTGGCTACCTTGCCAAGACATTTGTTTGATGGTGAAGGTAGGCATCTATATGACCCCTTGCAAATTGTGGTGACATACCAGGCTGGGTGTAAACAGTTCCAACATCCACCTTGAAGGAGCCTACCAAAGTCCCACTGCGCAAGAGATTTTTTGAGTGGATCACCTGAAAAGCGAGGGAGAACAACAAGTCAGAGCTTTTTCTGTGCCCAGCCATGCTGGGAGGGGTAGGGCTGTTTCTAATGTTTGACACTGAACCCTTCTAAAGGATTTGATGCATCTTGCTTAGTCCGGGCAGGAGATATAATCACTCACTGTGCTGTGTGAAGCACAGTGTGGTTGGCAGCTCTTGTTTAGCAGTCTTGCAAGCAAGTGTACACTTGGATTCAATAGGAAAAAAAAGTAAAAAAAAAAAACCATCTTTGAAACAAGATGCAGTGTTCCAGCTACTATGGCACCAAACACTGAGACATTCTCCTCAAGGAAGCGTCTCAAAGATGCTTGAAATCTATACTTTAATTCCCTTCCTGGGAGAAATTACACAGCCAGACTATGCATGGGATAGATGTGGATGCTCCTAGCCAGCCTGCTTTGATCTGTGAATCTATGAATCTCCTTCCCCAGAGCCGCGAAGGAAGACTAGGAGAGCTGGAGCCTCTGTTTTGCTCTCATTATTTACAACTCTGAATTTCCTCAAGAGCTGTACCCACCCTCATGCTTCAGGGAATCCACTGGCAGCCTCAGGAAGCTCTTGCTTCTCCCCAAGCCTAAAGAGACATCCTGAGACAGGCTTAGTTTTGCCTAGCTAGGAAATACCAGAGGTCAGCCACAGAGCAACAGAGGGAACACGAGTGGAGGGGTGTGTGGCTGCAGCAATAAGGACACTGACAGAGGGATTGGGGGGGTCTGCAAAGGAGGTGAGGCTCGTAGGACATGAGGGCTCAGAGAGAGGGACTGAGCACCTCCGCTCCTGCCACAGGTCTCGCATCAAGGGTCTAAATCCATCCCAACAAGTAAGTAAAATGGGTTGGCTTCCACCAAAGCCCACTGAAAAGGACAACACAACCATGCTCACTTATGGACAGCTTGATGATCTTATCGAATACGACATCTGGGGGAACATGGAAATCAAAGACAAAGCACTGAAAGAGAAGGAGCATGCGTGAAAGCAGGGAAGCAGGCATGGGCTCCTTCTGAATTGAAGGACAATATTATGGTCCATATCCCACCAACAGAGATGTGTCTGTGCAGAGGAACAGCCTGCAGTTCACGTCACAGCTGCAGAGGGACCCATGTCAGCCCAACAACTGACAGCATCAGTGATCTCAGAAACTAAAATAAAGCATTAACTTCTTGGAAAGACTCAGAAAGTGGGCACAGGCTCATTTAATTTGAAACTGATCAAGTAAGGGGTTTTGTCTTGCTTTGGTTCTTTGTCACCATTTTGTAAAATACCAGAGGGCCAAGGTTTCATCCCTCCTTCTGCATGGTTTCTGATTTCATCTTACTCCAGCAAAAGGTAACAGAAGAAAAAGAAAAAAACCAAAGTCAAATAAATGTAATTTGCTGTCAAACTGCAGTCTAGGCCTTGAGGAGCAACGAGCCTGGAGCAGCACCTCAGAAAAAATCCAGCTCACCTCATTGTAGTAAGGGCAATTAGTCGAGTCCTTCATGGACGTGCATTTCTTTTCATCTCCAACCTCCACACAGGCCACGGGGTCCATGTTGAGCCCAACCAGCTGCCGTGCCTCAATGACTGTGATGCTGACCTGGGGAGAGAGATTCATGGACCTCCACCTCGGCTGCCCTAAACTGTGTCTCCACCTGGCTCTCCTCTCCAAGGTGCTTTCAGTGCCGGGGTGGCAGCTGGGTAGTCTCTCTTCATCACACAAAAGGGACAGGGCTGCTCCTACAAGCCTGAGAGAGCTGCGGCATGGCATGGGAGGTAGGAGCATCAGAGCAGCCCTGTCCGTTCAGATGGCTCTTCTGCTCCAAGAGCACGTAAGGCACAAAGTTGAACGGATTTAGCTAAGCTGCGGGAGCAGACACTCTGCTACTGATGCCCTAACTGGCTTAACTTGCTTCTGCTAAAAAATACAAGGGGTAAACCGCTCAGAAAAGGAAGCTGATAAAAGACAGCTGAGCTCTCTAAAGAAGAGGACAAGACTGCCTGGCATTGATTGCTGCACAAACTGACTTACTGCAGAGGAGCTGAGCTGCAAATGCAACCTCCTACCCCTCACCCAAAGCTGCACCAGCTTAACAAACCCAGCTCAAATCCCTTCCTCATTTCAAGGGCAGCAAGGTAGGTGCGAATACTCTCAGACTCCTTCTGAGGAGGTAAGCAGCTAAGGTCACCGCTCTGTTCCCTCACCATTCCCAATGAAAACCAGCCTTGTGATACTCCTGTTTGCACTGGCCAATTAACTGAACCTCTTGCTCTGTCTTGCACATAATTCGTCTTGCACCTTCCTCCTTCTCTTTACATTCTGATTATACTATTCCCGAACCAGGGACACTCAGTCCTCGTTGTCCTCGCAACTTGTTTTAGGTGTTTTATGCGTATAATTAAACCTTTTCCACATACTGCTCTACTGCATCTTCTGATGTCAACTGGTCTCTCGTGGGATTTAAAAGTGGACGCCGTATATGGTCTACAATAAACCTTTAACAACAAATCATTATTTGCATTGTTCCCAGACATCCCTAGGAACGTGCTACTGCACTAACACGCAAGGACAGAAAAGTAAACGGCTGCCGAATCAGCATGACTCGGTGAAAACGAGAAGAGGAACAAGATAACAGCAACCAGGCACCAACCTACCAGAGGAAATCCAACGAGTACTGCCAGCCAGGCCTCGTCAATTGGGAACGCTAAAACAGGTACTGAAAGCCTTTGGAAATTAAGAGAACTGTGTTGGAGATTGCCTGCTTCAAACCCTGATTAAGCTGGGCTTTCTGGGCTTGTCACAATGGACAGCAAATCCAGTTAACTACTTGAGATATAGCTTATCACTCTAGCATTTAAACACCAGCTTTTTGAAAGTCATCCTCCCACAGGAACAATACCTGAAAGTCGTTCACACGTGAGCCAGCCTTCAGACTTAACAAACAAATTGTCAGTTGCTTTTGTGAGCACAGTACATTGAAACCTGAGCTGGACTCACTCCCAACAACGCCATGCCAAGGTCCATAACCTGCTGCACGGGGAGGAGGCACAGCCTCGGTGGGACTCCAGCAAGCCTAGGCCTGCTCAAGTGACTGTCAGTCCTTCCTCCTGGTCCCAGAGCTGTCCCACAGGCCATCGGGGACAAAGGCTTCAACTAAGAGATTCAGCTCCTCAAGTAACTACTCTGCTGATAGTTGTGGTCCAAGAAAGCGTGAAAGAAAAGTTCTCAACTCGCCTCTTCCTCCCCTTAAACACTCCCTGTGAAATGGTCTCTCTCTGGGCTCTGAACCCCCCGAGCTGAAGTTGGGGGCACAGCGTTGTCACCTACCTGATAATCCATCGGCCTCCCAGCACTCGGCTCCATTTTGATATCAGGCTTGGACCTTCCAAAGGGCAGGAAAAAAGACCTCCGTCAAACAACAGAGGAACTCACTGCAGACTGTGACAGAGCATTTCCCAGCGTTACTCCTCGCAGTGCCAGCTCTCTTGGCATGAGAGGAATATAAACTCCAGGGGCTGTGAAATGCCACTGAACATTCTTTGTTCAAGCGTTTCTGAAAACGGTTGCATGGGGCAACGTGATTTCCAGCATAGCTCAGCTCAGGGGACACATGGCTCTGGGGAGCAGGCACGTCTGAGAGTTTGCCATCACCTCCTGGCTTGCACAAGCTCACATCTGGCCTTCACCTCTTGTTGGAGACACTGGTGGTTACAGCCGTGACGGAAGCCAAGGAGACTGTGTCTGGGTCCAGTCCACCTCCTAGTCTCATGGCTTTTCGGCCCAGGTCTTCTGCTTCCAAAACAGCAGGTTCCTCTGCATAAAGGCACACAGACAAAAGAATGTCTCTTGTTGTTTCCACTCGGTGGATAATTAAAGACTCTGAGAAAGGTAACCAATACATCCTATCAACCTCTCCTGGTAATACAAAGAACAGTGGTCACCTGGTCAGGCCACAGACAACCTGGTTTAAAATGGATTTTAAAAGAGGTTTGCGTAGCGTGACACATTATTCCACCTGTGCTGTGTGCCAGCACAGTTTCATGAAGGCAATAAGCTTTGGAAAACTGAAATCTGACAAATGAGCAATGCAGACTTCACGAGGTAAAAGAGCATGTGAACATGTGCTGCAGCTCTAACTGCCATAAGGTGATGCACTGCTGAGGATGAAGGGAGGTGGGGAGCTGCTTTAGGGTCACTGGTTTGTTTCGTTGGCACAGGGGGAAATACTACCAAAACCACGCCTAGAGCACAGACATCGCTTTTGGGAAACAGGTTTCCTACCTCGTGGCTAATCCAAGACTTGGATCAGTTGCTTCACCATAGTCTGGCCCGGTTCTGTGAGATAATACAGAAATAACCTTGGGCTTCAGCTGAAGTGAGGGGGATCTAGGCTGGATGTTAGGAAAAGCTTTCCTAGGTGGAGAGAGGCACTGCAGCAAGTTGTGTGTGAAAAGAGTGTCCTCATTTCCACTGAGGGACCTAAGCAGATTCCATCCTGCCACGTGTGGGTGGAGGGACAGACCAGCACCTTCCCAGCTCTGCTTGCAGTGATTCAGTGGGTTTGTTTGACCCGAGCAGAACTGGCAATCTGCCTGGGATGGCAGAAAGAAGCAGACCACCACTCAGGAGGGATGCTGGGAGGACTACGCCCTGTGGAGGGCAAAGGGGGAGGAAGGATACACACACAGCTGTGAGGCAATGACCACATGAACAGTTGTTGCAACTGTTCCCCCACCACTGGTAAATCTACATGTGAATGTACTCCACAATCTGGAAGTACAGCCTTTTCATGCCTTTGCATCCCAGATGGCTTTCCTCATCACCTTAGGTGAAGTCTTCACCACAAGAAGAACACCCTTTCACTGGGGAGGGCAGGAAGATCACCAAGGTTTCAGTATTATGCCTCTACAGTCTGCCAAGGCCTCTACCTCTATAGTGTCTCAGGCCAAATCCCTCCTTTCTTCTCTTAAAAGCTGGCTGAACAACAACAAAGATTTGCCCATGAAGAATATCTAAAGCAACATTTGGTCTTCCTCCACAAAAAGGCATTCCCCAATTTCTTTGTCACTGAAACATCATAGTTTGAGCCGAATGGAAACAACAACAAATTTCCGATCGCTAACCACCTTCTGCCTTTCCAGAAAGGTGTCCCATTTCAGCACTGTAGCAGGTATCGAGACCTTGGAACAGACAACCTTGAGGCAACAGAGCCCTACCTCTCACTGTGCTGCTGCAACGCTATTCATGCGGGTCTCCATGCATCACAGAGAAGCAGTGAAAGGGCTAAATCACGCTTTTTGCTCTTACACTTGCAAGTAATCCTTAAAATAAGCCAGAAACTGCCCACCTGACTTCCAGGTTTCACCATGATCTCACAAAGCGGGTGAGATCTGGCAAAGCCTTCAGTGTAAGGCTCTCTCCGTCTATCCCTGCTTCCCAGATTCCCCATGCAGACCCTCTCTCCAGCCTTCATCCTGTCCACCAAATGCTCCCTGCCTAATCCCTGAGTTACCAACAGCGTTGATGTGTGCCACTTACGGGGTGCAGCCGGGGGTGGGGGGTCTCATCCGTTAAGTGGATGGGACCAGGGGCTTTCCTGGAACAGCAGTACTGGATCAGGGAACAACCTCCTCCCAGCACCTACCTTGCTTCCAATGATCATCCTTTGGTGGACGCATCTTGCCAAGCTTCATGGCTGAAAAAACTCCTTTCCCAGCTCCGGAAGAAGACGTTCTTTCTTCTGAAAGAACTCATTGTATCCTGTACTTTTAGTGGTGTTCTCTGTGACACAGGGGACAACAGGAGGTTTCACAGAATCACAGAATGGTTGAGGTTAGAAGAGGGACTGCTAACTTCCTGCTCACTTCCTCCCCCAGCTCCTTTATCTGGCAATACAAAGGGTCAACCACAGCACACCTTGCACAGGAGAGCTGACTGTCAGCCCAGGCCTCACAGAAAGGCCCCAGGCACTCCCTGCAGCCTGACACCTGCAGAGCTGCATCTGCTGTCTGAGGGTCTGTCTGGGTTGAAGCCTCACACACAGCTGAGGCAGCACCTCCAGCAGCCACTGGGGAAAGTGCTCTGCAGCATGTCATGACCATGCCCCAGGGAAGGACACACCACTGCAGAAAAGGGAGAGGCACCTTCTTTGCCTGCTGCCCAAACTGCTGCCTCTGCCAGCCCCACTCTGGGAGCTGGGCTCTAGGCCTGGCTCTTATATAGGCCTCTGCCCAGCAGTGACTCACAAGGGTGCTTGACCCACCCAATCAGGAGCCACCTGAAACAAAAGCCCCAACTCCCTCTGACCAGGCCAGCCCAGAGAGCTCGTTAGCAGCAGCCCCACCTAGCTAGGACTTCCCAGGAGAAGTTAAGTCAAGGCCCCCTGCAGTAGTCCTTGCCTAGCTCTCCCTTCCTGCTAGCAGCAAGCACTGTCTAGTTCCTCGGGGGTCCCCAGAAAGCCTCCCCAACTTCCAACAAGGCCCACAAAAGGCCCAGGCAGAGCCCAGACGCTGCTGCGCAAACTGCTGCGTCTGTTTGCTGCCTCTGTTTGCTGTGCTCTGCAGCTCATCACTGCACCATGACAAGAACAGGTGCGTTTTCACCAAAACAGAGCTGGGGCTGCCTGTGCAGTGCAGATGTTGCTGTTGCCCTCTTCTCAGCACCCCCCCACCACCACCACAATCCTTTCTTGGCCTCAGCAGCTCAGCACGGCCATGCCCACCTCTCTGCCTCTGGGCTGCATCCTGCTCTGCCCCGGCCTGTACCTCCCCCTGCTCCTGGGGCATCTGCCCAGGCCACAGGCACACACTAGTGCCCTCCCCATTCCAGCACCTGCCACAGGGGCAGACCTCTGCAGCCAAGGCCTCCCCTTAACCCTGCCTCCCTCCTCTCTGCCCAAAGCTCCCTGTCTGCCGGGGGGAAGCAAGGAGGCTGTGGCAACAAGAGCCACACAGAGAGTGAGGGAGGGCAGCTCCTCCGTGCCCTTTGGGGGAGCTGGTCTTGTCATAGGTTTGCTCAGGGGATCTGGGCCTTGTGTTGGGGGTGCTGGGCTTGTTGTGGGGGTGCTGAGGGTCACTGAACTTTGTGTTGGGAGTGCTGAGTGGATCTGCTTGTTGTGTTGGGGGTGCTAGGTTTGTTTTCGGGCTGCTCAGTGGAGCGGAGCCTTGTGTTGCGGGTGCTGGGGTTGTCATGGTGGTGCTTAGGGGATCTGGGCGTTGTGCAGGAGGTGCTGAGCCTTTTGTTGCGAGTGCTAGGCTTGTCGCGGGGGTGCAGAGGGGATCTGGACCTTTCTTATGGGGCTGCTGGGCTTGTTTTGGGGGATCTGGGCCTTGTGTTGGGGTGCTGGGCTTGTGGGTCTGCTGAGGGGATCTGGACATTGTGTTGGGGGTGCTGGGCTTGTCATGCAGGGTGCTGAGGGGATCAGGGCCTTGTGTTGGGGAGAGAAAGGCTTGTTGTGGGGGTGCTGAGGAAAGCTAGGTCTTGTTTTCGGGGTGCTGGGCCTTGTTTTGGGAGTGCAGAGGGGATCAGGGCCCTGTTTTGGGGGTGCTGAGTAGATCTGGGCGGTGAGTTTGTTGTGTTGGGCTTGTGGGAGTGCTGAGGGGATCTTGAGCTTGTATTGGAGATGCTGGGCTTCTGGTGGGGGTGCTGAGGGGTCTGAGCTTTGTGTTGGGGTTCCTGGGCCTTGTGTTGGGAGTGCTGGGCCTTGTGTTGGGGGTGCTGAGGGAATCTGGGCCGTTGCGTTGGGGGTGCTGGGCCTTGTGTTGGGGTGCTGAGGGGATCTGGGTATTGCGTTGGGGGTGCAGGGCTTGTGGTAAGGCTGCTGAGGGGATCTGGGCTTTGTGTTTGTTGCGTTGAGCTTGTGGGAGTGCTGAGGGCATCTGGGGCTTGTTTTGGAGGTGTTGAGCTTGTGTTGCGGGTGCAGGGCTTTCTGTGGGGGTGCAGAGGGGAGCCGGGCGTTGTGTTGGAGTTGCTGGGCCTTGTTGTGGGGTTGCTAAGGGGATCTGGGCTTGTTTTCAAGGTGCTGGGCTTGTGTTGCGGGGGCTGGCCTTGTATTGGGGGCATCTGGGTGTTGTGTTGGGGGTGCTAGGCTTGTTTTCAGGCTGCTCACTGGAGCTGAGTGTTGTGTTGGGGGTGCTGGTCTTATCATGAGGGTACTGAAGGGGATCTCGGCGTAGTGTTGGGGGTGCTGGGCTTGTTGTGGCTGTGCTTAGGGGGTCTGGGCTTTGTTTTCGAGGTGCTGGGCTTTGTTTTGGGGGTGCCGAGGGGATCTGGGGCTTGTATTGGGGGTGCTGGGCTTGTCATAGTGGTGCTGAGGGGATCTGGGGCTTGTTTTAGGGGTGCTGGGCTTGTGGTCGGGGTGCTGAGGGGGTCTGGGCATTGTGTTGGGCGTGCTGGGCTTGTAGTGGAGGTGCTGAAGGGATGTGGGGCTTGTTTTCAAGGTGCTGGGCCTTTTTTTGGTGGTGCAGAGGTTTATCAGGTACTTGTTTTGGAGATGCTGCGCTTGTGGTGGGGTTGCAGAGGGGATCTGGCCATTGCATTGGGGGTGCAGAGGGGATCTGGGCCTTGTGTTGGGGATGCTGGACTTGTCATAGTGGTGCTGAGGGGATCTGGGCTTGTGTGGGGGGTGCTGGGCGTGTTGTGCGAGTGCGGAGGGGATCTGGGGCTTGTATTGGAGGTGTTGGGTTTGTTATGGGGCTGCTGAGGGGATCAGGGGCTTGTATTGGGGGTAGTGAGGGGATCAGAGGCTTGTTTTCGAGGTGCTGGATGTGGTTTGGGAGTGCAGAGGGGATCAGGGCCTTGTGGTGGGGGTGCTGAGGAGAGCTAGGTCTTGCACTGGGGGTGCTGGGCTTGTTGTGGGAGTGCTGGGCCTTGTTTTGGGAGTGCAGATGGGATCAGGGCCTTGTTTTGGGGGTGCGGAGGGGATCTGGGCCGTGTGTTTGTTGTGTGGGGTGTGTGGGAGTGCTGAGGGGATCTGGGGCTTGTTTTTGGGGTGCTGGGCTTGTGATGGCGGATGCTGAGGGGATCTGGGCCTTGTGTTGGGTGCGCTGGGCTTGTCGTGGACGTGCTGAGGGGATCTGGGCATTGTGGTGGAGTTGCTGGGCTTGTTATGGGGGTGAAGAGGGGATCTGGGCTGTGTGTTTGTTGTGTTGGGCTTGGGGAAGTGCAGAGGGGATCTGGGCTTGTCAAGGGGGTACTGAGGGGATCCGGACCTTCTTGTGGTGGTGTTGAGGAAATATGGGGCTTGTTTTCAAGGTGCTGGATGTGTTTTGGGAGTGCAGAGGGGATCAGGGCCTTGTGGTGGGGTTGCTGAGGAGATCTGGGCGTTGTGTTGGGGGTGCTGGGCTTGTGGTGGGGGTGCTGAGGGGAGCTAGGTCTTGCACTGGGGGTGCTGGGCTTGTTGTGGGAGTGCTGGGCTAGTGGTGGGTGTGCAGAGGGGATCTGGGTCTTGTTGTGAGGGTGTCGGGCTTGTCATGGGGGTACTGAGGGGTCTGGGCTTTGTCTTGGGTGTGCTGGGCCTTGTGTTGGGGCTTGTCGAGGGGATGTGGGCGGTGTGTTTGTTGAGTTGGGCTTGTGGGAGTGCTGAGGGGATGATGGGCTTGTTTTGGGGGTGCTGGGCTTGTGGTGGGGGTGCTGAGGCAATCTGGGCTTGTTTTCGAGGTGCTGGGCTTGTCCTGCAGGGTGCTAGCCTTGTTTTGGGGGTGCAGAGGGGAGCTGGGCATTGTGTTGGAGGTGCTGGGCCTTGTTTTGGGGGATCTGGGTGTTGTGTTGGGGGTGCTGGTCTTGTCATGAGGGTACTGAAGGGGATCTGGGCGTTGTGTTGGGGGTGCAGGGCTTGTTGTGGGGGTGCTGAGGGGATCTGGGCATTGTGTTGGGGGTGCTGGGCTTGTGGTGGGGGTGCTGAGGAGAGCTAGGTCTTGCACTGAGGGTATCTGGGCATTGTGTTCGGGGTGGTGGGCTTTGTTTTGGGAGTGCAGAGGGGATCAGGGCCTTGTGGTGGGGGTGTGCGGAGGGGATCTGGGCGTTGTGTTTGTTGTGTTGAGCTTGTGGGAGTGCTGAGGGGATCTGGGGCTTGTTGTGGGGGTGCTGAGGGGATCAGGGCATGGTGTCAGAGGTGCTGGGCTTGTCGTAGGGGTACTGAGGGGTCTGGGCCTTGTCTTGGGAGTGCTGGGCCTTGTGTTGGGGGTGCTGAGGGGATGTGGGCCTTGTGTCGGGGGAGCTGGTCTTGTAATGGGTTTGCTGAGGGGATGTGGGCCTTGTGTCGGGGGAGCTGGTCTTGTAATGGGTTTGCTGAGGGGATGTGGGCCTTGTTTTGGCGTTGCTGAGGGGATCTGGGGCATTGTGTTGGGGGTTCAGGGCTTGTGGTAGGGGTGCTGAGGGGATCTGGGCATTGTGTTGGGGGGGCAGGGCTTGTGGTAGAGGTGCTGAGGGGATCTGGGCATTGCGTTGGGGGTGCAGAGGGGATCTGGGCGTTGTGGTGGGGCTGCTGAGGTGATCTGGGGCATTGTTTTGGAGGTGCGGGGCTTGTAGTGGGGGTGCTGAGGGGATCTGGCCATGTTTTCGAGGTGCTGGGCTTGTCATGCAGGGTGCTAGCCTTGTTTTCGGGGTGCAGAGGGGATCTGGGCATTGTGTTGGGGTTGCTGGGCTTGTGGTAGGGGTGCTGAGGGGATCTGGGCATTGCGTTGGGGGTGCAGGGCTTGTGGTGCGGCTGCTGAGGTGATCTGGGGAATTGTTTTGGAGGTGCGGGGCTTGTAGTGGGGGTGCTGAGGGGATCTGGCCATGTTTTCGAGGTGCTGGGCCTTTTTTTCCATGGTGCAGAGGAAATCTGGGCATTGTGTTGGGGGTGCTGGGCTTGTGGTGGGAGTGCAGAGGGGATCTGGGCTTTGTGTTGGGGGTGTTGGGCTTGTGGTGGGGGTGCAGAGGGGATCTGGGCGTTGTGGTGGGGGTGCTGAGGAGATCGGGGCCTTGTATTGGGGGTAGTGAGGGGATCAGGGGCTTGTTTTCGAGGTGCTGGATGTGTTTTGGGAGTGCAGAGGGGATCAGGGCCTTGTGGTGGGGGTGCTGAGGGGATCTGGGCGTTGTGGTGGGGGTGCTGGGCTTGTGGTGGGGGTGCTGAGGAGAGCTAGGTCTTGCACTGGGGGTGCTGGGCTTGTTGTGGGCAGTGCTGGGCTAGTGGTGGGTGTGCAGAGGGGATCTGGGTCTTGTTGTGGGGGTGTCGGGCTTGTCATGGGGGTACTGAGGGGTCTGAGCCTTGTCTTGGGAGTACTGGGCCTTGTGTTGGGGGTGAAGAGGAGATCTGGGCTGTGTGTTTGTTGTGTTGGGCTTGGGGAAGTGCAGAGGGGATCTGGGCTTGTCATGGGGGTGCTGAGGGGATCTGGACCGTCTTGTGGGGGTGTTGAGGGAATATGGGGCTTGTTTTGAGGTGCTGGGCTTGTCATGCAGGCTGCTGGGCTTTTTGTGGAAGTGCAGAGGCGAGCTGGGTGTTGTGTTGGAGTTGCTGGGCGTTGTTTTGGGGGTGCTGAGGGGATGTGGGCCTTGTGTCGGGGGAGCTGGTCTTGTAATGGGTTTGCTGAGGGGATCTGGGCCTTGTTTTGGGGTTGCTGAGGGGATCGGGGCATTGTGTTGGGGGTGCTGGGCTTGTGGTAGGGGTGCTGAGGGGATCTGGGCATTGCGTTGGGGGTGCAGGGCTTGTGGTGCGGCTGCTGAGGTGATCGGGGCATTGTTTTGGAGGTGCGGGGCTTGTAGTGGGGGTGCTGAGGGGATCTGGCCATGTTTTCGAGGTGCTGGGCCTTTTTTTCCGTGGTGCAGAGGAAATCTGGGCATTGTGTTGGGGGTGCCGGGCTTGTGGTGGGGGTGCAGAGGGGATCTGGGCTTTGTGTTGGGGGTGCTGGGCTTGTGGTGGGGGTGCAGAGGGGATCTGGGCGTTGTGGTGGGGGTGCTGAGGAGATCGGGGCCTTGTATTGGGGGTAGTGAGGGGATCAGGGGCTTGTTTTCGAGGTGCTGGATGTGTTTTGGGAGTGCAGAGGGGATCAGGGCCTTGTGGTGGGGGTGCTGAGGGGATCTGGGCGTTGTGTTGGGGGTGCTGGGCTTGTGGTGGGGGTGCTGAGGAGAGCTAGGTCTTGCACTGGGGGTGCTGGGCTTGTTGTGGGCAGTGCTGGGCTAGTGGTGGGTGTGCAGAGGGGATCTGGGTCTTGTTGTGGGGGTGTCGGGCTTGTCATGGGGGTACTGAGGGGTCTGGGCCTTGTCTTGGGAGTACTGGCCCTTGTGTTGGGGGTGAAGAGGAGATCTGGGCTGTCTGTTTGTTGTGTTGGCTTGGGGAAGTGCAGAGGGGATCTGGGCTTGTCATGGGGGTGCTGAGGGGATCCGGACCTTCTTGTGGGGGTGTTGAGGGAATATGGGGCTTGTTTTCGAGGTGCTGGATGTGTTTTGGGAGTGCAGAGGGGATCAGGGCCTTGTGGTAGGGGTGCTGAGGGGATCTGGGCGTTGTGTTGGGGGTGCTGGGCTTGTGGTGGGGGTGCTGAGGGGAGCTAGGTCTTGCACTGGGGGTGCTGGGCTTGTTGTGGGAGTGCTGGGCTAGTGGTGGGTGTGCAGAGGGGATCTGGGTCTTGTTGTGGGGGTGTCGGGCTTGTCATGGGGGTACTGAGGGGTCTGGGCCTTGTCTTGGGTGTGCTGGGCCTTGTGTTGGGGCTTGTCGAGGGGATGTGGGCGGTGTGTTTGTTGAGTTGGGCTTGGGGGAGTGCTGAGGGGATGATGGGCTTGTTTTGGGGGTGCTGGGCTTGTGGTGGGGGTGCTGAGGGGATCTGGGCCTGTTTTCGAGGTGCTGGGATTGTCATGCAGGGTGCTAGCCTTGTTTTGGGGGTGCAGAGGGGATCTGGGCGTTGTGTTGGGGGTGCTGTGCTTGTGGTGGGGATGCTGAGGGGATCTGGGCATTGTTTTTGAAATGCTGGGCTTTGTTGTGGGGGTGCAGAGGGGATCTGGGCCTTGTGTCGGGGGAGCTGGTCTTGTAATGGGTTTGCTGAGGGGACCTGGGCCTTGTTTTGGGGTTGCTGAGGGGATCGGGGCATTGTGTTGAGGGTGCTGGGCTTGTGGTAGGGGTGCTGAGGGGATCTGGGTATTGCGTTGGGGGTGCTGGGCTTGTGGTGCGGCTGCTGAGGTGATCTGGGGAATTGTTTTGGAGGTGCGGGGCTTGTAGTGGGGGTGCAGAGGGGATCTGGCCATGTTTTCGAGGTGCTGGGCCTTTTTTTCCGTGGTGCAGAGGAAATCTGGGCATTGTGTTGGGGGTGCCGGGCTTGTGGTGGGGGTGCAGAGGGGATCTGGGCGTTGTGTTGGGGGTAGTGAGGGGATCAGGGGCTTGTTTTCGAGGTGCTGGATGTGTTTTGGGAGTGCAGAGCGGATCAGGGCCTTGTGGTGGGGGTGCTGAGGGGATCTGGGCATTGTGTTGGGGGTGCTGAGGGGATCGGGGCATTGTGTTGGGGGTGCTGGGTGTTGTTTTTGGACTGCTGGGCTTGTGGTGGGAATGCTGAGGTGATTTAGGCCCTGTTTTTGTTGTGTTGGGCGTGTGGGAGTGCCTAGGGGATTTGGGCTGTGTGTCGGGGGTGCTCAGGGGATCTGGGCGTTGTGTTTGTTGTGTTGAGCTTGTGGGAGTGCTGAGGGGATCTGGGGCTTGTTGTGGGGGTGCTGAGGGGATCAGGGCATGGTGTCGGAAGTGTTGGGCTTGTCATCGGGGTACTGAGGGGTCTGGGCCTTGTCTTGGGTGTGCTGGGCCTTGTGTTGGGGCTTGTCGAGGGGATGTGGGCGGTGTGTTTGTTGAGTTGGGCTTTTGGGAGTGCTGAGGGGATGATGGGCTTTTTTTGGGGGTCCTGGGCTTGTGGTGGGGGTGCTGAGGGGATCTGGGCCTGTTTTCGAAGTGCTGGGCTTGTCATGCAGGGTGCTAGCCTTGTTTTGGGGGTGCAGAGGGGATCGGGGCATTGTGTTGGGGGTGCTGGGCTTGTGGTAGGGGTGCTGAGGGGATCTGGGCATTGCGTTGGGGGTGCTGGGCTTGTGGTGGGGGTGCTGAGGCAATCTGGGCTTGTTTTCGAAGTGCTGGGCTTGTCATGCAGGGTGCTAGCCTTGTTTTGGGGGTGCAGAGGGGAGCTGGGCATTGTGTTGGAGGTGCTGGGCCTTGTTTTGGGGGATCTGGGTGTAGTGTTGGGGGTGCTGGTCTTGTCATGAGGGTACTGAAGGGGATCTGGGCGTTGTGTTGGGGGTGCAGGGCTTGTTGTGGGGGTGCTGAAGGGATCTGGGCGTTGTGTTGGGGGTGCTGGGCTTGTGGTGGGGGTTCTGAGGAGAGCTAGGTCTTGCACTGAGGGTATCTGGGCATTGTGTTCGGGGTGGTGGGCTTTGTTTTGGGAGTGCAGAGGGGAT
Source organism: Struthio camelus (assembly GCF_040807025.1). Classification (NCBI taxonomy): domain Eukaryota; kingdom Metazoa; phylum Chordata; class Aves; order Struthioniformes; family Struthionidae; genus Struthio; species Struthio camelus. The sequence goes on along the minus strand of NC_090944.1, from coordinate 7,904,263 downwards.
CAGGGCCTTGTGGTGGGGTTGCAGAGGGGATCTGGGCTTTGTGTTGGGGGTGCTGGGCTTGTGGTGGGGGTGCAGAGGGGATCTGGGCGTTGTGTTGGGGGTGCTGAGGAGATCGGGGCCTTGTATTGGGGGTAGTGAGGGGATCAGGGGCTTGTTTCTGAGGTGCTGGATGTGTTTTGGGAGTGCAGAGGGGATCAGGGCCTTGTGGTGGGGGTGCTGAGGGGATCTGGGCGTTGTGTTGGGGGTGCTGGGCTTGTGATGGAGGATGCTGAGGGGATCTGGGGCTTGTGTTGGGTGCGCTGGGCTTGTCGTGGACGTGCTGAGGGGATCTGGGCATTGTGGTGGAGGTGCTGGGCTTGTTATGGGGGTGCTGAGGGGAGCTGGGCATTGTGGTGGAGGTGCTGGGCCTTGTGTCGGGGGATCTGGGTGTTGTGTTGGGGGTGCTAGGCTTGTTTTCGGGCTGCTCAGTGGAGCTGGGTGTTGTGTTGGGGGTGCTGGTCTTGTCATGAGGGTACTGAAGGGGATCTGGGCGTTGTGGTGGGGGTGCTGGGCTTGTGGTGGGGGTGCTTAGGGGATCTGGGCATTGTTTTTGAAGTGCTGGGCTTTGTTGTGGGGGTGCAGAGGGGATCTGGGCATTGTTTTTGAGGTGCTGGACTTGTCATAGTGGTGCTGAGGGGATCTGGGCATTGTGTTGTGGGTTCTGGGCGTGTTTTGGAAGTGCGGAGGGGATCTGGGGCTTGTATTGGAGGTGTTGGGCCTGTTATGGGTGTGCAGAGGGGATCTGGGCTGTGTGTTTGTTGTGTTGAGCTTGTGGGAGTGTTGAGGGGATCTGGGCTTGTTTTCGAGGTGCTGGGCTTGTCATGCAGGGTGCTAGCCTTGTTTTGGGGGTGCAGAGGGGATCTGGGCATTGTGTTGGAGGTGCTGGGCCTAGTTTTGGGGGATCTGGGTGTTGTGTTGGGGGTGCTAGGCTTGTTTTCGGGCTGCTCACTGGAGATGAGTGCTGTGTTGGGGGTGCTGGTCTTGTCATGAGGGTACTGAACGGGATCTGGGCGTTGTGTTGGGGGTGCTGGGCTTGTGGTGGGGGTGCTGAGGGGATCTGGGCGTTGTGTTTGGGGTGCTGGGCTTTGTTGTGGGGGTGCTGAGGGGATCTGGGCATTGTTTTTGAGGTGCTGGACTTGTCATAGTGGTGCTGAGGGGATCTGGGCTTGTGTTAGGGGTGCTGGGCGTGTTGTGCGAGTGCGGAGGGGATCTGGGGCTTGTATTGGAGGTGTTGGGCCTGTTATGGGGGTGCAGAGGGGATCTGGGCATTGTTTGTTGTGTTGGGCTTGTGGGAGTGCAGAGGGGATCTGGGCTTGTCATGGGGGTGCTGAGGGAATATGGGGCTTGTTTTGAGGTGCTGGGCTTGTCATGCAGGCTGCTGGGCTTTTTGTGGAAGTGCAGAGGGGAGCTGAGCGTTGTGTTGGAGTTGCTGGGCCTTGTTTTGGGGGTGCTGAGGGGATGTGGGCCTTGTGTCGGGGGAGCTGGTCTTGTAATGGGTTTGATGAGGGGATCTGGGCCCTGTTTTGGGGGTGCTGAGGGGATCTGGGCCTTGTATTGGGGGTCCTGAGGGGATCTGGGGCTTGTTTTCGAGGTGCTGGATGTGTTTTGGGAGTGCAGAGGGGATCAGGGCCTTGTGGTGAGGGTGCTGAGGGGATCTGGGCGTTGTGGTGGGGGTGCTGGGCTTGTGGTGGGGGTGCTGAGGGGATCTGGGTCTTGTTGTGGGGGTGTCGGGCTTGTCATGGGGGTACTGAGGGGTCTGGGCCTTGTCTTGGGAGTACTGGCCCTTGTGTTGGGGGTGAAGAGGAGATCTGGGCTGTCTGTTTGTTGTGTTGGCTTGGGGAAGTGCAGAGGGGATCTGGGCTTGTCATGGGGGTGCTGAGGGGATCCGGACCTTCTTGTGGGGGTGTTGAGGGAATATGGGGCTTGTTTTCGAGGTGCTGGATGTGTTTTGGGAGTGCAGAGGGGATCAGGGCCTTGTGGTAGGGGTGCTGAGGGGATCTGGGCGTTGTGTTGGGGGTGCTGGGCTTGTGGTGGGGGTGCTGAGGGGAGCTAGGTCTTGCACTGGGGGTGCTGGGCTTGTTGTGGGAGTGCTGGGCTAGTGGTGGGTGTGCAGAGGGGATCTGGGTCTTGTTGTGGGGGTGTCGGGCTTGTCATGGGGGTACTGAGGGGTCTGGGCCTTGTCTTGGGAGTACTGGGCCTTGTGTTGGGGGTGCAGAGGAGATCTGGGCCGTGTGTTTGTTGTGTTGGGCTTGTGGGAGTGCTGAGGGGATCATTGGCTTGTTTTGGGGGTGCTGGGCTTGTGGTGGGGGTGCTGAGTGGATCTGGGCTTGCTTTCGAGGTGCTGGGCTTGTCATGCAGGGTGCTAGCCTTGTTTTGGGGGTGCAGAGGGGAGCTGGGCATTGTGTTGGAGGTGCTGGGCCTAGTTTTGGGGGATCTGGGCATTGTGTTGAGGGTGCTGGGCTTGTGGTGGGGGTGCTGAGGAGAGCTAGGTCTTGCACTGGGGGTGCTGGGCTTGTTGTGGGAGTGCTGGGCCTTGTTTTGGGAGTGCAGATGGGATCAGGGCCTTGTGTTGGGGGTGCTGAGGGGATCTGGGCCGTGTGTTTGTTGTGTGGGGCGTGTGGGAGTGCTGAGGGGAACTGGGGCTTGTTTTTGGGGTGCTGGGCTTGTGATGCAGGGTGCTGAGAGGATCTGGGCCTTGTGTTGGGGGTGCTGGGCGTGTTGTGCGAGTGCGGAGGGGATCTGGGGTTGTGTTGGGTGCGCTGGGCTTGTTGTGGACGTGCTGACGGGATCTGGGCATTGTGGTGGAGGTGCTGGGCTTGTTATGGGGGTACTGAAGGGATCTGGGCATTGTGGTGGAGGTGCTGGGCCTTGTTTTGGGGGATTTGGGTGTTGTGTTGGGGGTGCGGGGCTTGTCATGGGGGTGCTGAGGGGATCTGGACCTTCTTGTGGGGGTGCTGAGGGGATCTGGGGCGTGTTTTCGAGGTGCTGGGCTTGTCATGCAGGCTGCTGGGCTTTTTGTGGAAGTGCAGAGGGGAGCCGGGCGTAGTGTTGGAGTTGCTGGGCCTTGTTTTGGAGGGGGTTGAGGAGATGTGGGCCTTGTGTCGGGGGAGCTGGTCTTGTAATGGGTTTGCTGAGGGGATGTGGGCCTTGTGTCAGGGGAGCTGGTCTTGGAATGGGTTTGCTGAGGGGATGTGGGCCCTGTTTTGGGGTTGCTGAGGGGATCGGGGCATTGTGTTGGGGGTGCTGGGCGTTGTTTTTGGAGTGCTGGGGTTGTGGGGATGCTGAGGTGATTTAGGCCCTGTTTTTGTTGTGTTGGGCGTGTGGGAGTGCAGAGGGGATCTGGGCTGTGTGTTGGGGGTTGCTGATGGGATCTGGGCCTTGTGTAGGGGGTGCTGAGGGGATCTGGGGATTGTTTTCGAGGTGCTGGGCTTGTGTTCCGGGTGCTGGCCTTATTGTGGGGGTGCAGAGAGGATCTGGGCCTTTTTTGGGGCTCCTGAGGGGATCTGGGGCTTGTTTTCGAGGTGCTGGGCTTGTCATGCAGGCTGCTGGGCTTTCTGTAGAAGTGCAGAGGGGAGCTGGGCATTGTGTTGGAGCTGCTTGGCCTTGTTTTGGGGGTGCTGAGGGGATCTGGGCCTTGTTTTGGGGTTGCTGAGGGAATCGGGGCATTGCGTTGGGGGTGCAGGGCTTGTGTTAGGGGTTGCTGAGGGCATCGGGACGTTGTTTTCGAGGTGCTGGGCTTGTAGTGGGCGTGCTGAGGGGATCTGGCCTTGTTTTCGACGTGCTCGGCCTTTTTTCCGTGGCGCAGAGGAGATCTGGGCATTGTGTTGCGGGGGGTGGTCCTTGTGTTCGGCTTGCAGCAGCGATCTGGGGCTGTCATGGGGGTGGAGAGGGGATCTGGGCTTGTATTTCGGGTGCTGGGTCTTTTTTTAGTGGGGGTGCTGAGGGGATCTGGGCATTGTTTTGGAGGTCTTGGGCTTGTCCTGGGTGTACTGAGTGGTCAGGGCCTTGTATTGCGGGTGCTGGGCTTGTTGTGTGGATGTGTTGTGTGCTGGGGTTGCTGTGTGGATCTGGGCTGTGTGTTTGTTGTGTTGGGCTTTTGGGAGTACTGAGGGCATCTGGGGCTTGTATTGGAGATGCTGGGCTTGACCTGGGGGTTGTAGAGGGGATCTGGGCCTTGTCTTGGAAAATCTGGGCGTTGTGTTGGGGGTGCTGGGCTTACTGGGGTGCTGAGGGGATCTGGGCGTTGTTGTGGGGGTGTTGGGCTTTGTTTTGGGGTTTCCGAGCAGATCTGTGCGTTGTGTTGGGGGTGCTGGGCTTGTCGTGGGGGTCCTGGGGGGATCTGGGCCTTGTATTTGGGGTGCTGGGTATGACCTGGGGTTTGTAGAGGGGATCTGGGCCTTGTTCCGGGGAGATCTGGGCGGTGCGTTGGGGGTGCTGAGGGGTTCTGGGCATTGTGTTCCGGGTGCTGGGCTTATTGGCATCCTGAGGGGATCTGGGCGTTGTGTTGGGAGTGCAGAGGAGATCTGGGCTGTGTGTTTGTTGTGTTGGGCTTGTGGGAGTGCTGAGGGGATGATGGGCTTGTTTTGGGGGTGCTGGGCTTGTGGTGGGGGTGCTGAGGGGATCTGGGCTTGTTTTCGAGGTGCTGGGCTTGTCATGCAGGGTGCTAGCCTTGTTTTGGGGGTGCAGAGGGGATCTGGGCATTGTGTTGGAGGTGCTGGGCCTAGTTTTGGGGGATCTGGGTGTTGTGTTGGGGGTGCTAGGCTTGTTTTCGGGCTGCTCACTGGAGATGAGTGCTGTGTTGGGGGTGCTGGTCTTGTCATGAGGGTACTGAACGGGATCTGGGCGTTGTGTTGGGGGTGCTGGGCTTGTGGTGGGGGTGCTGAGGGGATCTGGGCGTTGTGTTTGGGGTGCTGGGCTTTGTTGTGGGGGTGCAGAGGGGATCTGGGCATTGTTTTTGAGGTGCTGGACTTGTCATAGTGGTGCTGAGGGGATCTGGGCTTGTGTTAGGGGTGCTGGGCGTGTTGTGCGAGTGCGGAGGGGATCTGGGGCTTGTATTGGAGGTGTTGGGCCTGTTATGGGGGTGCAGAGGGGATCTGGGCTGTGTGTTTGTTGTGTTGGGCTTGTGGGAGTGTTGAGGGGATCTGGGCTTGTTTTCGAGGTGCTGGGCTTGTCATGCAGGGTGCTAGCCTTGTTTTGGGGGTGCAGAGGGGAGCTGGGCGTTGTGTTGGGGGTGCTGAGCCTTGTTTTTGAGGATCTGGGTGTTGTGTTGGGGGTGCTAGGCTTGTTTTCGGGCTGCTCACTGGAGATGAGTGTTGTGTTGGGGGTGCTAGTCTTGTCATGAGGGTACTGAACGGGATCTGGGCGTTGTGTTGGGGGTGCTGGGCTTGTGGTGGGGGTGCTGAGGGGATCTGGGCGTTGTTTTGGAGGTGCTGGCCTTGTGGTGGAGGTGCTGGGCTTGTGGTGGGGGTGCAGAGGGGATCTGGGCGTTGTGTTGGGGGTGCTGGGCATTGTGTTCGGGGTGGTGAGGGGATCTGGGCCTTGTGTTGTGGCTGCTGGACTTGTCATAGTGGTGCTGAGGGGATCTGGTCCTTGTGTTGGGGGTGCTGGGCGTGTTGTGCGAGTGCGGAGGGGATCTGGGGCTTGTGTTGGGTGCGCTGGGCTTGTCGTGGACGTGCTGACGGGATCTGGACATTGTGGTGGAGATGCTGGGCTTCTTATGGGGGTGCAGAGGGGATCTGGGCTGTGTGTTTGTTGTGTTGGGCTTATGGGAGTGCAGAGGGGATCTGGGCTTGTCATGGGCGTGCTGAGGGGATCTGGACCTTCTTGTGGGGGTGCTGAGGGAATATGGGGCTTTTTTTGAGGTGCTGGGCTTGTCATGCAGGCTGCTGGGCTTTTTGTGGAAGTGCAGAGGCGAGCTGGGCGTTGTGTTGGAGTTGCTGGGCCTTGTTTTGGGGGTGCTGAGGGGATCTGGGCCTTGTTGTGGGGTTGCAGAGGGGATCGGGGCATTGTGTTGGGGGTGCTGGGCTTGTGGTAGGGGTGCAGAGGGGATCTGGGCCTTGCGGTGGGGGTGCTGAGGAGATCGGGGCCTTGTATTGGGTGTAGTGAGGGGATCAGGGGCTTGTTTTCGAGGTGCTGGATGTGTTTTGGGAGTGCAGAGGGGATCAGGGCCTTGTGGTGGGGGTGCTGAGGGGATCTGGGCATTCTGTTGGGGGTGCTGGGCTTGTGGTGGGGGTGCTGAGGGGAGCTAGGTCTTGCACTGGGGGTGCTGGGCTTGTTGTGGGAGGGCTGGGCCTTGTTTTGGGAGTGCAGATGGGATCAGGGCCTTGTTTTGGGGGTGCGGAGGGGATCTGGGCCGTGTGTTTGTTGTGTGGGGTGTGTGGGAGTGCTGAGGGGATCTGGGGCTTGTTTTTGGGGTGCTGGGCTTGTGATGGAGGATGCTGAGGGGATCTGGGGCTTGTGTTGGGTGCGCTGGGCTTGTGGTGGACGTGCTGACGGGATCTGGGCATTGTGGTGGAGGTGCTGGGCTTGTCGTAGGGGTACTGAGGGGTCTGGGCCTTGTCTGGGGAGTGCTGGGCCTTGTGTTGGGGGTGCTGAGGGGATGTGGGCCTTGTTTCGGGGGAGTTGGTCTTGTAATGGGTTTGCTGAGGGGATCTGGGCCTTGTTTTGGGATTTGCTGAGGGGATCGGGGCATTGTGTTGGGGGTGCTGGGCTTGTTATGGGGGTGCAGAGGGGATCTGGGCTGTGTGTTTGTTGTGTTGGGCTTGTGGGAGTGCAGAGGGGATCTGGGTCTTGTTGTGGGGGTGTCGGGCTTGTCATGGGGGTACTGAGGGGTCTGGGCCTTGTCTTGGGAGTACTGGGCCTTGTGTTGGGGGTGAAGAGGAGATCTGGGCCGTGTGTTTGTTGTGTTGGGCTTGTGGGAGTGCTGAGGGGATCATTGGCTTGTTTTGGGGGTGCTGGGCTTGTCATGCAGGGTGCTAGCCTTGTTTTGGGGGTGCAGAGGGGAGCTTGGCATTGTGTTGGAGGTGCTGAGCCTTGTTTTTGGGGATCTGGGTGTTGTGTTGGGGGTGCTAGGCTTGTTTTCGGGCTGCTCAGTGGAGCTGAGTGTTGTGTTGGGGGTGCTAGTCTTGTCATGAAGGTACTGAACGGGATCGGGGCGTTGTGTTACGGGTGCTGGGCTTGTGGTCGGGCTACTGATGGGATCTGGGCCTTGTGTCGGGGGAGCTGGTCTTGTAATGGGTTTGCAGAGGGGATCTGGGCCTTGTTTTGGGGTTGCTGAGGGGATCGGGGCGTTGTGTTGGGGGTGCTGGGCGTGTTGTGCCAGTGCTGACGGGATCTGGGGCTTGTATTGGAGGTGTTGGGCCTGTTATGGGGGTGCAGAGGGGATCTGGGCATTGTTTGTTGTTTTGGGCTTGTGGGAGTGCAGAGGGCATCTGGGCTTGTCATGGGGGTGCTGAGGGGATCTGGACCTTCTTGTGGGGGTGTTGAGGGAATATGGGGCTTGTTTTCGAGGTGCTGGGCTTGTCATGCAGGCTGCTGGGCTTTTTGTGGAAGTGCAGAGGGGAGCTGGGCGTTGTGTTGGAGTTGCTGGGCTTTGTTTTAGGGGTGCTGAGGGGATGTGGGCCTTGTGTTGGGGGGGCTGGACTTGTCATAGTGGTGCTGAGGGGATCTGCTTGTTGTGTTGGGGGTGCTAGGTTTGTTTTCGGGCTGCTCAGTGGAGCGGAGCCTTGTGTTGCGGGTGCTGGGGTTGTCATGGTGGTGCTTAGGGGATCTGGGCGTTGTGCAGGAGGTGCTGAGCCTTTTGTTGCAAGTGCTAGGCTTGTCGCGGGGGTGCAGAGGGGATCTGGACCTTTCTTATGGGGCTGCTGGGCTTGTTTTGGGGGATCTGGGCCTTGTGTTGGGGGCGCTGGGCTTGTGGGTCTGCTGAGGGGATCTGGACATTGTGTTGGGACTGCTGGGCTTGTCATGCAGGGTGCTGAGGGGATCAGGGCCTTGTGTTGGGGAGAGAAAGGCTTGTTGTGGGGGTGCTGAGGAAAGCTAGGTCTTGTTTTCGGGGTGCTGGGCCTTGTTTTGGGAGTGCAGAGGGGATCAGGGCCTTGTTTTGGGGGTGCTGAGTAGATCTGGGCGGTGTGTTTGTTGTGTTGAGCTTGTGGGAGTGCTGAGGGCATCTCGAGCTTGTATTGGAGATGCTGGGCTAGACCTGGGGGTTGTAGAGGGGATCTGGGCCTTGTCTTGGAAAATCTGGGCGTTGTGTTGGGGGTGCTGGGCTTACTGGGGTGCTGAGGGGATCTGGGCGTTGTTGTGGGGGTGTTGGGCTTTGTTTTGGGGTTTCCGAGCAGATCTGTGCGTTGTGTTGGGGGTGCTGGGCTTGTCGTGGGGGTCCTGGGGGGATCTGGGCCTTGTATTTGGGGTGCTGGGTATGACCTGGGGTTTGTAGAGGGGATCTGGGCCTTGTTCCGGGGAGATCTGGGCGGTGCGTTGGGGGTGCTGAGGGGTTCTGGGCGTTGTGTTCCGGGTGCTGGGCTTATTGGCATCCTGAGGGGATCTGGGCGTTGTGTTGGGAGTGCAGAGGAGATCTGGGCTGTGTGTTTGTTGTGTTGGGCTTGTGGGAGTGCAGAGGGGATCTGGGCTTGTCATGGGGGTGCTGAGGGGATCTGGACCTTCTTGTGGGGGTGCTGAGGGAATATGGGGCTTGTTTTGAGGTGCTGGGCTTGTCATGCAGGCTGCTGGGCTTTTTGTGGAAGTGCAGAGGGGAGCTGGGCGTTGTGTTGGAGTTGCTGGGCCTTGTTTTGGGGGTGCTGAGGGGATGTGGGCCTTGTGTCGGGGGAGCTGGTCTTGTAATGGGTTTGCTGAGGGGATGTGGGCCTTGTTTTGGGGTTGCTAAGGGGATCTGGGGCATTGTGTTGGGGGTGCAGGGTTTGTGGTGGGGGTTCTGAGGGGATCGGGGCCTTGTATTGGGGGTGCTGGGCTTGTTATGGGGGTGCAGAGGGGATCTGGGCTGTGTGTTTGTTGTGTTGGGCTTGTGGGAGTGCTGAGGGGATCATTGGCTTGTTTTGGGGGTGCTGGGCTTGTGGTGGGGGTGCTGAGGCAATCTGGGCCTGTTTTTGAGGTGCTGGGCTTGTCATGCAGGGTGCTAGCCTTGTTTTGGGGGTGCAGAGGGGAGCTGGGCATTGTGTTGGAGGTGCTGGGCCTTGTTTTTGGGGATCTGGGTGTTGTGTTGGGGGTGCTAGGCTTGTTTTCGGGCTGCTCACTGGAGATGAGTGTTGTGTTGGGGGTGCTGGTCTTGTCATGAGGGTACTGAACGGGATCGGGACGTTGTGTTTGGGGTGCTGGGCTTGTGGTGGGGGTGCTGAGGGTATGTGGGCATTGTGTTTGGGGTGCTGGGCTTTGTTGTGGGGGTGCAGAGGGGATCTGGGCATTGTTTTTGAGGTGCTGGACTTGTCATAGTGGTGCTGAGGGGATCTGGGCTTGTGTTAGGGGTGCTGGGCATGTTGTGCGAGTGCGGAGGGGATCTGGGGCTTGTATTGGAGGTGTTGGGCCTATTATGGGTGTGCAGAGGGGATCTGGGCTGTGTGTTGTGTTGAGCTTGTGGGAGTGCAGAGGGGATCTGGGCTTGTTTTGGAGGTGCTGGGCTTGTGTTGCGGGGGCTGGGCTTTTTTTGGGGGGTGCAGAGGGGAGCTGGGCATTGTGTTGGAGGTGCTGGGCCTTGTTTTTGGGGATCTGGGTGTTGTGTTGGGGGTGCTAGGCTTGTTTTCGGGCTGCTCAGTGGAGCTGAGTGTTGTGTTGGGGGTGCTATTCTTGTCATGAGGGTACTGAACGGGATCGGGGCATTGTGTTTGGGGTGCTGGACTTGTGGTGGGGGTGCTGAGGGGATCTGGGCATTGTTTTGGAGGTGCTGGCCTTGTGGTGGGAGTGCCTAGGGGATCTGGGCTGCGTGTTGGGGGTTGCTCATGGGATCTGGGCATTGTGGTGGGGCTGCTGAGGGGATCTGGGGCTTGTTTTCGAGGTGCTGGGCTTGTCATGCAGGCTGCTGGGCTTTTTGTGGAAGTTCAGAGGGGAGCTGGGCGTTGTGTTGGAGCTGCTGGGCCTTGTTTTGGGGGTGCTGAGGGGATCTGGGCCTTGTTTTGGGGTTGCTGAGGGGATCGGGGCGTTGTGTTGGGGGTGCTGGGCTTGTGGTAGGGGTGCTGAGGGGATCTGGGCATTGCGTTGGGGGTGCAGGGCTTGTGGTGGGGTTGCTGAGGGGATCGGGACGTTGTTTTCGAGGTGCTGGGCTTGTAGTGGGGGTGCTGAGGGGATCTGGCCTTGTTTTCGACGTGCTGGGCCTTTTTTCCGTGGCGCAGAGGAGATCTGGGCATTGTGTTGGGGGTGGTGGGCCTTGTGTTCTGCTTGCAGCAGCGATCTGGAGCTGTCATGGGGGTGGAGAGGGGATCTGGGCTTGTATTTCGGGTGCTGGGTCTTTTTTTAGTGGGGGTGCTGAGGGGATCTGGGCATTGTTTTGGAGGTCTTGGGCTTGTCCTGGGTGTACTGAGTGGTCAGGGCCTTGTATTGCGGGTGCTGGGCTTGTTGTGGGGTTGCTGTGTGGATCTGGGCTGTGTGTTTGTTGTGTTGAGCTTGTGGGAGTGTTGAGGGGATCATGGGCTTGTTTTTGAGGTGTTGGGCTTGTGTTGCGGGTGCTGGGCTTGTTTTGGGGGTGCAGAGGGAAGCTGGGCATTGTGTTGGAGGTGCTGGGCCTTGTGTCGGGGGATCTGGGTGTTGTGTTGGGGGTGCTAGGCTTGTTTTCAGGCTGCTCAGTGGAGCTGGGTGTTGTGTTGGGGGTGCTAGTCTTGTCATGAGGGTACTGAACGGGATGTGGGCGTTGTGTTGGGGGTGCTGGACTTGTCATAGTGGTACTGAGGGGATCTGGGCGTTGCGTTGGGGGTGCAGAGGGGATCTCGGCGTTGTGGTGGGGCTGCTGAGGTGATCTGGGGCATTGTTTTGGAGGTGCGGGGCTTGTAGTGGGGGTGCTGAGGGGATCTGGCCATGTTTTCGAGGTGCTGGGCCTTTTTTCCGTGGTGTAGACGAGATCTGGGCGTTGTGTTGGGGGTGCTGGGCTTGTGGTGGGGGTGCTGAGGGGATCTGGGCGTTGTGTTGGGGGTGCTGAGGAGATCGGGGCCTTGTATTGGGTGTAGTGAGGGGATCAGGGGCTTGTTTTTGAGGTGCTGGATGTGTTTTGGGAGTGCAGAGGGGATCAGGGCCTTGTGGTGGGGGTGCTGAGGGGATCTGGGCGTTGTGTTGGGGGTGCTGGGCTTGTGGTGGGGGTGCTGAGGAGAGCTAGGTCTTGCACTGGGGGTGCTGGGCTTGTTGTGGGAGTGCTGGGCCTTGTTTTGGGAGTGCAGATGGGATCAGGGCCTTGTTTTGGGGGTGCGGAGGGGATCTGGGTGGTGTGTTTGTTGTGTTGGGCTTGGGGGAGTGCCGAGGGGGTCTGGGGCTTGTGTTGGGAGTGCTGGGCTTGTGGTGGGGGTGCTGAGGGGATCATGGGCTTGTTTTCGAGGTGCTGGGCTTGTCATGCAGGGTGCTAGCCTTGTTTTGGGGGTGCAGAGGGGAGCTGGGCATTGTGTTGGAGGTGCTGGGCCTTGTTTTTGGGGATCTGGGTGTTGTGTTGGGGGTGCTAGGCTTGTTTTCGGGCTGCTCACTGGAGATGAGTGTTGTGTTGGGGGTGCTGGTCTTGTCATGAGGGTACTGAACGGGATCGGGGCGTTGTGTTTGGGGTGCTGGGCTTGTGGTGGGGGTGCTGAGGGTATGTGGGCGTTGTGTTTGGGGTGCTGGGCTTTCTTGTGGGGGTGCAGAGGGGATCTGGGCATTGTTTTTGAAGTGCTGGGCTTTGTTGTGGGGGTGCCGAGGGGATCTGGGCATTGTTTTTGAGGTGCTGGACTTGTCATAGTGGTGCTGAGGGGATCTGGGCTTGTGTTAGGGGTGCTGGGCGTGTTGTGCGAGTGCGGAGGGGATCTGGGGCTTGTATTGGAGGTGTTGGGCCTGTTATGGGGGTGCAGAGGGGATCTGGGCTGTGTGTTTGTTGTGTTGAGCTTGTGGGAGTGTTGAGGGGATCTGGGCTTGTTTTGGAGGTGCTGGGCTTGTGTTGCGGGGGCTGGGCTTTTTTTGGGGGGTGCAGAGGGGAGCTGGGCATTGTGTTGGAGGTGCTGGGCCTTGTTTTTGGGGATCTGGGTGTTGTGTTGGGGGTGCTAGGCTTGTTTTCGGGCTGCTCAGTGGAGCTGAGTGTTGTGTTGGGGGTGCTATTCTTGTCATGAGGGTACTGAACGGGATCTGGGCATTGTGTTTGGGGTGCTGGACTTGTGGTGGGGGTGCAGAGGGGATCTGGGCATTGTTTTGGAGGTGCTGGCCTTGTGGTGGGAGTGCCTAGGGGATCTGGGCTGTGTGTTGGGGGTTGCTCATGGGATCTGGGCGTTGTGGTGGGGCTGCTGAGGGGATCTGGGGCTTGTTTTCGAGGTGCTGGGCTTGTCATGCAGGCTGCTGGGCTTTTTGTAGAAGTTCAGAGGGGAGCTGGGCGTTGTGTTGGAGCTGCTGGGCCTTGTTTTGGGGGTGCTGAGGGGATCTGGGCCTTGTTTTGGGGTTGCTGAGGGGATCGGGGCGTTGTGTTGGGGGTGCTGGGCTTGTGGTAGGGGTGCTGAGGGGATCTGGGCATTGCGTTGGGGGTGCAGGGCTTGTGGTGGGGTTGCTGAGGGGATCGGGATGTTGTTTTCGAGGTGCTGGGCTTGTAGTGGGGGTGCTGAGGGGATCTGGCCTTGTTTTGGGGTTGCTGAGGGGATCGGGGCGTTGTGTTGGGGGTGCTGGGCTTGTGGTAGGGGTGCTGAGGGGATCTGGGCATTGCGTTGGGGGTGCAGGGCTTGTGGTGGGGTTGCTGAGGGGATCGGGACGTTGTTTTCGAGGTGCTGGGCTTGTAGTGGGGGTGCTGAGGGGATCTGGCCTTGTTTTCGACGTGCTGGGCCTTTTTTCCGTGGCGCAGAGGAGATCTGGGCATTGTGTTGGGGGTGGTGGGCCTTGTGTTCTGCTTGCAGCAGCGATCTGGAGCTGTCATGGGGGTGGAGAGGGGATCTGGGCTTGTATTTCGGGTGCTGGGTCTTTTTTTAGTGGGGGTGCTGAGGGGATCTGGGCATTGTTTTGGAGGTCTTGGGCTTGTCCTGGGTGTACTGAGTGGTCAGGGCCTTGTATTGCGGGTGCTGGGCTTGTTGTGGGGTTGCTGTGTGGATCTGGGCTGTGTGTTTGTTGTGTTGAGCTTGTGGGAGTGTTGAGGGGATCATGGGCTTGTTTTTGAGGTGTTGGGCTTGTGTTGCGGGTGCTGGGCTTGTTTTGGGGGTGCAGAGGGAAGCTGGGCATTGTGTTGGAGGTGCTGGGCCTTGTGTCGGGGGATCTGGGTGTTGTGTTGGGGGTGCTAGGCTTGTTTTCGGGCTGCTCAGTGGAGCTGGGTGTTGTGTTGGGGGTGCTAGTCTTGTCATGAGGGTACTGAAGGGGATCTGGGCGTTGTGTTGGGGGTGCTGGGCTTGTGGTGGGGGTGCTGAGGGGATCTGGGTGTTGTGTTTGGGGTGCTGGTCTTTGTTGTGGAGGTGCTGAGGGGATCTGGGCCTTGTGTTGGGGGTGCTGGACTTGTCATAGTGGTGCTGAGGGGATCTGGGCATTGCGTTGGGGGTGCAGAGGGGATCTGGGCGTTGTGGTGGGGCTGCTGAGGGGATCTGGGGCATTGTTTTGGAGGTGCGGGGCTTGTAGTGGGGGTGCTGAGGGGATCAGGGGCTTGTTTTCGAGGTGCTGGATGTGTTTTGGGAGTGCAGAGGGGATCAGGGCCTTGTGGTGGGGGTGCTGAGGGGATCTGGGCGTTGTGTTGGGGGTGCTGGGCTTGTGGTGGGGGTGCTGAGGAGAGCTAGGTCTTGCACTGGGGGTGCTGGGCTTGTTGTGGGAGTGCTGGGCCTTGTTTTGGGAGTGCAGATGGGATCAGGGCCTTGTTTTGGGGGTGCGGAGGGGATCTGGGCCGTGTGTTTGTTGTGTGGGGCGTGTGGGAGTGCTGAGGGGATCTGGGCCTTGTTTTTGGGGTGCTGGGCTTGTGATGGAGGATGCTAAGGGGATCTGGGGCTTGTGTTGGGTGCGCTGGGCTTGTCGTGGACGTGCTGAGGGGATCTGGGCATTGTGGTGGAGGTGCTGGGCTTGTCATGGGGGTGCTGAGGGGAGCTGGGCATTGTGTTGGAGGTGCTGGGCCTTGTTTTTGGGGATCTGGGTGTTGTGTTGGGGGTGCTAGGCTTGTTTTCGGGCTGCTCAGTGGAGCTGGGTGTTGTGTTGGGGGTGCTAGTCTTGTCATGAGGGTACTGAACGGGATCTGGGCGTAGTGTTGGGGGTGCTGGGCTTGTTGTGGCTGTGCTTAGGGGGTCTGGGCTTTGTTTTCGAGGTGCTGGGCTTTGTTTTGGGGGTGCCGAGGGGATCTGGGGCTTGTGTTGTGGGTGCTGGGCTTGTCATAGTGGTGCTGAGGGGATCTGGGGCTTGTTTTAGGGGTGCTGGGCCTTTTTTCCGTGGTGCAGAGGAGATCTGGGGATTGTTTTCGAGATGCTGGGCTTGTGGTCGGGGTGCTGAGGGGGTCTGGGCATTGTGTTCGGCGTGCTGGGCTTGTAGTGGAGGTGCTGAAGGGATGTGGGGCTTGTTTTCAAGGTGCTGGGCCTTTTTTTGGTGGTGCAGAGGTTTATCAGGTACTTGTTTTGGAGATGTTGCGCTTGTAGTGGGGTTGCAGAGGGGATCTGGCCATTGCGTTGGGGGTGCAGAGGGGATCTGGGCCTTGTGTTGGGGGTGCTGGACTTCTCATAGGGGTGCTGAGGGGATCTGGGCTTGTGTTGGGGGTGCTGGGCGTGTTGTGCGAGTGCGGAGGGGATCTGGGGCTGGTATTGGAGGTGTTGGGTTTGTTATGGGGCTGCTGAGGGGCTAGTATTGGGGGTAGTGAGGGGATCAGAGGCTTGTTTTCGAGGTGCTGGATGTGTTTTGGGAGTGCAGAGGGGATCAGGGCCTTGTGGTGGGGGTGCTGAGGGGATCTGGGCTTTGTGTTGGGGGTGCTGGGCTTGTGGTGGGGGTGCTGAGGGGATCTGGGCGTTGTGTTGGGGGTGCTGGGCTTGTGGTGGGGGTGCTGAGGGGAGCTAGGTCTTGCACTGGGGGTGCTGGGCTTGTTGTGGGAGTGCTGGGCCTTGTTTTGGGAGTGCAGATGGGATCAGGGCTTTGTTTTGGGGGTGCGGAGGGGATCTGGGCCGTGTGTTTGTTGTGTGGGGCGTGTGGGAGTGCTGAGGGGATCTGGGCCTTGTTTTTGGGGTGCTGGGCTTGTGATGGAGGATGCTGAGGGGATCTGGGCCTTGTGTTGGGTGCGCTGGGCTTGTCGTGGACGTGCTGAGGGGATCTGGGCATTGTGGTGGAGGTGCTGGGCTTGTCATGGGGGTGCTGAGGGGAGCTGGGCATTGTGTTGGAGGTGCTGGGCCTTGTTTTTGGGGATCTGGGTGTTGTGTTGGGGGTGCTAGGCTTGTTTTCGGGCTGCTCAGTGGAGCTGGGTGTTGTGTTGGGGGTGCTAGTCTTGTCATGAGGGTACTGAACGGGATCTGGGCGTAGTGTTGGGGGTGCTGGGCTTGTTGTGGCTGTGCTTAGGGGGTCTGGGCTTTGTTTTCGAGGTGCTGGGCTTTGTTTTGGGGGTGCCGAGGGGATCTGGGGCTTGTGTTGTGGGTGCTGGGCTTGTCATAGTGGTGCTGAGGGGATCTGGGGCTTGTTTTAGGGGTGCTGGGCCTTTTTTCCGTGGTGCAGAGGAGATCTGGGGATTGTTTTCGAGATGCTGGGCTTGTGGTCGGGGTGCTGAGGGGGTCTGGGCATTGTGTTCGGCGTGCTGGGCTTGTAGTGGAGGTGCTGAAGGGATGTGGGGCTTGTTTTCAAGGTGCTGGGCCTTTTTTTGGTGGTGCAGAGGTTTATCAGGTACTTGTTTTGGAGATGTTGCGCTTGTGGTGGGGTTGCAGAGGGGATCTGGCCATTGCGTTGGGGGTGCAGAGGGGATCTGGGCCTTGTGTTGGGGGTGCTGGACTTCTCATAGGGGTGCTGAGGGGATCTGGGCTTGTGTTGGGGGTGCTGGGCGTGTTGTGCGAGTGCGGAGGGGATCTGGGGCTGGTATTGGAGGTGTTGGGTTTGTTATGGGGCTGCTGAGGGGCTAGTATTGGGGGTAGTGAGGGGATCAGAGGCTTGTTTTCGAGGTGCTGGATGTGTTTTGGGAGTGCAGAGGGGATCAGGGCCTTGTGGTGGGGGTGCTGAGGGGATCTGGGCGTTGTGTTGGGGGTGCTGGGCTTGTGGTGGGGGTGCTGAGGGGATCTGGGCGTTGTGTTGGGGGTGCTGGGCTTGTGGTGGGGGTGCTGAGGGGAGCTAGGTCTTGCACTGGGGGTGCTGGGCTTGTTGTGGGAGTGCTGGGCCTTGTTTTGGGAGTGCAGATGGGATCAGGGCCTTGTTTTGGGGGTGCGGAGGGGATCTGGGCCGTGTGTTTGTTGTGTGGGGCGTGTGGGAGTGCTGAGGGGATCTGGGCCTTGTTTTTGGGGTGCTGGGCTTGTGATGGAGGATGCTGAGGGGATCTGGGCCTTGTGTTGGGGGTGCTGGGCGTGTTGTGCGAGTGCGGAGGGGATCTGGGGCTTGTGTTGGGTGCGCTGGGCTTGTCGTGGACGTGCTGAGGGGATCTGGGCATTGTGGTGGAGGTGCTGGGCTTGTCGTAGGGGTACTGAGGGGTCTGGGCCTTGTCTGGGGAGTGCTGGGCCTTGTGTTGGGGGTGCTGAGGGGATGTGGGCCTTGTGTCGGGGGAGCTGGTCTTGTAATGGGTTTGCTGAGGGGATCTGGGCCTTTTTTGGGGGTTCTGAGGGGATCTGGGGCATTGTGTTGGGGGTGCTGGGCTTGTTATGGGGGTGCAGAGGGGATCTGGGCTGTGTGTTTGTTGTGTTGGGCTTGTGGGAGTGCAGAGGGGATCTGGGCTTGTCATGGGGGTGCTGAGGGGATCTGGACCGTCTTGTGGGGGTGTTGAGGGAATATGGGGCTTGTTTTCGTGGTGTTGGGCTTGTCATGCAGGCTGCTGGGCTTTTTGTGGAAGTGCAGAGGCGAGCTGGGTGTTGTGTTGGAGTTGGTGGGCCTTGTTTTGGGGGTGCTGAGGGGATCTGGGCCTTGTGTCGGGGGAGCTGGTCTTGTAATGGGTTTGCTGAGGGGATCTGGGCCTTGTTTTGGGGTTGCTGAGGGGATCGGGGCATTGTGTTGGGGGTGCTGGGCTTGTAGTGGCGGTGCTGAGGGGATCTGGCCATGTTTTCGAGGTGCTGGGCCTTTTTTTCCGTGGTGCAGAGGAAATCTGGGCATTGTGTTGGGGGTGCTGGGCTTGTGGTGGGGGTGCAGAGGGGATCTGGGCGTTGTGTTGGGGGTGCTGAGGAGATTGGGGCCTTGTATTGGGGGTAGTGAGGGGATCAGGGGCTTGTTTTCGAGGTGCTGGATGTGTTTTGGGAGTGCAGAGGGGATCAGGGCCTTGTGGTGGGGGTGCTGAGGGGATCTGGGCGTTGTGTTGGGGGTGCTGGGCTTGTGGTGGGGGTGCTGAGGGGATCTGGGCATTGTTTTTGAAGTGCTGGGCTTTGTTGTGGGGGTGCAGAGGGGATCTGGGCCTTGTGTCGGGGGAGCTGGTCTTGTAATGGGTTTGCTGAGGGGATGTGGGCCTTGTTTTGGGGTTGCTGAGGGGATCGGGGCATTGTGTTGGGGGTGCAGGGCTTGTGGTAGGGGTGCTGAGGGGATCTGGGCATTGTGTTGGGGGTGCAGGGCTTGTGGTGCGGCTGCTGAGGTGATCGGGGCATTGTTTTGGAGGTGCGGGGCTTGTAGTGGGGGTGCTGAGGGGATCTGGCCATGTTTTCGAGGTGCGGGGCCTTTTTTTCCGTGGTGCAGAGGAAATCTGGGCATTGTGTTGGGGGTGCTGGGCTTGTGGTGGGGGTGCAGAGGGGATCTGGGCGTTGTGGTGGGGGTGCTCAGGAGATCGGGGCCTTGTATTGGGGGTAGTGAGGGGATCAGGGGCTTGTTTTCGAGGTGCTGGATGTGTTTTGGGAGTGCAGAGGGGATCAGGGCCTTGTGGTGGGGGTGCTGAGGGGATCTGGGCGTTGTGTTGGGGGTGCTGGGCTTGTGGTGGGGGTGCTGAGGAGAGCTAGGTCTTGCACTGGGGGTGCTGGGCTTGTTGTGGGCAGTGCTGGGCTAGTGGTGGGTGTGCAGAGGGGATCTGGGTCTTGTTGTGGGGGTGTCGGGCTTGTCATGGGGGTACTGAGGGGTCTAGGCCTTGTCTTGGGAGTACTGGGCCTTGTGTTGGGGGTGAAGAGGAGATCTGGGCCGTGTGTTTGTTGTGTTTGGCTTGGGGAAGTGCAGAGGGGATCTGGGCTTGTGGTGGGGGTGCTGAGGAGAGCTAGGTCTTGCACTGGGGGTGCTGGGCTTGTTGTGGGAGGGCTGGGCCTTGTTTTGGGAGTGCAGATGGGATCAGGGCCTTGTTTTGGGGGTGCGGAGGGGATCTGGGCCGTGTGTTTGTTGTGTGGGGCGTGTGGGAGTGCTGAGGGGATCTGGGCCTTGTTTTTGGGGTGCTGGGCTTGTGATGGAGGATGCTGAGGGGATCTGGGGCTTGTGTTGGGTGCGCTGGGCTTGTCGTGGACGTGCTGAGGGGATCTGGGCATTGTGGTGGAGGGGTTGGGCTTGTCGTAGGGGTACTGAGGGGTCTGGGCCTTGTCTGGGGAGTGCTGGGCCTTGTGTTGGGGGTGCTGAGGGGATGTGGGCCTTGTGTCGGGGGAGCTGGTCTTGTAATGGGTTTGCTGAGGGATCTGGGCCTTTTTTGGGGGTTCTGAGGGGATCTGGGGCATTGTGTTGGGGGTGCTGGGCTTGTTATGGGGGTGCAGAGGGGATCTGGGCTGTGTGTTTGTTGTGTTGGGCTTGTGGGAGTGCAGAGGGGATCTGGGCTTGTCATGGGGGTGCTGAGGGGATCTGGACCGTCTTGTGGGGGTGTTGAGGGAATATGGGGCTTGTTTTCGTGGTGTTGGGCTTGTCATGCAGGCTGCTGGGCTTTTTGTGGAAGTGCAGAGGCGAGCTGGGTGTTGTGTTGGAGTTGCTGGGCCTTGTTTTGGGGGTGCTGAGGGGATGTGGGCCTTGTGTCGGGGGAGCTGGTCTTGTAATGGGTTTGCTGAGGGGATCTGGGCCTTGTTTTGGGGTTGCTGAGGGGATCTGGGCATTGCGTTGGGGGTGCAGGGCTTGTGGTAGGGGTGCTGAGGTGATCGGGGCATTGTTTTGGAGGTGCGGGGCTTGTAATGGGGGTGCTGAGGGGATCTGGCCATGTTTTCGAGGTGCTGGGCTTGTCATGCAGGGTGCTAGCCTTGTTTTGGGGGTGCAGAGGGGATCTGGGCATTGTGTTGGGGGTGCTGGTCTTGTGGTGGGGGTGCTGAGGGGATCTGGGCATTGTTTTTGAAGTGCTGGGCTTTGTTGTGGGGGTGCAGAGGGGATCTGGGCCTTGTGTTGGGGGAGCTGGTCTTGTAATGGGTTTGCTGAGGGGATCTGGGCCTTGTTTTCGGGTTGTTGAGGGGATCGGGGCATTGTGTTGGGGGTGCTGGGCTTGTGGTAGGGGTGCTGAGGGGATCTGGGCATTGCGTTGGGGGTGCAGGGCTTGTGGTGCGGCTGCTGAGGTGATCGGGGCATTGTTTTGGAGGTGCGGGGCTTGTAGTGGCGGTGCTGAGGGGATCTGGCCATGTTTTCGAGGTGCTGGGCCTTTTTTTCCGTGGTGCAGAGGAAATCTGGGCATTGTGTTGGGGGTGCTGGGCTTGTGGTGGGGGTGCAGAGGGGATCTGGGCGTTGTGTTGGGGGTGCTGAGGAGATTGGGGCCTTGTATTGGGGGTAGTGAGGGGATCAGGGGCTTGTTTTCGAGGTGCTGGATGTGTTTTGGGAGTGCAGAGGGGATCAGGGCCTTGTGGTGGGGGTGCTGAGGGGATCTGGGCGTTGTGTTGGGGGTGCTGGGCTTGTGGTGGGGGTGCTGAGGGGATCTGGGCATTGTTTTTGAAGTGCTGGGCTTTGTTGTGGGGGTGCAGAGGGGATCTGGGCCTTGTGTCGGGGGAGCTGGTCTTGTAATGGGTTTGCTGAGGGGATGTGGGCCTTGTTTTGGGGTTGCTGAGGGGATCGGGGCATTGTGTTGGGGGTGCAGGGCTTGTGGTAGGGGTGCTGAGGGGATCTGGGCATTGTGTTGGGGGTGCAGGGCTTGTGGTGCGGCTGCTGAGGTGATCGGGGCATTGTTTTGGAGGTGCGGGGCTTGTAGTGGGGGTGCTGAGGGGATCTGGCCATGTTTTCGAGGTGCGGGGCCTTTTTTTCCGTGGTGCAGAGGAAATCTGGGCATTGTGTTGGGGGTGCTGGGCTTGTGGTGGGGGTGCAGAGGGGATCTGGGCGTTGTGGTGGGGGTGCTCAGGAGATCGGGGCCTTGTATTGGGGGTAGTGAGGGGATCAGGGGCTTGTTTTCGAGGTGCTGGATGTGTTTTGGGAGTGCAGAGGGGATCAGGGCCTTGTGGTGGGGGTGCTGAGGGGATCTGGGCGTTGTGTTGGGGGTGCTGGGCTTGTGGTGGGGGTGCTGAGGAGAGCTAGGTCTTGCACTGGGGGTGCTGGGCTTGTTGTGGGCAGTGCTGGGCTAGTGGTGGGTGTGCAGAGGGGATCTGGGTCTTGTTGTGGGGGTGTCGGGCTTGTCATGGGGGTACTGAGGGGTCTAGGCCTTGTCTTGGGAGTACTGGGCCTTGTGTTGGGGGTGAAGAGGAGATCTGGGCCGTGTGTTTGTTGTGTTTGGCTTGGGGAAGTGCAGAGGGGATCTGGGCTTGTGGTGGGGGTGCTGAGGAGAGCTAGGTCTTGCACTGGGGGTGCTGGGCTTGTTGTGGGAGGGCTGGGCCTTGTTTTGGGAGTGCAGATGGGATCAGGGCCTTGTTTTGGGGGTGCGGAGGGGATCTGGGCCGTGTGTTTGTTGTGTGGGGCGTGTGGGAGTGCTGAGGGGATCTGGGCCTTGTTTTTGGGGTGCTGGGCTTGTGATGGAGGATGCTGAGGGGATCTGGGGCTTGTGTTGGGTGCGCTGGGCTTGTCGTGGACGTGCTGAGGGGATCTGGGCATTGTGGTGGAGGGGTTGGGCTTGTCGTAGGGGTACTGAGGGGTCTGGGCCTTGTCTGGGGAGTGCTGGGCCTTGTGTTGGGGGTGCTGAGGGGATGTGGGCCTTGTGTCGGGGGAGCTGGTCTTGTAATGGGTTTGCTGAGGGATCTGGGCCTTTTTTGGGGGTTCTGAGGGGATCTGGGGCATTGTGTTGGGGGTGCTGGGCTTGTTATGGGGGTGCAGAGGGGATCTGGGCTGTGTGTTTGTTGTGTTGGGCTTGTGGGAGTGCAGAGGGGATCTGGGCTTGTCATGGGGGTGCTGAGGGGATCTGGACCGTCTTGTGGGGGTGTTGAGGGAATATGGGGCTTGTTTTCGTGGTGTTGGGCTTGTCATGCAGGCTGCTGGGCTTTTTGTGGAAGTGCAGAGGCGAGCTGGGTGTTGTGTTGGAGTTGGTGGGCCTTGTTTTGGGGGTGCTGAGGGGATCTGGGCCTTGTGTCGGGGGAGCTGGTCTTGTAATGGGTTTGCTGAGGGGATCTGGGCCTTGTTTTGGGGTTGCTGAGGGGATCTGGGCATTGCGTTGGGGGTGCAGGGCTTGTGGTAGGGGTGCTGAGGTGATCGGGGCATTGTTTTGGAGGTGCGGGGCTTGTAATGGGGGTGCTGAGGGGATCTGGCCATGTTTTCGAGGTGCTGGGCTTGTCATGCAGGGTGCTAGCCTTGTTTTGGGGGTGCAGAGGGGATCTGGGCATTGTGTTGGGGGTGCTGGTCTTGTGGTGGGGGTGCTGAGGGGATCTGGGCATTGTTTTTGAAGTGCTGGGCTTTGTTGTGGGGGTGCAGAGGGGATCTGGGCCTTGTGTTGGGGGAGCTGGTCTTGTAATGGGTTTGCTGAGGGGATCTGGGCCTTGTTTTCGGGTTGTTGAGGGGATCGGGGCATTGTGTTGGGGGTGCTGGGCTTGTGGTAGGGGTGCTGAGGGGATCTGGGCATTGCGTTGGGGGTGCAGGGCTTGTGGTGCGGCTGCTGAGGTGATCGGGGCATTGTTTTGGAGGTGCGGGGCTTGTAGTGGCGGTGCTGAGGGGATCTGGCCATGTTTTCGAGGTGCTGGGCCTTTTTTTCCGTGGTGCAGAGGAAATCTGGGCATTGTGTTGGGGGTGCTGGGCTTGTGGTGGGGGTGCAGAGGGGATCTGGGCGTTGTGTTGGGGGTGCTGAGGAGATTGGGGCCTTGTATTGGGGGTAGTGAGGGGATCAGGGGCTTGTTTTCGAGGTGCTGGATGTGTTTTGGGAGTGCAGAGGGGATCAGGGCCTTGTGGTGGGGGTGCTGAGGGGATCTGGGCGTTGTGTTGGGGGTGCTGGGCTTGTGGTGGGGGTGCTGAGGAGAGCTAGGTCTTGCACTGGGGGTGCTGGGCTTGTTGTGGGAGGGCTGGGCCTTGTTTTGGGAGTGCAGATGGGATCAGGGCCTTGTTTTGGGGGTGCGGAGGGGATCTGGGCCGTGTGTTTGTTGTGTGGGGCGTGTGGGAGTGCTGAGGGGATCTGGGCCTTGTTTTTGGGGTGCTGGGCTTGTGATGGAGGATGCTAAGGGGATCTGGGCCTTGTGTTGGGTGCGCTGGGCTTGTCGTGGACGTGCTGAGGGGATCTGGGCATTGTGGTGGAGGGGTTGGGCTTGTCGTAGGGGTACTGAGGGGTCTGGGCCTTGTCTGGGGAGTGCTGGGCCTTGTGTTGGGGGTGCTGAGGGGATGTGGGCCTTGTGTCGGGGGAGCTGGTCTTGTAATGGGTTTGCTGAGGGATCTGGGCCTTTTTTGGGGGTTCTGAGGGGATCTGGGGCATTGTGTTGGGGGTGCTGGGCTTGTTATGGGGGTGCAGAGGGGATCTGGGCTGTGTGTTTGTTGTGTTGGGCTTGTGGGAGTGCAGAGGGGATCTGGGCTTGTCATGGGGGTGCTGAGGGGATCTGGACCGTCTTGTGGGGGTGTTGAGGGAATATGGGGCTTGTTTTCGTGGTGTTGGGCTTGTCATGCAGGCTGCTGGGCTTTTTGTGGAAGTGCAGAGGCGAGCTGGGTGTTGTGTTGGAGTTGCTGGGCCTTGTTTTGGTGGTGCTGAGGGGATGTGGGCCTTGTGTCGGGGGAGCTGGTCTTATAATGGGTTTGCTGAGGGGATGTGGGCCGTGTTTTGGGGTTCTGAGGGGATCGGGGCATTGTGTTGGGGGTGCAGGGCTTGTGGTAGGGGTGCTGAGGTGATCGGGGCATTGTTTTGGAGGTGCGGGGTTTGTAGTGGGGGTGCTGAGGGGATCTGGCCATGTTTTCGAGGTGCTGGGCTTGTCATGCAGGGTGCTAGCCTTGTTTTGGGGGTGCAGAGGGGATCTGGGCATTGTGTTGGGGGTGCTGGTCTTGTGGTGGGGGTGCTGAGGGGATCTGGGCATTGTTTTTGAAGTGCTGGGCTTTGTTGTGGGGGTGCAGAGGGGATCTGGGCCTTGTGTTGGGGGAGCTGGTCTTGTAATGGGTTTGCTGAGGGGATCTGGGCCTTTTTTGGGGGTTCTGAGGGGATCTGGGGCATTGTGTTGGGGGTGCTGGGCTTGTTATGGGGGTGCAGAGGGGATCTGGGCTGTGTGTTTGTTGTGTTGGGCTTGTGGGAGTGCAGAGGGGATCTGGGCTTGTCATGGGGGTGCTGAGGGGATCTGGACCGTCTTGTGGGGGTGTTGAGGGAATATGGGGCTTGTTTTCGTGGTGTTGGGCTTGTCATGCAGGCTGCTGGGCTTTTTGTGGAAGTGCAGAGGCGAGCTGGGTGTTGTGTTGGAGTTGCTGGGCCTTGTTTTGGGGGTGCTGAGGGGATGTGGGCCTTGTGTCGGGGGAGCTGGTCTTGTAATGGGTTTGCTGAGGGGATCTGGGCCTTGTTTTGGGGTTCTGAGGGGATCTGGGGCATTGTGTTGGGGGTGCTGGGCTTGTGGTAGGGGTGCTGAGGGGATCTGGGCATTGCGTTGGGGGTGCAGGGCTTGTGGTGCGGCTGCTGAGGTGATCGGGGCATTGTTTTGGAGGTGCGGGGCTTGTAGTGGGGGTGCTGAGGGGATGTGGCCATGTTTTCGAGGTGCGGGGCCTTTTTTTCCGTGGTGCAGAGGAAATCTGGGCAATGTGTTGGGGGTGCTGGGCTTGTGGTGGGGGTGCAGAGGGGATCTGGGCGTTGTGGTGGGGGTGCTCAGGAGATCGGGGCCTTGTATTGGGGGTAGTGAGGGGATCAGGGGCTTGTTTTCGAGGTGCTAGATGTGTTTTGGGAGTGCAGAGGGGATCAGGGCCTTGTGGTGGGGGTGCTGAGGGGATCTGGGCGTTGTGTTGGGGGTGCTGGGCTTGTGGTGGGGGTGCTGAGGAGAGCTAGGTCTTGCACTGGGGGTGCTGGGCTTGTTGTGGGCAGTGCTGGGCTAGTGGTGGGTGTGCAGAGGGGATCTGGGTCTTGTTGTGGGGGTGTCGGGCTTGTCATGGGGGTACTGAGGGGTCTAGGCCTTGTCTTGGGAGTACTGGGCCTTTTGTTGGGGGTGAAGAGGAGATCTGGGCTGTGTGTTTGTTGTGTTGGGCTTGGGGAAGTGCAGAGGGGATCTGGGCTTGTGGTGGGGGTGCTGAGGAGAGCTAGGTCTTGCACTGGGGGTGCTGGGCTTGTTGTGGGAGGGCTGGGCCTTGTTTTGGGAGTGCAGATGGGATCAGGGCCTTGTTTTGGGGGTGCGGAGGGGATCTGGGCCGTGTGTTTGTTGTGTGGGGCGTGTGGGAGTGCTGAGGGGATCTGGGCCTTGTTTTTGGGGTGCTGGGCTTGTGATGGAGGATGCTGAGGGGATCTGGGGCTTGTGTTGGGTGCGCTGGGCTTGTCGTGGACGTGCTGAGGGGATCTGGGCATTGTGGTGGAGGGGTTGGGCTTGTCGTAGGGGTACTGAGGGGTCTGGGCCTTGTCTGGGGAGTGCTGGGCCTTGTGTTGGGGGTGCTGAGGGGATGTGGGCCTTGTGTCGGGGGAGCTGGTCTTGTAATGGGTTTGCTGAGGGATCTGGGCCTTTTTGGGGGGTTCTGAGGGGATCTGGGGCATTGTGTTGGGGGTGCTGGGCTTGTTATGGGGGTGCAGAGGGGATCTGGGCTGTGTGTTTGTTGTGTTGGGCTTGTGGGAGTGCAGAGGGGATCTGGGCTTGTCATGGGGGTGCTGAGGGGATCTGGACCGTCTTGTGGGGGTGTTGAGGGAATATGGGGCTTGTTTTCGTGGTGTTGGGCTTGTCATGCAGGCTGCTGGGCTTTTTGTGGAAGTGCAGAGGCGAGCTGGGTGTTGTGTTGGAGTTGGTGGGCCTTGTTTTGGGGGTGCTGAGGGGATCTGGGCCTTGTGTCGGGGGAGCTGGTCTTATAATGGGTTTGCTGAGGGGATGTGGGCCTTGTTTTGGGGTTGCTGAGGGGATCGGGGCATTGTGTTGGGGGTGCAGGGCTTGTGGTAGGGGTGCTGAGGTGATCGGGGCATTGTTTTGGAGGTGCGGGGTTTGTAGTGGGGGTGCTGAGGGGATCTGGCCATGTTTTCGAGGTGCTGGGCTTGTCATGCAGGGTGCTAGCCTTGTTTTGGGGGTGCAGAGGGGATCTGGGCATTGTGTTGGGGGTGCTGGGCTTGTGGTGGGGGTGCTGAGGGGATCTGGGCATTGTTTTTGAAGTGCTGGGCTTTGTTGTGGGGGTGCAGAGGGAATCTGGGCCTTGTGTTGGGGGAGCTGGTCTTGTAATGGGTTTGCTGAGGGGATCTGGGCCTTGTTTTGGGGTTGTTGAGGGGATCGGGGCATTGTGTTGGGGGTGCTGGGCTTGTTATGGGGGTGCAGAGGGGATCTGGGCTGTGTGTTTGTTGTGTTGGGCTTGTGGGAGTGCAGAGGGGATCTGGGCTTGTCATGGGGGTGCTGAGGGGATCTGGACCGTCTTGTGGGGGTGTTGAGGGAATATGGGGCTTGTTTTCGTGGTGTTGGGCTTGTCATGCAGGCTGCTGGGCTTTTTGTGGAAGTGCAGAGGCGAGCTGGGTGTTGTGTTGGAGTTGCTGGGCCTTGTTTTGGGGGTGCTGAGGGGATGTGGGCCTTGTGTCGGGGGAGCTGGTCTTGTAATGGGTTTGCTGAGGGGATGTGGGCCTTGTTTTGGGGTTCTGAGGGGATCTGGGGCATTGTGTTGGGGGTGCAGGGCTTGTGGTAGGGGTGCTGAGGGGATCTGGGCATTGCGTTGGGCGTGCAGGGCTTGTGGTGCGGCTGCTGAGGTGATCGGGGCATTGTTTTGGAGGTGCGGGGCTTGTAGTGGGGGTGCTGAGGGGATCTGGCCATGTTTTCGAGGTGCTGGGCCTTTTTTTCCGTGGTGCAGAGGAAATCTGGGCATTGTGTTGGGGGTGCTGGGCTTGTGGTGGGGGTGCAGAGGGGATCTGGGCGTTGTGTTGGGGGTGCTGAGGAGATTGGGGCCTTGTATTGGGGGTAGTGAGGGGATCAGGGGCTTGTTTTCGAGGTGCTGGATGTGTTTTGGGAGTGCAGAGGGGATCAGGGCCTTGTGGTGGGGGTGCTGAGGGGATCTGGGCGTTGTGTTGGGGGTGCTGGGCTTGTGGTGGGGGTGCTGAGGAGAGCTAGGTCTTGCACTGGGGGTGCTGGGCTTGTTGTGGGAGGGCTGGGCCTTGTTTTGGGAGTGCAGATGGGATCAGGGCCTTGTTTTGGGGGTGCGGAGGGGATCTGGGCCGTGTGTTTGTTGTGTGGGGCGTGTGGGAGTGCTGAGGGGATCTGGGCCTTGTTTTTGGGGTGCTGGGCTTGTGATGGAGGATGCTGAGGGGATCTGGGGCTTGTGTTGGGTGCGCTGGGCTTGTCGTGGACGTGCTGAGGGGATCTGGGCATTGTGGTGGAGGGGTTGGGCTTGTCGTAGGGGTACTGAGGGGTCTGGGCCTTGTCTGGGGAGTGCTGGGCCTTGTGTTGGGGGTGCTGAGGGGATGTGGGCCTTGTGTCGGGGGAGCTGGTCTTGTAATGGGTTTGCTGAGGGATCTGGGCCTTTTTTGGGGGTTCTGAGGGGATCTGGGGCATTGTGTTGGGGGTGCTGGGCTTGTTATGGGGGTGCAGAGGGGATCTGGGCTGTGTGTTTGTTGTGTTGGGCTTGTGGGAGTGCAGAGGGGATCTGGGCTTGTCATGGGGGTGCTGAGGGGATCTGGACCGTCTTGTGGGGGTGTTGAGGGAATATGGGGCTTGTTTTCGTGGTGTTGGGCTTGTCATGCAGGCTGCTGGGCTTTTTGTGGAAGTGCAGAGGCGAGCTGGGTGTTGTGTTGGAGTTGCTGGGCCTTGTTTTGGGGGTGCTGAGGGGATCTGGGCCTTGTGTCGGGGGAGCTGGTCTTATAATGGGTTTGCTGAGGGGATGTGGGCCTTGTTTTGGGGTTGCTGAGGGGATCGGGGCATTGTGTTGGGGGTGCAGGGCTTGTGGTAGGGGTGCTGAGGTGATCGGGGCATTGTTTTGGAGGTGCGGGGCTTGTAGTGGGGGTGCTGAGGGGATCTGGCCATGTTTTTGAGGTGCTGGGCTTGTCATGCAGGGTGCTAGCCTTGTTTTGGGGGTGCAGAGGGGATCTGGGCATTGTGTTGGGGGTGCTGGGCTTGTGGTGGGGGTGCTGAGGGGATCTGGGCATTGTTTTTGAAGTGCTGGGCTTTGTTGTGGGGGTGCAGAGGGGATCTGGGCCTTGTGTTGGGGGAGCTGGTCTTGTAATGGGTTTGCTGAGGGGATCTGGGCCTTGTTTTGGGGTTGTTGAGGGGATCGGGGCATTGTGTTGGGGGTGCTGGGCTTGTTATGGGGGTGCTGAGGGGATCTGGGCTGTGTGTTTGTTGTGTTGGGCTTGTGGGAGTGCAGAGGGGATCTGGGCTTGTCATGGGGGTGCTGAGGGGATCTGGACCGTCTTGTGGGGGTGTTGAGGGAATATGGGGCTTGTTTTCGTGGTGTTGGGCTTGTCATGCAGGCTGCTGGGCTTTTTGTGGAAGTGCAGAGGCGAGCTGGGTGTTGTGTTGGAGTTGCTGGGCCTTGTTTTGGGGGTGCTGAGGGGATGTGGGCCTTGTGTCGGGGAGCTGGTCTTGTAATGGGTTTGCTGAGGGGATCTGGGCCTTGTTTTGGGGTTCTGAGGGGATTGGGGCATTGTGTTGGGGGTGCTGGGCTTGTGGTAGGGGTGCTGAGGGGATCTGGGCATTGTGTTGGGGGTGCAGGGCTTGTGGTGCGGCTGCTGAGGTGATCGGGGCATTGTTTTGGAGGTGCGGGGCTTGTAGTGGGGGTGCTGAGGGGATCTGGCCATGTTTTCGAGGTGCGGGGCCTTTTTTTCCGTGGTGCAGAGGAAATCTGGGCATTGTGTTGGGGGTGCTGGGCTTGTGGTGGGGGTGCAGAGGGGATCTGGGCTTTGTGTTGGGGGTGCTGAGGAGATCGGGGCCTTGTATTGGGGGTAGTGAGGGGATCAGGGGCTTGTTTTCGAGGTGCTGGATGTGTTTTGGGAGTGCAGAGGGGATCAGGGCCTTGTGGTGGGGGTGCTGAGGGGATCTGGGCATTGTGTTGGGGGTGCTGAGGGGATCGGGGCATTGTGTTGGGGGTGCTGGGTGTTGTTTTTGGACTGCTGGGCTTGTGGTGGGGATGCTGAGGTGATTTAGGCCCTGTTTTTGTTGTGTGGGGCGTGTGGGAGTGCCTAGGGGATCTGGGCTGTGTGTCGGGGGTGCTCAGGGGATCTGGGCGTTGTGTTTGTTGTGTTGAGCTTGTGGGAGTGCTGAGGGGATCTGGGGCTTGTTGTGGGGGTGCTGAGGGGATCAGGGCATGGTGTCGGAAGTGTTGGGCTTGTCATCGGGGTACTGAGGGGTCTGGGCCTTGTCTTGGGTGTGCTGGGCCTTGTGTTGGGGCTTGTCGAGGGGATGTGGGCGGTGTGTTTGTTGAGTTGGGCTTGGGGGAGTGCTGAGGGGATGATGGGCTTGTTTTGGGGGTGCTGGGCTTGTGGTGGGGGTGCTGAGGGGATCTGGGCATTGTTTTTGAAGTGCTGGGCTTTGTTGTGGGGGTGCAGAGGGGATCTGGGCCTTGTGTCGGGGGAGCTGGTCTTGTAATGGGTTTGCTGAGGGGATCTGGGCCTTGTTTTGGGGTTGTTGATGGGATCGGGGCATTGTGTTGGGGGTGCTGGGCTTGTTATGGGGGTGCAGAGGGGATCTGGGCTGTGTGTTTGTTGTGTTGGGCTTGTGGGAGTGCAGAGGGGATCTGGGCTTGTCATGGGGGTGCTGAGGGGATCTGGACCGTCTTGTGGGGGTGTTGAGGGAATATGGGGCTTGTTTTCATGGTGTTGGGCTTGTCATGCAGGCTGCTGGGCTTTTTGTGGAAGTGCAGAGGCGAGCTGGGTGTTGTGTTGGAGTTGGTGGGCCTTGTTTTGGGGGTGCTGAGGGGATGTGGGCCTTGTGTCGGGGAGCTGGTCTTGTAATGGGTTTGCTGAGGGGATCTGGGCCTTGTTTTGGGGTTCTGAGGGGATTGGGGCATTGTGTTGGGGGTGCTGGGCTTGTGGTAGGGGTGCTGAGGGGATCTGGGCATTGTGTTGGGGGTGCAGGGCTTGTGGTGCGGCTGCTGAGGTGATCGGGGCATTGTTTTGGAGGTGCGGGGCTTGTAGTGGGGGTGCTGAGGGGATCTGGCCATGTTTTCGAGGTGCGGGGCCTTTTTTTCCGTGGTGCAGAGGAAATCTGGGCATTGTGTTGGGGGTGCTGGGCTTGTGGTGGGGGTGCAGAGGGGATCTGGGCTTTGTGTTGGGGGTGCTCAGGAGATCGGGGCCTTGTATTGGGGGTAGTGAGGGGATCAGGGGCTTGTTTTCGAGGTGCTGGATGTGTTTTGGGAGTGCAGAGGGGATCAGGGCCTTGTGGTGGGGGTGCTGAGGGGATCTGGGCATTGTGTTGGGGGTGCTGAGGGGATCGGGGCATTGTGTTGGGGGTGCTGGGTGTTGTTTTTGGACTGCTGGGCTTGTGGTGGGGATGCTGAGGTGATTTAGGCCCTGTTTTTGTTGTGTGGGGCGTGTGGGAGTGCCTAGGGGATCTGGGCTGTGTGTCGGGGGTGCTCAGGGGATCTGGGCGTTGTGTTTGTTGTGTTGAGCTTGTGGGAGTGCTGAGGGGATCTGGGGCTTGTTGTGGGGGTGCTGAGGGGATCAGGGCATGGTGTCGGAAGTGTTGGGCTTGTCATCGGGGTACTGAGGGGTCTGGGCCTTGTCTTGGGTGTGCTGGGCCTTGTGTTGGGGCTTGTCGAGGGGATGATGGGCTTGTTTTGGGGGTGCTGGGCTTGTGGTGGGGGTGCTGAGGGGATCTGGGCATTGTTTTTGAAGTGCTGGGCTTTGTTGTGGGGGTGCAGAGGGGATCTGGGCCTTGTGTCGGGGGAGCTGGTCTTGTAATGGGTTTGCTGAGGGGATCTGGGCCTTGTTTTGGGGCTGCTGAGGGGATCGGGGCATTGTGTTGGGGGTGCTGGGCTTGTGGTAGGGGTGCTGAGGGGATCTGGGCATTGCGTTGGGGGTGCAGGGCTTGTGGTGGGGCTGCTGAGGTGATCGGGGCATTGTTTTGGAGGTGCGGGGCTTGTAGTGGGGGTGCTGAGGGGATCTGGCCATGTTTTCGAGGTGCTGGGCCTTTTTTTCCGTGGTGCAGAGGAAATCTGGGCATTGTGTTGGGGGTGCTGGGCTTGTGGTGGGGGTGCAGAGGGGATCTGGGCTTTGTGTTGGGGGTGCTCAGGAGATCGGGGCCTTGTATTGGGGGTAGTGAGGGGATCAGGGGCTTGTTTTCGAGGTGCTGGATGTGTTTTGGGAGTGCAGAGGGGATCAGGGCCTTGTGGTGGGGGTGCTGAGGGGATCTGGGCGTTGTGTTGGGGGTGCTGGGCTTGTGGTGGGGGTGCTGAGGAGAGCTAGGTCTTGCACTGGGGGTGCTGGGCTTGTTGTGGGAGGGCTGGGCCTTGTTTTGGGAGTGCAGATGGGATCAGGGCCTTGTTTTGGGGGTGTCGGGCTTGTCATGGGGGTACTGAGGGGTCTGGGCCTTGTCTTGGGAGTACTGGGCCTTGTGTTGGGGGTGAAGAGGGGATCTGGGGCATTGTGTTGGGGGTGCTGGGCTTGTTATGGGGTTGCAGAGGGGATCTGGGCTGTGTGTTTGTTGTGTTGGGCTTGTGGGAGTGCAGAGGGGATCTGGGCTTGTCATGGGGGTGCTGAGGGGATCTGGACCATCTTGTGGGGGTGTTGAGGGAATATGGGGCTTGTTTTCGTGGTGTTGGGCTTGTCATGCAGGCTGCTGGGCTTTTTGTGGAAGTGCAGAGGCGAGCTGGGTGTTGTGTTGGAGTTGCTGGGCCTTGTTTTGGGGGTGCTGAGGGGATGTGGGCCTTGTGTCGGGGGAGCTGGTCTTGTAATGGGTTTGCTGAGGGGATCTGGGCCTTGTTTTGGGGTTGCTGAGGGGATCGGGGCATTGTGTTGGGGGTGCAGGGCTTGTGGTAGGGGTGCTGAGGTGATCGGGGCATTGTTTTGGAGGTGCGGGGCTTGTAGTGGGGGTGCTGAGGGGATCTGGCCATGTTTTTGAGGTGCTGGGCTTGTCATGCAGGGTGCTAGCCTTGTTTTGGGGGTGCAGAGGGGATCTGGGCATTGTGTTGGGGGTGCTGGTCTTGTGGTGGGGGTGCTGAGGGGATCTGGGCATTGTTTTTGAAGTGCTGGGCTTTGTTGTGGGGGTGCAGAGGGGATCTGGGCCTTGTGTTGGGGGAGCTGGTCTTGTAATGGGTTTGCTGAGGGGATCTGGGCCTTGTTTTGGGGTTGTTGATGGGATCGGGGCATTGTGTTGGGGGTGCTGGGCTTGTTATGGGGGTGCAGAGGGGATCTGGGCTGTGTGTTTGTTGTGTTGGGCTTGTGGGAGTGCAGAGGGGATCTGGGCTTGTCATGGGGGTGCTGAGGGGATCTGGACCGTCTTGTGGGGGTGTTGAGGGAATATGGGGCTTGTTTTCGTGGTGTTGGGCTTGTCATGCAGGCTGCTGGGCTTTTTGTGGAAGTGCAGAGGCGAGCTGGGTGTTGTGTTGGAGTTGCTGGGCCTTGTTTTGGGGGTGCTGAGGGGATGTGGGCCTTGTGTCGGGGAGCTGGTCTTGTAATGGGTTTGCTGAGGGGATCTGGGCCTTGTTTTGGGGTTCTGAGGGGATTGGGGCATTGTGTTGGGGGTGCTGGGCTTGTGGTAGGGGTGCTGAGGGGATCTGGGCATTGTGTTGGGGGTGCAGGGCTTGTGGTGCGGCTGCTGAGGTGATCGGGGCATTGTTTTGGAGGTGCGGGGCTTGTAGTGGGGGTGCTGAGGGGATCTGGCCATGTTTTCGAGGTGCGGGGCCTTTTTTTCCGTGGTGCAGAGGAAATCTGGGCATTGTGTTGGGGGTGCTGGGCTTGTGGTGGGGGTGCAGAGGGGATCTGGGCTTTGTGTTGGGGGTACTGAGGAGATCGGGGCCTTGTATTGGGGGTAGTGAGGGGATCAGGGGCTTGTTTTCGAGGTGCTGGATGTGTTTTGGGAGTGCAGAGGGGATCAGGGCCTTGTGGTGGGGGTGCTGAGGGGATCTGGGCATTGTGTTGGGGGTGCTGAGGGGATCGGGGCATTGTGTTGGGGGTGCTGGGTGTTGTTTTTGGACTGCTGGGCTTGTGGTGGGGATGCTGAGGTGATTTAGGCCCTGTTTTTGTTGTGTGGGGCGTGTGGGAGTGCCTAGGGGATCTGGGCTGTGTGTCGGGGGTGCTCAGGGGATCTGGGCGTTGTGTTTGTTGTGTTGAGCTTGTGGGAGTGCTGAGGGGATCTGGGGCTTGTTGTGGGGGTGCTGAGGGGATCAGGGCATGGTGTCGGAAGTGTTGGGCTTGTCATCGGGGTACTGAGGGGTCTGGGCCTTGTCTTGGGTGTGCTGGGCCTTGTGTTGGGGCTTGTCGAGGGGATGTGGGCGGTGTGTTTGTTGAGTTGGGCTTGGGGGAGTGCTGAGGGGATGATGGGCTTGTTTTGGGGGTGCTGGGCTTGTGGTGGGGGTGCTGAGGGGATCTGGGCATTGTTTTTGAAGTGCTGGGCTTTGTTGTGGAGGTGCAGAGGGGATCTGGGCATTGTGTCGGGGGAGCTGGTCTTGTAATGGGTTTGCTGAGGGGATCTGGGCCTTGTTTTGGGGTTGCTGAGGGGATCGGGGCATTGTGTTGGGGGTGCTGGGCTTGTGGTAGGGGTGCTGAGGGGATCTGGGCATTGCGTTGGGGGTGCAGGGCTTGTGGTGGGGCTGCTGAGGTGATCGGGGCATTGTTTTGGAGGTGCGGGGCTTGTAGTGGGGGTGCTGAGGGGATCTGGCCATGTTTTCGAGGTGCGGGGCCTTTTTTTCCGTGGTGCAGAGGAAATCTGGGCATTGTGTTGGGGGTGCTGGGCTTGTGGTGGGGGTGCAGAGGGGATCTGGGCGTTGTGGTGGGGGTGCTGAGGAGATCGGGGCCTTGTATTGGGGGTAGTGAGGGGATCAGGGGCTTGTTTTCGAGGTGCTGGATGTGTTTTGGGAGTGCAGAGGGGATCAGGGCCTTGTGGTGGGGGTGCTGAGGGGATCTGGGCGTTGTGTTGGGGGTGCTGGGCTTGTGGTGGGGGTGCTGAGGAGAGCTAGGTCTTGCACTGGGGGTGCTGGGCTTGTTGTGGGAGTGCTGGGCCTTGTTTTGGGAGTGCAGATGGGATCTGGGTCTTGTTGTGGGGGTGTCGGGCTTGTCATGGGGGTACTGAGGGGTCTGGGCCTTGTCTTGGGAGTACTGGGCCTTGTGTTGGGGGTGAAGAGGAGATCTGGGCTGTGTGTTTGTTGTGTTGGGCTTGGGGAAGTGCAGAGGGGATCTGGGCTTGTGGTGGGGGTGCTGAGGAGAGCTAGGTCTTGCACTGGGGGTGCTGGGCTTGTTGTGGGAGGGCTGGGCCTTGTTTTGGGAGTGCAGATGGGATCAGGGCCTTGTTTTGGGGGTGCGGAGGGGATCTGGGCCGTGTGTTTGTTGTGTGGGGCGTGTGGGAGTGCTGAGGGGATCTGGGCCTTGTTTTTGGGGTGCTGGGCTTGTGATGGAGGATGCTGAGGGGATCTGGGGCTTGTGTTGGGTGCGCTGGGGTTGTCGTGGACGTGCTGAGGGGATCTGGGCATTGTGGTGGAGGTGCTGGGCTTGTCGTAGGGGTACTGAGGGGTCTGGGCCTTGTCTGGGGAGTGCTGGGCCTTGTGTTCGGGGTGCTGAGGGGATGTGGGCCTTGTGTCGGGGGAGCTGGTCTTGTAATGGGTTTGCTGAGGGGATCTGGGCCTTTTTTGGGGGTTCTGAGGGGATCTGGGGCATTGTGTTGGGGGTGCTGGGCTTGTTATGGGGGTGCAGAGGGGATCTGGGCTGTGTGTTTGTTGTGTTGGGCTTGTGGGAGTGCAGAGGGGATCTGGGCTTGTCATGGGGGTGCTGAGGGGATCTGGACCGTCTTGTGGGGGTGTTGAGGGAATATGGGGCTTGTTTTCGTGGTGTTGGGCTTGTCATGCAGGCTGCTGGGCTTTTTGTGGAAGTGCAGAGGCGAGCTGGGTGTTGTGTTGGAGTTGGTGGGCCTTGTTTTGGGGGTGCTGAGGGGATCTGGGCCTTGTGTCGGGGGAGCTGGTCTTGTAATGGGTTTGCTGAGGGGATCTGGGCCTTGTTTTGGGGTTGCTGAGGGGATGGGGCATTGTGTTGGGGGTGCTGGGCTTGTGGTAGGGGTGCTGAGGGGATCTGGGCATTGCGTTGGGGGTGCAGGGTTTGTGGTGGGGCTGCTGAGGTGATCGGGGCATTGCGTTGGGGGTGCAGGGCTTGTGGTGGGGCTGCTGAGGTGATCGGGGCATTGTTTTGGAGGTGCGGGGCTTGTAGTGGGGGTGCTGAGGGGATCTGGCCATGTTTTCGAGGTGCGGGGCCTTTTTTTCCGTGGTGCAGAGGAAATCTGGGCATTGTGTTGGGGGTGCTGGGCTTGTGGTGGGGGTGCTGAGGGGATCTGGGCTTTGTGTTGGGGGTGCTCAGGAGATCGGGGCCTTGTATTGGGGGTAGTGAGGGGATCAGGGGCTTGTTTGTTGTGTTGGGCTTGTGGGAGTGCAGAGGGGATCTGAGCTTGTCAAGGGGGTGCTGAGGGGATCCGGACCTTCTTGTGGTGGTGTTGAGGAAATATGGGGCTTGTTTTCGAGGTGCTGGATGTGTTTTGGGAGTGCAGAGGGGATCAGGGCCTTGTGTTGGGGGTGCTGAGGGGATCTGGGCATTGTGTTGGGGGTGCTGAGGGGATCGGGGCATTGTGTTGGGGGTGCTGGGTGTTGTTTTTGGACTGCTGGGCTTGTGGTGGGGATGCTGAGGTGATTTAGGCCCTGTTTTTGTTGTGTGGGGCGTGTGGGAGTGCCTAGGGGATCTGGGCTGTGTGTCGGGGGTGCTCAGGGGATCTGGGCGTTGTGTTTGTTGTGTTGAGCTTGTGGGAGTGCTGAGGGGATCTGGGGCTTGTTGTGGGGGTGCTGAGGGGATCAGGGCATGGTGTCGGAAGTGTTGGGCTTGTCATCGGGGTACTGAGGGGTCTGGGCCTTGTCTTGGGTGTGCTGGGCCTTGTGTTGGGGCTTGTCGAGGGGATGTGGGCGGTGTGTTTGTTGAGTTGGGCTTGGGGGAGTACTGAGGGGATGATGGGCTTGTTTTGGGGGTGCTGGGCTTGTGGTGGGGGTGCTGAGGGGATCTGGGCATTGTTTTTGAAGTGCTGGGCTTTGTTGTGGGGGTGCAGAGGGGATCTGGGCCTTGTGTCGGGGGAGCTGGTCTTGTAATGGGTTTGCTGAGGGGATGTGGGCCTTGTTTTGGGGTTGCTGAGGGGATCGGGGCATTGTGTTGGGGGTGCTGGGCTTGTGGTGGGGCTGCTGAGGGGATCTGGGCATTGTGTTGGGGGTGCAGGGCTTGTGGTGCGGCTGCTGAGGTGATCGGGGCATTGTTTTGGAGGTGCGGGGCTTGTAGTGGGGGTGCTGAGGGGATCTGGCCATGTTTTCGAGGTGCGGGGCCTTTTTTTCCGTGGTGCAGAGGAAATCTGGGCGTTGTGTTGGGGGTGCTGGGCTTGTGGTGGGGGTGCAGAGGGGATCTGGGCGTTGTGTTGGGGGTGCTGAGGAGATCGGGGCCTTGTATTGGGGGTAGTGAGGGGATCAGGGGCTTGTTTTCGAGGTGCTGGATGTGTTTTGGGAGTGCAGAGGGGATCAGGGCCTTGTGGTGGGGGTGCTGAGGGGATCTGGGCGTTGTGTTGGGGGTGCTGGGCTTGTGGTGGGGGTGCTGAGGAGAGCTAGGTCTTGCACTGGGGGTGCTGGGCTTGTTGTGGGCAGTGCTGGGCTAGTGGTGGGTGTGCAGAGGGGATCTGGGTCTTGTTGTGGGGGTGTCGGGCTTGTCATGGGGGTACTGAGGGGTCTAGGCCTTGTCTTGGGAGTACTGGGCCTTGTGTTGGGGGTGAAGAGGAGATCTGGGCCGTGTGTTTGTTGTGTTGGGCTTGGGGAAGTGCAGAGGGGATCTGGGCTTGTGGTGGGGGTGCTGAGGAGAGCTAGGTCTTGCACTGGGGGTGCTGGGCTTGTTGTGGGAGGGCTGGGCCTTGTTTTGGGAGTGCAGATGGGATCAGGGCCTTGTTTTAGGGGTGCGGAGGGGATCTGGGCCGTGTGTTTGTTGTGTGGGGCGTGTGGGAGTGCTGAGGGGATCTGGGCCTTGTTTTTGGGGTGCTGGGCTTGTGATGGAGGATGCTAAGGGGATCTGGGCCTTGTGTTGGGTGCGCTGGGCTTGTTGTGGACGTGCTGAGGGGATCTGGGCATTGTGGTGGAGGGGCTGGGCTTGTCGTAGGGGTACTGAGGGGTCTGGGCCTTGTCTGGGGAGTGCTGGGCCTTGTGTTCGGGGTGCTGAGGGGATGTGGGCCTTGTGTCGGGGGAGCTGGTCTTGTAATGGGTTTGCTGAGGGATCTGGGCCTTTTTTGGGGGTTCTGAGGGGATCTGGGGCATTGTGTTGGGGGTGCTGGGCTTGTTATGGGGGTGCAGAGGGGATCTGGGCTGTGTGTTTGTTGTGTTGGGCTTGTGGGAGTGCAGAGGGGATCTGGGCTTGTCATGGGGGTGCTGAGGGGATCTGGACCGTCTTGTGGGGGTGTTGAGGGAATATGGGGCTTGTTTTCGTGGTGTTGGGCTTGTCATGCAGGCTGCTGGGCTTTTTGTGGAAGTGCAGAGGCGAGCTGGGTGTTGTGTTGGAGTTGCTGGGCCTTGTTTTGGGGGTGCTGAGGGGATCTGGGCCTTGTGTTGGGGGAGCTGGTCTTGTAATGGGTTTGCTGAGGGGATCTGGGCCTTGTTTTGGGGTTGCTGAGGGGATCTGGGCATTGCGTTGGGGGTGCAGGGCTTGTGGTAGGGGTGCTGAGGTGATCGGGGCATTGTTTTGGAGGTGCGGGGCTTGTAATGGGGGTGCTGAGGGGATCTGGCCATGTTTTCGAGGTGCTGGGCTTGTCATGCAGGGTGCTAGCCTTGTTTTGGGGGTGCAGAGGGGATCTGGGCATTGTGTTGGGGGTGCTGGTCTTGTGGTGGGGGTGCTGAGGGGATCTGGGCATTGTTTTTGAAGTGCTGGGCTTTGTTGTGGGGGTGCAGAGGGGATCTGGGCCTTGTGTTGGGGGAGCTGGTCTTGTAATGGGTTTGCTGAGGGGATCTGGGCCTTGTTTTGGGGTTGTTGAGGGGATCGGGGCATTGTGTTGGGGGTGCTGGGCTTGTGGTAGGGGTGCTGAGGGGATCTGGGCATTGCGTTGGGGGTGCAGGGCTTGTGGTGGGGCTGCTGAGGTGATCGGGGCATTGTTTTGGAGGTGCGGGGCTTGTAGTGGGGGTGCTGAGGGGATCTGGCCATGTTTTCGAGGTGCTGGGCCTTTTTTTCCGTGGTGCAGAGGAAATCTGGGCATTGTGTTGGGGGTGCTGGGCTTGTGGTGGGGGTGCAGAGGGGATCTGGGCGTTGTGGTGGGGGTGCTGAGGAGATCGGGGCCTTGTATTGGGGGTAGTGAGGGGATCAGGGGCTTGTTTTCGAGGTGCTGGATGTGTTTTGGGAGTGCAGAGGGGATCAGGGCCTTGTGGTGGGGGTGCTGAGGGGATCTGGGCGTTGTGTTGGGGGTGCTGGGCTTGTGGTGGGGGTGCTGAGGAGAGCTAGGTCTTGCACTGGGGGTGCTGGGCTTGTTGTGGGAGGGCTGGGCCTTGTTTTGGGAGTGCAGATGGGATCAGGGCCTTGTTTTGGGGGTGCGGAGGGGATCTGGGCCGTGTGTTTGTTGTGTGGGGCGTGTGGGAGTGCTGAGGGGATCTGGGCCTTGTTTTTGGGGTGCTGGGCTTGTGATGGAGGATGCTGAGGGGATCTGGGCCTTGTGTTGGGTGCGCTGGGCTTGTCGTGGACGTGCTGAGGGGATCTGGGCATTGTGGTGGAGGGGTTGGGCTTGTCGTAGGGGTACTGAGGGGTCTGGGCCTTGTCTGGGGAGTGCTGGGCCTTGTGTTGGGGGTGCTGAGGGGATGTGGGCCTTGTGTCGGGGGAGCTGGTCTTGTAATGGGTTTGCTGAGGGATCTGGGCCTTTTTTGGGGGTTCTGAGGGGATCTGGGGCATTGTGTTGGGGGTGCTGGGCTTGTTATGGGGGTGCAGAGGGGATCTGGGCTGTGTGTTTGTTGTGTTGGGCTTGTGGGAGTGCAGAGGGGATCTGGGCTTGTCATGGGGGTGCTGAGGGGATCTGGACCGTCTTGTGGGGGTGTTGAGGGAATATGGGGCTTGTTTTCGTGGTGTTGGGCTTGTCATGCAGGCTGCTGGGCTTTTTGTGGAAGTGCAGAGGCGAGCTGGGTGTTGTGTTGGAGTTGCTGGGCCTTGTTTTGGGGGTGCTGAGGGGATCTGGGCCTTGTGTCGGGGGAGCTGGTCTTATAATGGGTTTGCTGAGGGGATGTGGGCCTTGTTTTGGGGTTGCTGAGGGGATCGGGGCATTGTGTTGGGGGTGCAGGGCTTGTGGTAGGGGTGCTGAGGTGATCGGGGCATTGTTTTGGAGGTGCGGGGCTTGTAGTGGGGGTGCTGAGGGGATCTGGCCATGTTTTTGAGGTGCTGGGCTTGTCATGCAGGGTGCTAGCCTTGTTTTGGGGGTGCAGAGGGGATCTGGGCATTGTGTTGGGGGTGCTGGTCTTGTGGTGGGGGTGCTGAGGGGATCTGGGCATTGTTTTTGAAGTGCTGGGCTTTGTTGTGGGGGTGCAGAGGGGATCTGGGCCTTGTGTTGGGGGAGCTGGTCTTGTAATGGGTTTGCTGAGGGGATCTGGGCCTTGTTTTGGGGTTGTTGATGGGATCGGGGCATTGTGTTGGGGGTGCTGGGCTTGTTATGGGGGTGCAGAGGGGATCTGGGCTGTGTGTTTGTTGTGTTGGGCTTGTGGGAGTGCAGAGGGGATCTGGGCTTGTCATGGGGGTGCTGAGGGGATCTGGACCGTCTTGTGGGGGTGTTGAGGGAATATGGGGCTTGTTTTCGTGGTGTTGGGCTTGTCATGCAGGCTGCTGGGCTTTTTGTGGAAGTGCAGAGGCGAGCTGGGTGTTGTGTTGGAGTTGCTGGGCCTTGTTTTGGGGGTGCTGAGGGGATGTGGGCCTTGTGTCGGGGAGCTGGTCTTGTAATGGGTTTGCTGAGGGGATCTGGGCCTTGTTTTGGGGTTCTGAGGGGATTGGGGCATTGTGTTGGGGGTGCTGGGCTTGTGGTAGGGGTGCTGAGGGGATCTGGGCATTGTGTTGGGGGTGCAGGGCTTGTGGTGGGGCTGCTGAGGTGATCGGGGCATTGTTTTGGAGGTGCGGGGCTTGTAGTGGGGGTGCTGAGGGGATCTGGCCATGTTTTCGAGGTGCGGGGCCTTTTTTTCCGTGGTGCAGAGGAAATCTGGGCATTGTGTTGGGGGTGCTGGGCTTGTGGTGGGGGTGCAGAGGGGATCTGGGCTTTGTGTTGGGGGTGCTGAGGAGATCGGGGCCTTGTATTGGGGGTAGTGAGGGGATCAGGGGCTTGTTTTCGAGGTGCTGGATGTGTTTTGGGAGTGCAGAGGGGATCAGGGCCTTGTGGTGGGGGTGCTGAGGGGATCTGGGCATTGTGTTGGGGGTGCTGAGGGGATCGGGGCATTGTGTTGGGGGTGCTGGGTGTTGTTTTTGGACTGCTGGGCTTGTGGTGGGGATGCTGAGGTGATTTAGGCCCTGTTTTTGTTGTGTGGGGCGTGTGGGAGTGCCTAGGGGATCTGGGCTGTGTGTCGGGGGTGCTCAGGGGATCTGGGCGTTGTGTTTGTTGTGTTGAGCTTGTGGGAGTGCTGAGGGGATCTGGGGCTTGTTGTGGGGGTGCTGAGGGGATCAGGGCATGGTGTCGGAAGTGTTGGGCTTGTCATCGGGGTACTGAGGGGTCTGGGCCTTGTCTTGGGTGTGCTGGGCCTTGTGTTGGGGCTTGTCGAGGGGATGTGGGCGGTGTGTTTGTTGAGTTGGGCTTGGGGGAGTGCTGAGGGGATGATGGGCTTGTTTTGGGGGTGCTGGGCTTGTGGTGGGGGTGCTGAGGGGATCTGGGCATTGTTTTTGAAGTGCTGGGCTTTGTTGTGGGGGTGCAGAGGGGATCTGGGCCTTGTGTTGGGGGAGCTGGTCTTGTAATGGGTTTGCTGAGGGGATCTGGGCCTTGTTTTGGGGTTGTTGATGGGATCGGGGCATTGTGTTGGGGGTGCTGGGCTTGTTATGGGGGTGCAGAGGGGATCTGGGCTGTGTGTTTGTTGTGTTGGGCTTGTGGGAGTGCAGAGGGGATCTGGGCTTGTCATGGGGGTGCTGAGGGGATCTGGACCGTCTTGTGGGGGTGTTGAGGGAATATGGGGCTTGTTTTCGTGGTGTTGGGCTTGTCATGCAGGCTGCTGGGCTTTTTGTGGAAGTGCAGAGGCGAGCTGGGTGTTGTGTTGGAGTTGCTGGGCCTTGTTTTGGGGGTGCTGAGGGGATCTGGGCCTTGTGTCGGGGAGCTGGTCTTGTAATGGGTTTGCTGAGGGGATCTGGGCCTTGTTTTGGGGTTCTGAGGGGATTGGGGCATTGTGTTGGGGGTGCTGGGCTTGTGGTAGGGGTGCTGAGGGGATCTGGGCATTGTGTTGGGGGTGCAGGGCTTGTGGTGGGGCTGCTGAGGTGATCGGGGCATTGTTTTGGAGGTGCGGGGCTTGTAGTGGGGGTGCTGAGGGGATCTGGCCATGTTTTCGAGGTGCGGGGCCTTTTTTTCCGTGGTGCAGAGGAAATCTGGGCATTGTGTTGGGGGTGCTGGGCTTGTGGTGGGGGTGCAGAGGGGATCTGGGCTTTGTGTTGGGGGTGCTCAGGAGATCGGGGCCTTGTATTGGGGGTAGTGAGGGGATCAGGGGCTTGTTTTCGAGGTGCTGGATGTGTTTTGGGAGTGCAGAGGGGATCAGGGCCTTGTGGTGGGGGTGCTGAGGGGATCTGGGCATTGTGTTGGGGGTGCTGAGGGGATCGGGGCATTGTGTTGGGGGTGCTGGGTGTTGTTTTTGGACTGCTGGGCTTGTGGTGGGGATGCTGAGGTGATTTAGGCCCTGTTTTTGTTGTGTGGGGCGTGTGGGAGTGCCTAGGGGATCTGGGCTGTGTGTCGGGGGTGCTCAGGGGATCTGGGCGTTGTGTTTGTTGTGTTGAG
Organism: Struthio camelus; assembly: GCF_040807025.1. Lineage (NCBI taxonomy): Eukaryota > Metazoa > Chordata > Aves > Struthioniformes > Struthionidae > Struthio > Struthio camelus. Next base: position 7,862,489 of record NC_090944.1, on the reverse strand, counting down.
CTTGTGGGAGTGCTGAGGGGATCTGGGGCTTGTTGTGGGGGTGCTGAGGGGATCAGGGCATGGTGTCGGAAGTGTTGGGCTTGTCATCGGGGTACTGAGGGGTCTGGGCCTTGTCTTGGGTGTGCTGGGCCTTGTGTTGGGGCTTGTCGAGGGGATGATGGGCTTGTCTTGGGGGTGCTGGGCTTGTGGTGGGGGTGCTGAGGGGATCTGGGCATTGTTTTTGAAGTGCTGGGCTTTGTTGTGGGGGTGCAGAGGGGATCTGGGCCTTGTGTCGGGGGAGCTGGTCTTGTAATGGGTTTGCTGAGGGGATCTGGGCCTTGTTTTGGGGCTGCTGAGGGGATCGGGGCATTGTGTTGGGGGTGCTGGGCTTGTGGTAGGGGTGCTGAGGGGATCTGGGCATTGCGTTGGGGGTGCAGGGCTTGTGGTGGGGCTGCTGAGGTGATCGGGGCATTGTTTTGGAGGTGCGGGGCTTGTAGTGGGGGTGCTGAGGGGATCTGGCCATGTTTTTGAGGTGCTGGGCTTGTCATGCAGGGTGCTAGCCTTGTTTTGGGGGTGCAGAGGGGATCTGGGCATTGTGTTGGGGGTGCTGGGCTTGTGGTGGGGGTGCTGAGGGGATCTGGGCATTGTTTTTGAAGTGCTGGGCTTTGTTGTGGGGGTGCAGAGGGGATCTGGGCCTTGTGTTGGGGGAGCTGGTCTTGTAATGGGTTTGCTGAGGGGATCTGGGCCTTGTTTTGGGGTTGTTGATGGGATCGGGGCATTGTGTTGGGGGTGCTGGGCTTGTTATGGGGGTGCAGAGGGGATCTGGGCTGTGTGTTTGTTGTGTTGGGCTTGTGGGAGTGCAGAGGGGATCTGGGCTTGTCATGGGGGTGCTGAGGGGATCTGGACCGTCTTGTGGGGGTGTTGAGGGAATATGGGGCTTGTTTTCGTGGTGTTGGGCTTGTCATGCAGGCTGCTGGGCTTTTTGTGGAAGTGCAGAGGCGAGCTGGGTGTTGTGTTGGAGTTGCTGGGCCTTGTTTTGGGGGTGCTGAGGGGATGTGGGCCTTGTGTCGGGGAGCTGGTCTTGTAATGGGTTTGCTGAGGGGATCTGGGCCTTGTTTTGGGGTTCTGAGGGGATTGGGGCATTGTGTTGGGGGTGCTGGGCTTGTGGTAGGGGTGCTGAGGGGATCTGGGCATTGTGTTGGGGGTGCAGGGCTTGTGGTGGGGCTGCTGAGGTGATCGGGGCATTGTTTTGGAGGTGCGGGGCTTGTAGTGGGGGTGCTGAGGGGATCTGGCCATGTTTTCGAGGTGCGGGGCCTTTTTTTCCGTGGTGCAGAGGAAATCTGGGCATTGTGTTGGGGGTGCTGGGCTTGTGGTGGGGGTGCAGAGGGGATCTGGGCTTTGTGTTGGGGGTGCTGAGGAGATCGGGGCCTTGTATTGGGGGTAGTGAGGGGATCAGGGGCTTGTTTTCGAGGTGCTGGATGTGTTTTGGGAGTGCAGAGGGGATCAGGGCCTTGTGGTGGGGGTGCTGAGGGGATCTGGGCATTGTGTTGGGGGTGCTGAGGGGATCGGGGCATTGTGTTGGGGGTGCTGGGTGTTGTTTTTGGACTGCTGGGCTTGTGGTGGGGATGCTGAGGTGATTTAGGCCCTGTTTTTGTTGTGTGGGGCGTGTGGGAGTGCCTAGGGGATCTGGGCTGTGTGTCGGGGGTGCTCAGGGGATCTGGGCGTTGTGTTTGTTGTGTTGAGCTTGTGGGAGTGCTGAGGGGATCTGGGGCTTGTTGTGGGGGTGCTGAGGGGATCAGGGCATGGTGTCGGAAGTGTTGGGCTTGTCATCGGGGTACTGAGGGGTCTGGGCCTTGTCTTGGGTGTGCTGGGCCTTGTGTTGGGGCTTGTCGAGGGGATGTGGGCGGTGTGTTTGTTGAGTTGGGCTTGGGGGAGTGCTGAGGGGATGATGGGCTTGTTTTGGGGGTGCTGGGCTTGTGGTGGGGGTGCTGAGGGGATCTGGGCATTGTTTTTGAAGTGCTGGGCTTTGTTGTGGGGGTGCAGAGGGGATCTGGGCCTTGTGTTGGGGGAGCTGGTCTTGTAATGGGTTTGCTGAGGGGATCTGGGCCTTGTTTTGGGGTTGTTGATGGGATCGGGGCATTGTGTTGGGGGTGCTGGGCTTGTTATGGGGGTGCAGAGGGGATCTGGGCTGTGTGTTTGTTGTGTTGGGCTTGTGGGAGTGCAGAGGGGATCTGGGCTTGTCATGGGGGTGCTGAGGGGATCTGGACCGTCTTGTGGGGGTGTTGAGGGAATATGGGGCTTGTTTTCGTGGTGTTGGGCTTGTCATGCAGGCTGCTGGGCTTTTTGTGGAAGTGCAGAGGCGAGCTGGGTGTTGTGTTGGAGTTGCTGGGCCTTGTTTTGGGGGTGCTGAGGGGATCTGGGCCTTGTGTCGGGGAGCTGGTCTTGTAATGGGTTTGCTGAGGGGATCTGGGCCTTGTTTTGGGGTTCTGAGGGGATTGGGGCATTGTGTTGGGGGTGCTGGGCTTGTGGTAGGGGTGCTGAGGGGATCTGGGCATTGTGTTGGGGGTGCAGGGCTTGTGGTGGGGCTGCTGAGGTGATCGGGGCATTGTTTTGGAGGTGCGGGGCTTGTAGTGGGGGTGCTGAGGGGATCTGGCCATGTTTTCGAGGTGCGGGGCCTTTTTTTCCGTGGTGCAGAGGAAATCTGGGCATTGTGTTGGGGGTGCTGGGCTTGTGGTGGGGGTGCAGAGGGGATCTGGGCTTTGTGTTGGGGGTGCTCAGGAGATCGGGGCCTTGTATTGGGGGTAGTGAGGGGATCAGGGGCTTGTTTTCGAGGTGCTGGATGTGTTTTGGGAGTGCAGAGGGGATCAGGGCCTTGTGGTGGGGGTGCTGAGGGGATCTGGGCATTGTGTTGGGGGTGCTGAGGGGATCGGGGCATTGTGTTGGGGGTGCTGGGTGTTGTTTTTGGACTGCTGGGCTTGTGGTGGGGATGCTGAGGTGATTTAGGCCCTGTTTTTGTTGTGTGGGGCGTGTGGGAGTGCCTAGGGGATCTGGGCTGTGTGTCGGGGGTGCTCAGGGGATCTGGGCGTTGTGTTTGTTGTGTTGAGCTTGTGGGAGTGCTGAGGGGATCTGGGGCTTGTTGTGGGGGTGCTGAGGGGATCAGGGCATGGTGTCGGAAGTGTTGGGCTTGTCATCGGGGTACTGAGGGGTCTGGGCCTTGTCTTGGGTGTGCTGGGCCTTGTGTTGGGGCTTGTCGAGGGGATGATGGGCTTGTTTTGGGGGTGCTGGGCTTGTGGTGGGGGTGCTGAGGGGATCTGGGCATTGTTTTTGAAGTGCTGGGCTTTGTTGTGGGGGTGCAGAGGGGATCTGGGCCTTGTGTCGGGGGAGCTGGTCTTGTAATGGGTTTGCTGAGGGGATCTGGGCCTTGTTTTGGGGCTGCTGAGGGGATCGGGGCATTGTGTTGGGGGTGCTGGGCTTGTGGTAGGGGTGCTGAGGGGATCTGGGCATTGCGTTGGGGGTGCAGCGCTTGTGGTGGGGCTGCTGAGGTGATCGGGGCATTGTTTTGGAGGTGCGGGGCTTGTAGTGGGGGTGCTGAGGGGATCTGGCCATGTTTTCGAGGTGCTGGGCCTTTTTTTCCGTGGTGCAGAGGAAATCTGGGCATTGTGTTGGGGGTGCTGGGCTTGTGGTGGGGGTGCAGAGGGGATCTGGGCGTTGTGTTGGGGGTGCTGAGGAGATTGGGGCCTTGTATTGGGGGTAGTGAGGGGATCAGGGGCTTGTTTTCGAGGTGCTGGATGTGTTTTGGGAGTGCAGAGGGGATCTGGGCGTTGTGTTGGGGGTGCTGAGGAGATTGGGGCCTTGTATTGGGGGTAGTGAGGGGATCAGGGGCTTGTTTTCGAGGTGCTGGATGTGTTTTGGGAGTGCAGAGGGGATCAGGGCCTTGTGGTGGGGGTGCTGAGGGGATCTGGGCGTTGTGTTGGGGGTGCTGGGCTTGTGGTGGGGGTGCTGAGGAGAGCTAGGTCTTGCACTGGGGGTGCTGGGCTTGTTGTGGGAGGGCTGGGCCTTGTTTTGGGAGTGCAGATGGGATCAGGGCCTTGTTTTGGGGGTGCGGAGGGGATCTGGGCCGTGTGTTTGTTGTGTGGGGCGTGTGGGAGTGCTGAGGGGATCTGGGCCTTGTTTTTGGGGTGCTGGGCTTGTGATGGAGGATGCTGAGGGGATCTGGGGCTTGTGTTGGGTGCGCTGGGCTTGTCGTGGACGTGCTGAGGGGATCTGGGCATTGTGGTGGAGGGGTTGGGCTTGTCGTAGGGGTACTGAGGGGTCTGGGCCTTGTCTGGGGAGTGCTGGGCCTTGTGTTGGGGGTGCTGAGGGGATGTGGGCCTTGTGTCGGGGGAGCTGGTCTTGTAATGGGTTTGCTGAGGGATCTGGGCCTTTTTTGGGGGTTCTGAGGGGATCTGGGGCATTGTGTTGGGGGTGCTGGGCTTGTTATGGGGGTGCAGAGGGGATCTGGGCTGTGTGTTTGTTGTGTTGGGCTTGTGGGAGTGCAGAGGGGATCTGGGCTTGTCATGGGGGTGCTGAGGGGATCTGGACCGTCTTGTGGGGGTGTTGAGGGAATATGGGGCTTGTTTTCGTGGTGTTGGGCTTGTCATGCAGGCTGCTGGGCTTTTTGTGGAAGTGCAGAGGCGAGCTGGGTGTTGTGTTGGAGTTGCTGGGCCTTGTTTTGGGGGTGCTGAGGGGATCTGGGCCTTGTGTCGGGGGAGCTGGTCTTATAATGGGTTTGCTGAGGGGATGTGGGCCTTGTTTTGGGGTTGCTGAGGGGATCTGGGGCATTGTGTTGGGGGTGCAGGGCTTGTGGTAGGGGTGCTGAGGTGATCGGGGCATTGTTTTGGAGGTGCGGGGTTTGTAGTGGGGGTGCTGAGGGGATCTGGCCATGTTTTCGAGGTGCTGGGCTTGTCATGCAGGGTGCTAGCCTTGTTTTGGGGGTGCAGAGGGGATCTGGGCATTGTGTTGGGGGTGCTGGGCTTGTGGTGGGGGTGCTGAGGGGATCTGGGCATTGTTTTTGAAGTGCTGGGCTTTGTTGTGGGGGTGCAGAGGGGATCTGGGCCTTGTGTTGGGGGAGCTGGTCTTGTAATGGGTTTGCTGAGGGGATCTGGGCCTTGTTTTGGGGTTGTTGAGGGGATCGGGGCATTGTGTTGGGGGTGCTGGGCTTGTTATTGGGGTGCAGAGGGGATCTGGGCTGTGTGTTTGTTGTGTTGGGCTTGTGGGAGTGCAGAGGGGATCTGGGCTTGTCATGGGGGTGCTGAGGGGATCTGGACCGTCTTGTGGGGGTGTTGAGGGAATATGGGGCTTGTTTTCGTGGTGTTGGGCTTGTCATGCAGGCTGCTGGGCTTTTTGTGGAAGTGCAGAGGCGAGCTGGGTGTTGTGTTGGAGTTGCTGGGCCTTGTTTTGGGGGTGCTGAGGGGATCTGGGCCTTGTGTCGGGGGAGCTGGTCTTGTAATGGGTTTGCTGAGGGGATCTGGGCCTTGTTTTGGGGTTCTGAGGGGATCTGGGGCATTGCGTTGGGCGTGCAGGGCTTGTGGTGCGGCTGCTGAGGTGATCGGGGCATTGTTTTGGAGGTGCGGGGCTTGTAGTGGGGGTGCTGAGGGGATCTGGCCATGTTTTCGAGGTGCTGGGCCTTTTTTTCCGTGGTGCAGAGGAAATCTGGGCATTGTGTTGGGGGTGTTGGGCTTGTGGTGGGGGTGCAGAGGGGATCTGGGCGTTGTGTTGGGGGTGCTGAGGAGATTGGGGCCTTGTATTGGGGGTAGTGAGGGGATCAGGGGCTTGTTTTCGAGGTGCTGGATGTGTTTTGGGAGTGCAGAGGGGATCAGGGCCTTGTGGTGGGGGTGCTGAGGGGATCTGGGCGTTGTGTTGGGGGTGCTGGGCTTGTGGTGGGGGTGCTGAGGAGAGCTAGGTCTTGCACTGGGGGTGCTGGGCTTGTTGTGGGAGGGCTGGGCCTTGTTTTGGGAGTGCAGATGGGATCAGGGCCTTGTTTTAGGGGTGCGGAGGGGATCTGGGCCGTGTGTTTGTTGTGTGGGGCGTGTGGGAGTGCTGAGGGGATCTGGGCCTTGTTTTTGGGGTGCTGGGCTTGTGATGGAGGATGCTGAGGGGATCTGGGGCTTGTGTTGGGTGCGCTGGGCTTGTCGTGGACGTGCTGAGGGGATCTGGGCATTGTGGTGGAGGGGTTGGGCTTGTCGTAGGGGTACTGAGGGGTCTGGGCCTTGTCTGGGGAGTGCTGGGCCTTGTGTTGGGGGTGCTGAGGGGATGTGGGCCTTGTGTCGGGGGAGCTGGTCTTGTAATGGGTTTGCTGAGGGATCTGGGCCTTTTTTGGGGGTTCTGAGGGGATCTGGGGCATTGTGTTGGGGGTGCTGGGCTTGTTATGGGGGTGCAGAGGGGATCTGGGCTGTGTGTTTGTTGTGTTGGGCTTGTGGGAGTGCAGAGGGGATCTGGGCTTGTCATGGGGGTGCTGAGGGGATCTGGACCGTCTTGTGGGGGTGTTGAGGGAATATGGGGCTTGTTTTCGTGGTGTTGGGCTTGTCATGCAGGCTGCTGGGCTTTTTGTGGAAGTGCAGAGGCGAGCTGGGTGTTGTGTTGGAGTTGCTGGGCCTTGTTTTGGGGGTGCTGAGGGGATCTGGGCCTTGTGTCGGGGGAGCTGGTCTTATAATGGGTTTGCTGAGGGGATGTGGGCCTTGTTTTGGGGTTGCTGAGGGGATCGGGGCATTGTGTTGGGGGTGCAGGGCTTGTGGTAGGGGTGCTGAGGTGATCGGGGCATTGTTTTGGAGGTGCGGGGCTTGTAGTGGGGGTGCTGAGGGGATCTGGCCATGTTTTTGAGGTGCTGGGCTTGTCATGCAGGGTGCTAGCCTTGTTTTGGGGGTGCAGAGGGGATCTGGGCATTGTGTTGGGGGTGCTGGGCTTGTGGTGGGGGTGCTGAGGGGATCTGGGCATTGTTTTTGAAGTGCTGGGCTTTGTTGTGGGGGTGCAGAGGGGATCTGGGCCTTGTGTTGGGGGAGCTGGTCTTGTAATGGGTTTGCTGAGGGGATCTGGGCCTTGTTTTGGGGTTGTTGATGGGATCGGGGCATTGTGTTGGGGGTGCTGGGCTTGTTATGGGGGTGCAGAGGGGATCTGGGCTGTGTGTTTGTTGTGTTGGGCTTGTGGGAGTGCAGAGGGGATCTGGGCTTGTCATGGGGGTGCTGAGGGGATCTGGACCGTCTTGTGGGGGTGTTGAGGGAATATGGGGCTTGTTTTCGTGGTGTTGGGCTTGTCATGCAGGCTGCTGGGCTTTTTGTGGAAGTGCAGAGGCGAGCTGGGTGTTGTGTTGGAGTTGGTGGGCCTTGTTTTGGGGGTGCTGAGGGGATCTGGGCCTTGTGTCGGGGGAGCTGGTCTTATAATGGGTTTGCTGAGGGGATGTGGGCCTTGTTTTGGGGTTGCTGAGGGGATCTGGGGCATTGTGTTGGGGGTGCAGGGCTTGTGGTAGGGGTGCTGAGGTGATCGGGGCATTGTTTTGGAGGTGCGGGGTTTGTAGTGGGGGTGCTGAGGGGATCTGGCCATGTTTTCGAGGTGCTGGGCTTGTCATGCAGGGTGCTAGCCTTGTTTTGGGGGTGCAGAGGGGATCTGGGCATTGTGTTGGGGGTGCTGGGCTTGTGGTGGGGGTGCTGAGGGGATCTGGGCATTGTTTTTGAAGTGCTGGGCTTTGTTGTGGGGGTGCAGAGGGGATCTGGGCCTTGTGTTGGGGGAGCTGGTCTTGTAATGGGTTTGCTGAGGGGATCTGGGCCTTGTTTTGGGGTTGTTGAGGGGATCGGGGCATTGTGTTGGGGGTGCTGGGCTTGTTATTGGGGTGCAGAGGGGATCTGGGCTGTGTGTTTGTTGTGTTGGGCTTGTGGGAGTGCAGAGGGGATCTGGGCTTGTCATGGGGGTGCTGAGGGGATCTGGACCGTCTTGTGGGGGTGTTGAGGGAATATGGGGCTTGTTTTCGTGGTGTTGGGCTTGTCATGCAGGCTGCTGGGCTTTTTGTGGAAGTGCAGAGGCGAGCTGGGTGTTGTGTTGGAGTTGCTGGGCCTTGTTTTGGGGGTGCTGAGGGGATGTGGGCCTTGTGTCGGGGGAGCTGGTCTTGTAATGGGTTTGCTGAGGGGATCTGGGCCTTGTTTTGGGGTTCTGAGGGGATCTGGGGCATTGCGTTGGGCGTGCAGGGCTTGTGGTGCGGCTGCTGAGGTGATCGGGGCATTGTTTTGGAGGTGCGGGGCTTGTAGTGGGGGTGCTGAGGGGATCTGGCCATGTTTTCGAGGTGCTGGGCCTTTTTTTCCGTGGTGCAGAGGAAATCTGGGCATTGTGTTGGGGGTGTTGGGCTTGTGGTGGGGGTGCAGAGGGGATCTGGGCGTTGTGTTGGGGGTGCTGAGGAGATTGGGGCCTTGTATTGGGGGTAGTGAGGGGATCAGGGGCTTGTTTTCGAGGTGCTGGATGTGTTTTGGGAGTGCAGAGGGGATCAGGGCCTTGTGGTGGGGGTAGTGAGGGGATCTGGGCGTTGTGTTGGGGGTGCTGGGCTTGTGGTGGGGGTGCTGAGGAGAGCTAGGTCTTGCACTGGGGGTGCTGGGCTTGTTGTGGGAGGGCTGGGCCTTGTTTTGGGAGTGCAGATGGGATCAGGGCCTTGTTTTAGGGGTGCGGAGGGGATCTGGGCCGTGTGTTTGTTGTGTGGGGCGTGTGGGAGTGCTGAGGGGATCTGGGCCTTGTTTTTGGGGTGCTGGGCTTGTGATGGAGGATGCTGAGGGGATCTGGGGCTTGTGTTGGGTGCGCTGGGCTTGTCGTGGACGTGCTGAGGGGATCTGGGCATTGTGGTGGAGGGGTTGGGCTTGTCGTAGGGGTACTGAGGGGTCTGGGCCTTGTCTGGGGAGTGCTGGGCCTTGTGTTGGGGGTGCTGAGGGGATGTGGGCCTTGTGTCGGGGGAGCTGGTCTTGTAATGGGTTTGCTGAGGGATCTGGGCCTTTTTTGGGGGTTCTGAGGGGATCTGGGGCATTGTGTTGGGGGTGCTGGGCTTGTTATGGGGGTGCAGAGGGGATCTGGGCTGTGTGTTTGTTGTGTTGGGCTTGTGGGAGTGCAGAGGGGATCTGGGCTTGTCATGGGGGTGCTGAGGGGATCTGGACCGTCTTGTGGGGGTGTTGAGGGAATATGGGGCTTGTTTTCGTGGTGTTGGGCTTGTCATGCAGGCTGCTGGGCTTTTTGTGGAAGTGCAGAGGCGAGCTGGGTGTTGTGTTGGAGTTGCTGGGCCTTGTTTTGGGGGTGCTGAGGGGATCTGGGCCTTGTGTCGGGGGAGCTGGTCTTATAATGGGTTTGCTGAGGGGATGTGGGCCTTGTTTTGGGGTTGCTGAGGGGATCGGGGCATTGTGTTGGGGGTGCAGGGCTTGTGGTAGGGGTGCTGAGGTGATCGGGGCATTGTTTTGGAGGTGCGGGGCTTGTAGTGGGGGTGCTGAGGGGATCTGGCCATGTTTTTGAGGTGCTGGGCTTGTCATGCAGGGTGCTAGCCTTGTTTTGGGGGTGCAGAGGGGATCTGGGCATTGTGTTGGGGGTGCTGGGCTTGTGGTGGGGGTGCTGAGGGGATCTGGGCATTGTTTTTGAAGTGCTGGGCTTTGTTGTGGGGGTGCAGAGGGGATCTGGGCCTTGTGTTGGGGGAGCTGGTCTTGTAATGGGTTTGCTGAGGGGATCTGGGCCTTGTTTTGGGGTTGTTGATGGGATCGGGGCATTGTGTTGGGGGTGCTGGGCTTGTTATGGGGGTGCAGAGGGGATCTGGGCTGTGTGTTTGTTGTGTTGGGCTTGTGGGAGTGCAGAGGGGATCTGGGCTTGTCATGGGGGTGCTGAGGGGATCTGGACCGTCTTGTGGGGGTGTTGAGGGAATATGGGGCTTGTTTTCGTGGTGTTGGGCTTGTCATGCAGGCTGCTGGGCTTTTTGTGGAAGTGCAGAGGCGAGCTGGGTGTTGTGTTGGAGTTGCTGGGCCTTGTTTTGGGGGTGCTGAGGGGATGTGGGCCTTGTGTCGGGGAGCTGGTCTTGTAATGGGTTTGCTGAGGGGATCTGGGCCTTGTTTTGGGGTTCTGAGGGGATTGGGGCATTGTGTTGGGGGTGCTGGGCTTGTGGTAGGGGTGCTGAGGGGATCTGGGCATTGTGTTGGGGGTGCAGGGCTTGTGGTGCGGCTGCTGAGGTGATCGGGGCATTGTTTTGGAGGTGCTAGGCTTGTAGTGGGGGTGCTGAGGGGATCTGGCCATGTTTTCGAGGTGCGGGGCCTTTTTTTCCGTGGTGCAGAGGAAATCTGGGCATTGTGTTGGGGGTGCTGGGCTTGTGGTGGGGGTGCAGAGGGGATCTGGGCTTTTGTGTTGGGGGTGCTGAGGAGATCGGGGCCTTGTATTGGGGGTAGTGAGGGGATCAGGGGCTTGTTTTCGAGGTGCTGGATGTGTTTTGGGAGTGCAGAGGGGATCAGGGCCTTGTGGTGGGGGTGCTGAGGGGATCTGGGCATTGTGTTGGGGGTGCTGAGGGGATCGGGGCATTGTGTTGGGGGTGCTGGGTGTTGTTTTTGGACTGCTGGGCTTGTGGTGGGGATGCTGAGGTGATTTAGGCCCTGTTTTTGTTGTGTGGGGCGTGTGGGAGTGCCTAGGGGATCTGGGCTGTGTGTCGGGGGTGCTCAGGGGATCTGGGCGTTGTGTTTGTTGTGTTGAGCTTGTGGGAGTGCTGAGGGGATCTGGGGCTTGTTGTGGGGGTGCTGAGGGGATCAGGGCATGGTGTCGGAAGTGTTGGGCTTGTCATCGGGGTACTGAGGGGTCTGGGCCTTGTCTTGGGTGTGCTGGGCCTTGTGTTGGGGCTTGTCGAGGGGATGTGGGCGGTGTGTTTGTTGAGTTGGGCTTGGGGGAGTGCTGAGGGGATGATGGGCTTGTTTTGGGGGTGCTGGGCTTGTGGTGGGGGTGCTGAGGGGATCTGGGCATTGTTTTTGAAGTGCTGGGCTTTGTTGTGGGGGTGCAGAGGGGATCTGGGCCTTGTGTTGGGGGAGCTGGTCTTGTAATGGGTTTGCTGAGGGGATCTGGGCCTTGTTTTGGGGTTGTTGATGGGATCGGGGCATTGTGTTGGGGGTGCTGGGCTTGTTATGGGGGTGCAGAGGGGATCTGGGCTGTGTGTTTGTTGTGTTGGGCTTGTGGGAGTGCAGAGGGGATCTGGGCTTGTCATGGGGGTGCTGAGGGGATCTGGACCGTCTTGTGGGGGTGTTGAGGGAATATGGGGCTTGTTTTCGTGGTGTTGGGCTTGTCATGCAGGCTGCTGGGCTTTTTGTGGAAGTGCAGAGGCGAGCTGGGTGTTGTGTTGGAGTTGCTGGGCCTTGTTTTGGGGGTGCTGAGGGGATGTGGGCCTTGTGTCGGGGAGCTGGTCTTGTAATGGGTTTGCTGAGGGGATCTGGGCCTTGTTTTGGGGTTCTGAGGGGATTGGGGCATTGTGTTGGGGGTGCTGGGCTTGTGGTAGGGGTGCTGAGGGGATCTGGGCATTGTGTTGGGGGTGCAGGGCTTGTGGTGGGGCTGCTGAGGTGATCGGGGCATTGTTTTGGAGGTGCGGGGCTTGTAGTGGGGGTGCTGAGGGGATCTGGCCATGTTTTCGAGGTGCGGGGCCTTTTTTTCCGTGGTGCAGAGGAAATCTGGGCATTGTGTTGGGGGTGCTGGGCTTGTGGTGGGGGTGCAGAGGGGATCTGGGCTTTGTGTTGGGGGTGCTGAGGAGATCGGGGCCTTGTATTGGGGGTAGTGAGGGGATCAGGGGCTTGTTTTCGAGGTGCTGGATGTGTTTTGGGAGTGCAGAGGGGATCAGGGCCTTGTGGTGGGGGTGCTGAGGGGATCTGGGCATTGTGTTGGGGGTGCTGAGGGGATCGGGGCATTGTGTTGGGGGTGCTGGGTGTTGTTTTTGGACTGCTGGGCTTGTGGTGGGGATGCTGAGGTGATTTAGGCCCTGTTTTTGTTGTGTGGGGCGTGTGGGAGTGCCTAGGGGATCTGGGCTGTGTGTCGGGGGTGCTCAGGGGATCTGGGCGTTGTGTTTGTTGTGTTGAGCTTGTGGGAGTGCTGAGGGGATCTGGGGCTTGTTGTGGGGGTGCTGAGGGGATCAGGGCATGGTGTCGGAAGTGTTGGGCTTGTCATCGGGGTACTGAGGGGTCTGGGCCTTGTCTTGGGTGTGCTGGGCCTTGTGTTGGGGCTTGTCGAGGGGATGATGGGCTTGTTTTGGGGGTGCTGGGCTTGTGGTGGGGGTGCTGAGGGGATCTGGGCATTGTTTTTGAAGTGCTGGGCTTTGTTGTGGGGGTGCAGAGGGGATCTGGGCCTTGTGTCGGGGGAGCTGGTCTTGTAATGGGTTTGCTGAGGGGATCTGGGCCTTGTTTTGGGGCTGCTGAGGGGATCGGGGCATTGTGTTGGGGGTGCTGGGCTTGTGGTAGGGGTGCTGAGGGGATCTGGGCATTGCGTTGGGGGTGCAGCGCTTGTGGTGGGGCTGCTGAGGTGATCGGGGCATTGTTTTGGAGGTGCGGGGCTTGTAGTGGGGGTGCTGAGGGGATCTGGCCATGTTTTCGAGGTGCTGGGCCTTTTTTTCCGTGGTGCAGAGGAAATCTGGGCATTGTGTTGGGGGTGCTGGGCTTGTGGTGGGGGTGCAGAGGGGATCTGGGCTTTGTGTTGGGGGTGCTCAGGAGATCGGGGCCTTGTATTGGGGGTAGTGAGGGGATCAGGGGCTTGTTTTCGAGGTGCTGGATGTGTTTTGGGAGTGCAGAGGGGATCAGGGCCTTGTGGTGGGGGTGCTGAGGGGATCTGGGCGTTGTGTTGGGGGTGCTGGGCTTGTGGTGGGGGTGCTGAGGAGAGCTAGGTCTTGCACTGGGGGTGCTGGGCTTGTTGTGGGAGGGCTGGGCCTTGTTTTGGGAGTGCAGATGGGATCAGGGCCTTGTTTTGGGGGTGTCGGGCTTGTCATGGGGGTACTGAGGGGTCTGGGCCTTGTCTTGGGAGTACTGGGCCTTGTGTTGGGGGTGAAGAGGGGATCTGGGGCATTGTGTTGGGGGTGCTGGGCTTGTTATGGGGGTGCAGAGGGGATCTGGGCTGTGTGTTTGTTGTGTTGGGCTTGTGGGAGTGCAGAGGGGATCTGGGCTTGTCATGGGGGTGCTGAGGGGATCTGGACCATCTTGTGGGGGTGTTGAGGGAATATGGGGCTTGTTTTCGTGGTGTTGGGCTTGTCATGCAGGCTGCTGGGCTTTTTGTGGAAGTGCAGAGGCGAGCTGGGTGTTGTGTTGGAGTTGCTGGGCCTTGTTTTGGGGGTGCTGAGGGGATGTGGGCCTTGTGTCGGGGGAGCTGGTCTTGTAATGGGTTTGCTGAGGGGATGTGGGCCTTGTTTTGGGGTTGCTGAGGGGATCGGGGCATTGTGTTGGGGGTGCAGGGCTTGTGGTAGGGGTGCTGAGGTGATCGGGGCATTGTTTTGGAGGTGCGGGGCTTGTAGTGGGGGTGCTGAGGGGATCTGGCCATGTTTTTGAGGTGCTGGGCTTGTCATGCAGGGTGCTAGCCTTGTTTTGGGGGTGCAGAGGGGATCTGGGCATTGTGTTGGGGGTGCTGGGCTTGTGGTGGGGGTGCTGAGGGGATCTGGGCATTGTTTTTGAAGTGCTGGGCTTTGTTGTGGGGGTGCAGAGGGGATCTGGGCCTTGTGTTGGGGGAGCTGGTCTTGTAATGGGTTTGCTGAGGGGATCTGGGCCTTGTTTTGGGGTTGTTGATGGGATCGGGGCATTGTGTTGGGGGTGCTGGGCTTGTTATGGGGGTGCAGAGGGGATCTGGGCTGTGTGTTTGTTGTGTTGGGCTTGTGGGAGTGCAGAGGGGATCTGGGCTTGTCATGGGGGTGCTGAGGGGATCTGGACCGTCTTGTGGGGGTGTTGAGGGAATATGGGGCTTGTTTTCGTGGTGTTGGGCTTGTCATGCAGGCTGCTGGGCTTTTTGTGGAAGTGCAGAGGCGAGCTGGGTGTTGTGTTGGAGTTGCTGGGCCTTGTTTTGGGGGTGCTGAGGGGATGTGGGCCTTGTGTCGGGGGAGCTGGTCTTGTAATGGGTTTGCTGAGGGGATCTGGGCCTTGTTTTGGGGTTCTGAGGGGATCTGGGGCATTGTGTTGGGGGTGCTGGGCTTGTGGTAGGGGTGCTGAGGGGATCTGGGCATTGCGTTGGGGGTGCAGGGCTTGTGGTGCGGCTGCTGAGGTGATCGGGGCATTGTTTTGGAGGTGCGGGGCTTGTAGTGGGGGTGCTGAGGGGATCTGGCCATGTTTTCGAGGTGCGGGGCCTTTTTTTCCGTGGTGCAGAGGAAATCTGGGCATTGTGTTGGGGGTGCTGGGCTTGTGGTGGGGGTGCAGAGGGGATCTGGGCGTTGTGTTGGGGGTGCTGAGGAGATTGGGGCCTTGTATTGGGGGTAGTGAGGGGATCAGGGGCTTGTTTTCGAGGTGCTGGATGTGTTTTGGGAGTGCAGAGGGGATCAGGGCCTTGTGGTGGGGGTGCTGAGGGGATCTGGGTGTTGTGTTGGGGGTGCTGGGCTTGTGGTGGGGGTGCTGAGGAGAGCTAGGTCTTGCACTGGGGGTGCTGGGCTTGTTGTGGGCAGTGCTGGGCTAGTGGTGGGTGTGCAGAGGGGATCTGGGTCTTGTTGTGGGGGTGTCGGGCTTGTCATGGGGGTACTGAGGGGTCTAGGCCTTGTCTTGGGAGTACTGGGCCTTGTGTTGGGGGTGAAGAGGAGATCTGGGCTGTGTGTTTGTTGTGTTGGGCTTGGGGAAGTGCAGAGGGGATCTGGGCTTGTGGTGGGGGTGCTGAGGAGAGCTAGGTCTTGCACTGGGGGTGCTGGGCTTGTTGTGGGAGGGCTGGGCCTTGTTTTGGGAGTGCAGATGGGATCAGGGCCTTGTTTTGGGGGTGCGGAGGGGATCTGGGCCGTGTGTTTGTTGTGTGGGGCGTGTGGGAGTGCTGAGGGGATCTGGGCCTTGTTTTTGGGGTGCTGGGCTTGTGATGGAGGATGCTGAGGGGATCTGGGGCTTGTGTTGGGTGCGCTGGGCTTGTCGTGGACGTGCTGAGGGGATCTGGGCATTGTGGTGGAGGGGTTGGGCTTGTCGTAGGGGTACTGAGGGGTCTGGGCCTTGTCTGGGGAGTGCTGGGCCTTGTGTTGGGGGTGCTGAGGGGATGTGGGCCTTGTGTCGGGGGAGCTGGTCTTGTAATGGGTTTGCTGAGGGATCTGGGCCTTTTTTGGGGGTTCTGAGGGGATCTGGGGCATTGTGTTGGGGGTGCTGGGCTTGTTATGGGGGTGCAGAGGGGATCTGGGCTGTGTGTTTGTTGTGTTGGGCTTGTGGGAGTGCAGAGGGGATCTGGGCTTGTCATGGGGGTGCTGAGGGGATCTGGACCGTCTTGTGGGGGTGTTGAGGGAATATGGGGCTTGTTTTCGTGGTGTTGGGCTTGTCATGCAGGCTGCTGGGCTTTTTGTGGAAGTGCAGAGGCGAGCTGGGTGTTGTGTTGGAGTTGCTGGGCCTTGTTTTGGGGGTGCTGAGGGGATGTGGGCCTTGTGTCGGGGGAGCTGGTCTTATAATGGGTTTGCTGAGGGGATGTGGGCCTTGTTTTGGGGTTCTGAGGGGATCGGGGCATTGTGTTGGGGGTGCAGGGCTTGTGGTAGGGGTGCTGAGGTGATCGGGGCATTGTTTTGGAGGTGCGGGGTTTGTAGTGGGGGTGCTGAGGGGATCTGGCCATGTTTTCGAGGTGCTGGGCTTGTCATGCAGGGTGCTAGCCTTGTTTTGGGGGTGCAGAGGGGATCTGGGCATTGTGTTGGGGGTGCTGGGCTTGTGGTGGGGGTGCTGAGGGGATCTGGGCATTGTTTTTGAAGTGCTGGGCTTTGTTGTGGGGGTGCAGAGGGGATCTGGGCCTTGTGTTGGGGGAGCTGGTCTTGTAATGGGTTTGCTGAGGGGATCTGGGCCTTGTTTGGGGGTTCTGAGGGGATCTGGGGCATTGTGTTGGGGGTGCTGGGCTTGTTATGGGGGTGCAGAGGGGATCTGGGCTGTGTGTTTGTTGTGTTGGGCTTGTGGGAGTGCAGAGGGGATCTGGGCTTGTCATGGGGGTGCTGAGGGGATCTGGACCGTCTTGTGGGGGTGTTGAGGGAATATGGGGCTTGTTTTCGTGGTGTTGGGCTTGTCATGCAGGCTGCTGGGCTTTTTGTGGAAGTGCAGAGGCGAGCTGGGTGTTGTGTTGGAGTTGCTGGGCCTTGTTTTGGGGGTGCTGAGGGGATGTGGGCCTTGTGTCGGGGGAGCTGGTCTTGTAATGGGTTTGCTGAGGGGATCTGGGCCTTGTTTTGGGGTTCTGAGGGGATCTGGGGCATTGTGTTGGGGGTGCTGGGCTTGTGGTAGGGGTGCTGAGGGGATCTGGGCATTGCGTTGGGGGTGCAGGGCTTGTGGTGCGGCTGCTGAGGTGATCGGGGCATTGTTTTGGAGGTGCGGGGCTTGTAGTGGGGGTGCTGAGGGGATCTGGCCATGTTTTCGAGGTGCGGGGCCTTTTTTTCCGTGGTGCAGAGGAAATCTGGGCATTGTGTTGGGGGTGCTGGGCTTGTGGTGGGGGTGCAGAGGGGATCTGGGCGTTGTGGTGGGGGTGCTCAGGAGATCGGGGCCTTGTATTGGGGGTAGTGAGGGGATCAGGGGCTTGTTTTCGAGGTGCTGGATGTGTTTTGGGAGTGCAGAGGGGATCAGGGCCTTGTGGTGGGGGTGCTGAGGGGATCTGGGCGTTGTGTTGGGGGTGCTGGGCTTGTGGTGGGGGTGCTGAGGAGAGCTAGGTCTTGCACTGGGGGTGCTGGGCTTGTTGTGGGCAGTGCTGGGGCTAGTGGTGGGTGTGCAGAGGGGATCTGGGTCTTGTTGTGGGGGTGTCGGGCTTGTCATGGGGGTACTGAGGGGTCTAGGCCTTGTCTTGGGAGTACTGGGCCTTGTGTTGGGGGTGAAGAGGAGATCTGGGCTGTGTGTTTGTTGTGTTGGGCTTGGGGAAGTGCAGAGGGGATCTGGGCTTGTGGTGGGGGTGCTGAGGAGAGCTAGGTCTTGCACTGGGGGTGCTGGGCTTGTTGTGGGAGGGCTGGGCCTTGTTTTGGGAGTGCAGATGGGATCAGGGCCTTGTTTTGGGGGTGCGGAGGGGATCTGGGCCGTGTGTTTGTTGTGTGGGGCTTGTGGGAGTGCAGAGGGGATCTGGGCTTGTCATGGGGGTGCTGAGGGGATCTGGACCGTCTTGTGGGGGTGTTGAGGGAATATGGGGCTTGTTTTCGTGGTGTTGGGCTTGTCATGCAGGCTGCTGGGCTTTTTGTGGAAGTGCAGAGGCGAGCTGGGTGTTGTGTTGGAGTTGCTGGGCCTTGTTTTGGTGGTGCTGAGGGGATGTGGGCCTTGTGTCGGGGGAGCTGGTCTTATAATGGGTTTGCTGAGGGGATGTGGGCCTTGTTTTGGGGTTCTGAGGGGATCGGGGCATTGTGTTGGGGGTGCAGGGCTTGTGGTAGGGGTGCTGAGGTGATCGGGGCATTGTTTTGGAGGTGCGGGGTTTGTAGTGGGGGTGCTGAGGGGATCTGGCCATGTTTTCGAGGTGCTGGGCTTGTCATGCAGGGTGCTAGCCTTGTTTTGGGGGTGCAGAGGGGATCTGGGCATTGTGTTGGGGGTGCTGGGCTTGTGGTGGGGGTGCTGAGGGGATCTGGGCATTGTTTTTGAAGTGCTGGGCTTTGTTGTGGGGGTGCAGAGGGGATCTGGGCCTTGTGTCGGGGGAGCTGGTCTTGTAATGGGTTTGCTGAGGGGATCTGGGCCTTTTTTGGGGGTTCTGAGGGGATCTGGGGCATTGTGTTGGGGGTGCTGGGCTTGTTATGGGGGTGCAGAGGGGATCTGGGCTGTGTGTTTGTTGTGTTGGGCTTGTGGGAGTGCAGAGGGGATCTGGGCTTGTCATGGGGGTGCTGAGGGGATCTGGACCGTCTTGTGGGGGTGTTGAGGGAATATGGGGCTTGTTTTCGTGGTGTTGGGCTTGTCATGCAGGCTGCTGGGCTTTTTGTGGAAGTGCAGAGGCGAGCTGGGTGTTGTGTTGGAGTTGCTGGGCCTTGTTTTGGGGGTGCTGAGGGGATGTGGGCCTTGTGTCGGGGGAGCTGGTCTTGTAATGGGTTTGCTGAGGGGATCTGGGCCTTGTTTTGGGGTTCTGAGGGGATCTGGGGCATTGTGTTGGGGGTGCTGGGCTTGTGGTAGGGGTGCTGAGGGGATCTGGGCATTGCGTTGGGGGTGCAGGGCTTGTGGTGCGGCTGCTGAGGTGATCGGGGCATTGTTTTGGAGGTGCGGGGCTTGTAGTGGGGGTGCTGAGGGGATCTGGCCATGTTTTCGAGGTGCGGGGCCTTTTTTTCCGTGGTGCAGAGGAAATCTGGGCATTGTGTTGGGGGTGCTGGGCTTGTGGTGGGGGTGCAGAGGGGATCTGGGCGTTGTGGTGGGGGTGCTCAGGAGATCGGGGCCTTGTATTGGGGGTAGTGAGGGGATCAGGGGCTTGTTTTCGAGGTGCTGGATGTGTTTTGGGAGTGCAGAGGGGATCAGGGCCTTGTGGTGGGGGTGCTGAGGGGATCTGGGTGTTGTGTTGGGGGTGCTGGGCTTGTGGTGGGGGTGCTGAGGAGAGCTAGGTCTTGCACTGGGGGTGCTGGGCTTGTTGTGGGCAGTGCTGGGCTAGTGGTGGGTGTGCAGAGGGGATCTGGGTCTTGTTGTGGGGGTGTCGGGCTTGTCATGGGGGTACTGAGGGGTCTAGGCCTTGTCTTGGGAGTACTGGGCCTTGTGTTGGGGGTGAAGAGGAGATCTGGGCTGTGTGTTTGTTGTGTTGGGCTTGGGGAAGTGCAGAGGGGATCTGGGCTTGTGGTGGGGGTGCTGAGGAGAGCTAGGTCTTGCACTGGGGGTGCTGGGCTTGTTGTGGGAGGGCTGGGCCTTGTTTTGGGAGTGCAGATGGGATCAGGGCCTTGTTTTGGGGGTGCGGAGGGGATCTGGGCCGTGTGTTTGTTGTGTGGGGCGTGTGGGAGTGCTGAGGGGATCTGGGCCTTGTTTTTGGGGTGCTGGGCTTGTGATGGAGGATGCTGAGGGGATCTGGGGCTTGTGTTGGGTGCGCTGGGCTTGTCGTGGACGTGCTGAGGGGATCTGGGCATTGTGGTGGAGGGGTTGGGCTTGTCGTAGGGGTACTGAGGGGTCTGGGCCTTGTCTGGGGAGTGCTGGGCCTTGTGTTGGGGGTGCTGAGGGGATGTGGGCCTTGTGTCGGGGGAGCTGGTCTTGTAATGGGTTTGCTGAGGGATCTGGGCCTTTTTTGGGGGTTCTGAGGGGATCTGGGGCATTGTGTTGGGGGTGCTGGGCTTGTTATGGGGGTGCAGAGGGGATCTGGGCTGTGTGTTTGTTGTGTTGGGCTTGTGGGAGTGCAGAGGGGATCTGGGCTTGTCATGGGGGTGCTGAGGGGATCTGGACCGTCTTGTGGGGGTGTTGAGGGAATATGGGGCTTGTTTTCGTGGTGTTGGGCTTGTCATGCAGGCTGCTGGGCTTTTTGTGGAAGTGCAGAGGCGAGCTGGGTGTTGTGTTGGAGTTGCTGGGCCTTGTTTTGGGGGTGCTGAGGGGATGTGGGCCTTGTGTCGGGGGAGCTGGTCTTATAATGGGTTTGCTGAGGGGATGTGGGCCTTGTTTTGGGGTTCTGAGGGGATCGGGGCATTGTGTTGGGGGTGCAGGGCTTGTGGTAGGGGTGCTGAGGTGATCGGGGCATTGTTTTGGAGGTGCGGGGTTTGTAGTGGGGGTGCTGAGGGGATCTGGCCATGTTTTCGAGGTGCTGGGCTTGTCATGCAGGGTGCTAGCCTTGTTTTGGGGGTGCAGAGGGGATCTGGGCATTGTGTTGGGGGTGCTGGGCTTGTGGTGGGGGTGCTGAGGGGATCTGGGCATTGTTTTTGAAGTGCTGGGCTTTGTTGTGGGGGTGCAGAGGGGATCTGGGCCTTGTGTTGGGGGAGCTGGTCTTGTAATGGGTTTGCTGAGGGGATCTGGGCCTTGTTTGGGGGTTCTGAGGGGATCTGGGGCATTGTGTTGGGGGTGCTGGGCTTGTTATGGGGGTGCAGAGGGGATCTGGGCTGTGTGTTTGTTGTGTTGGGCTTGTGGGAGTGCAGAGGGGATCTGGGCTTGTCATGGGGGTGCTGAGGGGATCTGGACCGTCTTGTGGGGGTGTTGAGGGAATATGGGGCTTGTTTTCGTGGTGTTGGGCTTGTCATGCAGGCTGCTGGGCTTTTTGTGGAAGTGCAGAGGCGAGCTGGGTGTTGTGTTGGAGTTGCTGGGCCTTGTTTTGGGGGTGCTGAGGGGATGTGGGCCTTGTGTCGGGGGAGCTGGTCTTGTAATGGGTTTGCTGAGGGGATGTGGGCCTTGTTTTGGGGTTCTGAGGGGATCTGGGGCATTGTGTTGGGGGTGCAGGGCTTGTGGTAGGGGTGCTGAGGTGATCGGGGCATTGTTTTGGAGGTGCGGGGCTTGTAATGGGGGTGCTGAGGGGATCTGGCCATGTTTTCGAGGTGCTGGGCTTGTCATGCAGGGTGCTAGCCTTGTTTTGGGGGTGCAGAGGGGATCTGGGCATTGTGTTGGGGGTGCTGGTCTTGTGGTGGGGGTGCTGAGGGGATCTGGGCATTGTTTTTGAAGTGCTGGGCTTTGTTGTGGGGGTGCAGAGGGGATCTGGGCCTTGTGTTGGGGGAGCTGGTCTTGTAATGGGTTTGCTGAGGGGATCTGGGCCTTGTTTTGGGGTTGTTGAGGGGATCGGGGCATTGTGTTGGGGGTGCTGGGCTTGTGGTAGGGGTGCTGAGGGGATCTGGGCATTGCGTTGGGGGTGCAGGGCTTGTGGTGGGGCTGCTGAGGTGATCGGGGCATTGTTTTGGAGGTGCGGGGCTTGTAGTGGGGGTGCTGAGGGGATCTGGCCATGTTTTCGAGGTGCGGGGCCTTTTTTTCCGTGGTGCAGAGGAAATCTGGGCATTGTGTTGGGGGTGCTGGGCTTGTGGTGGGGGTGCAGAGGGGATCTGGGCGTTGTGGTGGGGGTGCTGAGGAGATTGGGGCCTTGTATTGGGGGTAGTGAGGGGATCAGGGGCTTGTTTTCGAGGTGCTGGATGTGTTTTGGGAGTGCAGAGGGGATCAGGGCCTTGTGGTGGGGGTGCTGAGGGGATCTGGGCGTTGTGTTGGGGGTGCTGGGCTTGTGGTGGGGGTGCTGAGGAGAGCTAGGTCTTGCACTGGGGGTGCTGGGCTTGTTGTGGGAGGGCTGGGCCTTGTTTTGGGAGTGCAGATGGGATCAGGGCCTTGTTTTGGGGGTGCGGAGGGGATCTGGGCCGTGTGTTTGTTGTGTGGGGCGTGTGGGAGTGCTGAGGGGATCTGGGCCTTGTTTTTGGGGTGCTGGGCTTGTGATGGAGGATGCTGAGGGGATCTGGGGCTTGTGTTGGGTGCGCTGGGCTTGTCGTGGACGTGCTGAGGGGATCTGGGCATTGTGGTGGAGGGGTTGGGCTTGTCGTAGGGGTACTGAGGGGTCTGGGCCTTGTCTGGGGAGTGCTGGGCCTTGTGTTGGGGGTGCTGAGGGGATGTGGGCCTTGTGTCGGGGGAGCTGGTCTTGTAATGGGTTTGCTGAGGGATCTGGGCCTTGTGTTGGGGGTTCTGAGGGGATCTGGGGCATTGTGTTGGGGGTGCTGGGCTTGTTATGGGGGTGCAGAGGGGATCTGGGCTGTGTGTTTGTTGTGTTGGGCTTGTGGGAGTGCAGAGGGGATCTGGGCTTGTCATGGGGGTGCTGAGGGGATCTGGACCGTCTTGTGGGGGTGTTGAGGGAATATGGGGCTTGTTTTCGTGGTGTTGGGCTTGTCATGCAGGCTGCTGGGCTTTTTGTGGAAGTGCAGAGGGGAGCTGGGTGTTGTGTTGGAGTTGCTGGGCCTTGTTTTGGTGGTGCTGAGGGGATGTGGGCCTTGTGTCGGGGGAGCTGGTCTTATAATGGGTTTGCTGAGGGGATGTGGGCCTTGTTTTGGGGTTCTGAGGGGATCGGGGCATTGTGTTGGGGGTGCAGGGCTTGTGGTAGGGGTGCTGAGGTGATCGGGGCATTGTTTTGGAGGTGCGGGGTTTGTAGTGGGGGTGCTGAGGGGATCTGGCCATGTTTTCGAGGTGCTGGGCTTGTCATGCAGGGTGCTAGCCTTGTTTTGGGGGTGCAGAGGGGATCTGGGCATTGTGTTGGGGGTGCTGGGCTTGTGGTGGGGGTGCTGAGGGGATCTGGGCATTGTTTTTCAAGTGCTGGGCTTTGTTGTGGGGGTGCAGAGGGGATCTGGGCCTTGTGTTGGGGGAGCTGGTCTTGTAATGGGTTTGCTGAGGGGATCTGGGCCTTTTTTGGGGGTTCTGAGGGGATCTGGGGCATTGTGTTGGGGGTGCTGGGCTTGTTATGGGGGTGCAGAGGGGATCTGGGCTGTGTGTTTGTTGTGTTGGGCTTGTGGGAGTGCAGAGGGGATCTGGGCTTGTCATGGGGGTGCTGAGGGGATCTGGACCGTCTTGTGGGGGTGTTGAGGGAATATGGGGCTTGTTTTCGTGGTGTTGGGCTTGTCATGCAGGCTGCTGGGCTTTTTGTGGAAGTGCAGAGGCGAGCTGGGTGTTGTGTTGGAGTTGCTGGGCCTTGTTTTGGGGGTGCTGAGGGGATGTGGGCCTTGTGTCGGGGGAGCTGGTCTTGTAATGGGTTTGCTGAGGGGATCTGGGCCTTGTTTTGGGGTTCTGAGGGGATCTGGGGCATTGTGTTGGGGGTGCTGGGCTTGTGGTAGGGGTGCTGAGGGGATCTGGGCATTGCGTTGGGGGTGCAGGGCTTGTGGTGCGGCTGCTGAGGTGATCGGGGCATTGTTTTGGAGGTGCGGGGCTTGTAGTGGGGGTGCTGAGGGGATCTGGCCATGTTTTCGAGGTGCGGGGCCTTTTTTTCCGTGGTGCAGAGGAAATCTGGGCATTGTGTTGGGGGTGCTGGGCTTGTGGTGGGGGTGCAGAGGGGATCTGGGCGTTGTGTTGGGGGTGCTGAGGAGATTGGGGCCTTGTATTGGGGGTAGTGAGGGGATCAGGGGCTTGTTTTCGAGGTGCTGGATGTGTTTTGGGAGTGCAGAGGGGATCAGGGCCTTGTGGTGGGGGTGCTGAGGGGATCTGGGTGTTGTGTTGGGGGTGCTGGGCTTGTGGTGGGGGTGCTGAGGAGAGCTAGGTCTTGCACTGGGGGTGCTGGGCTTGTTGTGGGCAGTGCTGGGCTAGTGGTGGGTGTGCAGAGGGGATCTGGGTCTTGTTGTGGGGGTGTCGGGCTTGTCATGGGGGTACTGAGGGGTCTAGGCCTTGTCTTGGGAGTACTGGGCCTTGTGTTGGGGGTGAAGAGGAGATCTGGGCTGTGTGTTTGTTGTGTTGGGCTTGGGGAAGTGCAGAGGGGATCTGGGCTTGTGGTGGGGGTGCTGAGGAGAGCTAGGTCTTGCACTGGGGGTGCTGGGCTTGTTGTGGGAGGGCTGGGCCTTGTTTTGGGAGTGCAGATGGGATCAGGGCCTTGTTTTGGGGGTGCGGAGGGGATCTGGGCCGTGTGTTTGTTGTGTGGGGCGTGTGGGAGTGCTGAGGGGATCTGGGCCTTGTTTTTGGGGTGCTGGGCTTGTGATGGAGGATGCTGAGGGGATCTGGGGCTTGTGTTGGGTGCGCTGGGCTTGTCGTGGACGTGCTGAGGGGATCTGGGCATTGTGGTGGAGGGGTTGGGCTTGTCGTAGGGGTACTGAGGGGTCTGGGCCTTGTCTGGGGAGTGCTGGGCCTTGTGTTGGGGGTGCTGAGGGGATGTGGGCCTTGTGTCGGGGGAGCTGGTCTTGTAATGGGTTTGCTGAGGGATCTGGGCCTTTTTTGGGGGTTCTGAGGGGATCTGGGGCATTGTGTTGGGGGTGCTGGGCTTGTTATGGGGGTGCAGAGGGGATCTGGGCTGTGTGTTTGTTGTGTTGGGCTTGTGGGAGTGCAGAGGGGATCTGGGCTTGTCATGGGGGTGCTGAGGGGATCTGGACCGTCTTGTGGGGGTGTTGAGGGAATATGGGGCTTGTTTTCGTGGTGTTGGGCTTGTCATGCAGGCTGCTGGGCTTTTTGTGGAAGTGCAGAGGCGAGCTGGGTGTTGTGTTGGAGTTGCTGGGCCTTGTTTTGGGGGTGCTGAGGGGATGTGGGCCTTGTGTCGGGGGAGCTGGTCTTGTAATGGGTTTGCTGAGGGGATGTGGGCCTTGTTTTGGGGTTCTGAGGGGATCGGGGCATTGTGTTGGGGGTGCAGGGCTTGTGGTAGGGGTGCTGAGGTGATCGGGGCATTGTTTTGGAGGTGCGGGGTTTGTAGTGGGGGTGCTGAGGGGATCTGGCCATGTTTTCGAGGTGCTGGGCTTGTCATGCAGGGTGCTAGCCTTGTTTTGGGGGTGCAGAGGGGATCTGGGCATTGTGTTGGGGGTGCTGGGCTTGTGGTGGGGGTGCTGAGGGGATCTGGGCATTGTTTTTGAAGTGCTGGGCTTTGTTGTGGGGGTGCAGAGGGGATCTGGGCCTTGTGTTGGGGGAGCTGGTCTTGTAATGGGTTTGCTGAGGGGATCTGGGCCTTGTTTGGGGGTTCTGAGGGGATCTGGGGCATTGTGTTGGGGGTGCTGGGCTTGTTATGGGGGTGCAGAGGGGATCTGGGCTGTGTGTTTGTTGTGTTGGGCTTGTGGGAGTGCAGAGGGGATCTGGGCTTGTCATGGGGGTGCTGAGGGGATCTGGACCGTCTTGTGGGGGTGTTGAGGGAATATGGGGCTTGTTTTCGTGGTGTTGGGCTTGTCATGCAGGCTGCTGGGCTTTTTGTGGAAGTGCAGAGGCGAGCTGGGTGTTGTGTTGGAGTTGCTGGGCCTTGTTTTGGGGGTGCTGAGGGGATGTGGGCCTTGTGTCGGGGGAGCTGGTCTTGTAATGGGTTTGCTGAGGGGATCTGGGCCTTGTTTTGGGGTTCTGAGGGGATCTGGGGCATTGTGTTGGGGGTGCTGGGCTTGTGGTAGGGGTGCTGAGGGGATCTGGGCATTGCGTTGGGGGTGCAGGGCTTGTGGTGCGGCTGCTGAGGTGATCGGGGCATTGTTTTGGAGGTGCGGGGCTTGTAGTGGGGGTGCTGAGGGGATCTGGCCATGTTTTCGAGGTGCGGGGCCTTTTTTTCCGTGGTGCAGAGGAAATCTGGGCATTGTGTTGGGGGTGCTGGGCTTGTGGTGGGGGTGCAGAGGGGATCTGGGCGTTGTGGTGGGGGTGCTCAGGAGATCGGGGCCTTGTATTGGGGGTAGTGAGGGGATCAGGGGCTTGTTTTCGAGGTGCTGGATGTGTTTTGGGAGTGCAGAGGGGATCAGGGCCTTGTGGTGGGGGTGCTGAGGGGATCTGGGCGTTGTGTTGGGGGTGCTGGGCTTGTGGTGGGGGTGCTGAGGAGAGCTAGGTCTTGCACTGGGGGTGCTGGGCTTGTTGTGGGCAGTGCTGGGGCTAGTGGTGGGTGTGCAGAGGGGATCTGGGTCTTGTTGTGGGGGTGTCGGGCTTGTCATGGGGGTACTGAGGGGTCTAGGCCTTGTCTTGGGAGTACTGGGCCTTGTGTTGGGGGTGAAGAGGAGATCTGGGCTGTGTGTTTGTTGTGTTGGGCTTGGGGAAGTGCAGAGGGGATCTGGGCTTGTGGTGGGGGTGCTGAGGAGAGCTAGGTCTTGCACTGGGGGTGCTGGGCTTGTTGTGGGAGGGCTGGGCCTTGTTTTGGGAGTGCAGATGGGATCAGGGCCTTGTTTTGGGGGTGCGGAGGGGATCTGGGCCGTGTGTTTGTTGTGTGGGGCTTGTGGGAGTGCAGAGGGGATCTGGGCTTGTCATGGGGGTGCTGAGGGGATCTGGACCGTCTTGTGGGGGTGTTGAGGGAATATGGGGCTTGTTTTCGTGGTGTTGGGCTTGTCATGCAGGCTGCTGGGCTTTTTGTGGAAGTGCAGAGGCGAGCTGGGTGTTGTGTTGGAGTTGCTGGGCCTTGTTTTGGGGGTGCTGAGGGGATGTGGGCCTTGTGTCGGGGGAGCTGGTCTTGTAATGGGTTTGCTGAGGGGATGTGGGCCTTGTTTTGGGGTTCTGAGGGGATCGGGGCATTGTGTTGGGGGTGCAGGGCTTGTGGTAGGGGTGCTGAGGTGATCGGGGCATTGTTTTGGAGGTGCGGGGTTTGTAGTGGGGGTGCTGAGGGGATCTGGCCATGTTTTCGAGGTGCTGGGCTTGTCATGCAGGGTGCTAGCCTTGTTTTGGGGGTGCAGAGGGGATCTGGGCATTGTGTTGGGGGTGCTGGGCTTGTGGTGGGGGTGCTGAGGGGATCTGGGCATTGTTTTTGAAGTGCTGGGCTTTGTTGTGGGGGTGCAGAGGGGATCTGGGCCTTGTGTCGGGGGAGCTGGTCTTGTAATGGGTTTGCTGAGGGGATCTGGGCCTTTTTTGGGGGTTCTGAGGGGATCTGGGGCATTGTGTTGGGGGTGCTGGGCTTGTTATGGGGGTGCAGAGGGGATCTGGGCTGTGTGTTTGTTGTGTTGGGCTTGTGGGAGTGCAGAGGGGATCTGGGCTTGTCATGGGGGTGCTGAGGGGATCTGGACCGTCTTGTGGGGGTGTTGAGGGAATATGGGGCTTGTTTTCGTGGTGTTGGGCTTGTCATGCAGGCTGCTGGGCTTTTTGTGGAAGTGCAGAGGCGAGCTGGGTGTTGTGTTGGAGTTGCTGGGCCTTGTTTTGGGGGTGCTGAGGGGATGTGGGCCTTGTGTCGGGGGAGCTGGTCTTGTAATGGGTTTGCTGAGGGGATCTGGGCCTTGTTTTGGGGTTCTGAGGGGATCTGGGGCATTGTGTTGGGGGTGCTGGGCTTGTGGTAGGGGTGCTGAGGGGATCTGGGCATTGCGTTGGGGGTGCAGGGCTTGTGGTGCGGCTGCTGAGGTGATCGGGGCATTGTTTTGGAGGTGCGGGGCTTGTAGTGGGGGTGCTGAGGGGATCTGGCCATGTTTTCGAGGTGCGGGGCCTTTTTTTCCGTGGTGCAGAGGAAATCTGGGCATTGTGTTGGGGGTGCTGGGCTTGTGGTGGGGGTGCAGAGGGGATCTGGGCGTTGTGGTGGGGGTGCTCAGGAGATCGGGGCCTTGTATTGGGGGTAGTGAGGGGATCAGGGGCTTGTTTTCGAGGTGCTGGATGTGTTTTGGGAGTGCAGAGGGGATCAGGGCCTTGTGGTGGGGGTGCTGAGGGGATCTGGGTGTTGTGTTGGGGGTGCTGGGCTTGTGGTGGGGGTGCTGAGGAGAGCTAGGTCTTGCACTGGGGGTGCTGGGCTTGTTGTGGGCAGTGCTGGGCTAGTGGTGGGTGTGCAGAGGGGATCTGGGTCTTGTTGTGGGGGTGTCGGGCTTGTCATGGGGGTACTGAGGGGTCTAGGCCTTGTCTTGGGAGTACTGGGCCTTGTGTTGGGGGTGAAGAGGAGATCTGGGCTGTGTGTTTGTTGTGTTGGGCTTGGGGAAGTGCAGAGGGGATCTGGGCTTGTGGTGGGGGTGCTGAGGAGAGCTAGGTCTTGCACTGGGGGTGCTGGGCTTGTTGTGGGAGGGCTGGGCCTTGTTTTGGGAGTGCAGATGGGATCAGGGCCTTGTTTTGGGGGTGCGGAGGGGATCTGGGCCGTGTGTTTGTTGTGTGGGGCGTGTGGGAGTGCTGAGGGGATCTGGGCCTTGTTTTTGGGGTGCTGGGCTTGTGATGGAGGATGCTGAGGGGATCTGGGGCTTGTGTTGGGTGCGCTGGGCTTGTCGTGGACGTGCTGAGGGGATCTGGGCATTGTGGTGGAGGGGTTGGGCTTGTCGTAGGGGTACTGAGGGGTCTGGGCCTTGTCTGGGGAGTGCTGGGCCTTGTGTTGGGGGTGCTGAGGGGATGTGGGCCTTGTGTCGGGGGAGCTGGTCTTGTAATGGGTTTGCTGAGGGATCTGGGCCTTTTTTGGGGGTTCTGAGGGGATCTGGGGCATTGTGTTGGGGGTGCTGGGCTTGTTATGGGGGTGCAGAGGGGATCTGGGCTGTGTGTTTGTTGTGTTGGGCTTGTGGGAGTGCAGAGGGGATCTGGGCTTGTCATGGGGGTGCTGAGGGGATCTGGACCGTCTTGTGGGGGTGTTGAGGGAATATGGGGCTTGTTTTCGTGGTGTTGGGCTTGTCATGCAGGCTGCTGGGCTTTTTGTGGAAGTGCAGAGGCGAGCTGGGTGTTGTGTTGGAGTTGCTGGGCCTTGTTTTGGGGGTGCTGAGGGGATGTGGGCCTTGTGTCGGGGGAGCTGGTCTTATAATGGGTTTGCTGAGGGGATGTGGGCCTTGTTTTGGGGTTCTGAGGGGATCGGGGCATTGTGTTGGGGGTGCAGGGCTTGTGGTAGGGGTGCTGAGGTGATCGGGGCATTGTTTTGGAGGTGCGGGGTTTGTAGTGGGGGTGCTGAGGGGATCTGGCCATGTTTTCGAGGTGCTGGGCTTGTCATGCAGGGTGCTAGCCTTGTTTTGGGGGTGCAGAGGGGATCTGGGCATTGTGTTGGGGGTGCTGGGCTTGTGGTGGGGGTGCTGAGGGGATCTGGGCATTGTTTTTGAAGTGCTGGGCTTTGTTGTGGGGGTGCAGAGGGGATCTGGGCCTTGTGTTGGGGGAGCTGGTCTTGTAATGGGTTTGCTGAGGGGATCTGGGCCTTTTTTGGGGGTTCTGAGGGGATCTGGGGCATTGTGTTGGGGGTGCTGGGCTTGTTATGGGGGTGCAGAGGGGATCTGGGCTGTGTGTTTGTTGTGTTGGGCTTGTGGGAGTGCAGAGGGGATCTGGGCTTGTCATGGGGGTGCTGAGGGGATCTGGACCGTCTTGTGGGGGTGTTGAGGGAATATGGGGCTTGTTTTCGTGGTGTTGGGCTTGTCATGCAGGCTGCTGGGCTTTTTGTGGAAGTGCAGAGGCGAGCTGGGTGTTGTGTTGGAGTTGCTGGGCCTTGTTTTGGGGGTGCTGAGGGGATGTGGGCCTTGTGTCGGGGGAGCTGGTCTTGTAATGGGTTTGCTGAGGGGATCTGGGCCTTGTTTTGGGGTTCTGAGGGGATCTGGGGCATTGTGTTGGGGGTGCTGGGCTTGTGGTAGGGGTGCTGAGGGGATCTGGGCATTGCGTTGGGGGTGCAGGGCTTGTGGTGCGGCTGCTGAGGTGATCGGGGCATTGTTTTGGAGGTGCGGGGCTTGTAGTGGGGGTGCTGAGGGGATCTGGCCATGTTTTCGAGGTGCGGGGCCTTTTTTTCCGTGGTGCAGAGGAAATCTGGGCATTGTGTTGGGGGTGCTGGGCTTGTGGTGGGGGTGCAGAGGGGATCTGGGCGTTGTGGTGGGGGTGCTCAGGAGATCGGGGCCTTGTATTGGGGGTAGTGAGGGGATCAGGGGCTTGTTTTCGAGGTGCTGGATGTGTTTTGGGAGTGCAGAGGGGATCAGGGCCTTGTGGTGGGGGTGCTGAGGGGATCTGGGCGTTGTGTTGGGGGTGCTGGGCTTGTGGTGGGGGTGCTGAGGAGAGCTAGGTCTTGCACTGGGGGTGCTGGGCTTGTTGTGGGCAGTGCTGGGGCTAGTGGTGGGTGTGCAGAGGGGATCTGGGTCTTGTTGTGGGGGTGTCGGGCTTGTCATGGGGGTACTGAGGGGTCTAGGCCTTGTCTTGGGAGTACTGGGCCTTGTGTTGGGGGTGAAGAGGAGATCTGGGCTGTGTGTTTGTTGTGTTGGGCTTGGGGAAGTGCAGAGGGGATCTGGGCTTGTGGTGGGGGTGCTGAGGAGAGCTAGGTCTTGCACTGGGGGTGCTGGGCTTGTTGTGGGAGGGCTGGGCCTTGTTTTGGGAGTGCAGATGGGATCAGGGCCTTGTTTTGGGGGTGCGGAGGGGATCTGGGCCGTGTGTTTGTTGTGTGGGGCTTGTGGGAGTGCAGAGGGGATCTGGGCTTGTCATGGGGGTGCTGAGGGGATCTGGACCGTCTTGTGGGGGTGTTGAGGGAATATGGGGCTTGTTTTCGTGGTGTTGGGCTTGTCATGCAGGCTGCTGGGCTTTTTGTGGAAGTGCAGAGGCGAGCTGGGTGTTGTGTTGGAGTTGCTGGGCCTTGTTTTGGGGGTGCTGAGGGGATGTGGGCCTTGTGTCGGGGGAGCTGGTCTTGTAATGGGTTTGCTGAGGGGATGTGGGCCTTGTTTTGGGGTTCTGAGGGGATCGGGGCATTGTGTTGGGGGTGCAGGGCTTGTGGTAGGGGTGCTGAGGTGATCGGGGCATTGTTTTGGAGGTGCGGGGTTTGTAGTGGGGGTGCTGAGGGGATCTGGCCATGTTTTCGAGGTGCTGGGCTTGTCATGCAGGGTGCTAGCCTTGTTTTGGGGGTGCAGAGGGGATCTGGGCATTGTGTTGGGGGTGCTGGGCTTGTGGTGGGGGTGCTGAGGGGATCTGGGCATTGTTTTTGAAGTGCTGGGCTTTGTTGTGGGGGTGCAGAGGGGATCTGGGCCTTGTGTCGGGGGAGCTGGTCTTGTAATGGGTTTGCTGAGGGGATCTGGGCCTTTTTTGGGGGTTCTGAGGGGATCTGGGGCATTGTGTTGGGGGTGCTGGGCTTGTTATGGGGGTGCAGAGGGGATCTGGGCTGTGTGTTTGTTGTGTTGGGCTTGTGGGAGTGCAGAGGGGATCTGGGCTTGTCATGGGGGTGCTGAGGGGATCTGGACCGTCTTGTGGGGGTGTTGAGGGAATATGGGGCTTGTTTTCGTGGTGTTGGGCTTGTCATGCAGGCTGCTGGGCTTTTTGTGGAAGTGCAGAGGCGAGCTGGGTGTTGTGTTGGAGTTGCTGGGCCTTGTTTTGGGGGTGCTGAGGGGATGTGGGCCTTGTGTCGGGGGAGCTGGTCTTGTAATGGGTTTGCTGAGGGGATCTGGGCCTTGTTTTGGGGTTCTGAGGGGATCTGGGGCATTGTGTTGGGGGTGCTGGGCTTGTGGTAGGGGTGCTGAGGGGATCTGGGCATTGCGTTGGGGGTGCAGGGCTTGTGGTGCGGCTGCTGAGGTGATCGGGGCATTGTTTTGGAGGTGCGGGGCTTGTAGTGGGGGTGCTGAGGGGATCTGGCCATGTTTTCGAGGTGCGGGGCCTTTTTTTCCGTGGTGCAGAGGAAATCTGGGCATTGTGTTGGGGGTGCTGGGCTTGTGGTGGGGGTGCAGAGGGGATCTGGGCGTTGTGGTGGGGGTGCTCAGGAGATCGGGGCCTTGTATTGGGGGTAGTGAGGGGATCAGGGGCTTGTTTTCGAGGTGCTGGATGTGTTTTGGGAGTGCAGAGGGGATCAGGGCCTTGTGGTGGGGGTGCTGAGGGGATCTGGGCGTTGTGTTGGGGGTGCTGGGCTTGTGGTGGGGGTGCTGAGGAGAGCTAGGTCTTGCACTGGGGGTGCTGGGCTTGTTGTGGGCAGTGCTGGGCTAGTGGTGGGTGTGCAGAGGGGATCTGGGTCTTGTTGTGGGGGTGTCGGGCTTGTCATGGGGGTACTGAGGGGTCTAGGCCTTGTCTTGGGAGTACTGGGCCTTGTGTTGGGGGTGAAGAGGAGATCTGGGCTGTGTGTTTGTTGTGTTGGGCTTGGGGAAGTGCAGAGGGGATCTGGGCTTGTGGTGGGGGTGCTGAGGAGAGCTAGGTCTTGCACTGGGGGTGCTGGGCTTGTTGTGGGAGGGCTGGGCCTTGTTTTGGGAGTGCAGATGGGATCAGGGCCTTGTTTTGGGGGTGCGGAGGGGATCTGGGCCGTGTGTTTGTTGTGTGGGGCGTGTGGGAGTGCTGAGGGGATCTGGGCCTTGTTTTTGGGGTGCTGGGCTTGTGATGGAGGATGCTGAGGGGATCTGGGGCTTGTGTTGGGTGCGCTGGGCTTGTCGTGGACGTGCTGAGGGGATCTGGGCATTGTGGTGGAGGGGTTGGGCTTGTCGTAGGGGTACTGAGGGGTCTGGGCCTTGTCTGGGGAGTGCTGGGCCTTGTGTTGGGGGTGCTGAGGGGATGTGGGCCTTGTGTCGGGGGAGCTGGTCTTGTAATGGGTTTGCTGAGGGATCTGGGCCTTGTTTGGGGGTTCTGAGGGGATCTGGGGCATTGTGTTGGGGGTGCTGGGCTTGTTATGGGGGTGCAGAGGGGATCTGGGCTGTGTGTTTGTTGTGTTGGGCTTGTGGGAGTGCAGAGGGGATCTGGGCTTGTCATGGGGGTGCTGAGGGGATCTGGACCGTCTTGTGGGGGTGTTGAGGGAATATGGGGCTTGTTTTCGTGGTGTTGGGCTTGTCATGCAGGCTGCTGGGCTTTTTGTGGAAGTGCAGAGGCGAGCTGGGTGTTGTGTTGGAGTTGCTGGGCCTTGTTTTGGGGGTGCTGAGGGGATGTGGGCCTTGTGTCGGGGGAGCTGGTCTTATAATGGGTTTGCTGAGGGGATCTGGGCCTTGTTTTGGGGTTCTGAGGGGATCGGGGCATTGTGTTGGGGGTGCAGGGCTTGTGGTAGGGGTGCTGAGGTGATCGGGGCATTGTTTTGGAGGTGCGGGGTTTGTAGTGGGGGTGCTGAGGGGATCTGGCCATGTTTTCGAGGTGCTGGGCTTGTCATGCAGGGTGCTAGCCTTGTTTTGGGGGTGCAGAGGGGATCTGGGCATTGTGTTGGGGGTGCTGGGCTTGTGGTGGGGGTGCTGAGGGGATCTGGGCATTGTTTTTGAAGTGCTGGGCTTTGTTGTGGGGGTGCAGAGGGGATCTGGGCCTTGTGTTGGGGGAGCTGGTCTTGTAATGGGTTTGCTGAGGGGATCTGGGCCTTGTTTGGGGGTTCTGAGGGGATCTGGGGCATTGTGTTGGGGGTGCTGGGCTTGTTATGGGGGTGCAGAGGGGATCTGGGCTGTGTGTTTGTTGTGTTGGGCTTGTGGGAGTGCAGAGGGGATCTGGGCTTGTCATGGGGGTGCTGAGGGGATCTGGACCGTCTTGTGGGGGTGTTGAGGGAATATGGGGCTTGTTTTCGTGGTGTTGGGCTTGTCATGCAGGCTGCTGGGCTTTTTGTGGAAGTGCAGAGGCGAGCTGGGTGTTGTGTTGGAGTTGCTGGGCCTTGTTTTGGGGGTGCTGAGGGGATGTGGGCCTTGTGTCGGGGGAGCTGGTCTTGTAATGGGTTTGCTGAGGGGATCTGGGCCTTGTTTTGGGGTTCTGAGGGGATCTGGGGCATTGTGTTGGGGGTGCTGGGCTTGTGGTAGGGGTGCTGAGGGGATCTGGGCATTGCGTTGGGGGTGCAGGGCTTGTGGTGCGGCTGCTGAGGTGATCGGGGCATTGTTTTGGAGGTGCGGGGCTTGTAGTGGGGGTGCTGAGGGGATCTGGCCATGTTTTCGAGGTGCGGGGCCTTTTTTTCCGTGGTGCAGAGGAAATCTGGGCATTGTGTTGGGGGTGCTGGGCTTGTGGTGGGGGTGCAGAGGGGATCTGGGCGTTGTGGTGGGGGTGCTCAGGAGATCGGGGCCTTGTATTGGGGGTAGTGAGGGGATCAGGGGCTTGTTTTCGAGGTGCTGGATGTGTTTTGGGAGTGCAGAGGGGATCAGGGCCTTGTGGTGGGGGTGCTGAGGGGATCTGGGCGTTGTGTTGGGGGTGCTGGGCTTGTGGTGGGGGTGCTGAGGAGAGCTAGGTCTTGCACTGGGGGTGCTGGGCTTGTTGTGGGCAGTGCTGGGGCTAGTGGTGGGTGTGCAGAGGGGATCTGGGTCTTGTTGTGGGGGTGTCGGGCTTGTCATGGGGGTACTGAGGGGTCTAGGCCTTGTCTTGGGAGTACTGGGCCTTGTGTTGGGGGTGAAGAGGAGATCTGGGCTGTGTGTTTGTTGTGTTGGGCTTGGGGAAGTGCAGAGGGGATCTGGGCTTGTGGTGGGGGTGCTGAGGAGAGCTAGGTCTTGCACTGGGGGTGCTGGGCTTGTTGTGGGAGGGCTGGGCCTTGTTTTGGGAGTGCAGATGGGATCAGGGCCTTGTTTTGGGGGTGCGGAGGGGATCTGGGCCGTGTGTTTGTTGTGTTGGGCTTGTGGGAGTGCAGAGGGGATCTGGGCTTGTCATGGGGGTGCTGAGGGGATCTGGACCGTCTTGTGGGGGTGTTGAGGGAATATGGGGCTTGTTTTCGTGGTGTTGGGCTTGTCATGCAGGCTGCTGGGCTTTTTGTGGAAGTGCAGAGGCGAGCTGGGTGTTGTGTTGGAGTTGCTGGGCCTTGTTTTGGGGGTGCTGAGGGGATGTGGGCCTTGTGTCGGGGGAGCTGGTCTTATAATGGGTTTGCTGAGGGGATGTGGGCCTTGTTTTGGGGTTCTGAGGGGATCGGGGCATTGTGTTGGGGGTGCAGGGCTTGTGGTAGGGGTGCTGAGGTGATCGGGGCATTGTTTTGGAGGTGCGGGGTTTGTAGTGGGGGTGCTGAGGGGATCTGGCCATGTTTTCGAGGTGCTGGGCTTGTCATGCAGGGTGCTAGCCTTGTTTTGGGGGTGCAGAGGGGATCTGGGCATTGTGTTGGGGGTGCTGGGCTTGTGGTGGGGGTGCTGAGGGGATCTGGGCATTGTTTTTGAAGTGCTGGGCTTTGTTGTGGGGGTGCAGAGGGGATCTGGGCCTTGTGTTGGGGGAGCTGGTCTTGTAATGGGTTTGCTGAGGGGATCTGGGCCTTTTTTGGGGGTTCTGAGGGGATCTGGGGCATTGTGTTGGGGGTGCTGGGCTTGTTATGGGGGTGCAGAGGGGATCTGGGCTGTGTGTTTGTTGTGTTGGGCTTGTGGGAGTGCAGAGGGGATCTGGGCTTGTCATGGGGGTGCTGAGGGGATCTGGACCGTCTTGTGGGGGTGTTGAGGGAATATGGGGCTTGTTTTCGTGGTGTTGGGCTTGTCATGCAGGCTGCTGGGCTTTTTGTGGAAGTGCAGAGGCGAGCTGGGTGTTGTGTTGGAGTTGCTGGGCCTTGTTTTGGGGGTGCTGAGGGGATGTGGGCCTTGTGTCGGGGGAGCTGGTCTTGTAATGGGTTTGCTGAGGGGATCTGGGCCTTGTTTTGGGGTTCTGAGGGGATCTGGGGCATTGTGTTGGGGGTGCTGGGCTTGTGGTAGGGGTGCTGAGGGGATCTGGGCATTGCGTTGGGGGTGCAGGGCTTGTGGTGCGGCTGCTGAGGTGATCGGGGCATTGTTTTGGAGGTGCGGGGCTTGTAGTGGGGGTGCTGAGGGGATCTGGCCATGTTTTCGAGGTGCGGGGCCTTTTTTTCCGTGGTGCAGAGGAAATCTGGGCATTGTGTTGGGGGTGCTGGGCTTGTGGTGGGGGTGCAGAGGGGATCTGGGCGTTGTGGTGGGGGTGCTCAGGAGATCGGGGCCTTGTATTGGGGGTAGTGAGGGGATCAGGGGCTTGTTTTCGAGGTGCTGGATGTGTTTTGGGAGTGCAGAGGGGATCAGGGCCTTGTGGTGGGGGTGCTGAGGGGATCTGGGTGTTGTGTTGGGGGTGCTGGGCTTGTGGTGGGGGTGCTGAGGAGAGCTAGGTCTTGCACTGGGGGTGCTGGGCTTGTTGTGGGCAGTGCTGGGCTAGTGGTGGGTGTGCAGAGGGGATCTGGGTCTTGTTGTGGGGGTGTCGGGCTTGTCATGGGGGTACTGAGGGGTCTAGGCCTTGTCTTGGGAGTACTGGGCCTTGTGTTGGGGGTGAAGAGGAGATCTGGGCTGTGTGTTTGTTGTGTTGGGCTTGGGGAAGTGCAGAGGGGATCTGGGCTTGTGGTGGGGGTGCTGAGGAGAGCTAGGTCTTGCACTGGGGGTGCTGGGCTTGTTGTGGGAGGGCTGGGCCTTGTTTTGGGAGTGCAGATGGGATCAGGGCCTTGTTTTGGGGGTGCGGAGGGGATCTGGGCCGTGTGTTTGTTGTGTGGGGCGTGTGGGAGTGCTGAGGGGATCTGGGCCTTGTTTTTGGGGTGCTGGGCTTGTGATGGAGGATGCTGAGGGGATCTGGGGCTTGTGTTGGGTGCGCTGGGCTTGTCGTGGACGTGCTGAGGGGATCTGGGCATTGTGGTGGAGGGGTTGGGCTTGTCGTAGGGGTACTGAGGGGTCTGGGCCTTGTCTGGGGAGTGCTGGGCCTTGTGTTGGGGGTGCTGAGGGGATGTGGGCCTTGTGTCGGGGGAGCTGGTCTTGTAATGGGTTTGCTGAGGGATCTGGGCCTTTTTTGGGGGTTCTGAGGGGATCTGGGGCATTGTGTTGGGGGTGCTGGGCTTGTTATGGGGGTGCAGAGGGGATCTGGGCTGTGTGTTTGTTGTGTTGGGCTTGTGGGAGTGCAGAGGGGATCTGGGCTTGTCATGGGGGTGCTGAGGGGATCTGGACCGTCTTGTGGGGGTGTTGAGGGAATATGGGGCTTGTTTTCGTGGTGTTGGGCTTGTCATGCAGGCTGCTGGGCTTTTTGTGGAAGTGCAGAGGCGAGCTGGGTGTTGTGTTGGAGTTGCTGGGCCTTGTTTTGGGGGTGCTGAGGGGATGTGGGCCTTGTGTCGGGGGAGCTGGTCTTATAATGGGTTTGCTGAGGGGATGTGGGCCTTGTTTTGGGGTTCTGAGGGGATCGGGGCATTGTGTTGGGGGTGCAGGGCTTGTGGTAGGGGTGCTGAGGTGATCGGGGCATTGTTTTGGAGGTGCGGGGTTTGTAGTGGGGGTGCTGAGGGGATCTGGCCATGTTTTCGAGGTGCTGGGCTTGTCATGCAGGGTGCTAGCCTTGTTTTGGGGGTGCAGAGGGGATCTGGGCATTGTGTTGGGGGTGCTGGGCTTGTGGTGGGGGTGCTGAGGGGATCTGGGCATTGTTTTTCAAGTGCTGGGCTTTGTTGTGGGGGTGCAGAGGGGATCTGGGCCTTGTGTTGGGGGAGCTGGTCTTGTAATGGGTTTGCTGAGGGGATCTGGGCCTTGTTTGGGGGTTCTGAGGGGATCTGGGGCATTGTGTTGGGGGTGCTGGGCTTGTTATGGGGGTGCAGAGGGGATCTGGGCTGTGTGTTTGTTGTGTTGGGCTTGTGGGAGTGCAGAGGGGATCTGGGCTTGTCATGGGGGTGCTGAGGGGATCTGGACCGTCTTGTGGGGGTGTTGAGGGAATATGGGGCTTGTTTTCGTGGTGTTGGGCTTGTCATGCAGGCTGCTGGGCTTTTTGTGGAAGTGCAGAGGCGAGCTGGGTGTTGTGTTGGAGTTGCTGGGCCTTGTTTTGGGGGTGCTGAGGGGATGTGGGCCTTGTGTCGGGGGAGCTGGTCTTGTAATGGGTTTGCTGAGGGGATCTGGGCCTTGTTTTGGGGTTCTGAGGGGATCTGGGGCATTGTGTTGGGGGTGCTGGGCTTGTGGTAGGGGTGCTGAGGGGATCTGGGCATTGCGTTGGGGGTGCAGGGCTTGTGGTGCGGCTGCTGAGGTGATCGGGGCATTGTTTTGGAGGTGCGGGGCTTGTAGTGGGGGTGCTGAGGGGATCTGGCCATGTTTTCGAGGTGCGGGGCCTTTTTTTCCGTGGTGCAGAGGAAATCTGGGCATTGTGTTGGGGGTGCTGGGCTTGTGGTGGGGGTGCAGAGGGGATCTGGGCGTTGTGGTGGGGGTGCTCAGGAGATCGGGGCCTTGTATTGGGGGTAGTGAGGGGATCAGGGGCTTGTTTTCGAGGTGCTGGATGTGTTTTGGGAGTGCAGAGGGGATCAGGGCCTTGTGGTGGGGGTGCTGAGGGGATCTGGGCGTTGTGTTGGGGGTGCTGGGCTTGTGGTGGGGGTGCTGAGGAGAGCTAGGTCTTGCACTGGGGGTGCTGGGCTTGTTGTGGGCAGTGCTGGGGCTAGTGGTGGGTGTGCAGAGGGGATCTGGGTCTTGTTGTGGGGGTGTCGGGCTTGTCATGGGGGTACTGAGGGGTCTAGGCCTTGTCTTGGGAGTACTGGGCCTTGTGTTGGGGGTGAAGAGGAGATCTGGGCTGTGTGTTTGTTGTGTTGGGCTTGGGGAAGTGCAGAGGGGATCTGGGCTTGTGGTGGGGGTGCTGAGGAGAGCTAGGTCTTGCACTGGGGGTGCTGGGCTTGTTGTGGGAGGGCTGGGCCTTGTTTTGGGAGTGCAGATGGGATCAGGGCCTTGTTTTGGGGGTGCGGAGGGGATCTGGGCCGTGTGTTTGTTGTGTGGGGCGTGTGGGAGTGCTGAGGGGATCTGGGCCTTGTTTTTGGGGTGCTGGGCTTGTGATGGAGGATGCTGAGGGGATCTGGGGCTTGTGTTGGGTGCGCTGGGCTTGTCGTGGACGTGCTGAGGGGATCTGGGCATTGTGGTGGAGGGGTTGGGCTTGTCGTAGGGGTACTGAGGGGTCTGGGCCTTGTCTGGGGAGTGCTGGGCCTTGTGTTGGGGGTGCTGAGGGGATGTGGGCCTTGTGTCGGGGGAGCTGGTCTTGTAATGGGTTTGCTGAGGGATCTGGGCCTTTTTTGGGGGTTCTGAGGGGATCTGGGGCATTGTGTTGGGGGTGCTGGGCTTGTTATGGGGGTGCAGAGGGGATCTGGGCTGTGTGTTTGTTGTGTTGGGCTTGTGGGAGTGCAGAGGGGATCTGGGCTTGTCATGGGGGTGCTGAGGGGATCTGGACCGTCTTGTGGGGGTGTTGAGGGAATATGGGGCTTGTTTTCGTGGTGTTGGGCTTGTCATGCAGGCTGCTGGGCTTTTTGTGGAAGTGCAGAGGCGAGCTGGGTGTTGTGTTGGAGTTGCTGGGCCTTGTTTTGGGGGTGCTGAGGGGATGTGGGCCTTGTGTCGGGGGAGCTGGTCTTATAATGGGTTTGCTGAGGGGATGTGGGCCTTGTTTTGGGGTTGCTGAGGGGATCTGGGGCATTGTGTTGGGGGTGCAGGGCTTGTGGTAGGGGTGCTGAGGTGATCGGGGCATTGTTTTGGAGGTGCGGGGTTTGTAGTGGGGGTGCTGAGGGGATCTGGCCATGTTTTCGAGGTGCTGGGCTTGTCATGCAGGGTGCTAGCCTTGTTTTGGGGGTGCAGAGGGGATCTGGGCATTGTGTTGGGGGTGCTGGGCTTGTGGTGGGGGTGCTGAGGGGATCTGGGCATTGTTTTTGAAGTGCTGGGCTTTGTTGTGGGGGTGCCGAGGGGATCTGGGCCTTGTGTTGGGGGAGCTGGTCTTGTAATGGGTTTGCTGAGGGGATCTGGGCCTTGTTTTGGGGTTGTTGAGGGGATCGGGGCATTGTGTTGGGGGTGCTGGGCTTGTTATTGGGGTGCAGAGGGGATCTGGGCTGTGTGTTTGTTGTGTTGGGCTTGTGGGAGTGCAGAGGGGATCTGGGCTTGTCATGGGGGTGCTGAGGGGATCTGGACCGTCTTGTGGGGGTGTTGAGGGAATATGGGGCTTGTTTTCGTGGTGTTGGGCTTGTCATGCAGGCTGCTGGGCTTTTTGTGGAAGTGCAGAGGCGAGCTGGGTGTTGTGTTGGAGTTGCTGGGCCTTGTTTTGGGGGTGCTGAGGGGATGTGGGCCTTGTGTCGGGGGAGCTGGTCTTGTAATGGGTTTGCTGAGGGGATCTGGGCCTTGTTTTGGGGTTCTGAGGGGATCTGGGGCATTGTGTTGGGGGTGCAGGGCTTGTGGTAGGGGTGCTGAGGGGATCTGGGCATTGCGTTGGGGGTGCAGGGCTTGTGGTGCGGCTGCTGAGGTGATCGGGGCATTGTTTTGGAGGTGCGGGGCTTGTAGTGGCGGTGCTGAGGGGATCTGGCCATGTTTTCGAGGTGCTGGGCCTTTTTTTCCGTGGTGCAGAGGAAATCTGGGCATTGTGTTGGGGGTGCTGGGCTTGTGGTGGGGGTGCAGAGGGGATCTGGGCTTTGTGTTGGGGGTGCTGAGGAGATCGGGGCCTTGTATTGGGGGTAGTGAGGGGATCAGGGGCTTGTTTTCGAGGTGCTGGATGTGTTTTGGGAGTGCAGAGGGGATCAGGGCCTTGTGGTGGGGGTGCTGAGGGGATCTGGGCATTGTGTTGGGGGTGCTGAGGGGATCGGGGCATTGTGTTGGGGGTGCTGGGTGTTGTTTTTGGACTGCTGGGCTTGTGGTGGGGATGCTGAGGTGATTTAGGCCCTGTTTTTGTTGTGTGGGGCGTGTGGGAGTGCCTAGGGGATCTGGGCTGTGTGTCGGGGGTGCTCAGGGGATCTGGGCGTTGTGTTTGTTGTGTTGAGCTTGTGGGAGTGCTGAGGGGATCTGGGGCTTGTTGTGGGGGTGCTGAGGGGATCAGGGCATGGTGTCGGAAGTGTTGGGCTTGTCATCGGGGTACTGAGGGGTCTGGGCCTTGTCTTGGGTGTGCTGGGCCTTGTGTTGGGGCTTGTCGAGGGGATGTGGGCGGTGTGTTTGTTGAGTTGGGCTTGGGGGAGTGCTGAGGGGATGATGGGCTTGTTTTGGGGGTGCTGGGCTTGTGGTGGGGGTGCTGAGGGGATCTGGGCATTGTTTTTGAAGTGCTGGGCTTTGTTGTGGGGGTGCAGAGGGGATCTGGGCATTGTGTCGGGGGAGCTGGTCTTGTAATGGGTTTGCTGAGGGGATCTGGGCCTTGTTTTGGGGTTGCTGAGGGGATCGGGGCATTGTGTTGGGGGTGCTGGGCTTGTGGTAGGGGTGCTGAGGGGATC
Source organism: Struthio camelus (assembly GCF_040807025.1). Taxonomy (NCBI): domain Eukaryota; kingdom Metazoa; phylum Chordata; class Aves; order Struthioniformes; family Struthionidae; genus Struthio; species Struthio camelus. The sequence goes on along the minus strand of NC_090944.1, from coordinate 7,821,998 downwards.
TGGGCATTGCGTTGGGGGTGCAGCGCTTGTGGTGGGGCTGCTGAGGTGATCGGGGCATTGTTTTGGAGGTGCGGGGCTTGTAGTGGGGGTGCTGAGGGGATCTGGCCATGTTTTCGAGGTGCTGGGCCTTTTTTTCCGTGGTGCAGAGGAAATCTGGGCATTGTGTTGGGGGTGCTGGGCTTGTGGTGGGGGTGCAGAGGGGATCTGGGCGTTGTGTTGGGGGTGCTGAGGAGATTGGGGCCTTGTATTGGGGGTAGTGAGGGGATCAGGGGCTTGTTTTCGAGGTGCTGGATGTGTTTTGGGAGTGCAGAGGGGATCAGGGCCTTGTGGTGGGGGTGCTGAGGGGATCTGGGCGTTGTGTTGGGGGTGCTGGGCTTGTGGTGGGGGTGCTGAGGAGAGCTAGGTCTTGCACTGGGGGTGCTGGGCTTGTTGTGGGAGGGCTGGGCCTTGTTTTGGGAGTGCAGATGGGATCAGGGCCTTGTTTTGGGGGTGTCGGGCTTGTCATGGGGGTACTGAGGGGTCTGGGCCTTGTCTTGGGAGTACTGGGCCTTGTGTTGGGGGTGAAGAGGGGATCTGGGGCATTGTGTTGGGGGTGCTGGGCTTGTTATGGGGGTGCAGAGGGGATCTGGGCTGTGTGTTTGTTGTGTTGGGCTTGTGGGAGTGCAGAGGGGATCTGGGCTTGTCATGGGGGTGCTGAGGGGATCTGGACCATCTTGTGGGGGTGTTGAGGGAATATGGGGCTTGTTTTCGTGGTGTTGGGCTTGTCATGCAGGCTGCTGGGCTTTTTGTGGAAGTGCAGAGGCGAGCTGGGTGTTGTGTTGGAGTTGCTGGGCCTTGTTTTGGGGGTGCTGAGGGGATGTGGGCCTTGTGTCGGGGGAGCTGGTCTTGTAATGGGTTTGCTGAGGGGATCTGGGCCTTGTTTTGGGGTTGCTGAGGGGATCGGGGCATTGTGTTGGGGGTGCAGGGCTTGTGGTAGGGGTGCTGAGGTGATCGGGGCATTGTTTTGGAGGTGCGGGGCTTGTAGTGGGGGTGCTGAGGGGATCTGGCCATGTTTTTGAGGTGCTGGGCTTGTCATGCAGGGTGCTAGCCTTGTTTTGGGGGTGCAGAGGGGATCTGGGCATTGTGTTGGGGGTGCTGGGCTTGTGGTGGGGGTGCTGAGGGGATCTGGGCATTGTTTTTGAAGTGCTGGGCTTTGTTGTGGGGGTGCAGAGGGGATCTGGGCCTTGTGTTGTGGGAGCTGGTCTTGTAATGGGTTTGCTGAGGGGATCTGGGCCTTGTTTTGGGGTTGTTGATGGGATCGGGGCATTGTGTTGGGGGTGCTGGGCTTGTTATGGGGGTGCAGAGGGGATCTGGGCTGTGTGTTTGTTGTGTTGGGCTTGTGGGAGTGCAGAGGGGATCTGGGCTTGTCATGGGGGTGCTGAGGGGATCTGGACCGTCTTGTGGGGGTGTTGAGGGAATATGGGGCTTGTTTTCGTGGTGTTGGGCTTGTCATGCAGGCTGCTGGGCTTTTTGTGGAAGTGCAGAGGCGAGCTGGGTGTTGTGTTGGAGTTGCTGGGCCTTGTTTTGGGGGTGCTGAGGGGATGTGGGCCTTGTGTCGGGGAGCTGGTCTTGTAATGGGTTTGCTGAGGGGATCTGGGCCTTGTTTTGGGGTTCTGAGGGGATTGGGGCATTGTGTTGGGGGTGCTGGGCTTGTGGTAGGGGTGCTGAGGGGATCTGGGCATTGTGTTGGGGGTGCAGGGCTTGTGGTGGGGCTGCTGAGGTGATCGGGGCATTGTTTTGGAGGTGCGGGGCTTGTAGTGGGGGTGCTGAGGGGATCTGGCCATGTTTTCGAGGTGCGGGGCCTTTTTTTCCGTGGTGCAGAGGAAATCTGGGCGTTGTGTTGGGGGTGCTGGGCTTGTGGTGGGGGTGCAGAGGGGATCTGGGCTTTGTGTTGGGGGTGCTGAGGAGATCGGGGCCTTGTATTGGGTGTAGTGAGGGGATCAGGGGCTTGTTTTCGAGGTGCTGGATGTGTTTTGGGAGTGCAGAGGGGATCAGGGCCTTGTGGTGGGGGTGCTGAGGGGATCTGGGCATTGTGTTGGGGGTGCTGAGGGGATCGGGGCATTGTGTTGGGGGTGCTGGGTGTTGTTTTTGGACTGCTGGGCTTGTGGTGGGGATGCTGAGGTGATTTAGGCCCTGTTTTTGTTGTGTGGGGCGTGTGGGAGTGCCTAGGGGATCTGGGCTGTGTGTCGGGGGTGCTCAGGGGATCTGGGCGTTGTGTTTGTTGTGTTGAGCTTGTGGGAGTGCTGAGGGGATCTGGGGCTTGTTGTGGGGGTGCTGAGGGGATCAGGGCATGGTGTCGGAAGTGTTGGGCTTGTCATCGGGGTACTGAGGGGTCTGGGCCTTGTCTTGGGTGTGCTGGGCCTTGTGTTGGGGCTTGTCGAGGGGATGTGGGCGGTGTGTTTGTTGAGTTGGGCTTGGGGGAGTGCTGAGGGGATGATGGGCTTGTTTTGGGGGTGCTGGGCTTGTGGTGGGGGTGCTGAGGGGATCTGGGCATTGTTTTTGAAGTGCTGGGCTTTGTTGTGGAGGTGCAGAGGGGATCTGGGCCTTGTGTCGGGGGAGCTGGTCTTGTAATGGGTTTGCTGAGGGGATCTGGGCCTTGTTTTGGGGTTGCTGAGGGGATCGGGGCATTGTGTTGGGGGTGCAGGGCTTGTGGTAGGGGTGCTGAGGGGATCTGGGCATTGCGTTGGGGGTGCAGGGCTTGTGGTGGGGCTGCTGAGGTGATCGGGGCATTGTTTTGGAGGTGCGGGGCTTGTAGTGGGGGTGCTGAGGGGATCTGGCCATGTTTTCGAGGTGCGGGGCCTTTTTTTCCGTGGTGCAGAGGAAATCTGGGCATTGTGTTGGGGGTGCTGGGCTTGTGGTGGGGGTGCAGAGGGGATCTGGGCGTTGTGGTGGGGGTGCTCAGGAGATCGGGGCCTTGTATTGGGGGTAGTGAGGGGATCAGGGGCTTGTTTTCGAGGTGCTGGATGTGTTTTGGGAGTGCAGAGGGGATCAGGGCCTTGTGGTGGGGGTGCTGAGGGGATCTGGGCGTTGTGTTGGGGGTGCTGGGCTTGTGGTGGGGGTGCTGAGGAGAGCTAGGTCTTGCACTGGGGGTGCTGGGCTTGTTGTGGGCAGTGCTGGGCTAGTGGTGGGTGTGCAGAGGGGATCTGGGTCTTGTTGTGGGGGTGTCGGGCTTGTCATGGGGGTACTGAGGGGTCTAGGCCTTGTCTTGGGAGTACTGGGCCTTGTGTTGGGGGTGAAGAGGAGATCTGGGCCGTGTGTTTGTTGTGTTGGGCTTGGGGAAGTGCAGAGGGGATCTGGGCTTGTGGTGGGGGTGCTGAGGAGAGCTAGGTCTTGCACTGGGGGTGCTGGGCTTGTTGTGGGAGGGCTGGGCCTTGTTTTGGGAGTGCAGATGGGATCAGGGCCTTGTTTTGGGGGTGCGGAGGGGATCTGGGCCGTGTGTTTGTTGTGTGGGGCGTGTGGGAGGGCTGAGGGGATCTGGGGCTTGTTTTTGGGGTGCTGGGCTTGTGATGCAGGGTGCTGAGGGGATCTGGGCCTTGTGTTGGGTGCGCTGGGCTTGTTGTGGACGTGCTGAGGGGATCTGGGCATTGTGGTGGAGGGGCTGGGCTTGTCGTAGGGGTACTGAGGGGTCTGGGCCTTGTCTGGGGAGTGCTGGGCCTTGTGTTGGGGGTGCTGAGGGGATGTGGGCCTTGTGTCGGGGGAGCTGGTCTTGTAATGGGTTTGCTGAGAGATCTGGGCCTTTTTTAGGGGTTCTGAGGGGATCTGGGGCATTGTGTTGGGGGTGCTGGGCTTGTTATGGGGGTGCAGAGGGGATCTGGGCTGTGTGTTTGTTGTGTTGGGCTTGTGGGAGTGCAGAGGGGATCTGGGCTTGTCATGGGGGTGCTGAGGGGATCTGGACCGTCTTGTGGGGGTGTTGAGGGAATATGGGGCTTGTTTTCGTGGTGTTGGGCTTGTCATGCAGGCTGCTGGGCTTTTTGTGGAAGTGCAGAGGCGAGCTGGGTGTTGTGTTGGAGTTGCTGGGCCTTGTTTTGGGGGTGCTGAGGGGATGTGGGCCTTGTGTCGGGGGAGCTGGTCTTATAATGGGTTTGCTGAGGGGATCTGGGCCTTGTTTTGGGGTTGCTGAGGGGATCGGGGCATTGTGTTGGGGGTGCAGGGCTTGTGGTAGGGGTGCTGAGGGGATCTGGGCATTGCGTTGGGGGTGCAGGGCTTGTGGTGCGGCTGCTGAGGTGATCGGGGCATTGTTTTGGAGGTGCGGGGTTTGTAGTGGGGGTGCTGAGGGGATCTGGCCATGTTTTCGAGGTGCGGGGCCTTTTTTTCCGTGGTGCAGAGGAAATCTGGGCATTGTGTTGGGGGTGCTGGGCTTGTGGTGGGGGTGCAGAGGGGATCTGGGCGTTGTGGTGGGGGTGCTCAGGAGATCGGGGCCTTGTATTGGGGGTAGTGAGGGGATCAGGGGCTTGTTTTCGAGGTGCTGGATGTGTTTTGGGAGTGCAGAGGGGATCAGGGCCTTGTGGTGGGGGTGCTGAGGGGATCTGGGCGTTGTGTTGGGGGTGCTGGGCTTGTGGTGGGGGTGCTGAGGAGAGCTAGGTCTTGCACTGGGGGTGCTGGGCTTGTTGTGGGCAGTGCTGGGCTAGTGGTGGGTGTGCAGAGGGGATCTGGGTCTTGTTGTGGGGGTGTCGGGCTTGTCATGGGGGTACTGAGGGGTCTAGGCCTTGTCTTGGGAGTACTGGGCCTTGTGTTGGGGGTGAAGAGGGGATGTGGGCCTTGTGTCGGGGGAGCTGGTCTTGTAATGGGTTTGCTGAGGGATCTGGGCCTTGTGTTGGGGGTTCTGAGGGGATCTGGGGCATTGTGTTGGGGGTGCTGGGCTTGTTATGGGGGTGCAGAGGGGATCTGGGCTGTGTGTTTGTTGTGTTGGGCTTGTGGGAGTGCAGAGGGGATCTGGGCTTGTCATGGGGGTGCTGAGGGGATCTGGACCGTCTTGTGGGGGTGTTGAGGGAATATGGGGCTTGTTTTCGTGGTGTTGGGCTTGTCATGCAGGCTGCTGGGCTTTTTGTGGAAGTGCAGAGGCGAGCTGGGTGTTGTGTTGGAGTTGCTGGGCCTTGTTTTGGGGGTGCTGAGGGGATGTGGGCCTTGTGTCGGGGGAGCTGGTCTTGTAATGGGTTTGCTGAGGGGATCTGGGCCTTGTTTTGGGGTTCTGAGGGGATCGGGGCATTGTGTTGGGGGTGCAGGGCTTGTGGTAGGGGTGCTGAGGTGATCGGGGCATTGTTTTGGAGGTGCGGGGCTTGTAGTGGGGGTGCTGAGGGGATCTGGCCATGTTTTTGAGGTGCTGGGCTTGTCATGCAGGGTGCTAGCCTTGTTTTGGGGGTGCAGAGGGGATCTGGGCATTGTGTTGGGGGTGCTGGGCTTGTGGTGGGGGTGCTGAGGTGATCTGGGCATTGTTTTTGAAGTGCTGGGCTTTGTTGTGGAGGTGCAGAGGGGATCTGGGCCTTGTGTCGGGGGAGCTGGTCTTGTAATGGGTTTGCTGAGGGGATCTGGGCCTTGTTTTGGGGTTGTTGATGGGATCTGGGGCATTGTGTTGGGGGTGCTGGGCTTGTTATGGGGGTGCAGAGGGGATCTGGGCTGTGTGTTTGTTGTGTTGGGCTTGTGGGAGTGCAGAGGGGATCTGGGCTTGTCATGGGGGTGCTGAGGGGATCTGGACCGTCTTGTGGGGGTGTTGAGGGAATATGGGGCTTGTTTTCGTGGTGTTGGGCTTGTCATGCAGGCTGCTGGGCTTTTTGTGGAAGTGCAGAGGCGAGCTGGGTGTTGTGTTGGAGTTGCTGGGCCTTGTTTTGGGGGTGCTGAGGGGATGTGGGCCTTGTGTCGGGGAGCTGGTCTTGTAATGGGTTTGCTGAGGGGATCTGGGCCTTGTTTTGGGGTTCTGAGGGGATTGGGGCATTGTGTTGGGGGTGCTGGGCTTGTGGTAGAGGTGCTGAGGGGATCTGGGCATTGTGTTGGGGGTGCAGGGCTTGTGGTGGGGCTGCTGAGGTGATCGGGGCATTGTTTTGGAGGTGCGGGGCTTGTAGTGGGGGTGCTGAGGGGATCTGGCCATGTTTTCGAGGTGCGGGGCCTTTTTTTCCGTGGTGCAGAGGAAATCTGGGCATTGTGTTGGGGGTGCTGGGCTTGTGGTGGGGGTGCAGAGGGGATCTGGGCTTTGTGTTGGGCGTGCTGAGGAGATCGGGGCCTTGTATTGGGGGTAGTGAGGGGATCAGGGGCTTGTTTTCGAGGTGCTGGATGTGTTTTGGGAGTGCAGAGGGGATCAGGGCCTTGTGGTGGGGGTGCTGAGGGGATCTGGGCATTGTGTTGGGGGTGCTGAGGGGATCGGGGCATTGTGTTGGGGGTGCTGGGTGTTGTTTTTGGACTGCTGGGCTTGTGGTGGGGATGCTGAGGTGATTTAGGCCCTGTTTTTGTTGTGTGGGGCGTGTGGGAGTGTCTAGGGGATCTGGGCTGTGTGTCGGGGGTGCTCAGGGGATCTGGGCGTTGTGTTTGTTGTGTTGAGCTTGTGGGAGTGCTGAGGGGATCTGGGGCTTGTTGTGGGGGTGCTGAGGGGATCAGGGCATGGTGTCGGAAGTGTTGGGCTTGTCATCGGGGTACTGAGGGGTCTGGGCCTTGTCTTGGGTGTGCTGGGCCTTGTGTTGGGGCTTGTCGAGGGGATGTGGGCGGTGTGTTTGTTGAGTTGGGCTTGGGGGAGTGCTGAGGGGATGATGGGCTTGTTTTGGGGGTGCTGGGCTTGTGGTGGGGGTGCTGAGGGGATCTGGGCATTGTTTTTGAAGTGCTGGGCTTTGTTGTGGGGGTGCAGAGGGGATCTGGGCATTGTGTCGGGGGAGCTGGTCTTGTAATGGGTTTGCTGAGGGGATCTGGGCCTTGTTTTGGGGTTGCTGAGGGGATCGGGGCATTGTGTTGGGGGTGCTGGGCTTGTGGTAGGGGTGCTGAGGGGATCTGGGCATTGCGTTGGGGGTGCAGGGCTTGTGGTGGGGCTGCTGAGGTGATCGGGGCATTGTTTTGGAGGTGCGGGGCTTGTAGTGGCGGTGCTGAGGGGATCTGGCCATGTTTTCGAGGTGCTGGGCCTTTTTTTCCGTGGTGCAGAGGAAATCTGGGCATTGTGTTGGGGGTGCTGGGCTTGTGGTGGGGGTGCAGAGGGGATCTGGGCTTTGTGTTGGGGGTGCTCAGGAGAACGGGGCCTTGTATTGGGGGTAGTGAGGGGATCAGGGGCTTGTTTTCGAGGTGCTGGATGTGTTTTGGGAGTGCAGAGGGGATCAGGGCCTTGTGGTGGGGGTGCTGAGGGGATCTGGGCGTTGTGTTGGGGGTGCTGGGCTTGTGGTGGGGGTGCTGAGGAGAGCTAGGTCTTGCACTGGGGGTGCTGGGCTTGTTGTGGGAGGGCTGGGCCTTGTTTTGGGAGTGCAGATGGGATCAGGGCCTTGTTTTGGGGGTGTCGGGCTTGTCATGGGGGTACTGAGGGGTCTGGGCCTTGTCTTGGGAGTACTGGGCCTTGTGTTGGGGGTGAAGAGGAGATCTGGGCTGTGTGTTTGTTGTGTTGGGCTTGGGGAAGTGCAGAGGGGATCTGGGCTTGTGGTGGGGGTGCTGAGGAGAGCTAGGTCTTGCACTGGGGGTGCTGGGCTTGTTGTGGGAGGGCTGGGCCTTGTTTTGGGAGTGCAGATGGGATCAGGGCCTTGTTTTGGGGGTGCGGAGGGGATCTGGGCCGTGTGTTTGTTGTGTGGGGCGTGTGGGAGGGCTGAGGGGATCTGGGGCTTGTTTTTGGGGTGCTGGGCTTGTGATGCAGGGTGCTGAGGGGATCTGGGCCTTGTGTTGGGTGCGCTGGGCTTGTCGTGGACGTGCTGAGGGGATCTGGGCATTGTGGTGGAGGGGCTGGGCTTGTCGTAGGGGTACTGAGGGGTCTGGGCCTTGTCTGGGGAGTGCTGGGCCTTGTGTTGGGGGTGCTGAGGGGATGTGGGCCTTGTGTCGGGGGAGCTGGTCTTGTAATGGGTTTGCTGAGGGATCTGGGCCTTTTTTGGGGGTTCTGAGGGGATCTGGGGCATTGTGTTGGGGGTGCTGGGCTTGTTATGGGGGTGCAGAGGGGATCTGGGCTGTGTGTTTGTTGTGTTGGGCTTGTGGGAGTGCAGAGGGGATCTGGGCTTGTCATGGGGGTGCTGAGGGGATCTGGACCGTCTTGTGGGGGTGTTGAGGGAATATGGGGCTTGTTTTCGTGGTGTTGGGCTTGTCATGCAGGCTGCTGGGCTTTTTGTGGAAGTGCAGAGGCGAGCTGGGTGTTGTGTTGGAGTTGCTGGGCCTTGTTTTGGGGGTGCTGAGGGGATGTGGGCCTTGTGTCGGGGAGCTGGTCTTGTAATGGGTTTGCTGAGGGGATCTGGGCCTTGTTTTGGGGTTCTGAGGGGATTGGGGCATTGTGTTGGGGGTGCTGGGCTTGTGGTAGGGGTGCTGAGGGGATCTGGGCATTGTGTTGGGGGTGCAGGGCTTGTGGTGCGGCTGCTGAGGTGATCGGGGCATTGTTTTGGAGGTGCGGGGCTTGTAGTGGGGGTGCTGAGGGGATCTGGCCATGTTTTCGAGGTGCTGGGCTTGTCATGCAGGGTGCTAGCCTTGTTTTGGGGGTGCAGAGGGGATCTGGGCATTGTGTTGGGGGTGCTGGTCTTGTGGTGGGGGTGCTGAGGGGATCTGGGCATTGTTTTTGAAGTGCTGGGCTTTGTTGTGGAGGTGCAGAGGGGATCTGGGCCTTGTGTCGGGGGAGCTGGTCTTATAATGGGTTTGCTGAGGGGATCTGGGCCTTGTTTTTGGGTTGCTGAGGGGATCGGGGCATTGTGTTGGGGGTGCAGGGCTTGTGGTAGGGGTGCTGAGGGGATCTGGGCATTGCGTTGGGGGTGCAGGGCTTGTGGTGCGGCTGCTGAGGTGATCGGGGCATTGTTTTGGAGGTGCGGGGCTTGTAGTGGGGGTGCTGAGGGGATCTGGCCATGTTTTCGAGGTGCTGGGCCTTTTTTTCCGTGGTGCAGAGGAAATCTGGGCATTGTGTTGGGGGTGCTGGGCTTGTGGTGGGGGTGCAGAGGGGATCTGGGCGTTGTGGTGGGGGTGCTCAGGAGATCGGGGCCTTGTATTGGGGGTAGTGAGGGGATCAGGGGCTTGTTTTCGAGGTGCTGGATGTGTTTTGGGAGTGCAGAGGGGATCAGGGCCTTGTGGTGGGGGTGCTGAGGGGATCTGGGCGTTGTGTTGGGGGTGCTGGGCTTGTGGTGGGGGTGCTGAGGAGAGCTAGGTCTTGCACTGGGGGTGCTGGGCTTGTTGTGGGCAGTGCTGGGGCTAGTGGTGGGTGTGCAGAGGGGATCTGGGTCTTGTTGTGGGGGTGTCGGGCTTGTCATGGGGGTACTGAGGGGTCTGGGCCTTGTCTTGGGAGTACTGGGCCTTGTGTTGGGGGTGAAGAGGAGATCTGGGCCGTGTGTTTGTTGTGTTGGGCTTGGGGAAGTGCAGAGGGGATCTGGGCTTGTGGTGGGGGTGCTGAGGAGAGCTAGGTCTTGCACTGGGGGTGCTGGGCTTGTTGTGGGAGGGCTGGGCCTCGTTTTGGGAGTGCAGATGGGATCAGGGCCTTGTTTTGGGGGTGCGGACGGGATCTGGGCCGTGTGTTTGTTGTGTGGGGCGTGTGGGAGGGCTGAGGGGATCTGGGGCTTGTTTTTGGGGTGCTGGGCTTGTGATGCAGGGTGCTGAGGGGATCTGGGCCTTGTGTTGGGGGTGCTGAGGGGATGTGGGCCTTGTGTCGGGGGAGCTGGTCTTGTAATGGGTTTGCTGAGGGGATCTGGGCCTTTTTTGGGGGTTCTGAGGGGATCTGGGGCATTGTGTTGGGGGTGCTGGGCTTGTTATGGGGGTGCAGAGGGGATCTGGGCTGTGTGTTTGTTGTGTTGGGCTTGTGGGAGTGCAGAGGGGATCTGGGCTTGTCATGGGGGTGCTGAGGGGATCTGGACCGTCTTGTGGGGGTGTTGAGGGAATATGGGGCTTGTTTTCGTGGTGTTGGGCTTGTCATGCAGGCTGCTGGGCTTTTTGTGGAAGTGCAGAGGCGAGCTGGGTGTTGTGTTGGAGTTGCTGGGCCTTGTTTTGGGGGTGCTGAGGGGATCTGGGCCTTGTGTCGGGGGAGCTGGTCTTGTAATGGGTTTGCTGAGGGGATGTGGGCCTTGTTTTGGGGTTGCTGAGGGGATCGGGGCATTGTGTTGGGGGTGCTGGGCTTGTGGTAGGGGTGCTGAGGGGATCTGGGCATTGTGTTGGGGGTGCAGGGCTTGTGGTGCGGCTGCTGAGGTGATCGGGGCATTGTTTTGGAGGTGCGGGGTTTGTAGTGGGGGTGCTGAGGGGATCTGGCCATGTTTTCGAGGTGCTGGGCTTGTCATGCAGGGTGCTAGCCTTGTTTTGGGGGTGCAGAGGGTATCGGGGCATTGTGTTGGGGGTGCTGGGCTTGTGGTGGGGGTGCTGAGGGGATCTGGGCATTGTTTTTGAAGTGCTGGGCTTTGTTGTGGGGGTGCAGAGGGGATCTGGGCCTTGTGTTGGGGGAGCTGGTCTTGTAATGGGTTTGCTGAGGGGATCTGGGCCTTGTTTTGGGGTTGTTGATGGGATCGGGGCATTGTGTTGGGGGTGCTGGGCTTGTTATGGGGGTGCAGAGGGGATCTGGGCTGTGTGTTTGTTGTGTTGGGCTTGTGGGAGTGCAGAGGGGATCTGGGCTTGTCATGGGGGTGCTGAGGGGATCTGGACCGTCTTGTGGGGGTGTTGAGGGAATATGGGGCTTGTTTTCGTGGTGTTGGGCTTGTCATGCAGGCTGCTGGGCTTTTTGTGGAAGTGCAGAGGCGAGCTGGGTGTTGTGTTGGAGTTGCTGGGCCTTGTTTTGGGGGTGCTGAGGGGATGTGGGCCTTGTGTCGGGGAGCTGGTCTTGTAATGGGTTTGCTGAGGGGATCTGGGCCTTGTTTTGGGGTTCTGAGGGGATTGGGGCATTGTGTTGGGGGTGCTGGGCTTGTGGTAGGGGTGCTGAGGGGATCTGGGCATTGCGTTGGGGGTGCAGGGCTTGTGGTGGGGCTGCTGAGGTGATCGGGGCATTGTTTTGGAGGTGCGGGGCTTGTAGTGGGGGTGCTGAGGGGATCTGGCCATGTTTTCGAGGTGCGGGGCCTTTTTTTCCGTGGTGCAGAGGAAATCTGGGCATTGTGTTGGGGGTGCTGGGCTTGTGGTGGGGGTGCAGAGGGGATCTGGGCGTTGTGGTGGGGGTGCTCAGGAGATCGGGGCCTTGTATTGGGGGTAGTGAGGGGATCAGGGGCTTGTTTTCGAGGTGCTGGGCCTTTTTTTCCGTGGTGCAGAGGAAATCTGGGCATTGTGTTGGGGGTGCTGGGCTTGTGGTGGGGGTGCAGAGGGGATCTGGGCGTTGTGTTGGGGGTGCTGAGGAGATTGGGGCCTTGTATTGGGGGTAGTGAGGGGATCAGGGGCTTGTTTTCGAGGTGCTGGATGTGTTTTGGGAGTGCAGAGGGGATCAGGGCCTTGTGGTGGGGGTGCTGAGGGGATCTGGGCGTTGTGTTGGGGGTGCTGGGCTTGTGGTGGGGGTGCTGAGGAGAGCTAGGTCTTGCACTGGGGGTGCTGGGCTTGTTGTGGGCAGTGCTGGGGCTAGTGGTGGGTGTGCAGAGGGGATCTGGGTCTTGTTGTGGGGGTGTCGGGCTTGTCATGGGGGTACTGAGGGGTCTGGGCCTTGTCTTGGGAGTACTGGGCCTTGTGTTGGGAGTGAAGAGGAGATCTGGGCTGTGTGTTTGTTGTGTTGGGCTTGGGGAAGTGCAGAGGGGATCTGGGCTTGTGGTGGGGGTGCTGAGGAGAGCTAGGTCTTGCACTGGGGGTGCTGGGCTTGTTGTGGGAGGGCTGGGCCTTGTTTTGGGAGTGCAGATGGGATCAGGGCCTTGTTTTGGGGGTGCGGAGGGGATCTGGGCCGTGTGTTTGTTGTGTGGGGCGTGTGGGAGGGCTGAGGGGATCTGGGGCTTGTTTTTGGGGTGCTGGGCTTGTGATGCAGGGTGCTGAGGGGATCTGGGCCTTGTGTTGGGGGTGCTGAGGGGATGTGGGCCTTGTGTCGGGGGAGCTGGTCTTGTAATGGGTTTGCTGAGGGGATCTGGGCCTTTTTTGGGGGTTCTGAGGGGATCTGGGGCATTGTGTTGGGGGTGCTGGGCTTGTTATGGGGGTGCAGAGGGGATCTGGGCTGTGTGTTTGTTGTGTTGGGCTTGTGGGAGTGCAGAGGGGATCTGGGCTTGTCATGGGGGTGCTGAGGGGATCTGGACCGTCTTGTGGGGGTGTTGAGGGAATATGGGGCTTGTTTTCGTGGTGTTGGGCTTGTCATGCAGGCTGCTGGGCTTTTTGTGGAAGTGCAGAGGCGAGCTGGGTGTTGTGTTGGAGTTGCTGGGCCTTGTTTTGGGGGTGCTGAGGGGATGTGGGCCTTGTGTCGGGGGAGCTGGTCTTGTAATGGGTTTGCTGAGGGGATCTGGGCCTTGTTTTGGGGTTGCTGAGGGGATCGGGGCATTGTGTTGGGGGTGCTGGGCTTGTGGTAGGGGTGCTGAGGGGATCTGGGCATTGTGTTGGGGGTGCAGGGCTTGTGGTGCGGCTGCTGAGGTGATCGGGGCATTGTTTTGGAGGTGCGGGGTTTGTAGTGGGGGTGCTGAGGGGATCTGGCCATGTTTTCGAGGTGCTGGGCTTGTCATGCAGGGTGCTAGCCTTGTTTTGGGGGTGCAGAGGGGATCGGGGCATTGTGTTGGGGGTGCTGGGCTTGTGGTGGGGGTGCTGAGGGGATCTGGGCATTGTTTTTGAAGTGCTGGGCTTTGTTGTGGGGGTGCAGAGGGGATCTGGGCCTTGTGTTGGGGGAGCTGGTCTTGTAATGGGTTTGCTGAGGGGATCTGGGCCTTGTTTTGGGGTTGTTGATGGGATCGGGGCATTGTGTTGGGGGTGCTGGGCTTGTTATGGGGGTGCAGAGGGGATCTGGGCTGTGTGTTTGTTGTGTTGGGCTTGTGGGAGTGCAGAGGGGATCTGGGCTTGTCATGGGGGTGCTGAGGGGATCTGGACCGTCTTGTGGGGGTGTTGAGGGAATATGGGGCTTGTTTTCGTGGTGTTGGGCTTGTCATGCAGGCTGCTGGGCTTTTTGTGGAAGTGCAGAGGCGAGCTGGGTGTTGTGTTGGAGTTGCTGGGCCTTGTTTTGGGGGTGCTGAGGGGATGTGGGCCTTGTGTCGGGGAGCTGGTCTTGTAATGGGTTTGCTGAGGGGATCTGGGCCTTGTTTTGGGGTTCTGAGGGGATTGGGGCATTGTGTTGGGGGTGCTGGGCTTGTGGTAGGGGTGCTGAGGGGATCTGGGCATTGCGTTGGGGGTGCAGGGCTTGTGGTGGGGCTGCTGAGGTGATCGGGGCATTGTTTTGGAGGTGCGGGGCTTGTAGTGGGGGTGCTGAGGGGATCTGGCCATGTTTTCGAGGTGCGGGGCCTTTTTTTCCGTGGTGCAGAGGAAATCTGGGCATTGTGTTGGGGGTGCTGGGCTTGTGGTGGGGGTGCAGAGGGGATCTGGGCGTTGTGGTGGGGGTGCTCAGGAGATCGGGGCCTTGTATTGGGTGTAGTGAGGGGATCAGGGGCTTGTTTTCGAGGTGCTGGATGTGTTTTGGGAGTGCAGAGGGGATCAGGGCCTTGTGGTGGGGGTGCTGAGGGGATCTGGGCATTGTGTTGGGGGATCTGGGCTGTGTGTCGGGGGTGCTCAGGGGATCTGGGCGTTGTGTTTGTTGTGTTGAGCTTGTGGGAGTGCTGAGGGGATCTGGGGCTTGTTGTGGGGGTGCTGAGGGGATCAGTGCATGGTGTCGGAAGTGTTGGGCTTGTCATCGGGGTACTGAGGGGTCTGGGCCTTGTCTTGGGTGTGCTGGGCCTTGTGTTGGGGCTTGTCGAGGGGATGTGGGCGGTGTGTTTGTTGAGTTGGGCTTGGGGGAGTGCTGAGGGGATGATGGGCTTGTTTTGGGGGTGCTGGGCTTGTGGTGGGGGTGCTGAGGGGATCTGGGCATTGTTTTTGAAGTGCTGGGCTTTGTTGTGGAGGTGCAGAGGGGATCTGGGCCTTGTGTCGGGGGAGCTGGTCTTGTAATGGGTTTGCTGAGGGGATCTGGGCCTTGTTTTGGGGTTGCTGAGGGGATCGGGGCATTGTGTTGGGGGTGCAGGGCTTGTGGTAGGGGTGCTGAGGGGATCTGGGCATTGCGTTGGGGGTGCAGGGCTTGTGGTGCGGCTGCTGAGGTGATCGGGGCATTGTTTTGGAGGTGCGGGGCTTGTAGTGGGGGTGCTGAGGGGATCTGGCCATGTTTTCGAGGTGCTGGGCCTTTTTTTCCGTGGTGCAGAGGAAATCTGGGCATTGTGTTGGGGGTGCTGGGCTTGTGGTGGGGGTGCAGAGGGGATCTGGGCGTTGTGTTGGGGGTGCTGAGGAGATTGGGGCCTTGTATTGGGGGTAGTGAGGGGATCAGGGGCTTGTTTTCGAGGTGCTGGATGTGTTTTGGGAGTGCAGAGGGGATCAGGGCCTTGTGGTGGGGGTGCTGAGGGGATCTGGGCGTTGTGTTGGGGGTGCTGGGCTTGTGGTGGGGGTGCTGAGGAGAGCTAGGTCTTGCACTGGGGGTGCTGGGCTTGTTGTGGGCAGTGCTGGGGCTAGTGGTGGGTGTGCAGAGGGGATCTGGGTCTTGTTGTGGGGGTGTCGGGCTTGTCATGGGGGTACTGAGGGGTCTGGGCCTTGTCTTGGGAGTACTGGGCCTTGTGTTGGGGGTGAAGAGGAGATCTGGGCCGTGTGTTTGTTGTGTTGGGCTTGGGGAAGTGCAGAGGGGATCTGGGCTTGTGGTGGGGGTGCTGAGGAGAGCTAGGTCTTGCACTGGGGGTGCTGGGCTTGTTGTGGGAGGGCTGGGCCTTGTTTTGGGAGTGCAGATGGGATCAGGGCCTTGTTTTGGGGGTGCGGAGGGGATCTGGGCCGTGTGTTTGTTGTGTGGGGCGTGTGGGAGGGCTGAGGGGATCTGGGGCTTGTTTTTGGGGTGCTGGGCTTGTGATGCAGGGTGCTGAGGGGATCTGGGCCTTGTGTTGGGGGTGCTGAGGGGATGTGGGCCTTGTGTCGGGGGAGCTGGTCTTGTAATGGGTTTGCTGAGGGGATCTGGGCCTTTTTTGGGGGTTCTGAGGGGATCTGGGGCATTGTGTTGGGGGTGCTGGGCTTGTTATGGGGGTGCAGAGGGGATCTGGGCTGTGTGTTTGTTGTGTTGGGCTTGTGGGAGTGCAGAGGGGATCTGGGCTTGTCATGGGGGTGCTGAGGGGATCTGGACCGTCTTGTGGGGGTGTTGAGGGAATATGGGGCTTGTTTTCGTGGTGTTGGGCTTGTCATGCAGGCTGCTGGGCTTTTTGTGGAAGTGCAGAGGCGAGCTGGGTGTTGTGTTGGAGTTGCTGGGCCTTGTTTTGGGGGTGCTGAGGGGATGTGGGCCTTGTGTCGGGGGAGCTGGTCTTGTAATGGGTTTGCTGAGGGGATCTGGGCCTTGTTTTGGGGTTCTGAGGGGATCGGGGCATTGTGTTGGGGGTGCTGGGCTTGTGGTAGGGGTGCTGAGGGGATCTGGGCATTGTGTTGGGGGTGCAGGGCTTGTGGTGCGGCTGCTGAGGTGATCGGGGCATTGTTTTGGAGGTGCGGGGTTTGTAGTGGGGGTGCTGAGGGGATCTGGCCATGTTTTCGAGGTGCTGGGCTTGTCATGCAGGGTGCTAGCCTTGTTTTGGGGGTGCAGAGGGTATCGGGGCATTGTGTTGGGGGTGCTGGGCTTGTGGTGGGGGTGCTGAGGGGATCTGGGCATTGTTTTTGAAGTGCTGGGCTTTGTTGTGGGGGTGCAGAGGGGATCTGGGCCTTGTGTTGGGGGAGCTGGTCTTGTAATGGGTTTGCTGAGGGGATCTGGGCCTTGTTTTGGGGTTGTTGATGGGATCGGGGCATTGTGTTGGGGGTGCTGGGCTTGTTATGGGGGTGCAGAGGGGATCTGGGCTGTGTGTTTGTTGTGTTGGGCTTGTGGGAGTGCAGAGGGGATCTGGGCTTGTCATGGGGGTGCTGAGGGGATCTGGACCGTCTTGTGGGGGTGTTGAGGGAATATGGGGCTTGTTTTCGTGGTGTTGGGCTTGTCATGCAGGCTGCTGGGCTTTTTGTGGAAGTGCAGAGGCGAGCTGGGTGTTGTGTTGGAGTTGCTGGGCCTTGTTTTGGGGGTGCTGAGGGGATGTGGGCCTTGTGTCGGGGAGCTGGTCTTGTAATGGGTTTGCTGAGGGGATCTGGGCCTTGTTTTGGGGTTCTGAGGGGATTGGGGCATTGTGTTGGGGGTGCAGGGCTTGTGGTAGGGGTGCTGAGGGGATCTGGGCATTGCGTTGGGGGTGCAGGGCTTGTGGTGGGGCTGCTGAGGTGATCGGGGCATTGTTTTGGAGGTGCGGGGCTTGTAGTGGGGGTGCTGAGGGGATCTGGCCATGTTTTCGAGGTGCGGGGCCTTTTTTTCCGTGGTGCAGAGGAAATCTGGGCATTGTGTTGGGGGTGCTGGGCTTGTGGTGGGGGTGCAGAGGGGATCTGGGCGTTGTGGTGGGGGTGCTCAGGAGATCGGGGCCTTGTATTGGGTGTAGTGAGGGGATCAGGGGCTTGTTTTCGAGGTGCTGGATGTGTTTTGGGAGTGCAGAGGGGATCAGGGCCTTGTGGTGGGGGTGCTGAGGGGATCTGGGCATTGTGTTGGGGGATCTGGGCTGTGTGTCGGGGGTGCTCAGGGGATCTGGGCGTTGTGTTTGTTGTGTTGAGCTTGTGGGAGTGCTGAGGGGATCTGGGGCTTGTTGTGGGGGTGCTGAGGGGATCAGGGCATGGTGTCGGAAGTGTTGGGCTTGTCATCGGGGTACTGAGGGGTCTGGGCCTTGTCTTGGGTGTGCTGGGCCTTGTGTTGGGGCTTGTCGAGGGGATGTGGGCGGTGTGTTTGTTGAGTTGGGCTTGGGGGAGTGCTGAGGGGATGATGGGCTTGTTTTGGGGGTGCTGGGCTTGTGGTGGGGGTGCTGAGGGGATCTGGGCATTGTTTTTGAAGTGCTGGGCTTTGTTGTGGAGGTGCAGAGGGGATCTGGGCCTTGTGTCGGGGGAGCTGGTCTTGTAATGGGTTTGCTGAGGGGATCTGGGCCTTGTTTTGGGGCTGCTGAGGGGATCGGGGCATTGTGTTGGGGGTGCTGGGCTTGTGGTAGGGGTGCTGAGGGGATCTGGGCGTTGTGTTGGGGGTGCAGGGCTTGTGGTGCGGCTGCTGAGGTGATCGGGGCATTGTTTTGGAGGTGCGGGGCTTGTAGTGGGGGTGCTGAGGGGATCTGGCCATGTTTTCGAGGTGCTGGGCCTTTTTTTCCGTGGTGCAGAGGAAATCTGGGCATTGTGTTGGGGGTGCTGGGCTTGTGGTGGGGGTGCAGAGGGGATCTGGGCGTTGTGTTGGGGGTGCTGAGGAGATTGGGGCCTTGTATTGGGGGTAGTGAGGGGATCAGGGGCTTGTTTTCGAGGTGCTGGATGTGTTTTGGGAGTGCAGAGGGGATCAGGGCCTTGTGGTGGGGGTGCTGAGGGGATCTGGGCGTTGTGTTGGGGGTGCTGGGCTTGTGGTGGGGGTGCTGAGGAGAGCTAGGTCTTGCACTGGGGGTGCTGGGCTTGTTGTGGGCAGTGCTGGGGCTAGTGGTGGGTGTGCAGAGGGGATCTGGGTCTTGTTGTGGGGGTGTCGGGCTTGTCATGGGGGTACTGAGGGGTCTGGGCCTTGTCTTGGGAGTACTGGGCCTTGTGTTGGGGGTGAAGAGGAGATCTGGGCCGTGTGTTTGTTGTGTTGGGCTTGGGGAAGTGCAGAGGGGATCTGGGCTTGTGGTGGGGGTGCTGAGGAGAGCTAGGTCTTGCACTGGGGGTGCTGGGCTTGTTGTGGGAGGGCTGGGCCTTGTTTTGGGAGTGCAGATGGGATCAGGGCCTTGTTTTGGGGGTGCGGAGGGGATCTGGGCCGTGTGTTTGTTGTGTGGGGCGTGTGGGAGGGCTGAGGGGATCTGGGGCTTGTTTTTGGGGTGCTGGGCTTGTGATGCAGGGTGCTGAGGGGATCTGGGCCTTGTGTTGGGTGCGCTGGGCTTGTCGTGGACGTGCTGAGGGGATCTGGGCATTGTGGTGGAGGGGCTGGGCTTGTCGTAGGGGTACTGAGGGGTCTGGGCCTTGTCTGGGGAGTGCTGGGCCTTGTGTTGGGGGTGCTGAGGGGATGTGGGCCTTGTGTCGGGGGAGCTGGTCTTGTAATGGGTTTGCTGAGGGGATCTGGGCCTTGTTTGGGGGTTCTGAGGGGATCTGGGGCATTGTGTTGGGGGTGCTGGGCTTGTTATGGGGGTGCTGAGGGGATGTGGGCCTTGTGTCGGGGGAGCTGGTCTTGTAATGGGTTTGCTGAGGGGATCTGGGCCTTGTTTGGGGGTTCTGAGGGGATCTGGGGCATTGTGTTGGGGGTGCTGGGCTTGTTATGGGGGTGCAGAGGGGATCTGGGCTGTGTGTTTGTTGTGTTGGGCTTGTGGGAGTGCAGAGGGGATCTGGGCTTGTCATGGGGGTGCTGAGGGGATCTGGACCGTCTTGTGGGGGTGTTGAGGGAATATGGGGCTTGTTTTCGTGGTGTTGGGCTTGTCATGCAGGCTGCTGGGCTTTTTGTGGAAGTGCAGAGGCGAGCTGGGTGTTGTGTTGGAGTTGCTGGGCCTTGTTTTGGGGGTGCTGAGGGGATGTGGGCCTTGTGTCGGGGGAGCTGGTCTTGTAATGGGTTTGCTGAGGGGATCTGGGCCTTGTTGTGGGGTTCTGAGGGGATCGGGGCATTGTGTTGGGGGTGCTGGGCTTGTGGTAGGGGTGCTGAGGGGATCGGGGCATTGTGTTGGGGGTGCTGGGCTTGGGGTAGGGGTGCTGAGGGGATCTGGGCATTGCGTTGGGGGTGCAGAGGGGATCTGGGCGTTGTGGTGGGGCTGCTGAGGTGATCTGGGGCGTTTTGTTGGGGGTGCTGGGCTTGTGGTGGGGGTGCAGAGGGGATCTGGGTGTTGTGTTGGGGGTGCTCAGGAGATCGGGGCCTTGTATTGGATGTAGTGAGGGGATCAGGGGCTTGTTTTCGAGGTGCTGGATGTGTTTTGGGAGTGCAGAGGGGATCAGGGCCTTGTGGTGGGAGTGCTGAGGGGATCTGGGCGTTGTTTTGGGGGTGCTGGGCTTGTGGTGGGGGTGCTGAGGGGATCTGGGTCTTGTTGTGGGGGTGTCGGGCTTGTCATGGGGGTACTGAGGGGTCTGGGCCTTGTCTTGGGAGGGCTGGGCCTTGTGTTGGGGGTGAAGAGGAGATCTGGGCCGTGTGTTTGTTGAGTTGGGCTTGTGGGAGTGCTGAGGGGATGATGGGCTTGTTTTGGGGGTGCTGGGCTTGTGGTGGGGGTGCTGAGGGGATCTGGGCTTGTTTTCGAGGTGCTGGGCTTGTCCTGCAGGGTGCTAGCCTTGTTTTGGGGGTGCAGAGGGGAGCTGGGCATTGTGTTGGAGGTGCTGGGCCTTGTGTCGGGGGATCTGGGTGTTGTGTTGGGGGTGCTAGGCTTGTTTTCGGGCTGCTCAGTGGAGCTGGGTATTGTGTTGGGGGTGCTAGTCTTGTCATGAGGGTACTGAAGGGGATCTGGGCGTTGTGTTGGGGGTGCTGGGCTTGTGGTGGGGGTGCAGAGGGGATCTGGGCGTTGTGTTGGGGGTGCTCAGGAGATCGGGGCCTTGTATTGGGTGTAATGAGGGGATCAGGGGCTTGTTTTCGAGGTGCTGGATGTGTTTTGGGAGTGCAGAGGTGATCAGGGCCTTGTGGTGGGAGTGCTGAGGGGATCTGGGCGTTGTGTTGGGGGTGCTGGGCTTGTGGTGGGGGTGCTGAGGGGAGCTAGGTCTTGCACTGGGGGTGCTGGGCTTGTTGTGGGCAGTGCTGGGCTAATGGTGGGTGTGCAGAGGGGATCTGGGTCTTGTTGTGGGGGTGTCGGGCTTGTCATGGGGGTACTGAGGGGTCTGGGCCTTGTCTTGGGAGGGCTGGGCCTTGTGTTGGGGGTGAAGAGGAGATCTGGGCCGTGTGTTTGTTGAGTTGGGCTTGTGGGAGTGCTGAGGGGATGATGGGCTTGTTTTGGGGGTGCTGGGCTTGTGGTGGGGGTGCTGAGGGGATCTGGGCTTGTTTTCGAGGTGCTGGGCTTGTCATGCAGGGTGCTAGCCTTGTTTTGGGGGTGCAGAGGGGAGCTGGGCATTGTGTTGGAGGTGCTGGGCCTTGTGTCGGGGGATCTGGGTGTTGTGTTGGGGGTGCTAGGCTTGTTTTCGGGCTGCTCAGTGGAGCTGGGTGTTGTGTTGGGGGTGCTGGTCTTGTCATGAGGGTACTGAACGGGATCGGGGCGTTGTGTTTGGGGTGCTGGGCTTGTGGTGGGGTTGCTGAGGGGATCTGGGCATTGTTTTTGAAGTGCTGGGCTTTGTTGTGGGGGTGCAGAGGGCATCTGGGCATTGTTTTTGAGGTGCTGGACTTGTCATAGTGGTGCTGAGGGGATCTGGGCTTGTGTTAGGGGTGCTGGGCGTGTTGTGCGAGTGCGGAGGGGATCTGGGGCTTGTATTGGAGGTGTTGGGCCTGTTATGGGGGTGCAGAGGGGATCTGGGCTGTGTGGTTGTTGTGTTGGGCTTGTGGGAGTGCAGAGGGGATCTGGGCTTGTCATGGGGGTGCTGAGGGGATCTGGACCTTCTTGTGGGGGTGCTGAGGGAATATGGGGCTTGTTTTGAGGTGCTGGGCTTGTCATGCAGGCTGCTGGGCTTTTTGTGGAAGTGCAGAGGGGAGCTGGGCGTTGTGTTGGAGTTGCTGGGCCTTGTTTTGGGGGTGCTGAGGGGATGTGGGCCTTGTGTCAGGGGAGCTGGTCTTGTAATGGGTTTGCTGAGGGGATGTGGGCCTTGTTTTGGGGTTCTGAGGGGATCTGGGGCATTGTGTTGGGGGTGCAGGGCTTGCGGTAGGGGTGCTGAGGGGATCTGGGCATTGTGTTGGGGGTGCTGGGCTTGGGGTAGCGGTGCTGAGGGGATCTGGGCATTGCGTTGGGGGTGCAGAGGGGATCTGGGCGTTGTGGTGGGGCTGCTGAGGGGATCTGGGGCATTGTTTTGGAGGTTCGGGGCTTGTAGTGGGGGTGCTGAGGGGATCTGGCCATGTTTTCGAGGTGCGGGGCCTTTTTTTCCGTGGTGTAGAGGAGATCTGGGCATTGTGTTGGGGGTGCTGGGCTTGTGGTGGGGGTGCAGAGGGGATCTGGGCGTTGTGGTGGGGGTGCTGAGGAGATCGGGGCCTTGTATTGGGGGTAGTGAGGGGATCAGGGGCTTGTTTTTGAGGTGCTGGATGTGTTTTGGGAGTGCAGAGGGGATCAGGGCCTTGTGGTGGGGGTGCTGAGGGGATCTGGGCGTTGTGTTGGGGGTGCTGGGCTTGTGGTGGGGGTGCTGAGGAGAGCTAGGTCTTGCACTGGGGGTGCTGGGCTTGTTGTGGGAGTGCTGGGCCTTGTTTTGGGAGTGCAGATGGGATCAGGGCCTTGTTTTGGGGGTGCAGAGGGGATCTGGGCCGTGTGTTTGTTGTGTGGGGCGTGTGGGAGTGCTGAGGGGAACTGGGGCTTGTTTTTGGGGTGCTGGGCTTGTGATGCAGGGTGCTGAGGGGATCTGGGCCTTGTGTTGGGTGCGTTGGGCGTGTTGTGCGAGTGCGGAGGGGATCTGGGGCTTGTGTTGGGTGCGCTGGGCTTGTCGTGGACGTGCTGACGGGATCTGGGCATTGTGGTGGAGGTGCTGGGCTTGTTATGGGGGTGCTGAGGGGAGCTGGGCATTGTGGTGGAGGTGCTGGGCCTTGCTTTGGGGGATCTGGGTGTTGTGTTGGGGGTGCTAGGCTTGTTTTCGGGCTGCTCAGTGGAGCTGGGTGTTGTGTTGGGGGTGCTAGTCTTGTCATGAGGGTACTGAAGGGGATCTGGGCGTTGTGTTGGGGGTGCTGGGCTTGTGGTGGGGGTGCTGAGGGGATCTGGGCATTGTTTTTGAAGTGCTGGGCTTTGTTGTGGGGGTGCCGAGGGCATCTGGGCATTGTTTTTGAGGTGCTGGACTTGTCATAGTGGTGCTGAGGGGATCTGGGCTTGTGTTAGGGGTGCGGGGCGTGTTGTGCCAGTGCGGAGGGGATCTGGGGCTTGTATTGGAGGTGTTGGGCCTGTTATGGGGGTGCAGAGGGGATCTGGGCTGTGTGTTTGTTGTGTTGGGCTTGTGGGAGTGCAGAGGGGATCTGGGCTTGTCATGGGGGTGCTGAGGGGATCTGGACCTTCTTGTGGGGGTGCTGAGGGAATATGGGGCTTGTTTTGAGGTGCTGGGCTTGTCATGCAGGCTGCTGGGCTTTTTGTGGAAGTGCAGAGGGGAGCTGGGCGTTGTGTTGGAGTTGCTGGGCCTTGTTTTGGGGGTGCTGAGGGGATGTGGGCCTTGTGTCGGGGGAGCTGCTCTTGTAATGGGTTTGCTGAGGGGATGTGGGCCTTGTTTTGGGGTTCTGAGGGGATCTGGGGCATTGTGTTGGGGGTGCAGGGCTTGTGGTAGGGGTGCTGAGGGGATCGGGGCATTGTGGTTGGGGTGCTCAGGAGATCAGGGCCTTGTATTGGGGGTAGTGAGGGGATCTGGCCATGTTTTCGAGGTGCGGGGCCTTTTTTTCCGTGGTGTAGAGGAGATCTGGGCATTGTTTTGGGGGTGCTGGGCTTGTGGTGGGGGTGCAGAGGGGATCTGGGCGTTGTGGTGGGGATGCTGAGGAGATCGGGGCCTTGTATTGGGTGTAGTGAGGGGATCAGGGGCTTGTTTTCGAGGTGCTGGATGTGTTTTGGGAGTGCAGAGGGGATCAGGGCCTTGTGGTGGGGGTGCTGAGGGGATCTGGGCGTTGTGTTGGGGTGCTGGGCTTGTGGTGGGGGTGCTGAGGAGAGCTGGGTCTTGCACTGGGGGTGCTGGGCTTGTTGTGGGCAGTGCTGGGCTAGTGGTGGGTGTGCAGAGGGGATCTGGGTCTTGTTGTGGGGGTGTCGGGCTTGTCATGGGGGTACTGAGGGGTCTGGGCCTTGTCTTGGGAGGGCTGGGCCTTGTGTTGGGGGTGCAGAGGAGATCTGGGCCGTGTGTTTGTTGAGTTGGGCTTGTGGGAGTGCTGAGGGGATGATGGGCTTGTTTTGGGGGTGCTGGGCTTGTGGTGGGGGTGCTGAGGGGATCTGGGCTTGTTTTCGAGGTGCTGGGCTTGTCCTGCAGGGTGCTAGCCTTGTTTTGGGGGTGCAGAGGGGAGCTGGGCATTGTGTTGGAGGTGCTGGGCCTTGTGTCGGGGGATCTGGGTGTTGTGTTGGGGGTGCTAGGCTTGTTTTCGGGCTGCTCAGTGGAGCTGGGTGTTGTGTTGGGGGTGCTGGTATTGTCATGAGGGTACTGAACGGGATCGGGGCGTTGTGTTTGGGGTGCTGGGCTTGTGGTGGGGTTGCTGAGGGGATCTGGGCATTGTTTTTGAAGTGCTGGGCTTTGTTGTGGGGGTGCCGAGGGGATCTGGGCATTGTTTTTGAGGTGCTGGACTTGTCATAGTGGTGCTGAGGGGATCTGGGCTTGTGTTAGGGGTGCGGGGCGTGTTGTGCGAGTGCGGAGGGGATCTGGGGCTTGTATTGGAGGTGTTGGGCCTGTTATGGGGGTGCAGAGGGGATCTGGGCTGTGTGTTTGTTGTTTTGGGCTTGTGGGAGTGCAGAGGGGATCTGGGCTTGTCATGGGGGTGCTGAGGGGATCTGGACCTTCTTGTGGGGGTGCTGAGGGAATATGGGGCTTGTTTTGAGGTGCTGGGCTTGTCATGCAGGCTGCTGGGCTTTTTGTGGAAGTGCAGAGGGGAGCTGGGCGTTGTGTTGGAGTTGCTGGGCCTTGTTTTGGGGGTGCTGAGGGGATGTGGGCCTTGTGTCGGGGGAGCTGCTCTTGTAATGGGTTTGCTGAGGGGATGTGGGCCTTGTTTTGGGGCTCTGAGGGGATCTGGGGCATTGTGTTGGGGGTGCAGGGCTTGGGGTAGGGGTGCTGAGGGGATCTGGGGCATTGCGTTGGGGGTGCAGAGGGGATCTGGGCGTTGTGGTGGGGCTGCTGAGGGGATCTGGGGCATTGTTTGGGAGGTGCAGGGGTTGTAGAGGGGGTGCTGAGGGGATCTGGCCATGTTTTCGAGGTGCGGGGCCTTTTTTTCCGTGGTGTAGAGGAGATCTGGGCATTGTGTTGGGGGTGCTGGGCTTGTGGTGGGGGTGCAGAGGGGATCTGGGCGTTGTGGTGGGGGTGCTGAGGAGATCGGGGCCTTGTATTGGGGGTACTGAGGGGATCAGGGGCTTGTTTTTGAGGTGCTGGATGTGTTTTGGGAGTGCAGAGGGGATCAGGGCCTTGTGGTGGGGGTGCTGAGGGGATCTGGGCGTTGTGTTGGGGGTGCTGGGCTTGTGGTGGGGGTGCTGAGGAGAGCTAGGTCTTGCACTGAGGGTGCTGGGCTTGTTGTGGGAGTGCTGGGCCTTGTTTTGGGAGTGCAGATGGGATCAGGGCCTTGTTTTGGGGGTGCAGAGGGGATCTGGGCCGTGTGTTTGTTGTGTGGGGCGTGTGGGAGTGCTGAGGGGAACTGGGGCTTGTTTTTGGGGTTGCTGGGTTTGTGATGCAGGGTGCTGAGGGGATCTGGGCCTTGTCTTGGGTGCGTTGGGCGTGTTGTGCGAGTGCGGAGGGGATCTGGGGCTTGTGTTGGGTGCGCTGGGCTTGTCGTGGACGTGCTGACGGGATCTGGGCATTGTGGTGGAGGTGCTGGGCTTGTTATGGGGGTGCTGAGGGGAGCTGGGCATTGTGGTGGAGGTGCTGGGCCTTGCTTTGGGGGATCTGGGTGTTGTGTTGGGGGTGCTAGGCTTGTTTTCGGGCTGCTCAGTGGAGCTGGGTGTTGTGTTGGGGGTGCTAGTCTTGTCATGAGGGTACTGAAGGGGATCTGGGCGTTGTGTTGGGGGTGCTGGGCTTGTGGTGGGGGTGCTGAGGGGATCTGGGCGTTGTGTTGGGGGTGCTGGGCTTGTGGTGGGGGTGCTGAGGGGATCTGGGCATTGTTTTTGAAGTGCTGGGCTTTGTTGTGGGGGTGCCGAGGGGATCTGGGCATTGTTTTTGAGGTGCTGGACTTGTCATAGTGGTGCTGAGGGGATCTGGGCTTGTGTTAGGGGTGCGGGGCGTGTTGTGCCAGTGCGGAGGGGATCTGGGGCTTGTATTGGAGGTGTTGGGCCTGTTATGGGGGTGCAGAGGGGATCTGGGCTGTGTGTTTGTTGTGTTGGGCTTGTGGGAGTGCAGAGGGGATCTGGGCTTGTCATGGGGGTGCTGAGGGGATCTGGACCTTCTTGTGGGGGTGCTGAGGGAATATGGGGCTTGTTTTGAGGTGCTGGGCTTGTCATGCAGGCTGCTGGGCTTTTTGTGGAAGTGCAGAGGGGAGCTGGGCGTTGTGTTGGAGTTGCTGGGCCTTGTTTTGGGGGTGCTGAGGGGATGTGGGCCTTGTGTCGGGGGAGCTGGTCTTATACTGGGTTTGCTGAGGGGATGTGGGCCTTGTTTTGGGGTTCTGAGGGGATCTGGGCATTGTTTTGGGGGTGCTGGGCTTTTGTGGTGGGGGTGCAGAGGGGATCTGGGCGTTGTGTTGGGGGTGCTCAGGAGATCGGGGCCTTGTATTGGGGGTAGTGAGGGGATCAGGGGCTTGTTTTTGAGGTGCTGGATGTGTTTTGGGAGTGCAGAGGGGATCAGGGCCTTGTGGTGGGGGTGCTGAGGGGATCTGGGCGTTGTGTTGGGGGTGCTGGGCTTGTGGTGGGGGTGCTGAGGAGAGCTAGGTCTTGCACTGGGGGTGCTGGGCTTGTTGTGGGCAGTGCTGGGCTAGTGGTGGGTGTGCAGAGGGGATCTGGGTCTTGTTGTGGGGGTGTCGGGCTTGTCATGGGGGTACTGAGGGGTCTGGGCCTTGTCTTGGGAGGGCTGGGCCTTGTGTTGGGGGTGAAGAGGAGATCTGGGCCGTGTGTTTGTTGAGTTGGGCTTGTGGGAGTGCTGAGGGGATGATGGGCTTGTTTTGGGGGTGCTGGGCTTGTGGTGGGGTTGCTGAGGCAATCTGGGCCTGTTTTCGAGGTGCTGGGCTTGTCATGCAGGGTGCTAGCCTTGTTTTGGGGGTGCAGAGGGGAGCTGGGCATTGTGTTGGAGGTGCTGGGCCTAGTTTTGGGGGATCTGGGTGTTGTGTTGGGGGTGCTAGGGTTGTTTTCGGGCTGCTCAGTGGAGCTGGGTGTTGTGTTGGGGGTGCTGGGCTTGTGTTGGGGGTGCTCAGGGGATCTGAGCGTTGTGTTTGGGGTGCTGGGCTTGTCGTGGGGGTGCTGAGGGGATCTGGGCATTGTTTTTGAAGTGCTGGACTTGTCATAGTGGTGCTGAGGGGATCTGGGCTTGTGTTAGGGGTGCTGGGCGTGTTGTGCGAGTGCGGAGGGGATCTGGGGCTTGTATTGGAGGTGTTGGGCCTGTTATGGGGGTGCAGAGGGGATCTGGGCTGTGTGTTTGTTGTGTTGGGCTTGTGGGAGTGCAGAGGGGATCTGGGCTTGTCATGGGGGTGCTGAGGGGATCTGGACCTTCTTGTGGGGGTGCTGAGGGAATATGGGGCTTGTTTTGAGGTGCTGGGCTTGTCATGCAGGCTGCTGGGCTTTTTGTGGAAGTGCAGAGGGGAGCTGGGCGTTGTGTTGGAGTTGCTGGGCCTTGTTTTGGGGGTGCTGAGGGGATGTGGGCCTTGTGTCGGGGGAGCTGGTCTTGTAATGGGTTTGCTGAGGGGATGTGGGCCTTGTTTTGGGGTTCTGAGGGGATCTGGGGCATTGTGTTGGGGGTGCAGGGCTTGTGGTAGGGGTGCTGAGGGGATCGGGGCATTGTGGTTGGGGTGCTCAGGAGATCAGGGCCTTGTATTGGGGGTAGTGAGGGGATCTGGCCATGTTTTCGAGGTGCTGGGCCTTTTTTTCCGTGGTGTAGAGGAGATCTGGGTATTGTTTTGGGGGTGCTGGGCTTGTGGTGGGGGTGCAGAGGGGATCTGGGCGTTGTGGTGGGGGTGCTGAGGAGATCGGGGCCTTGTATTGGGTGTAGTGAGGCGATCAGGGGCTTGTTTTTGAGGTGCTGGATGTGTTTTGGGAGTGCAGAGGGGATCAGGGCCTTGTGGTGGGGGTGCTGAGGGGATCTGGGCGTTGTGTTGGGGGTGCTGGGCTTGTGGTGGGGGTGCTGAGGGGAGCTAGGTCTTGCACTGGGGGTGCTGGGCTTGTTGTGGGAGTGCTGGGCCTTGTTTTGGGAGTGCAGATGGGATCAGGGCCTTGTTTTGGGGGTGCAGAGGGGATCTGGGCCGTGTGTTTGTTGTGTGGGGCGTGTGGGAGTGCTGAGGGGAACTGGGGCTTGTTTTTGGGGTGCTGGGCTTGTGATGCAGGGTGCTGAGGGGATCTGGGCCTTGTGTTGGGTGCGTTGGGCGTGTTGTGCGAGTGCGGAGGGGATCTGGGGCTTGTGTTGGGTGCGCTGGGCTTGTCGTGGACGTGCTGACGGGATCTGGGCATTGTGGTGGAGGTGCTGGGCTTGTCATGGGGGTGCTGAGGGGAGCTGGGCATTGTGGTGGAGGTGCTGGGCCTTGCTTTGGGGGATCTGGGTGTTGTGTTGGGGGTGCTAGGCTTGTTTTCGGGCTGCTCAGTGGAGCTGGGCGTTGTGTTGGGGGTGCTAGTCTTGTCATGAGGGTACTGAAGGGGATCTGGGCGTTGTGTTGGGGGTGCTGGGCTTGTGGTGGGGGTGCTGAGGGGATCTGGGCATTGTTTTTGAAGTGCTGGGCTTTGTTGTGGGGGTGCCGAGGGGATCTGGGCATTGTTTTTGAGGTGCTGGACTTGTCATAGTGGTGCTGAGGGGATCTGGGCTTGTGTTAGGGGTGCTGGGCGTGTTGTGCCAGTGCGGAGGGGATCTGGGGCTTGTATTGGAGGTGTTGGGCCTGTTATGGGGGTGCAGAGGGGATCTGGGCATTGTTTGTTGTTTTGGGCTTGTGGGAGTGCAGAGGGGATCTGGGCTTGTCATGGGGGTGCTGAGGGGATCTGGACCTTCTTGTGGGGGTGCTGAGGGAATATGGGGCTTGTTTTGAGGTGCTGGGCTTGTCATGCAGGCTGCTGGGCTTTTTGTGGAAGTGCAGAGGGGAGCTGGGCGTTGTGTTGGAGTTGCTGGGCCTTGTTTTGGGGGTGCTGAGGGGATGTGGGCCTTGTGTCGGGGGAGCTGCTCTTGTAATGGGTTTGCTGAGGGGATGTGGGCCTTGTTTTGGGGTTCTGAGGGGATCTGGGGCATTGTGTTGGGGGTGCAGGGCTTGTGGTAGGGGTGCTGAGGGGATCTGGGCGTTGTGTTGGGGGTGCTCAGGAGATCGGGGCCTTGTATTGGGTGTAGTGAGGGGATCAAGGGCTTGTTTTTGAGGTGCTGGATGTGTTTTGGGAGTGCAGAGGGGATCAGGGCCTTGTGGTGGGGGTGCTGAGGGGATCTGGGCGTTGTGTTGGGGGTGCTGGGCTTGTGGTGGGGGTGCTGAGGAGAGCTAGGTCTTGCACTGAGGGTGCTGGGCTTGTTGTGGGAGTGCTGGGCCTTGTTTTGGGAGTGCAGATGGGATCAGGGCCTTGTTTTGGGGGTGCAGAGGGGATCTGGGCCGTGTGTTTGTTGTGTGGGGCGTGTGGGAGTGCTGAGGGGAACTGGGGCTTGTTTTTGGGGTGCTGGGCTTGTGATGCAGGGTGCTGAGGGGATCTGGGCCTTGTGTTGGGTGCGTTGGGCGTGTTGTGCGAGTGCGGAGGGGATCTGGGGCTTGTGTTGGGTGCGCTGGGCTTGTCGTGGACGTGCTGACGGGATCTGGGCATTGTGGTGGAGGTGCTGGGCTTGTTATGGGGGTGCTGAGGGGAGCTGGGCATTGTGGTGGAGGTGCTGGGCCTTGCTTTGGGGGATCTGGGTGTTGTGTTGGGGGTGCTAGGCTTGTTTTCGGGCTGCTCAGTGGAGCTGGGTGTTGTGTTGGGGGTGCTAGTCTTGTCATGAGGGTACTGAAGGGGATCTGGGCGTTGTGTTGGGGGTGCTGGGCTTGTGGTGGGGGTGCTGAGGGGATCTGGGCGTTGTGTTGGGGGTGCTGGGCTTGTGGTGGGGGTGCTGAGGGGATCTGGGCATTGTTTTTGAAGTGCTGGGCTTTGTTGTGGGGGTGCAGAGGGCATCTGGGCATTGTTTTTGAGGTGCTGGACTTGTCATAGTGGTGCTGAGGGGATCTGGGCTTGTGTTAGGGGTGCTGGGCGTGTTGTGCCAGTGCGGAGGGGATCTGGGGCTTGTATTGGAGGTGTTGGGCCTGTTATGGGGGTGCAGAGGGGATCTGGGCTGTGTGTTTGTTGTGTTGGGCTTGTGGGAGTGCAGAGGGGATCTGGGCTTGTCATGGGGGTGCTGAGGGGATCTGGACCTTCTTGTGGGGGTGCTGAGGGAATATGGGGCTTGTTTTGAGGTGCTGGGCTTGTCATGCAGGCTGCTGGGCTTTTTGTGGAAGTGCAGAGGGGAGCTGGGCGTTGTGTTGGAGTTGCTGGGCCTTGTTTTGGGGGTGCTGAGGGGATGTGGGCCTTGTGTCGGGGGAGCTGCTCTTGTAATGGGTTTGCTGAGGGGATGTGGGCCTTGTTTTGGGGTTCTGAGGGGATCTGGGGCATTGTGTTGGGGGTGCAGGGCTTGTGGTAGGGGTGCTGAGGGGATCGGGGCATTGTGTTGGGGGTGCTGGGCTTGGGGTAGGGGTGCTGAGGGGATCTGGGCGTTGCGTTGGGGGTGCAGAGGGGATCTGGGCGTTGTGGTGGGGCTGCTGAGGTGATCTGGGGCATTGTTTGGGAGGTGCGGGGCTTGTAGTGGGGGTGCTGAGGGGATCTGGCCATGTTTTCGAGGTGCGGGGCCTTTTTTTCCGTGGTGCAGAGGAAATCTGGGCATTGTGTTGGGGGTGCTGGGCTTGTGGTGGGGGTGCTGAGGGGATCTGGGCGTTGTGTTGGGGGTGCTCAGGAGATCGGGGCCTTGTATTGGGGGTACTGAGGGGATCAGGGGCTTGTTTTTGAGGTGCTGGATGTGTTTTGGGAGTGCAGAGGGGATCAGGGCCTTGTGGTGGGGGTGCTGAGGGGATCTGGGCGTTGTGTTGGGGGTGCTGGGCTTGTGGTGGGGGTGCTGAGGAGAGCTAGGTCTTGCACTGAGGGTGCTGGGCTTGTTGTGGGAGTGCTGGGCCTTGTTTTGGGAGTGCAGATGGGATCAGGGCCTTGTTTTGGGGGTGCAGAGGGGATCTGGGCCGTGTGTTTGTTGTGTGGGGCGTGTGGGAGTGCTGAGGGGAACTGGGGCTTGTTTTTGGGGTGCTGGGCTTGTGATGCAGGGTGCTGAGGGGATCTGGGCCTTGTGTTGGGTGCGTTGGGCGTGTTGTGCGAGTGCGGAGGGGATCTGGGGCTTGTGTTGGGTGCGCTGGGCTTGTCGTGGACGTGCTGACGGGATCTGGGCATTGTGGTGGAGGTGCTGGGCTTGTTATGGGGGTGCTGAGGGGAGCTGGGCATTGTGGTGGAGGTGCTGGGCCTTGCTTTGGGGGATCTGGGTGTTGTGTTGGGGGTGCTAGGCTTGTTTTCGGGCTGCTCACTGGAGCTGGGTGTTGTGTTGGGGGTGCTAGTCTTGTCATGAGGGTACTGAAGGGGATCTGGGCGTTGTGTTGGGGGTGCTGGGCTTGTGGTGGGGGTGCTGAGGGGATCTGGGCGTTGTGTTGGGGGTGCTGGGCTTGTGGTGGGGGTGCTGAGGGGATCTGGGCATTGTTTTTGAAGTGCTGGGCTTTGTTATGGGGGTGCAGAGGGCATCTGGGCATTGTTTTTGAGGTGCTGGACTTGTCATAGTGGTGCTGAGGGGATCTGGGCTTGTGTTAGGGGTGCTGGGCGTGTTGTGCCAGTGCGGAGGGGATCTGGGGCTTGTATTGGAGGTGTTGGGCCTGTTATGGGGGTGCAGAGGGGATCTGGGCTGTGTGGTTGTTGTGTTGGGCTTGTGGGAGTGCAGAGGGGATCTGGGCTTGTCATGGGGGTGCTGAGGGGATCTGGACCTTCTTGTGGGGGTGCTGAGGGAATATGGGGCTTGTTTTGAGGTGCTGGGCTTGTCATGCAGGCTGCTGGGCTTTTTGTGGAAGTGCAGAGGGGAGCTGGGCGTTGTGTTGGAGTTGCTGGGCTTGTGGTGGGGGTGCTGAGGGGATCTGGGCATTGTTTTTTAAGTGCTGGGCTTTGTTGTGGGGGTGCAGAGGGGATCTGGGCATTGTTTTTGAGGTGCTGGACTTGTCATAGTGGTGCTGAGGGGATCTGGGCTTGTGTTAGGGGTGCTGGGCGTGTTGTGCCAGTGCGGAGGGGATCTGGGGCTTGTATTGGAGGTGTTGGGCCTGTTATGGGGGTGCAGAGGGGATCTGGGCATTGTTTGTTGTTTTGGGCTTGTGGGAGTGCAGAGGGGATCTGGGCTTGTCATGGGGGTGCTGAGGGGATCTGGACCTTCTTGTGGGGGTGCTGAGGGAATATGGGGCTTGTTTTGAGGTGCTGGGCTTGTCATGCAGGCTGCTGGGCTTTTTGTGGAAGTGCAGAGGGGAGCTGGGCGTTGTGTTGGAGTTGCTGGGCCTTGTTTTGGGGGTGCTGAGGGGATGTGGGCCTTGTGTCGGGGGAGCTGGTCTTGTAATGGGTTTGCTGAGGGGATGTGGGCCTTGTTTTGGGGTTCTGAGGGGATCTGGGGCATTGTGTTGGGGGTGCAGGGCTTGTGGTAGGGGTGCTGAGGGGATCGGGGCATTGTGTTGGGGGTGCTGGGCTTGGGGTAGGGGTGCTGAGGGGATCTGGGCATTGCGTTGGGGGTGCAGAGGGGATCTGGGCGTTGTGGTGGGGCTGCTGAGCGGATCTGGCCATGTTTTCGAGGTGCGGGGCCTTTTTTTCCGTGGTGTAGAGGAGATCTGGGCATTGTGTTGGGGGTGCTGGGCTTGTGGTGGGGGTGCTGAGGGGATCTGGGCATTGTTTTTGAGGTGCTGGACTTGTCATAGTGGTGCTGAGGGGATCTGGGCTTGTGTTAGGGGTGCTGGGCGTGTTGTGCCAGTGTGGAGGGGATCTGGGGCTTGTATTGGAGGTGTTGGGCCTGTTATGGGGGTGCAGAGGGGATCTGGGCTGTGTGGTTGTTGTGTTGGGCTTGTGGGAGTGCAGAGGGGATCTGGGCTTGTCATGGGGGTGCTGAGGGGATCTGGACCTTCTTGTGGGGGTGCTGAGGGAATATGGGGCTTGTTTTGAGGTGCTGGGCTTGTCATGCAGGCTGCTGGGCTTTTTGTGGAAGTGCAGAGGGGAGCTGGGCGTTGTGTTGGAGTTGCTGGGCTTGTGGTGGGGGTGCTGAGGGGATCTGGGCATTGTTTTTTAAGTGCTGGGCTTTGTTGTGGGGGTGCAGAGGCGATCTGGGCATTGTTTTTGAGGTGCTGGACTTGTCATAGTGGTGCTGAGGGGATCTGGGCTTGTGTTAGGGGTGCGGGGCGTGTTGTGCCAGTGCGGAGGGGATCTGGGGCTTGTATTGGAGGTGTTGGGCCTGTTATGGGGGGGCAGAGGGGATCTGGGCATTGTTTGTTGTTTTGGGCTTGTGGGAGTGCAGAGGGGATCTGGGCTTGTCATGGGGGTGCTGAGGGGATCTGGACCGTCTTGTGGGGGTGCTGAGGGAATATGGGGCTTGTTTTGAGGTGCTGGGCTTGTCATGCAGGCTGCTGGGCTTTTTGTGGAAGTGCAGAGGGGAGCTGGGCGTTGTGTTGGAGTTGCTGGGTCTTGTTTTGGGGGTGCTGAGGGAATATGGGGCTTGTTTTGAGGTGCTGGGCTTGTCATGCAGGCTGCTGGGCTTTTTGTGGAAGTGCAGAGGGGAGCTGGGCGTTGTGTTGGAGTTGCTGGGCCTTGTTTTGGGGGTGCTGAGGGGATGTGGGCCTTGTGTCGGGGGAGCTGGTCTTGTAATGGGTTTGCTGAGGGGATGTGGGCCTTGTTTTGGGGTTCTGAGGGGATCTGGGGCATTGTGTTGGGGGTGCAGGGCTTGTGGTAGGGGTGCTGAGGGGATCTGGCCATGTTTTCGAGGTGCAGGGCCTTTTTTTCCGTGGTGTAGAGGAAATCTGGGCATTGTGTTGGGGGTGCTGGGCTTGTGGTGGGGGTGCAGAGGGGATCTGGGCGTTGTGTTGGGGGTGCTCAGGAGATCGGGGCCTTGTATTGGGTGTAGTGAGGGGATCAAGGGCTTGTTTTTGAGGTGCTGGATGTGTTTTGGGAGTGCAGAGGGGATCAGGGCCTTGTGGTGGGGGTGCTGAGGGGATCTGGGCGTTGTGTTGGGGGTGCTGGGCTTGTGGTGGGGGTGCTGAGGAGAGCTAGGTCTTGCACTGAGGGTGCTGGGCTTGTTGTGGGAGTGCTGGGCCTTGTTTTGGGAGTGCAGATGGGATCAGGGCCTTGTTTTGGGGGTGCAGAGGGGATCTGGGCCGTGTGTTTGTTGTGTGGGGCGTGTGGGAGTGCTGAGGGGAACTGGGGCTTGTTTTTGGGGTGCTGGGCTTGTGATGCAGGGTGCTGAGGGGATCTGGGCCTTGTGTTGGGTGCGTTGGGCGTGTTGTGCGAGTGCGGAGGGGATCTGGGGCTTGTGTTGGGTGCGCTGGGCTTGTCGTGGACGTGCTGACGGGATCTGGGCATTGTGGTGGAGGTGCTGGGCTTGTTATGGGGGTGCTGAGGGGAGCTGGGCATTGTGGTGGAGGTGCTGGGCCTTGCTTTGGGGGATCTGGGTGTTGTGTTGGGGGTGCTAGGCTTGTTTTCGGGCTGCTCACTGGAGCTGGGTGTTGTGTTGGGGGTGCTAGTCTTGTCATGAGGGTACTGAAGGGGATCTGGGCG
This sequence comes from Struthio camelus, assembly GCF_040807025.1. Taxonomy (NCBI): domain Eukaryota; kingdom Metazoa; phylum Chordata; class Aves; order Struthioniformes; family Struthionidae; genus Struthio; species Struthio camelus. The sequence goes on along the minus strand of NC_090944.1, from coordinate 7,788,030 downwards.
TTGTGTTGGGGGTGCTGGGCTTGTGGTGGGGGTGCTGAGGGGATCTGGGCGTTGTGTTGGGGGTGCTGGGCTTGTGGTGGGGGTGCTGAGGGGATCTGGGCATTGTTTTTGAAGTGCTGGGCTTTGTTATGGGGGTGCAGAGGGCATCTGGGCATTGTTTTTGAGGTGCTGGACTTGTCATAGTGGTGTTGAGGGGATCTGGGCTTGTGTTAGGGGTGCTGGGCGTGTTGTGCGAGTGCGGAGGGGATCTGGGGCTTGTATTGGAGGTGTTGGGCCTGTTATGGGGGTGCAGAGGGGATCTGGGCTGTGTGGTTGTTGTGTTGGGCTTGTGGGAGTGCAGAGGGGATCTGGGCTTGTCATGGGGGTGCTGAGGGGATCTGGACCTTCTTGTGGGGGTGCTGAGGGAATATGGGGCTTGTTTTGAGGTGCTGGGCTTGTCATGCAGGCTGCTGGGCTTTTTGTGGAAGTGCAGAGGGGAGCTGGGCGTTGTGTTGGAGTTGCTGGGCTTGTGGTGGGGGTGCTGAGGGGATCTGGGCATTGTTTTTTAAGTGCTGGGCTTTGTTGTGGGGGTGCAGAGGCGATCTGGGCATTGTTTTTGAGGTGCTGGACTTGTCATAGTGGTGCTGAGGGGATCTGGGCTTGTGTTAGGGGTGCGGGGCGTGTTGTGCCAGTGCGGAGGGGATCTGGGGCTTGTATTGGAGGTGTTGGGCCTGTTATGGGGGGGCAGAGGGGATCTGGGCATTGTTTGTTGTTTTGGGCTTGTGGGAGTGCAGAGGGGATCTGGGCTTGTCATGGGGGTGCTGAGGGGATCTGGACCGTCTTGTGGGGGTGCTGAGGGAATATGGGGCTTGTTTTGAGGTGCTGGGCTTGTCATGCAGGCTGCTGGGCTTTTTGTGGAAGTGCAGAGGGGAGCTGGGCGTTGTGTTGGAGTTGCTGGGTCTTGTTTTGGGGGTGCTGAGGGAATATGGGGCTTGTTTTGAGGTGCTGGGCTTGTCATGCAGGCTGCTGGGCTTTTTGTGGAAGTGCAGAGGGGAGCTGGGCGTTGTGTTGGAGTTGCTGGGCCTTGTTTTGGGGGTGCTGAGGGGATGTGGGCCTTGTGTCGGGGGAGCTGGTCTTGTAATGGGTTTGCTGAGGGGATGTGGGCCTTGTTTTGGGGTTCTGAGGGGATCTGGGGCATTGTGTTGGGGGTGCAGGGCTTGTGGTAGGGGTGCTGAGGGGATCGGGGCATTGTGTTGGGGGTGCTGGGCTTGCGGTAGGGGTGCTGAGGGGATCTGGGCATTGCGTTGGGGGTGCAGAGGGGATCTGGGCGTTGTGGTGGGGCTGCTGAGGGGATCTGGGGCATTGTTTTGGAGGTTCGGGGCTTGTAGTGGGGGTGCTGAGGGGATCTGGCCATGTTTTCGAGGTGCGGGGCCTTTTTTTCCGTGGTGTAGAGGAGATGTGGGCATTGTGTTGGGGGTGCTGGGCTTGTGGTGGGGGTGCAGAGGGGATCTGGGCGTTGTGTTGGGGGTGCTCAGGAGATCGGGGCCTTGTATTGGGGGTAGTGAGGGGATCAGGGGCTTGTTTTTGAGGTGCTGGATGTGTTTTGGGAGTGCAGAGGGGATCAGGGCCTTGTGGTGGGGGTGCTGAGGGGATCTGGGCGTTGTGTTGGGGGTGCTGGGCTTGTGGTGGGGGTGCTGAGGAGAGCTAGGTCTTGCACTGAGGGTGCTGGGCTTGTTGTGGGAGTGCTGGGCCTTGTTTTGGGAGTGCAGATGGGATCAGGGCCTTGTTTTGGGGGTGCAGAGGGGATCTGGGCCGTGTGTTTGTTGTGTGGGGCGTGTGGGAGTGCTGAGGGGAACTGGGGCTTGTTTTTGGGGTGCTGGGCTTGTGATGCAGGGTGCTGAGGGGATCTGGGCCTTGTGTTGGGTGCGTTGGGCGTGTTGTGCGAGTGCGGAGGGGATCTGGGGCTTGTGTTGGGTGCGCTGGGCTTGTCGTGGACGTGCTGACGGGATCTGGGCATTGTGGTGGAGGTGCTGGGCTTGTTATGGGGGTGCTGAGGGGAGCTGGGCATTGTGGTGGAGGTGCTGGGCCTTGCTTTGGGGGATCTGGGTGTTGTGTTGGGGGTGCTAGGCTTGTTTTCGGGCTGCTCAGTGGAGCTGGGTGTTGTGTTGGGGGTGCTAGTCTTGTCATGAGGGTACTGAAGGGGATCTGGGCGTTGTGTTGGGGGTGCTGGGCTTGTGGTGGGGGTGCTGAGGGGATCTGGGCATTGTTTTTTAAGTGCTGGGCTTTGTTGTGGGGGTGCAGAGGCGATCTGGGCATTGTTTTTGAGGTGCTGGACTTGTCATAGTGGTGCTGAGGGGATCTGGGCTTGTGTTAGGGGTGCTGGGCGTGTTGTGCGAGTGCGGAGGGGATCTGGGGCTTGTATTGGAGGTGTTGGGCCTGTTATGGGGGTGCAGAGGGGATCTGGGCATTGTTTGTTGTTTTGGGCTTGTGGGAGTGCAGAGGGGATCTGGGCTTGTCATGGGGGTGCTGAGGGGATCTGGACCTTCTTGTGGGGGTGCTGAGGGAATATGGGGCTTGTTTTGAGGTGCTGGGCTTGTCATGCAGGCTGCTGGGCTTTTTGTGGAAGTGCAGAGGGGAGCTGGGCGTTGTGTTGGAGTTGCTGGGCCTTGTTTTGGGGGTGCTGAGGGGATGTGGGCCTTGTGTCGGGGGAGCTGGTCTTGTAATGGGTTTGCTGAGGGGATGTGGGCCTTGTTTTGGGGTTCTGAGGGGATCTGGGGCATTGTGTTGGGGGTGCAGGGCTTGTGGTAGGGGTGCTGAGGGGATCGGGGCATTGCGTTGGGGGTGCTGGGCTTGGGGTAGGGGTGCTGAGGGGATCTGGGCATTGCGTTGGGGGTGCAGAGGGGATCTGGGCGTTGTGGTGGGGCTGCTGAGGGGATCTGGGGCATTGTTTGGGAGGTGCAGGGCTTGTAGAGGGGGTGCTGAGGGGATCTGGCCATGTTTTCGAGGTGCGGGGCCTTTTTTTCCGTGGTGTAGAGGAGATCTGGGCATTGTGTTGGGGGTGCTGGGCTTGTGGTGGGGGTGCAGAGGGGATCTGGGCGTTGTGTTGGGGGTGCTCAGGAGATCGGGGCCTTGTATTGGGTGTAGTGAGGGGATCAAGGGCTTGTTTTTGAGGTGCTGGATGTGTTTTGGGAGTGCAGAGGGGATCAGGGCCTTGTGGTGGGGGTGCTGAGGGGATCTGGGCGTTGTGTTGGGGGTGCTGGGCTTGTGGTGGGGGTGCTGAGGAGAGCTAGGTCTTGCACTGAGGGTGCTGGGCTTGTTGTGGGAGTGCTGGGCCTTGTTTTGGGAGTGCAGATGGGATCAGGGCCTTGTTTTGGGGGTGCAGAGGGGATCTGGGCCGTGTGTTTGTTGTGTGGGGCGTGTGGGAGTGCTGAGGGGAACTGGGGCTTGTTTTTGGGGTGCTGGGCTTGTGATGCAGGGTGCTGAGGGGATCTGGGCCTTGTGTTGGGTGCGTTGGGCGTGTTGTGCGAGTGCGGAGGGGATCTGGGGCTTGTGTTGGGTGCGCTGGGCTTGTCGTGGACGTGCTGACGGGATCTGGGCATTGTGGTGGAGGTGCTGGGCTTGTTATGGGGGTGCTGAGGGGAGCTGGGCATTGTGGTGGAGGTGCTGGGCCTTGCTTTGGGGGATCTGGGTGTTGTGTTGGGGGTGCTAGGCTTGTTTTCGGGCTGCTCAGTGGAGCTGGGTGTTGTGTTGGGGGTGCTAGTCTTGTCATGAGGGTACTGAAGGGGATCTGGGCGTTGTGTTGGGGGTGCTGGGCTTGTGGTGGTTGGTGTGCTGAGGGGATCTGGGCGTTGTGTTGGGGGTGCTGGGCTTGTGGTGGGGGTGCTGAGGGGATCTGGGCATTGTTTTTGAAGTGCTGGGCTTTGTTATGGGGGTGCAGAGGGCATCTGGGCATTGTTTTTGAGGTGCTGGACTTGTCATAGTGGTGCTGAGGGGATCTGGGCTTGTGTTAGGGGTGCTGGGCGTGTTGTGCGAGTGCGGAGGGGATCTGGGGCTTGTATTGGAGGTGTTGGGCCTGTTATGGGGGTGCAGAGGGGATCTGGGCTGTGTGTTTGTTGTGTTGGGCTTGTGGGAGTGCAGAGGGGATCTGGGCTTGTCATGGGGGTGCTGAGGGGATCTGGACCTTCTTGTGGGGGTGCTGAGGGAATATGGGGCTTGTTTTGAGGTGCTGGGCTTGTCATGCAGGCTGCTGGGCTTTTTGTGGAAGTGCAGAGGGGAGTTGGGCGTTGTGTTGGAGTTGCTGGGCCTTGTTTTGGGGGTGCTGAGGGGATGTGGGCCTTGTGTCGGGGGAGCTGGTCTTGTAATGGGTTTGCTGAGGGGATGTGGGCCTTGTTTTGGGGCTCTGAGGGGATCTGGGGCATTGTGTTGGGGGTGCAGGGCTTGTGGTAGGGGTGCTGAGGGGATTGGGGCATTGTGTTGGGGGTGCTGGGCTTGGGGTAGGGGTGCTGAGGGGATCTGGGCATTGCGTTGGGGGTGCAGAGGGGATCTGGGCGTTGTGGTGGGGCTGCTGAGGGGATCTGGCCATGTTTTCGAGGTGCGGGGCCTTTTTTTCCGTGGTGTAGAGGAGATCTGGGCATTGTGTTGGGGGTGCTGGGCTTGTGGTGGGGGTGCTGAGGGGATCTGGGCATTGTTTTTGAGGTGCTGGACTTGTCATAGTGGTGCTGAGGGGATCTGGGCTTGTGTTAGGGGTGCGGGGCGTGTTGTGCCAGTGCGGAGGGGATCTGGGGCTTGTATTGGAGGTGTTGGGCCTGTTATGGGGGGGCAGAGGGGATCTGGGCATTGTTTGTTGTTTTGGGCTTGTGGGAGTGCAGAGGGGATCTGGGCTTGTCATGGGGGTGCTGAGGGGATCTGGACCGTCTTGTGGGGGTGCTGAGGGAATATGGGGCTTGTTTTGCGGTGCTGGGCTTGTCATGCAGGCTGCTGGGCTTTTTGTGGAAGTGCAGAGGGGAGCTGGGCGTTGTGTTGGAGTTGCTGGGTCTTGTTTTGGGGGTGCTGAGGGAATATGGGGCTTGTTTTGAGGTGCTGGGCTTGTCATGCAGGCTGCTGTGCTTTTTGTGGAAGTGCAGAGGGGAGCTGGGCGTTGTGTTGGAGTTGCTGGGCCTTGTTTTGGGGGTGCTGAGGGGATGTGGGCCTTGTGTCGGGGGAGCTGGTCTTGTAATGGGTTTGCTGAGGGGATGTGGGCCTTGTTTTGGGGTTCTGAGGGGATCTGGGGCATTGTGTTGGGGGTGCTGGGCTTGCGGTAGGGGTGCTGAGGGGATCTGGGCATTGCGTTGGGGGTGCAGAGGGGATCTGGGCGTTGTGGTGGGGCTGCTGAGGGGATCTGGGGCATTTTTTGGGAGATGCGGGGCTTGTAGTGGGGGTGCTGAGGGGATCTGGCCATGTTTTCGAGGTGCGGGGCCTTTTTTTCCGTGGTGTAGAGGAGATGTGGGCATTGTGTTGGGGGTGCTGGGCTTGTGGTGGGGGTGCAGAGGGGATCTGGGCTTTGTGTTGGGGGTGCTCAGGAGATCGGGGCCTTGTATTGGGGGTAGTGAGGGGATCAGGGGCTTGTTTTTGAGGTGCTGGATGTGTTTTGGGAGTGCAGAGGGGATCAGGGCCTTGTGGTGGGGGTGCTGAGGGGATCTGGGCGTTGTGTTGGGGGTGCTGGGCTTGTGGTGGGGGTGCTGAGGAGAGCTAGGTCTTGCACTGAGGGTGCTGGGCTTGTTGTGGGAGTGCTGGGCCTTGTTTTGGGAGTGCAGATGGGATCAGGGCCTTGTTTTGGGGGTGCAGAGGGGATCTGGGCCGTGTGTTTGTTGTGTGGGGCGTGTGGGAGTGCTGAGGGGAACTGGGGCTTGTTTTTGGGGTGCTGGGCTTGTGATGCAGGGTGCTGAGGGGATCTGGGCCTTGTGTTGGGTGCGTTGGGCGTGTTGTGCGAGTGCGGAGGGGATCTGGGGCTTGTGTTGGGTGCGCTGGGCTTGTCGTGGACGTGCTGACGGGATCTGGGCATTGTGGTGGAGGTGCTGGGCTTGTTATGGGGGTGCTGAGGGGAGCTGGGCATTGTGGTGGAGGTGCTGGGCCTTGCTTTGGGGGATCTGGGTGTTGTGTTGGGGGTGCTAGGCTTGTTTTCGGGCTGCTCAGTGGAGCTGGGTGTTGTGTTGGGGGTGCTAGTCTTGTCATGAGGGTACTGAAGGGGATCTGGGCGTTGTGTTGGGGGTGCTGGGCTTGTGGTGGGGGTGCTGAGGGGATCTGGGCGTTGTGTTGGGGGTGCTGGGCTTGTGGTGGGGGTGCAGAGGGGATCTGGGCGTTGTGTTGGGGGTGCTCAGGAGATCGGGGCCTTGTATTGGGTGTAGTGAGGGGATCAGGGGCTTGTTTTTGAGGTGCTGGATGTGTTTTGGGAGTGCAGAGGGGATCAGGGCCTTGTGGTGAGGGTGCTGAGGGGATCTGGGTGTTGTGTTGGGGGTGCTGGGCTTGTGGTGGGGGTGCTGAGGGGAGCTAGGTCTTGCACTGGGGGTGCTGGGCTTGTTGTGGGAGTGCTGGGCTAGTGGTGGATGTGCAGAGGGGATCTGGTTCTTGTTGTGGGGGTGTCGGGCTTGTCATGGGGGTACTGAGGGGTCTGGGCCTTGTCTTGGGTGTGCTGGGCCTTGTGTTGGGGGTGCAGAGGAGATCTGGGCCGTGTGTTTGTTGTGTTGGGCTTGTGGGAGTGCTGAGGGGATGATGGGCTTGTTTTGGGGGTGCTGAGGGGATCTGGGCTTGTTTTCGAGGTGCTGGGCTTGTCATGCAGGGTGCTAGCCTTGTTTTGGGGGTGCAGAGGGGAGCTGGGCATTGTGTTGGAGGTGCTGGGCCTTGTGTCGGGGGATCTGGGTGTTGTGTTGGGGGTGCTAGGCTTGTTTTCGGGCTGCTCAGTGGAGCTGGGTGTTGTGTTGGGGGTGCTGGGCTTGTGGTGGGGGTGCTGAGGGGATCTGGGCGTTGTGTTTGGGGTGCTGGGCTTGTGGTGGGGGTGCTGAGGGGATCTGGGCATTGTTTTTGAAGTGCTGGGCTTTGTTGTGGGGGTGCCGAGGGGATCTGGGCATTGTTTTTGAGGTGCTGGACTTGTCATAGTGGTGCTGAGGGGATCTGGGCTTGTGTTAGGGGTGCTGGGCGTGTTGTGCCAGTGCGGAGGGGATCTGGGGCTTGTATTGGAGGTGTTGGGCCTGTTATGGGGGTGCAGAGGGGATCTGGGCTGTGTGCTTGTTGTGTTGGGCTTGTGGGAGTGCAGAGGGGATCTGGGCTTGTCATGGGGGTGCTGAGGGGATCTGGACCGTCTTGTGGGGGTGCTGAGGGAATATGGGGCTTGTTTTGAGGTGCTGGGCTTGTCATGCAGGCTGCTGGGCTTTTTGTGGAAGTGCAGAGGGGAGCTGGGCGTTGTGTTGGAGTTGCTGGGCCTTGTTTTGGGGGTGCTGAGGGGATGTGGGCCTTGTGTCGGGGGAGCTGCTCTTGTAATGGGTTTGCTGAGGGGATGTGGGCCTTGTTTTGGGGTTCTGAGGGGATCTGGGGCATTGTGTTGGGGGTGCAGGGCTTGTGGTAGGGGTGCTGAGGGGATCTGGGCATTGCGTTGGGGGTGCTGGGCTTGGGGTAGGGGTGCTGAGGGGATCTGGGCATTGCGTTGGGGGTGCAGAGGGGATCTGGGCGTTGTGGTGGGGCTGCTGAGGGGATCTGGGGCATTGTTTTGGAGGTGCGGGGCTTGTAGTGGGGGTGCTGAGGGGATCTGGCCATGTTTTCGAGGTGCGGGGCCTTTTTTTCCGTGGTGTGGAGGAGATCTGGGCATTGTGTTGGGGGTGCTGGGCTTGTGGTGGGGGTGCTGAGGGGATCTGGGCGTTGTGTTGGGGGTGCTGGGCTTGTGGTGGGGGTGCTGAGGAGAGCTAGGTCTTGCACTGAGGGTGCTGGGCTTGTTGTGGGAGTGCTGGGCCTTGTTTTGGGAGTGCAGATGGGATCAGGGCCTTGTTTTGGGGGTGCAGAGGGGATCTGGGCCGTGTGTTTGTTGTGTGGGGCGTGTGGGAGTGCTGAGGGGAACTGGGGCTTGTTTTTGGGGTGCTGGGCTTGTCGTGGACGTGCTGAGGGGATCTGGGCATTGTGGTGGAGGTGCTGGGCTTGTCATGGGGGTGCTGAGGGGAGCTGGGCATTGTGGTGGAGGTGCTGGGCCTTGCTTTGGGGGATCTGGGTGTTGTGTTGGGGGTGCTAGGCTTGTTTTCGGGCTGCTCAGTGGAGCTGGGTGTTGTGTTGGGGGTGCTAGTCTTGTCATGAGGGTACTGAAGGGGATCTGGGCGTTGTGTTGGGGGTGCTGGGCTTGTGGTGGGGGTGCTGAGGGGATCTGGGCGTTGTGTTGGGGGTGCTGGGCTTGTGGTGGGGGTGCTGAGGGGATCTGGGCATTGTTTTTGAAGTGCTGGGCTTTGTTGTGGGGGTGCAGAGGGGATCTGGACATTGTTTTTGAGGTGCTGGACTTGTCATAGTGGTGCTGAGGGGATCTGGGCTTGTGTTAGGGGTGCTGGGCGTGTTGTGCCAGTGCGGAGGGGATCTGGGGCTTGTATTGGAGGTGTTGGGCCTGTTATGGGGGTGCAGAGGGGATCTGGGCATTGTTTGTTGTTTTGGGCTTGTGGGAGTGCAGAGGGGATCTGGGCTTGTCATGGGGGTGCTGAGGGGATCTGGACCGTCTTGTGGGGGTGCTGAGGGAATATGGGGCTTGTTTTGAGGTGCTGGGCTTGTCATGCAGGCTGCTGGGCTTTTTGTGGAAGTGCAGAGGGGAGCTGGGCGTTGTGTTGGAGTTGCTGGGCCTTGTTTTGGGGGTGCTGAGGGGATGTGGGCCTTGTGTCGGGGGAGCTGGTCTTGTAATGGGTTTGCTGAGGGGATGTGGGCCTTGTTTTGGGGTTCTGAGGGGATCTGGGGCATTGTGTTGGGGGTGCAGGGCTTGTGGTAGGGGTGCTGAGGGGATCTGGGCATTGCGTTGGGGGTGCTGGGCTTGGGGTAGGGGTGCTGAGGGGATCTGGGCATTGCGTTGGGCGTGCAGAGGGGATCTGGGCGTTGTGGTGGGGCTGCTGAGGGGATCTGGGGCATTGTTTTGGAGGTGCAGGGCTTGTAGTGGGGGTGCTGAGGGGATCTGGCCATGTTTTCGAGGTGCGGGGCCTTTTTTTCTGTGGTGTAGAGGAGATCTGGGCATTGTGTTGGGGGTGCTGGGCTTGTGGTGGGGGTGCTGAGGGGATCTGGGCGTTGTGTTGGGGGTGCTGGGCTTGTGTTGGGGGTGCTGAGGGGATCTGGGCGTTGTGTTTGGGGTGCTGGGCTTTGTTGTGGGGGTGCAGAGGGGATCTGGACATTGTTTTTGAGGTGCTGGACTTGTCATAGTGGTGCTGAGGGGATCTGGGCTTGTGTTAGGGGTGCTGGGCGTGTTGTGCCAGTGCGGAGGGGATCTGGGGCTTGTATTGGAGGTGTTGGGCCTGTTATGGGGGTGCAGAGGGGATCTGGGCATTGTTTGTTGTTTTGGGCTTGTGGGAGTGCAGAGGGGATCTGGGCTTGTCATGGGGGTGCTGAGGGGATCTGGACCGTCTTGTGGGGGTGCTGAGGGAATATGGGGCTTGTTTTGAGGTGCTGGGCTTGTCATGCAGGCTGCTGGGCTTTTTGTGGAAGTGCAGAGGGGAGCTGGGCGTTGTGTTGGAGTTGCTGGGCCTTGTTTTGGGGGTGCTGAGGGGATGTGGGCCTTGTGTCGGGGGAGCTGGTCTTGTAATGGGTTTGCTGAGGGGATGTGGGCCTTGTTTTGGGGTTCTGAGGGGATCTGGGGCATTGTGTTGGGGGTGCAGGGCTTGTGGTAGGGGTGCTGAGGGGATCTGGGCATTGCGTTGGGGGTGCTGGGCTTGGGGTAGGGGTGCTGAGGGGATCTGGGCATTGCGTTGGGGGTGCAGAGGGGATCTGGGCGTTGTGGTGGGGGTGCTCAGGAGATCGGGGCCTTGTATTGGGTGTAGTGAGGGGATCAGGGGCTTGTTTTCGAGGTGCTGGATGTGTTTTGGGAGTGCAGAGGGGATCAGGGCCTTGTGGTGAGGGTGCTGAGGGGATCTGGGCGTTGTGTTGGGGGTGCTGGGCTTGTGGTGGGGGTGCTGAGGGGAGCTAGGTCTTGCACTGGGGGTGCTGGGCTTGTTGTGGGAGTGCTGGGCTAGTGGTGGGTGTGCAGAGGGGATCTGGGTCTTGTTGTGGGGGTGTCGGGCTTGTCATGGGGGTACTGAGGGGTCTGGGCCTTGTCTTGGGAGGGCTGGGCCTTGTGTTGGGGGTGCAGAGGAGATCTGGGCCGTGTGTTTGTTGTGTTGGGCTTGTGGGAGTGCTGAGGGGATGATGGGCTTGTTTTGGGGGTGCTGGGCTTGTGGTGGGGGTGCTGAGGGGATCTGGGCTTGTTTTCGAGGTGCTGGGCTTGTCATGCAGGGTGCTAGCCTTGTTTTGGGGGTGCAGAGGGGAGCTGGGCATTGTGTTGGAGGTGCTGGGCCTTGTGTCGGGGGATCTGGGTGTTGTGTTGGGGGTGCTAGGCTTGTTTTCGGGCTGCTCAGTGGAGCTGGGTGTTGTGTTGGGGGTGCTGGGCTTGTGTTGGGGGTGCTGAGGGGATCTGGGCATTGTTTTTGAGGTGCTGGACTTGTCATAGTGGTGCTGAGGGGATCTGGGCTTGTGTTAGGGGTGCTGGGCGTGTTGTGCCAGTGCGGAGGGGATCTGGGGCTTGTATTGGAGGTGTTGGGCCTGTTATGGGGGTGCAGAGGGGATCTGGGCTGTGTGGTTGTTGTGTTGGGCTTGTGGGAGTGCAGAGGGGATCTGGGCTTGTCATGGGGGTGCTGAGGGGATCTGGACCTTCTTGTGGGGGTGCTGAGGGAATATGGGGCTTGTTTTGAGGTGCTGGGCTTGTCATGCAGGCTGCTGGGCTTTTTGTGGAAGTGCAGAGGGGAGCTGGGCGTTGTGTTGGAGTTGCTGGGCTTGTGGTGGGGGTGCTGAGGGGATCTGGGCATTGTTTTTGAAGTGCTGGGCTTTGTTGTGGGGGTGCAGAGGGCATCTGGGCATTGTTTTTGAGGTGCTGGACTTGTCATAGTGGTGCTGAGGGGATCTGGGCTTGTGTTAGGGGTGCTGGGCGTGTTGTGCCAGTGCGGAGGGGATCTGGGGCTTGTATTGGAGGTGTTGGGCCTGTTATGGGGGTGCAGAGGGGATCTGGGCATTGTTTGTTGTTTTGGGCTTGTGGGAGTGCAGAGGGGATCTGGGCTTCTCATGGGGGTGCTGAGGGGATCTGGACCTTCTTGTGGGGGTGCTGAGGGAATATGGGGCTTGTTTTGAGGTGCTGGGCTTGTCATGCAGGCTGCTGGGCTTTTTGTGGAAGTGCAGAGGGGAGCTGGGCGTTGTGTTGCAGTTGCTGGGCTTGTGGTGGGGGTGCTGAGGGGATCTGGGCGTTGTGTTTGGGGTGCTGGGCTTTGTTGTGGGGTGCCGAGGGGATCTGGGCATTGTTTTTGAGGTGCTGGACTTGTCATAGTGGTGCTGAGGGGATCTGGGCTTGTGTTAGGGGTGCTGGGCGTGTTGTGCCAGTGCGGAGGGGATCTGGGGCTTGTATTGGAGGTGTTGGGCCTGTTATGGGGGTGCAGAGGGGATCTGGGCATTGTTTGTTGTTTTGGGCTTGTGGGAGTGCAGAGGGGTCTGGGCTTGTCATGGGGGTGCTGAGGGGATCTGGACCTTCTTGTGGGGGTGCTGAGGGAATATGGGGCTTGTTTTGAGGTGCTGGGCTTGTCATGCAGGCTGCTGGGCTTTTTGTGGAAGTGCAGAGGGGAGCTGGGCGTTGTGTTGGAGTTGCTGGGCCTTGTTTTGGGGGTGCTGAGGGGATGTGGGCCTTGTGTCGGGGGAGCTGGTCTTGTAATGGGTTTGCTGAGGGGATGTGGGCCTTGTTTTGGGGTTCTGAGGGGATCTGGGGCATTGTGTTGGGGGTGCAGGGCTTGTGGTAGGGGTGCTGAGGGGATCTGGGCATTGCGTTGGGGGTGCTGGGCTTGGGGTAGGGGTGCTGAGGGGATCTGGGCATTGCGTTGGGCGTGCAGAGGGGATCTGGGCGTTGTGGTGGGGCTGCTGAGGGGATCTGGGGCATTGTTTTGGAGGTGCAGGGCTTGTAGTGGGGGTGCTGAGGGGATCTGGCCATGTTTTCGAGGTGCGGGGCCTTTTTTTCCGTGGTGTAGAGGAGATGTGGGCATTGTGTTGGGGGTGCTGGGCTTGTGGTGGGGGTGCTGAGGGGATCTGGGCGTTGTGTTGGGGGTGCTGGGCTTGTGTTGGGGGTGCTGAGGGGATCTGGGCGTTGTGTTTGGGGTGCTGGGCTTTGTTGTGGGGGTGCCGAGGGGATCTGGGCATTGTTTTTGAGGTGCTGGACTTGTCATAGTGGTGCTGAGGGGATCTGGGCTTGTGTTAGGGGTGCTGGGCGTGTTGTGCCAGTGCGGAGGGGATCTGGGGCTTGTATTGGAGGTGTTGGGCCTGTTATGGGGGTGCAGAGGGGATCTGGGCTGTGTGTTTGTTGTGTTGGGCTTGTGGGAGTGCAGAGGGGATCTGGGCTTGTCATGGGGGTGCTGAGGGGATCTGGACCTTCTTGTGGGGGTGCTGAGGGAATATGGGGCTTGTTTTGAGGTGCTGGGCTTGTCATGCAGGCTGCTGGGCTTTTTGTGGAAGTGCAGAGGGGAGCTGGGCGTTGTGTTGGAGTTGCTGGGCCTTGTTTTGGGGGTGCTGAGGGGATGTGGGCCTTGTGTCGGGGGAGCTGGTCTTGTAATGGGTTTGCTGAGGGGATGTGGGCCTTGTTTTGGGGTTCTGAGGGGATCTGGGGCATTGTGTTGGGGGTGCAGGGCTTGTGGTAGGGGTGCTGAGGGGATCTGGGCGTTGTGTTGGGGGTGCTGGGCTTGTGGTGGGGGTGCTGAGGGGATCTGGGCGTTGTGTTTGGGGTGCTGGGCTTTGTTGTGGGGGTGCCGAGGGGATCTGGGCATTGTTTTTGAGGTGCTGGACTTGTCATAGTGGTGCTGAGGGGATCTGGGCTTGTGTTAGGGGTGCTGGGCGTGTTGTGCCAGTGCGGAGGGGATCTGGGGCTTGTATTGGAGGTGTTGGGCCTGTTATGGGGGTGCAGAGGGGATCTGGGCTGTGTGTTTGTTGTGTTGGGCTTGTGGGAGTGCAGAGGGGATCTGGGCTTGTCATGGGGGTGCTGAGGGGATCTGGACCTTCTTGTGGGGGTGCTGAGGGAATATGGGGCTTGTTTTGAGGTGCTGGGCTTGTCATGCAGGCTGCTGGGCTTTTTGTGGAAGTGCAGAGGGGAGCTGGGCGTTGTGTTGGAGTTGCTGGGCCTTGTTTTGGGGGTGCTGAGGGGATGTGGGCCTTGTGTCGGGGGAGCTGGTCTTGTAATGGGTTTGCTGAGGGGATGTGGGCCTTGTTTTGGGGCTCTGAGGGGATCTGGGGCATTGTGTTGGGGGTGCAGGGCTTGTGGTAGGGGTGCTGAGGGGATTGGGGCATTGTGTTGGGGGTGCTGGGCTTGGGGTAGGGGTGCTGAGGGGATCTGGGCATTGCGTTGGGGGTGCAGAGGGGATCTGGGCGTTGTGGTGGGGCTGCTGAGGGGATCTGGGGCATTGTTTTGGAGGTGCGGGGCTTGTAGTGGGGGTGCTGAGGGGATCTGGCCATGTTTTCGAGGTGCGGGGCCTTTTTTTCCGTGGTGTAGAGGAGATGTGGGCATTGTGTTGGGGGTGCTGGGCTTGTGGTGGGGGTGCAGAGGGGATCTGGGCGTTGTGTTGGGGGTGCTCAGGAGATCGGGGCCTTGTATTGGGTGTAGTGAGGGGATCAGGGGCTTGTTTTTGAGGTGCTGGATGTGTTTTGGGAGTGCAGAGGGGATCAGGGCCTTGTGGTGGGGGTGCTGAGGGGATCTGGGCGTTGTGTTGGGGGTGCTGGGCTTGTGGTGGGGGTGCTGAGGAGAGCTAGGTCTTGCACTGAGGGTGCTGGGCTTGTTGTGGGAGTGCTGGGCCTTGTTTTGGGAGTGCAGATGGGATCAGGGCCTTGTTTTGGGGGTGCAGAGGGGATCTGGGCCGTGTGTTTGTTGTGTGGGGCGTGTGGGAGTGCTGAGGGGAACTGGGGCTTGTTTTTGGGGTGCTGGGCTTGTCGTGGACGTGCTGAGGGGATCTGGGCATTGTGGTGGAGGTGCTGGGCTTGTCATGGGGGTGCTGAGGGGAGCTGGGCATTGTGGTGGAGGTGCTGGGCCTTGTGTCGGGGGATCTGGGTGTTGTGTTGGGGGTGCTAGGCTTGTTTTCGGGCTGCTCAGTGGAGTTGGGTGTTGTGTTGGGGGTGCTAGTCTTGTCATGAGGGTACTGAAGGGGATCTGGGCGTTGTGTTGGGGGTGCTGGGCTTGTGGTGGGGGTGCTGAGGGGATCTGGGCGTTGTGGTGGGGGTGCTGGGCTTGTGGTGGGGGTGCTGAGGGGATCTGGGCGTTGTGGTGGGGGTGCTGGGCTTGTGGTGGGGGTGCTGAGGGGATCTGGGCGTTGTGGTGGGGGTGCTGGGCTTGTGGTGGGGGTGCTGAGGGGATCTGGGCATTGTTTTTGAAGTGCTGGGCTTTGTTGTGGGGGTGCAGAGGGGATCTGGACATTGTTTTTGAGGTGCTGGACTTGTCATAGTGGTGCTGAGGGGATCTGGGCTTGTGTTAGGGGTGCTGGGCGTGTTGTGCCAGTGCGGAGGGGATCTGGGGCTTGTATTGGAGGTGTTGGGCCTGTTATGGGGGTGCAGAGGGGATCTGGGCATTGTTTGTTGTTTTGGGCTTGTGGGAGTGCAGAGGGGATCTGGGCTTGTCATGGGGGTGCTGAGGGGATCTGGACCGTCTTGTGGGGGTGCTGAGGGAATATGGGGCTTGTTTTGAGGTGCTGGGCTTGTCATGCAGGCTGCTGGGCTTTTTGTGGAAGTGCAGAGGGGAGCTGGGCGTTGTGTTGGAGTTGCTGGGCCTTGTTTTGGGGGTGCTGAGGGGATGTGGGCCTTGTGTCGGGGGAGCTGGTCTTGTAATGGGTTTGCTGAGGGGATGTGGGCCTTGTTTTGGGGTTCTGAGGGGATCTGGGGCATTGTGTTGGGGGTGCAGGGCTTGTGGTAGGGGTGCTGAGGGGATCTGGGCATTGCGTTGGGGGTGCTGGGCTTGGGGTAGGGGTGCTGAGGGGATCTGGGCATTGCGTTGGGGGTGCAGAGGGGATCTGGGCGTTGTGGTGGGGGTGCTCAGGAGATCGGGGCCTTGTATTGGGTGTAGTGAGGGGATCAGGGGCTTGTTTTCGAGGTGCTGGATGTGTTTTGGGAGTGCAGAGGGGATCAGGGCCTTGTGGTGAGGGTGCTGAGGGGATCTGGGCGTTGTGTTGGGGGTGCTGGGCTTGTGGTGGGGGTGCTGAGGGGAGCTAGGTCTTGCACTGGGGGTGCTGGGCTTGTTGTGGGAGTGCTGGGCTAGTGGTGGGTGTGCAGAGGGGATCTGGGTCTTGTTGTGGGGGTGTCGGGCTTGTCATGGGGGTACTGAGGGGTCTGGGCCTTGTCTTGGGAGGGCTGGGCCTTGTGTTGGGGGTGCAGAGGAGATCTGGGCCGTGTGTTTGTTGTGTTGGGCTTGTGGGAGTGCTGAGGGGATGATGGGCTTGTTTTGGGGGTGCTGGGCTTGTGGTGGGGGTGCTGAGGGGATCTGGGCTTGTTTTCGAGGTGCTGGGCTTGTCATGCAGGGTGCTAGCCTTGTTTTGGGGGTGCAGAGGGGAGCTGGGCATTGTGTTGGAGGTGCTGGGCCTAGTTTTGGGGGATCTGGGTGTTGTGTTGGGGGTGCTAGGCTTGTTTTCGGGCTGCTCAGTGGAGCTGGGTGTTGTGTTGGGGGTGCTGGGCTTGTGTTGGGGGTGCTGAGGGGATCTGGGCGTTGTGTTTGGGGTACTGGGCTTGTCGTGGGGGTGCTGAGGGGATCTGGGCATTGTTTTTGAGGTGCTGGACTTGTCATAGTGGTGCTGAGGGGATCTGGGCTTGTGTTAGGGGTGCTGGGCGTGTTGTGCCAGTGCGGAGGGGATCTGGGGCTTGTATTGGAGGTGTTGGGCCTGTTATGGGGGTGCAGAGGGGATCTGGGCATTGTTTGTTGTTTTGGGCTTGTGGGAGTGCAGAGGGGATCTGGGCTTGTCATGGGGGTGCTGAGGGGATCTGGACCGTCTTGTGGGGGTGCTGAGGGAATATGGGGCTTGTTTTGAGGTGCTGGGCTTGTCATGCAGGCTGCTGGGCTTTTTGTGGAAGTGCAGAGGGGAGCTGGGCGTTGTGTTGGAGTTGCTGGGCCTTGTTTTGGGGGTGCTGAGGGGATGTGGGCCTTGTGTCGGGGGAGCTGGTCTTGTAATGGGTTTGCTGAGGGGATGTGGGCCTTGTTTTGGGGTTCTGAGGGGATCTGGGGCATTGTGTTGGGGGTGCAGGGCTTGTGGTAGGGGTGCTGAGGGGATCTGGGCATTGCGTTGGGGGTGCTGGGCTTGGGGTAGGGGTGCTGAGGGGATCTGGGCATTGCGTTGGGGGTGCAGAGGGGATCTGGGCGTTGTGGTGGGGGTGCTCAGGAGATCGGGGCCTTGTATTGGGTGTAGTGAGGGGATCAGGGGCTTGTTTTCGAGGTGCTGGATGTGTTTTGGGAGTGCAGAGGGGATCAGGGCCTTGTGGTGAGGGTGCTGAGGGGATCTGGGCGTTGTGTTGGGGGTGCTGGGCTTGTGGTGGGGGTGCTGAGGGGAGCTAGGTCTTGCACTGGGGGTGCTGGGCTTGTTGTGGGAGTGCTGGGCTAGTGGTGGGTGTGCAGAGGGGATCTGGGTCTTGTTGTGGGGGTGTCGGGCTTGTCATGGGGGTACTGAGGGGTCTGGGCCTTGTCTTGGGAGGGCTGGGCCTTGTGTTGGGGGTGCAGAGGAGATCTGGGCCGTGTGTTTGTTGTGTTGGGCTTGTGGGAGTGCTGAGGGGATGATGGGCTTGTTTTGGGGGTGCTGGGCTTGTGGTGGGGGTGCTGAGGGGATCTGGGCTTGTTTTCGAGGTGCTGGGCTTGTCATGCAGGGTGCTAGCCTTGTTTTGGGGGTGCAGAGGGGAGCTGGGCATTGTGTTGGAGGTGCTGGGCCTAGTTTTGGGGGATCTGGGTGTTGTGTTGGGGGTGCTAGGCTTGTTTTCGGGCTGCTCAGTGGAGCTGGGTGTTGTGTTGGGGGTGCTGGGCTTGTGTTGGGGGTGCTGAGGGGATCTGGGCGTTGTGTTTGGGGTACTGGGCTTGTGGTGGGGGTGCTGAGGGGATCTGGGCATTGTTTTTGAGGTGCTGGACTTGTCATAGTGGTGCTGAGGGGATCTGGGCTTGTGTTAGGGGTGCTGGGCGTGTTGTGCCAGTGCGGAGGGGATCTGGGGCTTGTATTGGAGGTGTTGGGCCTGTTATGGGGGTGCAGAGGGGATCTGGGCTGTGTGTTTGTTGTGTTGGGCTTGTGGGAGTGCAGAGGGGATCTGGGCTTGTCATGGGGGTGCTGAGGGGATCTGGACCTTCTTGTGGGGGTGCTGAGGGAATATGGGGCTTGTTTTGAGGTGCTGGGCTTGTCATGCAGGCTGCTGGGCTTTTTGTGGAAGTGCAGAGGGGAGCTGGGCGTTGTGTTGGAGTTGCTGGGCCTTGTTTTGGGGGTGCTGAGGGGATGTGGGCCTTGTGTCGGGGGAGCTGGTCTTGTAATGGGTTTGCTGAGGGGATGTGGGCCTTGTTTTGGGGTTCTGAGGGGATCTGGGGCATTGTGTTGGGGGTGCAGGGCTTGTGGTAGGGGTGCTGAGGGGATCGGGGCATTGTGTTGGGGGTGCTGGGCTTGGGGTAGGGGTGCTGAGGGGATCTGGGCATTGCGTTGGGGGTGCAGAGGGGATCTGGGCGTTGTGGTGGGGCTGCTGAGGGGATCTGGGGCATTGTTTTGGAGGTGCGGGGCTTGTAGTGGGGGTGCTGAGGGGATCTGGCCATGTTTTCGAGGTGCGGGGCCTTTTTTTCCGTGGTGTGGAGGAGATCTGGGCATTGTGTTGGGGGTGCTGGGCTTGTGGTGGGGGTGCTGAGGGGATCTGGGCGTTGTGTTGGGGGTGCTGGGCTTGTGGTGGGGGTGCTGAGGAGAGCTAGGTCTTGCACTGAGGGTGCTGGGCTTGTTGTGGGAGTGCTGGGCCTTGTTTTGGGAGTGCAGATGGGATCAGGGCCTTGTTTTGGGGGTGCAGAGGGGATCTGGGCCGTGTGTTTGTTGTTTGGGGCGTGTGGGAGTGCTGAGGGGAACTGGGGCTTGTTTTTGGGGTGCTGGGCTTGTCGTGGACGTGCTGACGGGATCTGGGCATTGTGGTGGAGGTGCTGGGCTTGTCATGGGGGTGCTGAGGGGAGCTGGGCATTGTGGTGGAGGTGCTGGGCCTTGCTTTGGGGGATCTGGGTGTTGTGTTGGGGGTGCTAGGCTTGTTTTCGGGCTGCTCAGTGGAGCTGGGTGTTGTGTTGGGGGTGCTAGTCTTGTCATGAGGGTACTGAAGGGGATCTGGGCGTTGTGTTGGGGGTGCTGGGCTTGTGGTGGGGGTGCTGAGGGGATCTGGGCGTTGTGTTGGGGGTGCTGGGCTTGTGGTGGGGGTGCTGAGGGGATCTGGGCATTGTTTTTGAAGTGCTGGGCTTTGTTGTGGGGGTGCAGAGGGGATCTGGACATTGTTTTTGAGGTGCTGGACTTGTCATAGTGGTGCTGAGGGGATCTGGGCTTGTGTTAGGGGTGCTGGGCGTGTTGTGCCAGTGCGGAGGGGATCTGGGGCTTGTATTGGAGGTGTTGGGCCTGTTATGGGGGTGCAGAGGGGATCTGGGCATTGTTTGTTGTTTTGGGCTTGTGGGAGTGCAGAGGGGATCTGGGCTTGTCATGGGGGTGCTGAGGGGATCTGGACCTTCTTGTGGGGGTGCTGAGGGAATATGGGGCTTGTTTTGAGGTGCTGGGCTTGTCATGCAGGCTGCTGGGCTTTTTGTGGAAGTGCAGAGGGGAGCTGGGCGTTGTGTTGGAGTTGCTGGGCCTTGTTTTGGGGGTGCTGAGGGGATGTGGGCCTTGTGTCGGGGGAGCTGGTCTTGTAATGGGTTTGCTGAGGGGATGTGGGCCTTGTTTTGGGGTTCTGAGGGGATCTGGGGCATTGTGTTGGGGGTGCAGGGCTTGTGGTAGGGGTGCTGAGGGGATCTGGGCATTGCGTTGGGGGTGCTGGGCTTGGGGTAGGGGTGCTGAGGGGATCTGGGCATTGCGTTGGGGGTGCAGAGGGGATCTGGGCGTTGTGGTGGGGGTGCTCAGGAGATCGGGGCCTTGTATTGGGTGTAGTGAGGGGATCAGGGGCTTGTTTTCGAGGTGCTGGATGTGTTTTGGGAGTGCAGAGGGGATCAGGGCCTTGTGGTGAGGGTGCTGAGGGGATCTGGGCGTTGTGTTGGGGGTGCTGGGCTTGTGGTGGGGGTGCTGAGGGGAGCTAGGTCTTGCACTGGGGGTGCTGGGCTTGTTGTGGGAGTGCTGGGCTAGTGGTGGGTGTGCAGAGGGGATCTGGGTCTTGTTGTGGGGGTGTCGGGCTTGTCATGGGGGTACTGAGGGGTCTGGGCCTTGTCTTGGGAGGGCTGGGCCTTGTGTTGGGGGTGCAGAGGAGATCTGGGCCGTGTGTTTGTTGTGTTGGGCTTGTGGGAGTGCTGAGGGGATGATGGGCTTGTTTTGGGGGTGCTGGGCTTGTGGTGGGGGTGCTGAGGGGATCTGGGCTTGTTTTCGAGGTGCTGGGCTTGTCATGCAGGGTGCTAGCCTTGTTTTGGGGGTGCAGAGGGGAGCTGGGCATTGTGTTGGAGGTGCTGGGCCTAGTTTTGGGGGATCTGGGTGTTGTGTTGGGGGTGCTAGGCTTGTTTTCGGGCTGCTCAGTGGAGCTGGGTGTTGTGTTGGGGGTGCTGGGCTTGTGTTGGGGGTGCTGAGGGGATCTGGGCGTTGTGTTTGGGGTGCTGGGCTTGTCGTGGGGGTGCTGAGGGGATCTGGGCATTGTTTTTGAGGTGCTGGACTTGTCATAGTGGTGCTGAGGGGATCTGGGCTTGTGTTAGGGGTGCTGGGCGTGTTGTGCCAGTGCGGAGGGGATCTGGGGCTTGTATTGGAGGTGTTGGGCCTGTTATGGGGGTGCAGAGGGGATCTGGGCATTGTTTGTTGTGTTGGGCTTGTGGGAGTGCAGAGGGGATCTGGGCTTGTCATGGGGGTGCTGAGGGGATCTGGACCTTCTTGTGGGGGTGCTGAGGGAATATGGGGCTTGTTTTGAGGTGCTGGGCTTGTCATGCAGGCTGCTGGGCTTTTTGTGGAAGTGCAGAGGGGAGCTGGGCGTTGTGTTGGAGTTGCTGGGCCTTGTTTTGGGGGTGCTGAGGGGATGTGGGCCTTGTGTCGGGGGAGCTGGTCTTGTAATGGGTTTGCTGAGGGGATGTGGGCCTTGTTTTGGGGTTCTGAGGGGATCTGGGGCATTGTGTTGGGGGTGCAGGGCTTGTGGTAGGGGTGCTGAGGGGATCTGGGCATTGCGTTGGGGGTGCTGGGCTTGGGGTAGGGGTGCTGAGGGGATCTGGGCATTGCGTTGGGGGTGCAGAGGGGATCTGGGCGTTGTGGTGGGGCTGCTGAGGGGATCTGGGGCATTGTTTTGGAGGTGCGGGGCTTGTAGTGGGGGTGCTGAGGGGATCTGGCCATGTTTTTGAGGTGCGGGGCCTTTTTTTCCGTGGTGTAGAGGAGATGTGGGCATTGTGTTGGGGGTGCTGGGCTTGTGGTGGGGGTGCTGAGGGGATCTGGGCGTTGTGTTGGGGGTGCTCAGGAGATCGGGGCCTTGTATTGGGTGTAGTGAGGGGATCAGGGGCTTGTTTTTGAGGTGCTGGATGTGTTTTGGGAGTGCAGAGGGGATCAGGGCCTTGTGGTGGGGGTGCTGAGGGGATCTGGGCGTTGTGTTGGGGGTGCTGGGCTTGTGGTGGGGGTGCTGAGGAGAGCTAGGTCTTGCACTGAGGGTGCTGGGCTTGTTGTGGGAGTGCTGGGCCTTGTTTTGGGAGTGCAGATGGGATCAGGGCCTTGTTTTGGGGGTGCAGAGGGGATCTGGGCCGTGTGTTTGTTGTGTGGGGCGTGTGGGAGTGCTGAGGGGAACTGGGGCTTGTTTTTGGGGTTCTGGGCTTGTCGTGGACGTGCTGAGGGGATCTGGGCATTGTGGTGGAGGTGCTGGGCTTGTCATGGGGGTGCTGAGGGGAGCTGGGCATTGTGGTGGAGGTGCTGGGCCTTGTGTCAGGGGATCTGGGTGTTGTGTTGGGGGTGCTAGGCTTGTTTTCGGGCTGCTCAGTGGAGCTGGGTGTTGTGTTGGGGGTGCTAGTCTTGTCATGAGGGTACTGAAGGGGATCTGGGCGTTGTGTTGGGGGTGCTGGGCTTGTGGTGGGGGTGCTGAGGGGATCTGGGCGTTGTGTTGGGGGTGCTGGGCTTGTGGTGGGGGTGCTGAGGGGATCTGGGCATTGTTTTTGAGGTGCTGGACTTGTCATAGTGGTGCTGAGGGGATCTGGGCTTGTGTTAGGGGTGCTGGGCGTGTTCTGCGAGTGCGGAGAGGATCTGGGGCTTGTATTGGAGGTGTTGGGCCTGTTATAGGGGTGCAGAGGGGATCTGGGCGTTGTGGTGGGGCTGCTGAGGGGATCTTGGGCATTGTTTTGGAGGTGCGGGGCTTGTAGTGGGGGTGCTGAGGGGATCTGGCCATGTTTTCGAGGTGCGGGGCCTTTTTTTCCGTGGTGTGGAGGAGATCTGGGCATTGTGTTGGGGGTGCTGGGCTTGTGGTGGGGGTGCTGAGGGGATCTGGGCGTTGTGTTGGGGGTGCTGGGCTTGTGGTGGGGGTGCTGAGGAGAGCTAGGTCTTGCACTGAGGGTGCTGGGCTTGTTGTGGGAGTGCTGGGCCTTGTTTTGGGAGTGCAGATGGGATCAGGGCCTTGTTTTGGGGGTGCAGAGGGGATCTGGGCCGTGTGTTTGTTGTTTGGGGCGTGTGGGAGTGCTGAGGGGAACTGGGGCTTGTTTTTGGGGTGCTGGGCTTGTCGTGGACGTGCTGAGGGGATCTGGGCATTGTGGTGGAGGTGCTGGGCTTGTCATGGGGGTGCTGAGGGGAGCTGGGCATTGTGGTGGAGGTGCTGGGCCTTGCTTTGGGGGATCTGGGTGTTGTGTTGGGGGTGCTAGGCTTGTTTTCGGGCTGCTCAGTGGAGCTGGGTGTTGTGTTGGGGGTGCTAGTCTTGTCATGAGGGTACTGAAGGGGATCTGGGCGTTGTGTTGGGGGTGCTGGGCTTGTGGTGGGGGTGCTGAGGGGATCTGGGCGTTGTGGTGGGGGTGCTGGGCTTGTGGTGGGGGTGCTGAGGGGATCTGGGCATTGTTTTTGAAGTGCTGGGCTTTGTTGTGGGGGTGCCGAGGGGATCTGGGCATTGTTTTTGAGGTGCTGGACTTGTCATAGTGGTGCTGAGGGGATCTGGGCTTGTGTTAGGGGTGCTGGGCGTGTTGTGCGAGTGCGGAGGGGATCTGGGGCTTGTATTGGAGGTGTTGGGCCTGTTATGGGGGTGCAGAGGGGATCTGGGCTGTGTGTTTGTTGTGTTGGGCTTGTGGGAGTGCAGAGGGGATCTGGGCTTGTCATGGGGGTGCTGAGGGGATCTGGACCTTCTTGTGGGGGTGCTGAGGGAATATGGGGCTTGTTTTGAGGTGCTGGGCTTGTCATGCAGGCTGCTGGGCTTTTTGTGGAAGTGCAGAGGGGAGCTGGGCGTTGTGTTGGAGTTGCTGGGCTTGTGGTGGGGGTGCTGAGGGGATCTGGGCGTTGTGTTGGGGGTGCTCAGGAGATCGGGGCCTTGTATTGGGTGTAGTGAGGGGATCAGGGGCTTGTTTTCGAGGTGCTGGATGTGTTTTGGGAGTGCAGAGGGGATCAGGGCCTTGTGGTGAGGGTGCTGAGGGGATCTGGGCGTTGTGTTGGGGGTGCTGGGCTTGTGGTGGGGGTGCTGAGGGGAGCTAGGTCTTGCACTGGGGGTGCTGGGCTTGTTGTGGGAGTGCTGGGCTAGTGGTGGGTGTGCAGAGGGGATCTGGGTCTTGTTGTGGGGGTGTCGGGCTTGTCATGGGGGTACTGAGGGGTCTGGGCCTTGTCTTGGGAGGGCTGGGCCTTGTGTTGGGGGTGCAGAGGAGATCTGGGCCGTGTGTTTGTTGTGTTGGGCTTGTGGGAGTGCTGAGGGGATGATGGGCTTGTTTTGGGGGTGCTGGGCTTGTGGTGGGGGTGCTGAGGGGATCTGGGCTTGTTTTCGAGGTACTGGGCTTGTCATGCAGGGTGCTAGCCTTGTTTTGGGGGTGCAGAGGGGAGCTGGGCATTGTGTTGGAGGTGCTGGGCCTAGTTTTGGGGGATCTGGGTGTTGTGTTGGGGGTGCTAGGCTTGTTTTCGGGCTGCTCAGTGGAGCTGGGTGTTGTGTTGGGGGTGCTAGTCTTGTCATGAGGGTACTGAAGGGGATCTGGGCGTTGTGTTTGGGGTGCTGGGCTTGTCGTGGGGGTGCTGAGGGGATCTGGGGCATTGTTTTGGAGGTGCTGGGCTTGTGGTGGGGGTGCTGAGGGGATCTGGCCATGTTTTTGAGGTGCGGGGCCTTTTTTTCCGTGGTGTAGAGGAGATGTGGGCATTGTGTTGGGGGTGCTGGGCTTGTGGTGGGGGTGCTGAGGGGATCTGGGCGTTGTGTTGGGGGTGCTCAGGAGATCGGGGCCTTGTATTGGGGGTACTGAGGGGATCAGGGGCTTGTTTTTGAGGTGCTGGATGTGTTTTGGGAGTGCAGAGGGGATCAGGGCCTTGTGGTGGGGGTGCTGAGGGGATCTGGGCGTTGTGTTGGGGGTGCTGGGCTTGTGGTGGGGGTGCTGAGGAGAGCTAGGTCTTGCACTGAGGGTGCTGGGCTTGTTGTGGGAGTGCTGGGCCTTGTTTTGGGAGTGCAGATGGGATCAGGGCCTTGTTTTGGGGGTGCAGAGGGGATCTGGGCCGTGTGTTTGTTGTGTGGGGCGTGTGGGAGTGCTGAGGGGAACTGGGGCTTGTTTTTGGGGTGCTGGGCTTGTCGTGGACGTGCTGAGGGGATCTGGGCATTGTGGTGGAGGTGCTGGGCTTGTCATGGGGGTGCTGAGGGGAGCTGGGCATTGTGGTGGAGGTGCTGGGCCTTGCTTTGGGGGATCTGGGTGTTGTGTTGGGGGTGCTAGGCTTGTTTTCGGGCTGCTCAGTGGAGTTGGGTGTTGTGTTGGGGGTGCTACTCTTGTCATGAGGGTACTGAAGGGGATCTGGGCGTTGTGTTGGGGGTGCTGGGCTTGTGGTGGGGGTGCTGAGGGGATCTGGGCGTTGTGTTGGGGGTGCTGGGCTTGTGGTGGGGGTGCTGAGGGGATCTGGGCATTGTTTTTGAGGTGCTGGACTTGTCATAGTGGTGCTGAGGGGATCTGGGCTTGTGTTAGGGGTGCTGGGCGTGTTGTGCCAGTGCGGAGGGGATCTGGGGCTTGTATTGGAGGTGTTGGGCCTGTTATGGGGGTGCAGAGGGGATCTGGGCTGTGTGTTTGTTGTGTTGGGCTTGTGGGAGTGCAGAGGGGATCTGGGCTTGTCATGGGGGTGCTGAGGGGATCTGGACCTTCTTGTGGGGGTGCTGAGGGAATATGGGGCTTGTTTTGAGGTGCTGGGCTTGTCATGCAGGCTGCTGGGCTTTTTGTGGAAGTGCAGAGGGGAGCTGGGCGTTGTGTTGGAGTTGCTGGGCTTGTGGTGGGGGTGCTGAGGGGATCTGGGCGTTGTGTTGGGGGTGCTCAGGAGATCGGGGCCTTGTATTGGGTGTAGTGAGGGGATCAGGGGCTTGTTTTCGAGGTGCTGGATGTGTTTTGGGAGTGCAGAGGGGATCAGGGCCTTGTGGTGAGGGTGCTGAGGGGATCTGGGCGTTGTGTTGGGGGTGCTGGGCTTGTGGTGGGGGTGCTGAGGGGAGCTAGGTCTTGCACTGGGGGTGCTGGGCTTGTTGTGGGAGTGCTGGGCTAGTGGTGGGTGTGCAGAGGGGATCTGGGTCTTGTTGTGGGGGTGTCGGGCTTGTCATGGGGGTACTGAGGGGTCTGGGCCTTGTCTTGGGAGGGCTGGGCCTTGTGTTGGGGGTGCAGAGGAGATCTGGGCCGTGTGTTTGTTGTGTTGGGCTTGTGGGAGTGCTGAGGGGATGATGGGCTTGTTTTGGGGGTGCTGGGCTTGTGGTGGGGGTGCTGAGGGGATCTGGGCTTGTTTTCGAGGTACTGGGCTTGTCATGCAGGGTGCTAGCCTTGTTTTGGGGGTGCAGAGGGGAGCTGGGCATTGTGTTGGAGGTGCTGGGCCTAGTTTTGGGGGATCTGGGTGTTGTGTTGGGGGTGCTAGGCTTGTTTTCGGGCTGCTCAGTGGAGCTGGGTGTTGTGTTGGGGGTGCTAGTCTTGTCATGAGGGTACTGAAGGGGATCTGGGCGTTGTGTTGGGGGTGCTGGGCTTGTGGTGGGGGTGCTGAGGGGATCTGGGGCATTGTTTTGGAGGTGCTGGGCTTGTGGTGGGGGTGCTGAGGGGATCTGGCCATGTTTTTGAGGTGCGGGGCCTTTTTTTCCGTGGTGTAGAGGAGATGTGGGCATTGTGTTGGGGGTGCTGGGCTTGTGGTGGGGGTGCAGAGGGGATCTGGGCGTTGTGTTGGGGGTGCTCAGGAGATCGGGGCCTTGTATTGGGGGTACTGAGGGGATCAGGGGCTTGTTTTTGAGGTGCTGGATGTGTTTTGGGAGTGCAGAGGGGATCAGGGCCTTGTGGTGGGGGTGCTGAGGGGATCTGGGCGTTGTGTTGGGGGTGCTGGGCTTGTGGTGGGGGTGCTGAGGAGAGCTAGGTCTTGCACTGAGGGTGCTGGGCTTGTTGTGGGAGTGCTGGGCCTTGTTTTGGGAGTGCAGATGGGATCAGGGCCTTGTTTTGGGGGTGCAGAGGGGATCTGGGCCGTGTGTTTGTTGTGTGGGGCGTGTGGGAGTGCTGAGGGGAACTGGGGCTTGTTTTTGGGGTGCTGGGCTTGTCGTGGACGTGCTGAGGGGATCTGGGCATTGTGGTGGAGGTGCTGGGCTTGTCATGGGGGTGCTGAGGGGAGCTGGGCATTGTGGTGGAGGTGCTGGGCCTTGCTTTGGGGGATCTGGGTGTTGTGTTGGGGGTGCTAGGCTTGTTTTCGGGCTGCTCAGTGGAGTTGGGTGTTGTGTTGGGGGTGCTACTCTTGTCATGAGGGTACTGAAGGGGATCTGGGCGTTGTGTTGGGGGTGCTGGGCTTGTGGTGGGGGTGCTGAGGGGATCTGGGCGTTGTGTTGGGGGTGCTGGGCTTGTGGTGGGGGTGCTGAGGGGATCTGGGCATTGTTTTTGAGGTGCTGGACTTGTCATAGTGGTGCTGAGGGGATCTGGGCTTGTGTTAGGGGTGCTGGGCGTGTTGTGCCAGTGCGGAGGGGATCTGGGGCTTGTATTGGAGGTGTTGGGCCTGTTATGGGGGTGCAGAGGGGATCTGGGCTGTGTGGTTGTTGTGTTGGGCTTGTGGGAGTGCAGAGGGGATCTGGGCTTGTCATGGGGGTGCTGAGGGGATCTGGACCTTCTTGTGGGGGTGCTGAGGGAATATGGGGCTTGTTTTGAGGTGCTGGGCTTGTCATGCAGGCTGCTGGGCTTTTTGTGGAAGTGCAGAGGGGAGCTGGGCGTTGTGTTGGAGTTGCTGGGCTTGTGGTGGGGGTGCTGAGGGGATCTGGGCGTTGTGTTGGGGGTGCTCAGGAGATCGGGGCCTTGTATTGGGTGTAGTGAGGGGATCAGGGGCTTGTTTTCGAGGTGCTGGATGTGTTTTGGGAGTGCAGAGGGGATCAGGGCCTTGTGGTGAGGGTGCTGAGGGGATCTGGGCGTTGTGTTGGGGGTGCTGGGCTTGTGGTGGGGGTGCTGAGGGGAGCTAGGTCTTGCACTGGGGGTGCTGGGCTTGTTGTGGGAGTGCTGGGCTAGTGGTGGGTGTGCAGAGGGGATCTGGGTCTTGTTGTGGGGGTGTCGGGCTTGTCATGGGGGTACTGAGGGGTCTGGGCCTTGTCTTGGGAGGGCTGGGCCTTGTGTTGGGGGTGCAGAGGAGATCTGGGCCGTGTGTTTGTTGTGTTGGGCTTGTGGGAGTGCTGAGGGGATGATGGGCTTGTTTTGGGGGTGCTGGGCTTGTGGTGGGGGTGCTGAGGGGATCTGGGCTTGTTTTCGAGGTACTGGGCTTGTCATGCAGGGTGCTAGCCTTGTTTTGGGGGTGCAGAGGGGAGCTGGGCATTGTGTTGGAGGTGCTGGGCCTAGTTTTGGGGGATCTGGGTGTTGTGTTGGGGGTGCTAGGCTTGTTTTCGGGCTGCTCAGTGGAGCTGGGTGTTGTGTTGGGGGTGCTAGTCTTGTCATGAGGGTACTGAAGGGGATCTGGGCGTTGTGTTTGGGGTGCTGGGCTTGTCGTGGGGGTGCTGAGGGGATCTGGCCATGTTTTTGAGGTGCGGGGCCTTTTTTTCCGTGGTGTAGAGGAGATGTGGGCATTGTGTTGGGGGTGCTGGGCTTGTGGTGGGGGTGCTGAGGGGATCTGGGCGTTGTGTTGGGGGTGCTCAGGAGATCGGGGCCTTGTATTGGGTGTAGTGAGGGGATCAGGGGCTTGTTTTTGAGGTGCTGGATGTGTTTTGGGAGTGCAGAGGGGATCAGGGCCTTGTGGTGGGGGTGCTGAGGGGATCTGGGCGTTGTGTTGGGGGTGCTGGGCTTGTGGTGGGGGTGCTGAGGAGAGCTAGGTCTTGCACTGAGGGTGCTGGGCTTGTTGTGGGAGTGCTGGGCCTTGTTTTGGGAGTGCAGATGGGATCAGGGCCTTGTTTTGGGGGTGCAGAGGGGATCTGGGCCGTGTGTTTGTTGTGTGGGGCGTGTGGGAGTGCTGAGGGGAACTGGGGCTTGTTTTTGGGGTGCTGGGCTTGTCGTGGACGTGCTGAGGGGATCTGGGCATTGTGGTGGAGGTGCTGGGCTTGTCATGGGGGTGCTGAGGGGAGCTGGGCATTGTGGTGGAGGTGCTGGGCCTTGCTTTGGGGGATCTGGGTGTTGTGTTGGGGGTGCTAGGCTTGTTTTCGGGCTGCTCAGTGGAGTTGGGTGTTGTGTTGGGGGTGCTAGTCTTGTCATGAGGGTACTGAAGGGGATCTGGGCGTTGTGTTGGGGGTGCTGGGCTTGTGGTGGGGGTGCTGAGGGGATCTGGGCGTTGTGTTGGGGGTGCTGGGCTTGTGGTGGGGGTGCTGAGGGGATCTGGGCATTGTTTTTGAGGTGCTGGACTTGTCATAGTGGTGCTGAGGGGATCTGGGCTTGTGTTAGGGGTGCTGGGCGTGTTGTGCCAGTGCGGAGGGGATCTGGGGCTTGTATTGGAGGTGTTGGGCCTGTTATGGGGGTGCAGAGGGGATCTGGGCTGTGTGGTTGTTGTGTTGGGCTTGTGGGAGTGCAGAGGGGATCTGGGCTTGTCATGGGGGTGCTGAGGGGATCTGGACCTTCTTGTGGGGGTGCTGAGGGAATATGGGGCTTGTTTTGAGGTGCTGGGCTTGTCATGCAGGCTGCTGGGCTTTTTGTGGAAGTGCAGAGGGGAGCTGGGCGTTGTGTTGGAGTTGCTGGGCTTGTGGTGGGGGTGCTGAGGGGATCTGGGCGTTGTGTTGGGGGTGCTCAGGAGATCGGGGCCTTGTATTGGGTGTAGTGAGGGGATCAGGGGCTTGTTTTTGAGGTGCTGGATGTGTTTTGGGAGTGCAGAGGGGATCAGGGCCTTGTGGTGGGGGTGCTGAGGGGATCTGGGCGTTGTGTTGGGGGTGCTGGGCTTGTGGTGGGGGTGCTGAGGAGAGCTAGGTCTTGCACTGAGGGTGCTGGGCTTGTTGTGGGAGTGCTGGGCCTTGTTTTGGGAGTGCAGATGGGATCAGGGCCTTGTTTTGGGGGTGCAGAGGGGATCTGGGCCGTGTGTTTGTTGTGTGGGGCGTGTGGGAGTGCTGAGGGGAACTGGGGCTTGTTTTTGGGGTGCTGGGCTTGTCGTGGACGTGCTGAGGGGATCTGGGCATTGTGGTGGAGGTGCTGGGCTTGTCATGGGGGTGCTGAGGGGAGCTGGGCATTGTGGTGGAGGTGCTGGGCCTTGCTTTGGGGGATCTGGGTGTTGTGTTGGGGGTGCTAGGCTTGTTTTCGGGCTGCTCAGTGGAGTTGGGTGTTGTGTTGGGGGTGCTAGTCTTGTCATGAGGGTACTGAAGGGGATCTGGGCGTTGTGTTGGGGGTGCTGGGCTTGTGGTGGGGGTGCTGAGGGGATCTGGGCGTTGTGTTGGGGGTGCTGGGCTTGTGGTGGGGGTGCTGAGGGGATCTGGGCATTGTTTTTGAGGTGCTGGACTTGTCATAGTGGTGCTGAGGGGATCTGGGCTTGTGTTAGGGGTGCTGGGCGTGTTGTGCCAGTGCGGAGGGGATCTGGGGCTTGTATTGGAGGTGTTGGGCCTGTTATGGGGGTGCAGAGGGGATCTGGGCTGTGTGGTTGTTGTGTTGGGCTTGTGGGAGTGCAGAGGGGATCTGGGCTTGTCATGGGGGTGCTGAGGGGATCTGGACCTTCTTGTGGGGGTGCTGAGGGAATATGGGGCTTGTTTTGAGGTGCTGGGCTTGTCATGCAGGCTGCTGGGCTTTTTGTGGAAGTGCAGAGGGGAGCTGGGCGTTGTGTTGCAGTTGCTGTGCCTTGTTTTGGGGGTGCTGAGGGGATCTGGGCATTGTTTTTGAAGTGCTGGGCTTTGTTGTGGGGGTGCAGAGGGGATCTGGGCATTGTTTTTGAGGTGCTGGACTTGTCATAGTGGTGCTGAGGGGATCTGGGCTTGTGTTAGGGGTGCTGGGCGTGTTGTGCGAGTGCGGAGGGGATCTGGGGCTTGTATTGGAGGTGTTGGGCCTGTTATGGGGGTGCAGAGGGGATCTGGGCATTGTTTGTTGTTTTGGGCTTGTGGGAGTGCAGAGGGGATCTGGGCTTGTCATGGGGGTGCTGAGGGGATCTGGACCTTCTTGTGGGGGTGCTGAGGGAATATGGGGCTTGTTTTGAGGTGCTGGGCTTGTCATGCAGGCTGCTGGGCTTTTTGTGGAAGTGCAGAGGGGAGCTGGGCGTTGTGTTGGAGTTGCTGGGCCTTGTTTTGGGGGTGCTGAGGGGATGTGGGCCTTGTGTCGGGGGAGCTGGTCTTGTAATGGGTTTGCTGAGGGGATGTGGGCCTTGTTTTGGGGTTCTGAGGGGATCTGGGGCATTGTGTTGGGGGTGCAGGGCTTGTGGTAGGGGTGCTGAGGGGATCGGGGCATTGTGTTGGGGGTGCAGGGCTTGTGGTAGGGGTGCTGAGGGGATCTGGGCATTGCGTTGGGGGTGCTGGGCTTGGGGTAGGGGTGCTGAGGGGATCTGGGCATTGCGTTGGGGGTGCAGAGGGGATCTGGGCGTTGTGGTGGGGCTGCTGAGGGGATCTGGGGCATTGTTTTGGAGGTGCGGGGCTTGTAGTGGGGGTGCTGAGGGGATCTGGCCATGTTTTCGAGGTGCGGGGCCTTTTTTTCCATGGTGTAGAGGAGATCTGGGCATTGTGTTGGGGGTGCTGGGCTTGTGGTGGGGGTGCTGAGGGGATCTGGGCGTTGTGTTGGGGGTGCTGGGCTTGTGGTGGGGGTGCTGAGGAGAGCTAGGTCTTGCACTGAGGGTGCTGGGCTTGTTGTGGGAGTGCTGGGCCTTGTTTTGGGAGTGCAGATGGGATCAGGGCCTTGTTTTGGGGGTGCAGAGGGGATCTGGGCCGTGTGTTTGTTGTGTGGGGCGTGTGGGAGTGCTGAGGGGAACTGGGGCTTGTTTTTGGGGTGCTGGGTTTGTGATGCAGGGTGCTGAGGGGATCTGGGCCTTGTGTTGGGTGCGTTGGGCGTGTTGTGCGAGTGCGGAGGGGATCTGGGGCTTGTGTTGGGTGCGCTGGGCTTGTCGTGGACGTGCTGACGGGATCTGGGCATTGTGGTGGAGGTGCTGGGCTTGTCATGGGGGTGCTGAGGGGAGCTGGGCATTGTGGTGGAGGTGCTGGGCCTTGCTTTGGGGGATCTGGGTGTTGTGTTGGGGGTGCTGGGCTTGTGGTGGGGGTGCTGAGGGGATCTGGGCGTTGTGTTGGGGGTGCTGAGGGGATCTGGGGCTTGTTTTCGAGGTGCTGGGCTTGTCATAGTGGTGCTGGGGGGATCTGGGCTTGTGTTAGGGGTGCTGGGCGTGTTGTGCGAGTGCGGAGGGGATCTGGGGCTTGTATTGGAGGTGTTGGGCCTGTTATGGGTGTGCAGAGGGGATCTGGGCTGTGTGTTTGTTGTGTTGAGCTTGTGGGAGTGTTGAGGGGATCTGGGCTTGTTTTCGAGGTGCTGGGCTTGTCATGCAGGGTGCTAGCCTTGTTTTGGGGGTGCTGAGGGGAGCTGGGCATTGTGTTGGAGGTGCTGGGCCTTGTGTCGGGGGATCTGGGTGTTGTGTTGGGGGTGCTAGGCTTGTTTTCGGGCTGCTCAGTGGAGCTGGGTGTTGTGTTGGGGGTGCTAGTCTTGTCATGAGGGTACTGAAGGGGATCTGGGCGTTGTGTTGGGGGTGCTGGGCTTGTGGTGGGGGTGCTGAGGGGATCTGGGCGTTGTGGTGGGGGTGCTGGGCTTGTGGTGGGGGTGCTGAGGGGATCTGGGCATTGTTTTTGAAGTGCTGGGCTTTGTTTTGGGGGTGCAGAGGGGATCTGGGCATTGTTTTTGAGGTGCTGGACTTGTCATAGTGGTGCTGAGGGGATCTGGGCTTGTGTTAGGGGTGCTGGGCGTGTTGTGCGAGTGCGGAGGGGATCTGGGGCTTGTATTGGAGGTGTTGGGCCTGTTATGGGGGTGCAGAGGGGATCTGGGCTGTGTGTTTGTTGTGTTGGGCTTGTGGGAGTGCAGAGGGGATCTGGGCTTGTCATGGGGGTGCTGAGGGGATCTGGACCTTCTTGTGGGGGTGCTGAGGGAATATGGGGCTTGTTTTGAGGTGCTGGGCTTGTCATGCAGGCTGCTGGGCTTTTTGTGGAAGTGCAGAGGGGAGCTGGGCGTTGTGTTGGAGTTGCTGGGCTTGTGGTGGGGGTGCTGAGGGGATCTGGGCGTTGTGTTGGGGGTGCTCAGGAGATCGGGGCCTTGTATTGGGTGTAGTGAGGGGATCAGGGGCTTGTTTTCGAGGTGCTGGATGTGTTTTGGGAGTGCAGAGGGGATCAGGGCCTTGTGGTGAGGGTGCTGAGGGGATCTGGGCGTTGTGTTGGGGGTGCTGGGCTTGTGGTGGGGGTGCTGAGGGGAGCTAGGTCTTGCACTGGGGGTGCTGGGCTTGTTGTGGGAGTGCTGGGCTAGTGGTGGGTGTGCAGAGGGGATCTGGGTCTTGTTGTGGGGGTGTCGGGCTTGTCATGGGGGTACTGAGGGGTCTGGGCCTTGTCTTGGGAGGGCTGGGCCTTGTGTTGGGGGTGCAGAGGAGATCTGGGCCGTGTGTTTGTTGTGTTGGGCTTGTGGGAGTGCTGAGGGGATGATGGGCTTGTTTTGGGGGTGCTGGGCTTGTGGTGGGGGTGCTGAGGGGATCTGGGCTTGTTTTCGAGGTACTGGGCTTGTCATGCAGGGTGCTAGCCTTGTTTTGGGGGTGCAGAGGGGAGCTGGGCATTGTGTTGGAGGTGCTGGGCCTAGTTTTGGGGGATCTGGGTGTTGTGTTGGGGGTGCTAGGCTTGTTTTCGGGCTGCTCAGTGGAGCTGGGTGTTGTGTTGGGGGTGCTAGTCTTGTCATGAGGGTACTGAAGGGGATCTGGGCGTTGTGTTTGGGGTGCTGGGCTTGTCGTGGGGGTGCTGAGGGGATCTGGCCATGTTTTTGAGGTGCGGGGCCTTTTTTTCCGTGGTGTAGAGGAGATGTGGGCATTGTGTTGGGGGTGCTGGGCTTGTGGTGGGGGTGCAGAGGGGATCTGGGCGTTGTGTTGGGGGTGCTCAGGAGATCGGGGCCTTGTATTGGGTGTAGTGAGGGGATCAGGGGCTTGTTTTTGAGGTGCTGGATGTGTTTTGGGAGTGCAGAGGGGATCAGGGCCTTGTGGTGGGGGTGCTGAGGGGATCTGGGCGTTGTGTTGGGGGTGCTGGGCTTGTGGTGGGGGTGCTGAGGAGAGCTAGGTCTTGCACTGAGGGTGCTGGGCTTGTTGTGGGAGTGCTGGGCCTTGTTTTGGGAGTGCAGATGGGATCAGGGCCTTGTTTTGGGGGTGCAGAGGGGATCTGGGCCGTGTGTTTGTTGTGTGGGGCGTGTGGGAGTGCTGAGGGGAACTGGGGCTTGTTTTTGGGGTGCTGGGCTTGTCGTGGACGTGCTGAGGGGATCTGGGCATTGTGGTGGAGGTGCTGGGCTTGTCATGGGGGTGCTGAGGGGAGCTGGGCATTGTGGTGGAGGTGCTGGGCCTTGCTTTGGGGGATCTGGGTGTTGTGTTGGGGGTGCTAGGCTTGTTTTCGGGCTGCTCAGTGGAGTTGGGTGTTGTGTTGGGGGTGCTAGTCTTGTCATGAGGGTACTGAAGGGGATCTGGGCGTTGTGTTGGGGGTGCTGGGCTTGTGGTGGGGGTGCTGAGGGGATCTGGGCGTTGTGTTGGGGGTGCTGGGCTTGTGGTGGGGGTGCTGAGGGGATCTGGGCATTGTTTTTGAGGTGCTGGACTTGTCATAGTGGTGCTGAGGGGATCTGGGCTTGTGTTAGGGGTGCTGGGCGTGTTGTGCCAGTGCGGAGGGGATCTGGGGCTTGTATTGGAGGTGTTGGGCCTGTTATGGGGGTGCAGAGGGGATCTGGGCTGTGTGGTTGTTGTGTTGGGCTTGTGGGAGTGCAGAGGGGATCTGGGCTTGTCATGGGGGTGCTGAGGGGATCTGGACCTTCTTGTGGGGGTGCTGAGGGAATATGGGGCTTGTTTTGAGGTGCTGGGCTTGTCATGCAGGCTGCTGGGCTTTTTGTGGAAGTGCAGAGGGGAGCTGGGCGTTGTGTTGGAGTTGCTGGGCTTGTGGTGGGGGTGCTGAGGGGATCTGGGCGTTGTGTTGGGGGTGCTCAGGAGATCGGGGCCTTGTATTGGGTGTAGTGAGGGGATCAGGGGCTTGTTTTTGAGGTGCTGGATGTGTTTTGGGAGTGCAGAGGGGATCAGGGCCTTGT
Source organism: Struthio camelus (assembly GCF_040807025.1). NCBI lineage: Eukaryota > Metazoa > Chordata > Aves > Struthioniformes > Struthionidae > Struthio > Struthio camelus. The sequence goes on along the minus strand of NC_090944.1, from coordinate 7,753,880 downwards.
GGTGGGGGTGCTGAGGGGATCTGGGCGTTGTGTTGGGGGTGCTGGGCTTGTGGTGGGGGTGCTGAGGAGAGCTAGGTCTTGCACTGAGGGTGCTGGGCTTGTTGTGGGAGTGCTGGGCCTTGTTTTGGGAGTGCAGATGGGATCAGGGCCTTGTTTTGGGGGTGCAGAGGGGATCTGGGCCGTGTGTTTGTTGTGTGGGGCGTGTGGGAGTGCTGAGGGGAACTGGGGCTTGTTTTTGGGGTGCTGGGCTTGTCGTGGACGTGCTGAGGGGATCTGGGCATTGTGGTGGAGGTGCTGGGCTTGTCATGGGGGTGCTGAGGGGAGCTGGGCATTGTGGTGGAGGTGCTGGGCCTTGCTTTGGGGGATCTGGGTGTTGTGTTGGGGGTGCTAGGCTTGTTTTCGGGCTGCTCAGTGGAGTTGGGTGTTGTGTTGGGGGTGCTAGTCTTGTCATGAGGGTACTGAAGGGGATCTGGGCGTTGTGTTGGGGGTGCTGGGCTTGTGGTGGGGGTGCTGAGGGGATCTGGGCGTTGTGTTGGGGGTGCTGGGCTTGTGGTGGGGGTGCTGAGGGGATCTGGGCATTGTTTTTGAGGTGCTGGACTTGTCATAGTGGTGCTGAGGGGATCTGGGCTTGTGTTAGGGGTGCTGGGCGTGTTGTGCCAGTGCGGAGGGGATCTGGGGCTTGTATTGGAGGTGTTGGGCCTGTTATGGGGGTGCAGAGGGGATCTGGGCTGTGTGGTTGTTGTGTTGGGCTTGTGGGAGTGCAGAGGGGATCTGGGCTTGTCATGGGGGTGCTGAGGGGATCTGGACCTTCTTGTGGGGGTGCTGAGGGAATATGGGGCTTGTTTTGAGGTGCTGGGCTTGTCATGCAGGCTGCTGGGCTTTTTGTGGAAGTGCAGAGGGGAGCTGGGCGTTGTGTTGCAGTTGCTGTGCCTTGTTTTGGGGGTGCTGAGGGGATCTGGGCATTGTTTTTGAAGTGCTGGGCTTTGTTGTGGGGGTGCAGAGGGGATCTGGGCATTGTTTTTGAGGTGCTGGACTTGTCATAGTGGTGCTGAGGGGATCTGGGCTTGTGTTAGGGGTGCTGGGCGTGTTGTGCGAGTGCGGAGGGGATCTGGGGCTTGTATTGGAGGTGTTGGGCCTGTTATGGGGGTGCAGAGGGGATCTGGGCATTGTTTGTTGTTTTGGGCTTGTGGGAGTGCAGAGGGGATCTGGGCTTGTCATGGGGGTGCTGAGGGGATCTGGACCTTCTTGTGGGGGTGCTGAGGGAATATGGGGCTTGTTTTGAGGTGCTGGGCTTGTCATGCAGGCTGCTGGGCTTTTTGTGGAAGTGCAGAGGGGAGCTGGGCGTTGTGTTGGAGTTGCTGGGCCTTGTTTTGGGGGTGCTGAGGGGATGTGGGCCTTGTGTCGGGGGAGCTGGTCTTGTAATGGGTTTGCTGAGGGGATGTGGGCCTTGTTTTGGGGTTCTGAGGGGATCTGGGGCATTGTGTTGGGGGTGCAGGGCTTGTGGTAGGGGTGCTGAGGGGATCGGGGCATTGTGTTGGGGGTGCAGGGCTTGTGGTAGGGGTGCTGAGGGGATCTGGGCATTGCGTTGGGGGTGCTGGGCTTGGGGTAGGGGTGCTGAGGGGATCTGGGCATTGCGTTGGGGGTGCAGAGGGGATCTGGGCGTTGTGGTGGGGCTGCTGAGGGGATCTGGGGCATTGTTTTGGAGGTGCGGGGCTTGTAGTGGGGGTGCTGAGGGGATCTGGCCATGTTTTCGAGGTGCGGGGCCTTTTTTTCCATGGTGTAGAGGAGATCTGGGCATTGTGTTGGGGGTGCTGGGCTTGTGGTGGGGGTGCTGAGGGGATCTGGGCGTTGTGTTGGGGGTGCTGGGCTTGTGGTGGGGGTGCTGAGGAGAGCTAGGTCTTGCACTGAGGGTGCTGGGCTTGTTGTGGGAGTGCTGGGCCTTGTTTTGGGAGTGCAGATGGGATCAGGGCCTTGTTTTGGGGGTGCAGAGGGGATCTGGGCCGTGTGTTTGTTGTGTGGGGCGTGTGGGAGTGCTGAGGGGAACTGGGGCTTGTTTTTGGGGTGCTGGGTTTGTGATGCAGGGTGCTGAGGGGATCTGGGCCTTGTGTTGGGTGCGTTGGGCGTGTTGTGCGAGTGCGGAGGGGATCTGGGGCTTGTGTTGGGTGCGCTGGGCTTGTCGTGGACGTGCTGACGGGATCTGGGCATTGTGGTGGAGGTGCTGGGCTTGTCATGGGGGTGCTGAGGGGAGCTGGGCATTGTGGTGGAGGTGCTGGGCCTTGCTTTGGGGGATCTGGGTGTTGTGTTGGGGGTGCTGGGCTTGTGGTGGGGGTGCTGAGGGGATCTGGGCGTTGTGTTGGGGGTGCTGAGGGGATCTGGGGCTTGTTTTCGAGGTGCTGGGCTTGTCATAGTGGTGCTGGGGGGATCTGGGCTTGTGTTAGGGGTGCTGGGCGTGTTGTGCGAGTGCGGAGGGGATCTGGGGCTTGTATTGGAGGTGTTGGGCCTGTTATGGGTGTGCAGAGGGGATCTGGGCTGTGTGTTTGTTGTGTTGAGCTTGTGGGAGTGTTGAGGGGATCTGGGCTTGTTTTCGAGGTGCTGGGCTTGTCATGCAGGGTGCTAGCCTTGTTTTGGGGGTGCTGAGGGGAGCTGGGCATTGTGTTGGAGGTGCTGGGCCTTGTGTCGGGGGATCTGGGTGTTGTGTTGGGGGTGCTAGGCTTGTTTTCGGGCTGCTCAGTGGAGCTGGGTGTTGTGTTGGGGGTGCTAGTCTTGTCATGAGGGTACTGAAGGGGATCTGGGCGTTGTGTTGGGGGTGCTGGGCTTGTGGTGGGGGTGCTGAGGGGATCTGGGCGTTGTGGTGGGGGTGCTGGGCTTGTGGTGGGGGTGCTGAGGGGATCTGGGCATTGTTTTTGAAGTGCTGGGCTTTGTTTTGGGGGTGCAGAGGGGATCTGGGCATTGTTTTTGAGGTGCTGGACTTGTCATAGTGGTGCTGAGGGGATCTGGGCTTGTGTTAGGGGTGCTGGGCGTGTTGTGCGAGTGCGGAGGGGATCTGGGGCTTGTATTGGAGGTGTTGGGCCTGTTATGGGGGTGCAGAGGGGATCTGGGCTGTGTGTTTGTTGTGTTGGGCTTGTGGGAGTGCAGAGGGGATCTGGGCTTGTCATGGGGGTGCTGAGGGGATCTGGACCTTCTTGTGGGGGTGCTGAGGGAATATGGGGCTTGTTTTGAGGTGCTGGGCTTGTCATGCAGGCTGCTGGGCTTTTTGTGGAAGTGCAGAGGGGAGCTGGGCGTTGTGTTGGAGTTGCTGGGCTTGTGGTGGGGGTGCTGAGGGGATCTGGGCGTTGTGTTGGGGGTGCTCAGGAGATCGGGGCCTTGTATTGGGTGTAGTGAGGGGATCAGGGGCTTGTTTTCGAGGTGCTGGATGTGTTTTGGGAGTGCAGAGGGGATCAGGGCCTTGTGGTGAGGGTGCTGAGGGGATCTGGGCGTTGTGTTGGGGGTGCTGGGCTTGTGGTGGGGGTGCTGAGGGGAGCTAGGTCTTGCACTGGGGGTGCTGGGCTTGTTGTGGGAGTGCTGGGCTAGTGGTGGGTGTGCAGAGGGGATCTGGGTCTTGTTGTGGGGGTGTCGGGCTTGTCATGGGGGTACTGAGGGGTCTGGGCCTTGTCTTGGGAGGGCTGGGCCTTGTGTTGGGGGTGCAGAGGAGATCTGGGCCGTGTGTTTGTTGTGTTGGGCTTGTGGGAGTGCTGAGGGGATGATGGGCTTGTTTTGGGGGTGCTGGGCTTGTGGTGGGGGTGCTGAGGGGATCTGGGCTTGTTTTCGAGGTACTGGGCTTGTCATGCAGGGTGCTAGCCTTGTTTTGGGGGTGCAGAGGGGAGCTGGGCATTGTGTTGGAGGTGCTGGGCCTAGTTTTGGGGGATCTGGGTGTTGTGTTGGGGGTGCTAGGCTTGTTTTCGGGCTGCTCAGTGGAGCTGGGTGTTGTGTTGGGGGTGCTAGTCTTGTCATGAGGGTACTGAAGGGGATCTGGGCGTTGTGTTTGGGGTGCTGGGCTTGTCGTGGGGGTGCTGAGGGGATCTGGGGCATTGTTTTGGAGGTGCTGGGCTTGTGGTGGGGGTGCTGAGGGGATCTGGCCATGTTTTCGAGGTGCGGGGCCTTTTTTTCCGTGGTGTAGAGGAGATGTGGGCATTGTGTTGGGGGTGCTGGGCTTGTGGTGGGGGTGCAGAGGGGATCTGGGCGTTGTGTTGGGGGTGCTCAGGAGATCGGGGCCTTGTATTGGGGGTACTGAGGGGATCAGGGGCTTGTTTTTGAGGTGCTGGATGTGTTTTGGGAGTGCAGAGGGGATCAGGGCCTTGTGTTGGGGGTGCTGAGGGGATCTGGGCGTTGTGTTGGGGGTGCTGGGCTTGTGGTGGGGGTGCTGAGGAGAGCTAGGTCTTGCACTGAGGGTGCTGGGCTTGTTGTGGGAGTGCTGGGCCTTGTTTTGGGAGTGCAGATGGGATCAGGGCCTTGTTTTGGGGGTGCAGAGGGGATCTGGGCCGTGTGTTTGTTGTGTGGGGCGTGTGGGAGTGCTGAGGGGAACTGGGGCTTGTTTTTGGGGTGCTGGGCTTGTCGTGGACGTGCTGAGGGGATCTGGGCATTGTGGTGGAGGTGCTGGGCTTGTCATGGGGGTGCTGAGGGGAGCTGGGCATTGTGGTGGAGGTGCTGGGCCTTGCTTTGGGGGATCTGGGTGTTGTGTTGGGGGTGCTAGGCTTGTTTTCGGGCTGCTCAGTGGAGTTGGGTGTTGTGTTGGGGGTGCTACTCTTGTCATGAGGGTACTGAAGGGGATCTGGGCGTTGTGTTGGGGGTGCTGGGCTTGTGGTGGGGGTGCTGAGGGGATCTGGGCGTTGTGTTGGGGGTGCTGGGCTTGTGGTGGGGGTGCTGAGGGGATCTGGGCATTGTTTTTGAGGTGCTGGACTTGTCATAGTGGTGCTGAGGGGATCTGGGCTTGTGTTAGGGGTGCTGGGCGTGTTGTGCCAGTGCGGAGGGGATCTGGGGCTTGTATTGGAGGTGTTGGGCCTGTTATGGGGGTGCAGAGGGGATCTGGGCATTGTTTGTTGTTTTGGGCTTGTGGGAGTGCAGAGGGGATCTGGGCTTGTCATGGGGGTGCTGAGGGGATCTGGACCGTCTTGTGGGGGTGCTGAGGGAATATGGGGCTTGTTTTGAGGTGCTGGGCTTGTCATGCAGGCTGCTGGGCTTTTTGTGGAAGTGCAGAGGGGAGCTGGGCGTTGTGTTGGAGTTGCTGGGCCTTGTTTTGGGGGTGCTGAGGGGATGTGGGCCTTGTGTCGGGGGAGCTGGTCTTGTAATGGGTTTGCTGAGGGGATGTGGGCCTTGTTTTGGGGTTCTGAGGGGATCTGGGGCATTGTGTTGGGGGTGCAGGGCTTGTGGTAGGGGTGCTGAGGGGATCTGGGCATTGCGTTGGGGGTGCTGGGCTTGGGGTAGGGGTGCTGAGGGGATCTGGGCATTGCGTTGGGGGTGCAGAGGGGATCTGGGCGTTGTGGTGGGGGTGCTCAGGAGATCGGGGCCTTGTATTGGGTGTAGTGAGGGGATCAGGGGCTTGTTTTCGAGGTGCTGGATGTGTTTTGGGAGTGCAGAGGGGATCAGGGCCTTGTGGTGAGGGTGCTGAGGGGATCTGGGCGTTGTGTTGGGGGTGCTGGGCTTGTGGTGGGGGTGCTGAGGGGAGCTAGGTCTTGCACTGGGGGTGCTGGGCTTGTTGTGGGAGTGCTGGGCTAGTGGTGGGTGTGCAGAGGGGATCTGGGTCTTGTTGTGGGGGTGTCGGGCTTGTCATGGGGGTACTGAGGGGTCTGGGCCTTGTCTTGGGAGGGCTGGGCCTTGTGTTGGGGGTGCAGAGGAGATCTGGGCCGTGTGTTTGTTGTGTTGGGCTTGTGGGAGTGCTGAGGGGATGATGGGCTTGTTTTGGGGGTGCTGGGCTTGTGGTGGGGGTGCTGAGGGGATCTGGGCTTGTTTTCGAGGTGCTGGGCTTGTCATGCAGGGTGCTAGCCTTGTTTTGGGGGTGCAGAGGGGAGCTGGGCATTGTGTTGGAGGTGCTGGGCCTTGTGTCGGGGGATCTGGGTGTTGTGTTGGGGGTGCTAGGCTTGTTTTCGGGCTGCTCAGTGGAGCTGGGTGTTGTGTTGGGGGTGCTGGGCTTGTGTTGGGGGTGCTGAGGGGATCTGGGCATTGTTTTTGAGGTGCTGGACTTGTCATAGTGGTGCTGAGGGGATCTGGGCTTGTGTTAGGGGTGCTGGGCGTGTTGTGCCAGTGCGGAGGGGATCTGGGGCTTGTATTGGAGGTGTTGGGCCTGTTATGGGGGTGCAGAGGGGATCTGGGCTGTGTGGTTGTTGTGTTGGGCTTGTGGGAGTGCTGAGGGGATGATGGGCTTGTTTTGGGGGTGCTGGGCTTTTCATGGGGGTGCTGAGGGGATCTGGACCTTCTTGTGGGGGTGCTGAGGGAATATGGGGCTTGTTTTGAGGTGCTGGGCTTGTCATGCAGGCTGCTGGGCTTTTTGTGGAAGTGCAGAGGGGAGCTGGGCGTTGTGTTGGAGTTGCTGGGCTTGTGGTGGGGGTGCTGAGGGGATCTGGGCATTGTTTTTGAAGTGCTGGGCTTTGTTGTGGGGGTGCAGAGGGCATCTGGGCATTGTTTTTGAGGTGCTGGACTTGTCATAGTGGTGCTGAGGGGATCTGGGCTTGTGTTAGGGGTGCTGGGCGTGTTGTGCCAGTGCGGAGGGGATCTGGGGCTTGTATTGGAGGTGTTGGGCCTGTTATGGGGGTGCAGAGGGGATCTGGGCATTGTTTGTTGTTTTGGGCTTGTGGGAGTGCAGAGGGGATCTGGGCTTGTCATGGGGGTGCTGAGGGGATCTGGACCTTCTTGTGGGGGTGCTGAGGGAATATGGGGCTTGTTTTGAGGTGCTGGGCTTGTCATGCAGGCTGCTGGGCTTTTTGTGGAAGTGCAGAGGGGAGCTGGGCGTTGTGTTGCAGTTGCTGGGCTTGTGGTGGGGGTGCTGAGGGGATCTGGGCGTTGTGTTTGGGGTGCTGGGCTTTGTTGTGGGGTGCCGAGGGGATCTGGGCATTGTTTTTGAGGTGCTGGACTTGTCATAGTGGTGCTGAGGGGATCTGGGCTTGTGTTAGGGGTGCTGGGCGTGTTGTGCCAGTGCGGAGGGGATCTGGGGCTTGTATTGGAGGTGTTGGGCCTGTTATGGGGGTGCAGAGGGGATCTGGGCATTGTTTGTTGTTTTGGGCTTGTGGGAGTGCAGAGGGGTCTGGGCTTGTCATGGGGGTGCTGAGGGGATCTGGACCTTCTTGTGGGGGTGCTGAGGGAATATGGGGCTTGTTTTGAGGTGCTGGGCTTGTCATGCAGGCTGCTGGGCTTTTTGTGGAAGTGCAGAGGGGAGCTGGGCGTTGTGTTGGAGTTGCTGGGCCTTGTTTTGGGGGTGCTGAGGGGATGTGGGCCTTGTGTCGGGGGAGCTGGTCTTGTAATGGGTTTGCTGAGGGGATGTGGGCCTTGTTTTGGGGTTCTGAGGGGATCTGGGGCATTGTGTTGGGGGTGCAGGGCTTGTGGTAGGGGTGCTGAGGGGATCTGGGCATTGCGTTGGGGGTGCTGGGCTTGGGGTAGGGGTGCTGAGGGGATCTGGGCATTGCGTTGGGGGTGCAGAGGGGATCTGGGCGTTGTGGTGGGGCTGCTGAGGGGATCTGGGGCATTGTTTTGGAGGTGCAGGGCTTGTAGTGGGGGTGCTGAGGGGATCTGGCCATATTTTTGAGGTGCGGGGCCTTTTTTTCCGTGGTGTAGAGGAGATGTGGGCATTGTGTTGGGGGTGCTGGGCTTGTGGTGGGGGTGCTGAGGGGATCTGGGCGTTGTGTTGGGGGTGCTGGGCTTGTGTTGGGGGTGCTGAGGGGATCTGGGCGTTGTGTTTGGGGTGCTGGGCTTTGTTGTGGGGGTGCCGAGGGGATCTGGGCATTGTTTTTGAGGTGCTGGACTTGTCATAGTGGTGCTGAGGGGATCTGGGCTTGTGTTAGGGGTGCTGGGCGTGTTGTGCCAGTGCGGAGGGGATCTGGGGCTTGTATTGGAGGTGTTGGGCCTGTTATGGGGGTGCAGAGGGGATCTGGGCTGTGTGTTTGTTGTGTTGGGCTTGTGGGAGTGCAGAGGGGATCTGGGCTTGTCATGGGGGTGCTGAGGGGATCTGGACCTTCTTGTGGGGGTGCTGAGGGAATATGGGGCTTGTTTTGAGGTGCTGGGCTTGTCATGCAGGCTGCTGGGCTTTTTGTGGAAGTGCAGAGGGGAGCTGGGCGTTGTGTTGCAGTTGCTGGGCCTTGTTTTGGGGGTGCTGAGGGGATGTGGGCCTTGTGTCGGGGGAGCTGGTCTTGTAATGGGTTTGCTGAGGGGATGTGGGCCTTGTTTTGGGGTTCTGAGGGGATCTGGGGCATTGTGTTGGGGGTGCAGGGCTTGTGGTAGGGGTGCTGAGGGGATCTGGGCGTTGTGTTGGGGGTGCTGGGCTTGTGGTGGGGGTGCTGAGGGGATCTGGGCGTTGTGTTTGGGGTGCTGGGCTTTGTTGTGGGGGTGCAGAGGGGATCTGGGCATTGTTTTTGAGGTGCTGGACTTGTCATAGTGGTGCTGAGGGGATCTGGGCTTGTGTTAGGGGTGCTGGGCGTGTTGTGCCAGTGCGGAGGGGATCTGGGGCTTGTATTGGAGGTGTTGGGCCTGTTATGGGGGTGCAGAGGGGATCTGGGCTGTGTGTTTGTTGTGTTGGGCTTGTGGGAGTGCAGAGGGGATCTGGGCTTGTCATGGGGGTGCTGAGGGGATCTGGACCTTCTTGTGGGGGTGCTGAGGGAATATGGGGCTTGTTTTGAGGTGCTGGGCTTGTCATGCAGGCTGCTGGGCTTTTTGTGGAAGTGCAGAGGGGAGCTGGGCGTTGTGTTGGAGTTGCTGGGCCTTGTTTTGGGGGTGCTGAGGGGATGTGGGCCTTGTGTCGGGGGAGCTGGTCTTGTAATGGGTTTGCTGAGGGGATGTGGGCCTTGTTTTGGGGCTCTGAGGGGATCTGGGGCATTGTGTTGGGGGTGCAGGGCTTGTGGTAGGGGTGCTGAGGGGATTGGGGCATTGTGTTGGGGGTGCTGGGCTTGGGGTAGGGGTGCTGAGGGGATCTGGGCATTGCGTTGGGGGTGCAGAGGGGATCTGGGCGTTGTGGTGGGGCTGCTGAGGGGATCTGGGGCATTGTTTTGGAGGTGCGGGGCTTGTAGTGGGGGTGCTGAGGGGATCTGGCCATGTTTTCGAGGTGCGGGGCCTTTTTTTCCGTGGTGTAGAGGAGATGTGGGCATTGTGTTGGGGGTGCTGGGCTTGTGGTGGGGGTGCAGAGGGGATCTGGGCGTTGTGTTGGGGGTGCTCAGGAGATCGGGGCCTTGTATTGGGGGTACTGAGGGGATCAGGGGCTTGTTTTTGAGGTGCTGGATGTGTTTTGGGAGTGCAGAGGGGATCAGGGCCTTGTGGTGGGGGTGCTGAGGGGATCTGGGCGTTGTGTTGGGGGTGCTGGGCTTGTGGTGGGGGTGCTGAGGAGAGCTAGGTCTTGCACTGAGGGTGCTGGGCTTGTTGTGGGAGTGCTGGGCCTTGTTTTGGGAGTGCAGATGGGATCAGGGCCTTGTTTTGGGGGTGCAGAGGGGATCTGGGCCGTGTGTTTGTTGTGTGGGGCGTGTGGGAGTGCTGAGGGGAACTGGGGCTTGTTTTTGGGGTGCTGGGCTTGTCGTGGACGTGCTGAGGGGATCTGGGCATTGTGGTGGAGGTGCTGGGCTTGTCATGGGGGTGCTGAGGGGAGCTGGGCATTGTGGTGGAGGTGCTGGGCCTTGCTTTGGGGGATCTGGGTGTTGTGTTGGGGGTGCTAGGCTTGTTTTCGGGCTGCTCAGTGGAGTTGGGTGTTGTGTTGGGGGTGCTACTCTTGTCATGAGGGTACTGAAGGGGATCTGGGCGTTGTGTTGGGGGTGCTGGGCTTGTGGTGGGGGTGCTGAGGGGATCTGGGCGTTGTGTTGGGGGTGCTGGGCTTGTGGTGGGGGTGCTGAGGGGATCTGGGCATTGTTTTTGAGGTGCTGGACTTGTCATAGTGGTGCTGAGGGGATCTGGGCTTGTGTTAGGGGTGCTGGGCGTGTTGTGCCAGTGCGGAGGGGATCTGGGGCTTGTATTGGAGGTGTTGGGCCTGTTATGGGGGTGCAGAGGGGATCTGGGCATTGTTTGTTGTTTTGGGCTTGTGGGAGTGCAGAGGGGATCTGGGCTTGTCATGGGGGTGCTGAGGGGATCTGGACCGTCTTGTGGGGGTGCTGAGGGAATATGGGGCTTGTTTTGAGGTGCTGGGCTTGTCATGCAGGCTGCTGGGCTTTTTGTGGAAGTGCAGAGGGGAGCTGGGCGTTGTGTTGGAGTTGCTGGGCCTTGTTTTGGGGGTGCTGAGGGGATGTGGGCCTTGTGTCGGGGGAGCTGGTCTTGTAATGGGTTTGCTGAGGGGATGTGGGCCTTGTTTTGGGGTTCTGAGGGGATCTGGGGCATTGTGTTGGGGGTGCAGGGCTTGTGGTAGGGGTGCTGAGGGGATCTGGGCATTGCGTTGGGGGTGCTGGGCTTGGGGTAGGGGTGCTGAGGGGATCTGGGCATTGCGTTGGGGGTGCAGAGGGGATCTGGGCGTTGTGGTGGGGGTGCTCAGGAGATCGGGGCCTTGTATTGGGTGTAGTGAGGGGATCAGGGGCTTGTTTTCGAGGTGCTGGATGTGTTTTGGGAGTGCAGAGGGGATCAGGGCCTTGTGGTGAGGGTGCTGAGGGGATCTGGGCGTTGTGTTGGGGGTGCTGGGCTTGTGGTGGGGGTGCTGAGGGGAGCTAGGTCTTGCACTGGGGGTGCTGGGCTTGTTGTGGGAGTGCTGGGCTAGTGGTGGGTGTGCAGAGGGGATCTGGGTCTTGTTGTGGGGGTGTCGGGCTTGTCATGGGGGTACTGAGGGGTCTGGGCCTTGTCTTGGGAGGGCTGGGCCTTGTGTTGGGGGTGCAGAGGAGATCTGGGCCGTGTGTTTGTTGTGTTGGGCTTGTGGGAGTGCTGAGGGGATGATGGGCTTGTTTTGGGGGTGCTGGGCTTGTGGTGGGGGTGCTGAGGGGATCTGGGCTTGTTTTCGAGGTGCTGGGCTTGTCATGCAGGGTGCTAGCCTTGTTTTGGGGGTGCAGAGGGGAGCTGGGCATTGTGTTGGAGGTGCTGGGCCTTGTGTCGGGGGATCTGGGTGTTGTGTTGGGGGTGCTAGGCTTGTTTTCGGGCTGCTCAGTGGAGCTGGGTGTTGTGTTGGGGGTGCTGGGCTTGTGTTGGGGGTGCTGAGGGGATCTGGGCATTGTTTTTGAGGTGCTGGACTTGTCATAGTGGTGCTGAGGGGATCTGGGCTTGTGTTAGGGGTGCTGGGCGTGTTGTGCCAGTGCGGAGGGGATCTGGGGCTTGTATTGGAGGTGTTGGGCCTGTTATGGGGGTGCAGAGGGGATCTGGGCTGTGTGGTTGTTGTGTTGGGCTTGTGGGAGTGCTGAGGGGATGATGGGCTTGTTTTGGGGGTGCTGGGCTTGTCATGGGGGTGCTGAGGGGATCTGGACCTTCTTGTGGGGGTGCTGAGGGAATATGGGGCTTGTTTTGAGGTGCTGGGCTTGTCATGCAGGCTGCTGGGCTTTTTGTGGAAGTGCAGAGGGGAGCTGGGCGTTGTGTTGGAGTTGCTGGGCTTGTGGTGGGGGTGCTGAGGGGATCTGGGCATTGTTTTTGAAGTGCTGGGCTTTGTTGTGGGGGTGCAGAGGGCATCTGGGCATTGTTTTTGAGGTGCTGGACTTGTCATAGTGGTGCTGAGGGGATCTGGGCTTGTGTTAGGGGTGCTGGGCGTGTTGTGCCAGTGCGGAGGGGATCTGGGGCTTGTATTGGAGGTGTTGGGCCTGTTATGGGGGTGCAGAGGGGATCTGGGCATTGTTTGTTGTTTTGGGCTTGTGGGAGTGCAGAGGGGATCTGGGCTTGTCATGGGGGTGCTGAGGGGATCTGGACCTTCTTGTGGGGGTGCTGAGGGAATATGGGGCTTGTTTTGAGGTGCTGGGCTTGTCATGCAGGCTGCTGGGCTTTTTGTGGAAGTGCAGAGGGGAGCTGGGCGTTGTGTTGCAGTTGCTGGGCTTGTGGTGGGGGTGCTGAGGGGATCTGGGCGTTGTGTTTGGGGTGCTGGGCTTTGTTGTGGGGTGCCGAGGGGATCTGGGCATTGTTTTTGAGGTGCTGGACTTGTCATAGTGGTGCTGAGGGGATCTGGGCTTGTGTTAGGGGTGCTGGGCGTGTTGTGCCAGTGCGGAGGGGATCTGGGGCTTGTATTGGAGGTGTTGGGCCTGTTATGGGGGTGCAGAGGGGATCTGGGCATTGTTTGTTGTTTTGGGCTTGTGGGAGTGCAGAGGGGTCTGGGCTTGTCATGGGGGTGCTGAGGGGATCTGGACCTTCTTGTGGGGGTGCTGAGGGAATATGGGGCTTGTTTTGAGGTGCTGGGCTTGTCATGCAGGCTGCTGGGCTTTTTGTGGAAGTGCAGAGGGGAGCTGGGCGTTGTGTTGGAGTTGCTGGGCCTTGTTTTGGGGGTGCTGAGGGGATGTGGGCCTTGTGTCGGGGGAGCTGGTCTTGTAATGGGTTTGCTGAGGGGATGTGGGCCTTGTTTTGGGGTTCTGAGGGGATCTGGGGCATTGTGTTGGGGGTGCAGGGCTTGTGGTAGGGGTGCTGAGGGGATCTGGGCATTGCGTTGGGGGTGCTGGGCTTGGGGTAGGGGTGCTGAGGGGATCTGGGCATTGCGTTGGGGGTGCAGAGGGGATCTGGGCGTTGTGGTGGGGCTGCTGAGTGGATCTGGGGCATTGTTTTGGAGGTGCAGGGCTTGTAGTGGGGGTGCTGAGGGGATCTGGCCATATTTTTGAGGTGCGGGGCCTTTTTTTCCGTGGTGTAGAGGAGATGTGGGCATTGTGTTGGGGGTGCTGGGCTTGTGGTGGGGGTGCTGAGGGGATCTGGGCGTTGTGTTGGGGGTGCTGGGCTTGTGGTGGGGGTGCTGAGGGGATCTGGGCGTTGTGTTTGGGGTGCTGGGCTTTGTTGTGGGGGTGCCGAGGGGATCTGGGCATTGTTTTTGAGGTGCTGGACTTGTCATAGTGGTGCTGAGGGGATCTGGGCTTGTGTTAGGGGTGCTGGGCGTGTTGTGCCAGTGCGGAGGGGATCTGGGGCTTGTATTGGAGGTGTTGGGCCTGTTATGGGGGTGCAGAGGGGATCTGGGCTGTGTGTTTGTTGTGTTGGGCTTGTGGGAGTGCAGAGGGGATCTGGGCTTGTCATGGGGGTGCTGAGGGGATCTGGACCTTCTTGTGGGGGTGCTGAGGGAATATGGGGCTTGTTTTGAGGTGCTGGGCTTGTCATGCAGGCTGCTGGGCTTTTTGTGGAAGTGCAGAGGGGAGCTGGGCGTTGTGTTGCAGTTGCTGGGCCTTGTTTTGGGGGTGCTGAGGGGATGTGGGCCTTGTGTCGGGGGAGCTGGTCTTGTAATGGGTTTGCTGAGGGGATGTGGGCCTTGTTTTGGGGTTCTGAGGGGATCTGGGGCATTGTGTTGGGGGTGCAGGGCTTGTGGTAGGGGTGCTGAGGGGATCTGGGCGTTGTGTTGGGGGTGCTGGGCTTGTGGTGGGGGTGCTGAGGGGATCTGGGCGTTGTGTTTGGGGTGCTGGGCTTTGTTGTGGGGGTGCCGAGGGGATCTGGGCATTGTTTTTGAGGTGCTGGACTTGTCATAGTGGTGCTGAGGGGATCTGGGCTTGTGTTAGGGGTGCTGGGCGTGTTGTGCCAGTGCGGAGGGGATCTGGGGCTTGTATTGGAGGTGTTGGGCCTGTTATGGGGGTGCAGAGGGGATCTGGGCTGTGTGTTTGTTGTGTTGGGCTTGTGGGAGTGCAGAGGGGATCTGGGCTTGTCATGGGGGTGCTGAGGGGATCTGGACCTTCTTGTGGGGGTGCTGAGGGAATATGGGGCTTGTTTTGAGGTGCTGGGCTTGTCATGCAGGCTGCTGGGCTTTTTGTGGAAGTGCAGAGGGGAGCTGGGCGTTGTGTTGGAGTTGCTGGGCCTTGTTTTGGGGGTGCTGAGGGGATGTGGGCCTTGTGTCGGGGGAGCTGGTCTTGTAATGGGTTTGCTGAGGGGATGTGGGCCTTGTTTTGGGGCTCTGAGGGGATCTGGGGCATTGTGTTGGGGGTGCAGGGCTTGTGGTAGGGGTGCTGAGGGGATTGGGGCATTGTGTTGGGGGTGCTGGGCTTGGGGTAGGGGTGCTGAGGGGATCTGGGCATTGCGTTGGGGGTGCAGAGGGGATCTGGGCGTTGTGGTGGGGCTGCTGAGGGGATCTGGGGCATTGTTTTGGAGGTGCGGGGCTTGTAGTGGGGGTGCTGAGGGGATCTGGCCATGTTTTCGAGGTGCGGGGCCTTTTTTTCCGTGGTGTAGAGGAGATGTGGGCATTGTGTTGGGGGTGCTGGGCTTGTGGTGGGGGTGCTGAGGGGATCTGGGCGTTGTGTTGGGGGTGCTCAGGAGATCGGGGCCTTGTATTGGGTGTAGTGAGGGGATCAGGGGCTTGTTTTTGAGGTGCTGGATGTGTTTTGGGAGTGCAGAGGGGATCAGGGCCTTGTGGTGGGGGTGCTGAGGGGATCTGGGCGTTGTGTTGGGGGTGCTGGGCTTGTGGTGGGGGTGCTGAGGAGAGCTAGGTCTTGCACTGAGGGTGCTGGGCTTGTTGTGGGAGTGCTGGGCCTTGTTTTGGGAGTGCAGATGGGATCAGGGCCTTGTTTTGGGGGTGCAGAGGGGATCTGGGCCGTGTGTTTGTTGTGTGGGGCGTGTGGGAGTGCTGAGGGGAACTGGGGCTTGTTTTTGGGGTGCTGGGCTTGTCGTGGACGTGCTGAGGGGATCTGGGCATTGTGGTGGAGGTGCTGGGCTTGTCATGGGGGTGCTGAGGGGAGCTGGGCATTGTGGTGGAGGTGCTGGGCCTTGCTTTGGGGGATCTGGGTGTTGTGTTGGGGGTGCTAGGCTTGTTTTCGGGCTGCTCAGTGGAGTTGGGTGTTGTGTTGGGGGTGCTAGTCTTGTCATGAGGGTACTGAAGGGGATCTGGGCGTTGTGTTGGGGGTGCTGGGCTTGTGGTGGGGGTGCTGAGGGGATCTGGGCGTTGTGTTGGGGGTGCTGGGCTTGTGGTGGGGGTGCCGAGGGGATCTGGGCATTGTTTTTGAGGTGCTGGACTTGTCATAGTGGTGCTGAGGGGATCTGGGCTTGTGTTAGGGGTGCTGGGCGTGTTGTGCCAGTGCGGAGGGGATCTGGGGCTTGTATTGGAGGTGTTGGGCCTGTTATGGGGGTGCAGAGGGGATCTGGGCTGTGTGGTTGTTGTGTTGGGCTTGTGGGAGTGCAGAGGGGATCTGGGCTTGTCATGGGGGTGCTGAGGGGATCTGGACCTTCTTGTGGGGGTGCTGAGGGAATATGGGGCTTGTTTTGAGGTGCTGGGCTTGTCATGCAGGCTGCTGGGCTTTTTGTGGAAGTGCAGAGGGGAGCTGGGCGTTGTGTTGGAGTTGCTGTGCCTTGTTTTGGGGGTGCTGAGGGGATGTGGGCCTTGTGTCGGGGGAGCTGGTCTTGTAATGGGTTTGCTGAGGGGATGTGGGCCTTGTTTTGGGGTTCTGAGGAGATCTGGGGCATTGTGTTGGGGGTGCAGGGCTTGTGGTAGGGGTGCTGAGGGGATCTGGGCATTGCGTTGGGGGTGCTGGGCTTGGGGTAGGGGTGCTGAGGGGATCTGGGCATTGCGTTGGGGGTGCAGAGGGGATCTGGGCGTTGTGGTGGGGCTGCTGAGGGGATCTGGGGCATTGTTTTGGAGGTGCGGGGCTTGTAGTGGGGGTGCTGAGGGGATCTGGCCATGTTTTTGAGGTGCGGGGCCTTTTTTTCCGTGGTGTAGAGGAGATGTGGGCATTGTGTTGGGGGTGCTGGGCTTGTGGTGGGGGTGCTGAGGGGATCTGGGCGTTGTGTTGGGGGTGCTCAGGAGATCGGGGCCTTGTATTGGGTGCAGTGAGGGGATCAGGGGCTTGTTTTCGAGGTGCTGGATGTGTTTTGGGAGTGCAGAGGGGATCAGGGCCTTGTGGTGAGGGTGCTGAGGGGATCTGGGCGTTGTGTTGGGGGTGCTGGGCTTGTGGTGGGGGTGCTGAGGGGAGCTAGGTCTTGCACTGGGGGTGCTGGGCTTGTTGTGGGAGTGCTGGGCTAGTGGTGGGTGTGCAGAGGGGATCTGGGTCTTGTTGTGGGGGTGTCGGGCTTGTCATGGGGGTACTGAGGGGTCTGGGCCTTGTCTTGGGAGGGCTGGGCCTTGTGTTGGGGGTGCAGAGGAGATCTGGGCCGTGTGTTTGTTGTGTTGGGCTTGTGGGAGTGCTGAGGGGATGATGGGCTTGTTTTGGGGGTGCTGGGCTTGTGGTGGGGGTGCTGAGGGGATCTGGGCTTGTTTTCGAGGTACTGGGCTTGTCATGCAGGGTGCTAGCCTTGTTTTGGGGGTGCAGAGGGGAGCTGGGCATTGTGTTGGAGGTGCTGGGCCTAGTTTTGGGGGATCTGGGTGTTGTGTTGGGGGTGCTAGGCTTGTTTTCGGGCTGCTCAGTGGAGCTGGGTGTTGTGTTGGGGGTGCTAGTCTTGTCATGAGGGTACTGAAGGGGATCTGGGCGTTGTGTTTGGGGTGCTGGGCTTGTCGTGGGGGTGCTGAGGGGATCTGGGGCATTGTTTTGGAGGTGCTGGGCTTGTGGTGGGGGTGCTGAGGGGATCTGGCCATGTTTTTGAGGTGCGGGGCCTTTTTTTCCGTGGTGTAGAGGAGATGTGGGCATTGTGTTGGGGGTGCTGGGCTTGTGGTGGGGGTGCTGAGGGGATCTGGGCGTTGTGTTGGGGGTGCTCAGGAGATCGGGGCCTTGTATTGGGGGTACTGAGGGGATCAGGGGCTTGTTTTTGAGGTGCTGGATGTGTTTTGGGAGTGCAGAGGGGATCAGGGCCTTGTGGTGGGGGTGCTGAGGGGATCTGGGCGTTGTGTTGGGGGTGCTGGGCTTGTGGTGGGGGTGCTGAGGAGAGCTAGGTCTTGCACTGAGGGTGCTGGGCTTGTTGTGGGAGTGCTGGGCCTTGTTTTGGGAGTGCAGATGGGATCAGGGCCTTGTTTTGGGGGTGCAGAGGGGATCTGGGCCGTGTGTTTGTTGTGTGGGGCGTGTGGGAGTGCTGAGGGGAACTGGGGCTTGTTTTTGGGGTGCTGGGCTTGTCGTGGACGTGCTGAGGGGATCTGGGCATTGTGGTGGAGGTGCTGGGCTTGTCATGGGGGTGCTGAGGGGAGCTGGGCATTGTGGTGGAGGTGCTGGGCCTTGCTTTGGGGGATCTGGGTGTTGTGTTGGGGGTGCTAGGCTTGTTTTCGGGCTGCTCAGTGGAGTTGGGTGTTGTGTTGGGGGTGCTACTCTTGTCATGAGGGTACTGAAGGGGATCTGGGCGTTGTGTTGGGGGTGCTGGGCTTGTGGTGGGGGTGCTGAGGGGATCTGGGCGTTGTGTTGGGGGTGCTGGGCTTGTGGTGGGGGTGCTGAGGGGATCTGGGCATTGTTTTTGAGGTGCTGGACTTGTCATAGTGGTGCTGAGGGGATCTGGGCTTGTGTTAGGGGTGCTGGGCGTGTTGTGCCAGTGCGGAGGGGATCTGGGGCTTGTATTGGAGGTGTTGGGCCTGTTATGGGGGTGCAGAGGGGATCTGGGCTGTGTGGTTGTTGTGTTGGGCTTGTGGGAGTGCAGAGGGGATCTGGGCTTGTCATGGGGGTGCTGAGGGGATCTGGACCTTCTTGTGGGGGTGCTGAGGGAATATGGGGCTTGTTTTGAGGTGCTGGGCTTGTCATGCAGGCTGCTGGGCTTTTTGTGGAAGTGCAGAGGGGAGCTGGGCGTTGTGTTGGAGTTGCTGGGCTTGTGGTGGGGGTGCTGAGGGGATCTGGGCGTTGTGTTGGGGGTGCTCAGGAGATCGGGGCCTTGTATTGGGTGTAGTGAGGGGATCAGGGGCTTGTTTTCGAGGTGCTGGATGTGTTTTGGGAGTGCAGAGGGGATCAGGGCCTTGTGGTGAGGGTGCTGAGGGGATCTGGGCGTTGTGTTGGGGGTGCTGGGCTTGTGGTGGGGGTGCTGAGGGGAGCTAGGTCTTGCACTGGGGGTGCTGGGCTTGTTGTGGGAGTGCTGGGCTAGTGGTGGGTGTGCAGAGGGGATCTGGGTCTTGTTGTGGGGGTGTCGGGCTTGTCATGGGGGTACTGAGGGGTCTGGGCCTTGTCTTGGGAGGGCTGGGCCTTGTGTTGGGGGTGCAGAGGAGATCTGGGCCGTGTGTTTGTTGTGTTGGGCTTGTGGGAGTGCTGAGGGGATGATGGGCTTGTTTTGGGGGTGCTGGGCTTGTGGTGGGGGTGCTGAGGGGATCTGGGCTTGTTTTCGAGGTACTGGGCTTGTCATGCAGGGTGCTAGCCTTGTTTTGGGGGTGCAGAGGGGAGCTGGGCATTGTGTTGGAGGTGCTGGGCCTAGTTTTGGGGGATCTGGGTGTTGTGTTGGGGGTGCTAGGCTTGTTTTCGGGCTGCTCAGTGGAGCTGGGTGTTGTGTTGGGGGTGCTAGTCTTGTCATGAGGGTACTGAAGGGGATCTGGGCGTTGTGTTTGGGGTGCTGGGCTTGTCGTGGGGGTGCTGAGGGGATCTGGGGCATTGTTTTGGAGGTGCTGGGCTTGTGGTGGGGGTGCTGAGGGGATCTGGCCATGTTTTTGAGGTGCGGGGCCTTTTTTTCCGTGGTGTAGAGGAGATGTGGGCATTGTGTTGGGGGTGCTGGGCTTGTGGTGGGGGTGCAGAGGGGATCTGGGCGTTGTGTTGGGGGTGCTCAGGAGATCGGGGCCTTGTATTGGGTGTAGTGAGGGGATCAGGGGCTTGTTTTTGAGGTGCTGGATGTGTTTTGGGAGTGCAGAGGGGATCAGGGCCTTGTGGTGGGGGTGCTGAGGGGATCTGGGCGTTGTGTTGGGGGTGCTGGGCTTGTGGTGGGGGTGCTGAGGAGAGCTAGGTCTTGCACTGAGGGTGCTGGGCTTGTTGTGGGAGTGCTGGGCCTTGTTTTGGGAGTGCAGATGGGATCAGGGCCTTGTTTTGGGGGTGCAGAGGGGATCTGGGCCGTGTGTTTGTTGTGTGGGGCGTGTGGGAGTGCTGAGGGGAACTGGGGCTTGTTTTTGGGGTGCTGGGCTTGTCGTGGACGTGCTGAGGGGATCTGGGCATTGTGGTGGAGGTGCTGGGCTTGTCATGGGGGTGCTGAGGGGAGCTGGGCATTGTGGTGGAGGTGCTGGGCCTTGCTTTGGGGGATCTGGGTGTTGTGTTGGGGGTGCTAGGCTTGTTTTCGGGCTGCTCAGTGGAGTTGGGTGTTGTGTTGGGGGTGCTAGTCTTGTCATGAGGGTACTGAAGGGGATCTGGGCGTTGTGTTGGGGGTGCTGGGCTTGTGGTGGGGGTGCTGAGGGGATCTGGGCGTTGTGTTGGGGGTGCTGGGCTTGTGGTGGGGGTGCTGAGGGGATCTGGGCATTGTTTTTGAGGTGCTGGACTTGTCATAGTGGTGCTGAGGGGATCTGGGCTTGTGTTAGGGGTGCTGGGCGTGTTGTGCCAGTGCGGAGGGGATCTGGGGCTTGTATTGGAGGTGTTGGGCCTGTTATGGGGGTGCAGAGGGGATCTGGGCTGTGTGGTTGTTGTGTTGGGCTTGTGGGAGTGCAGAGGGGATCTGGGCTTGTCATGGGGGTGCTGAGGGGATCTGGACCTTCTTGTGGGGGTGCTGAGGGAATATGGGGCTTGTTTTGAGGTGCTGGGCTTGTCATGCAGGCTGCTGGGCTTTTTGTGGAAGTGCAGAGGGGAGCTGGGCGTTGTGTTGGAGTTGCTGGGCTTGTGGTGGGGGTGCTGAGGGGATCTGGGCGTTGTGTTGGGGGTGCTCAGGAGATCGGGGCCTTGTATTGGGTGTAGTGAGGGGATCAGGGGCTTGTTTTTGAGGTGCTGGATGTGTTTTGGGAGTGCAGAGGGGATCAGGGCCTTGTGGTGAGGGTGCTGAGGGGATCTGGGCGTTGTGTTGGGGGTGCTGGGCTTGTGGTGGGGGTGCTGAGGGGAGCTAGGTCTTGCACTGGGGGTGCTGGGCTTGTTGTGGGAGTGCTGGGCTAGTGGTGGGTGTGCAGAGGGGATCTGGGTCTTGTTGTGGGGGTGTCGGGCTTGTCATGGGGGTACTGAGGGGTCTGGGCCTTGTCTTGGGAGGGCTGGGCCTTGTGTTGGGGGTGCAGAGGAGATCTGGGCCGTGTGTTTGTTGTGTTGGGCTTGTGGGAGTGCTGAGGGGATGATGGGCTTGTTTTGGGGGTGCTGGGCTTGTGGTGGGGGTGCTGAGGGGATCTGGGCTTGTTTTCGAGGTACTGGGCTTGTCATGCAGGGTGCTAGCCTTGTTTTGGGGGTGCAGAGGGGAGCTGGGCATTGTGTTGGAGGTGCTGGGCCTAGTTTTGGGGGATCTGGGTGTTGTGTTGGGGGTGCTAGGCTTGTTTTCGGGCTGCTCAGTGGAGCTGGGTGTTGTGTTGGGGGTGCTAGTCTTGTCATGAGGGTACTGAAGGGGATCTGGGCGTTGTGTTTGGGGTGCTGGGCTTGTGGTGGGGGTGCTGAGGGGATCTGGGCATTGTTTTTGAGGTGCTGGACTTGTCATAGTGGTGCTGAGGGGATCTGGGCTTGTGTTAGGGGTGCTGGGCGTGTTGTGCCAGTGCGGAGGGGATCTGGGGCTTGTATTGGAGGTGTTGGGCCTGTTATGGGGGTGCAGAGGGGATCTGGGCTGTGTGTTTGTTGTGTTGGGCTTGTGGGAGTGCAGAGGGGATCTGGGCTTGTCATGGGGGTGCTGAGGGGATCTGGACCTTCTTGTGGGGGTGCTGAGGGAATATGGGGCTTGTTTTGAGGTGCTGGGCTTGTCATGCAGGCTGCTGGGCTTTTTGTGGAAGTGCAGAGGGGAGCTGGGCGTTGTGTTGCAGTTGCTGTGCCTTGTTTTGGGGGTGCTGAGGGGATCTGGGCATTGTTTTTGAAGTGCTGGGCTTTGTTGTGGGGGTGCAGAGGGGATCTGGGCATTGTTTTTGAGGTGCTGGACTTGTCATAGTGGTGCTGAGGGGATCTGGGCTTGTGTTAGGGGTGCTGGGCGTGTTGTGCCAGTGCGGAGGGGATCTGGGGCTTGTATTGGAGGTGTTGGGCCTGTTATGGGGGTGCAGAGGGGATCTGGGCATTGTTTGTTGTTTTGGGCTTGTGGGAGTGCAGAGGGGATCTGGGCTTGTCATGGGGGTGCTGAGGGGATCTGGACCTTCTTGTGGGGGTGCTGAGGGAATATGGGGCTTGTTTTGAGGTGCTGGGCTTGTCATGCAGGCTGCTGGGCTTTTTGTGGAAGTGCAGAGGGGAGCTGGGCGTTGTGTTGGAGTTGCTGGGCCTTGTTTTGGGGGTGCTGAGGGGATGTGGGCCTTGTGTCGGGGGAGCTGGTCTTGTAATGGGTTTGCTGAGGGGATGTGGGCCTTGTTTTGGGGTTCTGAGGGGATCTGGGGCATTGTGTTGGGGGTGCAGGGCTTGTGGTAGGGGTGCTGAGGGGATCGGGGCATTGTGTTGGGGGTGCAGGGCTTGTGGTAGGGGTGCTGAGGGGATCTGGGCATTGCGTTGGGGGTGCTGGGCTTGGGGTAGGGGTGCTGAGGGGATCTGGGCATTGCGTTGGGGGTGCAGAGGGGATCTGGGCGTTGTGGTGGGGCTGCTGAGGGGATCTGGGGCATTGTTTTGGAGGTGCGGGGCTTGTAGTGGGGGTGCTGAGGGGATCTGGCCATGTTTTCGAGGTGCGGGGCCTTTTTTTCCATGGTGTAGAGGAGATCTGGGCATTGTGTTGGGGGTGCTGGGCTTGTGGTGGGGGTGCTGAGGGGATCTGGGCGTTGTGTTGGGGGTGCTGGGCTTGTGGTGGGGGTGCTGAGGAGAGCTAGGTCTTGCACTGAGGGTGCTGGGCTTGTTGTGGGAGTGCTGGGCCTTGTTTTGGGAGTGCAGATGGGATCAGGGCCTTGTTTTGGGGGTGCAGAGGGGATCTGGGCCGTGTGTTTGTTGTGTGGGGCGTGTGGGAGTGCTGAGGGGAACTGGGGCTTGTTTTTGGGGTGCTGGGTTTGTGATGCAGGGTGCTGAGGGGATCTGGGCCTTGTGTTGGGTGCGTTGGGCGTGTTGTGCGAGTGCGGAGGGGATCTGGGGCTTGTGTTGGGTGCGCTGGGCTTGTCGTGGACGTGCTGACGGGATCTGGGCATTGTGGTGGAGGTGCTGGGCTTGTCATGGGGGTGCTGAGGGGAGCTGGGCATTGTGGTGGAGGTGCTGGGCCTTGTGTCGGGGGATCTGGGTGTTGTGTTGGGGGTGCTAGGCTTGTGGTGGGGGTGCTGAGGGGATCTGGGCGTTGTGTTGGGGGTGCTGAGGGGATCTGGGGCTTGTTTTCGAGGTGCTGGGCTTGTCATAGTGGTGCTGGGGGGATCTGGGCTTGTGTTAGGGGTGCTGGGCGTGTTGTGCGAGTGCGGAGGGGATCTGGGGCTTGTATTGGAGGTGTTGGGCCTGTTATGGGTGTGCAGAGGGGATCTGGGCTGTGTGTTTGTTGTGTTGAGCTTGTGGGAGTGTTGAGGGGATCTGGGCTTGTTTTCGAGGTGCTGGGCTTGTCATGCAGGGTGCTAGCCTTGTTTTGGGGGTGCAGAGGGGAGCTGGGCATTGTGTTGGAGGTGCTGGGCCTTGTGTCGGGGGATCTGGGTGTTGTGTTGGGGGTGCTAGGCTTGTTTTCGGGCTGCTCAGTGGAGCTGGGTGTTGTGTTGGGGGTGCTAGTCTTGTCATGAGGGTACTGAAGGGGATCTGGGCGTTGTGTTGGGGGTGCTGGGCTTGTGGTGGGGGTGCTGAGGGGATCTGGGCGTTGTGGTGGGGGTGCTGGGCTTGTGGTGGGGGTGCTGAGGGGATCTGGGCATTGTTTTTGAAGTGCTGGGCTTTGTTTTGGGGGTGCAGAGGGGATCTGGGCATTGTTTTTGAGGTGCTGGACTTGTCATAGTGGTGCTGAGGGGATCTGGGCCTTGTGTTGGGGGTGCTGGGCGTGTTGTGCGAGTGCGGAGGGGATCTGGGGCTTGTATTGGAGGTGTTGGGCCTGTTATGGGGGTGCAGAGGGGATCTGGGCTGTGTGTTTGTTGTGTTGGGCTTGTGGGAGTGCAGAGGGGATCTGGGCTTGTCATGGGGGTGCTGAGGGGATCTGGACCTTCTTGTGGGGGTGCTGAGGGAATATGGGGCTTGTTTTGAGGTGCTGGGCTTGTCATGCAGGCTGCTGGGCTTTTTGTGGAAGTGCAGAGGGGAGCTGGGCGTTGTGTTGGAGTTGCTGGGCTTGTGGTGGGGGTGCTGAGGGGATCTGGGCGTTGTGTTGGGGGTGCTCAGGAGATCGGGGCCTTGTATTGGGTGTAGTGAGGGGATCAGGGGCTTGTTTTCGAGGTGCTGGATGTGTTTTGGGAGTGCAGAGGGGATCAGGGCCTTGTGGTGAGGGTGCTGAGGGGATCTGGGCGTTGTGTTGGGGGTGCTGGGCTTGTGGTGGGGGTGCTGAGGGGAGCTAGGTCTTGCACTGGGGGTGCTGGGCTTGTTGTGGGAGTGCTGGGCTAGTGGTGGGTGTGCAGAGGGGATCTGGGTCTTGTTGTGGGGGTGTCGGGCTTGTCATGGGGGTACTGAGGGGTCTGGGCCTTGTCTTGGGAGGGCTGGGCCTTGTGTTGGGGGTGCAGAGGAGATCTGGGCCGTGTGTTTGTTGTGTTGGGCTTGTGGGAGTGCTGAGGGGATGATGGGCTTGTTTTGGGGGTGCTGGGCTTGTGGTGGGGGTGCTGAGGGGATCTGGGCTTGTTTTCGAGGTACTGGGCTTGTCATGCAGGGTGCTAGCCTTGTTTTGGGGGTGCAGAGGGGAGCTGGGCATTGTGTTGGAGGTGCTGGGCCTAGTTTTGGGGGATCTGGGTGTTGTGTTGGGGGTGCTAGGCTTGTTTTCGGGCTGCTCAGTGGAGCTGGGTGTTGTGTTGGGGGTGCTAGTCTTGTCATGAGGGTACTGAAGGGGATCTGGGCGTTGTGTTTGGGGTGCTGGGCTTGTCGTGGGGGTGCTGAGGGGATCTGGGGCATTGTTTTGGAGGTGCTGGGCTTGTGGTGGGGGTGCTGAGGGGATCTGGCCATGTTTTTGAGGTGCGGGGCCTTTTTTTCCGTGGTGTAGAGGAGATGTGGGCATTGTGTTGGGGGTGCTGGGCTTGTGGTGGGGGTGCTGAGGGGATCTGGGCGTTGTGTTGGGGGTGCTCAGGAGATCGGGGCCTTGTATTGGGGGTACTGAGGGGATCAGGGGCTTGTTTTTGAGGTGCTGGATGTGTTTTGGGAGTGCAGAGGGGATCAGGGCCTTGTGGTGGGGGTGCTGAGGGGATCTGGGCGTTGTGTTGGGGGTGCTGGGCTTGTGGTGGGGGTGCTGAGGAGAGCTAGGTCTTGCACTGAGGGTGCTGGGCTTGTTGTGGGAGTGCTGGGCCTTGTTTTGGGAGTGCAGATGGGATCAGGGCCTTGTTTTGGGGGTGCAGAGGGGATCTGGGCCGTGTGTTTGTTGTGTGGGGCGTGTGGGAGTGCTGAGGGGAACTGGGGCTTGTTTTTGGGGTGCTGGGCTTGTCGTGGACGTGCTGAGGGGATCTGGGCATTGTGGTGGAGGTGCTGGGCTTGTCATGGGGGTGCTGAGGGGAGCTGGGCATTGTGGTGGAGGTGCTGGGCCTTGCTTTGGGGGATCTGGGTGTTGTGTTGGGGGTGCTAGGCTTGTTTTCGGGCTGCTCAGTGGAGTTGGGTGTTGTGTTGGGGGTGCTACTCTTGTCATGAGGGTACTGAAGGGGATCTGGGCGTTGTGTTGGGGGTGCTGGGCTTGTGGTGGGGGTGCTGAGGGGATCTGGGCGTTGTGTTGGGGGTGCTGGGCTTGTG
Source organism: Struthio camelus (assembly GCF_040807025.1). Taxonomy (NCBI): domain Eukaryota; kingdom Metazoa; phylum Chordata; class Aves; order Struthioniformes; family Struthionidae; genus Struthio; species Struthio camelus. The sequence continues at coordinate 7,728,894 of NC_090944.1, read as the reverse complement.
GTGGGGGTGCTGAGGGGATCTGGGCATTGTTTTTGAGGTGCTGGACTTGTCATAGTGGTGCTGAGGGGATCTGGGCTTGTGTTAGGGGTGCTGGGCGTGTTGTGCCAGTGCGGAGGGGATCTGGGGCTTGTATTGGAGGTGTTGGGCCTGTTATGGGGGTGCAGAGGGGATCTGGGCTGTGTGTTTGTTGTGTTGGGCTTGTGGGAGTGCAGAGGGGATCTGGGCTTGTCATGGGGGTGCTGAGGGGATCTGGACCTTCTTGTGGGGGTGCTGAGGGAATATGGGGCTTGTTTTGAGGTGCTGGGCTTGTCATGCAGGCTGCTGGGCTTTTTGTGGAAGTGCAGAGGGGAGCTGGGCGTTGTGTTGGAGTTGCTGGGCTTGTGGTGGGGGTGCTGAGGGGATCTGGGCGTTGTGTTGGGGGTGCTCAGGAGATCGGGGCCTTGTATTGGGTGTAGTGAGGGGATCAGGGGCTTGTTTTCGAGGTGCTGGATGTGTTTTGGGAGTGCAGAGGGGATCAGGGCCTTGTGGTGAGGGTGCTGAGGGGATCTGGGCGTTGTGTTGGGGGTGCTGGGCTTGTGGTGGGGGTGCTGAGGGGAGCTAGGTCTTGCACTGGGGGTGCTGGGCTTGTTGTGGGAGTGCTGGGCTAGTGGTGGGTGTGCAGAGGGGATCTGGGTCTTGTTGTGGGGGTGTCGGGCTTGTCATGGGGGTACTGAGGGGTCTGGGCCTTGTCTTGGGAGGGCTGGGCCTTGTGTTGGGGGTGCAGAGGAGATCTGGGCCGTGTGTTTGTTGTGTTGGGCTTGTGGGAGTGCTGAGGGGATGATGGGCTTGTTTTGGGGGTGCTGGGCTTGTGGTGGGGGTGCTGAGGGGATCTGGGCTTGTTTTCGAGGTACTGGGCTTGTCATGCAGGGTGCTAGCCTTGTTTTGGGGGTGCAGAGGGGAGCTGGGCATTGTGTTGGAGGTGCTGGGCCTAGTTTTGGGGGATCTGGGTGTTGTGTTGGGGGTGCTAGGCTTGTTTTCGGGCTGCTCAGTGGAGCTGGGTGTTGTGTTGGGGGTGCTAGTCTTGTCATGAGGGTACTGAAGGGGATCTGGGCGTTGTGTTTGGGGTGCTGGGCTTGTCGTGGGGGTGCTGAGGGGATCTGGGGCATTGTTTTGGAGGTGCTGGGCTTGTGGTGGGGGTGCTGAGGGGATCTGGCCATGTTTTTGAGGTGCGGGGCCTTTTTTTCCGTGGTGTAGAGGAGATGTGGGCATTGTGTTGGGGGTGCTGGGCTTGTGGTGGGGGTGCTGAGGGGATCTGGGCGTTGTGTTGGGGGTGCTCAGGAGATCGGGGCCTTGTATTGGGTGTAGTGAGGGGATCAGGGGCTTGTTTTTGAGGTGCTGGATGTGTTTTGGGAGTGCAGAGGGGATCAGGGCCTTGTGGTGGGGGTGCTGAGGGGATCTGGGCGTTGTGTTGGGGGTGCTGGGCTTGTGGTGGGGGTGCTGAGGAGAGCTAGGTCTTGCACTGAGGGTGCTGGGCTTGTTGTGGGAGTGCTGGGCCTTGTTTTGGGAGTGCAGATGGGATCAGGGCCTTGTTTTGGGGGTGCAGAGGGGATCTGGGCCGTGTGTTTGTTGTGTGGGGCGTGTGGGAGTGCTGAGGGGAACTGGGGCTTGTTTTTGGGGTGCTGGGCTTGTCGTGGACGTGCTGAGGGGATCTGGGCATTGTGGTGGAGGTGCTGGGCTTGTCATGGGGGTGCTGAGGGGAGCTGGGCATTGTGGTGGAGGTGCTGGGCCTTGCTTTGGGGGATCTGGGTGTTGTGTTGGGGGTGCTAGGCTTGTTTTCGGGCTGCTCAGTGGAGTTGGGTGTTGTGTTGGGGGTGCTACTCTTGTCATGAGGGTACTGAAGGGGATCTGGGCGTTGTGTTGGGGGTGCTGGGCTTGTGGTGGGGGTGCTGAGGGGATCTGGGCGTTGTGTTGGGGGTGCTGGGCTTGTGGTGGGGGTGCTGAGGGGATCTGGGCATTGTTTTTGAGGTGCTGGACTTGTCATAGTGGTGCTGAGGGGATCTGGGCTTGTGTTAGGGGTGCTGGGCGTGTTGTGCCAGTGCGGAGGGGATCTGGGGCTTGTATTGGAGGTGTTGGGCCTTTTATGGGGGTGCAGAGGGGATCTGGGCTGTGTGTTTGTTGTGTTGGGCTTGTGGGAGTGCAGAGGGGATCTGGGCTTGTCATGGGGGTGCTGAGGGGATCTGGACCTTCTTGTGGGGGTGCTGAGGGAATATGGGGCTTGTTTTGAGGTGCTGGGCTTGTCATGCAGGCTGCTGGGCTTTTTGTGGAAGTGCAGAGGGGAGCTGGGCGTTGTGTTGGAGTTGCTGGGCTTGTGGTGGGGGTGCTGAGGGGATCTGGGCGTTGTGTTGGGGGTGCTCAGGAGATCGGGGCCTTGTATTGGGTGTAGTGAGGGGATCAGGGGCTTGTTTTCGAGGTGCTGGATGTGTTTTGGGAGTGCAGAGGGGATCAGGGCCTTGTGGTGAGGGTGCTGAGGGGATCTGGGCGTTGTGTTGGGGGTGCTGGGCTTGTGGTGGGGGTGCTGAGGGGAGCTAGGTCTTGCACTGGGGGTGCTGGGCTTGTTGTGGGAGTGCTGGGCTAGTGGTGGGTGTGCAGAGGGGATCTGGGTCTTGTTGTGGGGGTGTCGGGCTTGTCATGGGGGTACTGAGGGGTCTGGGCCTTGTCTTGGGAGGGCTGGGCCTTGTGTTGGGGGTGCAGAGGAGATCTGGGCCGTGTGTTTGTTGTGTTGGGCTTGTGGGAGTGCTGAGGGGATGATGGGCTTGTTTTGGGGGTGCTGGGCTTGTGGTGGGGGTGCTGAGGGGATCTGGGCTTGTTTTCGAGGTACTGGGCTTGTCATGCAGGGTGCTAGCCTTGTTTTGGGGGTGCAGAGGGGAGCTGGGCATTGTGTTGGAGGTGCTGGGCCTAGTTTTGGGGGATCTGGGTGTTGTGTTGGGGGTGCTAGGCTTGTTTTCGGGCTGCTCAGTGGAGCTGGGTGTTGTGTTGGGGGTGCTAGTCTTGTCATGAGGGTACTGAAGGGGATCTGGGCGTTGTGTTTGGGGTGCTGGGCTTGTGGTGGGGGTGCTGAGGGGATCTGGGCATTGTTTTTGAGGTGCTGGACTTGTCATAGTGGTGCTGAGGGGATCTGGGCTTGTGTTAGGGGTGCTGGGCGTGTTGTGCCAGTGCGGAGGGGATCTGGGGCTTGTATTGGAGGTGTTGGGCCTGTTATGGGGGTGCAGAGGGGATCTGGGCTGTGTGGTTGTTGTGTTGGGCTTGTGGGAGTGCAGAGGGGATCTGGGCTTGTCATGGGGGTGCTGAGGGGATCTGGACCGTCTTGTGGGGGTGCTGAGGGAATATGGGGCTTGTTTTGAGGTGCTGGGCTTGTCATGCAGGCTGCTGGGCTTTTTGTGGAAGTGCAGAGGGGAGCTGGGCGTTGTGTTGCAGTTGCTGTGCCTTGTTTTGGGGGTGCTGAGGGGATCTGGGCATTGTTTTTGAAGTGCTGGGCTTTGTTGTGGGGGTGCAGAGGGGATCTGGGCATTGTTTTTGAGGTGCTGGACTTGTCATAGTGGTGCTGAGGGGATCTGGGCTTGTGTTAGGGGTGCTGGGCGTGTTGTGCGAGTGCGGAGGGGATCTGGGGCTTGTATTGGAGGTGTTGGGCCTGTTATGGGGGTGCAGAGGGGATCTGGGCATTGTTTGTTGTTTTGGGCTTGTGGGAGTGCAGAGGGGATCTGGGCTTGTCATGGGGGTGCTGAGGGGATCTGGACCTTCTTGTGGGGGTGCTGAGGGAATATGGGGCTTGTTTTGAGGTGCTGGGCTTGTCATGCAGGCTGCTGGGCTTTTTGTGGAAGTGCAGAGGGGAGCTGGGCGTTGTGTTGGAGTTGCTGGGCCTTGTTTTGGGGGTGCTGAGGGGATGTGGGCCTTGTGTCGGGGGAGCTGGTCTTGTAATGGGTTTGCTGAGGGGATGTGGGCCTTGTTTTGGGGTTCTGAGGGGATCTGGGGCATTGTGTTGGGGGTGCAGGGCTTGTGGTAGGGGTGCTGAGGGGATCTGGGCATTGCGTTGGGGGTGCTGGGCTTGGGGTAGGGGTGCTGAGGGGATCTGGGCATTGCGTTGGGCGTGCAGAGGGGATCTGGGCGTTGTGGTGGGGCTGCTGAGGGGATCTGGGGCATTGTTTTGGAGGTGCAGGGCTTGTAGTGGGGGTGCTGAGGGGATCTGGCCATGTTTTCGAGGTGCGGGGCCTTTTTTTCCGTGGTGTAGAGGAGATGTGGGCATTGTGTTGGGGGTGCTGGGCTTGTGGTGGGGGTGCTGAGGGGATCTGGGCGTTGTGTTGGGGGTGCTGGGCTTGTGGTGGGGGTGCTGAGGGGATCTGGGCGTTGTGTTTGGGGTGCTGGGCTTTGTTGTGGGGGTGCCGAGGGGATCTGGGCATTGTTTTTGAGGTGCTGGACTTGTCATAGTGGTGCTGAGGGGATCTGGGCTTGTGTTAGGGGTGCTGGGCGTGTTGTGCCAGTGCGGAGGGGATCTGGGGCTTGTATTGGAGGTGTTGGGCCTGTTATGGGGGTGCAGAGGGGATCTGGGCATTGTTTGTTGTTTTGGGCTTGTGGGAGTGCAGAGGGCATCTGGGCTTGTCATGGGGGTGCTGAGGGGATCTGGACCTTCTTGTGGGGGTGCTGAGGGAATATGGGGCTTGTTTTGAGGTGCTGGGCTTGTCATGCAGGCTGCTGGGCTTTTTGTGGAAGTGCAGAGGGGAGCTGGGCGTTGTGTTGGAGTTGCTGGGCCTTGTTTTGGGGGTGCTGAGGGGATGTGGGCCTTGTGTCGGGGGAGCTGGTCTTGTAATGGGTTTGCTGAGGGGATGTGGGCCTTGTTTTGGGGTTCTGAGGGGATCTGGGGCATTGTGTTGGGGGTGCAGGGCTTGTGGTAGGGGTGCTGAGGGGATCTGGGCATTGCGTTGGGGGTGCTGGGCTTGGGGTAGGGGTGCTGAGGGGATCTGGGCATTGCGTTGGGGGTGCAGAGGGGATCTGGGCGTTGTGGTGGGGCTGCTGAGGGGATCTGGGGCATTGTTTTGGAGGTGCGGGGCTTGTAGTGGGGGTGCTGAGGGGATCTGGCCATGTTTTCGAGGTGCGGGGCCTTTTTTTCCATGGTGTAGAGGAGATCTGGGCATTGTGTTGGGGGTGCTGGGCTTGTGGTGGGGGTGCTGAGGGGATCTGGGCGTTGTGTTGGGGGTGCTGGGCTTGTGGTGGGGGTGCTGAGGAGAGCTAGGTCTTGCACTGAGGGTGCTGGGCTTGTTGTGGGAGTGCTGGGCCTTGTTTTGGGAGTGCAGATGGGATCAGGGCCTTGTTTTGGGGGTGCAGAGGGGATCTGGGCCGTGTGTTTGTTGTGTGGGGCGTGTGGGAGTGCTGAGGGGAACTGGGGCTTGTTTTTGGGGTGCTGGGTTTGTGATGCAGGGTGCTGAGGGGATCTGGGCCTTGTGTTGGGTGCGTTGGGCGTGTTGTGCGAGTGCGGAGGGGATCTGGGGCTTGTGTTGGGTGCGCTGGGCTTGTCGTGGACGTGCTGACGGGATCTGGGCATTGTGGTGGAGGTGCTGGGCTTGTCATGGGGGTGCTGAGGGGAGCTGGGCATTGTGGTGGAGGTGCTGGGCCTTGTGTCGGGGGATCTGGGTGTTGTGTTGGGGGTGCTGGGCTTGTGGTGGGGGTGCTGAGGGGATCTGGGCGTTGTGTTGGGGGTGCTGAGGGGATCTGGGGCTTGTTTTCGAGGTGCTGGGCTTGTCATAGTGGTGCTGGGGGGATCTGGGCTTGTGTTAGGGGTGCTGGGCGTGTTGTGCGAGTGCGGAGGGGATCTGGGGCTTGTATTGGAGGTGTTGGGCCTGTTATGGGTGTGCAGAGGGGATCTGGGCTGTGTGTTTGTTGTGTTGAGCTTGTGGGAGTGTTGAGGGGATCTGGGCTTGTTTTCGAGGTGCTGGGCTTGTCATGCAGGGTGCTAGCCTTGTTTTGGGGGTGCAGAGGGGAGCTGGGCATTGTGTTGGAGGTGCTGGGCCTTGTGTCGGGGGATCTGGGTGTTGTGTTGGGGGTGCTAGGCTTGTTTTCGGGCTGCTCAGTGGAGCTGGGTGTTGTGTTGGGGGTGCTAGTCTTGTCATGAGGGTACTGAAGGGGATCTGGGCGTTGTGTTGGGGGTGCTGGGCTTGTGGTGGGGGTGCTGAGGGGATCTGGGCGTTGTGGTGGGGGTGCTGGGCTTGTGGTGGGGGTGCTGAGGGGATCTGGGCATTGTTTTTGAAGTGCTGGGCTTTGTTTTGGGGGTGCAGAGGGGATCTGGGCATTGTTTTTGAGGTGCTGGACTTGTCATAGTGGTGCTGAGGGGATCTGGGCCTTGTGTTGGGGGTGCTGGGCGTGTTGTGCGAGTGCGGAGGGGATCTGGGGCTTGTATTGGAGGTGTTGGGCCTGTTATGGGGGTGCAGAGGGGATCTGGGCTGTGTGTTTGTTGTGTTGGGCTTGTGGGAGTGCAGAGGGGATCTGGGCTTGTCATGGGGGTGCTGAGGGGATCTGGACCTTCTTGTGGGGGTGCTGAGGGAATATGGGGCTTGTTTTGAGGTGCTGGGCTTGTCATGCAGGCTGCTGGGCTTTTTGTGGAAGTGCAGAGGGGAGCTGGGCGTTGTGTTGGAGTTGCTGGGCTTGTGGTGGGGGTGCTGAGGGGATCTGGGCGTTGTGTTGGGGGTGCTCAGGAGATCGGGGCCTTGTATTGGGTGTAGTGAGGGGATCAGGGGCTTGTTTTCGAGGTGCTGGATGTGTTTTGGGAGTGCAGAGGGGATCAGGGCCTTGTGGTGAGGGTGCTGAGGGGATCTGGGCGTTGTGTTGGGGGTGCTGGGCTTGTGGTGGGGGTGCTGAGGGGAGCTAGGTCTTGCACTGGGGGTGCTGGGCTTGTTGTGGGAGTGCTGGGCTAGTGGTGGGTGTGCAGAGGGGATCTGGGTCTTGTTGTGGGGGTGTCGGGCTTGTCATGGGGGTACTGAGGGGTCTGGGCCTTGTCTTGGGAGGGCTGGGCCTTGTGTTGGGGGTGCAGAGGAGATCTGGGCCGTGTGTTTGTTGTGTTGGGCTTGTGGGAGTGCTGAGGGGATGATGGGCTTGTTTTGGGGGTGCTGGGCTTGTGGTGGGGGTGCTGAGGGGATCTGGGCTTGTTTTCGAGGTGCTGGGCTTGTCATGCAGGGTGCTAGCCTTGTTTTGGGGGTGCAGAGGGGAGCTGGGCATTGTGTTGGAGGTGCTGGGCCTAGTTTTGGGGGATCTGGGTGTTGTGTTGGGGGTGCTAGGCTTGTTTTCGGGCTGCTCAGTGGAGCTGGGTGTTGTGTTGGGGGTGCTGGGCTTGTGTTGGGGGTGCTGAGGGGATCTGGGCGTTGTGTTTGGGGTGCTGGGCTTTGTTGTGGGGGTGCAGAGGGGATCTGGGCATTGTTTTTGAGGTGCTGGACTTGTCATAGTGGTGCTGAGGGGATCTGGGCTTGTGTTAGGGGTGCTGGGCGTGTTGTGCCAGTGCGGAGGGGATCTGGGGCTTGTATTGGAGGTGTTGGGCCTGTTATGGGGGTGCAGAGGGGATCTGGGCATTGTTTGTTGTTTTGGGCTTGTGGGAGTGCAGAGGGGATCTGGGCTTGTCATGGGGGTGCTGAGGGGATCTGGACCTTCTTGTGGGGGTGCTGAGGGAATATGGGGCTTGTTTTGAGGTGCTGGGCTTGTCATGCAGGCTGCTGGGCTTTTTCTGGAAGTGCAGAGGGGAGCTGGGCGTTGTGTTGCAGTTGCTGTGCCTTGTTTTGGGGGTGCTGAGGGGATGTGGGCCTTGTGTCGGGGGAGCTGGTCTTGTAATGGGTTTGCTGAGGGGATGTGGGCCTTGTTTTGGGGTTCTGAGGGGATCTGGGGCATTGTGTTGGGGGTGCAGGGCTTGTGGTAGGGGTGCTGAGGGGATCTGGGCATTGCGTTGGGGGTGCTGGGCTTGGGGTAGGGGTGCTGAGGGGATCTGGGCATTGCGTTGGGCGTGCAGAGGGGATCTGGGCGTTGTGGTGGGGCTGCTGAGGGGATCTGGGGCATTGTTTTGGAGGTGCAGGGCTTGTAGTGGGGGTGCTGAGGGGATCTGGCCATGTTTTCGAGGTGCGGGGCCTTTTTTTCCGTGGTGTAGAGGAGATGTGGGCATTGTGTTGGGGGTGCTGGGCTTGTGGTGGGGGTGCTGAGGGGATCTGGGCGTTGTGTTGGGGGTGCTGGGCTTGTGGTGGGGGTGCTGAGGGGATCTGGGCGTTGTGTTTGGGGTGCTGGGCTTTGTTGTGGGGGTGCCGAGGGGATCTGGGCATTGTTTTTGAGGTGCTGGACTTGTCATAGTGGTGCTGAGGGGATCTGGGCTTGTGTTAGGGGTGCTGGGCGTGTTGTGCGAGTGCGGAGGGGATCTGGGGCTTGTATTGGAGGTGTTGGGCCTGTTATGGGGGTGCAGAGGGGATCTGGGCATTGTTTGTTGTTTTGGGCTTGTGGGAGTGCAGAGGGGATCTGGGCTTGTCATGGGGGTGCTGAGGGGATCTGGACCGTCTTGTGGGGGTGCTGAGGGAATATGGGGCTTGTTTTGAGGTGCTGGGCTTGTCATGCAGGCTGCTGGGCTTTTTGTGGAAGTGCAGAGGGGAGCTGGGCGTTGTGTTGGAGTTGCTGGGCCTTGTTTTGGGGGTGCTGAGGGGATGTGGGCCTTGTGTCGGGGGAGCTGGTCTTGTAATGGGTTTGCTGAGGGGATGTGGGCCTTGTTTTGGGGTTCTGAGGGGATCTGGGGCATTGTGTTGGGGGTGCAGGGCTTGTGGTAGGGGTGCTGAGGGGATCTGGGCATTGCGTTGGGGGTGCTGGGCTTGGGGTAGGGGTGCTGAGGGGATCTGGGCATTGCGTTGGGGGTGCAGAGGGGATCTGGGCGTTGTGGTGGGGGTGCTCAGGAGATCGGGGCCTTGTATTGGGTGTAGTGAGGGGATCAGGGGCTTGTTTTCGAGGTGCTGGATGTGTTTTGGGAGTGCAGAGGGGATCAGGGCCTTGTGGTGAGGGTGCTGAGGGGATCTGGGCGTTGTGTTGGGGGTGCTGGGCTTGTGGTGGGGGTGCTGAGGGGATCTGGGCATTGCGTTGGGGGTGCTGGGCTTGGGGTAGGGGTGCTGAGGGGATCTGGGCATTGCGTTGGGGGTGCAGAGGGGATCTGGGCGTTGTGGTGGGGGTGCTCAGGAGATCGGGGCCTTGTATTGGGTGTAGTGAGGGGATCAGGGGCTTTGTCTGGGGGTGCTGAGGGGAGCTGGGCATTGTGGTGGAGGTGCTGGGCCTTGTGTCGGGGGATCTGGGTGTTGTGTTGGGGGTGCTGGGCTTGTGGTGGGGGTGCTGAGGGGATCTGGGCGTTGTGTTGGGGGTGCTGAGGGGATCTGGGGCTTGTTTTCGAGGTGCTGGGCCTGTCATAGTGGTGCTGGGGGGATCTGGGCTTGTGTTAGGGGTGCTGGGCGTGTTGTGCGAGTGCGGAGGGGATCTGGGGCTTGTATTGGAGGTGTTGGGCCTGTTATGGGGGTGCAGAGGGGATCTGGGCTGTGTGTTTGTTGTGTTGAGCTTGTGGGAGTGTTGAGGGGATCTGGGCTTGTTTTCGAGGTGCTGGGCTTGTCATGCAGGGTGCTAGCCTTGTTTTGGGGGTGCAGAGGGGAGCTGGGCATTGTGGTGGAGGTGCTGGGCCTTGTGTCGGGGGATCTGGGTGTTGTGTTGGGGGTGCTAGGCTTGTTTTCGGGCTGCTCAGTGGAGCTGGGTGTTGTGTTGGGGGTGCTAGTCTTGTCATGAGGGTACTGAAGGGGATCTGGGCGTTGTGTTGGGGGTGCTGGGCTTGTGGTGGGGGTGCTGAGGGGATCTGGGCGTTGTGTTGGGGGTGCTGGGCTTGTGGTGGGGGTGCTGAGGGGATCTGGGCATTGTTTTTGAGGTGCTGGACTTGTCATAGTGGTGCTGAGGGGATCTGGGCTTGTGTTAGGGGTGCTGGGCGTGTTGTGCCAGTGCGGAGGGGATCTGGGGCTTGTATTGGAGGTGTTGGGCCTGTTATGGGGGTGCAGAGGGGATCTGGGCTGTGTGGTTGTTGTGTTGGGCTTGTGGGAGTGCAGAGGGGATCTGGGCTTGTCATGGGGGTGCTGAGGGGATCTGGACCTTCTTGTGGGGGTGCTGAGGGAATATGGGGCTTGTTTTGAGGTGCTGGGCTTGTCATGCAGGCTGCTGGGCTTTTTGTGGAAGTGCAGAGGGGAGCTGGGCGTTGTGTTGGAGTTGCTGGGCCTTGTAATGGGTTTGCTGAGGGGATGTGGGCCTTGTTTTGGGGTTGCTGAGGGGATCGGGTCATTGTGTTGGGGGTGCTGGGCTTGTGGTGGGGGTGCTGAGGGGATCCGAGCGTTGTGTTGGGGGTGCTGCGCGTTGTTTTTGGAGTGCTGGGCTTGTGGTGGGGATGCTGAGGTGATTTAGGCTGTGTTTTTGGTGTGTTGGGCGTGTGGGAGTGCCTAGGGGATCTGGGGTATGTGTCGGTGGTGCTGACGGGATCTGGGCCTTTTTGTGGGGGTCCTGAGGGAATATGGGGCTTGTTTTCGAGGTGCTGGGCTTGTTTTGCAGGGGATCTGGGCTTTTTGTGGGGGTGCAGACGGGATGTGGGCCTTGTGTCGGGGGAGCTGGTCTTGTAATGGGTTTGCTGAGGGGATCTGGGCCTTGTTTTGGGGTTGCTGAGGGGATCTGGGCATTGTGTTGGGGGTGCAGGGCTTGTGGTAGGGGTGCTGAGGGGATCAGGGCGTTGTTTTGGAGGTGCAGGGCTTGTAGTGGGGGTGCTGAGGGGATCTGGGCCTTGTTTTCGAGGTGCTCGGCCTTTTTTCCGTGGTGCAGAGGAAATCTGGGCATTGTGTTGGGGGTGCTGGGCTTGTGGTGGGGGTGCTGAGGGGATCTGGGCTGTGTGTTTGTTGTGTTGGGCTTGTGGGAGTACTGAGTGGATCTGGGGCTTGTATTGGAGATGCTGGGCTTGACCTGGGGGTTGTAGAGGGGATCTGTGCCTTGTCTTGGAAAATCTGCGCGTTGGGTTTGGGGGTGCTGGGCTTACTGGGGTGCTGAGGGGATCTGGGCGTTGTTGTGGGGGTGTTGGGCTTTGTTTTGGGGTTTCCGAGCGGATCTGTGCCTTGTGTTGGGGGTGCTGGGCTTGTCGTGGGGGTGCTGGGGGGATCTGGGCCTTGTATTTGGGGTGCTGGGTATGACCTGGGGTTTGTAGAGGGGATCTGGGCCTTGTTCCGGGGAGATCTGGGCGGTGTGTTGCGGGTGCTGAGGGGTTCTGGGCGTTGTTTTCGGGGTGCTGGGCTTATCGGCGTCCTGAGGGGATCTGCGCATTGTTTTGGGAGTGCAGAGACTGTGTCGCTGGCTCCTTGAAAGCCTCAGCTGCAGCCTCTTGTATGGGGCTACTCACCCCCCGGCAGGCAGCCCGCACGCCCTCCACCACTGCGCATGCCATGGCTCATGCAGCTTCCCGATTGTTCCTGTCTCCGCCTCTGGAGGCCTCCGCAGATGCTTGGAGCTGCAGCTCACCTGGGTCACAACAAGGCACGATGCATGTGGCCGCTCCTCTTGCCCACAGCCCCTTGGCAGCACACGCAGCGACACAGTCACAGCTCTGCCTTCCCCTCTGAGTGGCATGCCACCACACCTCTGCCTCAGCACTCCTGCCTAGCTGAGAGCCACCAGAGCCACCAGAGCCACTGCCAGGGGCTGCTGTTGGCCAGGCAAGAGCCAGCACTACCTGGGCATCTTCCATAGGCAGCATGGGGGCACTCGCATGCTGCCCAATGTCTCTTTGCTCCACCTGGGAGGCAGAAAGCAGGTGACAACCCTCCCTCAGGGCTCCCTTTTGCCCCTGAGCAGGCACCCCTGCGCCAGGCAGGCCCCAAAGGCACCCAGCCTTGCCGCACAGAGGGGCCCTGCAGACACACCTGCACCGGGCGCCTGGGCTGTGTCTCAGCACCAGGCAGCCTTTCGGGCAGCTCTGCGGCAGCCTTTCCATTTACCCTGGCCCTCCCTAAGCCATTGCCTGCTCTTCAGCACTCCCAACACCCATCCCCTCCTTGGCCTCTGCACCTCAGCCACGCCATGAGCACCTCTCTGCCTCTGGGCTCCATCCTGCCCTCAGTCTCCCCAGGGCCACGCCGCAGCTGCAAGGCCCACAGGCACACATTCAGGGAGCCCCCCGCATCACGGTCTCTCGCACAGCCTGATGCCCTGCAGCCAAGGCCTCTGCCTACCCTTCCTCCTGCCTTCTGCACACTCCTCCTCCGCTTCCTTGTGCGCCACAGAGGCTGCTGCAAGAAGAGGCACACACAGAGTGAGCGAGGGCAGCTCCTCTGCCAAGCCTTGCCTGCGCCAGAGGCACGTGGGTACCGGCAGCGGCGGCGATTTCTTGCTGCGACCAGCTGCACAGTGCCGCACTCACTCTTGCATGCGGTTGCTCACCTCCAGCCTCCTCCTTCCTCTCTCTCTGCCTCATTGTCCTCGGCAGAGCTCTCGCACTAGTGCAGCACGAGTGTGCTGCTGGCTCTTTTGCATGAGCAGCAGCCCCTTGCTTCTTCTCAGGCCAGCCCTTGCTCTCCACCTCTTGCCGCCTCTGCGCCTGCTCCGTCCCCCACTTGCCTCTCACCTGCCCTTCTGCAGCAGCCCAAGATGATGCCTTCGAGCCTCCGATGCGCCAGCAGCGCCCCACCAGCAATCTCGCAGGCCCTGTCCCGTTGGGCACCTGAGGGCCGAGGCAGCTTGCACCTCATGCCCAGTTTGCCCTCTGGGCCTCTGGAGGCTTCTGCACGATGCACTAGCGATGTCTCACGTGCGCCGGCCACTCTTTGTGTGCAACTTTTGGGAGGCAGTCCAGCAGCTCATGGCCTTCATCGCTCACCAGCACCGCCTGGTTGTCAGCACAACGGAGCCGGCTCTGCCTGTGCAGTGCAGATGTTGCTGTTGCCCTCTTCTCAGCACCCCCCCACCACAATCCTTTCTTGGCCTCGGCAGCTCAGCACGGCCATGCCCACCTCTCTGCCTCTGGGCTGCATCCTGCTCTGCCCCGGCCTGCGCCTCCCCCTGCTCCTGGGGCATCTGCCCAGGCCACAGGCACACACTAGTGCCCTCCCCATTCCAGCACCTGCCGCAGGGGCAGACCTCTGCAGCCAAGGCCTCCCCTTGCCCTGCCTCCCGCCTCTCTGCCCCCAAAACACCCCCAGCGCCCCCAACCCCCAGATCCCCCCCGCACCCCCCACAACCCCCAGATCCCCTCAGCAGGGACAGACAAGGCTTCACTCCCCGCCCCACGCTGCCATCCACAACCCGCCAATCAGGACACAGCTAACACTCCCACACCCGCCAATCAGGAGGCTCCTACCGCAGCTGTTGCTCCGGCACCTTCTAGAAGCTTCCCCGGGCCAGCAGGGAGTGAGGAAATGCCCAGAGAAAACGGGCTCCGGAGAAAAGGAGTAATGGAGCCACAACCAGCTGCTCGGGGGGAGAGGGCATCCCACCCCCTGCCCCTGCGCCTGACTCCGTAACCCCCGAGTGAAAATTAATCAGGAACGCCCCAAGGAAATGGCGGGGGGGGTGAGGGGAAAGGGGGAGCTGCTGAAAAACAAAGAACAGCCAAACCCCAACCCAGCCACCTTCCCAGGGGTAAATAAATAAAACCCACAGTGTGTAAGTAAATAAATGACCCCTATGGGTGATTGCTTGTGGGGGAGGAAGAAGAAAAAGACAAAAAAAAAACTGCTGGAAAAAAACCTGGAGAGTTTCAAGGCTGTAAAAAACTTCCTCAGGAAATACATTTTAAAAACCTGCACACAAGCTGCTCAAATATGGGCAACCACCACCCTCCATCTGCCAAAAGACAGGGAGAAAAAAAAAGAAATAGTTGCAAATCAGAAAGGAAATGTGCCACCCCCTCCCCCAAAAAAGTGAAAATGTGGGGAATCCTTTCCCCCTTGCCCCTCCAAGAGCCGCTCCAATAACAATTGGCGATGGAGAAGGCTGCGGTGGAGGCTGCTGCGTTTCTGGCTGGCGTGGCGAGAGCTGTCTGTGGCAGGAAATCCAGCCGGACTGCCCCGGTACGGCCTCCTGGGCGCTGCTTGCCAGATGGCTTCTCCCCTTGGCGCCACGACGAGTGCCCACGTCTTGGGCAGCTCCTGGGACGAGGACCTGCCGCTTGTCCCCCCACCCCACTGTCTCCAGCACCAGGAGAGAGCCTGACTAGCGTTGCAGCCGCTCTGCTGCTTTTCACACCTTGTATGCGCCCTGACCCCCAATACAACGCCCAGATCCCCTCAGGAACGCCCAACACAAGGCCCAGATCCCCTCAGCATCCTAAAACAAAGCCCAGAACTCCAAAAACAAGGCCCAGCACCCCAAAACAAGGCCCAGCACTCCCAAACATAAGGCCCAGATCCCGTTCAGCACCCCCATGACAAGCCCCGCACCACCAATACAAGGCCCAGATCCCCTCAGGACTCCCAAAACAAGCCCCAGCACCCCTAAAACAACACCTAGCTGTCCTCAGCACACTCACAACAAGCCCAGCTCTCCCTAATACAAGGCCCAGATCCCCTCAGCACCACCATAAGCCCAGCCCCCCAACAAAATGCCCAGATCTCCTCAGCACCCACAACACAAGCCCCACACCCCCAACATATCCCCTCAGCACCCCCACAGCAAGGCCCAGCACCCCCAAAACATGCCCAGATGCCCAGATCGCCTCAGCACGTGCAAAACAAGACCCACCACTCACAAAACAAGGCCAAGATCCCCTCAGCACTACTAACACAAGGCCCAGATCCCCTCACCACCCCCCAAAAAAGACACAGATCCCATCAGAACCCCCAACACAAAGCCCAGCACTCCCAATACAAGGCCCAAATCCCCTCAACGTCCCCATGACAAGACCAGCATTTCCAATAAAAGCCCCAGATACCCTCAGCGCTCCTAAAACCAGGCCCAGATCCCCTCCGCACCCCCCAAAAAAAAGCCCCGCACCCCCAAAAGCAATGCCCAGCACCCCAAAAACACAGCCCAGATCCCCTCAGCACCCCAACGACAAGACCAGCACCCCTAAAACAAGACCCAGCACCCCCAGAAAAAGGCCCCGATACTCTCAGGACGCCCAACACAAGGCCTAGATCCCCTAAGCACCACAACAAGCCCAGTGCCCACAACACAATGCCCAGATCCCCTCAGCACCTTCATGAAAAGCCCAGCACCCCCAATACAAGGCCCAGATACCTCCAGCACTCCCAAAACAATGCCTAGGTCCCCTCAGCACCCCAAAACAAGCCTAGCTCTCCCAAAACAAGTCCCAGCACCCCCAAAACAACGCCCTGACTACTCAGGACCCCCACAACAGGCCCTGCACCCCAAACACAAGGCCCACGTCCCCTCTCCACCCCCACGACAAGCCCAGCACCCCCAACACAATACCCAGATGCCCTCAGCACCCCCATGACAAGCCCAGCACCAGGAGAGAGCCTGACTAGCGTTGCAGCCGCTCTGCTG
This sequence comes from Struthio camelus, assembly GCF_040807025.1. Lineage (NCBI taxonomy): Eukaryota > Metazoa > Chordata > Aves > Struthioniformes > Struthionidae > Struthio > Struthio camelus. Next base: position 7,713,351 of record NC_090944.1, on the reverse strand, counting down.
CTTTTCACACCTTGTATGCGCCCTGGCCCTCATCCCACATTGCTTCAATCTCTGCGCGTCTGTGGCAGGAGCCGTGCAAATCTCTATGTGCACCAGCTGAGCCAGGAGGGAGAGGTGGCCCTCTTGGGACAACAGCCTCCAGTCCTGCCCGTGCAGACGAGCGTACTGGACCTGACTTGCCACAGGAGAGTGCGACCAGCTCTTGCCAGGCTCAGCAGGAGACGCCTGCACTCTGCAGCAAGGCTTCGTAAGGGGGCTTCAGGCCTGGCTCCTGCGGAAGACCTTCCCAAAGGCACCTGGCACTTTCTCTCCCCACAACCTCCCCGCCAGCACCCGCACGATGCTTCCCACATACAAGGAGAACGTCAGGAAGCGAGAGCAGGCAACAGGCCCCTTTTACTGCTTGTTGCTGGTACAGAGCTATGAACGTGGGAACATGTGTTACAGACAGAGCAGAGCCACAGGATCAAACACAAGAGAGAGACTTGGTGAAGGGTGACATTCCGTGACGTGTTTGTTCCCGAGGGCATCAGATGAGGGGAACCTATCAGTCCAGTTGGACTTTAAAATCACAGACTTCAGGAAAGACTCTGCTTCATGGAGTCCAGAAGTTGAACACTCTCCAGAAGTGAACCCACTTATGGAGAGGAGAAGAAAATCACAGATGTGATGTACAGGCCATGGTATTATCTAGGTGTGTATCTTGCTGCTTCTGCTGTTGGCTATTGTTTGGGTTCTTTGCAGAAGGCTAGCCCTTGAGGTGATTGTATACATGTTTCCCAGAGTAAGACTAGCAACTGAAATACAAAGGCATGAAATGAAATGCAGCTTCCAGCAGCAATGATCTCTTGGACTGCTGGCAAGGGATGCCAATACATTCAGGCCATTGCCATTGCAGACCGTTTTGGCGCTGGGAGATGCTATGTGGAGGGGATAGCTGTTCCAGCTCAGAGATCACATCTGTCTTTGGGCACTTTTCCCCTTCTGGACGGGTTGCTGCTGTGCCCTCCAATTGTGCACAGCAATCTTGTTGCAATTGGGAGCGGAAACGGCACACAAGCCATTTGCAGCATGCCTGCGGGGAGCTTTCTGGCGTGAGGCCCCAATTGGCAGAAGCTGCTCCTGCTTCTCTAGACTTTGTATAGGCAGCTTCCTTGTTATCCTCAAGCACGAGGCAACAGTGACTTGCTACAAGACTGGAGCAAAGGGCAGGGACCAACTGATTTCTTCTAACCCACTGGCTACCATTGAGGACTTGAGGGCAATGGAAGTGAACACTGTGGTCCCCATCAGGAGCACGTATTGTGTCTGTGCAAAGAGCGCTGCACAACGGGCATTGCTTCCAGCAGCCGTGCAGCCCTTCAACTCCGATTGTATGAGGTTTCCAGTTCCAAGCTTTCAGATGAGGCATGGAAAATGCCTGTTTCAGGTTTGCTAGCACAGGGGCCAGAGCTTTACTCATTGCCTCCTCCAGGAGCTCTAGCTCCTTCCTTTCTTGATGCTCAGTGCTTTTCAGATGACTTCTGGGAAGTTCAGAATTAGCTCCAAGTCTGCTCCCAAATTCCTCTAGCCACAGGGAGACATTGCCACAGTTCTCTTGGACAACTGGAGTTGTAGGTGCAAAGCTAGCAGCAGCAACAAGAGTCTGGAATGAATTCAGGGAAACATGGAACAAGTTCTTCAGCCTTGAATTGTTCTTGTCTAAGCAATAGTTGTTAACACACTTCTCAACGAAACCTTCTAAAACATGTTGGGGGAAATGAATGTGCTGCCTGAACTTCTCACCATTCTCTTCCTCCGCAAGAGACAGGAGAATAGCCGTTTCTAGTTGAGATCGATGGCCACTGAAAGCTGGAGAGTTAGAGCTCCTTTCCCAGGCTATATCAAGAACAGTCTTCACAGACACTGCCTGTCAAAGAGCTCCTGAAAGCTCGTCACATAAAAAAATCAGCAACTGCTGTGATAGAGGGCACTGCTTGGCAGGACATGTGGAAACTTGTGAAGAAGTCTTCTCTCTGGCCCTGCAGGTAGAAAGTGGGGTCGTTTGCTCTTGTGAAAGCCTTCTGCATCTTTGCCAAGCTTTCTGCTGCCACTTTGCCTAGAGACACTGCTGAATGTATTCTGTATCCATGAGTGAAGACATATGTGGAGTTCCTGGCTGCCGAGTCCACCTGTTTTCCTATTTCATGCAGTCTGTCATGAATGCAACTTTGGTTGTCATGCATTGGCTCCTGTTCCTTTGTGTCGATGGGGAGGCTGATGAGCTGTGTGATGCGGTCGTGAAGCTGCTCCGTTCTGGTAATAGCGCAGCTGCGCAAAGGCTTTTTCCTGAAGGGCAGTGCTCCCTTCATGACCACCTGCTTGGAAATAGCTTCGATTGGGCAGGTCTCTCTCAGGGAGTGGTCCTCTCAGGTCCCGAGTACAATTGTTTGTTGTCCCCACTGTAACACTGAGCCATCTATTTCGTAGGCCCTACGCACGGTGTCTGGTTCACTCCCCCAGGTGACATGACAGTTTTGATCCCACGCATTCCTCCAGTTCAAGTCTTGTGGAAGATTCTTGGCTTGCTAGACATATGATGGAGAGATGGGAGTTCGAGACTTGTATGCCCAGGCCCCAATCATATAGACGCACCGTTGGTATTATTCCCGATACGGTTGATTCTCTCTTTCATATTAACTGGAATGATCCCAAGGGGAATGGGGCTCCCTGTGTGCGTGGGCAGTGGCAACCAAGCTGTAATTTGGGGAGTAGTCACTCAATGTGCAAAACCTTTCCTTAGCTCCAAAACCAGATTGCTAGCTGTACGTTCTAACCATTCCCTCAACTGGTTTAAATCAACTAGGTGAACCAACCCCTATAGCAACCATAGGACCTATAACATTGGAACACTACACGAGCACATTACAGGCGATTGTGGGAGGTGTGTGATGGGCTCGACCATCGATGGGAACAAATTCTGAGAAGAAAGGAAAAGAAAACTTCTGGGATGTGAGTGTTAAAATTTTAGCCTTAACATTTCACAGAATCACAGGCTCAGAGAATGGTGGAGGTTGGAAGGGACCTCCGGAGATCCTGGAGTCCAACGCCCCTGCTCAGCCAGGGTCCTCTGGAGCATATTGCCCAGGATTGGGCCAGGCGGCTTTTGAATATCTCCAGGGAAGGAGACTCCACAACCTCTCTGGGCAACCTGGTCGAGTGCTCCGGAACCCTCTCCGCACCCCCAAAAAAAGGCCTAGATTTCCTCAACACCCCCATGACAAGGCCCAGCACCCCCAAAACAACGCCCAGACCCCCTCAGTACCCCGAAAACAAGGCCCAGATCCCCTCTGCACCCCGAAAACAAGCCTAGTTCTCCCAAAACAAGGCCCACCACCCCCAACACAACACCATGACCACTCAGGACCCCCACGACAAGCCCAGCACCCCCAACACAAGGCCCACGTCCTCTAAGCACCCCCAAAACAAGACCCAGATCCCCTCTGCACCCCCAGAACAAGCCCAGCAAACCCTACACAATGCCCAGCACCCCCAACACAATGCCCTGATCCCCTCTGCACCCCCACAACAAGCCCAGCACTCCCAAAACAAGGCCCAGCACCCCAAAAACAAGGCCCTGATAGCCTCTCCACCCCCACGACAAACCCAGCACCCCCAACACAAGGCCCACCTCCTCTAAGCACCCCCACAACAACACCCAGATCCCCTATGCACCCCCAACACAAGGTCCAGATCCCCTCTGCACCTCAAAACAAAGACCAGCACCCCCAACACAAGGACCAACTCCCCTCTGCACCCCCCACGACAAGACCAGCACCCCCAACACAACGCCCAGATCCCCTCGGCACCCCCGCCACAAGCCCAGCACCACGAGACACCCTGACCAGAAGGCTAGCCCGCGAGTTTATTGTAGACATGTTTTGGGAAGTACGACTAGCATCTGAAATACAAAGGGATGAAATGAAATGCAGCTTCCAGCAGCAATGATCTCTTGCACTGCCTGCAAGGGATGCCATGGGAAATGCATCCTTTGGCAAGAAGCATTTTATTTCTTCCTCTCTGTTTGGCTCTTGCTTGAAATGTTCCAGCAGAGTGGTCTCACTAGGGAGGTTTATGTTTGGTTCTGCAGGAGGAGGTGCACTGGAAGATACTTTGTAGAGCCATTGTTTCCAGAGGCTAGCCAAGTGTTGCCTCAGCTTTTCTTCATGCAGCTCTTCCTTCTTTAGCGACCAAGCCACCAGTTGCCTTCTCTTGACAAGCTCGTGTTCACATTCTGGCTTCTTCTGATGCCCTTTGCTCTGATTCTTCTCCCGTTCAATGAACTCGGCAGACTTTCTCTGTGTCTCTTCCACAAGTGCTTCTCTCAGATCTTGCGGTTGATTTTCAATGCTTGCTTTCCGCTGAATCAAAAGCCCACTGGCGTCATCTTCCCTGAAATACGGTTCCAAGCCTTTCCAGAGGGTCTCATATTTATCTTGCACTTCCTCCATAAGGCTTCTTCGGGTCCCATGCGGAACGTCTCCCTTTCTAATCCGATTGTTCCGTTTCATTTGCAAGTCTAGGATGTGGCTCCCCAGCTGCCAGGTCCACTGGCTGTCGGTTGTTCCTAAGCTGTTGTCTGTGGCAACTTCCCGAGTGTTTTGGAAAGGGAAAACATACTTTTCATTCAGCAGAGCCTTCCACAAGTCACTCATACGAACTTTCAAGCTCGAGAGCCTTGAAATAGTGCCCTGCGATCCCTTCTTGGCAGCTTGGAGAATTGTGCTCTTTAACTGCTGCACGTGCTGGCTGTGTGTGGGGTTGGGTGGGGCCCTGCGTGGGTTTCCTTGCCACCCAGAGGTGAGCAAAGTAGTGACGGTGGGTGTTCACATCAAAGCGGATGACATTGCTGAAGCAGGTGACATGGCAGAACGCCTGCTGGGCGGCTGGGCGGCTGTCCCTGCCATTTCCTCCAGCTTTTCCTGCAGGCGTCTTTGTGCTTGCATGTTTTGTTCCTGGGCAGTTATTTCTCCAACATTGTGGTGCACAAAGCAGCAGCTTGGCGAAAGATTGACTTGCTTCATGCGGAGAAAAGCCTGCCCAGCTAGCTGAAGGACATCTTGCATGTCTCCAGGATTTTCTCCCAAGATATTGATCAGAGTCATGTTGCCAATGCCAATGCCAAAGGTGGCTAGCTCATTGTCATCATTAAGTGACTGCTTATTGGCCACCTCCATGGCACAAAGTCCTCCTGTGTCAACAATCAGCCTGTAATCAAAGTCCACGGCCTCTTGGGGTTTCTCGTCCACCTGAAGCAGCTGCATAAACGCTCCCCGCGTGCCTCTCCCCGCACTGACGTTCCACTGCAGACCAAACATGGCATTCAGCAGGCTTGACTTCCCCGGGCTCTGGATGCCAAGCACTGAGAGAACAAACGCTCTTCTCTCCCCTAGCTTCTCAATTAACTTGTCAAAGATTGCCCCAAGCCATCGTCACCGTACAGACGAAGCATCACCATCCACCACTTCAAGGGCATACCCTGAAACCATCAGATCGACTGCCACTTCAGGTAGTTTGCAAAAACATTCATCTTTTGAGTTCAAGGATTCTAGAGCTTCACGAATCTGCCCTACTTCTCTCAAAAGACGCTTGAGACCAATGGATGAATCATTGACTGCATTGGAGAGGGCTTCTAACTTATTCATCAATGCTGTTTTCAGACTGGTTTTTTCCTTGCTTTTCTTTATTTCCAGGATTTGATACCTTCACTGATGATACTCTTTCTGAAGTTCCTCCAAGTGCTCAGAGGACAGGTCATCCCTAAAGACCTTCCTCCACTGCAGCAAGTATTTCTTGGTGTCTCTTGACTGTGCCTGGAGAAAAGCGAGGACTGATTTCATCAGCTGCTTGAGGGGGAACGCTCTGTCGAGTTGCTTTCTTCGTCCTGCACACTTCTCTGGCTCAGTTTGGCTCCCATGATGTTCTATGTTCTTGTTCCTCTTTTCCTGCAAGCGGGGGAGCTCTTTCTCCTTTTTACACCATGGGTACCATAGTTGTCCTTGAAGAGGCAGTAGCTGTGATTTGATCTCAAACACAATTTCTCCTTTGTCAAGAATCCCACCAAGGTTCTTGCCTTTGCTTTGGCTCTCACACACTCTTCTGCCTCTTTAGCCACAATAAATCCACGTTGGCGAGCTGTGTCCTGACAAGCATCAAGCCTTAAAAGGTTGTTTCACCTTGCTAGCAGATCTCTGATTGTTTTTATCAGCTCCTCTACCAATTCTGCTGTGTTTCTGTTCTGGATACCTCTTTTTACATTCTGGCTAGATCGGCCACATGCAACATTCTCTTCTTCAGTGAAAAGACAAATCAAAGGCTTTTGAGACTGCCCCGGGTCACGTACAATGTTCATGCCTTTCTTGTCACTCTGGTCAGACTCAGCTAACTGAGAGCCTCCTTCACAGAAGAGATCTGCTGTAAAAACGGCAATTGTTGTTCATGACCTCTAGCATCTCCATGCAGGTTACAAAAAGCAACACAGCTGTCAAAAGTGTCATCAGCACTGCCACTGGCACAGGACCAAGAGATCTGCACAACACCTGTCATTAGAAGACAGCCTTTGGTGCTGCCTTTGCAATGTCGGTGGAAGAAAGTGTCGTGTTTGTGTTTAGTCGGCAGAGCATTCAGGAGCTGAGCCTTGGAAGAGGAAGGAGAACTCCCGATCCGTATGAAGGACACCATGAGTGTGTCTGCCTGATCAATCGGTTTGTTTTTGTGCCTCTGAATTGTGGTCTGCTCCTCTGAATTGTGGTCTGCTTTCCCAATTGTTCCGTGGCTTTCCAGCTCTTTTTAACTTGGCTGAGGGAACTCTCTTGGTGCGGTGCATGGATTTGGTAGCAGGAGGGGGAGCGCCAAGTGGCACAAAGCGAGGTTTGTTGAAATGTACTGTCTCGTGAAATCAGGGGCACCATGAAACATCGCCACCTGGAGGTCCATGGCATGTGTGTGTGTCAGACCTGCTGTAACAGAGGCATCCCCTTCTTCACGCTCAGCATTGAAAAACTCACTGTCAATATCTGAGGCATTATCTGAGCACTCAGCGCCAAGGCTTGTTGCATTCGGAGTGCTCAGAACGCCTTCTTTTGCTTTGCCATCCTCCTGGCAAACCAGATACCTTCCACGGTAGTCCAGCATCAGCAGCTTGTGCCGAAAATGGAAGGGGTATTCACTGCCAATCCTGGGCTGGCTGTCACACAGGGCAGTCTTGTCGATAACCTGAAGATCTGCCCTCCCCCTTTTCCTTGCGTAGCAATTTTCTAGTCCCGGTTGTTTGATCAAGTGGAAGACCTCTTGGCCTCTGGAACGCTCATTCCTTTTAGGATCCTCCCACTGTTCTGCTGAGGGTGATGGCTTGGATGAATCTTTCTGCTCAGCCCCCTGACCAATATCAATTCTCCCCTGTTTTACAACTTCTTTCTGCAGATCACTGTTGGAGGCTACATAGTCTCCATTCACAGGGGAATTCAGATCTTGCTCCAGAGCGCCCCCAGGATCACATCCACCGCACTTTCTAAGGATCTCACGGACTTCTTCCGACAGCCAGTTTCCTATGTGATGGTTCATCTGAGCTAAGCATTTAAACTTCTGTTCTGGAGACATGTTTTTGCATGTTGCTGCTCTACTCAGCCCTGTCAGGAGCAGGAAAGCCTGAGTTCGGGGAACGGCTGGCTTCCTAAGACTCAGGGAGCATTCCTGCGCCGCCTTCTTTTCACTTCACATGGTGTTTCACTCTCGCCTCCCACAGAGTCTTGCTCAGAGGTTTATTGACGCTGGCCCGGAGGTGGCGAAGGCGTCTAGCTCCGCGGGCGCTGGTTATTGGCACGTCTGCCCAGGCGCGGAGCCTGCTGCTGGCCCCAATCAGCTGGCCCTTGCCTGGCGCCTCCTGAGCACTCGCCGTGGCCCTCGCAGGAAGGAGGCGCATCTGCGGAGGCCCTTGCGCAGCCCTCTGAAGGCGCCTGCAGGGCAGGCTGGGCAGGCTGGGCACAGCAGGCAGGCCAGGGCCGCTGTGCAGCCAGTGGCTGCAGCGGGAGGGGAGGGCGCCTCCGGTGGTGGGCTCCAGAGCTGCATGGTGGGCCAGCGCTGCAGGGAGGTGGCACACGCTGGCTCCTCGTCCTCTTCCTCCTCGGACTGCTCGGGCCGCACTGTGCCTTCCCCTGCCAGCGGGACGGGTGCCCAGGCACAGTGCAGGACGGACCGGCGCGGGATGTGGGCTGGCCAGTCGAGGTGTGGGGCTTTGGGGAGGCAGTCCAGCAGCTCGTGACCTTCCTCGCTGAGCAACACAGTCTGGTTGCGCCCAAAGCGGACCCGCCTGCGTGGTGGGGATGGCGGGAGGGCTGTGGGCACAAGCAGCTCACCCAGCACTCCTGCAGGTGTTGGGGGAGCGTCCAGCAGGATGGAGGTTGGTGGCAGTGGGAGAGGGCCATCCAACTTCCATCCATCCGTGTCTGGCTCGGAGGTCGGCAGGAGGTGGCGAGGGGGCAAGGTGTCCTCGCTTGTGAGCCTGGGAGGGAGAAAGGAGGTGAGGAGGCTGCCTTGGGTGCCCCAGGGGGAAGCCCTGGTGGTGGTGGCAGATGCCAAAGGGTGCCAGGGTGCGGGCGGAGGGGGCGCTGGGGCCAGGGCTGCAGCAGTGGGCAAGGAGCAAAGGGGCTTCCCAGTTGGTGAGCAGCAGGCATGCGGCATGTCCTGGGCATCCCGCGCGTCGACCCCAGCCCTAGCCATGCCATGCCCTGCTCTTTGGGGGGCCCAGGCCAGGCGCAGGTCTGTGGCTCTGGGCTGCATCGGGCTCTTGCCTGCGGTGGGCCTGGCCAGGGCTGTGGGGCAGCCCCCCTGCAGGCCAGGCCTCCGCTTACCCTGCCTGCCGGCTGGCTGCACAGTCCTGTGTGTCCACCGTGGGCAGGAAGGAGGCTGCTGGAAGAGGAGGCAGAGAGGCAGTGAGCGAGGGCAGCCCGTGGGCGGAGCCCCAGCTGGGGCCGAGGGCGGTGGGCGCTGGCGGCGCTGGGCTGTCTTGGCCGGGAGGCGCTGCCGAGCGCGCCTACGCTCTGGGCCGGGGCTGCTCACCTCCGGGCTCGTCCACACTGCCGTTGCCCAGGCTGCCAGCACTGCCGCGAGGCCCCTGCACAGCCCAAGAGAGCGCTGCCTTAGTGGCGAGCATCCACGCTGCGCCAAGAGGCGCCCTGCTCGCGGAAGGGCTGCGCGGGGCACGCAGAGCTGAGGCTGGAGGCAGGCTTGCGCGCAGCACCGTCAGGCTGCCCTTGCTGCAGGTGCTGCCGCGGCCTCAGCCCTCTCGCTGCCCGCGCCAGCTCGGGGCCATGCCCAGGCTGACTCCTACCTTGGGCCAGAGCCTTTTCCCCGCCAGCACCAACACCACCGCTATGCACAGGATCGTGAGGACGTTGACGACCGAGGGCATGTGGGCCAGGCACACCACAAAGAGGCTCAGCACCACAAACTCGCCCACGACGCTCAGCCTCCGAGGCTCCATGCCGCCACCGGAAGCGCGCCGCGAGCGTGCAGCCTGCTCAGCGCTCCGCCTCCACGTCCTGCTCCAAGAGTGCCACCCAAAACACAGCACCCACCTCTGAGCACGCCGCCCCTTGCAGCCACCCTCCCCCTCCCCGACCAAGGCAGACCAGCAGCCCCCAAAGCCCTGCTCCCCACCGCCCCTCCAACGCCCCTCCACCAACCTCCCCCGACCCTGACCGCTCTGCTCTGCTCTGCGGCTCACCCTGTGCACGCTCCTCCGCACCCCAAGATCGACAGCGTCAATCTGACACCAGGAGAAGAGCCAAAGGCCGCCGAGAGCAACTCTGCAAAAAGCAGGGCACGGTGCCCTCACTCCGTCGGCCTTGCCTGGCTGCCCGCTCCCGCCGCTGCTTTCCCACGTGTGACGCGGGGACACCGGGTGGTGAGCAGCAAGGGCGCAGAATGGTGCCCGAGCGTGGCTGGGCTTCGCGGCGGGGACGTTTGCCTGATTGTGGCACTTGTGCCCACCGAGGGAGCGTGCAGCGGGTGGTGGGTGCTGGGGGGGCGACAAAGCCAGGGAGAGCGCCCCGAGGGGAGGAGAGACTGCAGAGAGACGGAAGGAGCCAGCTCTTACCCCGCTGCCTTGCTCCTTCGCCCCAGCTCAACGCCACGCTCTCCACCTGCTCACGCACTCGCTCGCACACTCGCTCGCTCGCTCGCTCGCAGGCAAAGTGACAGCGGCACTTCCCCCAGCCCCACCTCCAGAAAGACCCTGGCATTGTGATGCCATGGCGACATCACTTCCACACACCTGGTCTGCCAGGGCACCCCCAGGCCCCACCTGACGCTGCTCTCACCCAAACCCCAACAAGGCGCAGCCCGCCAAGGCCAGCCCCAACACAGCTCCTGCCAGCACAAAGCCCAACCAAAGCCCAGAGTCGTCCCTGACAAGCACATGCCGAGCCCGTGGCTCGTTCTTCCTTTGGGCACTTTTCCCCTTCTGGACGGGTTGCTCCTTTGCCCTCCAATTGTGCACAGCAATCTTGTTGCAATTGTGAGCGGAAACGGCACACAAGCCATTTGCAGCATGCCTGCGGGGAGCTTTCTGGGGTGAAATGGGAATGGGGCTCCCTGTGTGCGTGGGCAGTGGCAACCAAGCTGTAATTTGGGGAGTAGTCACTCAATGTGCAAAACCTTTCCTTAGCTCCAAAACCAGATTGCTAGCTGTACGTTCTAACCATTCCCTCAACTGGTTTAAATCAACTAGGTGAACCAACCCCATGCCAATCCATAGGACCTATAACATTGGAACACTACATGAGCACATTACAGGCGATTGTGGGAGGTGTGTGATGGGCTCGACCATCGATGGGAACCAATTCTGAGAAGAAAGGAAAAGAAAACTTCTGGGATGTGAGTGTTAAAATTTTAGCCTTAACATTTCACAGAATCACAGACTCACAGAATGGTGGAGGTTGGAAAGGACCTCTGGAGATCCTGGAGTCCAACCCCCCCTGCTCAGCCAGGGTCCTCTGGAGCATATTGCCCAGGATTGGGCCAGGCGGCTTTTGAATATCTCCAGGGAAGGAGACTCCACAACCTCTCTGGGCAACCTGGTCGAGTGCTCCGGAACCCTCTCCGCACCCCAAAAAAAAGGCCTAGATCACCTCAACACCCCCATGACAAGGCCCAGCACACCCAAAACAATGCCCAGATCCCCACCGTACCCCGAAAACAAGGCCCAGATCCCCTCAGCACTCCCAAGACAAGGCCCACATCGCCTGTCCATCCCCAATACAAGGCCCAGATCCCCTCAGCACCCTTACGACAAGCCCACTACCCCCAAAACAAGGCCCACACCCCAAAAACAAGGCCCAGATCCCCTCAGCACCCCCCTGACAAGCCCATCACCCCCATTACAAGGCCGAGCATACCCTCAGCACCCCCATGACAAGGCCCAGATCCCCTCAGCATCCCCACGACAAGCCCAGCACACCCATTACAAGGCCGAGCATTCCCTCAGCACCCCCATGACAAGACCCGGCTCCCCTCTGCACCCCCACAACAAGCCCAGACCCCCAATACAATGCCCAGATCCCCTAAGCACCCCAAAAACAAGCCTAGTTCTCCCAAAACAACACCCACCACCCCCAACACAACACCATGACCACTCAGGACCCCCACGACAAGCCCAGCACCCCCAACACAAGGCCCACGTCCTCTAAGCACCCCCAAAACAAGACCCAGACCCCCTCTGCACCCCCAGAACAAGCCCAGCAAACCCTACACAATGCCCAGCACCCCCAACACAATGCCCTGATCCCCTCTGCACCCCCACAACAAGCCCAGCACTCCCAAAACAAGGCCCAGCACCCCAGAAACAAGGCCCTGATCCCCTCTGCACCCCCATGACAAGACCAGCTCCCCCAACACAAGGCCCACCTCCTCTAAGCACCCCCACAACAACACCCAGATCCCCTATGCACCCCCAACACAAGGTCCAGATCCCCTCTGCACCTCAAAACAAAGACCAGCACCCCCAACACAAGGACCAACTCCCCTCTGCACCCCCCACGACAAGACCAGCACCCCCAACACAACGCCCCACTCCCCCCTGCACCCCCGCCACAAGCCCAGCACCAGCAGACACCCTGACCAGAAGGCTAGCCCGCGAGTTTATTGTAGACATGTTTTGGGAAGTACGACTAGCATCTGAAATACAAAGGGATGAAATGAAATGCAGCTTCCAGCAGCAATGATCTCTTGCACTGCCTGCAAGGGATGCCATGGGAAATGCATCCTTTGGCAGGAAGCATTTTATTTCTTCCTCTCTGTTTGGCTCTTGCTTGAAATGTTCCAGCAGAGTGGTCTCACTAGGGAGGTTTATGTTTGGTTCTGCAGGAGGAGGTGCACTGGAAGATACTTTGTAGAGCCATTGTTTCCAGAGGCTAGCCAAGTGTTGCCTCAGCTTTTCTTCATGCAGCTCTTCCTTCTTTAGCGACCAAGCCACCAGTTGCCTTCTCTTGACAAGCTCGTGTTCACATTCTGGCTTCTTCTGATGCCCTTTGCTCTGATTCTTCTCCCATTCAATGAACTCGGCAGACTTTCTCTGTGTCTCTTCCACAAGTGCTTCTCTCAGATCTTGCGGTTGATTTTCAGTGCTTGCTTTCCGCTGAATCAAAAGCCCACTGGCGTCATCTTCCCTGAAATACGGTTCCAAGCCTTTCCAGAGGGGCTCATATTTATCTTGCACTTCCTCCATAAGGCTTCTTCGGGTCACATGCGGAACGTCTCCCTTTCTAATCCGATTGTTCCGTTTCATTTGCAAGTCTAGGATGTGGCTCCCCAGCTGCCAGGTCCACTGGCTGTCGGTTGTTCCTAAGCTGTTGTCTGTGGCAACTTCCCGAGTGTTTTGGAAAGGGAAAACAAACTTTTCATTCAGCAGAGCCTTCCACAAGTCACTCATACGAACTTTCAAGCTCGAGAGCCTTGAAATAGAGCCCTGCGATCCCTTCTTGGCAGCTTGGAGAATTGTGCTCTTTAACTGCTGCACGTGCTGGCTGTGTGTGGGGTTGGGTGGGGCGATGGGTGGGTTTCCTTGCCACCCAGAGGTGAGCAAAGTAGTGACGGTGGGTGTTCACATCAAAGCGGATGACATCGCTGAAGCAGGTGACATGGCAGAACGCCTGCTGGGCGGCTGGGCGGCTGTCCCTGCCATTTCCTCCAGCTTTTCCTGCAGGCGTCTTTGTGCTTGCATGTTTTGTTCCTGGGCAGTTATTTCTCCAACATTGTGGTGCACAAAGCAGCAGCTTGGCGAAAGATTGACTTGCTTCATGCGGAGAAAAGCCTGCCCAGCTAGCTGAAGGACATCTTGCATGTCTCCAGGATTTTCTCCCAAGATATTGATCAGAGTCATGTTGCCAATGCCAATGCCAAAGGTGGCTAGCTCATTGTCATCATTAAGTGACTGCTTATTGGCCACCTCCATGGCACAAAGTCCTCCTGTGTCAACAATCAGCCTGTAATCAAAGTCCACGGCCTCTTGGCGTTTCTCGTCCACCTGAAGCAGCTGCATAAACGCTCCCCGCGTGCCTCTCCCCGCACTGACGTTCCACTGCAGACCAAACATGGCATTCAGCAGGCTTGACTTCCCCGGGCTCTGGATGCCAAGCACTGAGAGAACAAACGCTCTTCTCTCCCCTAGCTTCTCAATTTGTCAAAGATTGCCCCAAGCCATCGTCACCGTACAGACGAAGCATCACCATCCACCACTTCAAGGGCATACCCTGAAACCATCAGATCGACTGCCACTTCAGGTAGTTTGCAAAAACATTCATCTTTTGAGTTCAAGGATTCTAGAGCTTCACGAATCTGCCCTACTTCTCTCAAAAGATGCTTGAGACCAATGGATGAATCATTGACTGCGTTGGAGAGGGCTTCTAACTTATTCATCAATGCTGTTTTCAGACTGGTTTTTTCCTTGCTTTTCTTTATTTCCAGGATTTGATACCATCACTGATGATATTCTTTCTGAAGTTCCTCCAAGTGCTCAGAGGACAGGTCATCCCTAAAGACCTTCCTCCACTGCAGCAAGTATTTCTTGGTGTCTCTTGCCTGTGCCTGGAGAAAAGCGAGGACTGATTTCATCAGCTGCTTGAGGGGGAACGCTCTGTCGAGTTGCTTTCTTCGTCCTGCACACTTCTCTGGCTCAGTTTGGCTCCCATGATGTTCTATGTTCTTGTTCCTCTTTTCCTGCAAGCGGGGGAGCTCTTTCTCCTTTTTACACCATGGGTACCATAGTTGTCCTTGAAGAGGCAGTAGCTGTGATTTGATCTCAAACACAATTTCTCCTTTGTCAAGAATCCCACCAAGGTTCTTGCCTTTGCTTTGGCTCTCACACACTCTTCTGCCTCTTTAGCCACAATAAATCCACGTTGGCGAGCTGTGTCCTGACAAGCATCAAGCCTTAAGAGGTTGTTTCACCTTGCTAGTAGGTCTCTGATTGTTTTTATCAGCTCCTCTACCAATTCTGCTTTGTTTCTGTTCTGGATACCTCTTTTTACATTCTGGCTAGATCGGCCACATGCAACATTCTCTTCTTCAGTGAAAAGACAAATCAAAGGCTTTTGAGACTGCCACGGGTCACGTACAATGTTCACGCCTTTCTTGTCACTCTGGTCAGACTCAGCTAACTGAGAGCCTCCTTCACAGAAGAGATCTGCTGTAAAAACGGCAATTGTTGTTCATGACCTCTAGCATCTCCATGCAGGTTACAAAAAGCAACACAGCCGTCAAAAGTGTCATCAGCACTGCCACTGGCACAGGACCAAGAGATCTCCACAACACCTGTCATTAGAAGACAGCCTTTGGTGCTGCCTTTGCAATGTCGGTGGAAGAAAGTGTCGTGTTTGTGTTTAGTCGGCAGAGCATTCAGGAGCTGAGCCTTGGAAGAGGAAGGAGAACTCCCGATCCGTAGGAAGGACACGATGAGTGTGTCTGCCTGATCAATCGGTTTGTTTTTGTGCCTCTGAATTGTGGTCTGCTCCTCTGAATTGTGGTCTGCTTTCCCAATTGTTCCGTGGCTTTCCAGCTCTTTTTAACTTGGCTGAGGGAACTCTCTTGGTGCGGTGCATGGATTTGGTAGCAGGAGGGGGAGCGCCAAGTGGCACAAAGCGAGGTTTGTTGAAATGTACTGTCTTGTGAAATCAGGGGCACCATGAAACATCGCCACCTGGAGGTCCATGGCATGTGTGTGTGTCAGACCTGCTTTAACAGAGGCATCCCCTTCTTCACGCTCAGCATTGAAAAACTGACTGTCAATATCTGAGGCACTATCTGAGCACTCAGCGCCAAGGCTTGTTGCATTCGGAGTGCTCAGAATGCCTTCTTTTGCTTTGCCATGCTCCGGGCAAACCAGATACCTTCCACAGTAGTCCAGCATCAGCAGCTTGTGCCGAAAATGGAAGGGGTATTCACTGCCAATCCTGGGCTGGCTGTCACACAGGGCAGTCTTGTGGATAACCTGAAGATCTGCCCTCCCCCTTTTCCTTGCGTAGCAATTTTCTAGTCCCGGGTGTTTGATCAAGTGGAGGACCTCTTGGCCTCTGGAACGCTCATTCCTTTTAGGATCCTCCCACTGTTCTGCTGAGGGTGATGGCTTGGATGAATCTTTCTGCTCAGCCCCCTGACCAATATCAATTCTCCCCTGTTTTACAACTTCTTTCTGCAGATCACTGTTGGAGGCTACATAGTCTCCATTCACAGGGGAATTCAGATCTTGCTCCAGAGTGCCCCCAGGATCACATCCACCGCACTTTCTAAGGATCTCACGGACTTCTTCTGACAGCCAGTTTCCTATGTGATGGTTCATCTGAGCTAAGCATTTAAACTTCTGTTCTGGAGACATGTTTTTGCATGTTGCTGCTCTACTCAGCCCTGTCAGGAGCAGGAAAGCCTGAGTTCGGGGAACGGCTGGCTTCCTAAGACTCAGGGAGCATTCCTGCGCCTCCTTCATAGCACTTCACATGGTGTTTCACTCTCGCCTCCCACAGAGTCTTGCTCAGAGGTTTATTGACGCTGGCCCGGAGGTGGCGAAGGCGTCTAGCTCCGCGGGCGCTGGTTATTGGCACGTCTGCCCAGGCGCGGAGCCTGCTGCTGGCCCCAATCAGCTGGCCCTTGCCTGGCGCCTCCTGAGCACTCGCCGTGGCCCTCGCAGGAAGGAGGCGCATCTGCGGAGGCCCTTGCGCAGCCCTCTGAAGGCGCCTGCAGGGCAGGCTGGGCAGGCTGGGCACAGCAGGCAGGCCAGGGCCGCTGTGCAGCCGGCGGCTGCAGCGGGAGGGGAGGGCGCCTCCGGTGGTGGGCTCCAGAGCTGCATGGTGGGCCAGCGCTGCAGGGAGGTGGCACACGCTGGCTCCTCGCCCTCTTCGTCCTCGGACTGCTCGGGGGGTGAAAGTGGCCGCACTGTGCCTTCCCCTGCCAGCGGGACGGGTGCCCAGGCACAGTGCAGGATGGACCGGCGCGGGATGTGGGCTGGCCAGTCGAGGTGTGGGGCTTTGGGGAGGCAGTCCAGCAGCTCGTGACCTTCCTCGCTCAGCAACACGGTCTGGTTGCGCCCAAAGCGGACCCGCCTGCGTGGTGGGGATGGCGGGAGGGCTGTGGGCACAAGCAGCTCACCCAGCACTCCTGCAGGTGTTGGGGGAGCGTCCAGCAGGATGGAGGGTGGTGGCAGTGGGAGAGGGCCATCCAACTTCCATCCATCCGTGTCCGGCTCGGAGGTGGGCAGGAGGTGGCGAGGGGGCAAGGTGTCCTCGCTTGTGAGCCTGGGAGGGAGAAAGGAGGTGAGGAGGCTGCCTTGGGTGCCCCAGGGGGAAGCCCTGGTGGTGGCGGCAGATGCCAAAGGGTGCCAGGGTGCGGGCAGAGGGGGCGCTGGGGCCAGGGCTGCAGCAGTGGGCAAGGAGCAAAGGGGCTTCCCAGTTGGTGAGCAGCAGGCATGCGGCATGTCCTGGGCATCCCGCGCGTCGACCCCAGCCCTAGCCATGCCATGCCCTGCTCTTTGGGGGGCCCAGGCCAGGCGCAGGTCTGTGGCTCTGGGCTGCATCGGGCTCTTGCCTGCGGTGGGCCTGGCCAGGGCTGTGGGGCAGCCCCCCTGCAGGCCAGGCCTCCGCTTACCCTGCCTGCCGGCTGGCTGCACAGTCCTGCGTCTGCACCGTGGGCAGGAAGGAGGCTGCTGGAAGAGGAGGCAGAGAGGCAGTGAGCGAGGGCAGCCCGTGGGCGGAGCCCCAGCTGGGGCCGAGGGCGGTGGGCGCTGGCGGCGCTGGGCTGTCTTGGCCGGGAGGCGCTGCCGAGCGCGCCTACGCTCTGGGCCGGGGCTGCTCACCTCCGGGCTCGTCCACGCTGCCGTTGCCCAGGCTGCCAGCACTGCCGCGAGGCCCCTGCACAGCCCAAGAGAGCGCTGCCTTAGTGGCGAGCATCCACGCTGCGCCAAGAGGCGCCCTGCTCGCGGAAGGGCTGCGCGGGGCACGCAGAGCTGAGGCTGGAGGCAGGCTTGCACGCAGCACCGTCAGGCTGCCCTTGCTGCAGGTGCTGCCGCGGCCTCAGCCCTCTCGCTGCCCGCGCCAGCTCGGGGCCATGCCCAGGCTGACTCCTACCTTGGGCCAGAGCCTTTTCCCCGCCAGCACCAACACCACCGCTATGCACAGGATCGTGAGGACGTTGACGACCGAGGGCATGTGGGCCAGGCACACCACAAAGAGGCTCAGCACCACAAACTCGCCCACGACGCTCAGCCTCCGAGGCTCCATGCCGCCACCGGAAGCGCGCCGCGAGCGTGCAGCCTGCTCAGCGCTCCGCCTCCACGTCCTGCTCCAAGAGTGCCACCCAAAACACAGCACCCACCTCTGAGCACGCCGCCCCTTGCAGCCACCCTCCCCCTCCCCGACCAAGGCAGACCAGCAGCCCCCAAAGCCCTGCTCCCCACCGCCCCTCCAACGCCCCTCCACCAACCTCCCCCGACCCTGACCGCTCTGCTCTGCTCTGCGGCTCACCCTGTGCACGCTCCTCCGCACCCCAAGATCGACAGCGTCAATCTGACACCAGGAGAAGAGCCAAAGGCCGCCGAGAGCAACTCTGCAAAAAGCAGGGCACGGTGCCCTCACTCCGTCGGCCTTGCCTGGCTGCCCGCTCCCGCGGCTGCTTTCCCACGTGTGACGCGGGGACACCGGGTGGTGAGCAGCAAGGGCGCAGAATGGTGCCCGAGCGTGGCTGGGCTTCGCGGCGGGGACGTTTGCCTGATTGTGGCACTTGTGCCCACCGAGGGAGCGTGCAGCGGGTGGTGGGCGCTGGGGGGGCGACAAAGCCAGGGAGAGCGCCCCGAGGGGAGGAGAGACTGCAGAGAGACGGAAGGAGCCAGCTCTTACCCCGCTGCCTCGCTCCTTCGCCCCAGCTCAACGCCACGCTCTCCACCTGCTCGCGCACTCGCTCGCACACTCGCTCGCTCGCTCGCTCGCAGGCAAAGTGACAGCGGCACTTCCCCCAGCCCCACCTCCAGAAAGACCCCGGCATTGTGATGCCATGGTGACATCACTTCCACACACCTGGTCTGCCAGGGCACCCCCAGGCCCCACCTGACGCTGCTCTCACCCAAACCCCAACAAGGCGCAGCCCGCCAAGGCCAGCCCCAACACAGCTCCCGCCAGCACAAAGCCCAACCAAAGCCCAGAGTCGTCCCTGACAAGCCCATGCCGAGCCCGTGGCTCGTTCTTCCTTTGGGCACTTTTCCCCTTCTGGACGGGTTGCTCCTTTGCCCTCCAATTGTGCACAGCAATCTTGTTGCAATTGTGAGCGGAAACGGCACACAAGCCATTTGCAGCATGCCTGCGGGGAGCTTTCTGGGGTGAAATGGGAATGGGGCTCCCTGTGTGCGTGGGCAGTGGCAACCAAGCTGTAATTTGGGGAGTAGTCACTCAATGTGCAAAACCTTTCCTTAGCTCCAAAACCAGATTGCTAGCTGTACGTTCTAACCATTCCCTCAACTGGTTTAAATCAACTAGGTGAACCAACCCCATGCCAATCCATAGGACCTATAACATTGGAACACTACATGAGCACATTACAGGCGATTGTGGGAGGTGTGTGATGGGCTCGACCATCGATGGGAACCAATTCTGAGAAGAAAGGAAAAGAAAACTTCTGGGATGTGAGTGTTAAAATTTTAGCCTTAACATTTCACAGAATCACAGACTCACAGAATGGTGGAGGTTGGAAAGGACCTCTGGAGATCCTGGAGTCCAACCCCCCCTGCTCAGCCAGGGTCCTCTGGAGCATATTGCCCAGGATTGGGCCAGGCGGCTTTTGAATATCTCCAGGGAAGGAGACTCCACAACCTCTCTGGGCAACCTGGTCGAGTGCTCCGGAACCCTCTCCGCACCCCAAAAAAAAGGCCTAGATCACCTCAACACCCCCATGACAAGGCCCAGCACACCCAAAACAATGCCCAGATCCCCACCGTACCCCGAAAACAAGGCCCAGATCCCCTCAGCACTCCCAAGACAAGGCCCACATCGCCTGTCCATCCCCAATACAAGGCCCAGATCCCCTCAGCACCCTTACGACAAGCCCACTACCCCCAAAACAAGGCCCACACCCAAAAACAAGGCCCAGATCCCCTCAGCACCCCCCTGACAAGCCCATCACCCCCATTACAAGGCCGAGCATACCCTCAGCACCCCCATGACAAGGCCCAGATCCCCTCAGCATCCCCACGACAAGCCCAGCACACCCATTACAAGGCCGAGCATTCCCTCAGCACCCCCATGACAAGACCCGGCTCCCCTCTGCACCCCCACAACAAGCCCAGACCCCCAATACAATGCCCAGATCCCCTAAGCACCCCAAAAACAAGCCTAGTTCTCCCAAAACAACACCCACCACCCCCAACACAACACCATGACCACTCAGGACCCCCACGACAAGCCCAGCACCCCCAACACAAGGCCCACGTCCTCTAAGCACCCCCAAAACAAGACCCAGACCCCCTCTGCACCCCCAGAACAAGCCCAGCAAACCCTACACAATGCCCAGCACCCCCAACACAATGCCCTGATCCCCTCTGCACCCCCACAACAAGCCCAGCACTCCCAAAACAAGGCCCAGCACCCCAGAAACAAGGCCCTGATCCCCTCTGCACCCCCATGACAAGACCAGCTCCCCCAACACAAGGCCCACCTCCTCTAAGCACCCCCACAACAACACCCAGATCCCCTATGCACCCCCAACACAAGGTCCAGATCCCCTCTGCACCTCAAAACAAAGACCAGCACCCCCAACACAAGGACCAACTCCCCTCTGCACCCCCCACGACAAGACCAGCACCCCCAACACAACGCCCCACTCCCCCCTGCACCCCCGCCACAAGCCCAGCACCAGCAGACACCCTGACCAGAAGGCTAGCCCGCGAGTTTATTGTAGACATGTTTTGGGAAGTACGACTAGCATCTGAAATACAAAGGGATGAAATGAAATGCAGCTTCCAGCAGCAATGATCTCTTGCACTGCCTGCAAGGGATGCCATGGGAAATGCATCCTTTGGCAGGAAGCATTTTATTTCTTCCTCTCTGTTTGGCTCTTGCTTGAAATGTTCCAGCAGAGTGGTCTCACTAGGGAGGTTTATGTTTGGTTCTGCAGGAGGAGGTGCACTGGAAGATACTTTGTAGAGCCATTGTTTCCAGAGGCTAGCCAAGTGTTGCCTCAGCTTTTCTTCATGCAGCTCTTCCTTCTTTAGCGACCAAGCCACCAGTTGCCTTCTCTTGACAAGCTCGTGTTCACATTCTGGCTTCTTCTGATGCCCTTTGCTCTGATTCTTCTCCCATTCAATGAACTCGGCAGACTTTCTCTGTGTCTCTTCCACAAGTGCTTCTCTCAGATCTTGCGGTTGATTTTCAGTGCTTGCTTTCCGCTGAATCAAAAGCCCACTGGCGTCATCTTCCCTGAAATACGGTTCCAAGCCTTTCCAGAGGGGCTCATATTTATCTTGCACTTCCTCCATAAGGCTTCTTCGGGTCACATGCGGAACGTCTCCCTTTCTAATCCGATTGTTCCGTTTCATTTGCAAGTCTAGGATGTGGCTCCCCAGCTGCCAGGTCCACTGGCTGTCGGTTGTTCCTAAGCTGTTGTCTGTGGCAACTTCCCGAGTGTTTTGGAAAGGGAAAACAAACTTTTCATTCAGCAGAGCCTTCCACAAGTCACTCATACGAACTTTCAAGCTCGAGAGCCTTGAAATAGAGCCCTGCGATCCCTTCTTGGCAGCTTGGAGAATTGTGCTCTTTAACTGCTGCACGTGCTGGCTGTGTGTGGGGTTGGGTGGGGCGATGGGTGGGTTTCCTTGCCACCCAGAGGTGAGCAAAGTAGTGACGGTGGGTGTTCACATCAAAGCGGATGACATCGCTGAAGCAGGTGACATGGCAGAACGCCTGCTGGGCGGCTGGGCGGCTGTCCCTGCCATTTCCTCCAGCTTTTCCTGCAGGCGTCTTTGTGCTTGCATGTTTTGTTCCTGGGCAGTTATTTCTCCAACATTGTGGTGCACAAAGCAGCAGCTTGGCGAAAGATTGACTTGCTTCATGCGGAGAAAAGCCTGCCCAGCTAGCTGAAGGACATCTTGCATGTCTCCAGGATTTTCTCCCAAGATATTGATCAGAGTCATGTTGCCAATGCCAATGCCAAAGGTGGCTAGCTCATTGTCATCATTAAGTGACTGCTTATTGGCCACCTCCATGGCACAAAGTCCTCCTGTGTCAACAATCAGCCTGTAATCAAAGTCCACGGCCTCTTGGCGTTTCTCGTCCACCTGAAGCAGCTGCATAAACGCTCCCCGCGTGCCTCTCCCCGCACTGACGTTCCACTGCAGACCAAACATGGCATTCAGCAGGCTTGACTTCCCCGGGCTCTGGATGCCAAGCACTGAGAGAACAAACGCTCTTCTCTCCCCTAGCTTCTCAATTTGTCAAAGATTGCCCCAAGCCATCGTCACCGTACAGACGAAGCATCACCATCCACCACTTCAAGGGCATACCCTGAAACCATCAGATCGACTGCCACTTCAGGTAGTTTGCAAAAACATTCATCTTTTGAGTTCAAGGATTCTAGAGCTTCACGAATCTGCCCTACTTCTCTCAAAAGATGCTTGAGACCAATGGATGAATCATTGACTGCGTTGGAGAGGGCTTCTAACTTATTCATCAATGCTGTTTTCAGACTGGTTTTTTCCTTGCTTTTCTTTATTTCCAGGATTTGATACCATCACTGATGATATTCTTTCTGAAGTTCCTCCAAGTGCTCAGAGGACAGGTCATCCCTAAAGACCTTCCTCCACTGCAGCAAGTATTTCTTGGTGTCTCTTGCCTGTGCCTGGAGAAAAGCGAGGACTGATTTCATCAGCTGCTTGAGGGGGAACGCTCTGTCGAGTTGCTTTCTTCGTCCTGCACACTTCTCTGGCTCAGTTTGGCTCCCATGATGTTCTATGTTCTTGTTCCTCTTTTCCTGCAAGCGGGGGAGCTCTTTCTCCTTTTTACACCATGGGTACCATAGTTGTCCTTGAAGAGGCAGTAGCTGTGATTTGATCTCAAACACAATTTCTCCTTTGTCAAGAATCCCACCAAGGTTCTTGCCTTTGCTTTGGCTCTCACACACTCTTCTGCCTCTTTAGCCACAATAAATCCACGTTGGCGAGCTGTGTCCTGACAAGCATCAAGCCTTAAGAGGTTGTTTCACCTTGCTAGTAGGTCTCTGATTGTTTTTATCAGCTCCTCTACCAATTCTGCTTTGTTTCTGTTCTGGATACCTCTTTTTACATTCTGGCTAGATCGGCCACATGCAACATTCTCTTCTTCAGTGAAAAGACAAATCAAAGGCTTTTGAGACTGCCACGGGTCACGTACAATGTTCACGCCTTTCTTGTCACTCTGGTCAGACTCAGCTAACTGAGAGCCTCCTTCACAGAAGAGATCTGCTGTAAAAACGGCAATTGTTGTTCATGACCTCTAGCATCTCCATGCAGGTTACAAAAAGCAACACAGCCGTCAAAAGTGTCATCAGCACTGCCACTGGCACAGGACCAAGAGATCTCCACAACACCTGTCATTAGAAGACAGCCTTTGGTGCTGCCTTTGCAATGTCGGTGGAAGAAAGTGTCGTGTTTGTGTTTAGTCGGCAGAGCATTCAGGAGCTGAGCCTTGGAAGAGGAAGGAGAACTCCCGATCCGTAGGAAGGACACGATGAGTGTGTCTGCCTGATCAATCGGTTTGTTTTTGTGCCTCTGAATTGTGGTCTGCTCCTCTGAATTGTGGTCTGCTTTCCCAATTGTTCCGTGGCTTTCCAGCTCTTTTTAACTTGGCTGAGGGAACTCTCTTGGTGCGGTGCATGGATTTGGTAGCAGGAGGGGGAGCGCCAAGTGGCACAAAGCGAGGTTTGTTGAAATGTACTGTCTTGTGAAATCAGGGGCACCATGAAACATCGCCACCTGGAGGTCCATGGCATGTGTGTGTGTCAGACCTGCTTTAACAGAGGCATCCCCTTCTTCACGCTCAGCATTGAAAAACTGACTGTCAATATCTGAGGCACTATCTGAGCACTCAGCGCCAAGGCTTGTTGCATTCGGAGTGCTCAGAATGCCTTCTTTTGCTTTGCCATGCTCCGGGCAAACCAGATACCTTCCACAGTAGTCCAGCATCAGCAGCTTGTGCCGAAAATGGAAGGGGTATTCACTGCCAATCCTGGGCTGGCTGTCACACAGGGCAGTCTTGTGGATAACCTGAAGATCTGCCCTCCCCCTTTTCCTTGCGTAGCAATTTTCTAGTCCCGGGTGTTTGATCAAGTGGAGGACCTCTTGGCCTCTGGAACGCTCATTCCTTTTAGGATCCTCCCACTGTTCTGCTGAGGGTGATGGCTTGGATGAATCTTTCTGCTCAGCCCCCTGACCAATATCAATTCTCCCCTGTTTTACAACTTCTTTCTGCAGATCACTGTTGGAGGCTACATAGTCTCCATTCACAGGGGAATTCAGATCTTGCTCCAGAGTGCCCCCAGGATCACATCCACCGCACTTTCTAAGGATCTCACGGACTTCTTCTGACAGCCAGTTTCCTATGTGATGGTTCATCTGAGCTAAGCATTTAAACTTCTGTTCTGGAGACATGTTTTTGCATGTTGCTGCTCTACTCAGCCCTGTCAGGAGCAGGAAAGCCTGAGTTCGGGGAACGGCTGGCTTCCTAAGACTCAGGGAGCATTCCTGCGCCTCCTTCATAGCACTTCACATGGTGTTTCACTCTCGCCTCCCGCAGAGTCTTGCTCAGAGGTTTATTGACGCTGGCCCGGAGGTGGCGAAGGCGTCTAGCTCCGCGGGCGCTGGTTACTGGCACGTCTGCCCAGGCGCGGAGCCTGCTGCTGGCCCCAATCAGCTGGCCCTTGCCTGGCGCCTCCTGAGCACTCGCCGTGGCCCTCGCAGGAAGGAGGCGCATCTGCGGAGGCCCTTGCGCAGCCCTCTGAAGGCGCCTGCAGGGCAGGCTGGGCAGGCTGGGCACAGCAGGCAGGCCAGGGCCGCTGTGCAGCCGGCGGCTGCAGCGGGAGGGGAGGGCGCCTCCGGTGGTGGGCTCCAGAGCTGCATGGTGGGCCAGCGCTGCAGGGAGGTGGCACACGCTGGCTCCTCGCCCTCTTCGTCCTCGGACTGCTCGGGGGGTGAAAGTGGCCGCACTGTGCCTTCCCCTGCCAGCGGGACGGGTGCCCAGGCACAGTGCAGGATGGACCGGCGCGGGATGTGGGCTGGCCAGTCGAGGTGTGGGGCTTTGGGGAGGCAGTCCAGCAGCTCGTGACCTTCCTCGCTCAGCAACACGGTCTGGTTGTGCCCAAAGCGGACCCGCCTGCGTGGTGGGGATGGCGGGAGGGCTGTGGGCACAAGCAGCTCACCCAGCACTCCTGCAGGTGTTGGGGGAGCGTCCAGCAGGATGGAGGGTGGTGGCAGTGGGAGAGGGCCATCCAACTTCCATCCATCCGTGTCCGGCTCGGAGGTGGGCAGGAGGTGGCGAGGGGGCAAGGTGTCCTCGCTTGTGAGCCTGGGAGGGAGAAAGGAGGTGAGGAGGCTGCCTTGGGTGCCCCAGGGGGAAGCCCTGGTGGTGGCGGCAGATGCCAAAGGGTGCCAGGGTGCGGGCAGAGGGGGCGCTGGGGCCAGGGCTGCAGCAGTGGGCAAGGAGCAAAGGGGCTTCCCAGTTGGTGAGCAGCAGGCATGCGGCATGTCCTGGGCATCCCGCGCGTCGACCCCAGCCCTAGCCATGCCATGCCCTGCTCTTTGGGGGGCCCAGGCCAGGCGCAGGTCTGTGGCTCTGGGCTGCATCGGGCTCTTGCCTGCGGTGGGCCTGGCCAGGGCTGTGGGGCAGCCCCCCTGCAGGCCAGGCCTCCGCTTACCCTGCCTGCCGGCTGGCTGCACAGTCCTGCGTCTGCACCGTGGGCAGGAAGGAGGCTGCTGGAAGAGGAGGCAGAGAGGCAGTGAGCGAGGGCAGCCCGTGGGCGGAGCCCCAGCTGGGGCCGAGGGCGGTGGGCGCTGGCGGCGCTGGGCTGTCTTGGCCGGGAGGCGCTGCCGAGCGCGCCTACGCTCTGGGCCGGTGCTGCTCACCTCCGGGCTCGTCCACGCTGCCGTTGCCCAGGCTGCCAGCACTGCCGCGAGGCCCCTGCACAGCCCAAGAGAGCGCTGCCTTAGTGGCGAGCATCCACGCTGCGCCAAGAGGCGCCCTGCTCGCGGAAGGGCTGCGCGGGGCACGCAGAGCTGAGGCTGGAGGCAGGCTTGCACGCAGCACCGTCAGGCTGCCCTTGCTGCAGGTGCTGCCGCGGCCTCAGCCCTCTCGCTGCCCGCGCCAGCTCGGGGCCATGCCCAGGCTGACTCCTACCTTGGGCCAGAGCCTTTTCCCCGCCAGCACCAACACCACCGCTATGCACAGGATCGTGAGGACGTTGACGACCGAGGGCATGTGGGCCAGGCACACCACAAAGAGGCTCAGCACCACAAACTCGCCCACGACGCTCAGCCTCCGAGGCTCCATGCCGCCACCGGAAGCGCGCCGCGAGCGTGCAGCCTGCTCAGCGCTCCGCCTCCACGTCCTGCTCCAAGAGTGCCACCCAAAACACAGCACCCACCTCTGAGCACGCCGCCCCTTGCAGCCACCCTCCCCCTCCCCGACCAAGGCAGACCAGCAGCCCCCAAAGCCCTGCTCCCCACCGCCCCTCCAACGCCCCTCCACCAACCTCCCCCGACCCTGACCGCTCTGCTCTGCTCTGCGGCTCACCCTGTGCACGCTCCTCCGCACCCCAAGATCGACAGCGTCAATCTGACACCAGGAGAAGAGCCAAAGGCCGCCGAGAGCAACTCTGCAAAAAGCAGGGCACGGTGCCCTCACTCCGTCGGCCTTGCCTGGCTGCCCGCTCCCGCGGCTGCTTTCCCACGTGTGACGCGGGGACACCGGGTGGTGAGCAGCAAGGGCGCAGAATGGTGCCCGAGCGTGGCTGGGCTTCGCGGCGGGGACGTTTGCCTGATTGTGGCACTTGTGCCCACCGAGGGAGCGTGCAGCGGGTGGTGGGCACTGGGGGGGCGACAAAGCCACGGAGAGCGCCCCGAGGGGAGGAGAGACTGCAGAGAGACGGAAGGAGCCAGCTCTTACCCCGCTGCCTTGCTCCTTCGCCCCAGCTCAACACCACGCTCTCCACCTGCTCACGCACTCGCTCGCACACTCGCTCGCTCGCTCGCTCGCAGGCAAAGTGACAGCGGCACTTCCCCCAGCCCCACCTCCAGAAAGACCCTGGCATTGTGATGCCATGGCGACATCACTTCCACACACCTGGTCTGCCAGGGCACCCCCAGGCCCCACCTGACGCTGCTCTCACCCAAACCCCAACAAGGCGCAGCCCGCCAAGGCCAGCCCCAACACAGCTCCTGCCAGCACAAAGCCCAACCAAAGCCCAGAGTCGTCCCTGACAAGCACATGCCGAGCCCGTGGCTCGTTCTTCCTTTGGGCACTTTTCCCCTTCTGGACGGGTTGCTCCTTTGCCCTCCAATTGTGCACAGCAATCTTGTTGCAATTGTGAGCGGAAACGGCACACAAGCCATTTGCAGCATGCCTGCGGGGAGCTTTCTGGGGTGAAATGGGAATGGGGCTCCCTGTGTGCGTGGGCAGTGGCAACCAAGCTGTAATTTGGGGAGTAGTCACTCAATGTGCAAAACCTTTCCTTAGCTCCAAAACCAGATTGCTAGCTGTACGTTCTAACCATTCCCTCAACTGGTTTAAATCAACTAGGTGAACCAACCCCATGCCAATCCATAGGACCTATAACATTGGAACACTACATGAGCACATTACAGGCGATTGTGGGAGGTGTGTGATGGGCTCGACCATCGATGGGAACCAATTCTGAGAAGAAAGGAAAAGAAAACTTCTGGGATGTGAGTGTTAAAATTTTAGCCTTAACATTTCACAGAATCACAGACTCACAGAATGGTGGAGGTTGGAAAGGACCTCTGGAGATCCTGGAGTCCAACCCCCCCTGCTCAGCCAGGGTCCTCTGGAGCATATTGCCCAGGATTGGGCCAGGCGGCTTTTGAATATCTCCAGGGAAGGAGACTCCACAACCTCTCTGGGCAACCTGGTTGAGTGCTCCGGAACCCTCTCCGCACCCCAAAAAAAAGGCCTAGATCACCTCAACACCCCCATGACAAGGCCCAGCACACCCAAAACAATGCCCAGATCCCCACCGTACCCCGAAAACAAGGCCCAGATCCCCTCAGCACTCCCAAGACAAGGCCCACATCGCCTGTCCATCCCCAATACAAGGCCCAGATCCCCTCAGCACCCTTACGACAAGCCCACTACCCCCAAAACAAGGCCCACACCCCAAAAACAAGGCCCAGATCCCCTCAGCACCCCCCTGACAAGCCCATCACCCCCATTACAAGGCCGAGCATACCCTCAGCACCCCCATGACAAGGCCCAGATCCCCTCAGCATCCCCACGACAAGCCCAGCACACCCATTACAAGGCCGAGCATTCCCTCAGCACCCCCATGACAAGACCCGGCTCCCCTCTGCACCCCCACAACAAGCCCAGACCCCCAATACAATGCCCAGATCCCCTAAGCACCCCAAAAACAAGCCTAGTTCTCCCAAAACAACGCCCACCACCCCCAACACAACACCATGACCACTCAGGACCCCCACGACAAGCCCAGCACCCCCAACACAAGGCCCACGTCCTCTAAGCACCCCCAAAACAAGACCCAGACCCCCTCTGCACCCCCAGAACAAGCCCAGCAAACCCTACACAATGCCCAGCACCCCCAACACAATGCCCTGATCCCCTCTGCACCCCCACAACAAGCCCAGCACTCCCAAAACAAGGCCCAGCACCCCAGAAACAAGGCCCTGATCCCCTCTGCACCCCCATGACAAGACCAGCTCCCCCAACACAAGGCCCACCTCCTCTAAGCACCCCCACAACAACACCCAGATCCCCTATGCACCCCCAACACAAGGTCCAGATCCCCTCTGCACCTCAAAACAAAGACCAGCACCCCCAACACAAGGACCAACTCCCCTCTGCACCCCCCACGACAAGACCAGCACCCCCAACACAACGCCCCACTCCCCCCTGCACCCCCGCCACAAGCCCAGCACCAGCAGACACCCTGACCAGAAGGCTAGCCCGCGAGTTTATTGTAGACATGTTTTGGGAAGTACGACTAGCATCTGAAATACAAAGGGATGAAATGAAATGCAGCTTCCAGCAGCAATGATCTCTTGCACTGCCTGCAAGGGATGCCATGGGAAATGCATCCTTTGGCAGGAAGCATTTTATTTCTTCCTCTCTGTTTGGCTCTTGCTTGAAATGTTCCAGCAGAGTGGTCTCACTAGGGAGGTTTATGTTTGGTTCTGCAGGAGGAGGTGCACTGGAAGATACTTTGTAGAGCCATTGTTTCCAGAGGCTAGCCAAGTGTTGCCTCAGCTTTTCTTCATGCAGCTCTTCCTTCTTTAGCGACCAAGCCACCAGTTGCCTTCTCTTGACAAGCTCGTGTTCACATTCTGGCTTCTTCTGATGCCCTTTGCTCTGATTCTTCTCCCATTCAATGAACTCGGCAGACTTTCTCTGTGTCTCTTCCACAAGTGCTTCTCTCAGATCTTGCGGTTGATTTTCAGTGCTTGCTTTCCGCTGAATCAAAAGCCCACTGGCGTCATCTTCCCTGAAATACGGTTCCAAGCCTTTCCAGAGGGGCTCATATTTATCTTGCACTTCCTCCATAAGGCTTCTTCGGGTCACTTGCGGAACGTCTCCCTTTCTAATCCGATTGTTCCGTTTCATTTGCAAGTCTAGGATGTGGCTCCCCAGCTGCCAGGTCCACTGGCTGTCGGTTGTTCCTAAGCTGTTGTCTGTGGCAACTTCCCGAGTGTTTTGGAAAGGGAAAACAAACTTTTCATTCAGCAGAGCCTTCCACAAGTCACTCATACGAACTTTCAAGCTCGAGAGCCTTGAAATAGAGCCCTGCGATCCCTTCTTGGCAGCTTGGAGAATTGTGCTCTTTAACTGCTGCACGTGCTGGCTGTGTGTGGGGTTGGGTGGGGCGATGGGTGGGTTTCCTTGCCACCCAGAGGTGAGCAAAGTAGTGACGGTGGGTGTTCACATCAAAGCGGATGACATCGCTGAAGCAGGTGACATGGCAGAACGCCTGCTGGGCGGCTGGGCGGCTGTCCCTGCCATTTCCTCCAGCTTTTCCTGCAGGCGTCTTTGTGCTTGCATGTTTTGTTCCTGGGCAGTTATTTCTCCAACATTGTGGTGCACAAAGCAGCAGCTTGGCGAAAGATTGACTTGCTTCATGCGGAGAAAAGCCTGCCCAGCTAGCTGAAGGACATCTTGCATGTCTCCAGGATTTTCTCCCAAGATATTGATCAGAGTCATGTTGCCAATGCCAATGCCAAAGGTGGCTAGCTCATTGTCATCATTAAGTGACTGCTTATTGGCCACCTCCATGGCACAAAGTCCTCCTGTGTCAACAATCAGCCTGTAATCAAAGTCCACGGCCTCTTGGCGTTTCTCGTCCACCTGAAGCAGCTGCATAAACGCTCCCCGCGTGCCTCTCCCCGCACTGACGTTCCACTGCAGACCAAACATGGCATTCAGCAGGCTTGACTTCCCCGGGCTCTGGATGCCAAGCACTGAGAGAACAAACGCTCTTCTCTCCCCTAGCTTCTCAATTTGTCAAAGATTGCCCCAAGCCATCGTCACCGTACAGACGAAGCATCACCATCCACCACTTCAAGGGCATACCCTGAAACCATCAGATCGACTGCCACTTCAGGTAGTTTGCAAAAACATTCATCTTTTGAGTTCAAGGATTCTAGAGCTTCACGAATCTGCCCTATTTCTCTCAAAAGACGCTTGAGACCAATGGATGAATCATTGACTGCATTGGAGAGGGCTTCTAACTTATTCATCAATGCTGTTTTCAGACTGGTTTTTTCCTTGCTTTTCTTTATTTCCAGGATTTGATACCATCACTGATGATATTCTTTCTGAAGTTCCTCCAAGTGCTCAGAGGACAGGTCATCCCTAAAGACCTTCCTCCACTGCAGCAAGTATTTCTTGGTGTCTCTTGCCTGTGCCTGGAGAAAAGCGAGGACTGATTTCATCAGCTGCTTGAGGGGGAACGCTCTGTCGAGTTGCTTTCTTCGTCCTGCACACTTCTCTGGCTCACTTTGGCTCCCATGATGTTCTATGTTCTTGTTCCTCTTTTCCTGCAAGCGGGGGAGCTCTTTCTCCTTTTTACACCATGGGTACCATAGTTGTCCTTGAAGAGGCAGTAGCTGTGATTTGATCTCAAACACAATTTCTCCTTTGTCAAGAATCCCACCAAGGTTCTTGCCTTTGCTTTGGCTCTCACACACTCTTCTGCCTCTTTAGCCACAATAAATCCACGTTGGCGAGCTGTGTCCTGACAAGCATCAAGCCTTAAGAGGTTGTTTCACCTTGCTAGTAGGTCTCTGATTGTTTTTATCAGCTCCTCTACCAATTCTGCTTTGTTTCTGTTCTGGATACCTCTTTTTACATTCTGGCTAGATCGGCCACATGCAACATTCTCTTCTTCAGTGAAAAGACAAATCAAAGGCTTTTGAGACTGCCACGGGTCACGTACAATGTTCACGCCTTTCTTGTCACTCTGGTCAGACTCAGCTAACTGAGAGCCTCCTTCACAGAAGAGATCTGCTGTAAAAACGGCAATTGTTGTTCATGACCTCTAGCATCTCCATGCAGGTTACAAAAAGCAACACAGCCGTCAAAAGTGTCATCAGCACTGCCACTGGCACAGGACCAAGAGATCTCCACAACACCTGTCATTAGAAGACAGCCTTTGGTGCTGCCTTTGCAATGTCGGTGGAAGAAAGTGTCGTGTTTGTGTTTAGTCGGCAGAGCATTCAGGAGCTGAGCCTTGGAAGAGGAAGGAGAACTCCCGATCCGTAGGAAGGACACGATGAGTGTGTCTGCCTGATCAATCGGTTTGTTTTTGTGCCTCTGAATTGTGGTCTGCTCCTCTGAATTGTGGTCTGCTTTCCCAATTGTTCCGTGGCTTTCCAGCTCTTTTTAACTTGGCTGAGGGAACTCTCTTGGTGCGGTGCATGGATTTGGTAGCAGGAGGGGGAGCGCCAAGTGGCACAAAGCGAGGTTTGTTGAAATGTACTGTCTTGTGAAATCAGGGGCACCATGAAACATCGCCACCTGGAGGTCCATGGCATGTGTGTGTGTCAGACCTGCTTTAACAGAGGCATCCCCTTCTTCACGCTCAGCATTGAAAAACTGACTGTCAATATCTGAGGCACTATCTGAGCACTCAGCGCCAAGGCTTGTTGCATTCGGAGTGCTCAGAATGCCTTCTTTTGCTTTGCCATGCTCCGGGCAAACCAGATACCTTCAACGGTAGTCCAGCATCAGCAGCTTGTGCCGAAAATGGAAGGGGTATTCACTGCCAATCCTGGGCTGGCTGTCACACAGGGCAGTCTTGTGGATAACCTGAAGATCTGCCCTCCCCCTTTTCCTTGCGTAGCAATTTTCTAGTCCCGGGTGTTTGATCAAGTGGAGGACCTCTTGGCCTCTGGAACGCTCATTCCTTTTAGGATCCTCCCACTGTTCTGCTGAGGGTGATGGCTTGGATGAATCTTTCTGCTCAGCCCCCTGACCAATATCAATTCTCCCCTGTTTTACAACTTCTTTCTGCAGATCACTGTTGGAGGCTACATAGTCTCCATTCACAGGGGAATTCAGATCTTGCTCCAGAGTGCCCCCAGGATCACATCCACCGCACTTTCTAAGGATCTCACGGACTTCTTCTGACAGCCAGTTTCCTATGTGATGGTTCATCTGAGCTAAGCATTTAAACTTCTGTTCTGGAGACATGTTTTTGCATGTTGCTGCTCTACTCAGCCCTGTCAGGAGCAGGAAAGCCTGAGTTCGGGGAACGGCTGGCTTCCTAAGACTCAGGGAGCATTCCTGCGCCTCCTTCATAGCACTTCACATGGTGTTTCACTCTCGCCTCCCACAGAGTCTTGCTCAGAGGTTTATTGACGCTGGCCCGGAGGTGGCGAAGGCGTCTAGCTCCGCGGGCGCTGGTTATTGGCACGTCTGCCCAGGCGCGGAGCCTGCTGCTGGCCCCAATCAGCTGGCCCTTGCCTGGCGCCTCCTGAGCACTCGCCGTGGCCCTCGCAGGAAGGAGGCGCATCTGCGGAGGCCCTTGCGCAGCCCTCTGAAGGCGCCTGCAGGGCAGGCTGGGCAGGCTGGGCACAGCAGGCAGGCCAGGGCCGCTGTGCAGCCAGTGGCTGCAGCGGGAGGGGAGGGCGCCTCCGGTGGTGGGCTCCAGAGCTGCATGGTGGGCCAGCGCTGCAGGGAGGTGGCACACGCTGGCTCCTCGCCCTCTTCGTCCTCGGACTGCTCGGGGGGTGAAAGTGGCCGCACTGTGCCTTCCCCTGCCAGCGGGACGGGTGCCCAGGCACAGTGCAGGATGGACCGGCGCGGGATGTGGGCTGGCCAGTCGAGGTGTGGGGCTTTGGGGAGGCAGTCCAGCAGCTCGTGACCTTCCTCGCTCAGCAACACGGTCTGGTTGTGCCCAAAGCGGACCCGCCTGCGTGGTGGGGATGGCGGGAGGGCTGTGGGCACAAGCAGCTCACCCAGCACTCCTGCAGGTGTTGGGGGAGCGTCCAGCAGGATGGAGGGTGGTGGCAGTGGGAGAGGGCCATCCAACTTCCATCCATCCGTGTCCGGCTCGGAGGTGGGCAGGAGGTGGCGAGGGGGCAAGGTGTCCTCGCTTGTGAGCCTGGGAGGGAGAAAGGAGGTGAGGAGGCTGCCTTGGGTGCCCCAGGGGGAAGCCCTGGTGGTGGCGGCAGATGCCAAAGGGTGCCAGGGTGCGGGCAGAGGGGGCGCTGGGGCCAGGGCTGCAGCAGTGGGCAAGGAGCAAAGGGGCTTCCCAGTTGGTGAGCAGCAGGCATGCGGCATGTCCTGGGCATCCCGCGCGTCGACCCCAGCCCTAGCCATGCCATGCCCTGCTCTTTGGGGGGCCCAGGCCAGGCACAGGTCTGTGGCTCTGGGCTGCATCGGGCTCTTGCCTGCGGTGGGCCTGGCCAGGGCTGTGGGGCAGCCCCCCTGCAGGCCAGGCCTCCGCTTACCCTGCCTGCCGGCTGGCTGCACAGTCCTGCGTCTGCACCGTGGGCAGGAAGGAGGCTGCTGGAAGAGGAGGCAGAGAGGCAGTGAGCGAGGGCAGCCCGTGGGCGGAGCCCCAGCTGGGGCCGAGGGCGGTGGGCGCTGGCGGCGCTGGGCTGTCTTGGCCGGGAGGCGCTGCCGAGCGCGCCTACGCTCTGGGCCGGGGCTGCTCACCTCCGGGCTCGTCCACGCTGCCGTTGCCCAGGCTGCCAGCACTGCCGCGAGGCCCCTGCACAGCCCAAGAGAGCGCTGCCTTAGTGGCGAGCATCCACGCTGCGCCAAGAGGCGCCCTGCTCGCGGAAGGGCTGCGCGGGGCACGCAGAGCTGAGGCTGGAGGCAGGCTTGCATGCAGCACCGTCAGGCTGCCCTTGCTGCAGGTGCTGCCGCGGCCTCAGCCCTCTCGCTGCCCGCGCCAGCTCGGGGCCATGCCCAGGCTGACTCCTACCTTGGGCCAGAGCCTTTTCCCCGCCAGCACCAACACCACCGCTATGCACAGGATCGTGAGGACGTTGACGACCGAGGGCATGTGGGCCAGGCACACCACAAAGAGGCTCAGCACCACAAACTCGCCCACGACGCTCAGCCTCCGAGGCTCCATGCCGCCACCGGAAGCGCGCCGCGAGCGTGCAGCCTGCTCAGCGCTCCGCCTCCATGTCCTGCTCCAAGAGTGCCACCCAAAACACAGCACCCACCTCTGAGCACGCCGCCCCTTGCAGCCACCCTCCCCCTCCCCGACCAAGGCAGACCAGCAGCCCCCAAAGCCCTGCTCCCCACCGCCCCTCCAACGCCCCTCCACCAACCTCCCCCGACCCTGACCGCTCTGCTCTGCTCTGCGGCTCACCCTGTGCACGCTCCTCCGCACCCCAAGATCGACAGCGTCAATCTGACACCAGGAGAAGAGCCAAAGGCCGCCGAGAGCAACTCTGCAAAAAGCAGGGCACGGTGCCCTCACTCCGTCGGCCTTGCCTGGCTGCCCGCTCCCGCGGCTGCTTTCCCACGTGTGACGCGGGGACACCGGGTGGTGAGCAGCAAGGGCGCAGAATGGTGCCCGAGCGTGGCTGGGCTTCGCGGCGGGGACGTTTGCCTGATTGTGGCACTTGTGCCCACCGAGGGAGCGTGCAGCGGGTGGTGGGCACTGGGGGGGCGACAAAGCCAGGGAGAGCGCCCCGAGGGGAGGAGAGACTGCAGAGAGACGGAAGGAGCCAGCTCTTACCCCGCTGCCTCGCTCCTTCGCCCCAGCTCAACACCACGCTCTCCACCTGCTCGCGCACTCGCTCGCACACTCGCTCGCTCGCTCGCTCGCAGGCAAAGTGACAGCGGCACTTCCCCCAGCCCCACCTCCAGAAAGACCCCGGCATTGTGATGCCATGGTGACATCACTTCCACACACCTGGTCTGCCAGGGCACCCCCAGGCCCCACCTGACGCTGCTCTCACCCAAACCCCAACAAGGCGCAGCCCGCCAAGGCCAGCCCCAACACAGCTCCCGCCAGCACAAAGCCCAACCAAAGCCCAGAGTCGTCCCTGACAAGCCCATGCCGAGCCCGTGGCTCGTTCTTTCTTTGGGCACTTTTCCCCTTCTGGACGGGTTGCTGCTGTGCCCTCCAATTGTGCACAGCAATCTTGTTGCAATTGGGAGCGGAAACGGCACACAAGCCATTTGCAGCATGCCTGCGGGGAGCTTTCTGGCGTGAGGCCCCAATTGGCAGAAGCTGCTCCTGCTTCTCTAGACTTTGTATAGGCAGCTTCCTTGTTATCCTCAAGCACAAGGCAACAGTGACTTGCTACAAGACTGGAGCAAAGGGCAGGGACCAACTGATTTCTTCTAACCCACTGGCTACCATTGAGGACTTGAGGGCGATGGAAGTGAACACTGTGGTCCCCATCAGGAGCACGTATTGTGTCTGTGCAAAGAGCGCTGCACAACGGGCATTGCTTCCAGCAGCCGTGCAGCCCTTCAACTCCGATTGTATGAGGTTTGCAGTTCCAAGCTTTCAGATGAGGCATGGAAAATGCCTGTTTCAGGTTTGCTAGCACAGGGGCCAGAGCTTTACTCATTGCCTCCTTCAGGAGCTCTAGCTCCTTTCTTTCTTGATGCTCAATGCTTTCAGATGACTTCTGGGAAGTTCAGAATTAGCTCCAAGTCTGCTCCCAAATTCCTCTAGCCACAGGGAGACATTGCCACAGTTCTCTTGGACAACTGGAGTTGTAGGCGCAAAGCTAGCAGCAGCAGCAAGAGTCTGGAATGAATTCAGGGAAACATGGAACAAGTTCTTCAGCCTTGAATTGTTCTTGTCTAAGCAATAGTTGTTAACACACTTCTCAACGAAACCTTCTAAAACATGTTGGGGGAAATGAATGTGCTGCCTGAACTTCTCACCATTCTCTTCCTCCGCAAGAGACAGGAGAATAGCCGTTTCTAGTTGAGATCGATGGCCACTGAAAGCTGGAGAGTTAGAGCTCCTTTCCCAGGCTATATCAAGAGCAGTCTTCACAGACACTGCCTGTCAAAGAGCTCCTGAAAGCTCGTCACATAAAAAAAATCAGCAACTGCTGTGATAGAGGGCACTGCTTGGCAGGACATGTGGAAACTTGTGAAGAAGTCTTCTCTCTGGCCCTGCAGGTAGAAAGTGGGGTCGTTTGCTCTTGTGAAAGCCTTCTGCATCTTTGCCAACCTTTCTGCTGCCACTTTGCCTAGAGACACTGCTGAATGTATTCTGTATCCATGAGTGAAGACATATGTGGAGTTCCTGGCTGCCGAGTCCACCTGTTCTCTTATTTCATGCAGTCTGTCATGAATGCAACTTTGGTTGTCATGCATTGGCTCCTGTTCCTGTGTGTCGATGGGGAGGCTGATGAGCTGTGTGATGCGGTCGTGAAGCTGCTCCGTTCTGGTAATAGCGCAGCTGCACAAAGGCTTTTTCCTGAAGGGCAGTGCTCCCTTCATGACCACCTGCTTGGAAATAGCTTCGATTGGGCAGGTCTCTCTCAGGGAGTGGTCCTCTCAGGTCCCGAGTACAATTGTTTGTTGTCCCCACTGTAACGCTGAGCCATCTATTTCGTAGGCCCTACGCACGGTGTCTGGTTCACTCCCCCAGGTGACATGACAGTTTTGATCCCACGCATTCCTCCAGTTCAAGTCTTGTGGAAGATTCTTGGCTTGCTAGACATATGATGGAGAGATGGGAGTTTGAGACTTGTATGCCCAGGCCCCAATCATATAGACGCACCGTTGGTATTATTCCAGATACGGTTGATTCTCTCTTTCATATTAACTGGAATGATCCCAAGGGGAATGGGGCTCCCTGTGTGCGTGGCCAGTGGCAACCAAGCTGTAATTTGGGGAGTAGTCACTCAATGTGCAAAACCTTTCCTTAGCTCCAAAACCAGATTGCTAGCTGTACGTTCTAACCATTCCCTCAACTGGTTTAAATCAACTAGGTGAACCAACCCCATGCCAATCCATAGGACCTATAACATTGGAACACTACATGAGCACATTACAGGCGATTGTGGGAGGTGTGTGATGGGCTCGACCATCGACGGGAACCAATTCTGAGAAGAAAGGAAAAGAAAACTTCTGGGATGTGAGTGCTAAAATTTTAGCCTTAACATTTCACAGAATCACAGGCTCAGAGAATGGTGGAGGTTGGAAGGGACCTCCGGAGATCCTGGAGTCCAACGCCCCTGCTCAGCCAGGGTCCCCTGGAGCATATTGCCCAGGATTGGGCCAGGCGGCTTTTGAATATCTCCAGGGAAGGAGACTCCACAACCTCTCTGGGCAACCTGGTCGAGTGCTCCGTAACCCTCTCCGCACCCCCAAAAAAAGGCCTAGATCCCCTCAACACCCCCACAACAAGGCCCAGCACCCCCAAAACAACGCCCAGATCCCCACAGTACCCCGAAAACAAGGCCCAGATCCCCTAAGCACCCCAAAAACAAGCCCAGTTCTCCCAAAAAAAAGCCCACCACCCCCAATACAACACCATGACCACTCAGGACCCCCACGACAAGCCCAGCACCCCCAACACAAGGCCCACGTCCTCTAAGCACCCCCAAAACAAGACCCAGACCCCCTCTGCACCCCCAGAACAAGCCCAGCAAACCCTACACAATGCCCAGCACCCCCAACACAATGCCCTGATCCCCTCTGCACCCCCACAACAAGCCCAGCACTCCCAAAACAAGGCCCAGCACCCCAGAAACAAGGCCCTGATCCCCTCTGCACCCCCATGACAAGACCAGCTCCCCCAACACAAGGCCCACCTCCTCTAAGCACCCCCACAACAACACCCAGATCCCCTATGCACCCCCAACACAAGGTCCAGATCCCCTCTGCACCTCAAAACAAAGACCAGCACCCCCAACACAAGGACCAACTCCCCTCTGCACCCCCCACGACAAGACCAGCACCCCCAACACAACGCCCCACTCCCCCCTGCACCCCCGCCACAAGCCCAGCACCAGCAGACACCCTGACCAGAAGGCTAGCCCGCGAGTTTATTGTAGACATGTTTTGGGAAGTACGACTAGCATCTGAAATACAAAGGGATGAAATGAAATGCAGCTTCCAGCAGCAATGATCTCTTGCACTGCCTGCAAGGGATGCCATGGGAAATGCATCCTTTGGCAAGAAGCATTTTATTTCTTCCTCTCTGTTTGGCTCTTGCTTGAAATGTTCCAGCAGAGTGGTCTCACTAGGGAGGTTTATGTTTGGTTCTGCAGGAGGAGGTGCACTGGAAGATACTTTGTAGAGCCATTGTTTCCAGAGGCTAGCCAAGTGTTGCCGCAGCTTTTCTTCATGCAGCTCTTCCTTCTTTAGCGACCAAGCCACCAGTTGCCTTCTCTTGACAAGCTCGTGTTCACATTCTGGCTTCTTCTGATGCCCTTTGCTCTGATTCTTCTCCCGTTCAATGAACTCGGCAGACTTTCTCTGTGTCTCTTCCACAAGTGCTTCTCTCAGATCTTGCGGTTGATTTTCAATGCTTGCTTTCCGCTGAATCAAAAGCCCACTGGCGTCATCTTCCCTGAAATACGGTTCCAAGCCTTTCCAGAGGGTCTCATATTTATCTTGCACTTCCTCCATAAGGCTTCTTCGAGTCACTTGCGGAACGTCTCCCTTTCTAATCCGATTGTTCCGTTTCATTTGCAAGTCTAGGATGTGGCTCCCCAGCTGCCAGGTCCACTGGCTGTCGGTTGTTCCTAAGCTGTTGTCTGCGGCAACTTCCCGAGTGTTTTGGAAAGGGAAAACAAACTTTTCATTCAGCAGAGCCTTCCACAAGTCACTCATACGAACTTTCAAGCTCGAGAGCCTTGAAATAGTGCCCTGCGATCCCTTCTTGGCAGCTTGGAGAATTGTGCTCTTTAACTGCTGCACGTGCTGGCTGTGTGTGGGGTTGGGTGGGGCCCTGCGTGGGTTTCCTTGCCACCCAGAGGTGAGCAAAGTAGTGACGGTGGGTGTTCACATCAAAGCGGATGACATCGCTGAAGCAGGTGACATGGCAGAACGCCTGCTGGGCGGCTGGGCGGCTGTCCCTGCCATTTCCTCCAGCTTTTCCTGCAGGCGTCTTTGTGCTTGCATGTTTTGTTCCTGGGCAGTTATTTCTCCAACATTGTGGTGCACAAAGCAGCAGCTTGGCGAAAGATTGACTTGCTTCATGCGGAGAAAAGCCTGCCCAGCTAGCTGAAGGACATCTTGCATGTCTCCAGGATTTTCTCCCAAGATATTGATCAGAGTCATGTTGCCAATGCCAATGCCAAAGGTGGCTAGCTCATTGTCATCATTAAGTGACTGCTTATTGGCCACCTCCATGGCACAAAGTCCTCCTGTGTCAACAATCAGCCTGTAATCAAAGTCCACGGCCTCTTGGCGTTTCTCGTCCACCTGAAGCAGCTGCATAAACGCTCCCCGCGTGCCTCTCCCCGCACTGACGTTCCACTGCAGACCAAACATGGCATTCAGCAGGCTTGACTTCCCCGGGCTCTGGATGCCAAGCACTGAGAGAACAAACGCTCTTCTCTCCCCTAGCTTCTCAATTTGTCAAAGATTGCCCCAAGCCATCGTCACCGTACAGACGAAGCATCACCATCCACCACTTCAAGGGCATACCCTGAAACCATCAGATCGACTGCCACTTCAGGTAGTTTGCAAAAACATTCATCTTTTGAGTTCAAGGATTCTAGAGCTTCACGAATCTGCCCTACTTCTCTCAAAAGACGCTTGAGACCAATGGATGAATCATTGACTGCATTGGAGAGGGCTTCTAACTTATTCATCAATGCTGTTTTCAGACTGGTTTTTTCCTTGCTTTTCTTTATTTCCAAGATTTGATACCTTCACTGATGATACTCTTTCTGAAGTTCCTCCAAGTGCTCAGAGGACAGGTCATCCCTAAAGACCTTCCTCCACTGCAGCAAGTATTTCTTGGTGTCTCTTGCCTGTGCCTGGAGAAAAGCGAGGACTGATTTCAGCAGCTGCTTGAGGGGGAACGCTCTGTCGAGTTGCTTTCTTCGTCCTGCACACTTCTCTGGCTCAGTTTGGCTCCCATGATGTTCTATGTTCTTGTTCCTCTTTTCCTGCAAGCGGGGGAGCTCTTTCTCCTTTTCACACCATGGGTACCATAGTTGTCCTTGAAGAGGCAGTAGCTGTGATTTGATCTCAAACACAATTTCTCCTTTGTCAAGAATCCCACCAAGGTTCTTGCCTTTGCTTTGGCTCTCACACACTCTTCTGCCTCTTTAGCCACAATAAATCCACGTTGGCGAGCTGTGTCCTGACAAGCATCAAGCCTTAAGAGGTTGTTTCACCTTGCTAGTAGGTCTCTGATTGTTTTTATCAGCTCCTCTACCAATTCTGCTTTGTTTCTGTTCTGGATACCTCTTTTTACATTCTGGCTAGATCGGCCACATGCAACATTCTCTTCTTCAGTGAAAAGACAAATCAAAGGCTTTTGAGACTGCCACGGGTCACGTACAATGTTCACGCCTTTCTTGTCACTCTGGTCAGACTCAGCTAACTGAGAGCCTCCTTCACAGAAGAGATCTGCTGTAAAAACGGCAATTGTTGTTCATGACCTCTAGCATCTCCATGCAGGTTACAAAAAGCAACACAGCCGTCAAAAGTGTCATCAGCACTGCCACTGGCACAGGACCAAGAGATCTCCACAACACCTGTCGTTAGAAGACAGCCTTTGGTGCTGCCTTTGCAATGTCGGTGGAAGAAAGTGTCGTGTTTGTGTTTAGTCGGCAGAGCATTCAGGAGCTGAGCCTTGGAAGAGGAAGGAGAACTCCCGATCCGTAGGAAGGACACGATGAGTGTGTCTGCCTGATCAATCGGTTTGTTTTTGTGCCTCTGAATTGTGGTCTGCTCCTCTGAATTGTGGTCTGCTTTCCCAATTGTTCCGTCCCTTTCCAGCTCTTTTTAACTTGGCTGAGGGAACTCTCTTGGTGCGGTGCATGGATTTGGTAGCAGGAGGGGGAGCGCCAAGTGGCACAAAGCGAGGTTTGTTGAAATGTACTGTCTCGTGAAATCATGGGCACCATGAAACATCGCCACCTGGAGGTCCATGGCATGTATGTGTGTCAGACCTGCTGTAACAGAGGCATCCCCTTCTTCACGCTCAGCATTGAAAAACTCACTGTCAATATCTGAGGCACTATCTGAGCACTCAGTGCCAAGGCTTGTTGCATTCGGAGTGCTCAGAACGCCTTCTTTTGCTTTGCCATGCTCCTGGCAAACCAGATACCTTCCATGGTAGTCCAGCATCAGCAGCTTGTGCCGAAAATGGAAGGGGTATTCACTGCCAATCCTGGGCTGGCTGTCACACAGGGCAGTCTTGTGGATAACCTGAAGATCTGCCCTCCCCCTTTTCCTTGCGTAGCAATTTTCTCGTCCCGGGTGTTTGATCAAGTGGAGGACCTCTTGGCCTCTGGAACGCTCATTCCTTTTAGGATCCTCCCACTGTTCTGCTGAGGGTGATGGCTTGGATGAATCTTTCTGCTCAGCCCCCTGACCAATATCAATTCTCCCCTGTTTTACAACTTCTTTCTGCAGATCACTGTTGGAGGCTACATAGTCTCCATTCACAGGGGAATTCAGATCTTGCTCCAGAGCGCCCCCAGGATCACATCCACCGCGCTTTGTAAGGATCTCACGGACTTCTTCTGACAGCCAGTTTCCTATGTGATGGTTCATCTGAGCTAAGCATTTAAACTTCTGTTCTGGAGACATGTTTTTGCATGTTGCTGCTCTACTCAGCCCTGTCAGGAGCAGGAAAGCCTGAGTTCGGGGAACGGCTGGCTTCCTAAGACTCAGGGAGCATTCCTGCGCCGCCTTCTTTTCACTTCACATGGTGTTTCACTCTCGCCTCCCGCAGAGTCTTGCTCAGAGGTTTATTGACGCTGGCCCGGAGGTGGCGAAGGCGTCTAGCTCCGCGGGCGCTGGTTACTGGCACGTCTGCCCAGGCGCGGAGCCTGCTGCTGGCCCCAATCAGCTGGCCCTTGCCTGGCGCCTCCTGAGCACTCGCCGTGGCCTTCGCAGGAAGGAGGCACATCTGCGGAGGCCCTTGCGCAGCCCTCTGAAGGCGCCTGCAGGGCAAGCTGGGCAGGCTGGGCAGAGCAGGCAGGCCAGGGCCGCTGTGCAGCCAGTGGCTGCAGCGGGAGGGGAGGGCGCCTCCGGTGGTGGGCTCCAGAGCTGCATGGTGGGCCAGCGCTGCAGGGAGGTGGCACACGCTGGCTCCTCATCCTCTTCCTCCTCGGACTGCTCGAGGGGTGAAAGTGGCCGCACTGTGCCTTCCCCTGCCAGCGGGACGGGTGCCCAGGCACAGTGCAGGATGGACCGGCGCGGGATGTGGGCTGGCCAGTCGAGGTGTGGGGCTTTGGGGAGGCAGTCCAGCAGCTCGTGTCCTTCCTCACTCAGCAACACGGTCTGGTTGTGCCCAAAGCGGACCCGCCTGCGTGGTGGGGATGGCGGGAGGGCTGTGGGCACAGGCAGCTCACCCAGCACTCCTGCAGGTGTTGGGGGAGCGTCCAGCAGGATGGAGGTTGGTGGCAGTGGGAGAGGGCCATCCAACTTCCATCCATTTGTGTCCAGCTCGGAGGTCGGCAGGAGGTGGCGAGGGGACAAGGTGTCCTCGCTTGTGAGCCTGGGAGGGAGAAAGGAGGTGAGGAGGCTGCCTTGGGTGCCCCAGGGGGAAGCCCTGGTGGCAGCAGACGCCAAAGGGTGCCAGGGTGCGGGCGGAGGGGGCGCTGGGGCCAGGGCTGCAGCAGTGGGCAAGGAGCAAAAGGGCTTCCCAGTTGGTGAGCAGCAGGCATGCGGCATGTCCTGGGCATCCCGCGCGTCGACCCCAGCCCTAGCCATGCCATGCCCTGCTCTTTGGGGGGCCCAGGCCAGGCGTAGGTCCGTGGCTCTGGGCTGCATCGGGCTCTTGCCTGCGGTGGGCCTGGCCAGGGCTGTGGGGCAGCCCCCCTGCAGGCCAGGCCTCCGCTTACCCTGCCTGCCGGCTGGCTGCACAGTCCTGCGTCTGCACCGTGGGCAGGAAGGAGGCTGCTGGAAGAGGAGGCAGAGAGGCAGTGAGCGAGGGCAGCCCGTGGGCGGAGCCCCAGCTGGGGCCGAGGGCGGTGGGCGCTGGCGGCGCTGGGCTGTCTTGGCCGGGAGGCGCTGCCGAGCGCGCCTACGCTCTGGGCCGGGGCTGCTCACCTCCGGGCTCGTCCACGCTGCCGTTGCCCAGGCTGCCAGCACTGCCGCGAGGCCCCTGCACAGCCCAAGAGAGCGCTGCCTTAGTGGCGAGCATCCACGCTGCGCCAAGAGGTGCCCTGCTCGCGGAAGGGCTGCGCGGGGCACGCAGAGCTGAGGCTGCAGGCAGGCTTGCGCGCAGCACCGTCAGGCTGCCCTTGCTGCAGGTGCTGCCGCGGCCTCAGCCCTCTCGCTGCCCGCGCCAGCTCGGGGCCATGCCCAGGCTGACTCCTACCTTGGGCCAGGGCCTTTTCCCCGCCGGCACCAACACCACCGCTATGCACAGGATCGTGAGGACGTTGACGACCGAGGGCATGTGGGCCAGGCACACCACAAAGAGGCTCAGCACCACAAACTCGCCCACGACGCTCAGCCTCCGAGGCTCCATGCCGCCACCGGAAGCGCGCCGCGAGCGTGCAGCCTGCTCAGCGCTCCGCCTCCACGTCCTGCTCCAAGAGTGCCACCCAAAACACAGCACCCACCTCTGAGCACGCCGCCCCTTGCAGCCACCCTCCCCCTCCCCGACCAAGGCAGACCAGCAGCCCCCAAAGCCCTGCTCCCCACCGCCCCTCCAACGCCCCTCCACCAACCTCCCCCGACCCTGACCGCTCCGCTCTGCTCTGCGGCTCACCCTGTGCACGCTCCTCCGCACCCCAAGATCGACAGCGTCAATCTGACACCAGGAGAAGAGCCAAAGGCCGCCGAGAGCAACTCTGCAAAAAGCAGGGCACGGTGCCCTCACTCCGTCGGCCTTGCCTGGCTGCCCGCTCCCGCGGCTGCTTTCCCACGTGTGACGCGGGGACACCGGGTGGTGAGCAGCAAGGGCGCAGAATGGTGCCCGAGCGTGGCTGGGCTTCGCGGCGGGGACGTTTGCCTGATTGTGGCACTTGTGCCCACCGAGGGAGCGTGCAGCGGGTGGTGGGCACTGGGGGGGCGACAAAGCCACGGAGAGCGCCCCGAGGGGAGGAGAGACTGCAGAGAGACGGAAGGAGCCAGCTCTTACCCCGCTGCCTCGCTCCTTCGCCCCAGCTCAACGCCACGCTCTCCACCTGCTCGCGCACTCGCTCGCACACTCGCTCGCTCGCTCGCTCGCAGGCAAAGTGACAGCGGCACTTCCCCCAGCCCCACCTCCAGAAAGACCCCGGCATTGTGATGCCATGGTGACATCACTTCCACACACCTGGTCTGCCAGGGCACCCCCAGGCCCCACCTGACGCTGCTCTCACCCAAACCCCAACAAGGCGCAGCCCGCCAAGGCCAGCCCCAACACAGCTCCCGCCAGCACAAAGCCCAACCAAAGCCCAGAGTCGTCCCTGACAAGCCCATGCCGAGCCCGTGGCTCGTTCTTTCTT
This sequence comes from Struthio camelus, assembly GCF_040807025.1. Taxonomy (NCBI): domain Eukaryota; kingdom Metazoa; phylum Chordata; class Aves; order Struthioniformes; family Struthionidae; genus Struthio; species Struthio camelus. The sequence continues at coordinate 7,668,503 of NC_090944.1, read as the reverse complement.
TGGGCACTTTTCCCCTTCTGGACGGGTTGCTGCTGTGCCCTCCAATTGTGCACAGCAATCTTGTTGCAATTGGGAGCGGAAACGGCACACAAGCCATTTGCAGCATGCCTGCGGGGAGCTTTCTGGCGTGAGGCCCCAATTGGCAGAAGCTGCTCCTGCTTCTCTAGACTTTGTATAGGCAGCTTCCTTGTTATCCTCAAGTACAAGGCAACAGTGACTTGCTACAAGACTGGAGCAAAGGGCAGGGACCAACTGATTTCTTCTAACCCACTGGCTACCATTGAGGACTTGAGGGCGATGGAAGTGAACACTGTGGTCCCCATCAGGAGCACGTATTGTGTCTGTGCAAAGAGCGCTGCACAACGGGCATTGCTTCCAGCAGCCGTGCAGCCCTTCAACTCCGATTGTATGAGGTTTCCAGTTCCAAGCTTTCAGATGAGGCATGGAAAATGCCTGTTTCAGGTTTGCTAGCACAGGGGCCAGAGCTTTACTCATTGCCTCCTCCAGGAGCTCTAGCTCCTTCCTTTCTTGATGCTCAGTGCTTTTCAGATGACTTCTGGGAAGTTCAGAATTAGCTCCAAGTCTGCTCCCAAATTCCTCTAGCCACAGGGAGACATTGCCACAGTTCTCTTGGACAACTGGAGTTGTAGGCGCAAAGCTAGCAGCAGCAGCAAGAGTCTGGAATGAATTCAGGGAAACATGGAACAAGTTCTTCAGCCTTGAGTTGTTCTTGTCTAAGCAATAGTTGTTAACACACTTCTCAACGAAACCTTCTAAAACATGTTGGGGGAAATGAATGTGCTGCCTGAACTTCTCACCATTCTCTTCCTCCGCAAGAGACAGGAGAATAGCCGTTTCTAGTTGAGATCGATGGCCACTGAAAGCTGGAGAGTTAGAGCTCCTTTCCCAGGCTATATCAAGAGCAGTCTTCACAGACACTGCCTGTCAAAGAGCTCCTGAAAGCTCGTCACATAAAAAAATCAGCAACTGCTGTGATAGAGGGCACTGCTTGGCAGGACATGTGGAAACTTGTGAAGAAGTCTTCTCTCTGGCCCTGCAGGTAGAAAGTGGGGTTGTTTGCTCTTGTGAAAGCCTTCTGCATCTTTGCCAACCTTTCTGCTGCCACTTTGCCTAGAGACACTGCTGAATGTCTTCTGTATCCATGAGTGAAGACATATGTGGAGTTCCTGGCTGCCGAGTCCACCTGTTCTCTTATTTCATGCAGTCTGTCATGAATGCAACTTTGGTTGTCATGCATTGGCTCCTGTTCCTGTGTGTCGATGGGGAGGCTGATGAGCTGTGTGATGCGGTCGTGAAGCTGCTCCGTTCTGGTAATAGCGCAGCTGCGCAAAGGCTTTTTCCTGAAGGGCAGTGCTCCCTTCATGACCACCTGCTTGGAAATAGCTTCGATTGGGCAGGTCTCTCTCAGGGAGTGGTCCTCTCAGGTCCCGAGTACAATTGTTTGTTGTCCCCACTGTAACGCTGAGCCATCTATTTCGTAGGCCCTACGCACGGTGTCTGGTTCACTCCCCCAGGTGACATGACAGTTTTGATCCCACACATTCCTCCAGTTCAAGTCTTGTGGAAGATTCTTGGCTTGCTAGACATATGATGGAGAGATGGGAGTTTGAGACTTGTATGCCCAGGCCCCAATCATATAGACGCACCGTTGGTATTATTCCAGATACGGTTGATTCTCTCTTTCATATTAACTGGAATGATCCCAAGGGGAATGGGGCTCCCTGTGTGCGTGGGCAGTGGCAACCAAGCTGTAATTTGGGGAGTAGTCACTCAATGTGCAAATCTTTCCTTAGCTCCAAAACCAGATTGCTAGCTGTACGTTCTAACCATTCCCTCAACTGGTTTAAATCAACTAGGTGAACCAACCCCATGCCAATCCATAGGACCTATAACATTGGAACACTACATGAGCACATTACAGGCGATTGTGGGAGGTGTGTGATGGGCTCGACCATCGACGGGAACCAATTCTGAGAAGAAAGGAAAAGAAAACTTCTGGGATGTGAGTGCTAAAATTTTAGCCTTAACATTTCACAGAATCACAGGCTCAGAGAATGGTGGAGGTTGGAAGGGACCTCCGGAGATCCTGGAGTCCAACGCCCCTGCTCAGCCAGGGTCCTCTGGAGCATATTGCCCAGGATTGGGCCAGGCAGCTTTTGAATATCTCCAGGGAAGGAGACTCCACAACCTCTCTGGGCAACCTGGTCGAGTGCTCCGGAACCCTCTCCGCACCCCCAAAAAAAGGCCTAGATCCCCTCAACACCCCCACAACAAGGCCCAGCACCCCCAAAACAACGCCCAGATCCCCACAGTACCCCGAAAACAAGGCCCACATCCCCTCAGCACCCTTACGACAAGCCCAGTACCCCCAAAACAAGGCCCACACCCCGAAAACAAGGCCCAGATCCCCTAAGCACCCCAAAAACAAGCCTAGTTCTCCCAAAAAAAAGCCCACCACCCCCAACACAACACCATGACCACTCAGGACCCCCACGACAAGCCCAGCACCCCCAACACAAGGCCCACGTCCTCTAAGCACCCCCAAAACAAGACCCAGACCCCCTCTGCACCCCCAGAACAAGCCCAGCAAACCCTACACAATGCCCAGCACCCCCAACACAATGCCCTGATCCCCTCTGCACCCCCACAACAAGCCCAGCACTCCCAAAACAAGGCCCAGCACCCCAGAAACAAGGCCCTGATCCCCTCTGCACCCCCATGACAAGACCAGCTCCCCCAACACAAGGCCCACCTCCTCTAAGCACCCCCACAACAACACCCAGATCCCCTCAGCACCCCCAACACAAGGTCCAGATCCCCTCTGCACCTCAAAACAAAGACCAGCACCCCCAACACAAGGACCAACTCCCCTCTGCACCCCCCACGACAAGACCAGCACCCCCAACACAACGCCCCACTCCCCCCTGCACCCCTGCCACAAGCCCAGCACCAGCAGACACCCTGACCAGAAGGCTAGCCCGCGAGTTTATTGTAGACATGTTTTGGGAAGTACGACTAGCATCTGAAATACAAAGGGATGAAATGAAATGCAGCTTCCAGCAGCAATGATCTCTTGCACTGCCTGCAAGGGATGCCATGGGAAATGCATCCTTTGGCAAGAAGCATTTTATTTCTTCCTCTCTGTTTGGCTCTTGCTTGAAATGTTCCAGCAGAGTGGTCTCACTAGGGAGGTTTATGTTTGGTTCTGCAGGAGGAGGTGCACTGGAAGATACTTTGTAGAGCCATTGTTTCCAGAGGCTAGCCAAGTGTTGCCTCAGCTTTTCTTCATGCAGCTCTTCCTTCTTTAGCGACCAAGCCACCAGTTGCCTTCTCTTGACAAGCTCGTGTTCACATTCTGGCTTCTTCTGATGCCCTTTGCTCTGATTCTTCTCCCGTTCAATGAACTCGGCAGACTTTCTCTGTGTCTCTTCCACAAGTGCTTCTCTCAGATCTTGCGGTTGATTTTCAATGCTTGCTTTCCGCTGAATCAAAAGCCCACTGGCGTCATCTTCCCTGAAATACGGTTCCAAGCCTTTCCAGAGGGGCTCATATTTATCTTGCACTTCCTCCATAAGGCTTCTTCGGGTCACATGCGGAACGTCTCCCTTTCTAATCCGATTGTTCCGTTTCATTTGCAAGTCTAGGATGTGGCTCCCCAGCTGCCAGGTCCACTGGCTGTCGGTTGTTCCTAAGCTGTTGTCTGCGGCAACTTCCCGAGTGTTTTGGAAAGGGAAAACAAACTTTTCATTCAGCAGAGCCTTCCACAAGTCACTCATACGAACTTTCAAGCTCGAGAGCCTTGAAATAGTGCCCTGCGATCCCTTCTTGGCAGCTTGGAGAATTGTGCTCTTTAACTGCTGCACGTGCTGGCTGTGTGTGGGGTTGGGTGGGGCCATGGGTGGGTTTCCTTGCCACCCAGAGGTGAGCAAAGTAGTGACGGTGGGTGTTCACATCAAAGCGGATGACATTGCTGAAGCAGGTGACATGGCAGAACGCCTGCTGGGCGGCTGGGCGGCTGTCCCTGCCATTTCCTCCAGCTTTTCCTGCAGGCGTCTTTGTGCTTGCATGTTTTGTTCCTGGGCAGTTATTTCTCCAACATTGTGGTGCACAAAGCAGCAGCTTGGCGAAAGATTGACTTGCTTCATGCGGAGAAAAGCCTGCCCAGCTAGCTGAAGGACATCTTGCATGTCTCCAGGATTTTCTCCCAAGATATTGATCAGAGTCATGTTGCCAATGCCAATGCCAAAGGTGGCTAGCTCATTGTCATCATTAAGTGACTGCTTATTGGCCACCTCCATGGCACAAAGTCCTGCTGTGTCAACAATCAGCCTGTAATCAAAGTCCACGGCCTCTTGGCGTTTCTCGTCCACCTCAAGCAGCTGCATAAACGCTCCCCGCGTGCCTCTCCCCGCGCTGACGTTCCACTGCAGACCAAACATGGCATTCAGCAGGCTTGACTTCCCCGGGCTCTGGATGCCAAGCACTGAGAGAACAAACGCTCTTCTCTCCCCTAGCTTCTCAATTAACTTGTCAAAGATTGCCCCAAGCCATCGTCACCGTACAGACGAAGCATCACCATCCACCACTTCAAGGGCGTACCCTGAAACCATCAGATCGACTGCCACTTCAGGTAGTTTGCAAAAACATTCATCTTTTGAGTTCAAGGATTCTAGAGCTTCACGAATCTGCCCTACTTCTCTCAAAAGACGCTTAAGACCAATGGATGAATCATTGACTGCATTGGAGAGGGCTTCTAACTTATTCATCAATGCTGTTTTCAGACTGGTTTTTTCCTTGCTTTTCTTTATTTCCAAGATTTGATACCTTCACTGATGATACTCTTTCTGAAGTTCCTCCAAGTGCTCAGAGGACAGGTCATCCCTAAAGACCTTCCTCCACTGCAGCAAGTATTTCTTGGTGTCTCTTGCCTGTGCCTGGAGAAAAGCGAGGACTGATTTCAGCAGCTGCTTGAGGGGGAACGCTCTGTCGAGTTGCTTTCTTCGTCCTGCACACTTCTCTGGCTCAGTTTGGCTCCCATGATGTTCTATGTTCTTGTTCCTCTTTTCCTGCAAGCGGGGGAGCTCTTTCTCCTTTTTACACCATGGGTACCATAGTTGTCCTTGAAGAGGCAGTAGCTGTGACTTGATCTCAAACACAATTTCTCCTTTGTCAAGAATCCCACCAAGGTTCTTGCCTTTGCTTTGGCTCTCACACACTCTTCTGCCTCTTTAGCCACAATAAATCCACGTTGGCGAGCTGTGTCCTGACAAGCATCAAGCCTTAAAAGGTTGTTTCACCTTGCTAGTAGGTCTCTGATTGTTTTTACCAGCTCCTCTACTAATTCTGCTGTGTTTCTGTTCTGGATACCTCTTTTTACATTCTGGCTAGATTGGCCACATGCAACATTCTCTTCTTCAGTGAAAAGACAAATCAAAGGCTTTTGAGACTGCCACGGGTCACGTACAATGTTCACGCCTTTCTTGTCACTCTGGTCAGACTCAGCTAACTGAGAGCCTCCTTCACAGAAGAGATCTGCTGTAAAAACGGCAATTGTTGTTCATGACCTCTAGCATCTCCATGCAGGTTACAAAAAGCAACACAGCCGTCAAAAGTGTCATCAGCACTGCCACTGGCACAGGACCAAGAGATCTGCACAACACCTGTCATTAGAAGACAGCCTTTGGTGCTGCCTTTGCAATGTCGATGGAAGAAAGTGTCGTGTTTGTGTTTAGTCGGCAGAGCATTCAGGAGCTGAGCCTTGGAAGAGGAAGGAGAACTCCCGATCCGTATGAAGGACACGATGAGTGTGTCTGCCTGATCAATCGGTTTGTTTTTGTGCCTCTGAGTTGTGGTCTGCTCCTCTGAATTGTGGTCTGCTTTCCCAATTGTTCCGTGGCTTTCCAGCTCTTTTTAACTTGGCTGAGGGAACTCTCTTGGTGCGGTGCATGGATTTGGTAGCAGGAGGGGGAGCGCCAAGTGGCACAAAGCGAGGTTTGTTGAAATGTACTGGCTCGTGAAATCAGGGGCACCATGAAACATCGCCACCTGGAGGTCCATGGCATGTGTGTGTGTCAGACCTGCTGTAACAGAGGCATCCCCTTCTTCACGCTCAGCATTGAAAAACTCACTGTCAATATCTGAGGCATTATCTGAGCACTCAGCGCCAAGGCTTGTTGCATTCGGAGTGCTCAGAACGCCTTCTTTTGCTTTGCCATGCTCCGGGCAAACCAGATACCTTCCATGGTAGTCCAGCATCAGCAGCTTGTGCCGAAAATGGAAGGGGTATTCACTGCCAATCCTGGGCTGGCTGTCACACAGGGCAGTCTTGTGGATAACCTGAAGATCTGCCCTCCGCCTTTTCCTTGCGTAGCAATTTTCTAGTCCCGGGTGTTTGATCAAGTGGAGGACCTCTTGGCCTCTGGAACGCTCATTCCTTTTAGGATCCTCCCACTGTTCTGCTGAGGGTGATGGCTTGGATGAATCTTTCTGCTCAGCCCCCTGACCGATATCAATTCTCCCCTGTTTTACAACTTCTTTCTGCAGATCACTGTTGGAGGCTACATAGTCTCCATTCACAGGGGAATTCAGATCTTGCTCCAGAGCGCCCCCAGGATCACATCCACCGCGCTTTGTAAGGATCTCACGGACTTCTTCTGACAGCCAGTTTCCTATGTGATGGTTCATCTGAGCTAAGCATTTAAACTTCTGTTCTGGAGACATGTTTTTGCATGTTGCTGCTCTACTCAGCCCTGTCAGGAGCAGGAAAGCCTGAGTTCGGGGAACGGCTGGCTTCCTAAGACTCAGGGAGCATTCCTGCGCCGCCTTCTTTTCACTTCACATGGTGTTTCACTCTCGCCTCCCGCAGAGTCTTGCTCAGAGGTTTATTGACGCTGGCCTGGAGGTGGCGAAGGCGTCTAGCTCCGCGGGCGCTGGTTATTGGCACCTCTGCCCAGGCGCGGAGCCTGCTGCTGGCCCCAATCAGCTGGCCCTTGCCTGGCGCCTCCTGAGCACTCGCCGTGGCCCTCGCAGGAAGGAGGCGCATCTGCGGAGGCCCTTGCGCAGCCCTCTGAAGGCGCCTGCAGGGCAGGCTGGGCAGGCTGGGCACAGCAGGCAGGCCAGGGCCGCTGTGCAGCCGGCGGCTGCAGCGGGAGGGGAGGGCGCCTCCGGTGGTGGGCTCCAGAGCTGCATGGTGGGCCAGCGCTGCAGGGAGGTGGCACACGCTGGCTCCTCGTCCTCTTCCTCCTCGGACTGCCCGGCGGGCGAAACTGGCCGCACTGTGCCTTCCCCTGCCAGCGGGACGGGTGCCCAGGCACAGTGCAGGATGGACCGGCGCGGGATGTGGGCTGGCCAGTCGAGGTGTGGGGCTTTGGGGAGGCAGTCCAGCAGCTCGTGACCTTCCTCGCTCAGCAACACGGTCTGGTTGCGCCCAAAGCGGACCCGCCTGCGTGGTGGGGATGGCGGGAGGGCTGTGGGCACAAGCAGCTCACCCAGCACTCCTGCAGGTGTTGGGGGAGCGTCCAGCAGGATGGAGGGTGGTGGCAGTGGGAGAGGGCCATCCAACTTCCATCCATCCGTGTCCAGCTCCGAGGTCGGCAGGAGGTGGCAAGGGGACAAGATGTCCTCGCTTGTGAGCCTGGGAGGGAGAAAGGAGGTGAGGAGGCTGCCTTGGGTGCCCCAGGGGGAAGCCCTGGTGGCAGCAGATGCTAAAGGGTGCCAGGGTGCGGGCGGAGGGGGCGCTGGGGCCAGGGCTGCAGCAGTGGGCAAGGAGCAAAGGGGCTTCCCAGTTGGTGAGCAGCAGGCATGCGGCATGTCCTGGGCATCCCGCGCGTCGACCCCAGCCCTAGCCATGCCATGCCCTGCTCTTTGGGGGGCCCAGGCCAGGCGCAGGTCTGTGGCTCTGGGCTGCATCGGGCTCTTGCCTGCGGTGGGCCTGGCCAGGGCTGTGGGGCAGCCCCCCTGCAGGCCAGGCCTCCGCTTACCCTGCCTGCCGGCTGGCTGCACAGTCCTGTGTGTCCACCGTGGGCAGGAAGGAGGCTGCTGGAAGAGGAGGCAGAGAGGCAGTGAGCGAGGGCAGCCCGTGGGCGGAGCCCCAGCTGGGGCCGAGGGCGGTGGGCGCTGGCGGCGCTGGGCTGTCTTGGCCGGGAGGCGCTGCCGAGCGCGCCTACGCTCTGGGCCGGTGCTGCTCACCTCCGGGCTCGTCCACGCTGCCGTTGCCCAGGCTGCCAGCACTGCCGCGAGGCCCCTGCACAGCCCAAGAGAGCGCTGCCTTAGTGGCGAGCATCCACGCTGCGCCAAGAGGCGCCCTGCTCGCGGAAGGGCTGCGCGGGGCACGCAGAGCTGAGGCTGCAGGCAGGCTTGCGCGCAGCACCGTCAGGCTGCCCTTGCTGCAGGTGCTGCCGCAGCCTCAGCCCTCTCGCTGCCCGCGCCAGCTCGGGGCCATGCCCAGGCTGACTCCTACCTTGGGCCAGGGCCTTTTCCCTGCCGGCACCAACACCACCGCTATGCACAGGATCGTGAAGACGTTGACGACCGAGGGCATGTGGGCCAGGCACACCACAAAGAGGCTCAGCACCACAAACTCGCCCACGACGCTCAGCCTCCGAGGCTCCATGCCGCCACCGGAAGCGCGCCGCGAGCGTGCAGCCTGCTCAGCGCTCCGCCTCCACGTCCTGCTCCAAGAGTGCCACCCAAAACACAGCACCCACCTCTGAGCACGCCGCCCCTTGCAGCCACCCTCCCCCTCCCCGACCAAGGCAGACCAGCAGCCCCCAAAGCCCTGCTCCCCACCGCCCCTCCAACGCCCCTCCACCAACCTCCCCCGACCCTGACCGCTCCGCTCTGCTCTGCGGCTCACCCTGTGCACGCTCCTCCGCACCCCAAGATCGACAGCGTCAATCTGACACCAGGAGAAGAGCCAAAGGCCGCCGAGAGCAACTCTGCAAAAAGCAGGGCACGGTGCCCTCACTCCGTCGGCCTTGCCTGGCTGCCCGCTCCCGCCGCTGCTTTCCCACGTGTGACGCGGGGACACCGGGTGGTGAGCAGCAAGGGCGCAGAATGGTGCCCGAGCGTGGCTGGACTTCGCGGCAGGGACGTTTGCCTGATTGTGGCACTTGTGCCCACCGAGGGAGCGTGCAGCGGGTGGTGGGCGCTGGGGGGGCGACAAAGCCAGGGAGAGCGCCCCGAGGGGAGGAGAGACTGCAGAGAGACGGAAGGAGCCAGCTCTTACCCCGCTGCCTCGCTCCTTCGCCCCAGCTCAACGCCACGCTCTCCACCTGCTCGCGCACTCGCTCGCACACTCGCTCGCTCGCTCGCTCACAGGCAAAGTGACAGCGGCACTTCCCCCAGCCCCACCTCCAGAAAGACCCCGGCATTGTGATGCCATGGCGACATCACTTCCACACACCTGGTCTGCCAGGGCACCCCCAGGCCCCACCTGACGCTGCTCTCACCCAAACCCCAACAAGGCGCAGCCCGCCAAGGCCAGCCCCAACACAGCTCCCGCCAGCACAAAGCCCAACCAAAGCCCAGAGTCGTCCCTGACAAGCCCATGCCGAGCCCGTGGCTCGTTCTTCCTTTGGGCACTTTTCCCCTTCTGGACGGGTTGCTCCTTTGCCCTCCAATTGTGCACAGCAATCTTGTTGCAATTGTGAGCGGAAACGGCACACAAGCCATTTGCAGCATGCCTGCGGGGAGCTTTCTGGGGTGAAATGGGAATGGGGCTCCCTGTGTGCGTGGGCAGTGGCAACCAAGCTGTAATTTGGGGAGTAGTCACTCAATGTGCAAAACCTTTCCTTAGCTCCAAAACCAGATTGCTAGCTGTACGTTCTAACCATTCCCTCAACTGGTTTAAATCAACTAGGTGAACCAACCCCATGCCAATCCATAGGACCTATAACATTGGAACACTACATGAGCACATTACAGGCGATTGTGGGAGGTGTGTGATGGGCTCGACCATCGATGGGAACAAATTCTGAGAAGAAAGGAAAAGAAAACTTCTGGGATGTGAGTGTTAAAATTTTAGCCTTAACATTTCACAGAATCACAGACTCACAGAATGGTGGAGGTTGGAAAGGACCTCTGGAGATCCTGGAGTCCAACCCCCCCTGCTCAGCCAGGGTCCTCTGGAGCATATTGCCCAGGATTGGGCCAGGCGGCTTTTGAATATCTCCAGGGAAGGAGACTCCACAACCTCTCTGGGCAACCTGGTCGAGTGCTCCGGAACCCTCTCCGCACCCCAAAAAAAAGGCCTAGATCCCCTCAACACCCCCATGACAAGGCCCAGCACACCCAAAACAATGCCCAGATCCCCACCGTACCCCGAAAACAAGGCCCAGATCCCCTCAGCACTCCCAAGACAAGGCCCACATCGCCTGTCCATCCCCAATACAAGGCCCAGATCCCCTCAGCACCCTTACGACAAGCCCACTACCCCCAAAACAAGGCCCACACCCCAAAAACAAGGCCCAGATCCCCTCAGCATCCCCACGACAAGCCCAGCACACCCATTACAAGGCCAAGCATTCCCTCAGCACCCCCATGACAAGACCCAGCTCCCCTCTGCACCCCCACAACAAGCCCAGACCCCCAATACAATGCCCAGATCCCCTAAGCACCCCAAAAACAAGCCTAGTTCTCCCAAAAAAAAGCCCACCACCCCCAACACAACACCATGACCACTCAGGACCCCCACGACAAGCCCAGCACCCCCAACACAAGGCCCACCTCCTCTAAGCACCCCCAAAACAAGACCCAGACCCCCTCTGCACCCCCAGAACAAGCCCAGCAAACCCTACACAATGCCCAGCACCCCCAACACAATGCCCTGATCCCCTCAGCACCCCCACAACAAGCCCAGCACTCCCAAAACAAGGCCCAGCACCCCAGAAACAAGGCCCTGATCCCCTCTCCACCCCCACAACAAACCCAGCACCCCCAACACAAGGCCCACCTCCTCTAAGCACCCCCACAACAACACCCAGATCCCCTCTGCACCCCCAACACAAGGTCCAGATCCCCTCTGCACCTCAAAACAAAGACCAGCACCCCCAACACAAGGACCAACTCCCCTCTGCACCCCCCACGACAAGACCAGCACCCCCAACACAACGCCCCACTCCCCCCTGCACCCCTGCCACAAGCCCAGCACCAGCAGACACCCTGACCAGAAGGCTAGCCCGCGAGTTTATTGTAGACATGTTTTGGGAAGTACGACTAGCATCTGAAATACAAAGGGATGAAATGAAATGCAGCTTCCAGCAGCAATGATCTCTTGCACTGCCTGCAAGGGATGCCATGGGAAATGCATCCTTTGGCAAGAAGCATTTTATTTCTTCCTCTCTGTTTGGCTCTTGCTTGAAATGTTCCAGCAGAGTGGTCTCACTAGGGAGGTTTATGTTTGGTTCTGCAGGAGGAGGTGCACTGGAAGATACTTTGTAGAGCCATTGTTTCCAGAGGCTAGCCAAGTGTTGCCTCAGCTTTTCTTCATGCAGCTCTTCCTTCTTTAGCGACCAAGCCACCAGTTGCCTTCTCTTGACAAGCTCGTGTTCACATTCTGGCTTCTTCTGATGCCCTTTGCTCTGATTCTTCTCCCGTTCAATGAACTCGGCAGACTTTCTCTGTGTCTCTTCCACAAGTGCTTCTCTCAGATCTTGCGGTTGATTTTCAATGCTTGCTTTCCGCTGAATCAAAAGCCCACTGGCGTCATCTTCCCTGAAATACGGTTCCAAGCCTTTCCAGAGGGTCTCATATTTATCTTGCACTTCCTCCATAAGGCTTCTTCGGGTCCCATGCGGAACGTCTCCCTTTCTAATCCGATTGTTCCGTTTCATTTGCAAGTCTAGGATGTGGCTCCCCAGCTGCCAGGTCCACTGGCTGTCGGTTGTTCCTAAGCTGTTGTCTGTGGCAACTTCCCGAGTGTTTTGGAAAGGGAAAACATACTTTTCATTCAGCAGAGCCTTCCACAAGTCACTCATACGAACTTTCAAGCTCGAGAGCCTTGAAATAGTGCCCTGCGATCCCTTCTTGGCAGCTTGGAGAATTGTGCTCTTTAACTGCTGCACGTGCTGGCTGTGTGGGGGGTTGGGTGGGGCCCTGGGTGGGTTTCCTTGCCACCCAGAGGTGAGCAAAGTAGTGACGGTGGGTGTTCACATCAAAGCGGATGACATTGCTGAAGCAGGTGACATGGCAGAACGCCTGCTGGGCGGCTGGGCGGCTGTCCCTGCCATTTCCTCCAGCTTTTCCTGCAGGCGTCTTTGTGCTTGCATGTTTTGTTCCTGGGCAGTTATTTCTCCAACATTGTGGTGCACAAAGCAGCAGCTTGGCGAAAGATTGACTTGCTTCATGCGGAGAAAAGCCTGCCCAGCTAGCTGAAGGACATCTTGCATGTCTCCAGGATTTTCTCCCAAGATATTGATCAGAGTCATGTTGCCAATGCCAATGCCAAAGGTGGCTAGCTCATTGTCATCATTAAGTGACTGCTTATTGGCCACCTCCATGGCACAAAGTCCTGCTGTGTCAACAATCAGCCTGTAATCAAAGTCCACGGCCTCTTGGGGTTTCTCGTCCACCTCAAGCAGCTGCATAAACGCTCCCCGCGTGCCTCTCCCCGCGCTGACGTTCCACTGCAGACCAAACATGGCATTCAGCAGGCTTGACTTCCCCGGGCTCTGGATGCCAAGCACTGAGAGAACAAACGCTCTTCTCTCCCCTAGCTTCTCAATTAACTTGTCAAAGATTGCCCCAAGCCATCGTCACCGTACAGACGAAGCATCACCATCCACCACTTCAAGGGCGTACCCTGAAACCATCAGATCGACTGCCACTTCAGGTAGTTTGCAAAAACATTCATCTTTTGAGTTCAAGGATTCTAGAGCTTCACGAATCTGCCCTACTTCTCTCAAAAGACGCTTAAGACCAATGGATGAATCATTGACTGCATTGGAGAGGGCTTCTAACTTATTCATCAATGCTGTTTTCAGACTGGTTTTTTCCTTGCTTTTCTTTATTTCCAGGATTTGATACCATCACTGATGATACTCTTTCTGAAGTTCCTCCAAGTGCTCAGAGGACAGGTCATCCCTAAAGACCTTCCTCCACTGCAGCAAGTATTTCTTGGTGTCTCTTGCCTGTGCCTGGAGAAAAGCGAGGACTGATTTCATCAGCTGCTTGAGGGGGAACGCTCTGTCGAGTTGCTTTCTTCGTCCTGCACACTTCTCTGGCTCAGTTTGGCTCCCATGATGTTCTATGTTCTTGTTCCTCTTTTCCTGCAAGCGGGGGAGCTCTTTCTCCTTTTTACACCATGGGTACCATAGTTGTCCTTGAAGAGGCAGTAGCTGTGACTTGATCTCAAACACAATTTCTCCTTTGTCAAGAATCCCACCAAGGTTCTTGCCTTTGCTTTGGCTCTCACACACTCTTCTGCCTCTTTAGCCACAATAAATCCACGTTGGCGAGCTGTGTCCTGACAAGCATCAAGCCTTAAAAGGTTGTTTCACCTTGCTAGTAGAGCTCTGATTGTTTTTACCAGCTCCTCTACTAATTCTGCTTTGTTTCTGTTCTGGATACCTCTTTTTACATTCTGGCTAGATCGGCCACATGCAACATTCTCTTCTTCAGTGAAAAGACAAATCAAAGGCTTTTGAGACTGCCACGGGTCACGTACAATGTTCACGCCTTTCTTGTCACTCTGGTCAGACTCAGCTAACTGAGAGCCTCCTTCACAGAAGAGATCTGCTGTAAAAACGGCAATTGTTGTTCATGACCTCTAGCATCTCCATGCAGGTTACAAAAAGCAACACAGCCGTCAAAAGTGTCATCAGCACTGCCACTGGCACAGGACCAAGAGATCTGCACAACACCTGTCATTAGAAGACAGCCTTTGGTGCTGCCTTTGCAATGTCGATGGAAGAAAGTGTCGTGTTTGTGTTTAGTCGGCAGAGCATTCAGGAGCTGAGCCTTGGAAGAGGAAGGAGAACTCCCGATCCGTATGAAGGACACGATGAGTGTGTCTGCCTGATCAATCGGTTTGTTTTTGTGCCTCTGAGTTGTGGTCTGCTCCTCTGAATTGTGGTCTGCTTTCCCAATTGTTCCGTGGCTTTCCAGCTCTTTTTAACTTGGCTGAGGGAACTCTCTTGGTGCGGTGCATGGATTTGGTAGCAGGAGGGGGAGCGCCAAGTGGCACAAAGCGAGGTTTGTTGAAATGTACTGTCTCGTGAAATCAGGGGCACCATGAAACATCGCCACCTGGAGGTCCATGGCATGTGTGTGTGTCAGACCTGCTGTAACAGAGGCATCCCCTTCTTCACGCTCAGCATTGAAAAACTCACTGTCAATATCTGAGGCATTATCTGAGCACTCAGCGCCAAGGCTTGTTGCATTCGGAGTGCTCAGAACGCCTTCTTTTGCTTTGCCATGCTCCGGGCAAACCAGATACCTTCCATGGTAGTCCAGCATCAGCAGCTTGTGCCGAAAATGGAAGGGGTATTCACTGCCAATCCTGGGCTGGCTGTCACACAGGGCAGTCTTGTGGATAACCTGAAGATCTGCCCTCCCCCTTTTCCTTGCGTAGCAATTTTCTAGTCCCGGGTGTTTGATCAAGTGGAGGACCTCTTGGCCTCTGGAACGCTCATTCCTTTTAGGATCCTCCCACTGTTCTGCTGAGGGTGATGGCTTGGATGAATCTTTCTGCTCAGCCCCCTGACCGATATCAATTCTCCCCTGTTTTACAACTTCTTTCTGCAGATCACTGTTGGAGGCTACATAGTCTCCATTCACAGGGGAATTCAGATCTTGCTCCAGAGCGCCCCCAGGATCACATCCACCGCGCTTTGTAAGGATCTCACGGACTTCTTCTGACAGCCAGTTTCCTATGTGATGGTTCATCTGAGCTAAGCATTTAAACTTCTGTTCTGGAGACATGTTTTTGCATGTTGCTGCTCTACTCAGCCCTGTCAGGAGCAGGAAAGCCTGAGTTCGGGGAACGGCTGGCTTCCTAAGACTCAGGGAGCATTCCTGCGCCGCCTTCTTTTCACTTCACATGGTGTTTCACTCTCGCCTCCCGCAGAGTCTTGCTCAGAGGTTTATTGACGCTGGCCTGGAGGTGGCGAAGGCGTCTAGCTCCGCGGGCGCTGGTTATTGGCACCTCTGCCCAGGCGCGGAGCCTGCTGCTGGCCCCAATCAGCTGGCCCTTGCCTGGCGCCTCCTGAGCACTCGCCGTGGCCCTCGCAGGAAGGAGGCGCATCTGCGGAGGCCCTTGCGCAGCCCTCTGAAGGCGCCTGCAGGGCAGGCTGGGCAGGCTGGGCACAGCAGGCAGGCCAGGGCCGCTGTGCAGCCGGCGGCTGCAGCGGGAGGGGAGGGCGCCTCCGGTGGTGGGCTCCAGAGCTGCATGGTGGGCCAGCGCTGCAGGGAGGTGGCACACGCTGGCTCCTCGTCCTCTTCCTCCTCGGACTGCCCGGCGGGCGAAACTGGCCGCACTGTGCCTTCCCCTGCCAGCGGGACGGGTGCCCAGGCACAGTGCAGGATGGACCGGCGCGGGATGTGGGCTGGCCAGTCGAGGTGTGGGGCTTTGGGGAGGCAGTCCAGCAGCTCGTGACCTTCCTCGCTCAGCAACACGGTCTGGTTGCGCCCAAAGCGGACCCGCCTGCGTGGTGGGGATGGCGGGAGGGCTGTGGGCACAAGCAGCTCACCCAGCACTCCTGCAGGTGTTGGGGGAGCGTCCAGCAGGATGGAGGGTGGTGGCAGTGGGAGAGGGCCATCCAACTTCCATCCATCCGTGTCCAGCTCCGAGGTCGGCAGGAGGTGGCAAGGGGACAAGATGTCCTCGCTTGTGAGCCTGGGAGGGAGAAAGGAGGTGAGGAGGCTGCCTTGGGTGCCCCAGGGGGAAGCCCTGGTGGCAGCAGATGCTAAAGGGTGCCAGGGTGCGGGCGGAGGGGGCGCTGGGGCCAGGGCTGCAGCAGTGGGCAAGGAGCAAAGGGGCTTCCCAGTTGGTGAGCAGCAGGCATGCGGCATGTCCTGGGCATCCCGTGCGTCGACCCCAGCCCTAGCCATGCCATGCCCTGCTCTTTGGGGGGCCCAGGCCAGGCGCAGGTCTGTGGCTCTGGGCTGCATCGGGCTCTTGCCTGCGGTGGGCCTGGCCAGGGCTGTGGGGCAGCCCCCCTGCAGGCCAGGCCTCCGCTTACCCTGCCTGCCGGCTGGCTGCACAGTCCTGTGTGTCCACCGTGGGCAGGAAGGAGGCTGCTGGAAGAGGAGGCAGAGAGGCAGTGAGCGAGGGCAGCCCGTGGGCGGAGCCCCAGCTGGGGCCGAGGGCGGTGGGCGCTGGCGGCGCTGGGCTGTCTTGGCCGGGAGGCGCTGCCGAGCGCGCCTACGCTCTGGGCCGGTGCTGCTCACCTCCGGGCTCGTCCACGCTGCCGTTGCCCAGGCTGCCAGCACTGCCGCGAGGCCCCTGCACAGCCCAAGAGAGCGCTGCCTTAGTGGCGAGCATCCACGCTGCGCCAAGAGGCGCCCTGCTCGCGGAAGGGCTGCGCGGGGCACGCAGAGCTGAGGCTGCAGGCAGGCTTGCGCGCAGCACCGTCAGGCTGCCCTTGCTGCAGGTGCTGCCGCAGCCTCAGCCCTCTCGCTGCCCGCGCCAGCTCGGGGCCATGCCCAGGCTGACTCCTACCTTGGGCCAGGGCCTTTTCCCCGCCAGCACCAACACCACCGCTATGCACAGGATCGTGAGGACGTTGACGACCGAGGGCATGTGGGCCAGGCACACCACAAAGAGGCTCAGCACCACAAACTCACCCACGACGCTCAGCCTCCGAGGCTCCATGCCGCCACCGGAAGCGCGCCGCGAGCGTGCAGCCTGCTCAGCGCTCCGCCTCCACGTCCTGCTCCAAGAGTGCCACCCAAAACACAGCACCCACCTCTGAGCACGCCGCCCCTTGCAGCCACCCTCCCCCTCCCCGACCAAGGCAGACCAGCAGCCCCCAAAGCCCTGCTCCCCACCGCCCCTCCAACGCCCCTCCACCAACCTCCCCCGACCCTGACCGCTCCGCTCTGCTCTGCGGCTCACCCTGTGCACGCTCCTCCGCACCCCAAGATCGACAGCGTCAATCTGACACCAGGAGAAGAGCCAAAGGCCGCCGAGAGCAACTCTGCAAAAAGCAGGGCACGGTGCCCTCACTCCGTCGGCCTTGCCTGGCTGCCCGCTCCCGCCGCTGCTTTCCCACGTGTGACGCGGGGACACCGGGTGGTGAGCAGCAAGGGCGCAGAATGGTGCCCGAGCGTGGCTGGACTTCGCGGCAGGGACGTTTGCCTGATTGTGGCACTTGTGCCCACCGAGGGAGCGTGCAGCGGGTGGTGGGCGCTGGGGGGGCGACAAAGCCAGGGAGAGCGCCCCGAGGGGAGGAGAGACTGCAGAGAGACGGAAGGAGCCAGCTCTTACCCCGCTGCCTCGCTCCTTCGCCCCAGCTCAACGCCACGCTCTCCACCTGCTCGCGCACTCGCTCGCACACTCGCTCGCTCGCTCGCTCGCAGGCAAAGTGACAGCGGCACTTCCCCCAGCCCCACCTCCAGAAAGACCCCGGCATTGTGATGCCATGGTGACATCACTTCCACACACCTGGTCTGCCAGGGCACCCCCAGGCCCCACCTGACGCTGCTCTCACCCAAACCCCAACAAGGCGCAGCCCGCCAAGGCCAGCCCCAACACAGCTCCCGCCAGCACAAAGCCCAACCAAAGCCCAGAGTCGTCCCTGACAAGCCCATGCCGAGCCCGTGGCTCGTTCTTCCTTTGGGCACTTTTCCCCTTCTGGACGGGTTGCTCCTTTGCCCTCCAATTGTGCACAGCAATCTTGTTGCAATTGTGAGCGGAAACGGCACACAAGCCATTTGCAGCATGCCTGCGGGGAGCTTTCTGGGGTGAAATGGGAATGGGGCTCCCTGTGTGCGTGGGCAGTGGCAACCAAGCTGTAATTTGGGGAGTAGTCACTCAATGTGCAAAACCTTTCCTTAGCTCCAAAACCAGATTGCTAGCTGTACGTTCTAACCATTCCCTCAACTGGTTTCAATCAACTAGGTGAACCAACCCCATGCCAATCCATAGGACCTATAACATTGGAACACTACATGAGCACATTACAGGCGATTGTGGGAGGTGTGTGATGGGCTCGACCATCGATGGGAACAAATTCTGAGAAGAAAGGAAAAGAAAACTTCTGGGATGTGAGTGTTAAAATTTTAGCCTTAACATTTCACAGAATCACAGACTCACAGAATGGTGGAGGTTGGAAAGGACCTCTGGAGATCCTGGAGTCCAACCCCCCCTGCTCAGCCAGGGTCCTCTGGAGCATATTGCCCAGGATTGGGCCAGGCGGCTTTTGAATATCTCCAGGGAAGGAGACTCCACAACCTCTCTGGGCAACCTGGTCGAGTGCTCCGGAACCCTCTCCGCACCCCAAAAAAAAGGCCTAGATCCCCTCAACACCCCCATGACAAGGCCCAGCACACCCAAAACAATGCCCAGATCCCCACCGTACCCCGAAAACAAGGCCCAGATCCCCTCAGCACTCCCAAGACAAGGCCCACATCGCCTGTCCATCCCCAATACAAGGCCCAGATCCCCTCAGCACCCTTACGACAAGCCCACTACCCCCAAAACAAGGCCCACACCCCAAAAACAAGGCCCAGATCCCCTCAGCATCCCCACGACAAGCCCAGCACACCCATTACAAGGCCGAGCATTCCCTCAGCACCCCCATGACAAGACCCAGCTCCCCTCTGCACCCCCACAACAAGCCCAGACCCCCAATACAATGCCCAGATCCCCTAAGCACCCCAAAAACAAGCCTAGTTCTCCCAAAAAAAAGCCCACCACCCCCAACACAACACCATGACCACTCAGGACCCCCACGACAAGCCCAGCACCCCCAACACAAGGCCCACCTCCTCTAAGCACCCCCAAAACAAGACCCAGACCCCCTCTGCACCCCCAGAACAAGCCCAGCAAACCCTACACAATGCCCAGCACCCCCAACACAATGCCCTGATCCCCTCAGCACCCCCACAACAAGCCCAGCACTCCCAAAACAAGGCCCAGCACCCCAGAAACAAGGCCCTGATCCCCTCTCCACCCCCACAACAAACCCAGCACCCCCAACACAAGGCCCACCTCCTCTAAGCACCCCCACAACAACACCCAGATCCCCTCTGCACCCCCAACACAAGGTCCAGATCCCCTCTGCACCTCAAAACAAAGACCAGCACCCCCAACACAAGGACCAACTCCCCTCTGCACCCCCCACGACAAGACCAGCACCCCCAACACAACGCCCCACTCCCCCCTGCACCCCTGCCACAAGCCCAGCACCAGCAGACACCCTGACCAGAAGGCTAGCCCGCGAGTTTATTGTAGACATGTTTTGGGAAGTACGACTAGCATCTGAAATACAAAGGGATGAAATGAAATGCAGCTTCCAGCAGCAATGATCTCTTGCACTGCCTGCAAGGGATGCCATGGGAAATGCATCCTTTGGCAAGAAGCATTTTATTTCTTCCTCTCTGTTTGGCTCTTGCTTGAAATGTTCCAGCAGAGTGGTCTCACTAGGGAGGTTTATGTTTGGTTCTGCAGGAGGAGGTGCACTGGAAGATACTTTGTAGAGCCATTGTTTCCAGAGGCTAGCCAAGTGTTGCCGCAGCTTTTCTTCATGCAGCTCTTCCTTCTTTAGCGACCAAGCCACCAGTTGCCTTCTCTTGACAAGCTCGTGTTCACATTCTGGCTTCTTCTGATGCCCTTTGCTCTGATTCTTCTCCCGTTCAATGAACTCGGCAGACTTTCTCTGTGTCTCTTCCACAAGTGCTTCTCTCAGATCTTGCGGTTGATTTTCAATGCTTGCTTTCCGCTGAATCAAAAGCCCACTGGCGTCATCTTCCCTGAAATACGGTTCCAAGCCTTTCCAGAGGGTCTCATATTTATCTTGCACTTCCTCCATAAGGCTTCTTCGGGTCCCATGCGGAACGTCTCCCTTTCTAATCCGATTGTTCCGTTTCATTTGCAAGTCTAGGATGTGGCTCCCCAGCTGCCAGGTCCACTGGCTGTCGGTTGTTCCTAAGCTGTTGTCTGTGGCAACTTCCCGAGTGTTTTGGAAAGGGAAAACATACTTTTCATTCAGCAGAGCCTTCCACAAGTCACTCATACGAACTTTCAAGCTCGAGAGCCTTGAAATAGTGCCCTGCGATCCCTTCTTGGCAGCTTGGAGAATTGTGCTCTTTAACTGCTGCACGTGCTGGCTGTGTGTGGGGTTGGGTGGGGCCCTGGGTGGGTTTCCTTGCCACCCAGAGGTGAGCAAAGTAGTGACGGTGGGTGTTCACATCAAAGCGGATGACATTGCTGAAGCAGGTGACATGGCAGAACGCCTGCTGGGCGGCTGGGCGGCTGTCCCTGCCATTTCCTCCAGCTTTTCCTGCAGGCGTCTTTGTGCTTGCATGTTTTGTTCCTGGGCAGTTATTTCTCCAACATTGTGGTGCACAAAGCAGCAGCTTGGCGAAAGATTGACTTGCTTCATGCGGAGAAAAGCCTGCCCAGCTAGCTGAAGGACATCTTGCATGTCTCCAGGATTTTCTCCCAAGATATTGATCAGAGTCATGTTGCCAATGCCAATGCCAAAGGTGGCTAGCTCATTGTCATCATTAAGTGACTGCTTATTGGCCACCTCCATGGCACAAAGTCCTGCTGTGTCAACAATCAGCCTGTAATCAAAGTCCACGGCCTCTTGGGGTTTCTCGTCCACCTCAAGCAGCTGCATAAACGCTCCCCGCGTGCCTCTCCCCGCGCTGACGTTCCACTGCAGACCAAACATGGCATTCAGCAGGCTTGACTTCCCCGGGCTCTGGATGCCAAGCACTGAGAGAACAAACGCTCTTCTCTCCCCTAGCTTCTCAATTAACTTGTCAAAGATTGCCCCAAGCCATCGTCACCGTACAGACGAAGCATCACCATCCACCACTTCAAGGGCGTACCCTGAAACCATCAGATCGACTGCCACTTCAGGTAGTTTGCAAAAACATTCATCTTTTGAGTTCAAGGATTCTAGAGCTTCACGAATCTGCCCTACTTCTCTCAAAAGACGCTTGAGACCAATGGATGAATCATTGACTGCATTGGAGAGGGCTTCTAACTTATTCATCAATGCTGTTTTCAGACTGGTTTTTTCCTTGCTTTTCTTTATTTCCAGGATTTGATACCATCACTGATGATACTCTTTCTGAAGTTCCTCCAAGTGCTCAGAGGACAGGTCATCCCTAAAGACCTTCCTCCACTGCAGCAAGTATTTCTTGGTGTCTCTTGCCTGTGCCTGGAGAAAAGCGAGGACTGATTTCATCAGCTGCTTGAGGGGGAACGCTCTGTCGAGTTGCTTTCTTCGTCCTGCACACTTCTCTGGCTCAGTTTGGCTCCCATGATGTTCTATGTTCTTGTTCCTCTTTTCCTGCAAGCGGGGGAGCTCTTTCTCCTTTTTACACCATGGGTACCATAGTTGTCCTTGAAGAGGCAGTAGCTGTGACTTGATCTCAAACACAATTTCTCCTTTGTCAAGAATCCCACCAAGGTTCTTGCCTTTGCTTTGGCTCTCACACACTCTTC
The DNA here is from genome assembly GCF_040807025.1 of Struthio camelus. Taxonomy (NCBI): domain Eukaryota; kingdom Metazoa; phylum Chordata; class Aves; order Struthioniformes; family Struthionidae; genus Struthio; species Struthio camelus. The sequence continues at coordinate 7,646,863 of NC_090944.1, read as the reverse complement.
TGCCTCTTTAGCCACAATAAATCCACGTTGGCGAGCTGTGTCCTGACAAGCATCAAGCCTTAAAAGGTTGTTTCACCTTGCTAGTAGAGCTCTGATTGTTTTTACCAGCTCCTCTACTAATTCTGCTTTGTTTCTGTTCTGGATACCTCTTTTTACATTCTGGCTAGATCGGCCACATGCAACATTCTCTTCTTCAGTGAAAAGACAAATCAAAGGCTTTTGAGACTGCCACGGGTCACGTACAATGTTCACGCCTTTCTTGTCACTCTGGTCAGACTCAGCTAACTGAGAGCCTCCTTCACAGAAGAGATCTGCTGTAAAAACGGCAATTGTTGTTCATGACCTCTAGCATCTCCATGCAGGTTACAAAAAGCAACACAGCCGTCAAAAGTGTCATCAGCACTGCCACTGGCACAGGACCAAGAGATCTGCACAACACCTGTCATTAGAAGACAGCCTTTGGTGCTGCCTTTGCAATGTCGATGGAAGAAAGTGTCGTGTTTGTGTTTAGTCGGCAGAGCATTCAGGAGCTGAGCCTTGGAAGAGGAAGGAGAACTCCCGATCCGTATGAAGGACACGATGAGTGTGTCTGCCTGATCAATCGGTTTGTTTTTGTGCCTCTGAGTTGTGGTCTGCTCCTCTGAATTGTGGTCTGCTTTCCCAATTGTTCCGTGGCTTTCCAGCTCTTTTTAACTTGGCTGAGGGAACTCTCTTGGTGCGGTGCATGGATTTGGTAGCAGGAGGGGGAGCGCCAAGTGGCACAAAGCGAGGTTTGTTGAAATGTACTGTCTCGTGAAATCAGGGGCACCATGAAACATCGCCACCTGGAGGTCCATGGCATGTATGTGTGTCAGACCTGCTTTAACAGAGGCATCCCCTTCTTCACGCTCAGCATTGAAAAACTGACTGTCAATATCTGAGGCACTATCTGAGCACTCAGCGCCAAGGCTTGTTGCATTCGGAGTGCTCAGAACGCCTTCTTTTGCTTTGCCATGCTCCGGGCAAACCAGATACCTTCCATGGTAGTCCAGCATCAGCAGCTTGTGCCGAAAATGGAAGGGGTATTCACTGCCAATCCTGGGCTGGCTGTCACACAGGGCAGTCTTGTGGATAACCTGAAGATCTGCCCTCCGCCTTTTCCTTGCGTAGCAATTTTCTAGTCCCGGGTGTTTGATCAAGTGGAGGACCTCTTGGCCTCTGGAACGCTCATTCCTTTTAGGATCCTCCCACTGTTCTGCTGAGGGTGATGGCTTGGATGAATCTTTCTGCTCAGCCCCCTGACCGATATCAATTCTCCCCTGTTTTACAACTTCTTTCTGCAGATCACTGTTGGAGGCTACATAGTCTCCATTCACAGGGGAATTCAGATCTTGCTCCAGAGCGCCCCCAGGATCACATCCACCGCGCTTTGTAAGGATCTCACGGACTTCTTCTGACAGCCAGTTTCCTATGTGATGGTTCATCTGAGCTAAGCATTTAAACTTCTGTTCTGGAGACATGTTTTTGCATGTTGCTGCTCTACTCAGCCCTGTCAGGAGCAGGAAAGCCTGAGTTCGGGGAACGGCTGGCTTCCTAAGACTCAGGGAGCATTCCTGCGCCGCCTTCTTTTCACTTCACATGGTGTTTCACTCTCGCCTCCCGCAGAGTCTTGCTCAGAGGTTTATTGACGCTGGCCTGGAGGTGGCGAAGGCGTCTAGCTCCGCGGGCGCTGGTTATTGGCACCTCTGCCCAGGCGCGGAGCCTGCTGCTGGCCCCAATCAGCTGGCCCTTGCCTGGCGCCTCCTGAGCACTCGCCGTGGCCCTCGCAGGAAGGAGGCGCATCTGCGGAGGCCCTTGCGCAGCCCTCTGAAGGCGCCTGCAGGGCAGGCTGGGCAGGCTGGGCAGAGCAGGCAGGCCAGGGCCGCTGTGCAGCCGGCGGCTGCAGCGGGAGGGGAGGGCGCCTCCGGTGGTGGGCTCCAGAGCTGCATGGTGGGCCAGCGCTGCAGGGAGGTGGCACACGCTGGCTCCTCGTCCTCTTCCTCCTCGGACTGCCCGGCGGGCGAAACTGGCCGCACTGTGCCTTCCCCTGCCAGCGGGACGGGTGCCCAGGCACAGTGCAGGATGGACCGGCGCGGGATGTGGGCTGGCCAGTCGAGGTGTGGGGCTTTGGGGAGGCAGTCCAGCAGCTCGTGACCTTCCTCGCTCAGCAACACGGTCTGGTTGCGCCCAAAGCGGACCCGCCTGCGTGGTGGGGATGGCGGGAGGGCTGTGGGCACAAGCAGCTCACCCAGCACTCCTGCAGGTGTTGGGGGAGCGTCCAGCAGGATGGAGGGTGGTGGCAGTGGGAGAGGGCCATCCAACTTCCATCCATCCGTGTCCAGCTCCGAGGTCGGCAGGAGGTGGCAAGGGGACAAGATGTCCTCGCTTGTGAGCCTGGGAGGGAGAAAGGAGGTGAGGAGGCTGCCTTGGGTGCCCCAGGGGGAAGCCCTGGTGGCAGCAGATGCTAAAGGGTGCCAGGGTGCGGGCGGAGGGGGCGCTGGGGCCAGGGCTGCAGCAGTGGGCAAGGAGCAAAGGGGCTTCCCAGTTGGTGAGCAGCAGGCATGCGGCATGTCCTGGGCATCCCGTGCGTCGACCCCAGCCCTAGCCATGCCATGCCCTGCTCTTTGGGGGGCCCAGGCCAGGCGCAGGTCTGTGGCTCTGGGCTGCATCGGGCTCTTGCCTGCGGTGGGCCTGGCCAGGGCTGTGGGGCAGCCCCCCTGCAGGCCAGGCCTCCGCTTACCCTGCCTGCCGGCTGGCTGCACAGTCCTGTGTGTCCACCGTGGGCAGGAAGGAGGCTGCTGGAAGAGGAGGCAGAGAGGCAGTGAGCGAGGGCAGCCCGTGGGCGGAGCCCCAGCTGGGGCCGAGGGCGGTGGGCGCTGGCGGCGCTGGGCTGTCTTGGCCGGGAGGCGCTGCCGAGCGCGCCTACGCTCTGGGCCGGTGCTGCTCACCTCCGGGCTCGTCCACACTGCCGTTGCCCAGGCTGCCAGCACTGCCGCGAGGCCCCTGCACAGCCCAAGAGAGCGCTGCCTTAGTGGCGAGCATCCACGCTGCGCCAAGAGGCGCCCTGCTCGCGGAAGGGCTGCGCGGGGCACGCAGAGCTGAGGCTGCAGGCAGGCTTGCGCGCAGCACCGTCAGGCTGCCCTTGCTGCAGGTGCTGCCGCGGCCTCAGCCCTCTCGCTGCCCGCGCCAGCTCGGGGCCATGCCCAGGCTGACTCCTACCTTGGGCCAGAGCCTTTTCCCCGCCGGCACCAACACCACCGCTATGCACAGGATCGTGAGGACGTTGACGACCGAGGGCATGTGGGCCAGGCACACCACAAAGAGGCTCAGCACCACAAACTCGCCCACGACGCTCAGCCTCCGAGGCTCCATGCCGCCACCGGAAGCGCGCCGCGAGCGTGCAGCCTGCTCAGCGCTCCGCCTCCACGTCCTGCTCCAAGAGTGCCACCCAAAACACAGCACCCACCTCTGAGCACGCCGCCCCTTGCAGCCACCCTCCCCCTCCCCGACCAAGGCAGACCAGCAGCCCCCAAAGCCCTGCTCCCCACCGCCCCTCCAACGCCCCTCCACCAACCTCCCCCGACCCTGACCGCTCCGCTCTGCTCTGCGGCTCACCCTGTGCACGCTCCTCCGCACCCCAAGATCGACAGCGTCAATCTGACACCAGGAGAAGAGCCAAAGGCCGCCGAGAGCAACTCTGCAAAAAGCAGGGCACGGTGCCCTCACTCCGTCGGCCTTGCCTGGCTGCCCGCTCCCGCCGCTGCTTTCCCACGTGTGACGCGGGGACACCGGGTGGTGAGCAGCAAGGGCGCAGAATGGTGCCCGAGCGTGGCTGGGCTTCGCGGCGGGGACGTTTGCCTGATTGTGGCACTTGTGCCCACCGAGGGAGCGTGCAGCGGGTGGTGGGCGCTGGGGGGGCGACAAAGCCAGGGAGAGCGCCCCGAGGGGAGGAGAGACTGCAGAGAGACGGAAGGAGCCAGCTCTTACCCCGCTGCCTCGCTCCTTCGCCCCAGCTCAACGCCACGCTCTCCACCTGCTCGCGCACTCGCTCGCACACTCGCTCGCTCGCTCGCTCGCAGGCAAAGTGACAGCGGCACTTCCCCCAGCCCCACCTCCAGAAAGACCCCGGCATTGTGATGCCATGGTGACATCACTTCCACACACCTGGTCTGCCAGGGCACCCCCAGGCCCCACCTGACGCTGCTCTCACCCAAACCCCAACAAGGCGCAGCCCGCCAAGGCCAGCCCCAACACAGCTCCCGCCAGCACAAAGCCCAACCAAAGCCCAGAGTCGTCCCTGACAAGCCCATGCCGAGCCCGTGGCTCGTTCTTCCTTTGGGCACTTTTCCCCTTCTGGACGGGTTGCTCCTTTGCCCTCCAATTGTGCACAGCAATCTTGTTGCAATTGTGAGCGGAAACGGCACACAAGCCATTTGCAGCATGCCTGCGGGGAGCTTTCTGGGGTGAAATGGGAATGGGGCTCCCTGTGTGCGTGGGCAGTGGCAACCAAGCTGTAATTTGGGGAGTAGTCACTCAATGTGCAAAACCTTTCCTTAGCTCCAAAACCAGATTGCTAGCTGTACGTTCTAACCATTCCCTCAACTGGTTTAAATCAACTAGGTGAACCAACCCCATGCCAATCCATAGGACCTATAACATTGGAACACTACATGAGCACATTACAGGCGATTGTGGGAGGTGTGTGATGGGCTCGACCATCGATGGGAACAAATTCTGAGAAGAAAGGAAAAGAAAACTTCTGGGATGTGAGTGTTAAAATTTTAGCCTTAACATTTCACAGAATCACAGACTCACAGAATGGTGGAGGTTGGAAAGGACCTCTGGAGATCCTGGAGTCCAACCCCCCCTGCTCAGCCAGGGTCCTCTGGAGCATATTGCCCAGGATTGGGCCAGGCGGCTTTTGAATATCTCCAGGGAAGGAGACTCCACAACCTCTCTGGGCAACCTGGTCGAGTGCTCCGGAACCCTCTCCGCACCCCAAAAAAAAGGCCTAGATCCCCTCAACACCCCCATGACAAGGCCCAGCACACCCAAAACAATGCCCAGATCCCCACCGTACCCCGAAAACAAGGCCCAGATCCCCTCAGCACTCCCAAGACAAGGCCCACATCGCCTGTCCATCCCCAATACAAGGCCCAGATCCCCTCAGCACCCTTACGACAAGCCCACTACCCCCAAAACAAGGCCCACACCCCAAAAACAAGGCCCAGATCCCCTCAGCATCCCCACGACAAGCCCAGCACACCCATTACAAGGCCGAGCATTCCCTCAGCACCCCCATGACAAGACCCAGCTCCCCTCTGCACCCCCACAACAAGCCCAGACCCCCAATACAATGCCCAGATCCCCTAAGCACCCCAAAAACAAGCCTAGTTCTCCCAAAAAAAAGCCCACCACACCCAACACAACACCATGACCACTCAGGACCCCCACGACAAGCCCAGCACCCCCAACACAAGGCCCACCTCCTCTAAGCACCCCCAAAACAAGACCCAGACCCCCTCTGCACCCCCAGAACAAGCCCAGCAAACCCTACACAATGCCCAGCACCCCCAACACAATGCCCTGATCCCCTCAGCACCCCCACAACAAGCCCAGCACTCCCAAAACAAGGCCCAGCACCCCAGAAACAAGGCCCTGATCCCCTCTCCACCCCCACAACAAACCCAGCACCCCCAACACAAGGCCCACCTCCTCTAAGCACCCCCACAACAACACCCAGATCCCCTCTGCACCCCCAACACAAGGTCCAGATCCCCTCTGCACCTCAAAACAAAGACCAGCACCCCCAACACAAGGACCAACTCCCCTCTGCACCCCCCACGACAAGACCAGCACCCCCAACACAACGCCCCACTCCCCCCTGCACCCCTGCCACAAGCCCAGCACCAGCAGACACCCTGACCAGAAGGCTAGCCCGCGAGTTTATTGTAGACATGTTTTGGGAAGTACGACTAGCATCTGAAATACAAAGGGATGAAATGAAATGCAGCTTCCAGCAGCAATGATCTCTTGCACTGCCTGCAAGGGATGCCATGGGAAATGCATCCTTTGGCAAGAAGCATTTTATTTCTTCCTCTCTGTTTGGCTCTTGCTTGAAATGTTCCAGCAGAGTGGTCTCACTAGGGAGGTTTATGTTTGGTTCTGCAGGAGGAGGTGCACTGGAAGATACTTTGTAGAGCCATTGTTTCCAGAGGCTAGCCAAGTGTTGCCGCAGCTTTTCTTCATGCAGCTCTTCCTTCTTTAGCGACCAAGCCACCAGTTGCCTTCTCTTGACAAGCTCGTGTTCACATTCTGGCTTCTTCTGATGCCCTTTGCTCTGATTCTTCTCCCGTTCAATGAACTCGGCAGACTTTCTCTGTGTCTCTTCCACAAGTGCTTCTCTCAGATCTTGCGGTTGATTTTCAATGCTTGCTTTCCGCTGAATCAAAAGCCCACTGGCGTCATCTTCCCTGAAATACGGTTCCAAGCCTTTCCAGAGGGTCTCATATTTATCTTGCACTTCCTCCATAAGGCTTCTTCGGGTCCCATGCGGAACGTCTCCCTTTCTAATCCGATTGTTCCGTTTCATTTGCAAGTCTAGGATGTGGCTCCCCAGCTGCCAGGTCCACTGGCTGTCGGTTGTTCCTAAGCTGTTGTCTGCGGCAACTTCCCGAGTGTTTTGGAAAGGGAAAACAAACTTTTCATTCAGCAGAGCCTTCCACAAGTCACTCATACGAACTTTCAAGCTCGAGAGCCTTGAAATAGTGCCCTGCGATCCCTTCTTGGCAGCTTGGAGAATTGTGCTCTTTAACTGCTGCACGTGCTGGCTGTGTGTGGGGTTGGGTGGGGCCCTGGGTGGGTTTCCTTGCCACCCAGAGGTGAGCAAAGTAGTGACGGTGGGTGTTCACATCAAAGCGGATGACATTGCTGAAGCAGGTGACATGGCAGAACGCCTGCTGGGCGGCTGGGCGGCTGTCCCTGCCATTTCCTCCAGCTTTTCCTGCAGGCGTCTTTGTGCTTGCATGTTTTGTTCCTGGGCAGTTATTTCTCCAACATTGTGGTGCACAAAGCAGCAGCTTGGCGAAAGATTGACTTGCTTCATGCGGAGAAAAGCCTGCCCAGCTAGCTGAAGGACATCTTGCATGTCTCCAGGATTTTCTCCCAAGATATTGATCAGAGTCATGTTGCCAATGCCAATGCCAAAGGTGGCTAGCTCATTGTCATCATTAAGTGACTGCTTATTGGCCACCTCCATGGCACAAAGTCCTCCTGTGTCAACAATCAGCCTGTAATCAAAGTCCACGGCCTCTTGGGGTTTCTCGTCCACCTCAAGCAGCTGCATAAACGCTCCCCGCGTGCCTCTCCCCGCGCTGACGTTCCACTGCAGACCAAACATGGCATTCAGCAGGCTTGACTTCCCCGGGCTCTGGATGCCAAGCACTGAGAGAACAAACGCTCTTCTCTCCCCTAGCTTCTCAATTAACTTGTCAAAGATTGCCCCAAGCCATCGTCACCGTACAGACGAAGCATCACCATCCACCACTTCAAGGGCGTACCCTGAAACCATCAGATCGACTGCCACGTCAGGTAGTTTGCAAAAACATTCATCTTTTGAGTTCAAGGATTCTAGAGCTTCACGAATCTGCCCTACTTCTCTCAAAAGACGCTTAAGACCAATGGATGAATCATTGACTGCATTGGAGAGGGCTTCTAACTTATTCATCAATGCTGTTTTCAGACTGGTTTTTTCCTTGCTTTTCTTTATTTCCAGGATTTGATACCATCACTGATGATACTCTTTCTGAAGTTCCTCCAAGTGCTCAGAGGACAGGTCATCCCTAAAGACCTTCCTCCACTGCAGCAAGTATTTCTTGGTGTCTCTTGCCTGTGCCTGGAGAAAAGCGAGGACTGATTTCAGCAGCTGCTTGAGGGGGAACGCTCTGTCGAGTTGCTTTCTTCGTCCTGCACACTTCTCTGGCTCAGTTTGGCTCCCATGATGTTCTATGTTCTTGTTCCTCTTTTCCTGCAAGCGGGGGAGCTCTTTCTCCTTTTTACACCATGGGTACCATAGTTGTCCTTGAAGAGGCAGTAGCTGTGACTTGATCTCAAACACAATTTCTCCTTTGTCAAGAATCCCACCAAGGTTCTTGCCTTTGCTTTGGCTCTCACACACTCTTCTGCCTCTTTAGCCACAATAAATCCACGTTGGCGAGCTGTGTCCTGACAAGCATCAAGCCTTAAAAGGTTGTTTCACCTTGCTAGTAGAGCTCTGATTGTTTTTACCAGCTCCTCTACTAATTCTGCTTTGTTTCTGTTCTGGATACCTCTTTTTACATTCTGGCTAGATCGGCCACATGCAACATTCTCTTCTTCAGTGAAAAGACAAATCAAAGGCTTTTGAGACTGCCACGGGTCACGTACAATGTTCACGCCTTTCTTGTCACTCTGGTCAGACTCAGCTAACTGAGAGCCTCCTTCACAGAAGAGATCTGCTGTAAAAACGGCAATTGTTGTTCATGACCTCTAGCATCTCCATGCAGGTTACAAAAAGCAACACAGCCGTCAAAAGTGTCATCAGCACTGCCACTGGCACAGGACCAAGAGATCTGCACAACACCTGTCATTAGAAGACAGCCTTTGGTGCTGCCTTTGCAATGTCGATGGAAGAAAGTGTCGTGTTTGTGTTTAGTCGGCAGAGCATTCAGGAGCTGAGCCTTGGAAGAGGAAGGAGAACTCCCGATCCGTATGAAGGACACGATGAGTGTGTCTGCCTGATCAATCGGTTTGTTTTTGTGCCTCTGAGTTGTGGTCTGCTCCTCTGAATTGTGGTCTGCTTTCCCAATTGTTCCGTCCCTTTCCAGCTCTTTTTAACTTGGCTGAGGGAACTCTCTTGGTGCGGTGCATGGATTTGGTAGCAGGAGGGGGAGCGCCAAGTGGCACAAAGCGAGGTTTGTTGAAATGTACTGGCTCGTGAAATCAGGGGCACCATGAAACATCGCCACCTGGAGGTCCATGGCATGTATGTGTGTCAGACCTGCTTTAACAGAGGCATCCCCTTCTTCACGCTCAGCATTGAAAAACTGACTGTCAATATCTGAGGCACTATCTGAGCACTCAGCGCCAAGGCTTGTTGCATTCGGAGTGCTCAGAACGCCTTCTTTTGCTTTGCCATGCTCCGGGCAAACCAGATACCTTCCATGGTAGTCCAGCATCAGCAGCTTGTGCCGAAAATGGAAGGGGTATTCACTGCCAATCCTGGGCTGGCTGTCACACAGGGCAGTCTTGTGGATAACCTGAAGATCTGCCCTCCGCCTTTTCCTTGCGTAGCAATTTTCTAGTCCCGGGTGTTTGATCAAGTGGAGGACCTCTTGGCCTCTGGAACGCTCATTCCTTTTAGGATCCTCCCACTGTTCTGCTGAGGGTGATGGCTTGGATGAATCTTTCTGCTCAGCCCCCTGACCGATATCAATTCTCCCCTGTTTTACAACTTCTTTCTGCAGATCACTGTTGGAGGCTACATAGTCTCCATTCACAGGGGAATTCAGATCTTGCTCCAGAGCGCCCCCAGGATCACATCCACCGCGCTTTGTAAGGATCTCACGGACTTCTTCTGACAGCCAGTTTCCTATGTGATGGTTCATCTGAGCTAAGCATTTAAACTTCTGTTCTGGAGACATGTTTTTGCATGTTGCTGCTCTACTCAGCCCTGTCAGGAGCAGGAAAGCCTGAGTTCGGGGAACGGCTGGCTTCCTAAGACTCAGGGAGCATTCCTGCGCCGCCTTCTTTTCACTTCACATGGTGTTTCACTCTCGCCTCCCGCAGAGTCTTGCTCAGAGGTTTATTAACGCTGGCCTGGAGGTGGCGAAGGCGTCTAGCTCCGCGGGCGCTGGTTATTGGCACCTCTGCCCAGGCGCGGAGCCTGCTGCTGGCCCCAATCAGCTGGCCCTTGCCTGGCGCCTCCTGAGCACTCGCCGTGGCCCTCGCAGGAAGGAGGCGCATCTGCGGAGGCCCTTGCGCAGCCCTCTGAAGGCGCCTGCAGGGCAGGCTGGGCAGGCTGGGCAGAGCAGGCAGGCCAGGGCCGCTGTGCAGCCGGCGGCTGCAGCGGGAGGGGAGGGCGCCTCCGGTGGTGGGCTCCAGAGCTGCATGGTGGGCCAGCGCTGCAGGGAGGTGGCACACGCTGGCTCCTCGTCCTCTTCCTCCTCGGACTGCCCGGCGGGCGAAACTGGCCGCACTGTGCCTTCCCCTGCCAGCGGGACGGGTGCCCAGGCACAGTGCAGGATGGACCGGCGCGGGATGTGGGCTGGCCAGTCGAGGTGTGGGGCTTTGGGGAGGCAGTCCAGCAGCTCGTGACCTTCCTCGCTCAGCAACACGGTCTGGTTGCGCCCAAAGCGGACCCGCCTGCGTGGTGGGGATGGCGGGAGGGCTGTGGGCACAAGCAGCTCACCCAGCACTCCTGCAGGTGTTGGGGGAGCGTCCAGCAGGATGGAGGGTGGTGGCAGTGGGAGAGGGCCATCCAACTTCCATCCATCCGTGTCCAGCTCCGAGGTCGGCAGGAGGTGGCAAGGGGACAAGATGTCCTCGCTTGTGAGCCTGGGAGGGAGAAAGGAGGTGAGGAGGCTGCCTTGGGTGCCCCAGGGGGAAGCCCTGGTGGCAGCAGATGCTAAAGGGTGCCAGGGTGCGGGCGGAGGGGGCGCTGGGGCCAGGGCTGCAGCAGTGGGCAAGGAGCAAAGGGGCTTCCCAGTTGGTGAGCAGCAGGCATGCGGCATGTCCTGGGCATCCCGTGCGTCGACCCCAGCCCTAGCCATGCCATGCCCTGCTCTTTGGGGGGCCCAGGCCAGGCGCAGGTCTGTGGCTCTGGGCTGCATCGGGCTCTTGCCTGCGGTGGGCCTGGCCAGGGCTGTGGGGCAGCCCCCCTGCAGGCCAGGCCTCCGCTTACCCTGCCTGCCGGCTGGCTGCACAGTCCTGTGTGTCCACCGTGGGCAGGAAGGAGGCTGCTGGAAGAGGAGGCAGAGAGGCAGTGAGCGAGGGCAGCCCGTGGGCGGAGCCCCAGCTGGGGCCGAGGGCGGTGGGCGCTGGCGGCGCTGGGCTGTCTTGGCCGGGAGGCGCTGCCGAGCGCGCCTACGCTCTGGGCCGGTGCTGCTCACCTCCGGGCTCGTCCACGCTGCCGTTGCCCAGGCTGCCAGCACTGCCGCGAGGCCCCTGCACAGCCCAAGAGAGCGCTGCCTTAGTGGCGAGCATCCACGCTGCGCCAAGAGGCCCCCTGCTCGCGGAAGGGCTGCGCGGGGCACGCAGAGCTGAGGCTGGAGGCAGGCTTGCGCGCAGCACCGTCAGGCTGCCCTTGCTGCAGGTGCTGCCGCAGCCTCAGCCCTCTCGCTGCCCGCGCCAGCTCGGGGCCATGCCCAGGCTGACTCCTACCTTGGGCCAGGGCCTTTTCCCCGCCGGCACCAACACCACCGCTATGCACAGGATCGTGAAGACGTTGACGACCGAGGGCATGTGGGCCAGGCACACCACAAAGAGGCTCAGCACCACAAACTCACCCACGACGCTCAGCCTCCGAGGCTCCATGCCGCCACCGGAAGCGCGCCGCGAGCGTGCAGCCTGCTCAGCGCTCCGCCTCCACGTCCTGCTCCAAGAGTGCCACCCAAAACACAGCACCCACCTCTGAGCACGCCGCCCCTTGCAGCCACCCTCCCCCTCCCCGACCAAGGCAGACCAGCAGCCCCCAAAGCCCTGCTCCCCACCGCCCCTCCAACGCCCCTCCACCAACCTCCCCCGACCCTGACCGCTCCGCTCTGCTCTGCCGCTCACCCTGTGCACGCTCCTCCGCACCCCAAGATCGACAGCGTCAATCTGACACCAGGAGAAGAGCCAAAGGCCGCCGAGAGCAACTCTGCAAAAAGCAGGGCACGGTGCCCTCACTCCGTCGGCCTTGCCTGGCTGCCCGCTCCCGCCGCTGCTTTCCCACGTGTGACGCGGGGACACCGGGTGGTGAGCAGCAAGGGCGCAGAATGGTGCCCGAGCGTGGCTGGGCTTCGCGGCGGGGACGTTTGCCTGATTGTGGCACTTGTGCCCACCGAGGGAGCGTGCAGCGGGTGGTGGGCGCTGGGGGGGCGACAAAGCCAGGGAGAGCGCCCCGAGGGGAGGAGAGACTGCAGAGAGACGGAAGGAGCCAGCTCTTACCCCGCTGCCTCGCTCCTTCGCCCCAGCTCAACACCACGCTCTCCACCTGCTCGCGCACTCGCTCGCACACTCGCTCGCTCGCTCGCTCGCAGGCAAAGTGACAGCGGCACTTCCCCCAGCCCCACCTCCAGAAAGACCCCGGCATTGTGATGCCATGGCGACATCACTTCCACACACCTGGTCTGCCAGGGCACCCCCAGGCCCCACCTGACGCTGCTCTCACCCAAACCCCAACAAGGCGCAGCCCGCCAAGGCCAGCCCCAACACAGCTCCCGCCAGCACAAAGCCCAACCAAAGCCCAGAGTCGTCCCTGACAAGCCCATGCCGAGCCCGTGGCTCGTTCTTCCTTTGGGCACTTTTCCCCTTCTGGACGGGTTGCTCCTTTGCCCTCCAATTGTGCACAGCAATCTTGTTGCAATTGTGAGCGGAAACGGCACACAAGCCATTTGCAGCATGCCTGCGGGGAGCTTTCTGGGGTGAAATGGGAATGGGGCTCCCTGTGTGCGTGGGCAGTGGCAACCAAGCTGTAATTTGGGGAGTAGTCACTCAATGTGCAAAACCTTTCCTTAGCTCCAAAACCAGATTGCTAGCTGTACGTTCTAACCATTCCCTCAACTGGTTTCAATCAACTAGGTGAACCAACCCCATGCCAATCCATAGGACCTATAACATTGGAACACTACATGAGCACATTACAGGCGATTGTGGGAGGTGTGTGATGGGCTCGACCATCGATGGGAACAAATTCTGAGAAGAAAGGAAAAGAAAACTTCTGGGATGTGAGTGTTAAAATTTTAGCCTTAACATTTCACAGAATCACAGACTCACAGAATGGTGGAGGTTGGAAAGGACCTCTGGAGATCCTGGAGTCCAACCCCCCCTGCTCAGCCAGGGTCCTCTGGAGCATATTGCCCAGGATTGGGCCAGGCGGCTTTTGAATATCTCCAGGGAAGGAGACTCCACAACCTCTCTGGGCAACCTGGTCGAGTGCTCCGGAACCCTCTCCGCACCCCAAAAAAAAGGCCTAGATCACCTCAACACCCCCATGACAAGGCCCAGCACACCCAAAACAATGCCCAGATCCCCACCGTACCCCGAAAACAAGGCCCAGATCCCCTCAGCACTCCCAAGACAAGGCCCACATCGCCTGTCCATCCCCAATACAAGGCCCAGATCCCCTCAGCACCCTTACGACAAGCCCACTACCCCCAAAACAAGGCCCACACCCCAAAAACAAGGCCCAGATCCCCTCAGCATCCCCACGACAAGCCCAGCACACCCATTACAAGGCCGAGCATTCCCTCAGCACCCCCATGACAAGACCCAGCTCCCCTCTGCACCCCCACAACAAGCCCAGACCCCCAATACAATGCCCAGATCCCCTAAGCACCCCAAAAACAAGCCTAGTTCTCCCAAAAAAAAGCCCACCACCCCCAACACAACACCATGACCACTCAGGACCCCCACGACAAGCCCAGCACCCCCAACACAAGGCCCACCTCCTCTAAGCACCCCCAAAACAAGACCCAGACCCCCTCTGCACCCCCAGAACAAGCCCAGCAAACCCTACACAATGCCCAGCACCCCCAACACAATGCCCTGATCCCCTCAGCACCCCCACAACAAGCCCAGCACTCCCAAAACAAGGCCTAGCACCCCAGAAACAAGGCCCTGATCCCCTCTCCACCCCCACAACAAACCCAGCACCCCCAACACAAGGCCCACCTCCTCTAAGCACCCCCACAACAACACCCAGATCCCCTCTGCACCCCCAACACAAGGTCCAGATCCCCTCTGCACCACAAAACAAAGACCAGCACCCCCAACACAAGGACCAACTCCCCTCTGCACCCCCCACGACAAGACCAGCACCCCCAACACAACGCCCCACTCCCCCCTGCACCCCCGCCACAAGCCCAGCACCAGCAGACACCCTGACCAGAAGGCTAGCCCGCGAGTTTATTGTAGACATGTTTTGGGAAGTACGACTAGCATCTGAAATACAAAGGGATGAAATGAAATGCAGCTTCCAGCAGCAATGATCTCTTGCACTGCCTGCAAGGGATGCCATGGGAAATGCATCCTTTGGCAAGAAGCATTTTATTTCTTCCTCTCTGTTTGGCTCTTGCTTGAAATGTTCCAGCAGAGTGGTCTCACTAGGGAGGTTTATGTTTGGTTCTGCAGGAGGAGGTGCACTGGAAGATACTTTGTAGAGCCATTGTTTCCAGAGGCTAGCCAAGTGTTGCCGCAGCTTTTCTTCATGCAGCTCTTCCTTCTTTAGCGACCAAGCCACCAGTTGCCTTCTCTTGACAAGCTCGTGTTCACATTCTGGCTTCTTCTGATGCCCTTTGCTCTGATTCTTCTCCCGTTCAATGAACTCGGCAGACTTTCTCTGTGTCTCTTCCACAAGTGCTTCTCTCAGATCTTGCGGTTGATTTTCAATGCTTGCTTTCCGCTGAATCAAAAGCCCACTGGCGTCATCTTCCCTGAAATACGGTTCCAAGCCTTTCCAGAGGGTCTCATATTTATCTTGCACTTCCTCCATAAGGCTTCTTCGGGTCCCATGCGGAACGTCTCCCTTTCTAATCCGATTGTTCCGTTTCATTTGCAAGTCTAGGATGTGGCTCCCCAGCTGCCAGGTCCACTGGCTGTCGGTTGTTCCTAAGCTGTTGTCTGTGGCAACTTCCCGAGTGTTTTGGAAAGGGAAAACATACTTTTCATTCAGCAGAGCCTTCCACAAGTCACTCATACGAACTTTCAAGCTCGAGAGCCTTGAAATAGTGCCCTGCGATCCCTTCTTGGCAGCTTGGAGAATTGTGCTCTTTAACTGCTGCACGTGCTGGCTGTGTGTGGGGTTGGGTGGGGCCCTGCGTGGGTTTCCTTGCCACCCAGAGGTGAGCAAAGTAGTGACGGTGGGTGTTCACATCAAAGCGGATGACATTGCTGAAGCAGGTGACATGGCAGAACGCCTGCTGGGCGGCTGGGCGGCTGTCCCTGCCATTTCCTCCAGCTTTTCCTGCAGGCGTCTTTGTGCTTGCATGTTTTGTTCCTGGGCAGTTATTTCTCCAACATTGTGGTGCACAAAGCAGCAGCTTGGCGAAAGATTGACTTGCTTCATGCGGAGAAAAGCCTGCCCAGCTAGCTGAAGGACATCTTGCATGTCTCCAGGATTTTCTCCCAAGATATTGATCAGAGTCATGTTGCCAATGCCAATGCCAAAGGTGGCTAGCTCATTGTCATCATTAAGTGACTGCTTATTGGCCACCTCCATGGCACAAAGTCCTCCTGTGTCAACAATCAGCCTGTAATCAAAGTCCACGGCCTCTTGGGGTTTCTCGTCCACCTCAAGCAGCTGCATAAACGCTCCCCGCGTGCCTCTCCCCGCGCTGACGTTCCACTGCAGACCAAACATGGCATTCAGCAGGCTTGACTTCCCCGGGCTCTGGATGCCAAGCACTGAGAGAACAAACGCTCTTCTCTCCCCTAGCTTCTCAATTAACTTGTCAAAGATTGCCCCAAGCCATCGTCACCGTACAGACGAAGCATCACCATCCACCACTTCAAGGGCGTACCCTGAAACCATCAGATCGACTGCCACGTCAGGTAGTTTGCAAAAACATTCATCTTTTGAGTTCAAGGATTCTAGAGCTTCACGAATCTGCCCTACTTCTCTCAAAAGACGCTTAAGACCAATGGATGAATCATTGACTGCATTGGAGAGGGCTTCTAACTTATTCATCAATGCTGTTTTCAGACTGGTTTTTTCCTTGCTTTTCTTTATTTCCAGGATTTGATACCATCACTGATGATACTCTTTCTGAAGTTCCTCCAAGTGCTCAGAGGACAGGTCATCCCTAAAGACCTTCCTCCACTGCAGCAAGTATTTCTTGGTGTCTCTTGCCTGTGCCTGGAGAAAAGCGAGGACTGATTTCATCAGCTGCTTGAGGGGGAACGCTCTGTCGAGTTGCTTTCTTCGTCCTGCACACTTCTCTGGCTCAGTTTGGCTCCCATGATGTTCTATGTTCTTGTTCCTCTTTTCCTGCAAGCGGGGGAGCTCTTTCTCCTTTTTACACCATGGGTACCATAGTTGTCCTTGAAGAGGCAGTAGCTGTGACTTGATCTCAAACACAATTTCTCCTTTGTCAAGAATCCCACCAAGGTTCTTGCCTTTGCTTTGGCTCTCACACACTCTTCTGCCTCTTTAGCCACAATAAATCCACGTTGGCGAGCTGTGTCCTGACAAGCATCAAGCCTTAAAAGGTTGTTTCACCTTGCTAGTAGGTCTCTGATTGTTTTTACCAGCTCCTCTACTAATTCTGCTGTGTTTCTGTTCTGGATACCTCTTTTTACATTCTGGCTAGATCGGCCACATGCAACATTCTCTTCTTCAGTGAAAAGACAAATCAAAGGCTTTTGAGACTGCCACGGGTCACGTACAATGTTCATGCCTTTCTTGTCACTCTGGTCAGACTCAGCTAACTGAGAGCCTCCTTCACAGAAGAGATCTGCTGTAAAAACGGCAATTGTTGTTCATGACCTCTAGCATCTCCATGCAGGTTACAAAAAGCAACACAGCCGTCAAAAGTGTCATCAGCACTGCCACTGGCACAGGACCAAGAGATCTGCACAACACCTGTCATTAGAAGACAGCCTTTGGTGCTGCCTTTGCAATGTCGATGGAAGAAAGTGTCGTGTTTGTGTTTAGTCGGCAGAGCATTCAGGAGCTGAGCCTTGGAAGAGGAAGGAGAACTCCCGATCCGTATGAAGGACACGATGAGTGTGTCTGCCTGATCAATCGGTTTGTTTTTGTGCCTCTGAGTTGTGGTCTGCTCCTCTGAATTGTGGTCTGCTTTCCCAATTGTTCCGTCCCTTTCCAGCTCTTTTTAACTTGGCTGAGGGAACTCTCTTGGTGCGGTGCATGGATTTGGTAGCAGGAGGGGGAGCGCCAAGTGGCACAAAGCGAGGTTTGTTGAAATGTACTGGCTCGTGAAATCAGGGGCACCATGAAACATCGCCACCTGGAGGTCCATGGCATGTATGTGTGTCAGACCTGCTTTAACAGAGGCATCCCCTTCTTCACGCTCAGCATTGAAAAACTGACTGTCAATATCTGAGGCACTATCTGAGCACTCAGCGCCAAGGCTTGTTGCATTCGGAGTGCTCAGAACGCCTTCTTTTGCTTTGCCATGCTCCTGGCAAACCAGATACCTTCCATGGTAGTCCAGCATCAGCAGCTTGTGCCGAAAATGGAAGGGGTATTCACTGCCAATCCTGGGCTGGCTGTCACACAGGGCAGTCTTGTGGATAACCTGAAGATCTGCCCTCCCCCTTTTCCTTGCGTAGCAATTTAACTAGGCTACATAGTCTCCATTCACAGGGGAATTCAGATCTTGCTCCAGAGCGCCCCCAGGATCACATCCACCGCACTTTCTAAGGATCTCACGGACTTCTTCCGACAGCCAGTTTCCTATGTGATGGTTCATCTGAGCTAAGCATTTAAACTTCTGTTCTGGAGACATGTTTTTGCATGTTGCTGCTCTACTCAGCCCTGTCAGGAGCAGGAAAGCCTGAGTTCGGGGAACGGCTGGCTTCCTAAGACTCAGGGAGCATTCCTGCGCCGCCTTCTTTTCACTTCACATGGTGTTTCACTCTCGCCTCCCGCAGAGTCTTGCTCAGAGGTTTATTGACGCTGGCCTGGAGGTGGCGAAGGCGTCTAGCTCCGCGGGCGCTGGTTATTGGCACCTCTGCCCAGGCGCGGAGCCTGCTGCTGGCCCCAATCAGCTGGCCCTTGCCTGGCGCCTCCTGAGCACTCGCCGTGGCCCTCGCAGGAAGGAGGCGCATCTGCGGAGGCCCTTGCGCAGCCCTCTGAAGGCGCCTGCAGGGCAGGCTGGGCAGGCTGGGCACAGCAGGCAGGCCAGGGCCGCTGTGCAGCCGGTGGCTGCAGCGGGAGGGGAGGGCGCCTCCGGTGGTGGGCTCCAGAGCTGCATGGTGGGCCAGCGCTGCAGGGAGGTGGCACACGCTGGCTCCTCGTCCTCTTCCTCCTCGGACTGCTCGGGGGGTGAAAGTGGCCGCACTGTGCCTTCCCCTGCCAGCGGGACGGGTGCCCAGGCACAGTGCAGGATGGACCGGCGCGGGATGTGGGCTGGCCAGTCGAGGTGTGGGGCTTTGGGGAGGCAGTCCATCAGCTCATGACCTTCCTCGCTCAGCAACACGGTCTGGTTGCGCCCAAAGCGGACCCGCCTGCGTGGTGGGGATGGCGGGAGGGCTGTGGGCACAAGCAGCTCACCCAGCACTCCTGCAGGTGTTGGGGGAGCGTCCAGCAGGATGGAGGGTGGTGGCAGTGGGAGAGGGCCATCCAACTTCCATCCATCCGTGTCCGGCTCCGAGGTCGGCAGGAGGTGGCAAGGGGACAAGATGTCCTCGCTTGTGAGCCTGGGAGGGAGAAAGGAGGTGAGGAGGCTGCCTTGGGTGCCCCAGGGGGAAGCCCTGGTGGCAGCAGATGCTAAAGGGTGCCAGGGTGCGGGTGGAGGGGGCGCTGGGGCCAGGGCTGCAGCAGTGGGCAAGGAGCAAAGGGGCTTCCCAGTTGGTGAGCAGCAGGCATGCGGCATGTCCTGGGCATCCCGTGCGTCGACCCCAGCCCTAGCCATGCCATGCCCTGCTCTTTGGGGGGCCCAGGCCAGGCGCAGGTCCGTGGCTCTGGGCTGCATCGGGCTCTTGCCTGCGGTGGGCCTGGCCAGGGCTGTGGGGCAGCCCCCCTGCAGGCCAGGCCTCCGCTTACCCTGCCTGCCGGCTGGCTGCACAGTCCTGCGTCTGCACCGTGGGCAGGAAGGAGGCTGCTGGAAGAGGAGGCAGAGAGGCAGTGAGCGAGGGCAGCCCGTGGGCGGAGCCCCAGCTGGGGCCGAGGGCGGTGGGCGCTGGCGGCGCTGGGCTGTCTTGGCCGGGAGGCGCTGCCGAGCGCGCCTACGCTCTGGGCCGGGGCTGCTCACCTCCGGGCTCGTCCACGCTGCCGTTGCCCAGGCTGCCAGCACTGCCGCGAGGCCCCTGCACAGCCCAAGAGAGCGCTGCCTTAGTGGCGAGCATCCACGCTGCGCCAAGAGGCGCCCTGCTCGCGGAAGGGCTGCGCGGGGCACGCAGAGCTGAGGCTGCAGGCAGGCTTGCGCGCAGCACCGTCAGGCTGCCCTTGCTGCAGGTGCTGCCGCAGCCTCAGCCCTCTCGCTGCCCGCGCCAGCTCGGGGCCATGCCCAGGCTGACTCCTACCTTGGGCCAGGGCCTTTTCCCTGCCGGCACCAACACCACCGCTATGCACAGGATCGTGAAGACGTTGACGACCGAGGGCATGTGGGCCAGGCACACCACAAAGAGGCTCAGCACCACAAACTCGCCCACGACGCTCAGCCTCCGAGGCTCCATGCCGCCACCGGAAGCGCGCCGCGAGCGTGCAGCCTGCTCAGCGCTCCGCCTCCACGTCCTGCTCCAAGAGTGCCACCCAAAACACAGCACCCACCTCTGAGCACGCCGCCCCTTGCAGCCACCCTCCCCCTCCCCGACCAAGGCAGACCAGCAGCCCCCAAAGCCCTGCTCCCCACCGCCCCTCCAACGCCCCTCCACCAACCTCCCCCGACCCTGACCGCTCCGCTCTGCCGCTCACCCTGTGCACGCTCCTCCGCACCCCAAGATCGACAGCGTCAATCTGACACCAGGAGAAGAGCCAAAGGCCGCCGAGAGCAACTCTGCAAAAAGCAGGGCACGGTGCCCTCACTCCGTCGGCCTTGCCTGGCTGCCCGCTCCCGCCGCTGCTTTCCCACGTGTGACGCGGGGACAGCGGGTCGTGAGCAGCAAGGGCGCAGAATGGTGCCCGAGCGTGGCTGGGCTTCGCGGCGGGGACGTTTGCCTGATTGTGGCACTTGTGCCCACCGAGGGAGCGTGCAGCGGGTGGTGGGCGCTGGGGGGGCGACAAAGCCAGGGAGAGCGCCCCGAGGGGAGGAGAGACTGCAGAGAGACGGAAGGAGCCACCTCTTACCCCGCTGCCTTGCTCCTTCGCCCCAGCTCAACACCACGCTCTCCACCTGCTCGCGCACTCGCTCGCACACTCGCTCGCTCGCTCGCTCGCAGGCAAAGTGACAGCGGCACTTCCCCCAGCCCCACCTCCAGAAAGACCCCGGCATTGTGATGCCATGGCGACATCACTTCCACACACCTGGTCTGCCAGGGCACCCCCAGGTCCCACCTGACACTGCTCTCACCCAAACCCTGGCTGCAAGGCCAAGCACTGGAGGGCACCGAGGAGCAGCATCCCTGATCTGCTTTGCTGGAGGGTGATCCAGGCCTTGCAGCCACCACTAGAGCAGCACCCTCAGCTTTGCACAAACTCCAAGCCCAGGGTGGGGCAGAAGGAAATGCCAAGTTCTGCAGCCAGGCAGGAACAACTCCATGCACCAATACAGGCTGGGGCCAATCGACTCCAAAGCTGGAAAGGCCAACAGCATCATGAGCTGCATTAGGAAGAGCTTTACCAGCAGGTCGACGGAGGTGGTCCTTCCCCTCCACACAGCACTGCTGAGGACACACCTGGAGTACTGTGTCCAGTTCTGCACTCCCCAGTACAAGAGACACACGGAGCTCCTGCAGTGAATCCAGCAAAGGGCAACGAAGATGATTAAGGCACTGGAGCATCTGTCAGACAAGGAGAGCCTGAGAGAGCTGGGACTGTTTAGCCTGGAGAGGAGAAGCCTCTGGGGGATCATCTTAGTATGTGATTGGGGAGGGGGAGTAAAGAAGAGAGAGCAAGACTCCTCTCAGTGATGCTGAATGACAGGACAAGTGGCAAGTGGCACAAACTGAAATACAGGAAATTGCACTTAAAGATCAGAAAATACTTCTTTACTGTGAGGGTGGTTAAACACTGCAATGAGTTCCCCAGAGAGTCCGTGGCGTCTCCATTCTTGTAGAGAATACAAACTTGACTGGACATGACCATGAGCAAGCTGCTCCAGCTGGCCAAGCTTCAAGCAGCACGGTTGCACTAGAAGATCTGCACAGGTCCCTGACCACATAAACTATTCTCGAGTCTATGGTGGCATTTGGTATATATGTCCACAGCCTAGTGGGCAACGGGTCTCCGCCCTGGGGGGTCCAATCTGTGCTCGGGGCTGGAAGTGAACCCCCAGGGCACGTGTGGCTGGGTAACAGAGGGCAGTGGCAGACAGCAGCTCTTCTGGAAGAGCTTAAACCAACTTTTATTGACAAACCAAAACAACATCATCCTAAAAACAACCCCAAGAGCTCCCCAGGTAGTGAGTAAGGGCCTTGCACACTTGAAGCTGAGAAAGGTGGATCTTCAACAGCTTTATATTGCAGTGGGCTGAAGAAAGAGACCTTCCCTCCCTCCCCCAATATACACAGCAAGAAAAGCCCCAGCCCCAAGAAGTAGTGGTCAGTACAAAATAAATAGGCAAACCAGCAGACCACGCTGAGCTCACACTGCACCAGAGAACGTGGCTCCATGGGAGCCTTCAGGCAAGTCCCACCACCACTGCTGCTTTCAGTGGCCTTAGAAAGATGCTTGAGCTGCTGGAAATCTGCCTTCCTGGGGATGGGGCAGCCCAGTCTGCCCCTTGCAGAGCCCAAGGGCTCTGCCAAGTCTCAACTGCTGTTGGGGCAGGGTGGCTGGCGTGCCCTGTGGTGGCATCAGCCCCTGCAGTCAGGGGCAGTGACCTTCAGGGCTAGGAGGGGGGCAGCGGCAGTGCTGGCATGGAGGCCAGGCTTTGGGGCTGCTCTGTGCCTTGTCCCCAAGCCCGAGGGGCTGGCGTGCTCCCAGCAAGCCCTGGCTGCTCTGCCCCACGTCACTGGTTCATGACTGCTTTTAACGTGTCCTGTGAACAAGCATTTAGGCAGCATTCCCACAGCTCCAGCAACGCAACCCTAGTGCTCCCTCTGCTTTCTGCTGGGGCAGAGGAGCAGAGCTGCCCAGACGGGGCACCGACCTCTGCCCCCAGTGGGTCAAGGCATCTGGGACCCACAGCACGGGTGACCCAGAGTAGCCAGCCACGCATCTCTGCCAGCCCAGGTGAGGGACACAGGACAGCCTGGGGACCAGAGGCCTTCTCCAACCCCACTGCTCTGAGAGTAAAGCCAAGAAAGGGATCCACAAAGCAGAAACGCAAAATAGGAGGCACAGCAGCAGGGAGGAGATGTCCCTCAAGGTTGCTGCAAGGCAGAGGCGAGGAGAAGGGCATGGGGCTGGGGCAGGCGGTGGCGCTGGGCTAGGCGTGTGGGGGTGGCCCCTTTGCTTCATGCTCCCACGAGCTTCTTGACCATGTAGCCTGGCATGCTGTAAAGGAAGAGGGCCAGCAGGATGAGGAGCAGCAGGGCCAACACTATTTTGATGATGAGCCACTTGTAGCGGGTGCAGGTGAGGCATTTGATGGACTTGAGGGGGTTGAGGAACCTCATGAAGGATGTGTCTGGGCGGCTGTTGGGGAAGCAAGCATCTGTCATGAATGCCATGGCCACAGAAAGGGAGGGCAGGCACAACAAGCAATACAACCAACATGTGAGCCAATGCGGCGGCAGCATTGTGTCCCACCCAGCCACTCCAGGGTGCAGCAGGCTCTCTCGGGGTTGGGGCCACAGCAACCATCCCCACCCAGATGTGGCTTTCCTGTGGCTGCCCAAGTGCATGATCCTCCCCGGCTCACCGCAGTCTGCTCGCACCCTGGCACAGCCTTGACTTTCCTTTTACAAGCCCAGCTGGCAATGGAGAGGGGCACTGTGAGAGAGCCCACAATCTCCTTCCTTGGATAACCCTTCACGCAGTGAAAGAGCCTGACCTTGAGGATCAGGAGGGTTTCCAAGAGGAGCCAGCAGAATTTGTCCCAGAAGGAGTGCAGGGACTTGAGTGGGGGGTGGAGGGAGGGGTGCTCAGATGAAGCTGATGTCCTGGCAACGGGTACCAGAGGGGAGGAAGAAGAGGTGGGAGGCTGGAGCTAGGAAGGGAGGGAGAGAAGGAAGAGACTAAGGAAAGGCAGGGAAGTAAATAGAGGGCACTGGAATGAACCAGGAGAGGTGACTCTGCCCCTTTTACCCTGCCCGCAGCCCTCATTCCTACATCCCCAGATAAGTGACCCCTTTCTAACCTTCCCCTGCCTGGCTACCTCCCCGGGAACCACCCGACGCAGCATCTCCCACAAATCCAGGCATCTGCTGGGGGAGAGGCGTCTCCTACTTACTTGGGTTTCTCCAGTGGGTCAGGCTCATTGCGAGCCAGCCCAGCAGGCGATTTCTCTGCCTCCTCTGCTCTCAGGAGCTGTAGTTCAGCTTCAACTTTTCCCTGCAGGGAGCAGAGAGAGGCCTGCTGAGACATGGGCAACGCTCTCCACCGCAGGCCCCAGAGACGGTGCCAGCCAGCGACATGGTGAGCAGAGGGGGCCCCATGTAGCAGAGGCAGGCATGAAGGAGCTCTGCAAAGGGGCCTCCATGTACACAGAGGATGCAGTCCCCAGGACAGAAAATCCCCCCGCTTCTCCCCATCCTTGCCGTCATCTCCAGCTCATCGTTTTCATCCCTGGCCACAAACGGCCACCAGCCTTTCACTCGCTTCTGCTTGAAGAGGGAAACCATGGCCAGCTCTGCCTCATTTGTCCCCATCTCCATGCTGCACTGCTTTGCAGTCTTAGCTCCCCGGGGAAAGCGCTTCAGGTCCAGCTCGATTGCCCCTGGTAGGAGAGGGCGAAGGATACATGGTGGCACCCCTCAACTGTGAGTCTTTGGCTGGAGGCGGGCTGGGCCAACATTTCCTGCCCTGGCAAGCATTTCTGAGCTGTGTGTCCTGGCATCCTCCCACACATCTATGGCCATGCATCCTCCGATCTCTCCACTATAGCCTGCTTTTTGGGTCACGTCCCCACCTCCTCTCACCCTCTCAAACATCTGCCCACGGCTTCCAGCCACCCTGCACTCCAAAACTAGCTTGGGCATAGAGCTCCCAGACAGGCACCTAAGGGAAAAAGCTAATGCCTTTGCTACAGGAGCAGCCTTTGAACAGCAGCATGAAGACAAGGCCTCTTAGCCTAACTGCTCTTACCTGCAGCATCCAAAGGCGTTTGTAGGACACAATTGGCTTAAAGACCAGGGCTGTCCTTCCAGGGTCTGTTCCTACATAAACCTTGCCTCATCCCACATGCCTTCCTGCTCCATCAGCCATGTAACCTCCCCCTATCCCTCCAGCTTCCCTGTCACCCCAGCTCAGCTGGCCCTCCCCTCTTACCGAGGAAATCGTCGGCCGAGAAGTGGTCGGCATCCCAGACCTGCAGGGTGAGGCGAGCAGGGAGCTTGTCTTCAGTCTCATCCCAGGAGAACATAGACTCCTTCTTGGAGTTGACCATCTTCTTCTCTGCCATCAGGTAGTCAAAGGGAAAGGTGGAGCGCCAGCTGAAGTTGCCCTCGCCAGTGAGTGAGGGGTAAGGGACATGTGTGTCTTGCTTGTCCTCCTGCTGGCCCTTCAGCCACCTGCAGGGCCCAGAGGGATGAGAGGGGTGGCACATATTAGCAGGAGGGAGGAGAGGGCACAGGGCCATCCTGCGCATACAGCTGGCATGTCTCCAGGCCAGCAAGGCATGGACACACTGGAAGGACTCAAGAGTAACGAGCAGTGGGCTAGGGTTGCTCAAATCACCATGTCAGCCTCGCCAAGAGACAACATGGGCATGAGGGCCCTAGAGGGAACAGGCTGATTGAGGGAGCAACATGCAAGCTGGTTATCGGGGTCCTTCTCTGGGCAGGGGGATGTTCAAGAGATGGAAAGGAGCAGGCAGCACTGCTGGGAAGTCTGGAGCAGAGCTTGCTGGAAGGAGCATTATGAATATTCCTCAGCTTCTTCGACATGACAGGACACCTCTGTTCCTCAGGGAACTCTCAGATTTGTGTGAGTCTCTTGGTCCTGAGGGGCTGCAGCCAGCAGGGACATGGGTCCGTGCTTAGACACTTAGTACAGGGTTGTTCCCCTGGCCTCTGAGCATGCTGACACTCCCGCTCTGCCCTGCAAAACACACAGGGCAAGCAATCCCACCCCAAGCACAAAGGGAAGGCCTCTCACGTTTCAGATTCAGAGTCATCGCAGAAAAGCCACCCATGCATAAACCACCTACTTACCGGCCTTGAAACAGACAGTGACAAGACCTTGTCCCCCTCACGCACATGTACACAGACACAAATTTCACACGCCTGCCAGTATGCAGCAACGGCATGAGAGAGCATGGGTCCTGCCAGCATGTTAAAAGTTCATCGCTCCAAGGGCACCTGCCCTCTGTGCAGCATGGCACTGGGAATGCCGAGGCAGGCACTGCATGCACTGCCCTAAACAACCCTCCACTGCACTCTGCAAACAGGACCAGACATAGAAAATGGAACACGTTCTCCAAGAGCAGCATGAGGTGCAAGACAAGGAGACCTGGCCCAAAAGCTCAGGGTAGCTTTTGGGAAGCAGTGAGCAGTTTAGCAGAGCTGTGGGAAGTCACTGCATGGTGTGATGTCAGCCATCAGCCTTAGATTCTGCTACACTAATCTGACCTTCCTCCTCATGCCTCTTTGCCATGACATAGGGTTTAAGCCTTTGGAGAAAGCTTGTTTTCTTGCCTGCTGCACATTGCGCTATGATCTAGTTGCATCTTAACCTGTGCGTGTCAATTCAAAATGAATGAAAGTATCTGGGAAATCCAAATCGACTCTTGCTGAAGCAGGACAGTTCAGGCAGCTCCGCAGGGACGGGAAAGGGAAATCTGGGGACCAAATTTGGCGGAGCCCATGCTGAGGGCCAGTCTCAGAGCCCTGCTATATGAGGACAGGAGAAAAGGGACTCACAAGCACGTTAAGGTAAGTCGTGGGCCAGGGCTCACTCAGAGATGGTCCACAGGTACCATCTGCCCCATGCTGAATATGGGGAGGGTCAGTGGGGTCTGAGATCAAATAACCTTCTCCACCCACGCCCCCCCCCCCCCCCCGATTTAGCTGTATCCTGGCAGCTCAGGAGAGAAATGTCTTGTAAAGAATTGGTATGTGAAGGTGTGGGTTCTCTTGTCTCTAAAACAGGGGAGTTTTGGAAGCGGTGGATGAGAGAGAAGCAGAGAGAGGGTCACCACCAGGAAGCTACCTGGAATTTGGATCCAGATGCTGGAAGTGGAGGCGTGTTGGGCTGAAGAGCCAATGAAGAGCCAACTGGGGACACCAAGACCAGAGCCAAGGGGGACGGAAGCACTGTGCCTGCCAGGAGCTATGAATGTCGGGAAGCAGACCTGAGGCACAGACGAGTAGAGGAACAGCCCGCACTCAGGTCCTGTCCAAGGGGAGAGGGGCAGAAGGGAGCAAGCAGCAAGACCTCGGCCATTACCCCCTGACATAGATGTCAGACATCTTCTCTCCCACCAGGAAAGCATCATCTTCCAAAACCACCTCATCCGTGTTCCAGATAATGACCCGCAGCTCAAAGCTGGGCAACCAGGCCAGGCAGCAGACAGACACACACAGTAGGTCAAGCAGCCAGCAAGAGAGACACAGAGGCAGAGACAGAGCACAGCACATAACAGCAGCACTGGCACCACCTGGCCCTCCCCATGGGGAAACCCTTCCTAGCTGCATCACAGAACCCCCCTCTCCAAAACCAGCCCTGGGGCCTAAGTGAGCACCAGGACCCCACCTCGAGGAGAAGTGGAAGTGGTGGCACTGGCCAGCCACATCGTACACACCCCGCTGACAAAAATGTCCCTGGATTTCTCACCAGTCAAGTAGTCATCATCCTCCAGGATGACCTCGTCTGTGCTCCACACTATCACTCTAAGCTCATATCTGGCAGCAGGAAGGGAGACCAGGAGGTGAGGCACAGAGGGGGGAACAGAGGGAAGGGGCAGGAGGAGATGGGGTGGGCAGAAGGGAATGGGATGATGCTGCAGGAAACAGGGCGGCAGGAACGCCAACTGCACGGCTCTCTCGCAGCCGTCTTGTCCTAGGGACCAACAGGACAGGAACACAGAGGGAAATGGTGCCTCAGCTCGGAGGCAGCCCAGGCAGGGTCAGAGGAGCAACAAAGGGACTTTTACCTTCATCTGCTCTGAACTGCTGCATGGCCCAAGCCAAAGGCTCTAGGAGACAGCACAGCCTTAGTCTCAGGTACATTTGTGGTTACAATGCGGGTCTGTTGGCCCTGCAAAACAGTCTGAAGCCAGCTCTTTTCCTCATTTCCCCACCTTACCCAACCGGGCCACCCTCCTGGAAACACAGGACAATTTTCCCCTGCCTTCAGAAGTCAGCTCCAAAGGCTCTACCTGCTCTTGTGTCCCAGTCACTTCATCGGGCATCACTGCCTTTCCTAGGACTCCAGCAAGTTTGGAGCCTGTAAGATATTCTCAGCATTGCCTTTGGTGTGCAGGCAACTGGGGTTTCCCAGCCACACTCGGTTCGCTTGGGAATTGTGCTGATAGATAAACCAGCTCCCGTGGGAGTTGGCAGAGGAAAAGCAGAAGCCAGTTTCCTTGAACTGGAAGCAGCTGCAGTGTGGACGGGCTAGAAGAGGACTGGAAGACAGTGGCAGAGAAAGGCAGCCCTGTGGCCACAATCACATCACATGGCTGCAAGTGCCAGGGACTCCTGTGGAACTGCGAGATTCCTGCCATCTTCAGTGCCAGCACCCTCCGGTCTGCTCCTGTTGCGGGGGGGGGGGGGTAGGGGGGGGCAGAGGGGGCTTTCTCTGTGCTGTTCCTCTATAGCACCTAGCACTTGTCCAAGCAACACAGGGATGCTCTTCAGAGCTAACAGGCCACACCGTCAGCTCGTGTTACATGCTGAAACTCCTGGCAAAGGGAGGGGAGCTGCGTTAAATCCCGAGGATGATACATCAGCAGAACCTTGCTGAAATACAGCATCTTCCTACAGACACAGGCACTCATACAGGTGCTCTCCAGTGCACGTGTGAAGACATACATGGGCTGATGTGTCCATGTGTAACTTGACTGGAGCTCACGTTTATCCCTGCCAAAACAGAGCGACCAGAGCCATAGCCCTTCCTGCTCCATTTTCCCCACAGGGAAGGGTGCATTGGTGTTTTCAAGGCTATTGAAATCCTCCCTTCAGCCCCTCCGGAGGAATGTCTCAACTCCAGCACACGGGGCACTACTGAGCATGGCTGCCCCTGGCTGCATTGCAGATAAACCTCTGTTTTTTCCAGGCTGCTTCAGCAACTAGAGCTTTCTCTGGCTTCAGCTTTCCTGCAGCTGCCTGCCCTGCTCTTCACATCCAAGCTACGGCCCTCGGAGATCAGAGGAAATTGTCTCCACTTTCATTGTGCTTTGGAGCCAAACACTAGTCGACTGAGCACAGGAGTGCAAGAGATTCCCACGAGGATGCAAATACTGCCTCTGCATCCCAGCCCCCGGGGATGGGCAAAAGGGGCCCAAGGACACAGTCTAGCTGGGTAAAATTGGCCTAGCATGGATGCTGAGGAATGCAATGTCTTCCTTCTGTCAGCGTGAGACTCTCCCAATGGGGAGAGCACAAAGCTAGGAAGACGCCCCTTTCAAGGGCCCATCAGTGAGCTGCTTTAGTCCTCATGCTGCATCCTTGACCTTGCTGCCATCTGCTATCAGGTGGATGCTGGCACCAACAGCACCAAGAACTAAAAGTCAACTTCTCTGCAGCTTCAGCACCAGCTCTGGGTGCGAGCACTGTAAGGGAACACAGCATCACGCCTTGGCATACAACATGGTTATACTCACCCGAACAACAGAGACTCGGACCAGCACATTGATGGGGTCATTGCTGGCGATCCCCTGGAACATGCCCAAGTCGGGGTCGTATCCTGCCTCCTTGCCCATATCATCACGGAGCGGCACTTTGTAGACACAGATGGAGCCCTAGCACAAGGGAGTGCACGGCCTCAGTAGTCCTGCTGCTCCCGAGGCTCAGAGCGAGCAGACCCATCCCAAACCACCCTTCCTGAGAGCCCACTTTCTCTCCTTGTTTCTAGCCCTGTGCTGTAGTAGACAGGCGAGGTCTGGAAGCTTCCTCTGCCTCACAAGCACCCCCTGCAGAGGATACAACCCTGAGCAGAGCAACTGGACAACGTGAAGGACACCTGCAGAGGAATCAGACTAGCAAGGTGCTCACAGGCAGGGAATTCCAGGAATACAACTGGCAGAAAACCAAGAGCAATGGAAATAAAAGGTGCTGTCAAGGCAGGGGCTGGGAAATCCAGGAACTACCACGTGAAACAGTTCATTTCCATGCTCCCTGACCGTCTGATCACTCCCTCCAGCAAGAGTTTAACTTGCATGCATTGGTGCAACATGGCAGGCAGCTCCGTGCTACTGGTGAAAAATAGTCTGCAAAGATAACTCCAGGCATGGCTTATATCCACAGCGGGTGATAAAGAGGATCTGCTTTGCCCTTGGCCTTCTGTAGGAATCACGAAAGATCTGGTTGCTGCAAAGGACTGCCCTCTGCAATGCACTCTGTGGAGGCATCTGACTCCTGGGGCTATCCTTGGAGGCTTACCCTCCCCTGCAAGGAGATGTGGTTGAGTCAATGCAAATTGGTCTCTCTTACATCCAACCTCCTTTCAGCTAATGCACCTTCAGGAGAGAACCCTATAGGCAAGCCTTTCCCAAGCTGTCCCTGCCCTGACCCAACTCAGCAGCCACACTCACTTTGAGCCTCCCCACTAGCCGCTCCTCTTCTGTTGGCGTTGTCATCATTGTCCCCGGTCTTTCCACGGAGCAGGTTGAAGGTGTGCAGCCAGTCCTCAAAGTTATCAAACTCTCTTTCCAGCTCTTTGTTGAAGACCTGTGATGACACAAAATTAGAGGGGAGCAGTTTAAAAAAAAAAAAAAAAAAAAAAAAAAAAGATAAGATCCAGTGGTTACCCAAGGACAATCAAAGAGATCATGGACATCACCGTTCCCAGTGACCAATTCTCTAGGATGCAAAGGGATCTCCAGGTCATTGGGTCAGACCTTGATGACATAAGCACCTTCCCAAACTGATCATGTATAGGAGGGAACCTCAGCTGAATGGGCTGTGTAGCTATTCCCCTTATGTGTATAATCCGGGTTCAAATTCCTTCTCAGGCCCAGAGTCACAGATTATAATACAGTAAAGTCCATGGACCACTAACCTGAACCAGGGCCCTTTCCTGCACTGAGTCTTGGCCAGGCTGGCTATGGCCCACAGGAAGCTCTCCCCCACCCAGGGCCCATCCAAACTGCCCATGGGATAGCCTTGCCCCAGGCTATTCCCTGCCCCTGCCCAGCAGTGGGATGGGGCTGGGCACATTGGCCTGGAGCCCTGGCACCAGGCCTGGCGCCAGGGTCCTGGTTTGGGTTGCTGATGGGCAATGCCTGGCCCTGATCCATCTCCTACTATAGCTGTAGACTCTGATTCCACCGTGGGGAGGGTGTTCTCACCAACTTAGAACTTCTTCCTCCACTCTCAAGACCAAGTTGATGCCTTTCTCATACTACTCATTAAGCTACACGATTGCCTGATCCTTCAGTGCAGTTACAGAGAGCAAATCATAGCTCCCCCCACCTTTGGTTTTTTCTCCCCTGTAATTCCTGCAAGTACTTCTGGTTCCAGCTGCATTGTGTGGGACAAACCCCTCCAAGAACTACATACAGTGATGGCTGTGATTCCTGCTGCCATGAGGCTACGTCCTTTGAAGCTGACAGCAATGGCGTTGGAGAAAAGAGAAGGGAGTGAAAAACATCAAGGGCACCTGGCTGGGCCCTGCTAGGTGCGCCCATGGAAGAGAATACTTCCTGTGCCTAGACCCCTGACATGTGCGCAGCTTGCAGAGCAAAACCCCTGCCTAGGTGTGGCTGAGGTGACAATGCTTGAAGCTCAGTGCCAAAGCACAGACTGCTGCTCTTCAAGGGTGACGCCAATGACTAGCTGCAACAACAGGCTCTTACGATCTCTCTCTCTTCAGAGCAGTCACCAGCCAAGGACACAGTACAGTCTACCTAGAAAGGCATGCTCAAAGGAGGCTGCACAACACTGCACGCTTCTCCCACTCATGTGCAATCCCCAGCCCTCACTGCCTCTATCCCGCCAGCTTTCATGGCTGCTGCGCAAGGCAGATGAGAACAGACAGATGACAACAGATAAACCTTTAATGTGGAAGAGGAAAGCAGGAAGGAAGGGCAGTGTAAAAGGGGAAAATGAACCCTGCTCAGAATGACTGACAGAGAACGAGGAGGCATACAAGGACACCCCCCCAACAGCTCTGCTACTACAGCAAGCCCAGGCAGAAGCTGCTCAGAGTCATCGCCAAGCTCAGCAGCACCTGGCCTCATCTTTCTCATGATACAAAGGCTAGTCTTCCAACAGAAGCCAGACTCTCTATTTTTCCCACCTAATGGAGTCTGCACGAACAGGACAACCACCCCCTCTCCTCTGAATTCACGATCTATGGAGAGCAGGGGAAGCAGGCAGCGCTGGGAACTCAGTGCTATCTGCTGCTACCCTTCTTTACTCCACTGCCCATTTAGTCCATAGGGTGGCCCTTTGCTGAGCCCCTACGCAGAGGCTCCTAACCTTCTCCCTCTGCCCATTCCCATCTCAGTCTTCATGACTGAGCTGGCCAATCATGGCTCCTCAGGGAAACACTCACCAGCCCTGCTTACCAGGGACTGCCAGAGAGCCTGCAGGGTGGACAAGGTCACCCTTGGACAGCAGGTCCCAGCTCACTCATGTTCACAGCCCATAGTACTCTTGGTATGAAATTGGCCTCACCCAGCTTGAGGCATCTGCAATGCCCCATCTGAGCTACTGTCCCCCAGACTCCTTGAGAGAAAAACGCTCTTAGGGCACACTTCATCTCAGGACAGTATCTAAAATAGGTCAGAGAACTGGCCCTGAAAGGCATAGCTTTCTCTACTGCCCATCCTAGAAAACCAGAACACAGACTACACTTTCAGCTTTAGATCACAGACTACACTTCCAGATTACACTTTTTTTTTTTAAAACAGATCACTCTTCAGCTTTACACTGAAGATAAAAGCAGTCAGGTTAGATGGATCCCAAACATCTTGCCTAGTGGACTCTTCCCTGGCAAAACTGGGGCAAAAGGAGGCCTCCATAAAGCCTCCCTCATGGTGACGAGGGAAAACCCTGCAAATGTGATATTAAAGTATCTGTGCCTTGGTGTTCTCAATAGACTTTGAGCACACAGCCTTGCAGCTCTATAAACGCATGGGCAAGGGGATGCGACTACTAACTTCTGAAGGCACAAAAATGCCTTCAGTCAATAACACAGATCCTAGTCACTAATCTCATTACTTCCACACAGCCTTCCTTCCAGCAGGGATGAGCTGGAGGCTGCCACAATGCCACACTCGGACTGGGAGTCCCCTGGCATTTGCAGCCTGATACGTCAGCCCAACACAATCCATACCAGGTCTGCATTCACAAAAATTGATCCCGCCTGGAGATATGCAACACAGCACGAGTATCTGACTGAGCAGAAGAGCAATTGCATGCTCGGAATTGGGTGCCCAAGCACCAAAAGGAACTCTGGTCCTACCCTTCCCTGCCCCGTTTCCTCCCTTGCTTGCAAACAGCTCACCCTCAGCAGTCTCCATTCCCTCCTCCTCCTCTGCTTCTGCTGCAGCTGCTTCCTGCTGCCAAAGTTGCTGGGGGAGAAACGAAATGAACAACGAGTGGCCAGTTGCACTGAGCTCTCTGTGCTCATTGAAAGTGCCTAGCTTAGGGGTCGCAGCTCTCCCTTTCTCCTTTGAGCAGGGAGCTAGGATCTAGCCAAACTGGAGAAATCAAAGTTGTTCAACACAGTCTTCAACAGTGACGCTGCTAAATAACTGTGCTCTGAATACAAACGAGACACAAAATAAGTACACTCAAGGAAAAGAAACCCTGTTCAGCTCTGCCAGGTGAAAGCCTGGTTGACAGTCAGGCAAGGCTGGCGAGAAAAGCAGCATGGCCCCAAGCCTTTGGCCACAAGGCTGCCCCGGTGTCTGCAAGAACAGCCTATTGACAGCTAAAGCACTTTTACCTCTCTTGCACTTGTTTAAATTGTGTGTCCATCCAGGAAGCTGGACAGAGCCCAGGCAAGTGGGGATGGCTCTAGGGTATCCAAGGAGCAGTTCCCAAGGCCAGGGATGTTGCCAGTGCAAAGAGCCTTTAGTTTTAGGTGGTTCTGTGTAACAGCGGAGGATCAGGCCCCACAGGAGAAAAGAAACACCCTCTCCCTCACTGTACAATTTTTCAGCACTGGTACGTGAGCAGGAATTCTCACAAAGGCAGGGCTCAGCCATGAGCAGGACTGTGTGCGAGGGAGTCTCTCTCGCAGCGGATGGGGCAGGAGGACGTGTCTATGTTTGCATGGCATCCTTGTGCACTTGGGCAGTTCGCAGCTGAGACACTGGGAAGACGACTGGGCTGGTACCAGAAAGGGAAACGGAATGAGCACCTGGCTGGTGCAAGCCCACGTGCCCCTTACCAGCTCGGCAATGATCAGGGAGGCAATAGGCAGAAACAGCAGCTGATCGCTGCTTTTCTACCACCCCATTTTTCACACCGGGGATGGGGACTTCAATACACATACTTCCCCTCCTTCCTTAGGCCAGTGGTCCCAGCCTTAGTGCTGGGAATGGGCACTGTTTGCATTTCAAAAGCAGTCCACTGCTGTGCTGTCCCAACAGATGTTGGGACTGTGCTGTTCTGCTGGAAATAGCCGAGACCTTGCAGGCAGGGAACATCTTCCTGCACCCCCCTACATGCACCCCTCCACTGCTCTCAATTGAAGCAAAATACTTGGACCACCAGTCCAGCATGCTCTCATCCGGCTCCTCCTCTTCTCCTTCCTCTCCTCCTCCTCCTTTCTTCTTCTTCTTCCTTTTCTCCTTCTCTTCCTCAGACTGCAGGAACAAAGGAAGCAAAGACAGAGAAGAAGAGGGATCAGATGGAAGCAAGATGTCTCTCAAAGGGCCAAGGTGATAGGTAAATCCCTTGAGAAGGCAGAACCCTGTATCATTAGCACCTGCCACCTTTTACAACAGGCTCTGAGTAGCAAAGGGAGCTGCCCAAGGCTCCAGAGAGACAGTGTCAGAGTCCTAAACCAGAGATGTCCTCATCCCTTTTCCACCATCCCTTTCACTCATGCATTTCCCAGGCTGAAGCACCTGAAGCTTACATGGTACCAGGCCCCCCTGTCCCAGCAAGGTATCCTGAGCCCGCTCAGTGCCTCACCATTAAGCCTTTGGGAGGTGGTACCACAACCACATAGTTGTGGTGGGAATAATCATCATGCACACTCGCAGGGTGTTGTCTCTCCTGCTCCTCCCAGCCCAACTATGCTCGGAAGCAGATCCGTCACTTACCACCTCCACCTTCACCACTGCATCCGAGTTCTGCCGCCAGGGCTAAAAGGGAACAGGGAGAGGGAACAGCAGGCTAGTGGGCAACTGCACCGCCAACAGGCAGCAGAGTACAAAGGCACACAGACACACACGTGCACAGTGAGCTGCGAGAAGTCACAAACAGCTCCCCACGGTTGCAGGAAGCAAAGGCCTTGAAGGAACAGCCCTGGCTGGGAAGCTCTACATACAAGGGAGACGTCTGCTGGGACACATCAAACCCATCTCCTCTTGGGAGAGCTCTGCTAATGAAGAACCCCAATCCCAAACAATGAGAGCACGGGCCTGGAAAGATACCTGGGCCTTCAGTATGGATAAAGACTGCTTTGCTCCCTTGGAGCTTCTTTTTGTCTAGCTAAGGAGGTTTGCAAGTTTTTGTGGTACATTTCCCGAAGCCAACAAGCATGTGCATGCCAGGGCTTTTCACACATGCACACATGCTCTGGGGGTCCTCTTGAACACAGCTGGGCCAACAGACTCCTTGTGAATGCAAATGCAAGTGACAAGAGTTTTTTGTGCACCTGCTAGGAACTCTAGGTAGAGGTGCATTTCTAAATCCACCAAGGACTTGTGGGTTGTACATGTGTGTGTGTGTTTATGCACATGTGCATCTGTGCAGAAGTGGCTTTGTATGTGCTGTGGTCTTTCTGTAAATGTGTCCATGAGGGGCCATGGATATGCATGCACATTTGGAGCCCGCAATGTGCCCATAGGCACATTCATGCACACATGCTGCTTGCCTGCAGAGGAGGACATGTCCCTACAAAGGGCTTCCTGTAGAGAGACAGGCATTTCTTTTGGTAGAGAGCGCTCTGGAGTAGACAGCTACAGGAGGGTGCTCCAATTTCCATTCTGGGCAAGAAAACGGTGACAGGCTTATTCAACACGTGAGCAAAGTCTGACTCCTCGGGGACACGTTGCTTGTCCCATGTGCAGACTGCTGATTTTTCAGGGCAGACCCAGTAGGTCTAGAGGGCTCTGCCTGCATCAGGATGACTGTGTGTGCCTGGATCAGCCCCGTGCCACATGCATCTGAGGTGCATGCATCTCGAGTCTGCACCATTCACAGAACGATGGTTCAGACAGAGCAACATAGGGGCAGGGTTATGCTCATGGGGGCTCATTCCTATTTAACTGTCTTCACAGGAAAACGTACAAATACCTCATTTTCTTAGCCCAGGACAGGCTGTCTTGGGGCAGCAAGCACCAGCTGAGTTCAGCCAGGACAGGACAGGACGTGACTGATTAGTGCAACTAACTATGACCCCAAGGCCTTTAATTCCAGGCATCAGTCCAACTACATGCCCAACAGCACAAGGTGGCCTCTGCTTGCGGGGGGATCACCCAGTTATTGACAATGCAGTGAAGACAGACATGCTAAAGTAGTGCTGACACACGGATACTCACAGCTTCCAGCTTCACCATGGTCTCCATCTTCTTGATGGGAACCTCAGGTTCCACCTTGACAACAAGCTCCCCCGTGGGGCAAGAGGGAGGACCTCTGATGGCCATTGCCAGAGAGCCATTGAGCAGTTCAACTGGACAGAGGACAGAGAAAGACAGACAACAAGAGAGAAAGGATAGTGCAGAGTGGAAACTGAGAGCTCAAGTGCGATCCTACAGGATTCAGACAGGAGTGGCGTGTGACCCTCTTGTTCAGAGAAGGACCAAAGCACGGAAATTAGTACACTGGTTGGGATTCAAACACTGGCCACCTCAGTGCCAGGAACACTGCTGGTCTTGCTGCTGTCCCCATGACTTTTCAGGTCTCCTTGCTATAAACGTCCACAGGGAAGGCACCTCCACCTAAGCAAGCCATCCCAGGCTCTCGTTATAATCGCCAGAGATCTAAGTAATTCAGTCTAGTCTAGAGCACAAGGCCCGTGCCCTGGACAGAAAAGCTACTTGCAATGACACAACGATGAGTCCAGCCCTCCAGGCTGCATTAAGTGTATTGACTATATCTCTTCCACGGGAGCCTGAGCTGTCTGTCCTGAGCAAATTCATCTCCCAGTCCTGAGGAACAGTTGGAGATTGTAGAGCCACGGAAACACAGCTATGTTAGTGGTGAACCAGGCTTTCTTGTCTGACAGGTGTCAGGAAGAGTAGGCAGTTATCACAGTGAGACCCATGGATCAAACCAATCAAAAGGCAACGATGACCTCATGCCCCCACGGCTTCCCAACCCCTTGATGTGAACCTTGAATCCTAATTCATTTAACAACCAAGCAGACAATGG
This sequence comes from Struthio camelus, assembly GCF_040807025.1. Taxonomy (NCBI): domain Eukaryota; kingdom Metazoa; phylum Chordata; class Aves; order Struthioniformes; family Struthionidae; genus Struthio; species Struthio camelus. The sequence continues at coordinate 7,610,005 of NC_090944.1, read as the reverse complement.
CCCATAGTCCTTACAACCCACTACCCATCTCCCTTCTTTTCTGTATCGCTCACTTGTGTGCGGTGCCCCACCAATGACCCACACCAGCCTGTCCCTCTTGGCCCAAGCCTGGTACCTGTCATATTCCAATGGTGGGCCTTCTTCTCTGGTGGGCGACAGATGAACTTTCAGACGGAGCTGACAGCACGGGACCCCACTAGGGTATAACGCCCAAAAGCCCGGCACTCCACCACTCGGATGTGGAGGGGCGGGTGAAGCAGTTCATTCTCTGGGAGGTCCTGGAAGCAAAGGGGTCCTGGTTATCAAGGGCTGCATGTAGGCTACAGCATGTCTATTGTGGTGGTTGCCAGTAGGGACTCAAAGAGAGATCATGTTGGAGGAAGAGGTCTCATGTAACTCCAGCAGAGCTGGGCCTGGGAGCCATCACAGAAAGGGGATCCCCAACTAGGCTGGAGATCACTTCCTTTACTATCGTGGGCACACGGAAGCAAGGGGCCAGCAGCCACAATTTGAGCTCCAGCCAAGCCTGGATTTTGGCCAAGGGCTCAGAGGAAAGAGGCAACACTCACCACTCCCAACCGCTTGACTAAAGGGCTGAAGTTGGCGCTTTTCTTGTAGTTCTGGATGAGAGCTGACTGGACCCCCTTTCCAGCACACTCAATGTCCACACGGGGCCGCTCCACCTGAGCCACGTTCACTCTCCTCAGGTCTCTGAGTCCCCAGAACAACATCTAGGGCAGCAGGAGGAGGAAAGGCATACAGGTGAGAAGAACTGCCCCCAACTGCTGCCAGACCTCTTTGCTGGAGCCAAAGGAGTTGGCTTTCCTCATCCCCTGGGAGCAAGGATCCCTCACGGCACACAAAATCACCTGGGCAGCAATGGAGCCCTCAAGCTTCTTTTCCTTCTCCATGCGGCTCTGGCATGCAGCATGCTCTCTCACTGACCCCACACAAACCACCCCATGACTCACCTGCAACAGCCTAACATCTCCTTTCCGATGCCCTCAGCACTCCTCTCCTAGCCCTCTTCTGCCCTCAGACTCCATAGAGCAGGACCACATCAGTTTAGTTTAGCCCATCTGCAGTGGCTCTTCATTCAGCACTGGCAGCATTTTGTCAGAAACAGGGAAATGACTGCCTCCTCCCCTTTCCTTTCTTGGGATAAGAGACCAACACCATGATTAAAAGTCCCCCTGAAACAAGCTTTTTCCACCTCCTGTCCCCCCATGGCCATATTCACACTGCGCACCAGAGGAATAGTATTTCTTTGACCAGATGAAAAAGTCTGCAAAACGTGGACGTAGGATCTCTTTAGAGCCCCTGGGGATCCGATCAGCAGCATCTCCTCCTAGCAGAGACACCTACAACAGCCGGGTGAGTCATGCACCAAATGTCACTGTCTCTATTGCCCACATCACCATTGTCTACCAAGTCAGCCTAGGGTGAGGAGCCCTGATGGATGTGTCACCATATCTCACTAGAGAGAAGCAGCAGGCATCCTGTCCTTGATGTCCAAGATAGGTCAAATGAGCTTCAGGCTACCAATCTTGGGTTTTTCCCCTCCCACCGATACTAAGGGAGAGTCAGCGTGACTACTTCAGGTGTAGGTGTACACCCCTAATGTGCATTCCTCTGAATTTCAGACCAAGTGCCCTCTACTGCAGCTCCTAGGCTTGCTATGGTGCCCACAGTTAAGAAAGAAAGCAAGTAGTAATCCAGTCATCCTGGTTTTTTTTTTTTTTTTTTTTTTTTTTTTAGGGCTGCTGCAGCTTAACTCCCTGTGCAGCTAGTACAGGCAGGTCCTTGCAATCCAAACATCTGGCTGTAGGTGCTTAACTTGTCATCAGAACCTCTAAGATCCCTCCTGGCCTTCAAACACCCACTGACAGAGTCTTCTGCCTTACATCACCCTCGCCTAACAGATGGAGCCCTCATAATGGGATCTGGTCGAGGCCATGACAACACAGTACCTTCTGCTGTGTAGCCATCTGGCTGCGCAGCATTCAAGTCTGGCGCCCCAAGACAAACCCCTCTGCTGTCAACGCATTTGCCTCCACTCTGTATTTACTCAGCACCAGACGAATCCCCAGTGGCACTGGCAGGATGGGACCCCTGTCAATGCCTGTGGGCCCATCGACACGAGGCAGGTCTGACTTGCCCCCAGCTCCAATCTGGAAGAGATGCATCACGGATTAAGGTCTGCTTTTTTGAACTGGGGGAACCGGCACACCCTGCTCTCCTGCACTGGGTCTGTAGAGTCTTAGATGATTCAGCAATCCACTGACTGTACAGTACAGGCACTTTGGGAAAAGGTGTTCATAGGAGCAGAAGAGGTGGTGCTATGCTTCCACACAGGGCACATTCAGCAGCAAAGCAAACTTCCAAGCCCACCCACTAGTGCAGCTGACAGGCTGATACAGACAGGCTTTGGCCAGCTCAAAGCCTGAGCAAAGCCAGCAGGTCTCTACTCCACCACCTTCAACCACTCCAGGCATCTCCTGCTCTGTCTAGTCAATGGAAAGAGAGGGATACCTACAGAGAGAGATTAGCCCCACCCTGAGCTCCTTGTCAAAGATGCTTAGCATACACCATCTTCCTCTATGAGAACTCACACCCCTTTTACCTGGGACCTTCCCATTGACATCTCTTGAGAGAACCAAGACTCCCAATGACAGCTTCCATAGCCCAGGGATGTTGCAGAGAGTTTGTGCTGCTGCAACGCTTTAGTAGGGTTCTCTGCCAGAAAGAAGCTGGCATTCATTGCACACCAGCATAACTCTGCAGGAGCTGCCCTCACACTGAGCTGCGAGTAGCTATACTACACCCTGCTAGCTTTTCTAGGATGCATGAACTAACCACTCTTTGCAGCACCTCAGAAACAGAAGCGTGGATTAAACGCGGTTCTCCCCCACACCCCCTCCCGCTCTCTTCCCTCCCTCGGTCTCGGATGGCTCTGTCCAGCTGCTACCTGCAGTAGCTCAAAGGCAGCCAGCAGGTCGCCTGCTGTGGAGTTGCCCCGGTATATCTGGTAGCACTCCAGCTGCGGAGGGAACCGTGGAGGGCAGTACTGTTCATCTGACATCTTCACCCCAGGTTGGGCAAAGGTGCAGCCCATCAAGTCAGCTTTGCCCTGGCCAGGCAAAGACAGCACTCGGGTTTTTAGCACGGGGCTTCTTGTCTGCCTTGAGAGACCAACCAAAGGTCTCCACAGTTAGCCCCACAGCACTCCCCAGTATGGGCAGAACAGGATCAGTCTGCTGCACGTACGTGACCAAAGCTCAGTGCCACCTTTCACTGGTGCCTTTCCATCCACGAGGCCTTTCCTAATGCACCAACTTCTTTAAGGAAGGTGAAGGAGGTGGCCCAGGGTTGGGGCAGCAATGAGGCCAGGACTGAGCACTGCTCTACAGGGAGAGACTACAGTAATATATCCTTGCCTCCAGCCTCACCTGAACTCTTGCTTCTGGCTCCTAACATAAGACACCAACGAGTGCAAGAGATCAATTAGCAGCAGAGGCTCCTAGTTTCTTCTGTGCCCTGGGAAACAGGGAGGAAACATCTTCCACAGGTCAGGAAAAACATTTCTTCTCACATCTGCTGCACCAGCTGCCTTGCCAGGAGTGATCTCAGTACCTGAATCAGAAATGCTTTCCTCTGCTGAGATTCATCTTACCACTGGGTCCTGCTCATAGATCTCAATGACAACTATGGGAGGGTCGTCCCGCATTTCGTGAGCTTCTCCATATAGCTCCACATTGTCAAAGACCAGCAGCTGGTCCCAGCTTGGGCAAAGGCTTTCATTGAGAACCTGGAGGAACAGAAACAGCATTTACCACTACAGCTAGGAGTAGCAGCCAGGGCCTAAGGCTCTGAACAACGGGAGCAGAGAGGATACTGATCTCCGTTTTCCTGCACCAGGACTTTTTGCAGTGCTGCGAGCAGTGGGGAGGTTACTTTGAAAATATGAGGGGATTTATCTTGGGTCACATTGCATGTCCACAACATAAAGGCTCCCTTACTTCATGGTAGGCACCCCAGAATCCCTGACTAGGGAGGGGAGAGAAAAGAAATCTCTTTATGGCACCGATTGACTCTTCCTAAGGTGTATGGCTAAAATAGATGAGATGTATTTTGTCTTTTAAAGGTCCTTTTCTCCCCACTGCTTATTCAGAGAATTGAGGCAGCTCTGATGCAGATGTGGACACTGTGGCAGTCTGCCATCTATTGGGTATTAATGCTATTGACAAGCAGTGCTTTGGATCACAGATATTTACTGGATCATACTGTGAAGGCACCTGGGGCTAAACCCATTAGAGGGTTGATGGCTTGTGGGGCAAGAGATGGGAAAGAGCCACATTAGGATCTGAAGCCTGATCCAAAGGAAGGGGAATTACAGGTCTAACTCGCTTGGCAGATCTTGACCCAAGATACTTGCAGCTCCCAGAGTTCACCCCTTGCTCTGATGGTCTAATTTTCTCTGCCTGAGCATCTGCTTCCTTCTGTCAAATCAGGACAAAACAGTACCCTGCAAAGGGGCAGCCACAGGGATGACCCCATTTCCGTGAATGACCCCAGGCCTGGCCTGTCTGAGCCAGGCCACAGGCTGCAACTTCAGTGCTGGCAGCACCCGTAGGCTGGCGCTTGCTCTGCAGGCAAGCGAGCCATAGCGCATCTCCCATGGACTCTCCCAGGAAAAAACAGCAGGCAGGCACAAATTATTCCTAGCTTCCACAAGGTTTGCTAAAGCTCAGCAGCCTTCAGCACAGGAAGAGATGGCACAGAAACACCTCCTGCTTCCTGTAGGGTCCAGTTTCTCTTCACCAGGCAGCTGAAAGCTCAGTCACACAGAAACGGGGTGGCTGTGTGCTTGTGCCCAGGGACATGCGGTGAAAGGGCTGTTGGACTTGCCTGCAGCTGGGGAAGAGACTTCCAGCAGGCAACCTTGCACTCAAAGGAAGCTCGAGATAGATAGTCAGGCCCCAGTGCTATGGCTGCTTTCGCACCCCAGGACCCCACGGTCAACCTGATCCATGATTCTGCAGGAGTCAGGAGACCCAGCCCCATGGCAGGGCAGCAGGATGGACAGATGATAGGACAAGTACCACATTCAACCCCAGGGATTGCCCACTCCTCCAGGTCAGGAAATAGTGTTCACCTCGGTGCATTGGCTCTGGGGGAGGAAGACGACTCGGGCAAAGGGAGCCAAAAGGCCACTACTGTCAGCAGCAAACAAACTCCTGGCCTGGTACATGTGGGCTCGCAGCTCAAACACCTGCTTCTCTGTGACAGAGAGAGGGGGAAGTGAGACAGCTTGGGATGCATCCCTGGAGCTTAGCCATGGATAACTCCAGATTGGAAGGCTGAAGATTTTCCTTTTCTCTTAGTTCAGTGCCCACAAGGACTGTAGGGCAGGTGCCCTGCACTTCCATTCCCTACAATGGAAGCAGCTCCCTGTCTGGACATCTCCTATCATGCCTTAGAGCCTGCTTTATTTTCTGCTGTGGCAAGCCAAAGCAGAGAAAAGAGTTACTTTATAATGGGCTATTTCACCAAGCCTAGGAGCCTCGCCTATATTGGGAAATGAGAACAGCAAGTGCCAAACTACAACTTCCACGTGGACCAATAACCCCAAATGGCTGCAGCCATACAGACCCAGGTAGAAACTGCACGAATTTCAGAGGAACTGCAATTTTCTGCAGGAAGGAACAAAAGATTTTGCAGATATAGCATCTTTTTGGAAATTTTGTGAGCAGCTCTAACATATTCGGCTATTAACTGTCAGCCATGAGGTGGAGTGAAGCAAGAATACACCGCAGTGATAATAATTAGATGGCTTCATCTGAAAGCTCTCCAAAGAGCTATCTACTTAACAATTTCCTCTAATTAGCAAAAATCAGAGATGGCTGCAGGCTGCTCACTTGAATATTGGGTGGACATTTGCCACCTTCTGGGGGCTGCTCCCCTGGGGAATTGCACAGCCTTGTCACGGCTCAAGGCAGGCAAAACCATCCTCTAGCTCAACTGCAAGAGGACCCAGTTCTGTTACTGTCTGGGAAGGGCTCTTCAACTTATATTAATGCTCATCCTTCCCAATCCAGGAGCGTATAGGCAAACCTGGGAGGCACGGGGCAGGTTATAGACAGACTATGCAAAGTTGCCAGATGGTGAAAAGTATACTGGTGACCTATTTCAGGCCAGGGCCCTGCCTCAGGCCCTGGGCCAGGCTGGAAAACGCCCCCACCTCAAGGGGTCCCTCCAACCAGCTCCAGGGATGCCCTGTCCAGGGCTAAGCCTGGCCTCACCTGCGGACGGGTTAGGGCTGGGCATTTTGGCTTGGGCTCACGGTGCACCAGGATGGACAGCCAGGGCTCAGTTCCCACCACAGACTGGTTAATTAGCACACGAGATATAACTGGTGTAGTCAGTGGAGGGAAGTGGTCATGCTGCCTTGGCTGAGCACTTCTATTAGGTGGTCTGAAGAGAGGTCTAAGCACTTGTCTTGACACAGGAGGAACATACAGGTCCTTTAGAAAAGGAGCAGAGCCCAACAAAGGTCTTTTCTTCTTGGACTGGCTCCTTGCAGAAGACCTGTGTCACCAGGGAACTCTCCTGCACACAGGATTTGCCCATAAGCTGACCCAGCTAACAGGCACTCTCCCTGTGGAGGGCAACTCACCTCATCAGCTAACAACCAGAGTTTCTGGAGGAAGTTTTGCACCAGCTTCACCTTGTCTTTCATGGTGGTGTACTTCACCTGCGAGCGCAGAGTCATGGCTTGCTGACCCATGTTTTCCTGTGATTAAAAGGGAGCCCAGGACACATTGTGAATGAGAGCACAATGGAGCACAGAGAAGGCAAAAGCAGCAGACAGGTCTCCCTGCGTTTAGGAAGGCGTGGTGAGGACACAAATGCCTTAGTCCTGCCATGTGCATCCAGATAATGGTACTTCTGGCGCCCCTTTGTTAACCTCAGCAGGATATAGGAAGGGTCCCACAGCACAGAGGTTTCTGCCCCAGCAGGGCCTGCCATGGGACAGAGAGGTGTCAGTTGTGCTTATGGCATTTTGCAGTGGCTTCAAGCCTTGTCTTAAGCATAGCCTCTCCCCTTTCCCTGACTCCACTACAAATCAGCATCTGGCAGTTCAGAAGAGGGGACATAGAGGCTTCCACAGGTCACATTCATCACTCTGTTGTATGCAGCTGGCTAATGAAGCTTCATTGCGTCAGCTGGATAAACCACTTGGTCTTTGCACAGCTCCTTTCCAATACGTTGGCCTACCAGCTCCAAATACCCAGGCTAGAGCTAGCCCTGAAGCATCTATACTCGGCAGGGTCCCCTACATTCCTGCTTTCCCCTCTCCTGAACTCTTTGACAATAAAGCGACTCCTTTTCTGCACTCCGGGATTTCTTCCCAATGAAAAGCAGAGCGTGATGGAGGGGACGTAGTGGTGTGGACCCAAGGGTCATGTGGGACCTGTGCAAGACAGGAAGTGCTCTTGGGTCCCCCTCTTTAGCAATAAACCTCAAACCACCAATCCACAGAGACTGGAAGTCAAGACCCCTAAGGACCAAGGTTCCCCGCCGCATTGATGGGGTCCAGCCCCATTCCCGAATCTTCCTCCCCAGCTGAATCACACTTACCAGCTCCCTCATGCAGGACTCGAGTCTTTCTCGATCCAGCCTCGTGCGGGAAGAGTGGTGCCGGTCCTTGTCAGCTAAGGTCACAAAGCGCCTGATGGAAAAGCTCGTCAGCATGAATCCTGCGAGAGCCTGCTGGCTCTCTGCAAGCAGCCTTGCCAGGCTGGATCTCTGCTAGCAGTAGGGCACTTGCCTACACGGAAGCGCCCTTGTTCTTTCAGTGTGCGCTGCAATCGCAGCCAAGTGGCCTATTTACACCCAGCACTCAATGACGTGCATGAGGAGAAGGTACTGCTCAGGCACTAGCCTGTGGAGGCCACAAGACTGAGTCTGTGTGGCTTTCATCACTGGCTGGGGGTCTTTGGAATTCAGAGGCGAGTACCACCTCGCCCATGCTCCAAGGCAGAAGGCAATCAATATGGTGGTGTGCTAAGCCAAGAAAATGATTGCCTGTCATCTCGGAGCATAACGCAAGGGGAGCTCATGCTCTCAGTCCCATGATCTTGCCCATATCCCAGCTGAGAGCACAGGTCTGTGGTGGGCAGCTTTTGCTAGTCTTTTACTCACAAGCACCCACTGCTCAGCTCCTCCAGGACCCCTCGGAGCCAGCGCTCCAGCTGTGGCTTCTCCGTCTTGATCGTTTCCTGCACATCACTGAGGCCTTCCTCCTGGAATGGCAATGGGGGGGAAGCAGTGAAGGGGGCAGTGGAGCAGAGCCCCACAGCAGGCTGAGGTTTAGCACCACAGCCACTCCATGAAGAGCAGCCCTGGCACTGCCAATAGCACACACCTGCTTCTTCCCTAGGCTTTCCTGCCTCAGAGCTCAGCTCTGGCACATGTTTGGCTGGGGGAGGCTGGCTTCAGTTGATGTGAATTTCACCTCTCTCCACCTGCAGGCATCACAAAGGCTCCTCAGCAATCAGTTCAGGCTACAAAGGAGGCTCTGCCACAAAAGGGGCTCACTCCAGGAGTCCAGGCAGGTAAAGTCTCCCACCTTCCTTCAGCCTTCCGGGGGACACTCTGGGTCTGACCCACACCAAAATTCATTCAACCCCCAGGGTTTGGCCATTCATTCTGTGGAGTGTTTAGTATTGCGGAGCTTCCTCTTTCCTGGCATGAGTTTGATAAAGGCTCTCTGCAACGGTCTGGCCCTGCTTTGTAACAAGCTGCAGAGACATGCAGGGAGCCTGGATGTGCCAGGAATGGCCTACCCCATCCCCTGAGCCAGCTCCATCCCCAGCACATACTGACCACCTTGTCTGCAATCTTGTCCATGATGGTGGCATTATACAGTCTCCGGCGCTGGTCTGGCCACCAGCTCTTGATGTACCTGCAGGCCTTCTTCTCAAAGTATGGCACGTGGAAGCAGTTCCTGCAACAGGAAGCAGAAGGATGTTCTGTGGTAGGACCACTCCCAGACAGGAACGGCCATTGCCCCCCACCTCTCCCAGCATGTCAGAGCGCTGGGATGGGGAAATGGATATACATGAAGTCAGGCCAAGAGGAAAGGCGCTGGGAGTAGCATATATGAATTGCACGTTCAAGGACAGAGACTCCATCTCTCCTAGCACCCTTCCGCATCTGGAGTACTGTGTCCACATCTGGGCTCCCCAATACAAGAGAGACATGGAGCTCCTGGAGCGAGTCCAGCAAAGGGCCACTACGATGATGAAGGGACTGGAGCATCTCCCCTAGGAGGAAAGGCTGAGGGAGCTGTTACTCTTCAGCCTGCAGAAGAAAAAATTGAGGGGGAATCTCATCAATGTGGACAAGTATCTGAAGGGAGGGCGTCAAGAGGAGGAGGCCAGACTCTTCTGCGTGGTGCCCAGCGACAGGACGAGAGGCAACGGGCACAAACTGGAGCACAGGAAGTTCCATATGAATAGGAAGAAAAACTTGTTGACTGTGAGGGTGACAGAGCACGGGACCAGGTTGCCCAGACAGACTGCAGACTCTCCTTCCTTGGAGATATTCAAAAGCATCTGGACACAGTCCTGGGAAAAATGTTGTAGGTGACCCTGGTTGAGCAGAGGTGGGGGTTGGACTAGATGATCCCCAGAGGTCCCTTCCAACCGCAACCATTCTGTGATTCCTAGCACCAGACCGGTCCCCACCCAAGCCCACAGCTAGGCCAGCCATGCCTGGGGGAAACTTTCCCCTCCCAGCCAAGGCCCACCCAAACTGCCCCCAGGCATGCCCTGCCTGGGTTAACCCCTGCCTCTGCCCAGGGAGGGTTGGGGCTGCATGCATTGGCCAGGTGCTCCAGTGTGACAGCGCATGCAGGCAGACACCATGAGCGAGCACAAGTGAAACCAAAGCACTAACACCCTATTCTGAAAGCCAGCGAGCATTTCTTATAGACCCCCCTGGCCTTCACAACAGGCAGAGGTCTCTGCTGTTTGCAGAGCTGCCAGATTTCCATTCGTCTGTGGGATGGACGTGGCATGGAGAGACAATAGTCATGGCACAGAAAAGGCGGGGGGAAGAGCCAGGATCACAGGCATGCCCTGCAGAACAGGTTCACGCTTCTGGTTTGCCCAAGGCAGCCTGAGCATCCGCTGTGAGCCAGGATTCACCCTGGATAAAGCCACTGCAGATCCTGCTGCAACTGGAATCACCCTTAGGTTACAAAACAGCTTCACAAGATGAAGTGAAGCTATCTGGGTTATTTTTAGCCAGATGATGTCAGCAGAGTCCCACAGTTGATGGGGAAACTCCCTGTGCTCTGATAAGGGAGTAGGAAAAGCAAAGCCCAGGGGAATACACTCTGTAAAACATCTGTGCTTTCCATCTCCCTTCTGCATTCACCTTCCCAATGGGCTGCTTAACAAGTGCAGCAACCCCAGGCAGACAGTTCTATCTAGAATGCAAACAGCCTTGATTCAGGTTAGTCTCTTTCATTTCCCAGTTGAATTAAGTCAGTCAGTTAATTTTGATTAGCAACATCTATCTGCTGGTATAATAGTTACAATAATCCACTTCCAATACATCTCCTCAGGTTAAATCCGATTAGCCTTCCTGAGTACAAGTCCTTTGTATTCAAATCTTGGCCAGGGATGGCGTGCAGCCTAGACACACCAAGACCTGGGTCCTGATCCCATTTGCTTCTGGGCTTTCTGAAAAGCCTTCTGAAGCTCCAGGTGCTTGCGGTAGTGATAGGCGCCACACAGGCAAGTGTGGGACTCAGGATGGTGCAGCCCCTAGAAGAGGGGTTTGCTCTAGGGTGCTCCCCAAGAGTTTAGGAACCCCGGGTGCACCACGGCCAGAGCCACCACACTGTGGGGGTGCCGTAGCCTCATGAGTGCACAGCATGAGTGCAGAGCAAACCTAGTCAGCAAAGGAGAAGGGACACCGCAGACTCACATTGTAAGCATCTGGATACCTTGGAATTGCGCACTGATAGCTGCTGACTGTGCGCACTGATAGCTGTTAAACGTGCAACTGTTAAACATGCACACTGATAGCTGCTGAATATACTGATAAGCATCCTGTTGACCATCCTGTTGGCATCCCTACTGTTATCACCTAAGACTATCCGTTCCATTGTCCAGCTATGGTCTGGCACTGATCAATGAACTAAGCCCGGGAAGGATAAAAGACAGCAAGCCACATACCTCTGTGTGGACTCGGACTCACCGTCAGCTGGCCTGCGGACCCCACAACCCACCCATCAGCGGGGACGCCCCTGATGCCAACTGCCAGAGAGAACCTGAATCCTCTTGGCGCAGCTCGAGCGTGGTGAGAACAAGCCGGGGAAAACTATACCGCAGGGCTGGCCCATAAGGACAAGGAAAGGGCGAGAGCGGTCATTATACCGTGCATCCAAGAGCAGTCATTGTACTGGGCTTCCGAGGCTTAACCATAGAGCTCTGATATGTGGGGGTTTTGGATTCCTTACTATACTTCTTAGCCTTGTTATACTTGTAGATTGTCTGCTGGTCATGGTTTAGTGTTGTCCAGTGTCCGTCATATGTGCAGAACCGCTTAGATCTAATACATTCTTACATCTGACAAAGAACCATCTCTCCAGTTCAGTGCAACTAACCCCAGAATACAAAAGAATCCCGGACGCCCCACTAGTGGCACGTCACAGGTAGAAAGCATCGAGTAGACTCACATTTGCAGCTGTCTGGATCACCTGTCTGTTAGGGTAATTTCTACCTGCACATCGCAAAGAATTGCCTCAATTCTACAGAGGGAGAACCTGAAGCAGAGAGAACAGAACTCATCTGCCCAGTGAAACTCACCAGTTTTGGCAGTCCCAGGAATAGGATCTACTTTCCTCATATCCTGATTCTCTGACACTGACACACGAGAACGAGGCATGCCAATAGTTAGAGGGAATGGGAATAGACAGACTGACCAAAAGAGAGAGAGAAGCTACAAATCTAGACACTGAAAGGATTTTAAGACTTTTACCCCAAACTCCTGCTAACCCATTCTCATGAACTTCCTCCAGCAGTTTCTGCATCCGCCCCTCTCTGTGTTTGTGACCTCGGCTAGCTTTTCAGATCCCAAGCGATTCCAAATGCACCTTGCCCCAGCACAAATTACCTTAATTACTGAAATCTATGCCTTATTTCAAGGTAGACTTTTTGCCAATCTCTAAACGGTCTCCAGGATGCTTTCACATGTCAGGCAGCTAGAGAAATCAAAGACGCAAAGCCCAGGTACCTCCCTCCCTCTTTCCTCCCTGATGGGCAGAAGTGCGTTTGTGCATTCACACATTTGCTGTGGCATCAAAGGGTCCTAGGCAGGGACCTGTCTTTTAGGCTGGTTTTCTGAATGTCTGAAACTTGCATGTGCAGCAGTCCATCTGCTTTTTTTAATGCCAACCAATGATTTTTGAATCCACTGGTTAACTTTCCCCTAATTTGCCACAGAGGTAGAGCGTTAAAGGTGTGGATAGCTAGGAGCGCTGGGCACAACTGGCCGCGTAGATGAGAGGGGCCCTCTGTAGGGTAGGCTGAGAGGTCAACTCAACCTTTATGAGACAACAGGCAATCGACAAGAGTGCTCAGCACTGTAGGCAATGGCGGTGGGTGTTCAGCTCTTCTTAGCTGTAATACCCAAGATGGGGTCTCTACAAGCACTTAGCTAAGCTCCCTTCACAGGGCACAGAGAGCTAGTGGCGGCTGCTGCTGCTCCTAGGGCTGGCTGGCTGAATGACTCTCCAGGTTCCAGGGACTGCACTGACTCCATCTCTGCTGACTCTCGGGGGAGCTCAGATACCTGGCACACATGCCAACACCTTCGGACAAGGAACTAAGTCACATCTCTCCCCACGAGCTTTTAGGTCTGCTGCTCCCATCAGCCTACAGACCATTCAGAAACCAGATGCTAATTCCCTCTCCTGCAAGGCAAGGGAGCACACTGCCTCTCTGTTTCCCAGCTGCTGGCAGGAGACAGACCCCTCCTACCTCACTACAACACTGCAATGTCCCTTCCCTCACTTTCCCCTTGCCATGCCCAGCAAGGCCGCCCTCTGGTGGCCAGGAGGGCACACTTACCTGTCTGTGACCAGGGGTTTCATGGGTTGAGATGAGCAAAGGGAGACCAGCTCTCCATCCTCATCACCGTCTTCCTCACTTGAGTTCTGCAGCAGCTCAGACTCTGCTTCGTCCCCATCCTCTCCATCTTTCTTCCTCCGCAAGGTAGGCTTGGCCATGCCATCAATCTGGTTCCCGTAGTTACCTCAGGAAAGAAGTCACAGGGCTATAACTCACACTGGGGTTAAACAGCCTCAGTCACCTGCCTTTAATTCAGGCTGGGGAGCAACTTCCTCTGCAGGAACCATGGGGGACAGTGGAGTTCAGCTTTCTGAAACCCTGACCAGGGATTACAAACTAACAACAGAAATCTGTCCTCTACTCATGCCCCCTTCCAAGCCACTAGAAACATACATCCTTCCTTTGGTGGTTAACCTCTGGAAACGCAAAGCCAGGTGCTCTCAACTGAGAGATGGAGCAGATCCACTGCTGACAGGAGATCACGCAGCAAAGAGCTCATCTGGGGACACGCATGGCTTGTGCCAATGAAGTAGCCATCACCTTCTTCCTAAACTGAGAGCCTCGGATGCTCTGTCAAATGTTAGCATGGAAAGAGGGGGTAAACAGCCTGCTTTTGGCCTTGGCTCCTGCAGTCTCTGCCGGGCATGTTTCAAAACCAACCTCCTCAGAAAACCACCAACCTATTGTGACCTCAGAGTTGATGGGTTTGTCACCAATCTTCCTGTCCATCACGGTAGCTTCCAGGAAGGCTCCAAAGAGGAAGAATTCCTCCATTTTCCCAGGACAGTTCTGCAGGAAAGAAAACAGGCAAGTAGGATACAAGGTTAAGGTCAGCTGGATGGACCCTTAGGAGAACAAGCCACAGGGCAGGGGGTCCCAGAAGGCCACATTCGGCACCTTGAACACCTACACGGGCTCTATGAAGGGGACGTGCCACTGTCTAGGTTTTCATGGAGACTACGAGGGTTTTCTCTCCCTCTGCTCAAGCCTTCTAAGAGATAGGTGTCTGGCTGAACTCGGTGTCTAGGCTCACTGCACGTTCTTTTTGAATGACCATAAAACCTGAAAAATCTTTGCAAGATTTGTTGTTGTGCTGGGGGATCCAGTGCTTTTAGTGCAACACCAAATAAAATCCTCAGTCTATGAGGCCAGACATAACTACCAAGGGGACTGAGCAAACTATCACTAACACCCAGCACTTGTCACTGGCAACCAAAGGGTCAGGGAAGACTCACGTCAGCAACTCATCTCCAAGATCTCCACAACAAGGCTTATCAAAAGCCTGGCCCGGAAAGAGATGCCTTCACCCAGACCCTCATTCAGATCTTGGTGCTCATCCATCAGGGTGTAGTTCCGAGTGGAGCCGTACATGTTCACCCAGGCACGACCAAAGGTGGGCAGGAAGCCTGCAGGAGACCAGACACACACGTAGTGAAGGGGATGTGCAAGAAGGAGGGCATGGCTTTGTCTCAGGGCTCAAGCTGGCTCATGGAATGCCATCACTTCCCTGCTCTGGGTATTGTACTACAGGATTGAGCATGCGTATGTGTGCGTGCGCGTGCACATGAAAAATACACACTTGCAACAATACATGGAGATGATTTTGTGGTGACAGCAGTGAGGGGGATTGTGCAGCTCACCACGTCAAAGACACACACAACTACTCCGTTGGGCAAGCCACCCAGCATGAGGCAACAGAGAGGAGAAACCCTCATTAGCCACCTTCATAGAGCCCTCTCTGCTTTTACATTGGTCCTGTCCACGTGTGCGCTAGTGCATTTGTGTGTGTGTGCGCATTCATGCATGTGTGTGTCTGTGTGAACATGAGAGCCTGTCACATATTCATCCATTCACGGCCATGAATTTTCTGGAAGGGTCAATTGTTCTTGGGTGTCTTTTCTTTCAAGTTTCTGACTGGAGGCATGTTATGGGACTTGGTTTTCAGGGAATGGGTGCCCAGTGATCTCAGAAAACCACTGCAGGGAATAAAGGTCTCTCCTACTGGCCACCAAGGAGCAGCTGTCTCCAGGGCTGGGGAAGGAGCCTGGGCTATTTTGCTAACTCTCTGCCAAAGGGAAGCCTCTCTCTCTACCATGAAGAGGGTGTCTCAGTCCTCCCCTCATATTAGCTTTACCTTTGTCTCCTTCGTTAGAGACCTCCCGCCAATCAATGAAATGGGTCCCAATGGCCACATCATTGACTTCGTCAGAGTCTCGGACCTGGATCTTTATCCTCTTGCACAATGGGGGGGAACATTCCTGTGAAGACTATTTGCTCATTCCAGAGGGGCTCGTAGCTGCTCTTCCGCACAGATGTCTTCCCCTGCCAAGTGGGAGGAGAAAGCACATGTTTCACAAGGGTCTGAGCCCACAAGCCACCCACCTTCTTTCAGACCTCAACTCCTCCCCTGCTAATGACCATGATAGCAACACGTGTTCTGCTCGGGACTTTCTTCTCCCAAATAGAGACTGCTGGAGACTGCAGACTGCTGCAACCCCCTCATAGTCTGGGCAAGAGAAGGGAACGTGGCACATGACAAACAAGCAGCTTTGTCACACAGTTCAACATCTACATGCCAGGACAGCTGAGATCATCCTTGGCCACGTAGTCCCAAACCTGCATAATGGCTAGCCCTGCTCACGTTATCATGTCACAATAGTATAGCAAGCAGATCACCCACCTTCTGCCCTGCAAAGAACACCTCCACATCGGGGTCCACCAAGTCCTTGCTCTCCCCAATGAGAGCCTTCTTCACATTGGCCACGAGGCTGGTGTTCATACGGGGCAGCCCCTCAGCTCAATAGATCTTTAGGTAGAAACGAGCCCATTGCCGCTCTGGAGGGACCCCATCTGGAAGGAGGAGGTTCCTGCAGCATCAGAAAACAGGACTCAAAACAGCTCCTGGGCCTGGCAGGTTTGTCAGGAGAGATTTGCAGAAGAGGGAGAAGCTGCCCCACTTGTGGAGCACAGGCTGTGAGGAGGTGGAAAGGTAGCCATTTCTGCAGCCCTATATTTTATCATAGTCCTGTTCCTGCCCACCCTCCCGATTCAGGACGGGGAAGGGCGGTTTCATAAGGGAAACCTTATGGCAACACATTGAGGTGCCTCAGAGACAACCTGCATCTTTCTAAAGGGATACAATCATTATCAGCAGTGGAGCCGAGGGGAAGACTAATCTCTACCTAGTTTAGACATCTGCAGCAGCCCAGATGAATGGGATGTTAGAAGAGCCTTTACCTTTGGAAAAGGCCCTCATACCCTGCCAGGGTATAAGGAGAACTGGGGTGGTTATACTGGAAGGAAACTTGAGCTCCATGAAAGGGCTTCTCGTGGCAGGTCTTGCCTCTTCTCTCTTCCCCGAGAGCTACAGAGGATGCTGTGAACAACAGTTCTAAAGGAACTTTGTCCACAATAAAGTGGGATAAGAGCATGACTGCAGCATGGAACAATAGTCCAAAAGAGTTCACATGCTGCTTTAAGCCCCTTGGTGCCCTCTCTGTCCTTACAGCGGGTAGGGAGACCTCAGCCATCATTTCCCATCTTCCCTTCAACCTCACTTCTGTGGCTCCCATTCAACGGCCAACTGGAGCAACAGCTAAAAAGTACGGACATCATGTTGGTTCACATCAGGCTGGTGATGGTATGCACAAGTGAACAACCAGCAGCAGAGGGTCTGAACTGATATAAAGGACTGGTCTGTAGTGATGTGACCAGGATTTGCATCAGTAATCTAGCAACTCTTCTCTTTCCAAGAAACAATCTAGTTGGCACTTCTGATTGCAGTGCACGACTACTAGAGGGGCTGTCAGCCTAATTGGGAAGGGATGCTGTCCTTACTGAATAATCCAAAATAAAGTGACACGAAAAGCTCATAGCTCATTCCCAAGGAAGGATACAGGAAACTGGCTCTGCGAATCCTTACCCCTCAATATCATCCTCATCTGTCTCATTGGCTTTGTGTGGTGTCTTGATGTTGTCCCCTTTCCCTACCACAGCAACGGCACCCTCCAGATAACCTTTAAGTCCAGCAGTGAGACCAACCCTCAGGGTCAGAAAGGATGGCCCGTTTGCGATAGAACTGGTGCTCTGAAAGCCATGGAACAAGACAGACATTTATCACAATTACAGGAATTACTGCGAGCACTGGGCATGTCTGTCCACTTGACTGCAGAAGCCTGCATGCATGCATAAAGAGACCTCTCCAGGTGTGAGGAATTCCAGACAGAACCCCCTGAAAATCCATTGGGAGGATCTGCCCAATGTTGGAGACAGAGAAGCAATGGGATAAACTGCCTGTAGAGGTGTGGAGTTTCCATCACTGGACATTTTTAAGGCCTGGTGCCTCTCAGATGGGCGAGAAAGATCTCATCCTTCTGTGGAGTGGATCAGAAGAGACGCTCTCTTCAGATCCCTTCCAGCATCATTTGCTGAGCCCCCCTGAAATGGAAACTTAGCTCTCAGGACTCTTCAGAGGGGCAGAGTGCTACAAAAAGCTGCATGAGCTAAGATAAGATCCCAGTGATTCTGGATGTCTCTTCTCTAAAGGGAAGTTTCAGGTCTTCCTTACGCTGGCATGCTGCAAGCCCTGGGCCCTCCAAGGAGCCATGCTCTTCTGTACAGAGCAGGCATTTCTTAGTCTCCTCTCCTGCAGATGGGTTTGCTTCATCAGTCTGCCAGACACGTTCAAGACGATTCACTGATTCAGTGACTTTTCAGGCAGAAGCTCAGCGGGGAGCCTGTCACGGAGTAGGGCTGATCCTTCCCAAGAGCAAGGGTATGGACTGAATGACCTCTCCAGAGACCCTTCTGGACCTCCTTTATACTAATCCCAACCATGCCTGCTTTCGCTGCGCACAGCGAGTGCAGGATGCTGAAAGCTTCCACATTTCTTTTATGGTTCTATAAAACAGGCTTCCCTGAAACAGAGGTCCTCTAAACAAAGCCCACGATAGCACAGTGGATTTTAGTAGCACTCATTGGGCCCCTCTGTGCTAAGTCAAGGCAGGCTGTAGCATCAGTGAGCAACATGACATTCTCACAGAAGCTCTAATTAACCTCTCTTTCTTTGCACACTGGGCATCTTCCTGTCTTGGTCTAAAGGCCAGCCACACAGGGCTAGACCTTCAGCTCTCGGAAAGGTCAACATCTTGCCTAAGCAAGCTAATCTAAGCTTCTTAGGAGGTCAGTGGAGAGAGAATGGCACATCTGAGGACAATTCTACCTGCGTGCATTATGCCTTATCCTAGAATGGGATATACCATCTTCTGGAGATGCTGAGGGCTCTTTTCTGACTGCAGAAGGAGCCTAGATGACATGCTTGCACCTGGGATACTAAAATTAAGTTGACTAAGTGTTGCCAAAGGAAACTAGTGACTGCCTGGCTACCTTGCAAAGACATTTGTTTGATGGTGAAGGTAGGCATCTATATGACCCCTTGCAAATTGTGGTGACATACCAGGCTGGGTGTAAACAGTTCCAACATCCACCTTGAAGGAGCCTACCAAAGTCCCACTGCGCAAGAGATTTTTTGAGTGGATCACCTGAAAAGCGAGGGAGAACAACAAGTCAGAGCTTTTTCTGTGCCCAGCCATGCTGGGAGGGGTAGGGCTGTTTCTAATGTTTGACACTGAACCCTTCTAAAGGATTTGATGCATCTTGCTTAGTCCGGGCAGGAGATATAATCACTCTATGAAGCACAGTGTGGTTGGCAGCTCTTGTTTAGCAGTCTTGCAAGCAAGTGTACACTTGGATTCAACAGAAAAAAAAAGTAAAAAAAAACCCCATCTTTGAAACAAGATGCAGTGTTCCAGCTACTATGGCACCAAACACTGAGACATTCTCCTCAAGGAAGTGTCCCAAAGATGCTTGAAATCTATGCTTTAATTCCCTTCCTGGGAGAAATTACACAGCCAGACTATGCATGGGATAGATGTGGATGCTCCTAGCCAGCCTGCTTTGATCTGTGAATCTATGAATCTCCTTCCTAGTCTTCCTTTGCGGCTCTGGGGAGAGCTGGAGCCTCTGTTTTGCTCTCATTATTTACAACTCTGAATTTCCTCAAGAGCTGTACCCACCCTCAGGCTTCAGGGAATCCACTGGCAGCCTCAGGAAGCTCTTGCTTCTCCCCAAGCCTAAAGAGACATCCTGAGACAGGCTTAGTTTTGCCTAGCTAGGAAATACCAGAGAGCAGCCACAGAGGGAACACGAGTGGAGGGGTGTGTGGCTGCAGCAATAAGGACACTGACAGAGGGATTGGGGGGGTCTGCAAAGGAGGTGAGGCTCGTAGGACATGAGGGCTCAGAGAGAGGGACTGAGCACCTCCGCTCCTGCCACAGGTCTCGCATCATCAAGGGTCTTAAATCCATCCCAACAAGTAAGTAAAATGGGTTGGTTTCCACCAAAGCCCACTGAAAAGGGCAACACAACCACGCTCACTTACGGACAGCTTGATGATCTTATCGAACACGACATCTGGGGGAACATGGAAATCAAAGACAAAGTACTGAAAGAGAAGGAGCATGCGTGAAAGCAGGGAAGCAGGCGTGGACTCCTCCTGAATTGAAGGACAACATTATGGTCCATATCCCACCAACAGAGACGTGTCGGGGCAGAGGAACAGCCTGCAGTTCACGTCACAGCTGCAGAGGGACCCACGTCAGCCCAACAACTGACAGCATCAGTGATCTGAGAAACTGAAATAAAGCATTAACTTCTTGGAAAGACTCAGAAAGTGGGCACAGGATCATTTAATTTGAAACTGATCAAGTAAGGGGTTTTGTTTTGCTTTGGTTCTTTGTCACCATTTTGTAAAATACCAGAGGGCCAAGGTTTCATCTCTCCTTCTGCATGGTTTCTGATTTCATCTTACTCCATCTTACTTACTAACAGAAGAAAAAGAAAAAAAAAACAAAGTCAAATAAATGTAACTTGCTGTCAAACTGCAGTGTAGGCCTTGAGGAGCAACGAGCCTGGAGCAGCACCTCAGGAAAAATCCAGCTCACCTCATTGTAGGCAATTAGTCGAGTCCTTCATGGACGTGCATTTCTTTTCATCTCCAACCTCCACACAGGCCACGGGGTCCATGTTGAGCCCAACCAGCTGCCGTGACTCAATGACTATGATGCTGACCTGGGGAGAGAGATTCATGGACCTCCACCTCGGCTGCCCTAAACCGTGTCTCCACCTGACTCTCCTCTCCAAGGTGCTTTCAGTGCCGGGGTGGCAGCTGGGTAGTCTCTCTTCATCACACAAAAGGGACAGGGCTGCTCCTACAAGCCTGAGAGAGCTGCAGCATGGCATGGGAGGTAGGAGCATCAGAGCAGCCCTGTCCGTTCAGATGGCTCTTCTGCTCCAAGAGCACGTAAGGCACAAAGTTGAACAGATTTAGCTAAGCTGCGGGAGCAGACACTCTGCTACTGATGCCCTAACTGGCTTAACTTGCTTCTGCTAAAAAATACAAGGGGTAAACCGCTCATAAAAGGAAGCTGATAAAAGACAGCTGAGCTCTCTAAAGAAGAGGACAAGACTGCCTGGCATTGATTGCTGCACAAACTGACTTACTGCAGAGGAGCTGAGCTGCAAATGCAACCTCCTACCCCTCACCCAAAGCTGCACCAGCTTAACAAACCCAGCTCAAATCCCTTCCTCATTTCAAGGGCAGCAAGGTAGGTGCGAATACTCTCAGACTCCTTCTGAGGAGGTAAGCAGCTAAGGTCACTGCTCTGTTCCCTCACCATTCCCAATGAAGAGCAGCCTTGTGATACTCCTGTTTGCACTGGCCAATTAACTGAACCTCTTGCTCTGTCTTGCACATAATTCGTCTTGCACCTTCCTCCTTCTCCTTACATTCCGATTATACTATTCCCGAACCAGGGACACTCAGTCCTCGTCGTCCTCGCAACTTGCTTTAGGCTTTTTATGCGCATAATTAAACCTCTTCCACATACTGCTCTACTGCATCTTCTGATGTCAACTGGTCTCTCGTGGGATTTAAAAGTGGATGCCGTAAGTGGTCTACAATAAACCTTTAACAACAAATCATTATTTGCATTGGTCCCAGACATCCCTAGGAACGTGCTACTGCACTAACACACAAGGACAGAAAAGTAAACGGCTGCCGAATCAGCATGACTCGGTGAAAACGAGAAGAGGAACAAGATAACAGCAACCAGGCACCAACCTACCAGAGGAAATCCAACGAGTACTGCCAGCCAGGCCTCATCAATTGGGAACGCTAAAACAGGTACTGAAAGCCTTTGGAAATTAAGAGAACTGTGTTGGAGATTGCCTGCTTCAAACCCTGATTAAGCTGGGCTTTCTGGGCTTGTCACAATGGACAGCAAATCCAGTTAACTACTTGAGATATAGCTTATCACTCTAGCATTTAAACAGCAGCTTTTTGAAAGTCATCCTCCCACAGGAACAATACCTGAAACAGTCGTTCACACATGAGCCAGCCTTCAGACTTAACAAACAAATTGTCAGTTGCTTTTGTGAGCGCAGTACATTGAAACCCGCGCTGGACTCACTCCCAACAACGCCATGCCAAGGTCCATAACCTGCTGCGTGGGGAGGAGGCACAGCCTCGGTGGGACTCCAGCAAGCCTAGGCCTGCTCAAGTGACTGTCAGTCCTTCCTCCTGGTCCCAGAGCTGTCCCACAGGCCATCGGGGACAAAGGCTTCAACTAAGAGATTCAGCTCCTCAAGTAACTACTCTGCTGATAGTTGTGGTCCAAGAAAGTGTGAAAGAAAAGTTCTCAACTCGCCTCTTCCTCCCCTTAAACACTCCCTGTGAAATGGTCTCTCTCTGGGCTCTGAACCCCCCGAGCTGAAGTTGGGGGCACAGCGTTGTCACCTACCTGATAATCCATCGGCCTCCCAGCACTCGGCTCCATTTTGATATCAGGCTTGGACCTTCCAAAGGGCAGGAAAAAAGACCTCTGTCAAACAACAGATGAACTCACTGCAGACTGTGACAGAGCATTTCCCAGGGTTACTCCTCGCAGTGCCAGCTCTCTTGGCATGAGAGGAATATAAACTCCAGGGGCTGTGAAATGCCACTGAACATTCTTTGTTCAAGCGTTTCTGAAAACAGTTGCATGGGGCAACGTGATTTCCAGCATATCTCAGCTCAGGGAACACATGGCTCTGGGGAGCAGGCACGTCTGAGAGTTTGCCATCACCTCCTGGCTTGCACAAGCTCACATCTGGCCTTCACCTCTTGTTGGAGACATTGGTGGTTACAGCCGTGACGGAAGCCAAGGAGACTGTGTCTGGGTCCAGTCCACCTCCTAGTCTCATGGCTTTTCGGCCCAGGTCTTCTGCTTCCAAAACAGCAGGTTCCTCTGCATAAAGGCACACAGACAAAAGAACGTCTCTTGTTGTTTCCACTCGGTGGATAATTGAAGACTCCGAGAAAGGTAACCAATACATCCTATCAACCTCTCCTGGTAATACAAAGAACAGTGGTCACCTGGTCAGGTCACAGACAACCTGGTTTAAAATGGATTTTAAAAGAGGTTTGCGTAGCGTGACACATTATTCCACCTGTGCTGTGTGCCAGCACAGTTTCATGAAGGCAATAAGCTTTGGAAAACTGAAATCCGACAAATGAGCAATGCAGACTTCACGAGGTAAAAGAGCATGTGAACATGTGCTGCAGCTCTAACTGCCATAAGGTGATGCACTGCTGAGGATGAAGGGAGGTGGGGAGCTGCTTTAGGGTCACTGGTTTGTTTCGTTGGCACAGGGGGAAATACTACCAAAACCACGCATAGAGCACAGACATCGCTTTTGGGAAACAGGTTTCCTACCTCGTGGCTAATCCAAGACTTGGATCAGTTGCTTCACCATAGTCTGGCCCGGTTCTGTGAGATAATACAGAAATAACCTTGGGCCTCAGCTGAAGTGAGGGGGATCTAGGCTGGATGTTAGGAAAAGCTTTCCTAGGTGGAGAGAGGCACTGCAGCAAGTTGTGTGTGAAAAGAGTGTCCTCATTTCCACTGAGGGACCTAAGCAGATTCCATCCTGCCATGTGTGGGTGGAGGGACAGACCAGCACCTTCCCAGCTCTGCTTGCAGTGATTCAGTGGGTTTGTTTGACCCGAGCAGAACTGGCAATCTGCCTGGGATGGCAGAAAGAAGCAGACCACCACTCAGGAGGGATGCTGGGAGGACTACGCCCTGTGGAGGGCAAAGGGGGAGGAAGGATACACACACAGCTGTGAGGCAATGACCACATGAACAGTTGTTGCAACTGTTCCCCCACCACTGGTAAATCTACATGTGAATGTACTCCACAATCTGGAAGTACAGCCTTTTCATGCCTTTGCATCCCAGATGGCTTTCCTCATCACCTTAGGTGAAGTCTTCACCACAAGAACACCACCCTTTCACTGGGGAGGGCAGGAAGATCACCAAGGTTTCAGTATTATGCCTCTACAGTCTGCCAAGGCCTCTACCTCTATAGTGTCTCAGGCCAAATCCCTCCTTTCTTCTCTTAAAAGCTGGCTGAACAACAACAAAGATTTGCCCATGAAGAATATCTAAAGCAACATTTGGTCTTCCTCCACAAAAAGGCATTCCCCAATTTCTTTGTCACTGAAACATCATAGTTTGAGCCGAATGGAAACAACAACAAATTTCCGATCGCTAACCACCTTCTGCCTTTCCAGAAAGGTGTCCCATTTCAGCACTGTAGCAGGTATCGAGACCTTGGAACAGACAACCTTGAGGCAACAGAGCCCTACCTCTCACTGTGCTGCTGCAACGCTATTCATGCGGGTCTCCATGCATCACAGAGAAGCAGTGAAAGGGCTAAATCACGCTTTTTGCTCTTACACTTGCAAGTAATCCTTAAAATAAGCCAGAAACTGCCCACCTGACTTCCAGGTTTCACCATGATCTCACAAAGCGGGTGAGATCTGGCAAAGCCTTCAGTGTAAGGCTCTCTCCATCTATCCCTGCTTCCCAGATTCCCCCATGCAGACCCTCTCTCCAGCCTTCACCCTGTCCACTAAATGCTCCCTGTCTAATCCCTGAGTTACCAACAGCGTTGATGTGTGCCACTTACAGGGCGCAGCCGGGGGGGGGTCTCATCCGTTAAGTGGATGGGAGCAGGGGCTTTCCTGGAACAGCAGTACTGGATCAGGGAACAACCTCCTCCCAGCACCTACCTTGCTTCCAATGATCATCCTTTGGTGGACGCGTCTTGCCAAGCTTCATGGCTGAAAAAACTCCTTTCCCAGCTCTGGGAGAAGACGTTCTTTCTTCTGAAAGAACTCATTGTATCCTGTACTTTTAGTGGTGTTCTCTGTGACACAGGGGACAACAGGAGGTTTCACAGAATCACAGAATGGTTGAGGTTAGAAGAGGGACTGCTAACTTCCTCCCCCAGCTCCTTTATCTGGCAATACAAAGGGTCAACCACAGCACACCTTGCACAGGAGAGCTGACTGTCAGCCCAGGCCTCACAGAAAGGCCCCAGGCACTGCCTGCAGCCTGACACCTGCAGAGCTGCATCTGCTGTCTGAGGGTCTGTCTGGGTTGAAGCCTCACACACAGCTGAGGCAGCACCTCCAGCAGCCACTGGGGAATGTGCTCTGCAGCATGTCATGACCATGCCCCAGGGAAGGACACACCACTGCAGAAAAGGGAGAGGCACCTTCTTTGCCTGCTGCCCAAACTGCTGCCTCTGCCAGCCCCACTCTGGGAGCTGGGCTCTAGGCCTGGCTCTTATATAGGCCTCTGCCCAGCAGTGACTCACAAGAGTGCTTGACCCACCCAATCAGGAGCCACCTGAAACAAAAGCCCCAACTCCCTCTGACCAGGCCAGCCCAGATTGCTCCTTAGCAGCAGCCCCACCTAGCTAGGACTTCCCAGAAGTTAAGTTAAGTTAAGTCAAGGCCCCCTGCAGTAGTCCTTGCCTAGCTCTCCCTTCCTGCTAGCAGCAAGCACTGTCTAGTTCCTCGGGGGTCCCCAGAAAGCCTCCCCAACTTCCAACAAGGCCCACAAAAGGACCAGGCAGAGCCCAGACACTGCTGCGCAAACTGCTGTGTCTGTTTGCTGCCTCTGTTTGCTGTGCTCTGCAGCTCATCACTGCACCATGACAAGAACAGGTGCGTTTTCACCAAAACAGAGCCGGCTCTGCCTGTGCAGTGCAGATGTTGCTGTTGCCCTCTTCTCAGCACCCCCCCACCACCACCACAATCCTTTCTTGGCCTCAGCAGCTCAGCACGGCCATGCCCACTTCTCTGCCTCTGGGCTGCATCCTGCTCTGCCCCGGCCTGTACCTCCCCCTGCTCCTGGGGCACCTGCCCAGGCCACAGGCACACACTAGTGCCCTCCCCATTCCAGCACCTGCCGCAGGGGCAGACCTCTGCAGCCAAGGCCTCCCCTTAACCCTGCCTCCCGCCTCTCTGCCCAAAGCTCCCCGTCTGCTGGGGGGAAGCAAGGAGGCTGTGGCAACAAGAGCCACACAGAGAGTGAGGGAGGGCAGCTCCTCCGTGCCCTTTGGGGGAGCTGGTCTTGTCATAGGTTTGCTCAGGGGATCTGGGCCTTGTGTTGGGGGTGCTGGGCTTGTTGTGGGGGTGCTGAGGGTCACTGAACTTTGTGTTGGGAGTGCTGAGGGGATCTGCTTGTTGTGTTGGGGGTGCTAGGTTTGTTTTCGGGCTGCTCAGTGGAGCGGAGCCTTGTGTTGCGGGTGCTGGGGTTGTCATGGTGGTGCTTAGGGGATCTGGGCGTTGTGCAGGAGGTGCTGAGCCTTTTGTTGCGAGTGCTAGGCTTGTCGTGGGGGTGCAGAGGGGATCTGGACCTTTCTTATGGGGCTGCTGGGCTTGTTTTGGGGGATCTGGGCCTTGTGTTGGGGGTGCTGGGCTTGTGGGTCTGCTGAGGGGATCTGGACATTGTGTTGGGACTGCTGGGCTTGTCATGCAGGGTGCTGAGGGGATCAGGGCCTTGTGTTGGGGAGAGCAAGGCTTGTTGTGGGGGTGCTGAGGAAAGCTAGGTCTTGTTTTGGGGGTGCTGGGCCTTGTTTTGGGAGTGCAGAGGGGATCAGGGCCCTGTTTTGGGGGTGCTGAGTAGATCTGGGCGGTGTGTTTGTTGTGTTGGGCTTGTGGGAGTGCTGAGGGCATCTCGAGCTTGTATTGGAGATGCTGGGCTTCTGGTGGGGGTGCTGAGGGGTCTGAGCTTTGTGTTGGGGTTGCTGGGCCTTGTGTTGGGAGTGCTGGGTCTTGTGTTGGGGGTGCTGAGGGAATCTGGGCCGTTGCGTTGGGGGTGCTGGGCCTTGTGGTGGGGGTGCTGAGGGGATCTGGGCTTGTTTTTGAGGTGCTGAGCTTGTGTTGCAGGTGCTGGCCTTGTTTTGGGGGTGCAGAGGGGAGCTGGGTGTTGTGTTGGAGGTGCTGGGCCTTGTATTGGGGGGATCTGGGTGTTGTGTTGGGGGTGCTAGGCTTGTTTTCAGGCTGCTCACTGGAGATGAGTGTTGTGTTGGGGGTGCTGGTCTTATCATGAGGGTACTGAACGGGATCTCGGCGTAGTGTTGGGGGTGCTGGGCTTGTTGTGGCTGTGCTTAGGGGGTCTGGGCTTTGTTTTCGAGGTGCTGGGCTTTGTTTTGGGGGTGCAGAGGGGATCTGGGGCTTGTGTTGGGGGTGCTGGGCTTGTCATAGTGGTGCTGAGGGGATCTGGGGCTTGTTTTAGGGGTGCTGGGCCTTTTTTACGTGGTGCAGAGGAGATCTGGGGCTTGTTTTCGAGATGCTGGGCTTGTGGTCGGGGTGCTGAGGGGGTCTGGGCATTGTGTTCGGCGTGCTGGGCTTGTAGTGGAGGTGCTGAAGGGATGTGGGGCTTGTTTTCAAGATGCTGGGCCTTTTTTTGGTGGTGCAGAGGTTTATCAGGTACTTGTTTTGGAGATGCTGCGCTTGTGGTGGGGTTGCAGAGGGGATCTGGCCATTGCGTTGGGGGTGCAGAGGGGATCTGGGCCTTGTGTTGGGGATGCTGAACTTGTCATAGTGGTGCTGAGGGGATCTGGGCTTGTGTTGGGGGTGCTGGGCGTGTTGTGCGAGTGCGGAGGGGATCTGGGGCTTGTATTGGAGGTGTTGGGTTTGTTATAGGGCTGCTGAGGGGATCAGGGGCTTGTATTGGGGGTACTGAGGGGATCAGGGGCTTGTTTTCGAGGTGCTGGATGTGTTTTGGGAGTGCAGAGGGGATCAGGGCCTTGTGGTGGGGGTGCTGAGGGGATCTGGGCGTTGTGTTGGGGGTGCTGGGCTTGTGGTCGGGCTGCTGATGGGATGTGGGCCTTGTGTCGGGGGAGCTGGTCTTGTAATGGGTTTGCTGAGGGGATGTGGGCCTTGTTTTGGGGTTGCTGAGGGGATCGGGGCATTGCGTTGGGGGTGCAGGGCTTGTGGTAGGGGTGCTGAGGTGATCTGGGGCATTGTTTTGGAGGTGCGGGGCTTGTGGTGGGGGTGCTGAGGGGATCTGGCCATGTTTTCGAGGTGCTGGGCCTTTTTTTCCGTGGTGCAGAGGAAATCTGGGCATTGTGTTGGGGGTGCTGGGCTTGTGGTGGGGGTGCTGAGGGGATCTGGGCTTTGTGTTGGGGGTGCTGAGGAGATCGGGGCCTTGTATTGGGTGTAGTGAGGGGATCAGGGGCTTGTTTTCGAGGTGCTGGATGTGTTTTGGGAGTGCAGAGGGGATCAGGGCCTTGTGGTGGGGGTGCTGAGGGGATCTGGGCATTGTGTTGGGGGTGCTGAGGGGATCGGGGCATTGTGTTGGGGGTGCTGGGTGTTGTTTTTGGAGTGCTGGGCTTGTGGTGGGGATGCTGAGGTGATTTAGGCCCTGTTTTTGTTGTGTGGGGCGTGTGGGAGTGCCTAGGGGATCTGGGCTGTGTGTCGGGGGTGCTCAGGGGATCTGGGCGTTGTGTTTGTTGTGTTGAGCTTGTGGGAGTGCTGAGGGGATCTGGGGCTTGTTGTGGGGGTGCTGAGGGGATCAGGGCATGGTGTTGGAGGTGTTGGGCTTGTCATCGGGGTACTGAGGGGTCTGGGCCTTGTCTTGGGAGTGCTGGGCCTTGTGTTGGGGCTGGTCGAGGGGATGTGGGCGGTGTGTTTGTTGAGTTGGGCTTGGGGGAGTGCTGAGGGGATGATGAGCTTGTTTTGGGGGTGCTGGGCTTGTGGTGGGGGTGCTGAGGGGATCAGGGCGTGTTTTCGAGGTGCTGGGCTTGTCATGCAGGGTGCTAGCCTTGTTTTGGGGGTGCAGAGGGGATCTGGGCGTTGTGTTGGGGGTGCTGGGCTTTGTTGTGGGGGTGCTGAGGGGATCTGGGCATTGTTTTTGAAGTGCTGGGCTTTGTTGTGGGGGTGCAGAGGGGATCTGGGCCTTGTGTCGGGGGAGCTGGTCTTGTAATGGGTTTGCTGAGGGGATCTGGGCCTTGTTTTGGGGTTGCTGAGGGGATCGGGGCATTGTGTTGGGGGTGCAGGCCTTGTGGTGCGGCTGCTGAGGTGATCGGGGCATTGTTTTGGAGGTGCGGGGCTTGTAGTGGGGGTGCTGAGGGGATCTGGCCATGTTTTCGAGGTGCTGGGCCTTTTTTTCCATGGTGCAGAGGAAATCTGGGCATTGTGTTGGGGGTGCCGGGCTTGTGGTGGGGGTGCAGAGGGGATCTGGGCTTTGTGTTGGGGGTGCTGGGCTTGTGGTGAGGGTGCTGAGGAGATCGGGGCCTTGTATTGGGGGTACTGAGGGGATCAGCGGTTTGTTTTCGAGGTGCTGGATGTGTTTTGGGAGTGCAGAGGGGATCAGAGCCTTGTGGTGGGGGTGCTGAGGGGATCTGGGCGTTGTGTTGGGGGTGCTGGGCTTGTGGTGGGGGTGCTGAGGGGAGCTAGGTCTTGCACTGGGGGTGCTGGGCTTGTTGTGGGCAGTGCTGGGCTAGTGGTGGGTGTGCAGAGGGGATCTGGGTCTTGTTGTGGGGGTGTCGGGCTTGTCATGGGGTACTGAGGGGTCTGGGCCTTGTCTTGGGAGTGCTGGGCCTTGTGTTGGGGGTGAAGAGGAGATCTGGGCCGTGTGTTTGTTGTGTTGGGCTTGGGGAAGTGCAGAGGGGATCTGGGCTTGTCATGGGGGTGCTGAGGGGATCCGGACCTTCTTGTGGGGGTGTTGAGGGAATATGGGGCTTGTTTTCGAGGTGCTGGATGTGTTTTGGGAGTGCAGAGGGGATCAGGGCCTTGTGGTGGGGGTGCTGAGGGGATCAGGGCGTTGTGTTGGGGGTGCTGGGCGTTGTGTTGGGGGTGCTGAGGGGAGCTAGGTCTTGCACTGGGGGTGCTGGGCTTGTTGTGGGAGTGCTGGGCTAGTGGTGGGTGTGCAGAGGGGATCTGGGTCTTGTTGTGGGGGTGTCGGGCTTGTCATGGGGGTACTGAGGGGTCTGGGCCTTGTCTTGGGAGGGCTGGGCCTTGTGTTGGGGGTGCAGAGGAGATCTGGGCCGTGTGTTTGTTGTGTTGGGCTTGTGGGAGTGCTGAGGGGATGATGGGCTTGTTTTGGGGGTGCTGGGCTTGTGGTGGGGGTGCTGAGGGGATCTGGGCTTGTTTTTGAGGTGCTGGGCTTGTCATGCAGGGTGCTGGGCTTGTTTTGGGGGTGCAGAGGGGAGCTGGGCATTGTGTTGGAGGTGCTGGGCCTAGTTTTGGGGGATCTGGGTGTTGTGTTGGGGGTGCTAGGCTTGTTTTCGGGCTGCTCAGTGGAGCTGGGTGTTGTGTTGGGGGTGCTAGTCTTGTCATGAGGGTACTGAAGGGGATCTGGGCGTTGTGTTGGGGGTGCTGGGCTTTGTTGTGGGGGTGCTGAGGGGATCTGGGCATTGTTTTTGAGGTGCTGGACTTGTCATAGTGGTGCTGAGGGGATCTGGGCTTGTGTTAGGGGTGCTGGGCGTGTTGTGCCAGTGCGGAGGGGATCTGGGGCTTGTATTGGAGGTGTTGGGCCTGTTATGGGGGTGCAGAGGGGATCTGGGCTGTGTGTTTGTTGTGTTGGGCTTGTGGGAGTGCAGAGGGGATCTGGGCTTGTCATGGGGGTGCTGAGGGGATCTGGACCTTCTTGTGGGGGTGCTGAGGGAATATGGGGCTTGTTTTGAGGTGCTGGGCTTGTCATGCAGGCTGCTGGGCTTTTTGTGGAAGTGCAGAGGGGAGCTGGGCGTTGTGTTGGAGTTGCGGGGCTTGTGGTGGGGGTGCTGAGGGGATCTGGGCATTGTGTTGGGGGTGCTGGACTTGTCATAGTGGTGCTGAGGGGATCTGGGCTTTTGTTAGGGGTGCGGGGCGTGTTGTGCCAGTGCGGAGGGGATCTGGGGCTTGTATTGGAGGTGTTGGGCCTGTTATGGGGGTGCAGAGGGGATCTGGGCATTGTTTGTTGTTTTGGGCTTGTGGGAGTGCAGAGGGGATCTGGGCTTGTCATGGGGCTGCTGAGGGGATTTGGACCTTCTTGTGGGGGTGCTGAGGGAATATGGGGCTTGTTTTGAGGTGCTGGGCTTGTCATGCAGGCTGCTGGGCTTTTTGTGGAAGTGCAGAGGGGAGCTGGGCGTTGTGTTGGAGTTGCTGGGCCTTGTTTTGGGGATGCTGAGGGGATGTGGGCCTTGTGTCGGGGGAGCTGGTCTTGTAATGGGTTTGCTGAGGGGATGTGGGCCTTGTTTTGGGGTTCTGAGGGGATCTGGGGCATTGTGTTGGGGGTGCAGGGCTTGTGGCAGGGGTGCTGAGGGGATCGGGGCATTGTGTTGGGGGTGCTGGGCTTGGGGTAGGGGTGCTGAGGGGATCTGGGCATTGCGTTGGGGGTGCAGAGGGGATCTGGGCGTTGTGGTGGGGCTGCTGAGGTGATCTGGGGCATTGTTTTGGAGGTGCGGGGCTTGTAGTGGGGGTGCTGAGGGGATCTGGCCATGTTTTCGAGGTGCTGGGCCTTTTTTTCCGTGGTGCAGAGGAAATCTGGGCATTGTGTTGGGGGTGCCGGGCTTGTGGTGGGGGTGCAGAGGGGATCTGGGCTTTGTGTTGGGGGTGCTGGGCTTGTGGTGAGGGTGCTGAGGAGATCGGGGCCTTGTATTGGGGGTACTGAGGGGATCAGCGGTTTGTTTTCGAGGTGCTGGATGTGTTTTGGGAGTGCAGAGGGGATCAGGGCCTTGTGGTGGGGGTGCTGAGGGGATCTGGGCGTTGTGTTGGGGGTGCTGGGCTTGTGGTGGGGGTGCTGAGGGGAGCTAGGTCTTGCACTGGGGGTGCTGGGCTTGTTGTGGGCAGTGCTGGGGCTAGTGGTGGGTGTGCAGAGGGGATCTGGGTCTTGTTGTGGGGGTGTCGGGCTTGTCATGGGGTACTGAGGGGTCTGGGCTTTGTCTTGGGAGTGCTGGGCCTTGTGTTGGGGGTGAAGAGGAGATCTGGGCCGTGTGTTTGTTGTGTTGGGCTTGGGGAAGTGCAGAGGGGATCTGGGCTTGTCATGGGGGTGCTGAGGGGATCCGGACCTTCTTGTGGGGGTGTTGAGGGAATATGGGGCTTGTTTTCGAGGTGCTGGATGTGTTTTGGGAGTGCAGAGGGGATCAGGGCCTTGTGGTGGGGGTGCTGAGGGGATCAGGGCGTTGTGTTGGGGGTGCTGGGCGTTGTGTTGGGGGTGCTGAGGGGAGCTAGGTCTTGCACTGGGGGTGCTGGGCTTGTTGTGGGAGTGCTGGGCTAGTGGTGGGTGTGCAGAGGGGATCTGGGTCTTGTTGTGGGGGTGTCGGGCTTGTCATGGGGGTACTGAGGGGTCTGGGCCTTGTCTTGGGAGGGCTGGGCCTTGTGTTGGGGGTGCAGAGGAGATCTGGGCCGTGTGTTTGTTGTGTTGGGCTTGTGGGAGTGCTGAGGGGATGATGGGCTTGTTTTGGGGGTGCTGGGCTTGTGGTGGGGGTGCTGAGGGGATCTGGGCTTGTTTTCGAGGTGCTGGGCTTGTCATGCAGGGTGCTGGGCTTGTTTTGGGGGTGCAGAGGGGAGCTGGGCATTGTGTTGGAGGTGCTGGGCCTAGTTTTGGGGGATCTGGGTGTTGTGTTGGGGGTGCTAGGCTTGTTTTCGGGCTGCTCAGTGGAGCTGGGTGTTGTGTTGGGGGTGCTAGTCTTGTCATGAGGGTACTGAAGGGGATCTGGGCGTTGTGTTGGGGGTGCTGGGCTTGTGGTGGGGGTGCTGAGGGGATCTGGGCGTTGTGTTGGGGGTGCTGGGCTTTGTTGTGGGGGTGCTGAGGGGATCTGGGCATTGTTTTTGAGGTGCTGGACTTGTCATAGTGGTGCTGAGGGGATCTGGGCTTGTGTTAGGGGTGCTGGGCGTGTTGTGCCAGTGCGGAGGGGATCTGGGGCTTGTATTGGAGGTGTTGGGCCTGTTATGGGGGTGCAGAGGGGATCTGGGCATTGTTTGTTGTTTTGGGCTTGTGGGAGTGCAGAGGGGATCTGGGCTTGTCATGGGGGTGCTGAGGGGATCTGGACCTTCTTGTGGGGGTGCTGAGGGAATATGGGGCTTGTTTTGAGGTGCTGGGCTTGTCATGCAGGCTGCTGGGCTTTTTGTGGAAGTGCAGAGGGGAGCTGGGCGTTGTGTTGGAGTTGCGGGGCTTGTGGTGGGGGTGCTGAAGGGATCTGGGCATTGTGTTGGGGGTGCTGGACTTGTCATAGTGGTGCTGAGGGGATCTGGGCTTTTGTTAGGGGTGCGGGGCGTGTTGTGCCAGTGCGGAGGGGATCTGGGGCTTGTATTGGAGGTGTTGGGCCTGTTATGGGGGTGCAGAGGGGATCTGGGCATTGTTTGTTGTTTTGGGCTTGTGGGAGTGCAGAGGGGATCTGGGCTTGTCATGGGGCTGCTGAGGGGATTTGGACCTTCTTGTGGGGGTGCTGAGGGAATATGGGGCTTGTTTTGAGGTGCTGGGCTTGTCATGCAGGCTGCTGGGCTTTTTGTGGAAGTGCAGAGGGGAGCTGGGCGTTGTGTTGGAGTTGCTGGGCCTTGTTTTGGGGATGCTGAGGGGATGTGGGCCTTGTGTCGGGGGAGCTGGTCTTGTAATGGGTTTGCTGAGGGGATGTGGGCCTTGTTTTGGGGTTCTGAGGGGATCTGGGGCATTGTGTTGGGGGTGCAGGGCTTGTGGTAGGGGTGCTGAGGGGATCGGGGCATTGTGTTGGGGGTGCTGGGCTTGGGGTAGGGGTGCTGAGGGGATCTGGGCATTGCGTTGGGGGTGCAGAGGGGATCTGGGCGTTGTGGTGGGGCTGCTGAGGTGATCTGGGGCATTGTTTTGGAGGTGCGGGGCTTGTAGTGGGGGTGCTGAGGGGATCTGGCCATGTTTTCGAGGTGCTGGGCCTTTTTTTCCGTGGTGCAGAGGAAATCTGGGCATTGTGTTGGGGGTGCCGGGCTTGTGGTGGGGGTGCAGAGGGGATCTGGGCTTTGTGTTGGGGGTGCTGGGCTTGTGGTGAGGGTGCTGAGGAGATCGGGGCCTTGTATTGGGGGTACTGAGGGGATCAGCGGTTTGTTTTCGAGGTGCTGGATGTGTTTTGGGAGTGCAGAGGGGATCAGAGCCTTGTGGTGGGGGTGCTGAGGGGATCTGGGCGTTGTGTTGGGGGTGCTGGGCTTGTGGTGGGGGTGCTGAGGGGAGCTAGGTCTTGCACTGGGGGTGCTGGGCTTGTTGTGGGCAGTGCTGGGCTAGTGGTGGGTGTGCAGAGGGGATCTGGGTCTTGTTGTGGGGGTGTCGGGCTTGTCATGGGGTACTGAGGGGTCTGGGCCTTGTCTTGGGAGTGCTGGGCCTTGTGTTGGGGGTGAAGAGGAGATCTGGGCCGTGTGTTTGTTGTGTTGGGCTTGGGGAAGTGCAGAGGGGATCTGGGCTTGTCATGGGGGTGCTGAGGGGATCCGGACCTTCTTGTGGGGGTGTTGAGGGAATATGGGGCTTGTTTTCGAGGTGCTGGATGTGTTTTGGGAGTGCAGAGGGGATCAGGGCCTTGTGGTGGGGGTGCTGAGGGGATCAGGGCGTTGTGTTGGGGGTGCTGGGCGTTGTGTTGGGGGTGCTGAGGGGAGCTAGGTCTTGCACTGGGGGTGCTGGGCTTGTTGTGGGAGTGCTGGGCTAGTGGTGGGTGTGCAGAGGGGATCTGGGTCTTGTTGTGGGGGTGTCGGGCTTGTCATGGGGGTACTGAGGGGTCTGGGCCTTGTCTTGGGAGGGCTGGGCCTTGTGTTGGGGGTGCAGAGGAGATCTGGGCCG
This sequence comes from Struthio camelus, assembly GCF_040807025.1. Lineage (NCBI taxonomy): Eukaryota > Metazoa > Chordata > Aves > Struthioniformes > Struthionidae > Struthio > Struthio camelus. The sequence goes on along the minus strand of NC_090944.1, from coordinate 7,575,684 downwards.
TGTGTTTGTTGTGTTGGGCTTGTGGGAGTGCTGAGGGGATGATGGGCTTGTTTTGGGGGTGCTGGGCTTGTGGTGGGGGTGCTGAGGGGATCTGGGCTTGTTTTTGAGGTGCTGGGCTTGTCATGCAGGGTGCTGGGCTTGTTTTGGGGGTGCAGAGGGGAGCTGGGCATTGTGTTGGAGGTGCTGGGCCTAGTTTTGGGGGATCTGGGTGTTGTGTTGGGGGTGCTAGGCTTGTTTTCGGGCTGCTCAGTGGAGCTGGGTGTTGTGTTGGGGGTGCTAGTCTTGTCATGAGGGTACTGAAGGGGATCTGGGCGTTGTGTTGGGGGTGCTGGGCTTTGTTGTGGGGGTGCTGAGGGGATCTGGGCATTGTTTTTGAGGTGCTGGACTTGTCATAGTGGTGCTGAGGGGATCTGGGCTTGTGTTAGGGGTGCTGGGCGTGTTGTGCCAGTGCGGAGGGGATCTGGGGCTTGTATTGGAGGTGTTGGGCCTGTTATGGGGGTGCAGAGGGGATCTGGGCTGTGTGTTTGTTGTGTTGGGCTTGTGGGAGTGCAGAGGGGATCTGGGCTTGTCATGGGGGTGCTGAGGGGATCTGGACCTTCTTGTGGGGGTGCTGAGGGAATATGGGGCTTGTTTTGAGGTGCTGGGCTTGTCATGCAGGCTGCTGGGCTTTTTGTGGAAGTGCAGAGGGGAGCTGGGCGTTGTGTTGGAGTTGCGGGGCTTGTGGTGGGGGTGCTGAGGGGATCTGGGCATTGTGTTGGGGGTGCTGGACTTGTCATAGTGGTGCTGAGGGGATCTGGGCTTTTGTTAGGGGTGCGGGGCGTGTTGTGCCAGTGCGGAGGGGATCTGGGGCTTGTATTGGAGGTGTTGGGCCTGTTATGGGGGTGCAGAGGGGATCTGGGCATTGTTTGTTGTTTTGGGCTTGTGGGAGTGCAGAGGGGATCTGGGCTTGTCATGGGGCTGCTGAGGGGATTTGGACCTTCTTGTGGGGGTGCTGAGGGAATATGGGGCTTGTTTTGAGGTGCTGGGCTTGTCATGCAGGCTGCTGGGCTTTTTGTGGAAGTGCAGAGGGGAGCTGGGCGTTGTGTTGGAGTTGCTGGGCCTTGTTTTGGGGATGCTGAGGGGATGTGGGCCTTGTGTCGGGGGAGCTGGTCTTGTAATGGGTTTGCTGAGGGGATGTGGGCCTTGTTTTGGGGTTCTGAGGGGATCTGGGGCATTGTGTTGGGGGTGCAGGGCTTGTGGCAGGGGTGCTGAGGGGATCGGGGCATTGTGTTGGGGGTGCTGGGCTTGGGGTAGGGGTGCTGAGGGGATCTGGGCATTGCGTTGGGGGTGCAGAGGGGATCTGGGCGTTGTGGTGGGGCTGCTGAGGTGATCTGGGGCATTGTTTTGGAGGTGCGGGGCTTGTAGTGGGGGTGCTGAGGGGATCTGGCCATGTTTTCGAGGTGCTGGGCCTTTTTTTCCGTGGTGCAGAGGAAATCTGGGCATTGTGTTGGGGGTGCCGGGCTTGTGGTGGGGGTGCAGAGGGGATCTGGGCTTTGTGTTGGGGGTGCTGGGCTTGTGGTGAGGGTGCTGAGGAGATCGGGGCCTTGTATTGGGGGTACTGAGGGGATCAGCGGTTTGTTTTCGAGGTGCTGGATGTGTTTTGGGAGTGCAGAGGGGATCAGGGCCTTGTGGTGGGGGTGCTGAGGGGATCTGGGCGTTGTGTTGGGGGTGCTGGGCTTGTGGTGGGGGTGCTGAGGGGAGCTAGGTCTTGCACTGGGGGTGCTGGGCTTGTTGTGGGCAGTGCTGGGGCTAGTGGTGGGTGTGCAGAGGGGATCTGGGTCTTGTTGTGGGGGTGTCGGGCTTGTCATGGGGTACTGAGGGGTCTGGGCTTTGTCTTGGGAGTGCTGGGCCTTGTGTTGGGGGTGAAGAGGAGATCTGGGCCGTGTGTTTGTTGTGTTGGGCTTGGGGAAGTGCAGAGGGGATCTGGGCTTGTCATGGGGGTGCTGAGGGGATCCGGACCTTCTTGTGGGGGTGTTGAGGGAATATGGGGCTTGTTTTCGAGGTGCTGGATGTGTTTTGGGAGTGCAGAGGGGATCAGGGCCTTGTGGTGGGGGTGCTGAGGGGATCAGGGCGTTGTGTTGGGGGTGCTGGGCGTTGTGTTGGGGGTGCTGAGGGGAGCTAGGTCTTGCACTGGGGGTGCTGGGCTTGTTGTGGGAGTGCTGGGCTAGTGGTGGGTGTGCAGAGGGGATCTGGGTCTTGTTGTGGGGGTGTCGGGCTTGTCATGGGGGTACTGAGGGGTCTGGGCCTTGTCTTGGGAGGGCTGGGCCTTGTGTTGGGGGTGCAGAGGAGATCTGGGCCGTGTGTTTGTTGTGTTGGGCTTGTGGGAGTGCTGAGGGGATGATGGGCTTGTTTTGGGGGTGCTGGGCTTGTGGTGGGGGTGCTGAGGGGATCTGGGCTTGTTTTCGAGGTGCTGGGCTTGTCATGCAGGGTGCTGGGCTTGTTTTGGGGGTGCAGAGGGGAGCTGGGCATTGTGTTGGAGGTGCTGGGCCTAGTTTTGGGGGATCTGGGTGTTGTGTTGGGGGTGCTAGGCTTGTTTTCGGGCTGCTCAGTGGAGCTGGGTGTTGTGTTGGGGGTGCTAGTCTTGTCATGAGGGTACTGAAGGGGATCTGGGCGTTGTGTTGGGGGTGCTGGGCTTGTGGTGGGGGTGCTGAGGGGATCTGGGCGTTGTGTTGGGGGTGCTGGGCTTTGTTGTGGGGGTGCTGAGGGGATCTGGGCATTGTTTTTGAGGTGCTGGACTTGTCATAGTGGTGCTGAGGGGATCTGGGCTTGTGTTAGGGGTGCTGGGCGTGTTGTGCCAGTGCGGAGGGGATCTGGGGCTTGTATTGGAGGTGTTGGGCCTGTTATGGGGGTGCAGAGGGGATCTGGGCATTGTTTGTTGTTTTGGGCTTGTGGGAGTGCAGAGGGGATCTGGGCTTGTCATGGGGGTGCTGAGGGGATCTGGACCTTCTTGTGGGGGTGCTGAGGGAATATGGGGCTTGTTTTGAGGTGCTGGGCTTGTCATGCAGGCTGCTGGGCTTTTTGTGGAAGTGCAGAGGGGAGCTGGGCGTTGTGTTGGAGTTGCGGGGCTTGTGGTGGGGGTGCTGAAGGGATCTGGGCATTGTGTTGGGGGTGCTGGACTTGTCATAGTGGTGCTGAGGGGATCTGGGCTTTTGTTAGGGGTGCGGGGCGTGTTGTGCCAGTGCGGAGGGGATCTGGGGCTTGTATTGGAGGTGTTGGGCCTGTTATGGGGGTGCAGAGGGGATCTGGGCATTGTTTGTTGTTTTGGGCTTGTGGGAGTGCAGAGGGGATCTGGGCTTGTCATGGGGCTGCTGAGGGGATTTGGACCTTCTTGTGGGGGTGCTGAGGGAATATGGGGCTTGTTTTGAGGTGCTGGGCTTGTCATGCAGGCTGCTGGGCTTTTTGTGGAAGTGCAGAGGGGAGCTGGGCGTTGTGTTGGAGTTGCTGGGCCTTGTTTTGGGGATGCTGAGGGGATGTGGGCCTTGTGTCGGGGGAGCTGGTCTTGTAATGGGTTTGCTGAGGGGATGTGGGCCTTGTTTTGGGGTTCTGAGGGGATCTGGGGCATTGTGTTGGGGGTGCAGGGCTTGTGGTAGGGGTGCTGAGGGGATCGGGGCATTGTGTTGGGGGTGCTGGGCTTGGGGTAGGGGTGCTGAGGGGATCTGGGCATTGCGTTGGGGGTGCAGAGGGGATCTGGGCGTTGTGGTGGGGCTGCTGAGGTGATCTGGGGCATTGTTTTGGAGGTGCGGGGCTTGTAGTGGGGGTGCTGAGGGGATCTGGCCATGTTTTCGAGGTGCTGGGCCTTTTTTTCCGTGGTGCAGAGGAAATCTGGGCATTGTGTTGGGGGTGCCGGGCTTGTGGTGGGGGTGCAGAGGGGATCTGGGCTTTGTGTTGGGGGTGCTGGGCTTGTGGTGAGGGTGCTGAGGAGATCGGGGCCTTGTATTGGGGGTACTGAGGGGATCAGCGGTTTGTTTTCGAGGTGCTGGATGTGTTTTGGGAGTGCAGAGGGGATCAGAGCCTTGTGGTGGGGGTGCTGAGGGGATCTGGGCGTTGTGTTGGGGGTGCTGGGCTTGTGGTGGGGGTGCTGAGGGGAGCTAGGTCTTGCACTGGGGGTGCTGGGCTTGTTGTGGGCAGTGCTGGGCTAGTGGTGGGTGTGCAGAGGGGATCTGGGTCTTGTTGTGGGGGTGTCGGGCTTGTCATGGGGTACTGAGGGGTCTGGGCCTTGTCTTGGGAGTGCTGGGCCTTGTGTTGGGGGTGAAGAGGAGATCTGGGCCGTGTGTTTGTTGTGTTGGGCTTGGGGAAGTGCAGAGGGGATCTGGGCTTGTCATGGGGGTGCTGAGGGGATCCGGACCTTCTTGTGGGGGTGTTGAGGGAATATGGGGCTTGTTTTCGAGGTGCTGGATGTGTTTTGGGAGTGCAGAGGGGATCAGGGCCTTGTGGTGGGGGTGCTGAGGGGATCAGGGCGTTGTGTTGGGGTGCTGGGCTTGTGTTGGGGGTGCTGAGGGGAGCTAGGTCTTGCACTGGGGGTGCTGGGCTTGTTGTGGGAGTGCTGGGCTAGTGGTGGGTGTGCAGAGGGGATCTGGGTCTTGTTGTGGGGGTGTCGGGCTTGTCATGGGGGTACTGAGGGGTCTGGGCCTTGTCTTGGGAGGGCTGGGCCTTGTGTTGGGGGTGCAGAGGAGATCTGGGCCGTGTGTTTGTTGTGTTGGGCTTGTGGGAGTGCTGAGGGGATGATGGGCTTGTTTTGGGGGTGCTGGGCTTGTGGTGGGGGTGCTGAGGGGATCTGGGCTTGTTTTTGAGGTGCTGGGCTTGTCATGCAGGGTGCTGGGCTTGTTTTGGGGGTGCAGAGGGGAGCTGGGCATTGTGTTGGAGGTGCTGGGCCTAGTTTTGGGGGATCTGGGTGTTGTGTTGGGGGTGCTAGGCTTGTTTTCGGGCTGCTCAGTGGAGCTGGGTGTTGTGTTGGGGGTGCTAGTCTTGTCATGAGGGTACTGAAGGGGATCTGGGCGTTGTGTTGGGGGTGCTGGGCTTTGTTGTGGGGGTGCTGAGGGGATCTGGGCATTGTTTTTGAGGTGCTGGACTTGTCATAGTGGTGCTGAGGGGATCTGGGCTTGTGTTAGGGGTGCTGGGCGTGTTGTGCCAGTGCGGAGGGGATCTGGGGCTTGTATTGGAGGTGTTGGGCCTGTTATGGGGGTGCAGAGGGGATCTGGGCTGTGTGTTTGTTGTGTTGGGCTTGTGGGAGTGCAGAGGGGATCTGGGCTTGTCATGGGGGTGCTGAGGGGATCTGGACCTTCTTGTGGGGGTGCTGAGGGAATATGGGGCTTGTTTTGAGGTGCTGGGCTTGTCATGCAGGCTGCTGGGCTTTTTGTGGAAGTGCAGAGGGGAGCTGGGCGTTGTGTTGGAGTTGCGGGGCTTGTGGTGGGGGTGCTGAGGGGATCTGGGCATTGTGTTGGGGGTGCTGGACTTGTCATAGTGGTGCTGAGGGGATCTGGGCTTTTGTTAGGGGTGCGGGGCGTGTTGTGCCAGTGCGGAGGGGATCTGGGGCTTGTATTGGAGGTGTTGGGCCTGTTATGGGGGTGCAGAGGGGATCTGGGCATTGTTTGTTGTTTTGGGCTTGTGGGAGTGCAGAGGGGATCTGGGCTTGTCATGGGGCTGCTGAGGGGATTTGGACCTTCTTGTGGGGGTGCTGAGGGAATATGGGGCTTGTTTTGAGGTGCTGGGCTTGTCATGCAGGCTGCTGGGCTTTTTGTGGAAGTGCAGAGGGGAGCTGGGCGTTGTGTTGGAGTTGCTGGGCCTTGTTTTGGGGATGCTGAGGGGATGTGGGCCTTGTGTCGGGGGAGCTGGTCTTGTAATGGGTTTGCTGAGGGGATGTGGGCCTTGTTTTGGGGTTCTGAGGGGATCTGGGGCATTGTGTTGGGGGTGCAGGGCTTGTGGTAGGAGTGCTGAGGGGATCGGGGCATTGTGTTGGGGGTGCTGGGCTTGGGGTAGGGGTGCTGAGGGGATCTGGGCATTGCGTTGAGGGTGCAGAGGGGATCTGGGCGTTGTGGTGGGGCTGCTGAGGTGATCTGGGGCATTGTTTTGGAGGTGCGGGGCTTGTAGTGGGGGTGCTGAGGGGATCTGGCCATGTTTTCGAGGTGCTGGGCCTTTTTTTCCGTGGTGCAGAGGAAATCTGGGCATTGTGTTGGGGGTGCCGGGCTTGTGGTGGGGGTGCAGAGGGGATCTGGGCTTTGTGTTGGGGGTGCTGGGCTTGTGGTGAGGGTGCTGAGGAGATCGGGGCCTTGTATTGGGGGTACTGAGGGCATCAGCGGTTTGTTTTCGAGGTGCTGGATGTGTTTTGGGAGTGCAGAGGGGATCAGGGCCTTGTGGTGGGGGTGCTGAGGGGATCTGGGCGTTGTGTTGGGGGTGCTGGGCTTGTGGTGGGGGTGCTGAGGGGAGCTAGGTCTTGCACTGGGGGTGCTGGGCTTGTTGTGGGCAGTGCTGGGCTAGTGGTGGGTGTGCAGAGGGGATCTGGGTCTTGTTGTGGGGGTGCCAGGCTTGTCATGGGGTACTGAGGGGTCTGGGCCTTGTCTTGGGAGTGCTGGGCCTTGTGTTGGGGGTGCAGAGGAGATCTGGGCCGTGTGTTTGTTGTGTTGGGCTTAGGGAAGTGCAGAGGGGATCTGGGCTTGTCATGGGGGTGCTGAGGGGATCCGGACCTTCTTGTGGGGGTGTTGAGGGAATATGGGGCTTGTTTTCGAGGTGCTGGATGTGTTTTGGGAGTGCAGAGGGGATCAGGGCCTTCTGGTGGGGGTGCTGAGGGGATCAGGGCGTTGTGTTGGGGGTGCTGGGCGTTGTGTTGGGGGTGCTGAGGGGAGCTAGGTCTTGCACTGGGGGTGCTGGGCTTGTTGTGGGAGTGCTGGGCTAGTGGTGGGTGTGCAGAGGGGATCTGGGTCTTGTTGTGGGGGTGTCGGGCTTGTCATGGGGGTACTGAGGGGTCTGGGCCTTGTCTTGGGAGGGCTGGGCCTTGTGTTGGGGGTGCAGAGGAGATCTGGGCCGTGTGTTTGTTGTGTTGGGCTTGTGGGAGTGCTGAGGGGATGATGGGCTTGTTTTGGGGGTGCTGGGCTTGTGGTGGGGGTGCTGAGGGGATCTGGGCTTGTTTTCGAGGTGCTGGGCTTGTCATGCAGGGTGCTGGGCTTGTTTTGGGGGTGCAGAGGGGAGCTGGGCATTGTGTTGGAGGTGCTGGGCCTAGTTTTGGGGGATCTGGGTGTTGTGTTGGGGGTGCTAGGCTTGTTTTCGGGCTGCTCAGTGGAGCTGGGTGTTGTGTTGGGGGTGCTAGTCTTGTCATGAGGGTACTGAAGGGGATCTGGGCGTTGTGTTGGGGGTGCTGGGCTTGTGGTGGGGGTGCTGAGGGGATCTGGGCGTTGTGTTGGGGGTGCTGGGCTTTGTTGTGGGGGTGCTGAGGGGATCTGGGCATTGTTTTTGAGGTGCTGGACTTGTCATAGTGGTGCTGAGGGGATCTGGGCTTGTGTTAGGGGTGCTGGGCGTGTTGTGCCAGTGCGGAGGGGATCTGGGGCTTGTATTGGAGGTGTTGGGCCTGTTATGGGGGTGCAGAGGGGATCTGGGCTGTGTGTTTGTTGTGTTGGGCTTGTGGGAGTGCAGAGGGGATCTGGGCTTGTCATGGGGGTGCTGAGGGGATCTGGACCTTCTTGTGGGGGTGCTGAGGGAATATGGGGCTTGTTTTGAGGTGCTGGGCTTGTCATGCAGGCTGCTGGGCTTTTTGTGGAAGTGCAGAGGGGAGCTGGGCGTTGTGTTGGAGTTGCGGGGCTTGTGGTGGGGGTGCTGAGGGGATCTGGGCATTGTGTTGGGGGTGCTGGACTTGTCATAGTGGTGCTGAGGGGATCTGGGCTTTTGTTAGGGGTGCGGGGCGTGTTGTGCCAGTGCGGAGGGGATCTGGGGCTTGTATTGGAGGTGTTGGGCCTGTTATGGGGGTGCAGAGGGGATCTGGGCATTGTTTGTTGTTTTGGGCTTGTGGGAGTGCAGAGGGGATCTGGGCTTGTCATGGGGCTGCTGAGGGGATTTGGACCTTCTTGTGGGGGTGCTGAGGGAATATGGGGCTTGTTTTGAGGTGCTGGGCTTGTCATGCAGGCTGCTGGGCTTTTTGTGGAAGTGCAGAGGGGAGCTGGGCGTTGTGTTGGAGTTGCTGGGCCTTGTTTTGGGGATGCTGAGGGGATGTGGGCCTTGTGTCGGGGGAGCTGGTCTTGTAATGGGTTTGCTGAGGGGATGTGGGCCTTGTTTTGGGGTTCTGAGGGGATCTGGGGCATTGTGTTGGGGGTGCAGGGCTTGTGGTAGGGGTGCTGAGGGGATCGGGGCATTGTGTTGGGGGTGCTGGGCTTGGGGTAGGGGTGCTGAGGGGATCTGGGCATTGCGTTGAGGGTGCAGAGGGGATCTGGGCGTTGTGGTGGGGCTGCTGAGGTGATCTGGGGCATTGTTTTGGAGGTGCGGGGCTTGTAGTGGGGGTGCTGAGGGGATCTGGCCATGTTTTCGAGGTGCTGGGCCTTTTTTTCCGTGGTGCAGAGGAAATCTGGGCATTGTGTTGGGGGTGCCGGGCTTGTGGTGGGGGTGCAGAGGGGATCTGGGCTTTGTGTTGGGGGTGCTGGGCTTGTGGTGAGGGTGCTGAGGAGATCGGGGCCTTGTATTGGGGGTACTGAGGGCATCAGCGGTTTGTTTTCGAGGTGCTGGATGTGTTTTGGGAGTGCAGAGGGGATCAGGGCCTTGTGGTGGGGGTGCTGAGGGGATCTGGGCGTTGTGTTGGGGGTGCTGGGCTTGTGGTGGGGGTGCTGAGGGGAGCTAGGTCTTGCACTGGGGGTGCTGGGCTTGTTGTGGGCAGTGCTGGGCTAGTGGTGGGTGTGCAGAGGGGATCTGGGTCTTGTTGTGGGGGTGCCAGGCTTGTCATGGGGTACTGAGGGGTCTGGGCCTTGTCTTGGGAGTGCTGGGCCTTGTGTTGGGGGTGAAGAGGAGATCTGGGCCGTGTGTTTGTTGTGTTGGGCTTAGGGAAGTGCAGAGGGGATCTGGGCTTGTCATGGGGGTGCTGAGGGGATCCGGACCTTCTTGTGGGGGTGTTGAGGGAATATGGGGCTTGTTTTCGAGGTGCTGGATGTGTTTTGGGAGTGCAGAGGGGATCAGGGCCTTGTGGTGGGGGTGCTGAGGGGATCAGGGCGTTGTGTTGGGGGTGCTGGGCGTTGTGTTGGGGGTGCTGAGGGGAGCTAGGTCTTGCACTGGGGGTGCTGGGCTTGTTGTGGGAGTGCTGGGCTAGTGGTGGGTGTGCAGAGGGGATCTGGGTCTTGTTGTGGGGGTGTCGGGCTTGTCATGGGGGTACTGAGGGGTCTGGGCCTTGTCTTGGGAGGGCTGGGCCTTGTGTTGGGGGTGCAGAGGAGATCTGGGCCGTGTGTTTGTTGTGTTGGGCTTGTGGGAGTGCTGAGGGGATGATGGGCTTGTTTTGGGGGTGCTGGGCTTGTGGTGGGGGTGCTGAGGGGATCTGGGCTTGTTTTCGAGGTGCTGGGCTTGTCATGCAGGGTGCTGGGCTTGTTTTGGGGGTGCAGAGGGGAGCTGGGCATTGTGTTGGAGGCGCTGGGCCTAGTTTTGGGGGATCTGGGTGTTGTGTTGGGGGTGCTAGGCTTGTTTTCGGGCTGCTCAGTGGAGCTGGGTGTTGTGTTGGGGGTGCTAGTCTTGTCATGAGGGTACTGAAGGGGATCTGGGCGTTGTGTTGGGGGTGCTGGGCTTGTGGTGGGGGTGCTGAGGGGATCTGGGCGTTGTGTTGGGGGTGCTGGGCTTTGTTGTGGGGGTGCTGAGGGGATCTGGGCATTGTTTTTGAGGTGCTGGACTTGTCATAGTGGTGCTGAGGGGATCTGGGCTTGTGTTAGGGGTGCTGGGCGTGTTGTGCCAGTGCGGAGGGGATCTGGGGCTTGTATTGGAGGTGTTGGGCCTGTTATGGGGGTGCAGAGGGGATCTGGGCTGTGTGTTTGTTGTGTTGGGCTTGTGGGAGTGCAGAGGGGATCTGGGCTTGTCATGGGGGTGCTGAGGGGATCTGGACCTTCTTGTGGGGGTGCTGAGGGAATATGGGGCTTGTTTTGAGGTGCTGGGCTTGTCATGCAGGCTGCTGGGCTTTTTGTGGAAGTGCAGAGGGGAGCTGGGCGTTGTGTTGGAGTTGCGGGGCTTGTGGTGGGGGTGCTGAGGGGATCTGGGCATTGTGTTGGGGGTGCTGGACTTGTCATAGTGGTGCTGAGGGGATCTGGGCTTTTGTTAGGGGTGCGGGGCGTGTTGTGCCAGTGCGGAGGGGATCTGGGGCTTGTATTGGAGGTGTTGGGCCTGTTATGGGGGTGCAGAGGGGATCTGGGCATTGTTTGTTGTTTTGGGCTTGTGGGAGTGCAGAGGGGATCTGGGCTTGTCATGGGGCTGCTGAGGGGATTTGGACCTTCTTGTGGGGGTGCTGAGGGAATATGGGGCTTGTTTTGAGGTGCTGGGCTTGTCATGCAGGCTGCTGGGCTTTTTGTGGAAGTGCAGAGGGGAGCTGGGCGTTGTGTTGGAGTTGCTGGGCCTTGTTTTGGGGATGCTGAGGGGATGTGGGCCTTGTGTCGGGGGAGCTGGTCTTGTAATGGGTTTGCTGAGGGGATGTGGGCCTTGTTTTGGGGTTCTGAGGGGATCTGGGGCATTGTGTTGGGGGTGCAGGGCTTGTGGCAGGGGTGCTGAGGGGATCGGGGCATTGTGTTGGGGGTGCTGGGCTTGGGGTAGGGGTGCTGAGGGGATCTGGGCATTGCGTTGGGGGTGCAGAGGGGATCTGGGCGTTGTGGTGGGGCTGCTGAGGTGATCTGGGGCATTGTTTTGGAGGTGCGGGGCTTGTAGTGGGGGTGCTGAGGGGATCTGGCCATGTTTTCGAGGTGCTGGGCCTTTTTTTCCGTGGTGCAGAGGAAATCTGGGCATTGTGTTGGGGGTGCCGGGCTTGTGGTGGGGGTGCAGAGGGGATCTGGGCTTTGTGTTGGGGGTGCTGGGCTTGTGGTGAGGGTGCTGAGGAGATCGGGGCCTTGTATTGGGGGTACTGAGGGGATCAGCGGTTTGTTTTCGAGGTGCTGGATGTGTTTTGGGAGTGCAGAGGGGATCAGGGCCTTGTGGTGGGGGTGCTGAGGGGATCTGGGCGTTGTGTTGGGGGTGCTGGGCTTGTAGTGGGGGTGCTGAGGGGAGCTAGGTCTTGCACTGGGGGTGCTGGGCTTGTTGTGGGCAGTGCTGGGCTAGTGGTGGGTGTGCAGAGGGGATCTGGGTCTTGTTGTGGGGGTGTCGGGCTTGTCATGGGGTACTGAGGGGTCTGGGCCTTGTCTTGGGAGGGCTGGGCCTTGTGTTGGGGGTGCAGAGGAGATCTGGGCCGTGTGTTTGTTGTGTTGGGCTTGTGGGAGTGCTGAGGGGATGATGGGCTTGTTTTGGGGGTGCTGGGCTTGTGGTGGGGGTGCTGAGGGGATCTGGGCTTGTTTTCGAGGTGCTGGGCTTGTCATGCAGGGTGCTGGGCTTGTTTTGGGGGTGCAGAGGGGAGCTGGGCATTGTGTTGGAGGTGCTGGGCCTAGTTTTGGGGGATCTGGGTGTTGTGTTGGGGGTGCTAGGCTTGTTTTCGGGCTGCTCAGTGGAGCTGGGTGTTGTGTTGGGGGTGCTAGTCTTGTCATGAGGGTACTGAAGGGGATCTGGGCGTTGTGTTGGGGGTGCTGGGCTTGTGGTGGGGGTGCTGAGGGGATCTGGGCGTTGTGTTGGGGGTGCTGGGCTTTGTTGTGGGGGTGCTGAGGGGATCTGGGCATTGTTTTTGAGGTGCTGGACTTGTCATAGTGGTGCTGAGGGGATCTGGGCTTGTGTTAGGGGTGCTGGGCGTGTTGTGCCAGTGCGGAGGGGATCTGGGGCTTGTATTGGAGGTGTTGGGCCTGTTATGGGGGTGCAGAGGGGATCTGGGCATTGTTTGTTGTTTTGGGCTTGTGGGAGTGCAGAGGGGATCTGGGCTTGTCATGGGGCTGCTGAGGGGATCTGGACCTTCTTGTGGGGGTGCTGAGGGAATATGGGGCTTGTTTTGAGGTGCTGGGCTTGTCATGCAGGCTGCTGGGCTTTTTGTGGAAGTGCAGAGGGGAGCTGGGCGTTGTGTTGGAGTTGCTGGGCCTTGTTTTGGGGATGCTGAGGGGATGTGGGCCTTGTGTCGGGGGAGCTGGTCTTGTAATGGGTTTGCTGAGGGGATGTGGGCCTTGTTTTGGGGTTCTGAGGGGATCTGGGGCATTGTGTTGGGGGTGCAGGGCTTGTGGTAGGGGTGCTGAGGGGATCGGGGCATTGTGTTGGGGGTGCTGGGCTTGGGGTAGGGGTGCTGAGGGGATCTGGGCATTGCGTTGGGGGTGCAGAGGGGATCTGGGCGTTGTGGTGGGGCTGCTGAGGTGATCTGGGGCATTGTTTTGGAGGTGCGGGGCTTGTAGTGGGGGTGCTGAGGGGATCTGGCCATGTTTTCGAGGTGCTGGGCCTTTTTTTCCGTGGTGCAGAGGAAATCTGGGCATTGTGTTGGGGGTGCCGGGCTTGTGGTGGGGGTGCAGAGGGGATCTGGGCTTTGTGTTGGGGGTGCTGGGCTTGTGGTGAGGGTGCTGAGGAGATCGGGGCCTTGTATTGGGGGTACTGAGGGGATCAGCGGTTTGTTTTCGAGGTGCTGGATGTGTTTTGGGAGTGCAGAGGGGATCAGGGCCTTGTGGTGGGGGTGCTGAGGGGATCTGGGCGTTGTGTTGGGGGTGCTGGGCTTGTGGTGGGGGTGCTGAGGAGAGCTAGGTCTTGCACTGGGGGTGCTGGGCTTGTTGTGGGCAGTGCTGGGCTAGTGGTGGGTGTGCAGAGGGGATCTGGGTCTTGTTGTGGGGGTGTCGGGCTTGTCATGGGGTACTGAGGGGTCTGGGCCTTGTCTTGGGAGTGCTGGGCCTTGTGTTGGGGGTGAAGAGGAGATCTGGGCCGTGTGTTTGTTGTGTTGGGCTTAGGGAAGTGCAGAGGGGATCTGGGCTTGTCATGGGGGTGCTGAGGGGATCCGGACCTTCTTGTGGGGGTGTTGAGGGAATATGGGGCTTGTTTTCGAGGTGCTGGATGTGTTTTGGGAGTGCAGAGGGGATCAGGGCCTTGTGGTGGGGGTGCTGAGGGGATCAGGGCGTTGTGTTGGGGGTGCTGGGCGTTGTGTTGGGGGTGCTGAGGGGAGCTAGGTCTTGCACTGGGGGTGCTGGGCTTGTTGTGGGAGTGCTGGGCTAGTGGTGGGTGTGCAGAGGGGATCTGGGTCTTGTTGTGGGGGTGTCGGGCTTGTCATGGGGGTACTGAGGGGTCTGGGCCTTGTCTTGGGAGGGCTGGGCCTTGTGTTGGGGGTGCAGAGGAGATCTGGGCCGTGTGTTTGTTGTGTTGGGCTTGTGGGAGTGCTGAGGGGATGATGGGCTTGTTTTGGGGGTGCTGGGCTTGTGGTGGGGGTGCTGAGGGGATCTGGGCTTGTTTTCGAGGTGCTGGGCTTGTCATGCAGGGTGCTGGGCTTGTTTTGGGGGTGCAGAGGGGAGCTGGGCATTGTGTTGGAGGTGCTGGGCCTAGTTTTGGGGGATCTGGGTGTTGTGTTGGGGGTGCTAGGCTTGTTTTCGGGCTGCTCAGTGGAGCTGGGTGTTGTGTTGGGGGTGCTAGTCTTGTCATGAGGGTACTGAAGGGGATCTGGGCGTTGTGTTGGGGGTGCTGGGCTTGTGGTGGGGGTGCTGAGGGGATCTGGGCGTTGTGTTGGGGGTGCTGGGCTTTGTTGTGGGGGTGCTGAGGGGATCTGGGCATTGTTTTTGAGGTGCTGGACTTGTCATAGTGGTGCTGAGGGGATCTGGGCTTGTGTTAGGGGTGCTGGGCGTGTTGTGCCAGTGCGGAGGGGATCTGGGGCTTGTATTGGAGGTGTTGGGCCTGTTATGGGGGTGCAGAGGGGATCTGGGCTGTGTGTTTGTTGTGTTGGGCTTGTGGGAGTGCAGAGGGGATCTGGGCTTGTCATGGGGGTGCTGAGGGGATCTGGACCTTCTTGTGGGGGTGCTGAGGGAATATGGGGCTTGTTTTGAGGTGCTGGGCTTGTCATGCAGGCTGCTGGGCTTTTTGTGGAAGTGCAGAGGGGAGCTGGGCGTTGTGTTGGAGTTGCGGGGCTTGTGGTGGGGGTGCTGAGGGGATCTGGGCATTGTGTTGGGGGTGCTGGACTTGTCATAGTGGTGCTGAGGGGATCTGGGCTTTTGTTAGGGGTGCGGGGCGTGTTGTGCCAGTGCGGAGGGGATCTGGGGCTTGTATTGGAGGTGTTGGGCCTGTTATGGGGGTGCAGAGGGGATCTGGGCATTGTTTGTTGTTTTGGGCTTGTGGGAGTGCAGAGGGGATCTGGGCTTGTCATGGGGCTGCTGAGGGGATTTGGACCTTCTTGTGGGGGTGCTGAGGGAATATGGGGCTTGTTTTGAGGTGCTGGGCTTGTCATGCAGGCTGCTGGGCTTTTTGTGGAAGTGCAGAGGGGAGCTGGGCGTTGTGTTGGAGTTGCTGGGCCTTGTTTTGGGGATGCTGAGGGGATGTGGGCCTTGTGTCGGGGGAGCTGGTCTTGTAATGGGTTTGCTGAGGGGATGTGGGCCTTGTTTTGGGGTTCTGAGGGGATCTGGGGCATTGTGTTGGGGGTGCAGGGCTTGTGGTAGGGGTGCTGAGGGGATCGGGGCATTGTGTTGGGGGTGCTGGGCTTGGGGTAGGGGTGCTGAGGGGATCTGGGCATTGCGTTGGGGGTGCAGAGGGGATCTGGGCGTTGTGGTGGGGCTGCTGAGGTGATCTGGGGCATTGTTTTGGAGGTGCGGGGCTTGTAGTGGGGGTGCTGAGGGGATCTGGCCATGTTTTCGAGGTGCTGGGCCTTTTTTTCCGTGGTGCAGAGGAAATCTGGGCATTGTGTTGGGGGTGCCGGGCTTGTGGTGGGGGTGCAGAGGGGATCTGGGCTTTGTGTTGGGGGTGCTGGGCTTGTGGTGAGGGTGCTGAGGAGATCGGGGCCTTGTATTGGGGGTACTGAGGGGATCAGCGGTTTGTTTTCGAGGTGCTGGATGTGTTTTGGGAGTGCAGAGGGGATCAGGGCCTTGTGGTGGGGGTGCTGAGGGGATCTGGGCGTTGTGTTGGGGGTGCTGGGCTTGTGGTGGGGGTGCTGAGGGGAGCTAGGTCTTGCACTGGGGGTGCTGGGCTTGTTGTGGGCAGTGCTGGGCTAGTGGTGGGTGTGCAGAGGGGATCTGGGTCTTGTTGTGGGGGTGTCGGGCTTGTCATGGGGTACTGAGGGGTCTGGGCCTTGTCTTGGGAGTGCTGGGCCTTGTGTTGGGGGTGAAGAGGAGATCTGGGCCGTGTGTTTGTTGTGTTGGGCTTGGGGAAGTGCAGAGGGGATCTGGGCTTGTCATGGGGGTGCTGAGGGGATCCGGACCTTCTTGTGGGGGTGTTGAGGGAATATGGGGCTTGTTTTCGAGGTGCTGGATGTGTTTTGGGAGTGCAGAGGGGATCAGGGCCTTCTGGTGGGGGTGCTGAGGGGATCAGGGCGTTGTGTTGGGGGTGCTGAGGGGAGCTAGGTCTTGCACTGGGGGTGCTGGGCTTGTTGTGGGAGTGCTGGGCTAGTGGTGGGTGTGCAGAGGGGATCTGGGTCTTGTTGTGGGGGTGTCGGGCTTGTCATGGGGGTACTGAGGGGTCTGGGCCTTGTCTTGGGAGGGCTGGGCCTTGTGTTGGGGGTGCAGAGGAGATCTGGGCCGTGTGTTTGTTGTGTTGGGCTTGTGGGAGTGCTGAGGGGATGATGGGCTTGTTTTGGGGGTGCTGGGCTTGTGGTGGGGGTGCTGAGGGGATCTGGGCTTGTTTTCGAGGTGCTGGGCTTGTCATGCAGGGTGCTGGGCTTGTTTTGGGGGTGCAGAGGGGAGCTGGGCATTGTGTTGGAGGTGCTGGGCCTAGTTTTGGGGGATCTGGGTGTTGTGTTGGGGGTGCTAGGCTTGTTTTCGGGCTGCTCAGTGGAGCTGGGTGTTGTGTTGGGGGTGCTAGTCTTGTCATGAGGGTACTGAAGGGGATCTGGGCGTTGTGTTGGGGGTGCTGGGCTTGTGGTGGGGGTGCTGAGGGGATCTGGGCGTTGTGTTGGGGGTGCTGGGCTTTGTTGTGGGGGTGCTGAGGGGATCTGGGCATTGTTTTTGAGGTGCTGGACTTGTCATAGTGGTGCTGAGGGGATCTGGGCTTGTGTTAGGGGTGCTGGGCGTGTTGTGCCAGTGCGGAGGGGATCTGGGGCTTGTATTGGAGGTGTTGGGCCTGTTATGGGGGTGCAGAGGGGATCTGGGCATTGTTTGTTGTGTTGGGCTTGTGGGAGTGCAGAGGGGATCTGGGCTTGTCATGGGGGTGCTGAGGGGATCTGGACCTTCTTGTGGGGGTGCTGAGGGAATATGGGGCTTGTTTTGAGGTGCTGGGCTTGTCATGCAGGCTGCTGGGCTTTTTGTGGAAGTGCAGAGGGGAGCTGGGCGTTGTGTTGGAGTTGCGGGGCTTGTGGTGGGGGTGCTGAGGGGATCTGGGCATTGTGTTGGGGGTGCTGGACTTGTCATAGTGGTGCTGAGGGGATCTGGGCTTTTGTTAGGGGTGCGGGGCGTGTTGTGCCAGTGCGGAGGGGATCTGGGGCTTGTATTGGAGGTGTTGGGCCTGTTATGGGGGTGCAGAGGGGATCTGGGCATTGTTTGTTGTTTTGGGCTTGTGGGAGTGCAGAGGGGATCTGGGCTTGTCATGGGGCTGCTGAGGGGATTTGGACCTTCTTGTGGGGGTGCTGAGGGAATATGGGGCTTGTTTTGAGGTGCTGGGCTTGTCATGCAGGCTGCTGGGCTTTTTGTGGAAGTGCAGAGGGGAGCTGGGCGTTGTGTTGGAGTTGCTGGGCCTTGTTTTGGGGATGCTGAGGGGATGTGGGCCTTGTGTCGGGGGAGCTGGTCTTGTAATGGGTTTGCTGAGGGGATGTGGGCCTTGTTTTGGGGTTCTGAGGGGATCTGGGGCATTGTGTTGGGGGTGCAGGGCTTGTGGTAGGGGTGCTGAGGGGATCGGGGCGTTGTGTTGGGGGTGCTGGGCTTGGGGTAGGGGTGCTGAGGGGATCTGGGCATTGCGTTGGGGGTGCAGAGGGGATCTGGGCGTTGTGGTGGGGCTGCTGAGGTGATCTGGGGCATTGTTTTGGAGGTGCGGGGCTTGTAGTGGGGGTGCTGAGGGGATCTGGCCATGTTTTCGAGGTGCTGGGCCTTTTTTTCCGTGGTGCAGAGGAAATCTGGGCATTGTGTTGGGGGTGCCGGGCTTGTGGTGGGGGTGCAGAGGGGATCTGGGCGTTGTGTTGGGGGTGCTGGGCTTGTGGTGGGGGTGCTGAGGGGAGCTAGGTCTTGCACTGGGGGTGCTGGGCTTGTTGTGGGCAGTGCTGGGCTAGTGGTGGGTGTGCAGAGGGGATCTGGGTCTTGTTGTGGGGGTGTCGGGCTTGTCATGGGGTACTGAGGGGTCTGGGCCTTGTCTTGGGAGTGCTGGGCCTTGTGTTGGGGGTGAAGAGGAGATCTGGGCCGTGTGTTTGTTGTGTTGGGCTTGGGGAAGTGCAGAGGGGATCTGGGCTTGTTTTGGGGGTGCTGAGGGGATCTGGACCTTCTTGTGGGGGTGTTGAGGGAATATGGGGCTTGTTTTCGAGGTGCTGGATGTGTTTTGGGAGTGCAGAGGGGATCAGGGCCTTCTGGTGGGGGTGCTGAGGGGATCAGGGCGTTGTGTTGGGGGTGCTGGGCGTTGTGTTGGGGGTGCTGAGGGGAGCTAGGTCTTGCACTGGGGGTGCTGGGCTTGTTGTGGGAGTGCTGGGCTAGTGGTGGGTGTGCAGAGGGGATCTGGGTCTTGTTGTGGGGGTGTCGGGCTTGTCATGGGGGTACTGAGGGGTCTGGGCCTTGTCTTGGGAGGGCTGGGCCTTGTGTTGGGGGTGCAGAGGAGATCTGGGCCGTGTGTTTGTTGTGTTGGGCTTGTGGGAGTGCTGAGGGGATGATGGGCTTGTTTTGGGGGTGCTGGGCTTGTGGTGGGGGTGCTGAGGGGATCTGGGCTTGTTTTCAAGGTGCTGGGCTTGTCATGCAGGGTGCTGGGCTTGTTTTGGGGGTGCAGAGGGGAGCTGGGCATTGTGTTGGAGGTGCTGGGCCTAGTTTTGGGGGATCTGGGTGTTGTGTTGGGGGTGCTAGGCTTGTTTTCGGGCTGCTCAGTGGAGCTGGGTGTTGTGTTGGGGGTGCTAGTCTTGTCATGAGGGTACTGAAGGGGATCTGGGCGTTGTGTTGGGGGTGCTGGGCTTGTGGTGGGGGTGCTGAGGGGATCTGGGCGTTGTGTTGGGGGTGCTGGGCTTTGTTGTGGGGGTGCTGAGGGGATCTGGGCATTGTTTTTGAGGTGCTGGACTTGTCATAGTGGTGCTGAGGGGATCTGGGCTTGTGTTAGGGGTGCTGGGCGTGTTGTGCCAGTGCGGAGGGGATCTGGGGCTTGTATTGGAGGTGTTGGGCCTGTTATGGGGGTGCAGAGGGGATCTGGGCCGTGTGTTTGTTGTGTTGGGCTTGGGGAAGTGCAGAGGGGATCTGGGCTTGTTTTGGGGGTGCTGAGGGGATCTGGACCTTCTTGTGGGGGTGTTGAGGGAATATGGGGCTTGTTTTCGAGGTGCTGGATGTGTTTTGGGAGTGCAGAGGGGATCAGGGCCTTCTGGTGGGGGTGCTGAGGGGATCAGGGCGTTGTGTTGGGGGTGCTGGGCGTTGTGTTGGGGGTGCTGAGGGGAGCTAGGTCTTGCACTGGGGGTGCTGGGCTTGTTGTGGGAGTGCTGGGCTAGTGGTGGGTGTGCAGAGGGGATCTGGGTCTTGTTGTGGGGGTGTCGGGCTTGTCATGGGGGTACTGAGGGGTCTGGGCCTTGTCTTGGGAGGGCTGGGCCTTGTGTTGGGGGTGCAGAGGAGATCTGGGCCGTGTGTTTGTTGTGTTGGGCTTGTGGGAGTGCTGAGGGGATGATGGGCTTGTTTTGGGGGTGCTGGGCTTGTGGTGGGGGTGCTGAGGGGATCTGGGCTTGTTTTCGAGGTGCTGGGCTTGTCATGCAGGGTGCTGGGCTTGTTTTGGGGGTGCAGAGGGGAGCTGGGCATTGTGTTGGAGGTGCTGGGCCTAGTTTTGGGGCTGGGTGTTGTGTTGGGGGTGCTAGGCTTGTTTTCGGGCTGCTCAGTGGAGCTGGGTGTTGTGTTGGGGGTGCTAGTCTTGTCATGAGGGTACTGAAGGGGATCTGGGCGTTGTGTTGGGGGTGCTGGGCTTGTGGTGGGGGTGCTGAGGGGATCTGGGCGTTGTGTTGGGGGTGCTGGGCTTTGTTGTGGGGGTGCTGAGGGGATCTGGGCATTGTTTTTGAGGTGCTGGACTTGTCATAGTGGTGCTGAGGGGATCTGGGCTTGTGTTAGGGGTGCTGGGCGTGTTGTGCCAGTGCGGAGGGGATCTGGGGCTTGTATTGGAGGTGTTGGGCCTGTTATGGGGGTGCAGAGGGGATCTGGGCATTGTTTGTTGTTTTGGGCTTGTGGGAGTGCAGAGGGGATCTGGGCTTGTCATGGGGGTGCTGAGGGGATCTGGACCTTCTTGTGGGGGTGCTGAGGGAATATGGGGCTTGTTTTGAGGTGCTGGGCTTGTCATGCAGGCTGCTGGGCTTTTTGTGGAAGTGCAGAGGGGAGCTGGGTGTTGTGTTGGAGTTGCTGGGCCTTGTTTTGGGGGTGCCCTGAGGGGATCAGGGCATGGTGTCAGAAGTGTTGGGCTTGTCATAGGGGTACTGAGGGGTCTGGGCCTTGTCTTGGGTGTGCTGGGCCTTGTGTTGGGGCTTGTCGAGGGGATGTGGGCGGTGTGTTTGTTGAGATGGGCTTGGGGGAGTGCTGAGGGGATGATGGGCTTGTTTTGGGGGTGCTGGGCTTGTGGTGGGGGTGCTGAGGGGATCTGGGCCTGTTTTCGAGGTGCTGGGCTTGTCATGCAGGGTGCTAGCCTTGTTTTGGGGGTGCAGAGGGGATCTGGGCGTTGCGTTGGGGGTGCTGGGCTTGTGGTGGGGGTGCTGAGGGGATGTGGGCCTTGTGTCGGGGGAGCTGGTCTTATAATGGGTTTGCTGAGGGGATCTGGGCCTTGTTTTGGGGTTGCTGAGGGGATCGGGGCATTGTGTTGGGGGTGCTGGGCTTGTGGTAGGGGTGCTGAGGGGATCTGGGCATTGCGTTGGGGGTGCTGGGCTTGTGGTGCGGCTGCTGAGGGGATCGGGGCATTGTTTTGGAGGTGCGGAGCTTGTAGTGGGGGTGCTGAGGGGATCTGGCCATGTTTTCGAGGTGCTGGGCCTTTTTTTCCGTGGTGCAGAGGAAATCTGGGCATTGTGTTGGGGGTGCTGGGCTTGTGGTGGGGGTGCAGAGGGGATCTGGGCGTTGTGGTGGGGGTGCTGAGGAGATCGGGGCCTTGTATTGCGGGTACTGAGGGGATCAGGGGCTTGTTTTCGAGGTGCTGGATGTGTTTTGGGAGTGCAGAGGGGATCAGGGCCTTGTGGTGGGGGTGCTGAGGGGATCTGGGCGTTGTGTTGGGGGTGCTGGGCTTGTGGTGGGGGTGCTGAGGAGAGCTAGGTCTTGCACTGGGGGTGCTGGGCTTGTTGTGGGCAGTGCTGGGCTAGTGGTGGGTGTGCAGAGGGGATCTGGGTCTTGTTGTGGGGGTGTCGGGCTTGTCATGGGGGTACTGAGGGGTCTGGGCCTTGTCTTGGGAGGGCTGGGCCTTGTGTTGGGGGTGCAGAGGAGATCTGGGCCGTGTGTTTGTTGTGTTGGGCTTGTGGGAGTGCTGAGGGGATGATGGGCTTGTTTTGGGGGTGCTGGGCTTGTGGTGGGGGTGCTGAGGGGATCTGGGCTTGTTTTCGAGGTGCTGGGCTTGTCGTGCAGGGTGCTGGGCTTGTTTTGGGGGTGCAGAGGGGAGCTGGGCATTGTGTTGGAGGTGCTGGGCCTAGTTTTGGGGGATCTGGGTGTTGTGTTGGGGGTGCTAGGCTTGTTTTCGGGCTGCTCAGTGGAGCTGGGTGTTGTGTTAGGGGTGCTAGGCTTGTTTTCGGGCTGCTCAGTGGAGCTGGGTGTTGTGTTGGGGGTGCTAGTCTTGTCATGAGGGTACTGAAGGGGATCTGGGCGTTGTGTTGGGGGTGCTGGGCTTGTGGTTGGGGTGCTGAGGGGATCTGGGCGTTGTGTTGGGGGTGCTGGGCTTTTTTGTGGGGGTGCTGAGGGGATCTGGGCATTGTTTTTGAAGTGCTGGGCTTTGTTGTGGGGGTGCCGAGGGGATCTGGGCATTGTTTTTGAGGTGCTGGACTTGTCATAGTGGTGCTGAGGGGATCTGGGCTTGTGTTAGGGTTGCTGGGCATGTTGTGCGAGTGCGGAGGGGATCTGGGGCTTGTTTTCGAGGTGCTGGATGTGTTTTGGGAGTGCAGAGCGGATCAGGGCCTTGTGGTGAGGGTGCTGAGGGGATCTGGGCATTGTGTTGGGGGTGCTGAGTGGATCGGGGCATTGTGTTGTGGGTGCTGGGCTTGTGGTGCGGGTGCAGAGGAGAGCTAGGTCTTGCACTGGGGGTGCTGGGCTTGTTGTGGGAGTGCTGGGCTAGTGGTGGGTGTGCAGAGGGGATCTGGGCATTGTGTTGGGGGTGCTGGACTTGTCATAGTGGTGCTGAGGGGATCTGGGCTTGTGTTAGTGGTGCTGGGCGTGTTGTGCCAGTGTGGAGGGGCTCTGGGGCTTGTATTGGAGGTGTTGGGCCTGTTATGGGGGTGCAGAGGGGATCTGGGCTGTGTGTTTGTTGTGTTGGGCTTGTGGGAGTGCAGAGGGGATCTGGGCTTGTCATGGGGGTGCTGAGGGGATCTGGACCTTCTTGTGGGGGTGCTGAGGGAATATGGGGCTTGTTTTGAGGTGCTGGGCTTGTCATGCAGGCTGCTGGGCTTTTTGTGGAAGTGCAGAGGGGAGCTGGGCGTTGTGTTGGAGTTGCTGGGCCTTGTTTTGGGGGTGCTGAGGGGATGTGGGCCTTGTGTCGGGGGAGCTGGTCTTGTAATGGGTTTGCTGAGGGGATGTGGGCCTTGTTTTGGGGTTCTGAGGGGATCTGGGGCATTGTGTTGGGGGTGCAGGGCTTGTGGCAGGGGTGCTGAGGGGATCTGGGCATTGTGTTGGGGGTGCTGGGCTTGGGTAGGGGTGCTGAGGGGATCTGGGGCATTGTTTTGGAGGTGCGGGGCTTGTAGTGGGGGTGCTGAGGGGATCTGGCCATGTTTTCGAGGTGCTGGGCCTTTTTTTCCGTGGTGCAGAGGAAATCTGGGCATTGTGTTGGGGGTGCTGGGCTTGTGGTGGGGGTGCAGAGGGGATCTGGGCGTTGTGGTGGGGGTGCTGAGGAGATCGGTGCCTTGTATTGGGGGTAGTGAGGGGATCAGGGGCTTGTTTTTGAGGTGCTGGATGTGTTTTGGGAGTGCAGAGGGGATCAGGGCCTTGTGGTAGGGGTGCTGAGGGGATCTGGGCGTTGTGTTGGGGGTGCTGGGCTTTGTTGTGGGGGTGCTGAGGGGATCTGGGCATTGTTTTTGAGGTGCTGGACTTGTCATAGTGGTGCTGAGGGGATCTGGGCTTGTGTTAGGGGTGCTGGGCGTGTTGTGCCAGTGCGGAGGGGATCTGGGGCTTGTATTGGAGGTGTTGGGCCTGTTATGGGGGTGCAGAGGGGATCTGGGCTGTGTGTTTGTTGTGTTGGGCTTGTGGGAGTGCAGAGGGGATCTGGGCTTGTCATGGGGGTGCTGAGGGGATCTGGACCTTCTTGTGGGGGTGCTGAGGGAATATGGGGCTTGTTTTGAGGTGCTGGGCTTGTCATGCAGGCTGCTGGGCTTTTTGTGGAAGTGCAGAGGGGAGCTGGGCGTTGTGTTGGAGTTGCGGGGCTTGTGGTGGGGGTGCTGAGGGGATCTGGGCATTGTGTTGGGGGTGCTGGACTTGTCATAGTGGTGCTGAGGGGATCTGGGCTTTTGTTAGGGGTGCGGGGCGTGTTGTGCCAGTGCGGAGGGGATCTGGGGCTTGTATTGGAGGTGTTGGGCCTGTTATGGGGGTGCAGAGGGGATCTGGGCATTGTTTGTTGTGTTGGGCTTGTGGGAGTGCAGAGGGGATCTGGGCTTGTCATGGGGGTGCTGAGGGGATCTGGACCTTCTTGTGGGGGTGCTGAGGGAATATGGGGCTTGTTTTGAGGTGCTGGGCTTGTCATGCAGGCTGCTGGGCTTTTTGTGGAAGTGCAGAGGGGAGCTGGGCGTTGTGTTGGAGTTGCTGGGCCTTGTTTTGGGGATGCTGAGGGGATGTGGGCCTTGTGTCGGGGGAGCTGGTCTTGTAATGGGTTTGCTGAGGGGATGTGGGCCTTGTTTTGGGGTTCTGAGGGGATCTGGGGCATTGTGTTGGGGGTGCAGGGCTTGTGGTAGGGGTGCTGAGGGGATCGGGGCATTGCGTTGGGGGTGCAGAGGGGATCTGGGCGTTGTGGTGGGGCTGCTGAGGGGATCTGGGGCATTGTTTTGGAGGTGCGGGGCTTGTAGTGGGGGTGCTGAGGGGATCTGGCCATGTTTTCGAGGTGCTGGGCCTTTTTTTCCGTGGTGCAGAGGAAATCTGGGCATTGTGTTGGGGGTGCCGGGCTTGTGGTGGGGGTGCAGAGGGGATCTGGGCTTTGTGTTGGGGGTGCTGGGCTTGTGGTGGGGGTGCTGAGGGGAGCTAGGTCTTGCACTGGGGGTGCTGGGCTTGTTGTGGGCAGTGCTGGGCTAGTGGTGGGTGTGCAGAGGGGATCTGGGTCTTGTTGTGGGGGTGTCGGGCTTGTCATGGGGTACTGAGGGGTCTGGGCCTTGTCTTGGGAGTGCTGGGCCTTGTGTTGGGGGTGCAGAGGAGATCTGGGCCGTGTGTTTGTTGTGTTGGGCTTGTGGGAGTGCTGAGGGGATGATGGGCTTGTTTTGGGGGTGCTGGGCTTGTGGTGGGGGTGCTGAGGGGATCTGGGCTTGTTTTCGAGGTGCTGGGCTTGTCATGCAGGGTGCTGGGCTTGTTTTGGGGGTGCAGAGGGGAGCTGGGCATTGTGTTGGAGGTGCTGGGCCTAGTTTTGGGGGATCTGGGTGTTGTGTTGGGGGTGCTAGGCTTGTTTTCGGGCTGCTCAGTGGAGCTGGGTGTTGTGTTGGGGGTGCTAGTCTTGTCATGAGGGTACTGAAGGGGATCTGGGCGTTGTGTTGGGGGTGCTGGGCTTGTGGTGGGGGTGCTGAGGGGATCTGGGCGTTGTGTTGGGGGTGCTGGGCTTTGTTGTGGGGGTGCTGAGGGGATCTGGGCATTGTTTTTGAGGTGCTGGACTTGTCATAGTGGTGCTGAGGGGATCTGGGCTTGTGTTAGGGGTGCTGGGCGTGTTGTGCCAGTGCGGAGGGGATCTGGGGCTTGTATTGGAGGTGTTGGGCCTGTTATGGGGGTGCAGAGGGGATCTGGGCATTGTTTGTTGTTTTGGGCTTGTGGGAGTGCAGAGGGGATCTGGGCTTGTCATGGGGGTGCTGAGGGGATCTGGACCTTCTTGTGGGGGTGCTGAGGGAATATGGGGCTTGTTTTGAGGTGCTGGGCTTGTCATGCAGGCTGCTGGGCTTTTTGTGGAAGTGCAGAGGGGAGCTGGGCGTTGTGTTGGAGTTGCTGGGCCTTGTTTTGGGGATGCTGAGGGGATGTGGGCCTTGTGTCGGGGGAGCTGGTCTTGTAATGGGTTTGCTGAGGGGATGTGGGCCTTGTTTTGGGGTTCTGAGGGGATCTGGGGCATTGTGTTGGGGGTGCAGGGCTTGTGGTAGGGGTGCTGAGGGGATCGGGGCATTGTGTCGGGGGAGCTGGTCTTGTAATGGGTTTGCTGAGGGGATCTGGGCCTTTTTTTGGGGTTCTGAGGGGATCGGGGCATTGTGTTGGGGGTGCTGGGCTTGTTATGGGGGTGCAGAGGGGATCTGGGCTGTGTGTTTGTTGTGTTGGGCTTGTGGGAGTGCAGAGGGGATCTGGGCTTGTCATGGGGGTGCTGAGGGGATCTGGACCTTCTTGTGGGGGTGTTGAGGGAATATGGGGCTGGTTTTCGTGGTGTTGGGCTTGTCATGCAGGCTGCTGGGCTTTTTGTGGAAGTGCAGAGGGGAGCTGGGTGTTGTGTTGGAGTTGCTGGGCCTTGTTTTGGGGGTGCCCTGAGGGGATCAGGGCATAGTGTCAGAAGTGTTGGGCTTGTCATAGGGGTACTGAGGGGTCTGGGCCTTGTCTTGGGTGTGCTGGGCCTTGTGTTGGGGCTTGTCGAGGGGATGTGGGCGGTGTGCGGGGCTTGTAGTGGGGGTGCTGAGGGGATCTGGCCATGTTTTCGAGGTGCTGGGCTTGTCATGCAGGGTGCTAGCCTTGTTTTGGGGGTGCAGAGGGGATCTGGGCATTGTGTTGGGGGTGCTGGGCTTGTGGTGGGGGTGCTGAGGGGATCTGGGCATTGCGTTGGGGGTGCAGAGGGGATCTGGGCGTTGTGGTGGGGCTGCTGAGGTGATCTGGGGCATTGTTTTGGAGGTGCGGGGCTTGTAGTGGGGGTGCTGAGGGGATCTGGCCATGTTTTCGAGGTGCTGGGCCTTTTTTTCCGTGGTGCAGAGGAAATCTGGGCATTGTGTTGGGGGTGCCGGGCTTGTGGTGGGGGTGCAGAGGGGATCTGGGCTTTGTGTTGGGGGTGCTGGGCTTGTGGTGAGGGTGCTGAGGAGATCGGGGCCTTGTATTGGGGGTACTGAGGGCATCAGCGGTTTGTTTTCGAGGTGCTGGATGTGTTTTGGGAGTGCAGAGGGGATCAGGGCCTTGTGGTGGGGGTGCTGAGGGGATCTGGGCGTTGTGTTGGGGGTGCTGGGCTTGTGGTGGGGGTGCTGAGGGGATCTGGGCGTTGTGGGGGTGCTGAGGAGATCGGTGCCTTGTATTGGGGGTACTGAGGGGATCAGGGGCTTGTTTTTGAGGTGCTGGATGTGTTTTGGGAGTGCAGAGGGGATCAGGGCCTTGTGGTAGGGGTGCTGAGGGGATCTGGGCGTTGTGTTGGGGGTGCTAGTCTTGTCATGAGGGTACTGAAGGGGATCTGGGCGTTGTGTTGGGGGTGCTGGGCTTGTGGTGGGGGTGCTGAGGGGATCTGGGCATTGTTTTTGAAGTGCTGGGCTTTGTTGTGGGGGTGCCGAGGGGATCTGGGCATTGTTTTTGAGGTGCTGGACTTGTCATAGTGGTGCTGAGGGGATCTGGGCTTGTGTTAGGGGTGCTGGGCGTGTTGTGCCAGTGCGGAGGGGATCTGGGGCTTGTATTGGAGGTGTTGGGCCTGTTATGGGGGTGCAGAGGGGATCTGGGCTGTGTGTTTGTTGTGTTGGGCTTGTGGGAGTGAGGGGCTGGGCTTGTCGTAGGCGTACTGAGGGGTTTGGGCCTTGTCTGGGGAGTGCTGGGCCTTGTGTTCGGGGTGCTGAGGGGATGTGGGCCTTGTGTCGGGGGAGCTGGTCTTGTAATGGGTTTGCTGAGGGGATCTGGGCCTTTTTTTGGGGTTCTGAGGGGATCGGGGCATTGTGTTGGGGGTGCTGGGCTTGTTATGGGGGTGCAGAGGGGATCTGGGCTGTGTGTTTGTTGTGTTGGGCTTGTGGGAGTGCAGAGGGGATCTGGGCTTGTCATGGGGGTGCTGAGGGGATCTGGACCTTCTTGTGGGGGTGTTGAGGGAATATGGGGCTGGTTTTCGTGGTGTTGGGCTTGTCATGCAGGCTGCTGGGCTTTTTGTGGAAGTGCAGAGGGGAGCTGGGTGTTGTGTTGGAGTTGCTGGGCCTTGTTTTGGGGGTGCTGAGGGGATGTGGGCCTTGTGTCGGGGGAGCTGGTCTTATAATGGGTTTGCTGAGGGGATCTGGGCCTTGTTTTGGGGTTGCTGAGGGGATCGGGGCATTGTGTTGGGGGTGCTGGGCTTGTGGTGGGGGTGCTGAGGGGATCTGGGCATTGCGTTGGGGGTGCAGGGCTTGTGGTGGGGCTGCTGAGGTGATCGGGGCATTGCTTTGGAGGTGCGGGGCTTGTAGTGGGGGTGCTGAGGGGATCTGGCCATGTTTTCGAGGTGCTGGGCCTTTTTTTCCGTGGTGCAGAGGAAATCTGGGCATTGTGTTGGGGGTGCTGGCCTTGTGGTGGGGGTGCAGAGGGGATCTGGGCTTTGTGGTGGGGGTGCTCAGGAGATCGGGGCCTTGTATTGGGGGTAGTGAGGGGATCAGGGGCTTGTTTTCGAGGTGCTGGATGTGTTTTGGGAGTGCAGAGGGGATCAGGGCCTTGTGGTGGGGGTGCTGAGGGGATCTGGGCATTGTGTTGGGGGTGCTGAGGGGATCGGGCCATTGTGTTGGGGGTGCTGGGTGTTGTTTTTGGACTGCTGGGCTTGTGGTGGGGATGCTGAGGTGACTTAGGCCCTGTTTTTGTTGTGTGGGAGTTGTAGGGGATCTGGGCTGTGTGTCGGGGGTGCTCAGGGGATCTGGGCGTTGTGTTTGTTGTGTTGAGCTTGTGGGAGTGCTGAGGGGATCTGGGGCTTGTTGTGGGGGTGCTGAGGGGATCAGGGCATGGTGTCGGAAGTGTTGGGCTTGTCAATAGGGGTACTGAGGGCTCTGGGCCTTGTCTTCGGTGTGCTGGGCCTTGTGTTGGGGCTTGTCGAGGGGATGTGGGCGGTGTGTTTGTTGAGATGGGCTTGGGGGAGTGCTGAGGGGATGATGGGCTTGTTTTGGGGGTGCTGGGCTTGTGGTGGGGGTGCTGAGGGGATCTGGGCCTGTTTTCGAGGTGCTGGGCTTGTCATGCAGGGTGCTAGCCTTGTTTTGGGGGTGCAGAGGGGATCTGGGCGTTGTGTTGGGGGTGCTGGGCTTGTGGTGGGGGTGCTGAGGGGATCTGGGCATTGCGTTGGGGATGCTGGGCTTGTGGTGGGGGTGCTGAGGAGAGCTAGGTCTTGCACTGGGGGTGCTGGGCTTGTTGTGGCAGTGCTGGGCTAGTGGTGGGTGTGCAGAGGGGATCTGGGTCTTGTTGTGGGGGTGTCGGGCTTGTCATGGGGGTACTGAGGGGTCTGGGCCTTGTCTTGGGAGTGCTGGGCCTTGTGTTGGGGGTGCAGAGGAGATCTGGGCCGTGTGTTTGTTGTGTTGGGCTTGTGGGAGTGCTGAGGGGATGATGGGCTTGTGTTGGGGGTGCTGGGCTTGTGGTGGGGGTGCTGAGGGGATCTGGGCTTGTTTTCGAGGTGCTGGGCTTGTCATGCAGGGTGCTAGCCTTGTTTTGGGGGTGCAGAGGGGAGCTGGGCATTGTGTTGGAGGTGCTGGGCCTAGTTTTGGGGGATCTGGGTGTTGTGTTGGGGGTGCTAGGCTTGTTTTCGGGCTGCTCAGTGGAGATGGGTGTTGTGTTGGGGGTGCTAGTCTTGTCATGAGGGTACTGAAGGGGATCTGGGCGTTGTGTTGGGGGTGCTGGGCTTGTGGTGGGGGTGCTGAGGGGATCTGGGCGTTGTGTTGGGGGTGCTGGGCTTGTGGTGGGGGTGCTGAGGGGATCTGGGCGTTGTGTTGGGGGTGCTGGGCTTTGTTGTGGGGGTGCTGAGGGGATCTGGGCATTGTTTTTGAGGTGCTGGACTTGTCATAGTGGTGCTGAGGGGATCTGGGCTTGTGTTAGGGGTGCTGGGCGTGTTGTGCCAGTGCGGAGGGGATCTGGGGCTTGTATTGGAGGTGTTGGGCCTGTTATGGGGGTGCAGAGGGGATCTGGGCATTGTTTGTTGTTTTGGGCTTGTGGGAGTGCAGAGGGGATCTGGGCTTGTCATGGGGGTGCTGAGGGGATTTGGACCTTCTTGTGGGGGTGCTGAGGGAATATGGGGCTTGTTTTGAGGTGCTGGGCTTGTCATGCAGGCTGCTGGGCTTTTTGTGGAAGTGCAGAGGGGAGCTGGGCGTTGTGTTGGAGTTGCTGGGCCTTGTTTTGGGGATGCTGAGGGGATGTGGGCCTTGTGTCGGGGGAGCTGGTCTTGTAATGGGTTTGCTGAGGGGATGTGGGCCTTGTTTTGGGGTTCTGAGGGGATCTGGGGCATTGTGTTGGGGGTGCAGGGCTTGTGGCAGGGGTGCTGAGGGGATCGGGGCATTGTGTTGGGGGTGCTGGGCTTGTGGTGGGGGTGCAGAGGGGATCTGGGCTTTGTGTTGGGGGTGCTGAGGAGATCGGGGCCTTGTATTGCGGGTAGTGAGGGGATCAGGGGCTTGTTTTCGAGGTGCTGGATGTGTTTTGGGAGTGCAGAGTGGATCAGGGCCTTGTGGTGAGGGTGCTGAGGGGATCTGGGCATTGTGTTGGGGGTGCTGAGGGGATCGGGGCATTGTGTTGGGGGTGCTGGGCTTGTGGTGGGGGTGCAGAGGAGAGCTAGGTCTTGCACTGGGGGTGCTGGGCTTGTTGTGGGAGTGCTGGGCTAGTGGTGGGTGTGCAGAGGGGATCTGGGTCTTGTTGTGGGGGTGTCGGGCTTGTCATGGGGGTACTGAGGGGTCTGGGCCTTGTCTTGGGAGTGCTGGGCCTTGTGTTGGGGGTGCAGAGGAGATCTGGGCCGTGTGTTTGTTGTGTTGGGCTTGTGGGAGTGCTGAGGGGATGATGGGCTTGTTTTGGGGGTGCTGGGCCTTGTCATGCGGGGTGCTAGCCTTGTTTTGGGGGTGCAGAGGGGAGCTGGGCATTGTGTTGGAGGTGCTGGGCCTAGTTTTGGGGGATCTGGGTGTTGTGTTGGGGGTGCTAGGCTTGTTTTCGGGCTGCTCAGTGGAGCTGAGTGTTGTGTTGGGGGTGCTGGTCTTGTCATGAGGGTACTGAAGGGGATCTGGGCATTGTGTTGGGGTGCTGGGCTTGTCGTGGGGGTGCTGATTGGATCTGGGCGTTGTGTTCGGGGTGCTGGGCTTTGTTGTGGGGTGCTTAGGGGATCTGGGCATTGTTTTTGAGGTGCTGGGCTTTGTTGTGGGGGTGCTTAGGGTGTCTGGGCATTGTTTTTGAGGTGCTGGGCTTTGTTGTGGGGGTGCTTAGGGTGTCTGGGCATTGTTTTTGAGGTGCTGGGCTTTGTTGTGGGGGTGCAGAGGGGATCTGGGGCTTGTGTTGGGGGTGCTGGGCGTGTTGTGCGAGTGCGGAGGGGATCTGGGCTGCGTGTTTGTTGTGTTGAGCTTGTGGGAGTGCTGAGGGGATCTGGGGCTTGTTGTGGGGGTGCTGAGGGGATCTGGGCATGGTGTCGGAGGTGTTGGGCTTGTCATCGGGGTACTGAGGGGTCTGGGCCTTGTCTTGGGTGTGCTGGGCCTTGTGTTGGGGCTTGTCGAGGGGATGTGGGCGGTGTGTTTGTTGAGGTGGGCTTGGGGGAGTGCTGAGGGGATGATGGGCTTGTTTTGGGGGTGCTGGGCTTGTGGTGGGGGTGCTGAGGGGATCTGGGCCTGTTTTGGAGATGCGGGGCTTGTCATGCAGGGTGCTAGCCTTGTTTTGGGGGTGCAGAGGGGATCTGGGCGTTGTGTTGGGGGTGCTGGGCTTGTGGTGGGGGTGCTGAGGGGATCTGGGCATTGCGTTGGGGGTGCAGGGCTTGTGGTGCGGCTGCTGAGGTGATCGGGGCATTGTTTTGGAGGTGCGGGGCTTGTGGTGGGGGTGCTGAGGGGATCTGGGCCTGTTTTCGAGGTGCTGGGCTTGTCATGCAGGGTGCTAGCCTTGTTTTGGGGGTGCAGAGGGGATCTGGGCGTTGCGTTGGGGGGGCTGGGCTTGTGGTGGGGGTGCTGAGGGGATGTGGGCCTTGTGTCGGGGGAGCTGGTCTTATAATGGGTTTGCTGAGGGGATCTGGGCCTTGTTTTGGGGTTGCTGAGGGGATCGGGGCATTGTGTTGGGGGTGCTGGGCTTGGGGTAGGGGTGCTGAGGGGATCTGGGCATTGCGTTGGGGGTGCTGGGCTTGTGGTGCGGCTGCTGAGGGGATCGGGGCATTGTTTTGGAGGTGCGGGGCTTGTAGTGGGGGTGCTGAGGGGATCTGGCCATGTTTTCGAGGTGCTGGGCCTTTTTTTCCGTGGTGCAGAGGAAATCTGGGCATTGTGTTGGGGATGCTGGGCTTGTGGTGGGGGTGCAGAGGGGATCGGGGCATTGTGTTGGGGGTGCTGGGCTTGTGGTGGGGGTGCTGAGGGGATCTGGGCTTTGTGGTGGGGGTGCTCAGGAGATCGGGGCCTTGTATTGCGGGTACTGAGGGGATCAGGGGCTTTTTTTCGAGGTGCTGGATGTGTTTTGGGAGTGCAGAGGGGATCAGGGCCTTGTGGTGGGGGTGCTGAGGGGATCTGGGCGTTGTGTTGGGGGTGCTGGGCTTGTGGTGGGGGTGCTGAGGAGAGCTAGGTCTTGCACTGGGGGTGCTGGGCTTGTTGTGGGCAGTGCTGGGCTAGTGGTGGGTGTGCAGAGGGGATCTGGGTGTTGGTGTGGGGGTGTCGGGCTTGTCATGGGGGTACTGAGGGGTCTGGGCCTTGTCTTGGGAGGGCTGGGCCTTGTGTTGGGGGTGCAGAGGAGATCTGGGCCGTGTGTTTGTTGTGTTGGGCTTGTGGGAGTGCTGAGGGGATGATGGGCTTGTTTTGGGGGTGCTGGGCTTGTGGTGGGGGTGCTGAGGGGATCTGGGGCTTGTTTTCGAGGTGCTGGATGTGTTTTGGGAGTGCAGAGCGGATCAGGGCCTTGTGGTGAGGGTGCTGAGGGGATCTGGGCATTGTGTTGGGGGTGCTGAGGGGATCGGGGCATTGTGTTGGGGGTGCTGGGCTTGTGGTGCGGGTGCAGAGGAGAGCTAGGTCTTGCACTGGGGGTGCTGGGCTTGTTGTGGGAGTGCTGGGCTAGTGGTGGGTGTGCAGAGGGGATCTGGGCATTGTGTTGGGGGTGCTGGACTTGTCATAGTGGTGCTGAGGGGATCTGGGCTTGTGTTAGTGGTGCTGGGCGTGTTGTGCCAGTGTGGAGGGGCTCTGGGGCTTGTATTGGAGGTGTTGGGCCTGTTATGGGGGTGCAGAGGGGATCTGGGCTGTGTGTTTGTTGTGTTGGGCTTGTGGGAGTGCAGAGGGGATCTGGGCTGTGTGTTTGTTGTGTTGGGCTTGTGGGAGTGCAGAGGGGATCTGGGCTTGTCATGGGGGTGCTGAGGGGATCTGGACCTTCTTGTGGGGGTGTTGAGGGAATATGGGGCTGGTTTTCGTGGTGTTGGGCTTGTCATGCAGGCTGCTGGGCTTTTTGTGGAAGTGCAGAGGGGAGCTGGGTGTTGTGTTGGAGTTGCTGGGCCTTGTTTTGGGGGTGCCCTGAGGGGATCAGGGCATGGTGTCAGAAGTGTTGGGCTTGTCATAGGGGTACTGAGGGGTCTGGGCCTTGTCTTGGGTGTGCTGGGCCTTGTGTTGGGGCTTGTCGAGGGGATGTGGGCGGTGTGTTTGTTGAGATGGGCTTGGGGGAGTGCTGAGGGGATGATGGGCTTGTTTTGGGGGTGCTGGGCTTGTGGTGGGGGTGCTGAGGGGATCTGGGCCTGTTTTCGAGGTGCTGGGCTTGTCATGCAGGGTGCTAGCCTTGTTTTGGGGGTGCAGAGGGGATCTGGGCATTGCGTTGGGGGTGCTGGGCTTGTGGTGGGGGTGCTGAGGGGATGTGGGCCTTGTGTCGGGGGAGCTGGTCTTATAATGGGTTTGCTGAGGGGATCTGGGCCTTGTTTTGGGGTTGCTGAGGGGATCGGGGCATTGTGTTGGGGGTGCTGGGCTTGTGGTGGGGGTGCAGAGGGGATCTGGGCTTTGTGTTGGGGGTGCTGAGGAGATCGGGGCCTTGGATTGCGGGTAGTGAGGGGATCAGGGGCTTGTTTTCGAGGTGCTGGATGTGTTTTGGGAGTGCAGAGGGGATCAGGGCCTTGTGGTGGGGGTGCTGAGGGGATCTGGGCATTGTGTTGGGGGTGCTGAGGGGATCGGGACATTGTGTTGGGGGTGCTGGGTGTTGTTTTTGGAGTGCTGGGCTTGTGGTGGGGATGCTGAGGTGATTTAGGCCCTGTTTTTGTTGTGTGGGGCGTGTGGGAGTGCCTAGGAGATTTGGGCTGTGTGTCGGGGGTGCTCAGGGGATCTGGGCGTTGTGTTTGTTGTGTTGAGCTTGTGGGAGTGCTGAGGGGATCTGGGGCTTGTTGTGGGGGTGCTGAGGGGATCAGGGCATGGTGTCGGAAGTGTTGGGCTTGTCAATAGGGGTACTGAGGGGTCTGGGCCTTGTCTTGGGTGTGCTGGGCCTTGTGTTGGGGCTTGTCGAGGGGATGTGGGCGGTGTGTTTGTTGAGTTGGGCTTGGGGGAGTGCTGAGGGGATGATGAGCTTGTTTTGGGGGTGCTGGGCTTGTGGTGGGGGTGCTGAGGGGATCTGGGCCTGTTTTCGAGGTGCTGGGCTTGTCATGCAGGGTGCTAGCCTTGTTTTGGGGGTGCAGAGGGGATCTGGGCGTTGTGTTGGGGGTGCTGGGCTTGTGGTGGGGGTGCTGAGGGGATCTGGGCATTGCGTTGGGGGTGCAGGGCTTGTGGTGCGGCTGCTGAGGTGATCGGGGCATTGTTTTGGAGGTGCGGGGCTTGTAGTGGGGGTGCTGAGGGGATCTGGCCATGTTTTCGAGGTGCTGGGCCTTTTTTTCCGTGGTGCAGAGGAAATCTGGGCATTGTGTTGGGGGTGCTGGGCTTGTGGTGGGGGTGCTGAGGGGATCTGGGCTTTGTGTTGGGGGTGCTCAGGTGATCGGGGCCTTGTATTGGGGGTAGTGAGGGGATCAGGGGCTTGTTTTCGAGGTGCTGGATGTGTTTTGGGAGTGCAGAGGGGATCAGGGCCTTGTGGTGGGGGTGCTGAGGGGATCTGGGCGTTGTGTTGGGGGTGCTGGGCTTGTGGTGGGGGTGCTGAGGAGAGCTAGGTCTTGCACTGGGGGTGCTGGGCTTGTTGTGGGAGTGCTGGGCCTTGTTTTGGGAGTGCAGAGGGGATCAGGGCCTTGTTTTGGGGGTGCGGAGGGGATCTGGGCCGTGTGTTTGTTGTGTGGGGCGTGTGGGAGTGCTGAGGGGATCTGGGCCTTGTTTTTGGGGTGCTGGGCTTGTGATGGAGGATGCTGAGGGGATCTGGGCCTTGTGTTGGGTGCGCTGGGCTTGTCGTGGACGTGCTGAGGGGATCTGGGCATTGTGGTGGAGGGGCTGGGCTTGTCGTAGGGGTAATGAGGGGTCTGGGCCTTGTCTGGGGAGTGCTGGGCCTTGTGTTCGGGGTGCTGAGGGGATGTGGGCCTTGTGTCGGGGGAGCTGGTCTTGTAATGGGTTTGCTGAGGGGATCTGGGCCTTTTTTTGGGGTTCTGAGGGGATCGGGGCATTGTGTTGGGGGTGCTGGGCTTGTTATGGGGGTGCAGAGGGGATCTGGGCTGTGTGTTTGTTGTGTTGGGCTTGTGGGAGTGCAGAGGGGATCTGGGCTTGTCATGGGGGTGCTGAGGGGATCTGGACCTTCTTGTGGGGGTGTTGAGGGAATATGGGGCTTGTTTTCGTGGTGTTGGGCTTGTCATGCAGGCTGCTGGGCTTTTTGTGGAAGTGCAGAGGGGAGCTGGGTGTTGTGTTGGAGTTGCTGGGCCTTGTTTTGGGGGTGCTGAGGGGATGTGGGCCTTGTGTCGGGGGAGCTGGTCTTGTAATGGGTTTGCTGAGGGGATGTGGGCCTTGTTTTGGGGTTGCTGAGGGGATCGGGGCATAGTGTTGGGGGTGCTGGGCTTGTGGTGGGGGTGCTGAGGGGATCTGGGCATTGCGTTGGGGGTGCAGGGCTTGTGGTGGGGCTGCTGAGGTGATCGGGGCATTGTTTTGGATGTGCGGGGCTTGTAGTGGGGGTGCTGAGGGGATCTGGCCATGTTTTCGAGGTGCTGGGCCTTTTTTTCCGTGGTGCAGAGGAAATCTGGGCATTGTGTTGGGGGTGCTGGGCTTGTGGTGGGGGTGCAGAGGGGATCTGGGCTTTGTGTTGGGGGTGCTGAGGAGATCGGGGCCTTGTATTGCGGGTAGTGAGGGGATCAGGGGCTTGTTTTCGAGGTGCTGGATGTGTTTTGGGAGTGCAGAGGGGATCAGGGCCTTGTGGTGGGGGTGCTGAGGGGATCTGGGCATTGTGTTGGGGGTGCTGAGGGGATCGGGACATTGTGTTGGGGGTGCTGGGTGTTGTTTTTGGAGTGCTGGGCTTGTGGTGGGGATGCTGAGGTGATTTAGGCCCTGTTTTTGTTGTGTGGGGCGTGTGGGAGTGCCTAGGGGATTTGGGCTGTGTGTCGGGGGTGCTCAGGGGATCTGGGCGTTGTGTTTGTTGTGTTGAGCTTGTGGGAGTGCTGAGGGGATCTGGGGCTTGTTGTGGGGGTGCTGAGGGGATCAGGGCATGGTGTCGGAAGTGTTGGGCTTGTCATCGGGGTACTGAGGGGTCTGGGCCTTGTCTTGGGTGTGCTGGGCCTTGTGTTGGGGCTTGTCGAGGGGATGTGGGCGGTGTGTTTGTTGAGTTGGGCTTGGGGGAGTGCTGAGGGGATGATGGGCTTGTTTTGGGGGTGCTGGGCTTGTGGTGGGGGTGCTGAGGGGATCTGGGCGTGTTTTCGAGGTGCTGGGCTTGTCATGCAGGGTGCTAGCCTTGTTTTGGGGGTGCAGAGGGGATCTGGGCGTTGTGTTGGGGGTGCTGGGCTTGTGGTGGGGGTGCTGAGGGGATGTGGGCCTTGTGCCGGGGGAGCTGGTCTTATAATGGGTTTGCTGAGGGGATCTGGGCCTTGTTTTGGGGTTGCTGAGGGGATCGGGGCATTGTGTTGGGGGTGCTGGGCTTGTGGTAGGGGTGCTGAGGGGATCTGGGCATTGCGTTGGGGGTGCTGGGCTTGTGGTGCGGCTGCTGAGGTGATCGGGGCATTGTTTTGGAGGTGCGGGGCTTGTAGTGGGGGTGCTGAGGGGATCTGGCCAAGTTTTCGAGGTGCTGGGCCTTTTTTTCCGTGGTGCAGAGGAAATCTGGGCATTGTGTTGGGGATGCTGGGCTTGTGGTGGGGGTGCAGAGGGGATCGGGGCATTGTGTTGGGGGTGCTGGGCTTGTGGTGGGGGTGCTGAGGGGATCTGGGCGTTGTGGTGGGGGTGCTCAGGTGATCGGGGCCTTGTATTGCGGGTACTGAGGGGATCAGGGGCTTGTTTTCGAGGTGCTGGATGTGTTTTGGGAGTGCAGAGGGGATCAGGGCCTTGTGGTGGGGGTGCTGAGGGGATCTGGGCCTTGTTTTGGGGTTGCTGAGGGGATCGGGGCATTGTGTTGGGGGTGCTGGGCTTGTGGTAGGGGTGCTGAGGGGATCTGGGCATTGCGTTGGGGGTGCTGGGCTTGTGGTGGGGGTGCTGAGGAGAGCTAGTTCTTGCACTGGGGGTGCTGGGCTTGTTGTGGGCAGTGCTGGGCTAGTGGTGGGTGTGCAGAGGGGATCTGGGTCTTGTTGTGTGGGTGTCGGGCTTGTCATGGGGGTACTGAGGGGTCTGGGCCTTGTCTTGGGAGTGCTGGGCCTTGTGTTGGGGGTGCAGAGGAGATCTGGGCCGTGTGTTTGTTGTGTTGGGCTTGTGGGAGTGCTGAGGGGATGATGGGCTTGTTTTGGGGGTGCTGGGCTTGTGGTGGGGGTGCTGAGGGGATCTGGGCTTGTTTTCGAGGTGCTGGGCTTGTCATGCAGGGTGCTGGGCTTGTTTTGGGGGTGCAGAGGGGAGCTGGGCATTGTGTTGGAGGTGCTGGGCCTAGTTTTGGGGGATCTGGGTGTTGTGTTGGGGGTGCTAGGCTTGTTTTCGGGCTGCTCAGTGGAGCTGGGTGTTGTGTTGGGGGTGCTAGTCTTGTCATGAGGGTACTGAAGGGGATCTGGGCGTTGTGTTGGGGGTGCTGGGCTTGTGGTGGGGGTGCTGAGGGGATCTGGGCGTTGTGTTGGGGGTACTGGGCTTGTGGTGGGGGTGCTGAGGGGATCTGGGCGTTGTGTTGGGGGTGCTGGGCTTTGTTGTGGGGGTGCTGAGGGGATCTGGGCATTGTTTTTGAGGTGCTGGACTTGTCATAGTGGTGCTGAGGGGATCTGGGCTTGTGTTAGGGGTGCTGGGCGTGTTGTGCGAGTGCGGAGGGGATCTGGGGCTTGTATTGGAGGTGTGGGGCCTGTTATGGGGGTGCAGAGGGGATCTGGGCTGTGTGTTTGTTGTGTTGGGCTTGTGGGAGTGCAGAGGGGATCTGGGCTTGTCATGGGGGTGCTGAGGGGATCTGGACCTTCTTGTGGGGGTGCTGAGGGAATATGGGGCTTGTTTTGAGGTGCTGGGCTTGTCATGCAGGCTGCTGGGCTTTTTGTGGAAGTGCAGAGGGGAGCTGGGCGTTGTGTTGGAGTTGCTGGGCCTTGTTTTGGGGATGCTGAGGGGATGTGGGCCTTGTGTCGGGGGAGCTGGTCTTGTAATGGGTTTGCTGAGGGGATGTGGGCCTTGTTTTGGGGTTCTGAGGGGATCTGGGGCATTGTGTTGGGGGTGCAGGGCTTGTGGTAGGGGTGCTGAGGGGATCGGGGCATTGTGTCGGGGGAGCTGGTCTTGTAATGGGTTTGCTGAGGGGATCTGGGCCTTTTTTTGGGGTTCTGAGGGGATCGGGGCATTGTGTTGGGGGTGCTGGGCTTGTGGTGGGGGTGCAGAGGGGATCTGGGCTTTGTGTTGGGGGTGCTGAGGGGATCGGGGCGTTGTGTTGGGGGTGCTGGGTGTTGTTTTTGGAGTGCTGGGCTTGTGGTGGGGATGCTGAGGTGATTTAGGCCCTGTTTTTGTTGTGTGGGGCGTGTGGGAGTGCCTAGGGGATCTGGGCTGTGTGTCGGGGGTGCTCAGGGGATCTGGGCGTTGTGTTTGTTGTGTTGAGCTTGTGGGAGTGCTGAGGGGATCTGGGGCTTGTTGTGGGGGTGCTGAGGGGATCAGGGCATGGTGTCGGAAGTGTTGGGCTTGTCAATAGGGGTACTGAGGGGTCTGGGCCTTGTCTTGGGTGTGCTGGGCCTTGTGTTGGGGCTTGTCGAGGGGATGTGGGCGGTGTGTTTGTTGAGATGCGCTTGGGGGAGTGCTGAGGGGATGATGGGCTTGTTTTGGGGGTGCTGGGCTTGTGGTGGGGGTGCTGAGGGGATCTGGGCCTGTTTTCGAGGTGCTGGGCTTGTCATGCAGGGTGCTAGCCTTGTTTTGGGGGTGCAGAGGGGATCTGGGTGTTGCGTTGGGGGTGCCGGGCTTGTGGTGGGGGTGCTGAGGGGATGTGGGCCTTGTGTCGGGGGAGGTGGTCTTATAATGGGTTTGCTGAGGGGATCTGGGCCTTGTTTTGGGGTTGCTGAGGGGATCAGGGCATTGTGTTGGGGGTGCTGGGCTTGTGGTAGGGGTGCTGAGGGGATCTGGGCATTGCGTTGGGGGTGCTGGGCTTGTGGTGGGGGTGCTGAGGAGAGCTAGTTCTTGCACTGGGGGTGCTGGGCTTGTTGTGGGCAGTGCTGGGCTAGTGGTGGGTGTGCAGAGGGGATCTGGGTCTTGTTGTGTGGGTGTCGGGCTTGTCATGGGGGTACTGAGGGGTCTGGGCCTTGTCTTGGGAGTGCTGGGCCTTGTGTTGGGGGTGCAGAGGAGATCTGGGCCGTGTGTTTGTTGTGTTGGGCTTGTGGGAGTGCTGAGGGGATGATGGGCTTGTTTTGGGGGTGCTGGGCTTGTGGTGGGGGTGCTGAGGGGATCTGGGCTTGTTTTCGAGGTGCTGGGCTTGTCATGCAGGGTGCTGGGCTTGTTTTGGGGGTGCAGAGGGGAGCTGGGCAGTGTGTTGGAGGTGCTGGGCCTAGTTTTGGGGGATCTGGGTGTTGTGTTGGGGGTGCTAGGCTTGTTTTCGGGCTGCTCAGTGGAGCTGGGTGTTGTGTTGGGGGTGCTAGTCTTGTCATGAGGGTACTGAAGGGGATCTGGGCGTTGTGTTGGGGGTGCTGGGCTTGTGGTGGGGGTGCTGAGGGGATCTGGGCGTTGTGTTGGGGGTGCTGGGCTTGTTGTGGGGGTGCTTAGGGTGTCTGGGCATTGTTTTTGAGGTGCTGGGCTTTGTTGTGGGGGTGCTGAGGGGATCTGGGCATTGTTTTTGAGGTGCTGGACTTGTCATAGTGGTGCTGAGGGGATCTGGGCTTGTGTTAGGGGTGCTGGGCGTGTTGTGCGAGTGCGGAGGGGATCTGGGGCTTGTATTGGAGGTGTTGGGCCTGTTATGGGGGTGCAGAGGGGATCTGGGCTGTGTGTTTGTTGTGTTGGGCTTGTGGGAGTGCAGAGGGGATCTGGGCTTGTCATGGGGGTGCTGAGGGGATCTGGACCTTCTTGTGGGGGTGCTGAGGGAATATGGGGCTTGTTTTGAGGTGCTGGGCTTGTCATGCAGGCTGCTGGGCTTTTTGTGGAAGTGCAGAGGGGAGCTGGGCGTTGTGTTGGAGTTGCTGGGCCTTGTTTTGGGGATGCTGAGGGGATGTGGGCCTTGTGTCGGGGGAGCTGGTCTTGTAATGGGTTTGCTGAGGGGATGTGGGCCTTGTTTTGGGGTTCTGAGGGGATCTGGGGCATTGTGTTGGGGGTGCAGGGCTTGTGGCAGGGGTGCTGAGGGGATCGGGGCATTGTGTTGGGGGTGCTGGGCTTGTGGTGGGGGTGCAGAGGGGATCTGGGCTTTGTGTTGGGGGTGCTGAGGAGATCGGGGCCTTGTATTGCGGGTAGTGAGGGGATCAGGGGCTTGTTTTCGAGGTGCTGGATGTGTTTTGGGAGTGCAGAGGGGATCAGGGCCTTGTGGTGAGGGTGCTGAGGGGATCTGGGCATTGTGTTGGGGGTGCTGAGGGGATCGGGGCATTGTGTTGGGGGTGCTGGGCTTGTGGTGGGGGTGCAGAGGAGAGCTAGGTCTTGCACTGGGGGTGCTGGGCTTGTTGTGGGAGTGCTGGGCTAGTGGTGGGTGTGCAGAGGGGATCTGGGTCTTGTTGTGGGGGTGTCGGGCTTGTCATGGGGGTACTGAGGGGTCTGGGCCTTGTCTTGGGAGTGCTGGGCCTTGTGTTGGGGGTGCAGAGGAGATCTGGGCCGTGTGTTTGTTGTGTTGGGCTTGTGGGAGTGCTGAGGGGATGATGGGCTTGTTTTGGGGGTGCTGGGCCTTGTCATGCGGGGTGCTAGCCTTGTTTTGGGGGTGCAGAGGGGAGCTGGGCATTGTGTTGGAGGTGCTGGGCCTAGTTTTGGGGGATCTGGGTGTTGTGTTGGGGGTGCTAGGCTTGTTTTCGGGCTGCTCAGTGGAGCTGAGTGTTGTGTTGGGGGTGCTGGTCTTGTCATGAGGGTACTGAAGGGGATCTGGGCATTGTGTTGGGGTGCTGGGCTTGTCGTGGGGGTGCTGATTGGATCTGGGCGTTGTGTTCGGGGTGCTGGGCTTTGTTGTGGGGTGCTTAGGGGATCTGGGCATTGTTTTTGAGGTGCTGGGCTTTGTTGTGGGGGTGCTTAGGGTGTCTGGGCATTGTTTTTGAGGTGCTGGGCTTTGTTGTGGGGGTGCTTAGGGTGTCTGGGCATTGTTTTTG
This sequence comes from Struthio camelus, assembly GCF_040807025.1. NCBI lineage: Eukaryota > Metazoa > Chordata > Aves > Struthioniformes > Struthionidae > Struthio > Struthio camelus. Next base: position 7,535,169 of record NC_090944.1, on the reverse strand, counting down.
AGGTGCTGGGCTTTGTTGTGGGGGTGCAGAGGGGATCTGGGGCTTGTGTTGGGGGTGCTGGGCGTGTTGTGCGAGTGCGGAGGGGATCTGGGCTGCGTGTTTGTTGTGTTGAGCTTGTGGGAGTGCTGAGGGGATCTGGGGCTTGTTGTGGGGGTGCTGAGGGGATCTGGGCATGGTGTCGGAGGTGTTGGGCTTGTCATCGGGGTACTGAGGGGTCTGGGCCTTGTCTTGGGTGTGCTGGGCCTTGTGTTGGGGCTTGTCGAGGGGATGTGGGCGGTGTGTTTGTTGAGGTGGGCTTGGGGGAGTGCTGAGGGGATGATGGGCTTGTTTTGGGGGTGCTGGGCTTGTGGTGGGGGTGCTGAGGGGATCTGGGCCTGTTTTGGAGATGCGGGGCTTGTCATGCAGGGTGCTAGCCTTGTTTTGGGGGTGCAGAGGGGATCTGGGCGTTGTGTTGGGGGTGCTGGGCTTGTGGTGGGGGTGCTGAGGGGATCTGGGCATTGCGTTGGGGGTGCAGGGCTTGTGGTGCGGCTGCTGAGGTGATCGGGGCATTGTTTTGGAGGTGCGGGGCTTGTGGTGGGGGTGCTGAGGGGATCTGGGCCTGTTTTCGAGGTGCTGGGCTTGTCATGCAGGGTGCTAGCCTTGTTTTGGGGGTGCAGAGGGGATCTGGGCGTTGCGTTGGGGGGGCTGGGCTTGTGGTGGGGGTGCTGAGGGGATGTGGGCCTTGTGTCGGGGGAGCTGGTCTTATAATGGGTTTGCTGAGGGGATCTGGGCCTTGTTTTGGGGTTGCTGAGGGGATCGGGGCATTGTGTTGGGGGTGCTGGGCTTGTGGTAGGGGTGCTGAGGGGATCTGGGCATTGCGTTGGGGGTGCTGGGCTTGTGGTGCGGCTGCTGAGGGGATCGGGGCATTGTTTTGGAGGTGCGGGGCTTGTAGTGGGGGTGCTGAGGGGATCTGGCCAAGTTTTCGAGGTGCTGGGCCTTTTTTTCCGTGGTGCAGAGGAAATCTGGGCATTGTGTTGGGGATGCTGGGCTTGTGGTGGGGGTGCAGAGGGGATCGGGGCATTGTGTTGGGGGTGCTGGGCTTGTGGTGGGGGTGCTGAGGGGATCTGGGCTTTGTGGTGGGGGTGCTCAGGAGATCGGGGCCTTGTATTGCGGGTACTGAGGGGATCAGGGGCTTTTTTTCGAGGTGCTGGATGTGTTTTGGGAGTGCAGAGGGGATCAGGGCCTTGTGGTGGGGGTGCTGAGGGGATCTGGGCGTTGTGTTGGGGGTGCTGGGCTTGTGGTGGGGGTGCTGAGGAGAGCTAGGTCTTGCACTGGGGGTGCTGGGCTTGTTGTGGGCAGTGCTGGGCTAGTGGTGGGTGTGCAGAGGGGATCTGGGTGTTGGTGTGGGGGTGTCGGGCTTGTCATGGGGGTACTGAGGGGTCTGGGCCTTGTCTTGGGAGGGCTGGGCCTTGTGTTGGGGGTGCAGAGGAGATCTGGGCCGTGTGTTTGTTGTGTTGGGCTTGTGGGAGTGCTGAGGGGATGATGGGCTTGTTTTGGGGGTGCTGGGCTTGTGGTGGGGGTGCTGAGGGGATCTGGGGCTTGTTTTCGAGGTGCTGGATGTGTTTTGGGAGTGCAGAGCGGATCAGGGCCTTGTGGTGAGGGTGCTGAGGGGATCTGGGCATTGTGTTGGGGGTGCTGAGGGCATCGGGGCATTGTGTTGGGGGTGCTGGGCTTGTGGTGCGGGTGCAGAGGAGAGCTAGGTCTTGCACTGGGGGTGCTGGGCTTGTTGTGGGAGTGCTGGGCTAGTGGTGGGTGTGCAGAGGGGATCTGGGCATTGTGTTGGGGGTGCTGGACTTGTCATAGTGGTGCTGAGGGGATCTGGGCTTGTGTTAGTGGTGCTGGGCGTGTTGTGCCAGTGTGGAGGGGCTCTGGGGCTTGTATTGGAGGTGTTGGGCCTGTTATGGGGGTGCAGAGGGGATCTGGGCTGTGTGTTTGTTGTGTTGGGCTTGTGGGAGTGCAGAGGGGATCTGGGCTGTGTGTTTGTTGTGTTGGGCTTGTGGGAGTGCAGAGGGGATCTGGGCTTGTCATGGGGGTGCTGAGGGGATCTGGACCTTCTTGTGGGGGTGTTGAGGGAATATGGGGCTGGTTTTCGTGGTGTTGGGCTTGTCATGCAGGCTGCTGGGCTTTTTGTGGAAGTGCAGAGGGGAGCTGGGTGTTGTGTTGGAGTTGCTGGGCCTTGTTTTGGGGGTGCCCTGAGGGGATCAGGGCATGGTGTCAGAAGTGTTGGGCTTGTCATAGGGGTACTGAGGGGTCTGGGCCTTGTCTTGGGTGTGCTGGGCCTTGTGTTGGGGCTTGTCGAGGGGATGTGGGCGGTGTGTTTGTTGAGATGGGCTTGGGGGAGTGCTGAGGGGATGATGGGCTTGTTTTGGGGGTGCTGGGCTTGTGGTGGGGGTGCTGAGGGGATCTGGGCCTGTTTTCGAGGTGCTGGGCTTGTCATGCAGGGTGCTAGCCTTGTTTTGGGGGTGCAGAGGGGATCTGGGCATTGCGTTGGGGGTGCTGGGCTTGTGGTGGGGGTGCTGAGGGGATGTGGGCCTTGTGTCGGGGGAGCTGGTCTTATAATGGGTTTGCTGAGGGGATCTGGGCCTTGTTTTGGGGTTGCTGAGGGGATCGGGGCATTGTGTTGGGGGTGCTGGGCTTGTGGTGGGGGTGCAGAGGGGATCTGGGCTTTGTGTTGGGGGTGCTGAGGAGATCGGGGCCTTGGATTGCGGGTAGTGAGGGGATCAGGGGCTTGTTTTCGAGGTGCTGGATGTGTTTTGGGAGTGCAGAGGGGATCAGGGCCTTGTGGTGGGGGTGCTGAGGGGATCTGGGCATTGTGTTGGGGGTGCTGAGGGGATCGGGACATTGTGTTGGGGGTGCTGGGTGTTGTTTTTGGAGTGCTGGGCTTGTGGTGGGGATGCTGAGGTGATTTAGGCCCTGTTTTTGTTGTGTGGGGCGTGTGGGAGTGCCTAGGAGATTTGGGCTGTGTGTCGGGGGTGCTCAGGGGATCTGGGCGTTGTGTTTGTTGTGTTGAGCTTGTGGGAGTGCTGAGGGGATCTGGGGCTTGTTGTGGGGGTGCTGAGGGGATCAGGGCATGGTGTCGGAAGTGTTGGGCTTGTCAATAGGGGTACTGAGGGGTCTGGGCCTTGTCTTGGGTGCGCTGGGCTTGTCGTGGACGTGCTGAGGGGATCTGGGCATTGTGGTGGAGGTGCTGGGCTTGTCGTAGGGGTACTGAGGGGTCTGGGCCTTGTCTGGGGAGTGCTGGGCCTTGTGTTCGGGGTGCTGAGGGGATGTGGGCCTTGTGTCGGGGGAGCTGGTCTTGTAATGGGTTTGCTGAGGGGATCTGGGCCTTTTTTTGGGGTTCTGAGGGGATCGGGGCATTGTGTTGGGGGTGCTGGGCTTGTTATGGGGGTGCAGAGGGGATCTGGGCTGTGTGTTTGTTGTGTTGGGCTTGTGGGAGTGCAGAGGGGATCTGGGCTTGTCATGGGGGTGCTGAGGGGATCTGGACCTTCTTGTGGGGGTGTTGAGGGAATATGGGGCTTGTTTTCGTGGTGTTGGGCTTGTCATGCAGGCTGCTGGGCTTTTTGTGGAAGTGCAGAGGGGAGCTGGGTGTTGTGTTGGAGTTGCTGGGCCTTGTTTTGGGGGTGCTGAGGGGATGTGGGCCTTGTGTCGGGGGAGCTGGTCTTGTAATGGGTTTGCTGAGGGGATGTGGGCCTTGTTTTGGGGTTGCTGAGGGGATCGGGGCATTGTGTTGGGGGTGCTGGGCTTGTGGTGGGGGTGCTGAGGGGATCTGGGCATTGCGTTGGGGGTGCAGGGCTTGTGGTGGGGCTGCTGAGGTGATCGGGGCATTGTTTTGGATGTGCGGGGCTTGTAGTGGGGGTGCTGAGGGGATCTGGCCATGTTTTCGAGGTGCTGGGCCTTTTTTTCCGTGGTGCAGAGGAAATCTGGGCATTGTGTTGGGGGTGCTGGGCTTGTGGTGGGGGTGCAGAGGGGATCTGGGCTTTGTGTTGGGGGTGCTGAGGAGATCGGGGCCTTGTATTGCGGGTAGTGAGGGGATCAGGGGCTTGTTTTCGAGGTGCTGGATGTGTTTTGGGAGTGCAGAGGGGATCAGGGCCTTGTGGTGGGGGTGCTGAGGGGATCTGGGCATTGTGTTGGGGGTGCTGAGGGGATCGGGGCATTGTGTTGGGGGTGCTGGGTGTTGTTTTTGGACTGCTGGGCTTGTGGTGGGGATGCTGAGGTGATTTAGGCCCTGTTTTTGTTGTGTGGGGCGTGTGGGAGTGCCTAGGGGATTTGGGCTGTGTGTCAGGGGTGCTCAGGGGATCTGGGCGTTGTGTTTGTTGTGTTGAGCTTGTGGGAGTGCTGAGGGGATCTGGGGCTTGTTGTGGGGGTGCTGAGGGGATCAGGGCATGGTGTCGGAAGTGTTGGGCTTGTCATAGGGGTACTGAGGGGTCTGGGCCTTGTCTTGGGTGTGCTGGGCCTTGTGTTGGGGCTTGTCGAGGGGATGTGGGCGGTGTGTTTGTTGAGATGGGCTTGGGGGAGTGCTGAGGGGATGATGGGCTTGTTTTGGGGGTGCTGGGCTTGTGGTGGGGGTGCTGAGGGGATCTGGGCCTGTTTTCGAGGTGCTGGGCTTGTCATGCAGGGTGCTAGCCTTGTTTTGGGGGTGCAGAGGGGATCTGGGCGTTGCGTTGGGGGTGCTGGGCTTGTGGTGGGGGTGCTGAGGGGATCTGGGCATTGCGTTGGGGGTGCAGGGCTTGTGGTGCGGCTGCTGAGGTGATCGGGGCATTGCTTTGGAGGTGCGGGGCTTGTAGTGGGGGTGCTGAGGGGATTTGGCCATGTTTTCGAGGTGCTGGGCCTTTTTTTCCGTGGTGCAGAGGAAATCTGGGCATTGTGTTGGGGGTGCTGGGCTTGTGGTGGGGGTGCTGAGGGGATCTGGGCTTTGTGTTGGGGGTGCTCAGGTGATCGGGGCCTTGTATTGGGGGTAGTGAGGGGATCAGGGGCTTGTTTTCGAGGTGCTGGATGTGTTTTGGGAGTGCAGAGGGGATCAGGGCCTTGTGGTGGGGGTGCTGAGGGGATCTGGGCGTTGTGTTGGGGGTGCTGGGCTTGTGGTGGGGGTGCTGAGGAGAGCTAGGTCTTGCACTGGGGGTGCTGGGCTTGTTGTGGGAGTGCTGGGCCTTGTTTTGGGAGTGCAGAGGGGATCAGGGCCTTGTTTTGGGGGTGCGGAGGGGATCTGGGCCGTGTGTTTGTTGTGTGGGGCGTGTGGGAGTGCTGAGGGGATCTGGGCCTTGTTTTTGGGGTGCTGGGCTTGTGATGGAGGATGCTGAGGGGATCTGGGCCTTGTGTTGGGTGCGCTGGGCTTGTCGTGGACGTGCTGAGGGGATCTGGGCATTGTGGTGGAGGTGCTGGGCTTGTCGTAGGGGTACTGAGGGGTCTGGGCCTTGTCTGGGGAGTGCTGGGCCTTGTGTTCGGGGTGCTGAGGGGATGTGGGCCTTGTGTCGGGGGAGCTGGTCTTGTAATGGGTTTGCTGAGGGGATCTGGGCCTTTTTTTGGGGTTCTGAGGGGATCTGGGGCATTGTGTTGGGGGTGCTGGGCTTGTTATGGGGGTGCAGAGGGGATCTGGGCTGTGTGTTTGTTGTGTTGGGCTTGTGGGAGTGCAGAGGGGATCTGGGCTTGTCATGGGGGTGCTGAGGGGATCTGGACCGTCTTGTGGGGGTGTTGAGGGAATATGGGGCTTGTTTTCGTGGTGTTGGGCTTGTCATGCAGGCTGCTGGGCTTTTTGTGGAAGTGCAGAGGGGAGCTGGGCGTTGTGTTGGAGTTGCTGGGCCTTGTTTTGGGGATGCTGAGGGGATGTGGGCCTTGTGTCGGGGGAGCTGGTCTTGTAATGGGTTTGCTGAGGGGATGTGGGCCTTGTTTTGGGGTTCTGAGGGGATCTGGGGCATTGTGTTGGGGGTGCAGGGCTTGTGGCAGGGGTGCTGAGGGGATCGGGGCATTGTGTTGGGGGTGCTGGGCTTGTGGTGGGGGTGCAGAGGGGATCTGGGCTTTGTGTTGGGGGTGCTGAGGAGATCGGGGCCTTGTATTGCGGGTAGTGAGGGGATCAGGGGCTTGTTTTCTAGGTGCTGGATGTGTTTTGGGAGTGCAGAGCGGATCAGGGCCTTGTGGTGAGGGTGCTGAGGGGATCTGGGCATTGTGTTGGGGGTGCTGAGGGGATCGGGGCATTGTGTTGGGGGTGCTGGGCTTGTGGTGGGGGTGCAGAGGAGAGCTAGGTCTTGCACTGGGGGTGCTGGGCTTGTTGTGGGAGTGCTGGGCTAGTGGTGGGTGTGCAGAGGGGATCTGGGTCTTGTTGTGGGGGTGTCGGGCTTGTCATGGGGGTACTGAGGGGTCTGGGCCTTGTCTTGGGAGTGCTGGGCCTTGTGTTGGGGGTGCAGAGGAGATCTGGGCCGTGTGTTTGTTGTGTTGGGCTTGTGGGAGTGCTGAGGGGATGATGGGCTTGTTTTGGGGGTGCTGGGCTTGTGGTGGGGGTGCTGAGGGGATCTGGGCTTGTTTTCGAGGTGCTGGGCTTGTCATGCAGGGTGCTGGGCTTGTTTTGGGGGTGCAGAGGGGAGCTGGGCATTGTGTTGGAGGTGCTGGGCCTAGTTTTGGGGGATCTGGGTGTTGTGTTGGGGGTGCTAGGCTTGTTTTCGGGCTGCTCAGTGGAGCTGAGTGTTGTGTTGGGGGTGCTGGTCTTGTCATGAGGGTACTGAACGGGATCTGGGCGTTGTGTTGGGGTGCTGGGCTTGTCGTGGGGGTGCTGATTGGATCTGGGCGTTGTGTTCGGGGTGCTGGGCTTTGTTGTGGGGTGCTTAGGGGATCTGGGCATTGTTTTTGAGGTGCTGGGCTTTGTTGTGGGGGTGCTTAGGGTGTCTGGGCATTGTTTTTGAGGTGCTGGGCTTTGTTGTGGGGGTGCTTAGGGTGTCTGGGCATTGTTTTTGAGGTGCTGGGCTTTGTTGTGGGGGTGCAGAGGGGATCTGGGGCTTGTGTTGGGGGTGCTGGGCGTGTTGTGCGAGTGCGGAGGGGATCTGGGCTGCGTGTTTGTTGTGTTGAGCTTGTGGGAGTGCTGAGGGGATCTGGGGCTTGTTGTGGGGGTGCTGAGGGGATCAGGGCATGGTGTCGGAAGTGTTGGGCTTGTCATAGGGGTACTGAGGGGTCTGGGCCTTGTCTTGGGTGTGCTGGGCCTTGTGTTGGGGCTTGTCGAGGGGATGTGGGCGGTGTGTTTGTTGAGATGGGCTTGGGGGAGTGCTGAGGGGATGATGGGCTTGTTTTGGGGGTGCTGGGCTTGTGGTGGGGGTGCTGAGGGGATCTGGGCCTGTTTTCGAGGTGCTGGGCTTGTCATGCAGGGTGCTAGCCTTGTTTTGGGGGTGCAGAGGGGATCTGGGCGTTGCGTTGGGGGTGCTGGGCTTGTGGTGGGGGTGCTGAGGGGATGTGGGCCTTGTGTCGGGGGAGCTGGTCTTATAATGGGTTTGCTGAGGGGATCTGGGCCTTGTTTTGGGGTTGCTGAGGGGATCGGGGCATTGTGTTGGGGGTGCTGGGCTTGTGGTAGGGGTGCTGAGGGGATCTGGGCATTGCGTTGGGGGTGCTGGGCTTGTGGTGGGGGTGCTGAGGAGAGCTAGTTCTTGCACTGGGGGTGCTGGGCTTGTTGTGGGCAGTGCTGGGCTAGTGGTGGGTGTGCAGAGGGGATCTGGGTCTTGTTGTGGGGGTGTCGGGCTTGTCATGGGGGTACTGAGGGGTCTGGGCCTTGTCTTGGGAGTGCTGGGCCTTGTGTTGGGGGTGCAGAGGAGATCTGGGCCGTGTGTTTGTTGTGTTGGGCTTGTGGGAGTGCTGAGGGGATGATGGGCTTGTTTTGGGGGTGCTGGGCTTGTGGTGGGGGTGCTGAGGGGATCTGGGCTTGTTTTCGAGGTGCTGGGCTTGTCATGCAGGGTGCTAGCCTTGTTTTGGGGGTGCAGAGGGGAGCTGGGCATTGTGTTGGAGGTGCTGGGCCTAGTTTTGGGGGATCTGGGTGTTGTGTTGGGGGTGCTAGGCTTGTTTTCGGGCTGCTCAGTGGAGATGGGTGTTGTGTTGGGGGTGCTAGTCTTGTCATGAGGGTACTGAAGGGGATCTGGGCGTTGTGTTGGGGGTGCTGGGCTTGTGGTGGGGGTGCTGAGGGGATCTGGGCGTTGTGTTGGGGGTACTGGGCTTGTGGTGGGGGTGCTGAGGGGATCTGGGCGTTGTGTTGGGGGTGCTGGGCTTTGTTGTGGGGGTGCTGAGGGGATCTGGGCATTGTTTTTGAGGTGCTGGACTTGTCATAGTGGTGCTGAGGGGATCTGGGCTTGTGTTAGGGGTGCTGGGCGTGTTGTGCGAGTGCGGAGGGGATCTGGGGCTTGTATTGGAGGTGTTGGGCCTGTTATGGGGGTGCAGAGGGGATCTGGGCTGTGTGTTTGTTGTTTTGGGCTTGTGGGAGTGCAGAGGGGATCTGGGCTTGTCATGGGGGTGCTGAGGGGATCTGGACCTTCTTGTGGGGGTGCTGAGGGAATATGGGGCTTGTTTTGAGGTGCTGGGCTTGTCATGCAGGCTGCTGGGCTTTTTGTGGAAGTGCAGAGGGGAGCTGGGCGTTGTGTTGGAGTTGCTGGGCCTTGTTTTGGGGATGCTGAGGGGATGTGGGCCTTGTGTCGGGGGAGCTGGTCTTGTAATGGGTTTGCTGAGGGGATCTGGGCCTTGTTTTGGGGTTGCTGAGGGGATCGGGGCATTGTGTTGGGGGTGCTGGGCTTGTGGTAGGGGTGCTGAGGGGATCTGGGCATTGCGTTGGGGGTGCTGGGCTTGTGGTGGGGGTGCTGAGGAGAGCTAGTTCTTGCACTGGGGGTGCTGGGCTTGTTGTGGGCAGTGCTGGGCTAGTGGTGGGTGTGCAGAGGGGATCTGGGTCTTGTTGTGTGGGTGTCGGGCTTGTCATGGGGGTACTGAGGGGTCTGGGCCTTGTCTTGGGAGTGCTGGGCCTTGTGTTGGGGGTGCAGAGGAGATCTGGGCCGTGTGTTTGTTGTGTTGGGCTTGTGGGAGTGCTGAGGGGATGATGGGCTTGTTTTGGGGGTGCTGGGCTTGTGGTGGGGGTGCTGAGGGGATCTGGGCTTGTTTTCGAGGTGCTGGGCTTGTCATGCAGGGTGCTAGCCTTGTTTTGGGGGTGCAGAGGGGAGCTGGGCATTGTGTTGGAGGTGCTGGGCCTAGTTTTGGGGGATCTGGGTGTTGTGTTGGGGGTGCTAGGCTTGTTTTCGGGCTGCTCAGTGGAGCTGGGTGTTGTGTTGGGGGTGCTAGTCTTGTCATGAGGGTACTGAAGGGGATCTGGGCGTTGTGTTGGGGGTGCTGGGCTTGTGGTGGGGGTGCTGAGGGGATCTGGGCGTTGTGTTGGGGGTACTGGGCTTGTGGTGGGGGTGCTGAGGGGATCTGGGCGTTGTGTTGGGGGTGCTGGGCTTTGTTGTGGGGGTGCTGAGGGGATCTGGGCATTGTTTTTGAGGTGCTGGACTTGTCATAGTGGTGCTGAGGGGATCTGGGCTTGTGTTAGGGGTGCTGGGCGTGTTGTGCGAGTGCGGAGGGGATCTGGGGCTTGTATTGGAGGTGTTGGGCCTGTTATGGGGGTGCAGAGGGGATCTGGGCTGTGTGTTTGTTGTGTTGGGCTTGTGGGAGTGCAGAGGGGATCTGGGCTTGTCATGGGGGTGCTGAGGGGATCTGGACCTTCTTGTGGGGGTGCTGAGGGAATATGGGGCTTGTTTTGAGGTGCTGGGCTTGTCATGCAGGCTGCTGGGCTTTTTGTGGAAGTGCAGAGGGGAGCTGGGCGTTGTGTTGGAGTTGCTGGGCCTTGTTTTGGGGATGCTGAGGGGATGTGGGCCTTGTGTCGGGGGAGCTGGTCTTGTAATGGGTTTGCTGAGGGGATGTGGGCCTTGTTTTGGGGTTCTGAGGGGATCTGGGGCATTGTGTTGGGGGTGCAGGGCTTGTGGCAGGGGTGCTGAGGGGATCGGGGCATTGTGTTGGGGGTGCTGGGCTTGTGGTGGGGGTGCAGAGGGGATCTGGGCTTTGTGTTGGGGGTGCTGAGGAGATCGGGGCCTTGTATTGCGGGTAGTGAGGGGATCAGGGGCTTGTTTTCGAGGTGCTGGATGTGTTTTGGGAGTGCAGAGCGGATCAGGGCCTTGTGGTGAGGGTGCTGAGGGGATCTGGGCATTGTGTTGGGGGTGCTGAGGGGATCGGGGCATTGTGTTGGGGGTGCTGGGCTTGTGGTGGGGGTGCAGAGGAGAGCTAGGTCTTGCACTGGGGGTGCTGGGCTTGTTGTGGGAGTGCTGGGCTAGTGGTGGGTGTGCAGAGGGGATCTGGGTCTTGTTGTGGGGGTGTCGGGCTTGTCATGGGGGTACTGAGGGGTCTGGGCCTTGTCTTGGGAGTGCTGGGCCTTGTGTTGGGGGTGCAGAGGAGATCTGGGCCGTGTGTTTGTTGTGTTGGGCTTGTGGGAGTGCTGAGGGGATGATGGGCTTGTTTTGGGGGTGCTGGGCCTTGTCATGCGGGGTGCTAGCCTTGTTTTGGGGGTGCAGAGGGGAGCTGGGCATTGTGTTGGAGGTGCTGGGCCTAGTTTTGGGGGATCTGGGTGTTGTGTTGGGGGTGCTCGGCTTGTTTTCGGGCTGCTCAGTGGAGCTGAGTGTTGTGTTGGGGGTGCTGGTCTTGTCATGAGGGTACTGAACGGGATCTGGGCGTTGTGTTGGGGTGCTGGGCTTGTCGTGGGGGTGCTGATTGGATCTGGGCGTTGTGTTCGGGGTGCTGGGCTTTGTTGTGGGGTGCTTAGGGGATCTGGGCATTGTTTTTGAGGTGCTGGGCTTTGTTGTGGGGGTGCTTAGGGTGTCTGGGCATTGTTTTTGAGGTGCTGGGCTTTGTTGTGGGGGTGCTTAGGGTGTCTGGGCATTGTTTTTGAGGTGCTGGGCTTTGTTGTGGGGGTGCAGAGGGGATCTGGGGCTTGTGTTGGGGGTGCTGGGCGTGTTGTGCGAGTGCGGAGGGGATCTGGGCTGCGTGTTTGTTGTGTTGAGCTTGTGGGAGTGCTGAGGGGATCTGGGGCTTGTTGTGGGGGTGCTGAGGGGATCAGGGCATGGTGTCGGAGGTGTTGGGCTTGTCATCGGGGTACTGAGGGGTCTGGGCCTTGTCTTGGGTGTGCTGGGCCTTGTGTTGGGGCTTGTCGAGGGGATGTGGGCGGTGTGTTTGTTGAGGTGGGCTTGGGGGAGTGCTGAGGGGATGATGGGCTTGTTTTGGGGGTGCTGGGCTTGTGGTGGGGGTGCTGAGGGGATCTGGGCATTGCGTTGGGGGTGCAGGGCTTGTGGTGCGGCTGCTGAGGTGATCGGGGCATTGTTTTGGAGGTGCGGGGCTTGTAGTGGGGGTGCTGAGGGGATCTGGCCATGTTTTCGAGGTGCTGGGCCTTTTTTTCCGTGGTGCAGAGGAAATCTGGGCATTGTGTTGGGGGTGCTGGGCTTGTGGTGGGGGTGCTGAGGGGATCTGGGCTTTGTGTTGGGGGTGCTCAGGATATCTGGGCATTGTATTGGGGGTAGTGAGGGGATCAGGGGCTTGTTTTCGAGGTGCTGGATGTGTTTTGGGAGTGCAGAGGGGATCAGGGCCTTGTGGTGGGGGTGCTGAGGGGATCTGGGCATTGTGTTGGGGGTGCTGAGGGGATCGGGGCATTGTGTTGGGGGTGCTGGGTGTTGTTTTTGGACTGCTGGGCTTGTGGTGGGGATGCTGAGGTGATTTAGGCCCTGTTTTTGTTGTGTGGGGCGTGTGGGAGTGCCTAGGGGATCTGGGCTGTGTGTCGGGGGTGCTCAGGGGATCTGGGCGTTGTGTTTGTTGTGTTGAGCTTGTGGGAGTGCTGAGGGGATCTGGGGCTTGTTGTGGGGGTGCTGAGGGGATCAGGGCATGGTGTCGGAAGTGTTGGGCTTGTCATCGGGGTACTGAGGGGTCTGGGCCTTGTCTTGGGTGTGCTGGGCCTTGTGTTGGGGCTTGTCGAGGGGATGTGGGCGGTGTGTTTGTTGAGTTGGGCTTGGGGGAGTGCTGAGGGGATGATGGGCTTGTTTTGGGGGTGCTGGGCTTGTGGTGGGGGTGCTGAGGGGATCTGGGCCTGTTTTCGAGGTGCTGGGCTTGTCATGCAGGGTGCTAGCCTTGTTTTGGGGGTGCAGAGGGGATCTGGGCGTTGCGTTGGGGGTGCTGGGCTTGTGGTGGGGGTGCTGAGGGGATCTGGGCATTTTTTTTGAAGTGCTGGGCTTTGTTGTGGGGGTGCAGAGGGGATCTGGGCCTTGTGTCGGGGGAGCTGGTCTTGTAATGGGTTTGCTGAGGGGATGTGGGCCTTGTTTTGGGGTTGCTGAGGGGATCGGGGCATTGTGTTGGGGGTGCTGGGCTTGGGGTAGGGGTGCTGAGGGGATCTGGGCATTGCATTGGGGGTGCAGGGCTTGTGGTGGGGGTGCTGAGGTGATCGGGGCATTGTTTTGGAGGTGCGGGGCTTGTAGTGGGGGTGCTGAGGGGATCTGGCCATGTTTTCGAGGTGCGGGGCCTTTTTTTCCGTGGTGCAGAGGAAATCTGGGCATTGTGTTGGGGGTGCTGGGCTTGTGGTGGGGGTGCAGAGGGGATCTGGGCTTTGTTTTGGGGGTGCTGGGCTTGTGGTGGGGGTGCTGAGGGGATCTGGGTGTTGTGGTGGGGGTGCTCAGGAGATCGGGGCCTTGTATTGGGGGTACTGAGGGGATCAGGGGCTTGTTTTCGAGGTGCTGGATGTGTTTTGGGAGTGCAGAGGGGATCAGGGCCTTGTGGTGGGGGTGCTGAGGGGATCAGGGCGTTGTGTTGGGGGTGCTGGGCTTGTGGTGGGGGTGCAGAGGAGATCTAGGTCTTGCGCTGGGGGTGCTGGGCTTGTTGTGGGAGTGCTGGGCTAGTGGTGGGTGTGCAGAGGTGATCTGGGTCTTGTTGTGGGGGTGTCGGGCTTGTCATGGGGGTACTGAGGGGTCTGGGCCTTGTCTTGGGAGTGCTGGGCCTTGTGTTGGGGGTGCAGAGGAGATCTGGGTCGTGTGTTTGTTGTGTTGGGCTTGTGGGAGTGCTGAGGGGATGATGGGCTTGTTTTGGGGGTGCTGGGCCTTGTCATGCAGGGTGCTAGCCTTGTTTTGGGGGTGCAGAGGGGAGCTGGGCATTGTGTTGGAGGTACTGGGCCTAGTTTTGGGGGATCTGGGCGTTGTGTTGGGGTGCTGGGCTTGTCGTGGGGGTGCTGATTGGATCTGGGCGTTGTGTTCGGGGTGCTGGGCTTTGTTGTGGGGTGCTTAGGGGATCTGGGCATTGTTTTTGAGGTGCTGGGCTTTGTTGTGGGGGTGCTTAGGGTGTCTGGGCATTGTTTTTGAGGTGCTGGGCTTTGTTGTGGGGGTGCTTAGGGTGTCTGGGCATTGTTTTTGAGGTGCTGGGCTTTGTTGTGGGGGTGCAGAGGGGATCTGGGGCTTGTGTTGGGGGTGCTGGGCGTGTTGTGCGAGTGCGGAGGGGATCTGGGCTGCGTGTTTGTTGTGTTGAGCTTGTGGGAGTGCCGAGGGGATCTGGGGCTTGTTGTGGGGGTGCTGAGGGGATCAGGGCATGGTGTCGGAGGTGTTGGGCTTGTCATAGGCGTACTGAGGGGTCTGGGCCTTGTCTTGGGAGTGCTGGGCCTTGTGTTGGGGCTGCTGAGGGGATCTGGGCTGTGTGTTTGTTGTGTTGGGCTTGGGGGAGTGCCGAGGGGATGATGGGCTTGTTTTGGGGGTGCTGGGCTTGTGGTGGGGGTGCTGAGGCGATCTGGGCGTGTTTTCGAGGTGCTGGGCTTGTCATGCAGGGTGCTAGCCTTGTTTTGGGGGAGCAGAGGGGATCTGGGCATTGTGTTGGGGGTGCTGGGCTTGTGGTGGGGGTGCTGAGGGGATCTGGGCTTTGTGTTCGCGGTGCTGGACTTGTCATAGTCGTGCTGAGGGGATCTGGGCCTTGTGTTGTGGGTTCTGGGCATCTTTTGGGAGTGCGGAGGGGATCTGGGGCTTGTATTGGAGGTGTTGGGCCTGTTATGGGTGTGCAGAGGGGATCTGGGCTGTGTGTTTGTTGTGTTGAGCTTGTGGGAGTGTTGAGGGGATCTGGGCTTGTTTTCGAGGTGCTGGGCTTGTGTTGGGTGTGCTGGGCTTGTTTTGGGGGTGCAGAGGGAAGCTGGGCATTGTGTTGGAGGTGCTGGGCCTAGTTTTGGGGGATCTGGGTGTTGTGTTGGGGGTGCTCGGCTTGTTTTCGGGCTGCTCAGTGGAGCTGAGTGTTGTGTTGGGGGTGCTGGTCTTGTCATGAGGGTACTGAAGGGGATCTGGGCGTTGTGTTGGGGTGCTGGGCTTTGTTGTGGGGTGCTTAGGGGATCTGGGCATTGTTTTTGAGGTGCTGGGCTTTGTTGTGGGGGTGCTTAGGGTGTCTGGGCATTGTTTTTGAGGTGCTGGGCTTTGTTGTGGGGGTGCTTAGGGTGTCTGGGCATTGTTTTTGAGGTGCTGGGCTTTGTTGTGGGGGTGCAGAGGGGATCTGGGGCTTGTGTTGGGGGTGCTGGGCGTGTTGTGCGAGTGCGGAGGGGATCTGGGCTGCGTGTTTGTTGTGTTGAGCTTGTGGGAGTGCCGAGGGGATCTGGGGCTTGTTGTGGGGGTGCTGAGGGGATCTGGGCATGGTGTCGGAGGTGTTGGGCTTGTCATAGGGGTACTGAGGGGTCTGGGCCTTGTCTTGGGAGTGCAGGCCTTGTGTTGGGGCTGCTGAGGGGATCTGGGCAGTGTGTTTGTTGTGGTGAGCTTGTGGGAGTGCTGAGGGGATCTGTACATTGTGTTGGGAGTGCTGGGCTTGTCATGGAGGGTGCTGAGGGGATTTGGGCCTTGTATTGGGGAGAGCTGGGCTTGTCGTGGGTGTGCTGAGGAAAGCTAGGTTTTGTTTTAGGGGTGCTAGGCCTTGTTTTCGGAGTGCAGAGGGGATCAGGGCCATGTGTTGGCGGTGCGGAGGGGATTTGGGCTGTGTTTTTGTTGCTTTGGGCTTGGGGGAGTGCTGAGGAGGTCTGGGGCTTGTGTTGGGAGTGCTGGGCTTGTGGTGGGGGTGCTGAGGGGATCATGGGCTTGTTTTCGAGGTGCTGGGCTTGTCATGCAGGGTGCTAGCCTTGTTTTGGGGGTGCAGAGGGGAGCTGGGCATTGTTTTGGAGGTGCTGGGCTTAGTTTTTGGGGATCTGGGTGTTGTGTTGGGGGTGCTCGGCTTGTTTTCGGGCTGCTCAGTGGAGCTGAGTGTTGTGTTGGGGGTGCTGGTCTTGTCATGAGGGTACAGAACGGGATCGGGGTGTTGTGTTTGGGGTGCTGGGCCTTGTTTTGGGGGTGCTTAGGGGATGTGGGCCTTGTGTCGGGGGAGCTGGTCTTGTAATGGGTTTGCTGAGGGGATGTGGGCCTTGTTTTGGGGTTGCTGAGGGGATCGGGGCATTGTGTTGGGGGTGCTGGGCTTGGGGTAGGGGTGCTGAGGGGATCTAGGCATTGCGTTGGGGGTTCAGGGCTTGTGGTGCGGCTGCTGAGGTGATCGGGGCATTGTTTTGGAGGTGCGGGGCTTGTAGTGGGGGTGCAGAGGAGATCTGGGCGTTTTGGTGGGGGTGCTGAGGAGATTGGGGCCTTGTATTGCGGGTACTGAGGGGATCAGGGGTTGTTTTCGAGGTGCTGGATGTGTTTTGGGAGTGCAGAGGGGATCAGGGCCTTGTGGTGGGGGTGCTGAGGGGATCTGGGCATTGCGTTGGGGGTGCTGGGCTTGTGGTGGGGGTGCTGAGGAGAGCTAGGTCTTGCACTGGGGGTGCTGGGCTTGTTGTGGGAGTGCTGGGCTAGTGGTGGGTGTGCAGAGGGCATCTGGGTCTTGTTGTGGGGGTGTCGGGCTTGTCATGGGGGTACTGAGGGGTCTGGGCCTTGTCTTGGGAGTGCTGGGCCTTGTGTTGGGGGTGCAGAGGAGATCTGGGCCGTGTGTTTGTTGTGTTGGGCTTGTGGGAGTGCTGAGGGGATGATGGGCTTGTTTTGGGGGTGCTGGGCCTTGTCATGCAGGGTGCTAGCCTTGTTTTGGGGGTGCAGAGGGGAGCTGGGCATTGTGTTGGAGGTACTGGGCCTAGTTTTGGGGGATCTGGGTGTTGTGTTGGGGGTGCTAGGCTTGTTTTCGGGCTGCTCAGTGGAGCTGAGTGTTGTGTTGGGGGTGCTGGTCTTGTCATGAGGGTACTGAACGGGATCTGGGCGTTGTGTTGGGGTGCTGGGCTTGTCGTGGGGGTGCTGATTGGATCTGGGCGTTGTGTTCGGGGTGCTGGGCTTTGTTGTGGGGTGCTTAGGGGATCTGGGCATTGTTTTTGAGGTGCTGGGCTTTGTTGTGGGGGTGCTTAGGGTGTCTGGGCATTGTTTTTGAGGTGCTGGGCTTTGTTGTGGGGGTGCTTAGGGTGTCTGGGCATTGTTTTTGAGGTGCTGGGCTTTGTTGTGGGGGTGCAGAGGGGATCTGGGGCTTGTGTTGGGGGTGCTGGGCGTGTTGTGCGAGTGCGGAGGGGATCTGGGCTGCGTGTTTGTTGTGTTGAGCTTGTGGGAGTGCCGAGGGGATCTGGGGCTTGTTGTGGGGGTGCTGAGGGGATCTGGGCATGGTGTCGGAGGTGTTGGGCTTGTCAGAGGGGTACTGAGGGGTCTGGGCCTTGTCTTGGGAGTGCTGGGCCTTGTGTTGGGGCTGCTGAGGGGATCTGGGCTGTGTGTTTGTTGTGTTGGGCTTGGGGGAGTGCTGAGGGGATGATGGGCTTGTTTTGGGGGTGCTGGGCTTGTGGTGGGGGTGCTGAGGCAATCTGGGCGTGTTTTCGAGGTGCTGGGCTTGTCATGCAAGGTGCTAGCCTTGTTTTGGGGGAGCAGAGGGGATCTGGGCATTGTGTTGGGGGTGCTGGGCTTGTGGTGGGGGTGCTGAGGGGATCTGGGCTTTGTGTTCGCGGTGCTGGACTTGTCATAGTCATGCTGAGGGGATCTGGGCCTTGTGTTGTGGGTTCTGGGCATCTTTTGGGAGTGCGGAGGGGATCTGGGGCTTTTATTGGAGGTGTTGGGCCTGTTATGGGTGTGCAGAGGGGATCTGGGCTGTGTGTTTGTTGTGTTGAGCTTGTGGGAGTGTTGAGGGGATCTGGGCTTGTTTTCGAGGTGCTGGGCTTGTGTTGGGTGTGCTGGGCTTGTTTTGGGGGTGCAGAGGGAAGCTGGGCATTGTGTTGGAGGTGCTGGGCCTAGTTTTGGGGAATCTGGGTGTTGTGTTGGGGGTGCTCGGCTTGTTTTCGGGCTGCTCAGTGGAGCTGAGTGTTGTGTTGGGGGTGCTGGTCTTGTCATGAGGGTACTGAAGGGGATCTGGGCGTTGTGTTTGGGGTGCTGGGCTTTGTTGTGGGGGTGCAGAGGGGATCTGGGCCTTGTGTTGGGGGTGCTGGTCTTGTCATGAGGGTACAGAACGGGATCGGGGTGTTGTGTTTGGGGTGCTGGGCCTTGTTTTGGGGGTGCTTAGGGGATGTGGGCCTTGTGTCGGGGGAGCTGGTCTTGTAATGGGTTTGCTGAGGGGATGTGGGCCTTGTTTTGGGGTTGCTGAGGGGATCGGGGCATTGTGTTGGGGGTGCTGGGCTTGGGGTAGGGGTGCTGAGGGGATCTAGGCATTGCGTTGGGGGTTCAGGGCTTGTGGTGCGGCTGCTGAGGTGATCGGGGCATTGTTTTGGAGGTGCGGGGCTTGTAGTGGGGGTGCAGAGGAGATCTGGGCGTTTTGGTGGGGGTGCTGAGGAGATTGGGGCCTTGTATTGCGGGTACTGAGGGGATCAGGGGTTGTTTTCGAGGTGCTGGATGTGTTTTGGGAGTGCAGAGGGGATCAGGGCCTTGTGGTGGGGGTGCTGAGGGGATCAGGGCGTTGTGTTGGGGGTGCTGGGCTTGTGGTGGGGGTGCTGAGGAGAGCTAGGTCTTGCACTGGGGGTGCTGGGCTTGTTGTGGGAGTGCTGGGCTAGTGGTGGGTGTGCAGAGGGCATCTGGGTCTTGTTGTGGGGGTGTCGGGCTTGTCATGGGGGTACTGAGGGGTCTGGGCCTTGTCTTGGGAGTGCTGGGCCTTGTGTTGGGGGTGCAGAGGAGATCTGGGCCGTGTGTTTGTTGTGTTGGGCTTGTGGGAGTGCTGAGGGGATGATGGGCTTGTTTTGGGGGTGCTGGGCCTTGTCATGCAGGGTGCTAGCCTTGTTTTGGGGGTGCAGAGGGGAGCTGGGCATTGTGTTGGAGGTGCTGGGCCTTGTTTTGGGGGTGCTGAGGGGATGTGGGCCTTGTGTTTGGGGAACTGGTCTTGTCATGGGTTTGCTGAGGAGATATGGGCCCTGTTTTGGGGTTGCTGAGGGGATCGGGGCTTGTGTTGGGGGTGCTGGACTTGTCATAGTGGTGCTGAGGGGATCTGGGCATTGCGTTGGGGGTGCAGGGCTTGTGGTGGGGGTGCTGAGGGGATCGGGGCATTGTTTTGGAGGTGCGGGGCTTGTGGTGGGGGTGCTGAGGGGATCTGGGCGTTGTGGTGGGAGTGCTGAGGAGATCGGGGCCTTGTATTGGGGGTACTGAGGGGATCAGGGGCTTGTTTTTGAGGTGCTGGATGTGTTTTGGGAGTGCAGAGGGGATCAGGGCCTTGTGGTGGGGGTGCTGAGGGGATCAGGGCGTTGTGTTGGGGGTGCTGGGCTTGTGGTGGGGGTGCTGAGGAGAGCTAGGTCTTGCACTGGGGGTGCTGGGCTTGTTGTGGGAGTGCTGGGCCTTCTTTTGGGAGTGCAGATGGGATCCTAGTGTTGTGTTACGGGTGCTGGGCTTGTGGTAAGGCTGCTGATGGGATGTGGGCCTTGTGTCGGGGGAGCTGGTCTTGTAATGGGTTTGCTGAGGGTATGTGGGCCTTGTTTTGGGGTTGCTGAGGGGATCGGGGCATTGTGTTGGGGGTGCTGGGTGTTGTTTTTGGAGTGCTGGGCTTGTGTTGGGATGCTGAGCTGATTTAGGCCGTGTTTTTGTTGTGTTGGGCATGTGGGAGTGCCTAGGGGATCTGGGCTGTGTGTCGGGGGTGCTCAGGGGATCTGGGCGTTGTGTTTGTTGTGTTGAGCTTGTGGGAGTGCTGAGGGGATCTGGGGCTTGTTGTGGGGGTGCTGAGGGGATCAGGGCATGGTGTCGGAGGTGTTGGGCTTGTCATAGGGGTACTGAGGGGTCTGGGCCTTGTCTTGGGAGTGCTGGGCCTTGTGTTGGGGCTGCTGAGGGGATCTGGGCTGTGTGTTTGTTGTGTTGGGCTTGGGGGAGTGCCGAGGGGATGATGGGCTTGTTTTGGGGGTGCTGGGCTTGTGGTGGGGGTGCTGAGGCGATCTGGGCGTGTTTTCGAGGTGCTGGGCTTGTCATGCAGGGTGCTAGCCTTGTTTTGGGGGAGCAGAGGGGATCTGGGCATTGTGTTGGGGGTGCTGGGCTTGTGGTGGGGGTGCTGAGGGGATCTGGGCTTTGTGTTCGCGGTGCTGGACTTGTCATAGTCGTGCTGAGGGGATCTGGGCCTTGTGTTGTGGGTTCTGGGCATCTTTTGGGAGTGCGGAGGGGATCTGGGGCTT
Source organism: Struthio camelus (assembly GCF_040807025.1). Classification (NCBI taxonomy): domain Eukaryota; kingdom Metazoa; phylum Chordata; class Aves; order Struthioniformes; family Struthionidae; genus Struthio; species Struthio camelus. Next base: position 7,515,545 of record NC_090944.1, on the reverse strand, counting down.
GTATTGGAGGTGTTGGGCCTGTTATGGGTGTGCAGAGGGGATCTGGGCCGTGTGTTTGTTGTGTTGAGCTTGTGGGAGTGTTGAGGGGATCTGGGCTTGTTTTCGAGGTGCTGGGCTTGTGTTGGGTGTGCTGGGCTTGTTTTGGGGGTGCAGAGGGAAGCTGGGCATTGTGTTGGAGGTGCTGGGCCTAGTTTTGGGGGATCTGGGTGTTGTGTTGGGGGTGCTCGGCTTGTTTTCGGGCTGCTCAGTGGAGCTGAGTGTTGTGTTGGGGGTGCTGGTCTTGTCATGAGGGTACTGAAGGGGATCTGGGCGTTGTGTTGGGGTGCTGGGCTTTGTTGTGGGGGTGCAGAGGGGATCTGGGCCTTGTGTTGGCGGTGCTGGGCTTGTCATAGTGGTGCTGAGGGGATCTGGGCTTGTGTTAGTGGTGCTGGGCGTGTTGTGCGAGTGCGGAGGGGACCTGGGGCTTGTATTGGAGGTGTTGGGCCTGTTATGGGGGTGCAGAGGGGATCTGGGCTGTGTCATGGGGGTGCTGAGGGGATCTGGACCTTCTTGTGGGGGTGCTGAGGGAATATGGGGCTTGTTTTGAGGTGCTGGGCTTGTCATGCAGGCTGCTGGGGTTTTTGTGGAGGTGCAGAGGGGAGCTGGGCATTGTGCTGGAGTTGCTAGGCCTTGTTTTGGGGGTGCTGAGGGGATGTGGGGCCTTGTTTTGGGGGTGCTGAGGGGATGTGGGCCTTGTTTTGGAATTGCTGAGGGGATTGGGGCATTGTGTTGTGGGTGCTGGGCTTGTGTTAGGGGTGTTGAGGGGATCTGGGCTTTGTTTTCGAGGTGCTGGACCTTTTTTCCGTGGTGCAGAGGAAATCTGGGCATTGTGTTGGGGGTGCTGGGCTTGTGGTGGGGGTGCTGAGGGGATCTGGGCGTTTTGGTGGGGGTGCTGAGGAGAACGGGGCCTTGTATTGGGGGTAGTGAGGGGATCAGGGGCTTGTTTTTGAGGTGGTGGATGTGTTTTGGGAGTGCAGAGGGGATCAGTGCCTTCTGGTGGGGGTGCTGAGGGGATCAGGGCGTTGTGTTGGGGGTGCTGGGCTTGTGGTGGGGGTGCAGAGGAGAGCTAGGTCTTGCACTGGGGGTGCTGGGCTTGTTGTGGGAGTGCTGGGCTAGTGGTGGGTGTGCAGAGGGCATCTGGGTCTTGTTGTGGGGGTGTCGGGCTTGTCATGGGGGTACTGAAGGGTCTGGGCCTTGTCTTGGGAGTGCTGGGCCTTGTGTTGGGGGTGCAGAGGAGATCTGGGCCATGTGTTTGTTGTGTTGGGCTTGTGGGAGTGCTGAGGGGATGATGGGCTTGTTTTGGGGGTGCTGGGCCTTGTCATGCGGGGTGCTAGCCTTGTTTTGGGGGTGCAGAGGGGAGCTGGGCATTGTGTTGGAGGTGCTGGGCCTTGTGTCGGGGGATCTGGGTGTTGTGTTGGGGGTGCTCGGCTTGTTTTCGGGCTGCTCAGTGGAGCTGAGTGTTGTGTTGGGGGTGCTGGTCTTGTCATGAGGGTACTGAAGGGGATCTGGGCGTTGTGTTGGGGTGCTGGGCTTTGTTGTGGGGTGCTTAGGGGATCTGGGCATTGTTTTTGAGGTGCTGGGCTTTGTTGTGGGGGTGCTTAGGGTGTCTGGGCATTGTTTTTGAGGTGCTGGGCTTTGTTGTGGGGGTGCTTAGGGTGTCTGGGCATTGTTTTTGAGGTGCTGGGCTTTGTTGTGGGGGTGCAGAGGGGATCTGGGGCTTGTGTTGGGGGTGCTGGGCGTGTTGTGCGAGTGCGGAGGGGATCTGGGCTGCGTGTTTGTTGTGTTGAGCTTGTGGGAGTGCCGAGGGGATCTGGGGCTTGTTGTGGGGGTGCTGAGGGGATCTGGGCATGGTGTCGGAGGTGTTGGGCTTGTCATAGGGGTACTGAGGGGTCTGGGCCTTGTCTTGGGAGTGCAGGCCTTGTGTTGGGGCTGCTGAGGGGATCTGGGCAGTGTGTTTGTTGTGGTGAGCTTGTGGGAGTGCTGAGGGGATCTGGACATTGTGTTGGGAGTGCTGGGCTTGTCATGGAGGGTGCTGAGGGGATTTGGGCCTTGTATTGGGGAGAGCTGGGCTTGTCGTGGGTGTGCTGAGGAAAGCTAGGTTTTGTTTTAGGGGTGCTAGGCCTTGTTTTCGGAGTGCAGAGGGGATCAGGGCCATGTGTTGGCGGTGCGGAGGGGATTTGGGCTGTGTTTTTGTTGCTTTGGGCTTGGGGGAGTGCTGAGGAGGTCTGGGGCTTGTGTTGGGAGTGCTGGGCTTGTGGTGGGGGTGCTGAGGGGATCATGGGCTTGTTTTCGAGGTGCTGGGCTTGTCATGCAGGGTGCTAGCCTTGTTTTGGGGGTGCAGAGGGGAGCTGGGCATTGTTTTGGAGGTGCTGGGCTTAGTTTTTGGGGATCTGGGTGTTGTGTTGGGGGTGCTAGGCTTGTTTTCGGGCTGCTCAGTGGAGCTGAGTGTTGTGTTGGGGGTGCTGGTCTTGTCATGAGGGTACAGAACGGGATCGGGGTGTTGTGTTTGGGGTGCTGGGCCTTGTTTTGGGGGTGCTTAGGGGATGTGGGCCTTGTGTCGGGGGAGCTGGTCTTGTAATGGGTTTGCTGAGGGGATGTGGGCCTTGTTTTGGGGTTGCTGAGGGGATCGGGGCATTGTGTTGGGGGTGCTGGGCTTGGGGTAGGGGTGCTGAGGGGATCTAGGCATTGCGTTGGGGGTTCAGGGCTTGTGGTGCGGCTGCTGAGGTGATCGGGGCATTGTTTTGGAGGTGCGGGGCTTGTAGTGGGGGTGCTGAGGGGATCTGGCCATGTTTTCGAGGTGCTGGGCCTTTTTTCCGTGGTGCAGAGGAAATCTGGGCATTGTGTTGGGGGTGCTGGGCTTGTGGTGGGGGTGCTGAGGGGATCTGGGCGTTGTGGTGGGAGTGCTGAGGAGATCGGGGCCTTGTATTGGGGGTACTGAGGGGATCAGGGGCTTGTTTTTGAGGTGCTGGATGTGTTTTGGGAGTGCAGAGGGGATCAGGGCCTTGTGGTGGGGGTGCTGAGGGGATCTGGGCGTTGTGTTGGGGGTGCTGGGCTTGTGGTGGGGGTGCTGAGGAGAGCTAGGTCTTGCACTGGGGGTGCTGGGCTTGTTGTGGGAGTGCTGGGCCTTCTTTTGGGAGTGCAGATGGGATCCTGGTGTTGTGTTACTGGTGCTGGGCTTGTGGTAAGGCTGCTGATGGGATGTGGGCCTTGTTTTGGGGTTGCTGAGGGGATCTGGGCCTTGTGTTGTGGGTTCTGGGCATCTTTTGGGAGTGCGGAGGGGATCTGGGGCTTGTATTGGAGGTGTTGGGCCTGTTATGGGTGTGCAGAGGGGATCTGGGCCGTGTGTTTGTTGTGTTGAGCTTGTGGGAGTGTTGAGGGGATCTGGGCTTGTTTTCGAGGTGCTGGGCTTGTCATGCAGGGTGCTGGGCTTGTTTTGGGGGTGCAGAGGGAAGCTGGGCATTGTGTTGGAGGTGCTGGGCCTAGTTTTAGGGGATCTGGGTGTTGTGTTGGGGGTGCTAGGCTTGTTTTCAGGCTGCTCACTGGAGCTGAGTGTTGTGTTGGGGGTGCTGGTCTTGTCATGAGGGTACTGAAGGGGATCTGGGCGTTGTGTTGGGGGTGCTGGGCTTGTGGTGCGGGTGCTGAGGGTATCTGGGCGTTGTGTTCAGGGTGCTGGGCTTTGTTGTGGGGGTGCAGAGGGGATCTGGGCATTGTGTTGGGGGTGCTGGACTTGTCATAGTGGTGCTGAGGGGATCTGGGCTTGTGTTAGGGGTGCTGGGCGTGTTGTGCGAGTGCGGAGGGGATCTGCGGCTTGTATTGGAGGTGTTGGGCCTGTTATGGGGGTGCAGAGGGGATCTGGGCTGTGTGTTTGTTGTGTTGGGCTTGTGGGAGTGCAGAGGGGATCTGGGCTTGTCATGGGGGTGCTGAGGGGATCTGGACCTTCTTGTGGGGGTGCTGAGGGAATATGGGGCTTGTTTTGAGGTGCTGGGCTTGTCATGCAGGCTGCTGGGCTTTTTGTGGAAGTGCAGAGGGGAGCTGGGCGTTGTGTTGGAGTTGCTGGGCCTTGTTTTAGGGGTGCTGAGGGGATGTGGGCCTTGTGTCGGGGGAGCTGGTCTTGTAATGGGTTTGCTGAGGGGATCTGGGCCTTGTTTTGGGGTTGCTGAGGGGATCGGGGCATTGTGTTGGGGGTGCTGGGCTTGTGGTAGGGGTGCTGAGGGGATCTGGGCATTGCGTTGGGGGTGCTGGGCTTGTGGTGGGGGTGCTGAGGAGAGCTAGTTCTTGCACTGGGGGTGCTGGGCTTGTTGTGGGCAGTGCTGGGCTAGTGGTGGGTGTGCAGAGGGGATCTGGGTCTTGTTGTGTGGGTGTCGGGCTTGTCATGGGGGTACTGAGGGGTCTGGGCCTTGTCTTGGGAGTGCTGGGCCTTGTGTTGGGGGTGCAGAGGAGATCTGGGCCGTGTGTTTGTTGTGTTGGGCTTGTGGGAGTGCTGAGGGGATGATGGGCTTGTTTTGGGGGTGCTGGGCTTGTGGTGGGGGTGCTGAGGGGATCTGGGCTTGTTTTCGAGGTGCTGGGCTTGTCATGCAGGGTGCTGGGCTTGTTTTGGGGGTGCAGAGGGGAGCTGGGCATTGTGTTGGAGGTGCTGGGCCTAGTTTTGGGGGATCTGGGTGTTGTGTTGGGGGTGCTAGGCTTGTTTTCGGGCTGCTCAGTGGAGCTGGGTGTTGTGTTGGGGGTGCTAGTCTTGTCATGAGGGTACTGAAGGGGATCTGGGCGTTGTGTTGGGGGTGCTGGGCTTGTGGTGGGGGTGCTGAGGGGATCTGGGCGTTGTGTTGGGGGTACTGGGCTTGTGGTGGGGGTGCTGAGGGGATCTGGGCGTTGTGTTGGGGGTGCTGGGCTTTGTTGTGGGGGTGCTGAGGGGATCTGGGCATTGTTTTTGAGGTGCTGGACTTGTCATAGTGGTGCTGAGGGGATCTGGGCTTGTGTTAGGGGTGCTGGGCGTGTTGTGCGAGTGCAGAGGGGATCTGGGGCTTGTATTGGAGGTGTTGGGCCTGTTATGGGGGTGCAGAGGGGATCTGGGCTGTGTGTTTGTTGTGTTGGGCTTGTGGGAGTGCAGAGGGGATCTGGGCTTGTCATGGGGGTGCTGAGGGGATCTGGACCTTCTTGTGGGGGTGCTGAGGGAATATGGGGCTTGTTTTGAGGTGCTGGGCTTGTCATGCAGGCTGCTGGGCTTTTTGTGGAAGTGCAGAGGGGAGCTGGGCGTTGTGTTGGAGTTGCTGGGCCTTGTTTTGGGGATGCTGAGGGGATGTGGGCCTTGTGTCGGGGGAGCTGGTCTTGTAATGGGTTTGCTGAGGGGATGTGGGCCTTGTTTTGGGGTTCTGAGGGGATCTGGGGCATTGTGTTGGGGGTGCAGGGCTTGTGGCAGGGGTGCTGAGGGGATCGGGGCATTGTGTTGGGGGTGCTGGGCTTGTGGTGGGGGTGCAGAGGGGATCTGGGCTTTGTGTTGGGGGTGCTGAGGAGATCGGGGCCTTGTATTGCGGGTAGTGAGGGGATCAGGGGCTTGTTTTCGAGGTGCTGGATGTGTTTTGGGAGTGCAGAGCGGATCAGGGCCTTGTGGTGAGGGTGCTGAGGGGATCTGGGCATTGTGTTGGGGGTGCTGAGGGGATCGGGGCATTGTGTTGGGGGTGCTGGGCTTGTGGTGGGGGTGCAGAGGAGAGCTAGGTCTTGCACTGGGGGTGCTGGGCTTGTTGTGGGAGTGCTGGGCTAGTGGTGGGTGTGCAGAGGGCATCTGGGTCTTGTTGTGGGGGTGTCGGGCTTGTCATGGGGGTACTGAGGGCTCTGGGCCTTGTCTTGGGAGTGCTGGGCCTTGTGTTGGGGGTGCAGAGGAGATCTGGGCCGTGTGTTTGTTGTGTTGGGCTTGTGGGAGTGCTGAGGGGATGATGGGCTTGTTTTGGGGGTGCTGGGCCTTGTCATGCGGGGTGCTAGCCTTGTTTTGGGGGTGCAGAGGGGAGCTGGGCATTGTGTTGGAGGTGCTGGGCCTTGTGTCGGGGGATCTGGGTGTTGTGTTGGGGGTGCTCGGCTTGTTTTCGGGCTGCTCAGTGGAGCTGAGTGTTGTGTTGGGGGTGCTGGTCTTGTCATGAGGGTACTGAACGGGATCTGGGCGTTGTGTTGGGGTGCTGGGCTTGTCGTGGGGGTGCTGATTGGATCTGGGCGTTGTGTTCGGGGTGCTGGGCTTTGTTGTGGGGTGCTTAGGGGATCTGGGCATTGTTTTTGAGGTGCTGGGCTTTGTTGTGGGGGTGCTTAGGGTGTCTGGGCATTGTTTTTGAGGTGCTGGGCTTTGTTGTGGGGGTGCTTAGGGTGTCTGGGCATTGTTTTTGAGGTGCTGGGCTTTGTTGTGGGGGTGCAGAGGGGATCTGGGGCTTGTGTTGGGGGTGCTGGGCGTGTTGTGCGAGTGCGGAGGGGATCTGGGCTGCGTGTTTGTTGTGTTGAGCTTGTGGGAGTGCTGAGGGGATCTGGGGCTTGTTGTGGGGGTGCTGAGGGGATCAGGGCATGGTGTCGGAGGTGTTGGGCTTGTCATCGGGGTACTGAGGGGTCTGGGCCTTGTCTTGGGTGTGCTGGGCCTTGTGTTGGGGCTTGTCGAGGGGATGTGGGCGGTGTGTTTGTTGAGGTGGGCTTGGGGGAGTGCTGAGGGGATGATGGGCTTGTTTTGGGGGTGCTGGGCTTGTGGTGGGGGTGCTGAGGGGATCTGGGCCTGTTTTGGAGATGCGGGGCTTGTCATGCAGGGTGCTAGCCTTGTTTTGGGGGTGCAGAGGGGATCTGGGCGTTGTGTTGGGGGTGCTGGGCTTGTGGTGGGGGTGCTGAGGGGATCTGGGCATTGCGTTGGGGGTGCAGGGCTTGTGGTGCGGCTGCTGAGGTGATCGGGGCATTGTTTTGGAGGTGCGGGTCTTGTAGTGGGGGTGCTGAGGGGATCTGGCCATGTTTTCGAGGTGCTGGGCCTTTTTTTCCGTGGTGCAGAGGAAATCTGGGCATTGTGTTGGGGGTGCTGGGCTTGTGGTGGGGGTGCAGAGGGGATCTGGGCTTTGTGTTGGGGGTGCTCAGGATATCTGGGCATTGTATTGGGGGTAGTGAGGGGATCAGGGGCTTGTTTTCGAGGTGCTGGATGTGTTTTGGGAGTGCAGAGGGGATCAGGGCCTTGTGGTGGGGGTGCTGAGGGGATCTGGGCATTGTGTTGGGGGTGCTGAGGGGATCGGGGCATTGTGTTGGGGGTGCTGGGTGTTGTTTTTGGAGTGCTGGGCTTGTGGTGGGGATGCTGAGGTGATTTAGGCCCTGTTTTTGTTGTGTGGGGCGTGTGGGAGTGCCTAGGGGATCTGGGCTGTGTGTCGGGGGTGCTCAGGGGATCTGGGCGTTGTGTTTGTTGTGTTGAGCTTGTGGGAGTGCTGAGGGGATCTGGGGCTTGTTGTGGGGGTGCTGAGGGGATCAGGGCATGGTGTCGGAAGTGTTGGGCTTGTCAATAGGGGTACTGAGGGGTCTGGGCCTTGTCTTGGGTGTGCTGGGCCTTGTGTTGGGGCTTGTCGAGGGGATGTGGGCGGTGTGTTTGTTGAGATGGGCTTGGGGGAGTGCTGAGGGGATGATGGGCTTGTTTTGGGGGTGCTGGGCTTGTGGTGGGGGTGCTGAGGGGATCTGGGCCTGTTTTCGAGGTGCTGGGCTTGTCATGCAGGGTGCTAGCCTTGTTTTGGGGGTGCAGAGGGGATCTGGGCATTGCGTTGGGGGTGCTGGGCTTGTGGTGGGGGTGCTGAGGGGATGTGGGCCTTGTGTCGGGGGAGCTGGTCTTATAATGGGTTTGCTGAGGGGATCTGGGCCTTGTTTTGGGGTTGCTGAGGGGATCGGGGCATTGTGTTGGGGGTGCTGGGCTTGTCATGAGGGTACTGAAGGGGATCTGGGCGTTGTGTTGGGGGTGCTGGGCTTGTGGTTGGGGTGCTGAGGGGATCTGGGCGTTGTGTTGGGGGTACTGGGCTTGTGGTGGGGGAGCTGAGGGGATCTGGGCGTTGTGTTGGGGGTGCTGGGCTTTGTTGTGGGGGTGCCGAGGGGATCTGGGCATTGTTTTTGAGGTGCTGGACTTGTCATAGTGGTGCTGAGGGGATCTGGGCTTGTGTTAGGGGTGCTGGGCGTGTTGTGCGAGTGTGGAGGGGATCTGGGGCTTGTATTGGAGGTGTTGGGCCTGTTATGGGGGTGCAGAGGGGATCTGGGCTGTGTGTTTGTTGTGTTGGGCTTGTGGGAGTGCAGAGGGGATCTGGGCTTGTCATGGGGGTGCTGAGGGGATCTGGACCTTCTTGTGGGGGTGCTGAGGGAATATGGGGCTTGTTTTGAGGTGCTGGGCTTGTCATGCAGGCTGCTGGGCTTTTTGTGGAAGTGCAGAGGGGAGCTGGGCGTTGTGTTGGAGTTGCTGGGCCTTGTTTTGGGGATGCTGAGGGGATGTGGGCCTTGTGTCGGGGGAGCTGGTCTTGTAATGGGTTTGCTGAGGGGATGTGGGCCTTGTTTTGGGGTTCTGAGGGGATCTGGGGCATTGTGTTGGGGGTGCAGGGCTTGTGGCAGGGGTGCTGAGGGGATCGGGGCATTGTGTTGGGGGTGCTGGGCTTGTGGTGGGGGTGCTGAGGGGATCTGGGCGTTGTGGTGGGGGTGCTGAGGAGATCGGGGCCTTGTATTGCGGGTAGTGAGGGGATCAGGGGCTTGTTTTCGAGGTGCTGGATGTGTTTTGGGAGTGCAGAGCGGATCAGGGCCTTGTGGTGGGGGTGCTGAGGGGATCTGGGCATTGTGTTGGGGGTGCTGAGGGGATCGGGGCATTGTGTTGGGGGTGCTGGGCTTGTGGTGGGGGTGCAGAGGAGAGCTAGGTCTTGCACTGGGGGTGCTGGGCTTGTTGTGGGAGTGCTGGGCTAGTGGTGGGTGTGCAGAGGGGATCTGGGTCTTGTTGTGGGGGTGTCGGGCTTGTCATGGGGGTACTGAGGGCTCTGGGCCTTGTCTTGGGAGTGCTGGGCCTTGTGTTGGGGGTGCAGAGGAGATCTGGGCCATGTGTTTGTTGTGTTGGGCTTGTGGGAGTGCTGAGGGGATGATGGGCTTGTTTTGGGGGTGCTGGGCCTTGTCATGCGGGGTGCTAGCCTTGTTTTGGGGGTGCAGAGGGGAGCTGGGCATTGTGTTGGAGGTGCTGGGCCTAGTTTTGGGGGATCTGGGTGTTGTGTTGGGGGTGCTGGGCTTGTGGTGGGGGTGCTGAGGGGATCTGGGCGTTGTGGTGGGGGTGCTGAGGAGATCGGGGCCTTGTATTGCGGGTAGTGAGGGGATCAGGGGCTTGTTTTCGAGGTGCTGGATGTGTTTTGGGAGTGCAGAGCGGATCAGGGCCTTGTGGTGGGGGTGCTGAGGGGATCTGGGCATTGTGTTGGGGGTGCTGAGGGGATCGGGGCATTGTGTTGGGGGTGCTGGGCTTGTGGTGGGGGTGCTGAGGAGAGCTAGGTCTTGCACTGGGGGTGCTGGGCTTGTTGTGGGAGTGCTGGGCTAGTGGTGGGTGTGCAGAGGGGATCTGGGTCTTGTTGTGGGGGTGTCGGGCTTGTCATGGGGGTACTGAGGGGTCTGGGCCTTGTCTTGGGAGTGCTGGGCCTTGTGTTGGGGGTGCAGAGGAGATCTGGGCCATGTGTTTGTTGTGTTGGGCTTGTGGGAGTGCTGAGGGGATGATGGGCTTGTTTTGGGGGTGCTGGGCCTTGTCATGCGGGGTGCTAGCCTTGTTTTGGGGGTGCAGAGGGGAGCTGGGCATTGTGTTGGAGGTGCTGGGCCTAGTTTTGGGGGATCTGGGTGTTGTGTTGGGGGTGCTCGGCTTGTTTTCGGGCTGCTCAGTGGAGCTGAGTGTTGTGTTGGGGGTGCTGGTCTTGTCATGAGGGTACTGAAGGGGATCTGGGCATTGTGTTGGGGTGCTGGGCTTGTCGTGGGGGTGCTGATTGGATCTGGGCGTTGTGTTCGGGGTGCTGGGCTTTGTTGTGGGGTGCTTAGGGGATCTGGGCATTGTTTTTGAGGTGCTGGGCTTTGTTGTGGGGGTGCTTAGGGTGTCTGGGCATTGTTTTTGAGGTGCTGGGCTTTGTTGTGGGGGTGCTTAGGGTGTCTGGGCATTGTTTTTGAGGTGCTGGGCTTTGTTGTGGGGGTGCAGAGGGGATCTGGGGCTTGTGTTGGGGGTGCTGGGCGTGTTGTGCGAGTGCGGAGGGGATCTGGGCTGCGTGTTTGTTGTGTTGAGCTTGTGGGAGTGCTGAGGGGATCTGGGGCTTGTTGTGGGGGTGCTGAGGGGATCTGGGCATGGTGTCGGAGGTGTTGGGCTTGTCATCGGGGTACTGAGGGGTCTGGGCCTTGTCTTGGGTGTGCTGGGCCTTGTGTTGGGGCTTGTCGAGGGGATGTGGGCGGTGTGTTTGTTGAGGTGGGCTTGGGGGAGTGCTGAGGGGATGATGGGCTTGTTTTGGGGGTGCTGGGCTTGTGGTGGGGGTGCTGAGGGGATCTGGGCATTGCGTTGGGGGTGCAGGGCTTGTGGTGCGGCTGCTGAGGTGATCGGGGCATTGTTTTGGAGGTGCGGGGCTTGTAGTGGGGGTGCTGAGGGGATCTGGCCATGTTTTCGAGGTGCTGGGCCTTTTTTTCCGTGGTGCAGAGGAAATCTGGGCATTGTGTTGGGGGTGCTGGGCTTGTGGTGGGGGTGCTGAGGGGATCTGGGCTTTGTGTTGGGGGTGCTCAGGATATCTGGGCATTGTATTGGGGGTAGTGAGGGGATCAGGGGCTTGTTTTCGAGGTGCTGGATGTGTTTTGGGAGTGCAGAGGGGATCAGGGCCTTGTGGTGGGGGTGCTGAGGGGATCTGGGCATTGTGTTGGGGGTGCTGAGGGGATCGGGGCATTGTGTTGGGGGTGCTGGGTGTTGTTTTTGGACTGCTGGGCTTGTGGTGGGGATGCTGAGGTGATTTAGGCCCTGTTTTTGTTGTGTGGGGCGTGTGGGAGTGCCTAGGGGATCTGGGCTGTGTGTCGGGGGTGCTCAGGGGATCTGGGCGTTGTGTTTGTTGTGTTGAGCTTGTGGGAGTGCTGAGGGGATCTGGGGCTTGTTGTGGGGGTGCTGAGGGGATCAGGGCATGGTGTCGGAAGTGTTGGGCTTGTCATCGGGGTACTGAGGGGTCTGGGCCTTGTCTTGGGTGTGCTGGGCCTTGTGTTGGGGCTTGTCGAGGGGATGTGGGCGGTGTGTTTGTTGAGTTGGGCTTGGGGGAGTGCTGAGGGGATGATGGGCTTGTTTTGGGGGTGCTGGGCTTGTGGTGGGGGTGCTGAGGGGATCTGGGCCTGTTTTCGAGGTGCTGGGCTTGTCATGCAGGGTGCTAGCCTTGTTTTGGGGGTGCAGAGGGGATCTGGGCGTTGCGTTGGGGGTGCTGGGCTTGTGGTGGGGGTGCTGAGGGGATCTGGGCATTTTTTTTGAAGTGCTGGGCTTTGTTGTGGGGGTGCAGAGGGGATCTGGGCCTTGTGTCGGGGGAGCTGGTCTTGTAATGGGTTTGCTGAGGGGATGTGGGCCTTGTTTTGGGGTTGCTGAGGGGATCGGGGCATTGTGTTGGGGGTGCTGGGCTTGGGGTAGGGGTGCTGAGGGGATCTGGGCATTGCATTGGGGGTGCAGGGCTTGTGGTGGGGGTGCTGAGGTGATCGGGGCATTGTTTTGGAGGTGCGGGGCTTGTAGTGGGGGTGCTGAGGGGATCTGGCCATGTTTTCGAGGTGCGGGGCCTTTTTTTCCGTGGTGCAGAGGAAATCTGGGCATTGTGTTGGGGGTGCTGGGCTTGTGGTGGGGGTGCAGAGGGGATCTGGGCTTTGTTTTGGGGGTGCTGGGCTTGTGGTGGGGGTGCTGAGGGGATCTGGGTGTTGTGGTGGGGGTGCTCAGGAGATCGGGGCCTTGTATTGGGGGTACTGAGGGGATCAGGGGCTTGTTTTCGAGGTGCTGGATGTGTTTTGGGAGTGCAGAGGGGATCAGGGCCTTGTGGTGGGGGTGCTGAGGGGATCAGGGCGTTGTGTTGGGGGTGCTGGGCTTGTGGTGGGGGTGCAGAGGAGATCTAGGTCTTGCGCTGGGGGTGCTGGGCTTGTTGTGGGAGTGCTGGGCTAGTGGTGGGTGTGCAGAGGTGATCTGGGTCTTGTTGTGGGGGTGTCGGGCTTGTCATGGGGGTACTGAGGGGTCTGGGCCTTGTCTTGGGAGTGCTGGGCCTTGTGTTGGGGGTGCAGAGGAGATCTGGGTCGTGTGTTTGTTGTGTTGGGCTTGTGGGAGTGCTGAGGGGATGATGGGCTTGTTTTGGGGGTGCTGGGCCTTGTCATGCAGGGTGCTAGCCTTGTTTTGGGGGTGCAGAGGGGAGCTGGGCATTGTGTTGGAGGTACTGGGCCTAGTTTTGGGGGATCTGGGTGTTGTGTTGGGGGTGCTCGGCTTGTTTTCGGGCTGCTCAGTGGAGCTGAGTGTTGTGTTGGGGGTGCTGGTCTTGTCATGAGGGTACTGAAGGGGATCTGGGCGTTGTGTTGGGGTGCTGGGCTTGTCGTGGGGGTGCTGATTGGATCTGGGCGTTGTGTTCGGGGTGCTGGGCTTTGTTGTGGGGTGCTTAGGGGATCTGGGCATTGTTTTTGAGGTGCTGGGCTTTGTTGTGGGGGTGCTTAGGGTGTCTGGGCATTGTTTTTGAGGTGCTGGGCTTTGTTGTGGGGGTGCTTAGGGTGTCTGGGCATTGTTTTTGAGGTGCTGGGCTTTGTTGTGGGGGTGCAGAGGGGATCTGGGGCTTGTGTTGGGGGTGCTGGGCGTGTTGTGCGAGTGCGGAGGGGATCTGGGCTGCGTGTTTGTTGTGTTGAGCTTGTGGGAGTGCCGAGGGGATCTGGGGCTTGTTGTGGGGGTGCTGAGGGGATCAGGGCATGGTGTTGGAGGTGTTGGGCTTGTCATAGGCGTACTGAGGGGTCTGGGCCTTGTCTTGGGAGTGCTGGGCCTTGTGTTGGGGCTGCTGAGGGGATCTGGGCTGTGTGTTTGTTGTGTTGGGCTTGGGGGAGTGCCGAGGGGATGATGGGCTTGTTTTGGGGGTGCTGGGCTTGTGGTGGGGGTGCTGAGGCGATCTGGGCGTGTTTTCGAGGTGCTGGGCTTGTCATGCAGGGTGCTAGCCTTGTTTTGGGGGAGCAGAGGGGATCTGGGCATTGTGTTGGGGGTGCTGGGCTTGTGGTGGGGGTGCTGAGGGGATCTGGGCTTTGTGTTCGCGGTGCTGGACTTGTCATAGTCGTGCTGAGGGGATCTGGGCCTTGTGTTGTGGGTTCTGGGCATCTTTTGGGAGTGCGGAGGGGATCTGGGGCTTGTATTGGAGGTGTTGGGCCTGTTATGGGTGTGCAGAGGGGATCTGGGCTGTGTGTTTGTTGTGTTGAGCTTGTGGGAGTGTTGAGGGGATCTGGGCTTGTTTTCGAGGTGCTGGGCTTGTGTTGGGTGTGCTGGGCTTGTTTTGGGGGTGCAGAGGGAAGCTGGGCATTGTGTTGGAGGTGCTGGGCCTAGTTTTGGGGGATCTGGGTGTTGTGTTGGGGGTGCTCGGCTTGTTTTCGGGCTGCTCAGTGGAGCTGAGTGTTGTGTTGGGGGTGCTGGTCTTGTCATGAGGGTACTGAAGGGGATCTGGGCGTTGTGTTGGGGTGCTGGGCTTTGTTGTGGGGTGCTTAGGGGATCTGGGCATTGTTTTTGAGGTGCTGGGCTTTGTTGTGGGGGTGCTTAGGGTGTCTGGGCATTGTTTTTGAGGTGCTGGGCTTTGTTGTGGGGGTGCTTAGGGTGTCTGGGCATTGTTTTTGAGGTGCTGGGCTTTGTTGTGGGGGTGCAGAGGGGATCTGGGGCTTGTGTTGGGGGTGCTGGGCGTGTTGTGCGAGTGCGGAGGGGATCTGGGCTGCGTGTTTGTTGTGTTGAGCTTGTGGGAGTGCCGAGGGGATCTGGGGCTTGTTGTGGGGGTGCTGAGGGGATCTGGGCATGGTGTCGGAGGTGTTGGGCTTGTCATAGGGGTACTGAGGGGTCTGGGCCTTGTCTTGGGAGTGCAGGCCTTGTGTTGGGGCTGCTGAGGGGATCTGGGCAGTGTGTTTGTTGTGGTGAGCTTGTGGGAGTGCTGAGGGGATCTGGACATTGTGTTGGGAGTGCTGGGCTTGTCATGGAGGGTGCTGAGGGGATTTGGGCCTTGTATTGGGGAGAGCTGGGCTTGTCGTGGGTGTGCTGAGGAAAGCTAGGTTTTGTTTTAGGGGTGCTAGGCCTTGTTTTCGGAGTGCAGAGGGGATCAGGGCCATGTGTTGGCGGTGCGGAGGGGATTTGGGCTGTGTTTTTGTTGCTTTGGGCTTGGGGGAGTGCTGAGGAGGTCTGGGGCTTGTGTTGGGAGTGCTGGGCTTGTGGTGGGGGTGCTGAGGGGATCATGGGCTTGTTTTCGAGGTGCTGGGCTTGTCATGCAGGGTGCTAGCCTTGTTTTGGGGGTGCAGAGGGGAGCTGGGCATTGTTTTGGAGGTGCTGGGCTTAGTTTTTGGGGATCTGGGTGTTGTGTTGGGGGTGCTCGGCTTGTTTTCGGGCTGCTCAGTGGAGCTGAGTGTTGTGTTGGGGGTGCTGGTCTTGTCATGAGGGTACTGAAGGGGATCTGGGCGTTGTGTTGGGGTGCTGGGCTTTGTTGTGGGGTGCTTAGGGGATCTGGGCATTGTTTTTGAGGTGCTGGGCTTTGTTGTGGGGGTGCTTAGGGTGTCTGGGCATTGTTTTTGAGGTGCTGGGCTTTGTTGTGGGGGTGCTTAGGGTGTCTGGGCATTGTTTTTGAGGTGCTGGGCTTTGTTGTGGGGGTGCAGAGGGGATCTGGGGCTTGTGTTGGGGGTGCTGGGCGTGTTGTGCGAGTGCGGAGGGGATCTGGGCTGCGTGTTTGTTGTGTTGAGCTTGTGGGAGTGCCGAGGGGATCTGGGGCTTGTTGTGGGGGTGCTGAGGGGATCTGGGCATGGTGTCGGAGGTGTTGGGCTTGTCATAGGGGTACTGAGGGGTCTGGGCCTTGTCTTGGGAGTGCAGGCCTTGTGTTGGGGCTGCTGAGGGGATCTGGGCAGTGTGTTTGTTGTGGTGAGCTTGTGGGAGTGCTGAGGGGATCTGGACATTGTGTTGGGAGTGCTGGGCTTGTCATGGAGGGTGCTGAGGGGATTTGGGCCTTGTATTGGGGAGAGCTGGGCTTGTCGTGGGTGTGCTGAGGAAAGCTAGGTTTTGTTTTAGGGGTGCTAGGCCTTGTTTTCGGAGTGCAGAGGGGATCAGGGCCATGTGTTGGCGGTGCGGAGGGGATTTGGGCTGTGTTTTTGTTGCTTTGGGCTTGGGGGAGTGCTGAGGAGGTCTGGGGCTTGTGTTGGGAGTGCTGGGCTTGTGGTGGGGGTGCTGAGGGGATCATGGGCTTGTTTTCGAGGTGCTGGGCTTGTCATGCAGGGTGCTAGCCTTGTTTTGGGGGTGCAGAGGGGAGCTGGGCATTGTTTTGGAGGTGCTGGGCTTAGTTTTTGGGGATCTGGGTGTTGTGTTGGGGGTGCTAGGCTTGTTTTCGGGCTGCTCAGTGGAGCTGAGTGTTGTGTTGGGGGTGCTGGTCTTGTCATGAGGGTACAGAACGGGATCGGGGTGTTGTGTTTGGGGTGCTGGGCCTTGTTTTGGGGGTGCTTAGGGGATGTGGGCCTTGTGTCGGGGGAGCTGGTCTTGTAATGGGTTTGCTGAGGGGATGTGGGCCTTGTTTTGGGGTTGCTGAGGGGATCGGGGCATTGTGTTGGGGGTGCTGGGCTTGGGGTAGGGGTGCTGAGGGGATCTAGGCATTGCGTTGGGGGTTCAGGGCTTGTGGTGCGGCTGCTGAGGTGATCGGGGCATTGTTTTGGAGGTGCGGGGCTTGTAGTGGGGGTGCAGAGGAGATCTGGGCGTTTTGGTGGGGGTGCTGAGGAGATTGGGGCCTTGTATTGCGGGTACTGAGGGGATCAGGGGTTGTTTTCGAGGTGCTGGATGTGTTTTGGGAGTGCAGAGGGGATCAGGGCCTTGTGGTGGGGGTGCTGAGGGGATCTGGGCATTGCGTTGGGGGTGCTGGGCTTGTGGTGGGGGTGCTGAGGAGAGCTAGGTCTTGCACTGGGGGTGCTGGGCTTGTTGTGGGAGTGCTGGGCTAGTGGTGGGTGTGCAGAGGGCATCTGGGTCTTGTTGTGGGGGTGTCGGGCTTGTCATGGGGGTACTGAGGGGTCTGGGCCTTGTCTTGGGAGTGCTGGGCCTTGTGTTGGGGGTGCAGAGGAGATCTGGGCCGTGTGTTTGTTGTGTTGGGCTTGTGGGAGTGCTGAGGGGATGATGGGCTTGTTTTGGGGGTGCTGGGCCTTGTCATGCAGGGTGCTAGCCTTGTTTTGGGGGTGCAGAGGGGAGCTGGGCATTGTGTTGGAGGTACTGGGCCTAGTTTTGGGGGATCTGGGTGTTGTGTTGGGGGTGCTCGGCTTGTTTTCGGGCTGCTCAGTGGAGCTGAGTGTTGTGTTGGGGGTGCTGGTCTTGTCATGAGGGTACTGAAGGGGATCTGGGCGTTGTGTTGGGGTGCTGGGCTTGTCGTGGGGGTGCTGATTGGATCTGGGCGTTGTGTTCGGGGTGCTGGGCTTTGTTGTGGGGTGCTTAGGGGATCTGGGCATTGTTTTTGAGGTGCTGGGCTTTGTTGTGGGGGTGCTTAGGGTGTCTGGGCATTGTTTTTGAGGTGCTGGGCTTTGTTGTGGGGGTGCTTAGGGTGTCTGGGCATTGTTTTTGAGGTGCTGGGCTTTGTTGTGGGGGTGCAGAGGGGATCTGGGGCTTGTGTTGGGGGTGCTGGGCGTGTTGTGCGAGTGCGGAGGGGATCTGGGCTGCGTGTTTGTTGTGTTGAGCTTGTGGGAGTGCCGAGGGGATCTGGGGCTTGTTGTGGGGGTGCTGAGGGGATCTGGGCATGGTGTCGGAGGTGTTGGGCTTGTCAGAGGGGTACTGAGGGGTCTGGGCCTTGTCTTGGGAGTGCTGGGCCTTGTGTTGGGGCTGCTGAGGGGATCTGGGCTGTGTGTTTGTTGTGTTGGGCTTGGGGGAGTGCTGAGGGGATGATGGGCTTGTTTTGGGGGTGCTGGGCTTGTGGTGGGGGTGCTGAGGCAATCTGGGCGTGTTTTCGAGGTGCTGGGCTTGTCATGCAAGGTGCTAGCCTTGTTTTGGGGGAGCAGAGGGGATCTGGGCATTGTGTTGGGGGTGCTGGGCTTGTGGTGGGGGTGCTGAGGGGATCTGGGCTTTGTGTTCGCGGTGCTGGACTTGTCATAGTCATGCTGAGGGGATCTGGGCCTTGTGTTGTGGGTTCTGGGCATCTTTTGGGAGTGCGGAGGGGATCTGGGGCTTTTATTGGAGGTGTTGGGCCTGTTATGGGTGTGCAGAGGGGATCTGGGCTGTGTGTTTGTTGTGTTGAGCTTGTGGGAGTGTTGAGGGGATCTGGGCTTGTTTTCGAGGTGCTGGGCTTGTGTTGGGTGTGCTGGGCTTGTTTTGGGGGTGCAGAGGGAAGCTGGGCATTGTGTTGGAGGTGCTGGGCCTAGTTTTGGGGAATCTGGGTGTTGTGTTGGGGGTGCTCGGCTTGTTTTCGGGCTGCTCAGTGGAGCTGAGTGTTGTGTTGGGGGTGCTGGTCTTGTCATGAGGGTACTGAAGGGGATCTGGGCGTTGTGTTTGGGGTGCTGGGCTTTGTTGTGGGGGTGCAGAGGGGATCTGGGCCTTGTGTTGGGGGTGCTGGTCTTGTCATGAGGGTACAGAACGGGATCGGGGTGTTGTGTTTGGGGTGCTGGGCCTTGTTTTGGGGGTGCTTAGGGGATGTGGGCCTTGTGTCGGGGGAGCTGGTCTTGTAATGGGTTTGCTGAGGGGATGTGGGCCTTGTTTTGGGGTTGCTGAGGGGATCGGGGCATTGTGTTGGGGGTGCTGGGCTTGGGGTAGGGGTGCTGAGGGGATCTAGGCATTGCGTTGGGGGTTCAGGGCTTGTGGTGCGGCTGCTGAGGTGATCGGGGCATTGTTTTGGAGGTGCGGGGCTTGTAGTGGGGGTGCAGAGGAGATCTGGGCGTTTTGGTGGGGGTGCTGAGGAGATTGGGGCCTTGTATTGCGGGTACTGAGGGGATCAGGGGTTGTTTTCGAGGTGCTGGATGTGTTTTGGGAGTGCAGAGGGGATCAGGGCCTTGTGGTGGGGGTGCTGAGGGGATCAGGGCGTTGTGTTGGGGGTGCTGGGCTTGTGGTGGGGGTGCTGAGGAGAGCTAGGTCTTGCACTGGGGGTGCTGGGCTTGTTGTGGGAGTGCTGGGCTAGTGGTGGGTGTGCAGAGGGCATCTGGGTCTTGTTGTGGGGGTGTCGGGCTTGTCATGGGGGTACTGAGGGGTCTGGGCCTTGTCTTGGGAGTGCTGGGCCTTGTGTTGGGGGTGCAGAGGAGATCTGGGCCGTGTGTTTGTTGTGTTGGGCTTGTGGGAGTGCTGAGGGGATGATGGGCTTGTTTTGGGGGTGCTGGGCCTTGTCATGCAGGGTGCTAGCCTTGTTTTGGGGGTGCAGAGGGGAGCTGGGCATTGTGTTGGAGGTGCTGGGCCTTGTTTTGGGGGTGCTGAGGGGATGTGGGCCTTGTGTTTGGGGAACTGGTCTTGTCATGGGTTTGCTGAGGAGATATGGGCCCTGTTTTGGGGTTGCTGAGGGGATCGGGGCTTGTGTTGGGGGTGCTGGACTTGTCATAGTGGTGCTGAGGGGATCTGGGCATTGCGTTGGGGGTGCAGGGCTTGTGGTGGGGGTGCTGAGGGGATCGGGGCGTTGTTTTGGAGGTGCGGGGCTTGTAGTGGGGGTGCTGAGGGGAGCTGGGCATTGTGTTGGAGGTGCTGGGCCTTGTGTCGGGGGATCTGGGTGTTGTGTTGGGGGTGCTCGGCTTGTTTTCGGGCTGCTCAGTGGAGCTGAGTGTTGTGTTGGGGGTGCTGGTCTTGTCATGAGGGTACTGAAGGGGATCTGGGCGTTGTGTTGGGGTGCTGGGCTTTGTTGTGGGGTGCTTAGGGGATCTGGGCATTGTTTTTGAGGTGCTGGGCTTTGTTGTGGGGGTGCTTAGGGTGTCTGGGCATTGTTTTTGAGGTGCTGGGCTTTGTTGTGGGGGTGCTTAGGGTGTCTGGGCATTGTTTTTGAGGTGCTGGGCTTTGTTGTGGGGGTGCAGAGGGGATCTGGGGCTTGTGTTGGGGGTGCTGGGCGTGTTGTGCGAGTGCGGAGGGGATCTGGGCTGCGTGTTTGTTGTGTTGAGCTTGTGGGAGTGCCGAGGGGATCTGGGGCTTGTTGTGGGGGTGCTGAGGGGATCTGGGCATGGTGTCGGAGGTGTTGGGCTTGTCATAGGGGTACTGAGGGGTCTGGGCCTTGTCTTGGGAGTGCAGGCCTTGTGTTGGGGCTGCTGAGGGGATCGGGGCGTTGTTTTGGAGGTGCGGGGCTTGTAGTGGGGGTGCTGAGGGGAGCTGGGCATTGTGTTGGAGGTGCTGGGCCTTGTGTCGGGGGATCTGGGTGTTGTGTTGGGGGTGCTCGGCTTGTTTTCGGGCTGCTCAGTGGAGCTGAGTGTTGTGTTGGGGGTGCTGGTCTTGTCATGAGGGTACTGAAGGGGATCTGGGCGTTGTGTTGGGGTGCTGGGCTTTGTTGTGGGGTGCTTAGGGGATCTGGGCATTGTTTTTGAGGTGCTGGGCTTTGTTGTGGGGGTGCTTAGGGTGTCTGGGCATTGTTTTTGAGGTGCTGGGCTTTGTTGTGGGGGTGCTTAGGGTGTCTGGGCATTGTTTTTGAGGTGCTGGGCTTTGTTGTGGGGGTGCAGAGGGGATCTGGGGCTTGTGTTGGGGGTGCTGGGCGTGTTGTGCGAGTGCGGAGGGGATCTGGGCTGCGTGTTTGTTGTGTTGAGCTTGTGGGAGTGCCGAGGGGATCTGGGGCTTGTTGTGGGGGTGCTGAGGGGATCTGGGCATGGTGTCGGAGGTGTTGGGCTTGTCATAGGGGTACTGAGGGGTCTGGGCCTTGTCTTGGGAGTGCAGGCCTTGTGTTGGGGCTGCTGAGGGGATCTGGGCAGTGTGTTTGTTGTGGTGAGCTTGTGGGAGTGCTGAGGGGATCTGTACATTGTGTTGGGAGTGCTGGGCTTGTCATGGAGGGTGCTGAGGGGATTTGGGCCTTGTATTGGGGAGAGCTGGGCTTGTCGTGGGTGTGCTGAGGAAAGCTAGGTTTTGTTTTAGGGGTGCTAGGCCTTGTTTTCGGAGTGCAGAGGGGATCAGGGCCATGTGTTGGCGGTGCGGAGGGGATTTGGGCTGTGTTTTTGTTGCTTTGGGCTTGGGGGAGTGCTGAGGAGGTCTGGGGCTTGTGTTGGGAGTGCTGGGCTTGTGGTGGGGGTGCTGAGGGGATCATGGGCTTGTTTTCGAGGTGCTGGGCTTGTCATGCAGGGTGCTAGCCTTGTTTTGGGGGTGCAGAGGGGAGCTGGGCATTGTTTTGGAGGTGCTGGGCTTAGTTTTTGGGGATCTGGGTGTTGTGTTGGGGGTGCTCGGCTTGTTTTCGGGCTGCTCAGTGGAGCTGAGTGTTGTGTTGGGGGTGCTGGTCTTGTCATGAGGGTACTGAAGGGGATCTGGGCGTTGTGTTGGGGTGCTGGGCTTTGTTGTGGGGTGCTTAGGGGATCTGGGCATTGTTTTTGAGGTGCTGGGCTTTGTTGTGGGGGTGCTTAGGGTGTCTGGGCATTGTTTTTGAGGTGCTGGGCTTTGTTGTGGGGGTGCTTAGGGTGTCTGGGCATTGTTTTTGAGGTGCTGGGCTTTGTTGTGGGGGTGCAGAGGGGATCTGGGGCTTGTGTTGGGGGTGCTGGGCGTGTTGTGCGAGTGCGGAGGGGATCTGGGCTGCGTGTTTGTTGTGTTGAGCTTGTGGGAGTGCCGAGGGGATCTGGGGCTTGTTGTGGGGGTGCTGAGGGGATCTGGGCATGGTGTCGGAGGTGTTGGGCTTGTCATAGGGGTACTGAGGGGTCTGGGCCTTGTCTTGGGAGTGCAGGCCTTGTGTTGGGGCTGCTGAGGGGATCTGGGCAGTGTGTTTGTTGTGGTGAGCTTGTGGGAGTGCTGAGGGGATCTGTACATTGTGTTGGGAGTGCTGGGCTTGTCATGGAGGGTGCTGAGGGGATTTGGGCCTTGTATTGGGGAGAGCTGGGCTTGTCGTGGGTGTGCTGAGGAAAGCTAGGTTTTGTTTTAGGGGTGCTAGGCCTTGTTTTCGGAGTGCAGAGGGGATCAGGGCCATGTGTTGGCGGTGCGGAGGGGATTTGGGCTGTGTTTTTGTTGCTTTGGGCTTGGGGGAGTGCTGAGGAGGTCTGGGGCTTGTGTTGGGAGTGCTGGGCTTGTGGTGGGGGTGCTGAGGGGATCATGGGCTTGTTTTCGAGGTGCTGGGCTTGTCATGCAGGGTGCTAGCCTTGTTTTGGGGGTGCAGAGGGGAGCTGGGCATTGTTTTGGAGGTGCTGGGCTTAGTTTTTGGGGATCTGGGTGTTGTGTTGGGGGTGCTAGGCTTGTTTTCGGGCTGCTCAGTGGAGCTGAGTGTTGTGTTGGGGGTGCTGGTCTTGTCATGAGGGTACAGAACGGGATCGGGGTGTTGTGTTTGGGGTGCTGGGCCTTGTTTTGGGGGTGCTTAGGGGATGTGGGCCTTGTGTCGGGGGAGCTGGTCTTGTAATGGGTTTGCTGAGGGGATGTGGGCCTTGTTTTGGGGTTGCTGAGGGGATCGGGGCATTGTGTTGGGGGTGCTGGGCTTGGGGTAGGGGTGCTGAGGGGATCTAGGCATTGCGTTGGGGGTTCAGGGCTTGTGGTGCGGCTGCTGAGGTGATCGGGGCATTGTTTTGGAGGTGCGGGGCTTGTAGTGGGGGTGCAGAGGAGATCTGGGCGTTTTGGTGGGGGTGCTGAGGAGATTGGGGCCTTGTATTGCGGGTACTGAGGGGATCAGGGGTTGTTTTCGAGGTGCTGGATGTGTTTTGGGAGTGCAGAGGGGATCAGGGCCTTGTGGTGGGGGTGCTGAGGGGATCTGGGCATTGCGTTGGGGGTGCTGGGCTTGTGGTGGGGGTGCTGAGGAGAGCTAGGTCTTGCACTGGGGGTGCTGGGCTTGTTGTGGGAGTGCTGGGCTAGTGGTGGGTGTGCAGAGGGCATCTGGGTCTTGTTGTGGGGGTGTCGGGCTTGTCATGGGGGTACTGAGGGGTCTGGGCCTTGTCTTGGGAGTGCTGGGCCTTGTGTTGGGGGTGCAGAGGAGATCTGGGCCGTGTGTTTGTTGTGTTGGGCTTGTGGGAGTGCTGAGGGGATGATGGGCTTGTTTTGGGGGTGCTGGGCCTTGTCATGCAGGGTGCTAGCCTTGTTTTGGGGGTGCAGAGGGGAGCTGGGCATTGTGTTGGAGGTACTGGGCCTAGTTTTGGGGGATCTGGGTGTTGTGTTGGGGGTGCTCGGCTTGTTTTCGGGCTGCTCAGTGGAGCTGAGTGTTGTGTTGGGGGTGCTGGTCTTGTCATGAGGGTACTGAACGGGATCTGGGCGTTGTGTTGGGGTGCTGGGCTTGTCGTGGGGGTGCTGATTGGATCTGGGCGTTGTGTTCGGGGTGCTGGGCTTTGTTGTGGGGTGCTTAGGGGATCTGGGCATTGTTTTTGAGGTGCTGGGCTTTGTTGTGGGGGTGCTTAGGGTGTCTGGGCATTGTTTTTGAGGTGCTGGGCTTTGTTGTGGGGGTGCTTAGGGTGTCTGGGCATTGTTTTTGAGGTGCTGGGCTTTGTTGTGGGGGTGCAGAGGGGATCTGGGGCTTGTGTTGGGGGTGCTGGGCGTGTTGTGCGAGTGCGGAGGGGATCTGGGCTGCGTGTTTGTTGTGTTGAGCTTGTGGGAGTGCCGAGGGGATCTGGGGCTTGTTGTGGGGGTGCTGAGGGGATCTGGGCATGGTGTCGGAGGTGTTGGGCTTGTCAGAGGGGTACTGAGGGGTCTGGGCCTTGTCTTGGGAGTGCTGGGCCTTGTGTTGGGGCTGCTGAGGGGATCTGGGCTGTGTGTTTGTTGTGTTGGGCTTGGGGGAGTGCTGAGGGGATGATGGGCTTGTTTTGGGGGTGCTGGGCTTGTGGTGGGGGTGCTGAGGCGATCTGGGCGTGTTTTCGAGGTGCTGGGCTTGTCATGCAAGGTGCTAGCCTTGTTTTGGGGGAGCAGAGGGGATCTGGGCATTGTGTTGGGGGTGCTGGGCTTGTGGTGGGGGTGCTGAGGGGATCTGGGCTTTGTGTTCGCGGTGCTGGACTTGTCATAGTCATGCTGAGGGGATCTGGGCCTTGTGTTGTGGGTTCTGGGCATCTTTTGGGAGTGCGGAGGGGATCTGGGGCTTGTATTGGAGGTGTTGGGCCTGTTATGGGTGTGCAGAGGGGATGTGGGCTGTGTGTTTGTTGTGTTGAGCTTGTGGGAGTGTTGAGGGGATCTGGGCTTGTTTTCGAGGTGCTGGGCTTGTGTTGGGTGTGCTGGGCTTGTTTTGGGGGTGCAGAGGGAAGCTGGGCATTGTGTTGGAGGTGCTGGGCCTAGTTTTGGGGAATCTGGGTGTTGTGTTGGGGGTGCTCGGCTTGTTTTCGGGCTGCTCAGTGGAGCTGAGTGTTGTGTTGGGGGTGCTGGTCTTGTCATGAGGGTACTGAAGGGGATCTGGGCGTTGTGTTGGGGTGCTGGGCTTTGTTGTGGGGGTGCAGAGGGGATCTGGGCCTTGTGTTGGCGGTGCTGGGCTTGTCATAGTGGTGCTGAGGGGATCTGGGCTTGTGTTAGTGGTGCTGGGCGTGTTGTGCGAGTGCGGAGGGGACCTGGGGCTTGTATTGGAGGTGTTGGGCCTGTTATGGGGGTGCAGAGGGGATCTGGGCTGTGTCATGGGGGTGCTGAGGGGATCTGGACCTTCTTGTGGGGGTGCTGAGGGAATATGGGGCTTGTTTTGAGGTGCTGGGCTTGTCATGCAGGCTGCTGGGGTTTTTGTGGAGGTGCAGAGGGGAGCTGGGCATTGTGCTGGAGTTGCTAGGCCTTGTTTTGGGGGTGCTGAGGGGATGTGGGGCCTTGTTTTGGGGGTGCTGAGGGGATGTGGGCCTTGTTTTGGAATTGCTGAGGGGATTGGGGCATTGTGTTGTGGGTGCTGGGCTTGTGTTAGGGGTGTTGAGGGGATCTGGGCTTTGTTTTCGAGGTGCTGGACCTTTTTTCCGTGGTGCAGAGGAAATCTGGGCATTGTGTTGGGGGTGCTGGGCTTGTGGTGGGGGTGCTGAGGGGATCTGGGCGTTTTGGTGGGGGTGCTGAGGAGAACGGGGCCTTGTATTGGGGGTAGTGAGGGGATCAGGGGCTTGTTTTTGAGGTGGTGGATGTGTTTTGGGAGTGCAGAGGGGATCAGTGCCTTCTGGTGGGGGTGCTGAGGGGATCAGGGCGTTGTGTTGGGGGTGCTGGGCTTGTGGTGGGGGTGCTGAGGAGAGCTAGGTCTTGCACTGGGGGTGCTGGGCTTGTTGTGGGAGTGCTGGGCTAGTGGTGGGTGTGCAGAGGGCATCTGGGTCTTGTTGTGGGGGTGTCGGGCTTGTCATGGGGGTACTGAAGGGTCTGGGCCTTGTCTTGGGAGTGCTGGGCCTTGTGTTGGGGGTGCAGAGGAGATCTGGGCCGTGTGTTTGTTGTGTTGGGCTTGTGGGAGTGCTGAGGGGATGATGGGCTTGTTTTGGGGGTGCTGGGCCTTGTCATGCGGGGTGCTAGCCTTGTTTTGGGGGTGCAGAGGGGAGCTGGGCATTGTGTTGGAGGTGCTGGGCCTTGTGTCGGGGGATCTGGGTGTTGTGTTGGGGGTGCTCGGCTTGTTTTCGGGCTGCTCAGTGGAGCTGAGTGTTGTGTTGGGGGTGCTGGTCTTGTCATGAGGGTACTGAAGGGGATCTGGGCGTTGTGTTGGGGTGCTGGGCTTTGTTGTGGGGTGCTTAGGGGATCTGGGCATTGTTTTTGAGGTGCTGGGCTTTGTTGTGGGGGTGCTTAGGGTGTCTGGGCATTGTTTTTGAGGTGCTGGGCTTTGTTGTGGGGGTGCTTAGGGTGTCTGGGCATTGTTTTTGAGGTGCTGGGCTTTGTTGTGGGGGTGCAGAGGGGATCTGGGGCTTGTGTTGGGGGTGCTGGGCGTGTTGTGCGAGTGCGGAGGGGATCTGGGCTGCGTGTTTGTTGTGTTGAGCTTGTGGGAGTGCCGAGGGGATCTGGGGCTTGTTGTGGGGGTGCTGAGGGGATCTGGGCATGGTGTCGGAGGTGTTGGGCTTGTCATAGGGGTACTGAGGGGTCTGGGCCTTGTCTTGGGAGTGCAGGCCTTGTGTTGGGGCTGCTGAGGGGATCTGGGCAGTGTGTTTGTTGTGGTGAGCTTGTGGGAGTGCTGAGGGGATCTGGACATTGTGTTGGGAGTGCTGGGCTTGTCATGGAGGGTGCTGAGGGGATTTGGGCCTTGTATTGGGGAGAGCTGGGCTTGTCGTGGGTGTGCTGAGGAAAGCTAGGTTTTGTTTTAGGGGTGCTAGGCCTTGTTTTCGGAGTGCAGAGGGGATCAGGGCCTTGTGTTGGCGGTGCGGAGGGGATTTGGGCTGTGTTTTTGTTGCTTTGGGCTTGGGGGAGTGCTGAGGAGGTCTGGGGCTTGTGTTGGGAGTGCTGGGCTTGTGGTGGGGGTGCTGAGGGGATCATGGGCTTGTTTTGGAGGTGCTGGGCTTGTCATGCAGGGTGCTAGCCTTGTTTTGGGGGTGCAGAGGGGAGCTGGGCATTGTTTTGGAGGTGCTGGGCTTAGTTTTTGGGGATCTGGGTGTTGTGTTGGGGGTGCTAGGCTTGTTTTCGGGCTGCTCAGTGGAGCTGAGTGTTGTGTTGGGGGTGCTGGTCTTGTCATGAGGGTACAGAACGGGATCGGGGTGTTGTGTTTGGGGTGCTGGGCCTTGTTTTGGGGGTGCTTAGGGGATGTGGGCCTTGTGTCGGGGGAGCTGGTCTTATAATGGGTTTGCTGAGGGGATGTGGGCCTTGTTTTGGGGTTGCTGAGGGGATCGGGGCATTGTGTTGGGGGTGCTGGGCTTGGGGTAGGGGTGCTGAGGGGATCTAGGCATTGCGTTGGGGGTTCAGGGCTTGTGGTGCGGCTGCTGAGGTGATCGGGGCATTGTTTTGGAGGTGCGGGGCTTGTAGTGGGGGTGCTGAGGGGATCTGGCCAAGTTTTCGAGGTGCTGGGCCTTTTTTTCCGTGGTGCAGAGGAAATCTGGGCATTGTGTTGGGGGTGCTGGGCTTGTGGTGGGGGTGCTGAGGGGATCTGGGCGTTGTGGTGGGAGTGCTGAGGAGATCGGGGCCTTGTATTGGGGGTACTGAGGGGATCAGGGGCTTGTTTTTGAGGTGCTGGATGTGTTTTGGGAGTGCAGAGGGGATCAGGGCCTTGTGGTGGGGGTGCTGAGGGGATCTGGGCGTTGTGTTGGGGGTGCTGGGCTTGTGGTGGGGGTGCTGAGGAGAGCTAGGTCTTGCACTGGGGGTGCTGGGCTTGTTGTGGGAGTGCTGGGCCTTCTTTTGGGAGTGCAGATGGGATCCTGGTGTTGTGTTACTGGTGCTGGGCTTGTGGTAAGGCTGCTGATGGGATGTGGGCCTTGTTTTGGGGTTGCTGAGGGGATCTGGGCCTTGTGTTGTGGGTTCTGGGCATCTTTTGGGAGTGCGGAGGGGATCTGGGGCTTGTATTGGAGGTGTTGGGCCTGTTATGGGTGTGCAGAGGGGATCTGGGCCGTGTGTTTGTTGTGTTGAGCTTGTGGGAGTGTTGAGGGGATCTGGGCTTGTTTTCGAGGTGCTGGGCTTGTGTTGGGTGTGCTGGGCTTGTTTTGGGGGTGCAGAGGGAAGCTGGGCATTGTGTTGGAGGTGCTGGGCCTAGTTTTAGGGGATCTGGGTGTTGTGTTGGGGGTGCTAGGCTTGTTTTCAGGCTGCTCACTGGAGCTGAGTGTTGTGTTGGGGGTGCTGGTCTTGTCATGAGGGTACTGAAGGGGATCTGGGCGTTGTGTTGGGGGTGCTGGGCTTGTGGTGGGGGTGCTGAGGGGATCTGGGCGTTGTGTTCAGGGTGCTGGGCTTTGTTGTGGGGGTGCAGAGGGGATCTGGGCATTGTGTTGGGGGTGCTGGACTTGTCATAGTGGTGCTGAGGGGATCTGGGCTTGTGTTAGGGGTGCTGGGCGTGTTGTGCGAGTGCGGAGGGGATCTGCGGCTTGTATTGGAGGTGTTGGGCCTGTTATGGGGGTGCAGAGGGGATCTGGGCTGTGTGTTTGTTGTGTTGGGCTTGTCGGAGTGCAGAGGGGATCTGGGCTTGTCATGGGGGTGCTGAGGGGATCTGGACCTTCTTGTGGGGGTGCTGAGGGAATATGGGGCTTGTTTTGAGGTGCTGGGCTTGTCATGCAGGCTGCTGGGCTTTTTGTGGAAGTGCAGAGGGGAGCTGGGCGTTGTGTTGGAGTTGCTGGGCCTTGTTTTAGGGGTGCTGAGGGGATGTGGGCCTTGTGTCGGGGGAGCTGGTCTTGTAATGGGTTTGCTGAGGGGATGTGGGCCTTGTTTTGGGGTTGCTGAGGGGATCTGGGGCATTGTGTTGGGGGTGCAGGGCTTGTGGTGGGGGTGCTGAGGGGATCGGGGCATTTTGTAGGGGGTGCAGGGCTTGTGATAGGGGTGCTGAGGGCATGTGGGCATTGCGTTGGGGGTGCAGAGGGGATCTGGGCATTGTGGTGCGGCTGCTGAGGGGATCTCGGGCATTGTTTTGGAGATGTGGGGCTTGTAGTGGGGGTGCTGAGGGGATCTGGCCATGTTTTCGAGGTGCTGGGCCTTTTTTTCCGTGGTGCAGAGGAGATCTGGGCATTGTGTTGGGGGTGCTGGGCTTGTGGTGGGGGTGCTGAGGGGATCTGGGCGTTGTGGTGGGGGTGCTCAGGTGATCGGGGCCTTGTATTGCGGGTACTGAGGGGATCAGGGGCTTGTTTTCGAGGTGCTGGATGTGTTTTGGGAGTGCAGAGGGGATCAGGGCCTTGTGGTGGGGGTGCTGAGGGGATCAGGGCGTTGTGTTGGGGGTGCTGGGCTTGTGGTGGGGGTGCTGAGGAGAGCTAGGTCTTGCACTGGGGGTGCTGGGCTTGTTGTGGGAGTGCTGGGCTAGTGGTGGGTGTGCAGAGGGGATCTGGGTCTTGTTGTGGGGGTGTCGGGCTTGTCATGGGGGTACTGAGGGGTCTGGGCCTTGTCTTGGGAGTGCTGGGCCTTGTGTTGGGGGTGCAGAGGAGATCTGGGCCGTGTGTTTGTTGTGTTGGGCTTGTGGGAGTGCTGAGGGGATGATGGGCTTGTTTTGGGGGTGCTGGGCTTGTCATGCAGGGTGCTAGCCTTGTTTTGGGGGTGCAGAGGGGAGCTGGGCATTGTGTTGGAGGTGCTGGGCCTAGTTTTGGGGGATCTGGGTGTTGTGTTGGGGGTGCTCGGCTTGTTTTCGGGCTGGTCAGTGGAGCTGAGTGTTGTGTTGGGGGTGCTGGTCTTGTCATGAGGGTACTGAAGGGGATCTGGGCGTTGTGTTGGGAGTGCTGGGCTTGTGGTGGGGGTGCTGAGGTGATCTGGGCTTTGTGTTGGGGGTGCTGGGTGTGTTTTGCGAGTGCGGAGGGGATCTGGGGCTTGTATTGGAGGTGTTGGGCCTGTTATGGGGGTGCAGAGGGGATCTGGGCTGCGTGTTTGTTGTGTTGAGCTTGTGGGAGTGCCGAGGGGATCTGGGGCTTGTTGTGGGGGTGCTGAGGGGATCAGGGCATGGTGTTGGAGGTGTTGGGCTTGTCATCGGGGTACTGAGGGGTCTGGGCCTTGTCTTGGGAGTGCTGGGCCTTGTGTTGGGGCTGCTGAGGGGATCTGGGCCGTGTGTTTGTAGTGTTGGGCTTGGGGGAGTGCTGAGGGGATGATGGGCTTGTTTTGGGGGTGCTGGGCTTGTCATGCAGGGTGCTAGCCTTGTTTTGGGGGTGCAGAGGGGAGCTGGGCATTGTGTTGGAGGTGCTGGGCCTAATTTTGGGGGATCTGGGTGTTGTGTTGGGGGTGCTAGGCTTGTTTTCGGGCTGCTCAGTGGAGCTGAGTGTTGTGTTGGGGGTGCTGGTCTTGTCATGAGGGTACTGAAGGGGATCTGGGCATTGTGTTGGGAGTGCAGAGACTGTGTCGCTGGCTCCTTGAAAGCCTCAGCTGCAGCCTCTTGAATGGGGCTACTCACCCCCCGGCAGGCAGCCTGCACGCCCTCCACCACTGCGCATGCCATGGCTCATGCAGCTTCCCGATTGTTCCTGTCTCCGCCTCTGGAGGCCTCCGCAGATGCTTGGAGCTGCAGCTCACCTGGGTCACAACAAGGCACAAGGCTTGTGGCCGCTCCTCTTGCCCACAGCCCCTTGGCAGCACACGCAGCGACACAGTCACAGCTCTGCCTTCCCCTCTGAGTGGCATGCCACCACACCTCTGCCTCAGCACTCCTGCCTAGCTGAGAGCCACCAGAGCCACTGCCAGGGGCTGCTGTTGGCCAGGCAAGAGCCAGCACTACCTGGGCATCTTCCATAGGCAGCATGGGGGCACTCGCATGCTGCCCAATGTCTCTTTGCTCCACCTGGGAGGCAGAAAGCAGGTGACAACCCTCCCTCAGGGCTCCCTTTTGCCCCTGAGCAGGCACCCCTGCGCCAGGCAGGCCCCAAAGGCACCCAGCCTTGCCGCACAGAGGGGTCCTGCAGACACACAGGCAGCTTGCACCTTATGCCCAGTTTGCCCTCTGGGCCTCTGGAGGCTTCTGCACGATGCACTGGCGATGTCTCACGTGCGCCGGCCACTCTGTGTGTGCAACTTTTGGGAGGCAGTCCAGCAGCTCATGGCCTTCATCGCTCACCAACACCGCCTGGTTGTCAGCACAACGGAGCCGGCTCTGCCTGTGCAGTGCAGATGTTGCTGTTGCCCTCTTCTCAGCACCCCCCCACCACAATCCTCTCTTGGCCTCGGCAGCTCAGCACGGCCATGCCCACCTCTCTGCCTCTGGGCTGCATCCTGCTCTGCCCCGGCCTGCGCCTCCCCCCGCTCCTGCGGCACCTGCCCAGGCCACAGGCACACACTAGTGCCCTCCCCATTCCAGCACCTGCCGCAGGGGCAGACCTCTGCAGCCAAGGCCTCCCCTTGCCCTGCCTCCCGCCTCTCTGCCCCCAAAACACCCCCAGCGCCCCCAACCCCCAGATCCCCCCCGCACCCCCCACAACCCCCAGATCCCCTCAGCAGGGACAGACAAGGCTTCACTCCCCGCCCCACGCTGCCATCCACAACCCGCCAATCAGGACACAGCTAACACTCCCACACCCACCAATCAGGAGGCTCCTACCGCAGCTGTTGCTCCGGCAGCTTCTAGAAGCTTCCCCGGGCCAGCAGGGAGTGAGGAAATGCCCAGAGAAAACGGGCTCCGGAGAAAAGGAGTAATGGAGCCACAACCAGCTGCTCGGGGGGAGAGGGCATCCCACCCCCTGCCCCTGCGCCTGACTCCGTAACCCCCCGAGTGAAAATTAATCAGGAACGCCCCAAGGAAATGGCGGGGGGGGAGGTGAGGGGAAAGGGGGAGCTGCTGAAAAACAAAGAACAGCCAAACCCCAACCCAGCCACCTTCCCATGGGTAAATAAATAAAACCCACAGTGTGTAAGTAAATAAATGACCCCTATGGGTGATTGCTTGTGGGGGAGGAGGAAGAAAAAGACAAAAAAAAAAAACTGCTGGAAAAAAGCCTGGAGAGTTTCAAGGCTGTAAAAAACTTCCTCAGGAAATACATTTTAAAAACCTGCACACAAGCTGCTCAAATATGGGCAACCACCACCCTCCATCTGCCAAAAGACAGGGAGAAAAAAAAAAGAAATAGTTGCAAATCAGAAAGGAAATGTGCCACCCCCTCCCCCAAAAAAGTGAAAATGTGGGGAATCCTTTCCCCCTTGCCCCTCCAAGAGCCGCTCCAATAACAATTGGCGATGGAGAAGGCTGCGGTGGAGGCTGCTGCGTTTCTGGCTGGCGTGGCGAGAGCTGTCTGTGGCAGGAAATCCAGCCGGACCGCCCCGGTACGGCCTCCTGGGCGCTGCTTGCCAGATGGCTTCTCCCCTTGGCGCCACGACGAGTGCCCACGTCTTGGGCAGCTCCTGGGACGAGGACCTGCCGCTTGTCCCCCCACCCCACTGTCTCCAGCACCAGGAGAGAGCCTGACTAGCGTTGCAGCCGCTCTGCTGCTTTTCACACCTTGTATGCGCCCTGACCCCCAATACAACGCCCAGATCCCCTCAGGAACGCCCAACACAAGGCCCAGATCCCCTCAGCACCCTAAAACAAAGCCCAGAACTCCAAAAACAAGGCCCAGCACCCCAAAACAAGGCCCAGCACTCCCAAACATAAGGCCCAGATCCCGTTCAGCACCCCCATGACAAGCCCCGCACCCCCAACACAAGGCCCAGATCCCCTCTGCACTCCCAAAACAAGCCCCAGCACCCCTAAAACAACACCTAGCTGTCCTCAGCACACTCACAACAAGCCCAGCTCTCCCTAATACAAGGCCCAGATCCCCTCAGCACTCCCAAAACAAGCCCAGCACCCCCAACACAAGGCCCAGATCCCCTCAGCACCACCATAAGCCCAGCCCCCCAACAAAATGCCCAGATCTCCTCAGCACCCACAACACAAGCCCCACACCCCCAACATATCCCCTCAGCACCCCCACAGCAAGGCCCAGCACCCCCAAAACATGCCCAGATGCCCAGATCGCCTCAGCACGTGCAAAACAAGACCCACCACTCACAAAACAAGGCCAAGATCCCCTCAGCACTACTAACACAAGGCCCAGATCCCCTCACCACCCCCCAAAAAAGACACAGATCCCATCAGAACCCCCAACACAAAGCCCAGCACTCCCAATACAAGGCCCAAATCCCCTCAACGTCCCCATGACAAGACCAGCATTTCCAATAAAAGCCCCAGATACCCTCAGCGCTCCTAAAACCAGGCCCAGATCCCCTCCGCACCCCCCAAAAAAAAGCCCCGCACCCCCAAAAGCAATGCCCAGCACCCCAAAAACACAGCCCAGATCCCCTCAGCACCCCAACGACAAGACCAGCACCCCTAAAACAAGACCCAGCACCCCCAGAAAAAGGCCCCGATACTCTCAGGACGCCCAACACAAGGCCTAGATCCCCTAAGCACCACAACAAGCCCAGTGCCCACAACACAATGCCCAGATCCCCTCAGCACCTTCATGAAAAGCCCAGCACCCCCAATACAAGGCCCAGATACCTCCAGCACTCCCAAAACAATGCCTAGGTCCCCTCAGCACCCCAAAACAAGCCTAGCTCTCCCAAAACAAGTCCCAGCACCCCCAAAACAACACCCTGACTACTCAGGACCCCCACAACAGGCCCTGCACCCCAAACACAAGGCCCACGTCCCCTCTCCACCGCCACGACAAGCCCAGCACCCCCAACACAACGCCCAGATCCCCTCAGCACCCCCATGACAAGCCCAGCACCAGGAGAGAGCCTGACTAGCGTTGCAGCCGCTCTGCTGCTTTTCACACCTTGAATGCGCCCTGGCCCTCATCCCACATTGCTTCAATCTCTGCGCGTCTGTGGCAGGAGCCGTGCAAATCTCTATGTGCACCAGCTGAGCCAGGAGGGAGAGGTGGCCCTCTTGGGACAACAGCCTCCAGCCCTGCCCGTGCAGACGAGCGTACTGGACCTGACTTGCCACAGGAGAGTGCGACCAGCTCTTGCCAGGCTCAGCAGGAGACGCCTGCACTCTGCAGCAAGGCTTCGTAAGGGGGCTTCAGGCCTGGCTCCTGCGGAAGACCTTCCCAAAGGCACCTGGCACTTTCTCTCCCCACAACCTCCCCGCCAGCACCCGCACGATGCTTCCCACATACAAGGAGAACGTCAGGAAGCGAGAGCAGGCAACAGGCCCCTTTTACTGCTTGTTGCTGGTACAGAGCTATGAACGTGGGAACATGTGTTACAGACAGAGCAGAGCCACAGGATCAAACACAAGAGAGAGACTTGGTGAAGGGTGACATTCCGTGACGTGTTTGTTCCCGAGGCCATCAGATGAGGGGAACCTATCAGTCCAGTTGGACTTTAAAATCACAGACTTCAGGAAAGACTCTGCTTCATGGAGTCCAGAAGTTGAACACTCTCCAGAAGTGAACCCACTTATGGAGAGGAGAAGAAAATCACAGATGTGATGTACAGGCCATGGTATTATCTAGGTGTGTATCTTGCTGCTTCTGCTGTTGGCTATTGTTTGCGTTCTTTGCAGAAGGCTAGCCCTTGAGGTGATTGTATACGTGTTTCCCAGAGTAAGACTAGCAACTGAAATACAAAGGCATGAAATGAAATGCAGCTTCCAGCAGCAATGATCTCTTGGACTGCTGGCAAGGGATGCCAATACATTCAGGCCATTGCCATTGCAGACCGTTTTGGCGCTGGGAGATGCTATGTGGAGGGGATAGCTGTTCCAGCTCAGAGATCACATCTGTCTTTGGGCACTTTTCCCCTTCTGGAGGGGTTGCTGCTGTGCCCTCCAATTGTGCACAGCAATCTTGTTGCAATTGTGAGCGGAAACGGCACACAAGCCATTTGCAGCATGCCTGCGGGGAGCTTTCTGGCGTGAGGCCCCAATTGGCAGAAGCTGCTCCTGCTTCTCTAGACTTTGTATAAGCAGCTTCCTTGTTATCCTCAAGCACGAGGCAACAGTGACTTGCTACAAGACTGGAGCAAAGGGCAGGGACAAACCGATTTCTTCTAACCCACTGGCTACCATTGAGGACTTGAGGGCGATGGAAGTGAACACTGTGGTCCCCATCAGGAGCACGTATTGTGTCTGTGCAAAGAGCGCTGCACAACGGGCATTGCTTCCAGCAGCCGTGCAGCCCTTCAACTCCGATTGTATGAGGTTTCCAGTTCCAAGCTTTCAGATGAGTCATGGAAAATGCCTGTTTCAGGTTTGCTAGCACAGGGGCCAGAGCTTTACTCATTGCCTCCTCCAGGAGCTCTAGCTCCTTTCTTTCTTGATGCTCAGTGCTTTTCAGGTGACTTCTGGGAAGTTCAGAATTAGCTCCAAGTCTGCTCCCAAATTCCTCTAGCCACAGGGAGACATTGCCACAGTTCTCTTGGACAACTGGAGTTGTAGGCGCAAAGCTAGCAGCAGCAACAAGAGTCTGGAATGAATTCAGGGAAACATGGAACAAGTTCTTCAGCCTTGAATTGTTCTTGTCTAAGCAATAGTTGTTAACACACTTCTCAACGAAACCTTCTAAAACATGTTGGGGGAAATGAATGTGCTGCCTGAACTTCTCACCATTCTCTTCCTCCGCAAGAGACAGGAGAATAGCCGTTTCTAGTTGAGATCGATGGCCACTGAAAGCTGGAGAGTTAGAGCTCCTTTCCCAGGCTATATCAAGAGCAGTCTTCACAGACACTGCCTGTCAAAGAACTCCTGAAAGCTCGTCACATAAAAAAATCAGCAACTGCTGTGAGAGAGGGCACTGCTTGGCAGGACATGTGGAAACTTGTGAAGAAGTCTTCTCTCTGGCCCTGCAGGTAGAAAGTGGGGTCGTTTGCTCTTGTGAAAGCCTTCTGCATCTTTGCCAACCTTTCTGCTGCCACTTTGCCTAGAGACACTGCTGAATGTATTCTGTATCCATGAGTGAAGACATATGTGGAGTTCCTGGCTGCCGAGTCCACCTGTTTTCCTATTTCATGCAGTCTGTCATGAATGCAACTTTGGTTGTCATGCATTGGCTCCTGTTCCTTTGTGTCGATGGGGAGGCTGATGAGCTGTGTGATGCGGTCGTGAAGCTGCTCCGTTCTGGTAATAGCGCAGCTGCACAAAGGCTTTTTCCTGAAGGGCAGTGCTCCCTTCATGACCACCTGCTTGGAAATAGCTTTGATTGGGCAGGTCTCTCTCAGGGAGTGGTCCTCTCAGGTCCTGAGTACAATTGTTTGTTGTCCCCACTGTAACGCTGAGCCATCTATTTCGTAGGCCCTACGCACGGTGTCTGGTTCACTCCCCCAGGTGACATGACAGTTTTGATCCCACACATTCCTCCAGTTCAAGTCTTGTGGAAGATTCATGGCTTGCTAGACATATGATGGAGAGATGGGAGTTGGAGACTTGTATGCCCAGGCCCCAATCATATAGACGCACCGTTGGTATTATTCCCGATACAGTTGATTCTCTCTTTCATATTAACTGGAATGATCCCAAGGGGAATGGGGCTCCCTGTGTGCGTGGGCAGTGGCAACCAAGCTGTAATTTGGGGAGTAGTCACTCAATGTGCAAAACCTTTCCTTAGCTCCAAAACCAGATTGCTAGCTGTACGTTCTAACCATTCCCTCAACTGGTTTAAATCAACTAGGTGAACCAACCCCATGCCAATCCATAGGACCTATAACATTGGAACACTACACGAGCACATTACAGGCGATTGTGGGAGGTGTGTGATGGGCTCGACCATCGATGGGAACAAATTCTGAGAAGAAAGGAAAAGAAAACTTCTGGGATGTGAGTGTTAAAATTTTAGCCTTAACATTTCACAGAATCACAGGCTCAGAGAATGGTGGAGGTTGGAAGGGACCTCCGGAGATCCTGGAGTCCAACGCCCCTGCTCAGCCAGGGTCCTCTGGAGCATATTGCCCAGGATTGGGCCAGGCGGCTTTTGAATATCTCCAGGGAAGGAGACTCCACAACCTCTCTGGGCAACCTGGTCGAGTGCTCCGGAACCCTCTCCGCACCCCCAAAAAAAGGCCTAGATTTCCTCAACACCCCCATGACAAGGCCCAGCACACCCAAAACAAGGCCCACACCCCGAAAACAAGGCCCAGATCCCCTCAGCACCCTTAGGACAAGCCCAGTACCCCCAAAACAAGGCCCACACCCCGAAAACAAGGCCCAGATCCCCTCAGCACCCCGAAAACAAGCCTAGTTCTCCCAAAACAACGCCCACCACACCCAACACAACACCATGACCACTCAGGACCCCCACGACAAGCCCTGCACCCCCAACACAAGGCCCACGTCCTCTAAGCACCCCCAAAACAAGACCCAGATCCCCTCTGCACCCCCAGAACAAGCCCAGCACTCCCAAAACAAGGCCCAGCACCCCCAACACAATGCCCTGATCCCCTCAGCACCCCCACAACAAGCCCAGCACTCCCAAAACAAGGCCCAGCACCCCAAAAACAAGGCCCTGATCCCCTCTGCACCCCCATGACAAGCCCAGCTCCCCCAACACAAGGCCCACCTCCTCTAAGCACCCCCACAACAACACCCAGATCCCCTATGCACCCCCAACACGAGGTCCAGATCCCCTCTGCACCTCAAAACAAAGACCAGCACCCCCAACACAAGGACCAACTCCCCTCTGCACCCCCCACGACAAGACCAGCACCCCCAACACAACGCCCCACTCCCCCCTGCACCCCCGCCACAAGCCCAGCACCAGCAGACACCCTGACCAGAAGGCTAGCCCGCGAGTTTATTGTAGACATGTTTTGGGAAGTACGACTAGCATCTGAAATACAAAGGGATGAAATGAAATGCAGCTTCCAGCAGCAATGATCTCTTGCACTGCCTGCAAGGGATGCCATGGGAAATGCATCCTTTGGCAAGAAGCATTTGATTTCTTCCTCTCTGTTTGGCTCTTGCTTGAAATGTTCCAGCAGAGTGGTCTCACTAGGGAGGTTTATGTTTGGTTCTGCAGGAGGAGGTGCACTGGAAGATACTTTGTAGAGCCATTGTTTCCAGAGGCTAGCCAAGTGTTGCCTCAGCTTTTCTTCATGCAGCTCTTCCTTCTTTAGCGACCAAGCCACCAGTTGCCTTCTCTTGACAAGCTCGTGTTCACATTCTGGCTTCTTCTGATGCCCTTTGCTCGGATTCTTCTCCCGTTCAATGAACTCGGCAGACTTTCTCTGTGTCTCTTCCACAAGTGCTTCTCTCAGATCTTGCGGTTGATTTTCAATGCTTGCTTCCCGCTGAATCAAAAGCCCACTGGCGTCATCTTCCCTGAAATACGGTTCCAAGCCTTTCCAGAGGGTCTCATATTTATCTTGCACTTCCTCCATAAGGCTTCTTCGAGTCACATGCGGAACGTCTCCCTTTCTAATCCGATTGTTCCGTTTCATTTGCAAGTCTAGGATGTGGCTCCCCAGCTGCCAGGTCCACTGGCTGTCGGTTGTTCCTAAGCTGTTGTCTGCGGCAACTTCCCGAGTGTTTTGGAAAGGGAAAACAAACTTTCCATTCAGCAGAGCCTTCCACAAGTCACTCATACGAACTTTCAAGCTCGAGAGCCTTGAAATAGTGCCCTGCGATCCCTTCTTGGCAGCTTGGAGAATTGTGCTCTTTAACTGCTGCACGTGCTGGCTGTGTGTGGGGTTGGGTGGGGCCCTGGGTGGGTTTCCTTGCCACCCAGAGGTGAGCAAAGTAGTGACTGTGGGTGTTCACATCAAAGCGGATGACATTGCTGAAGCAGGTGACATGGCAGAATGCCTGCTGGGTGGTTGGGCGGCTGTCCCTGCCATTTCCTCCAGCTTTTCCTGCAGGCGTCTTTGTCCTTGCATGTTTTGTTCCTGGGCACTTATTTCTCCAACATTGTGGTGCACAAAGCAGCAGCTTGGCGAAAGATTGACTTGCTTCATGCGGAGAAAAGCCTGCCCAGCTAGCTGAAGGACATCTTGCATGTCTCCAGGATTTTCTCCCAAGATATTGATCAGAGTCATGTTGCCAATGCCAATGCCAAAGGTGGCTAGCTCATTGTCATCATTAAGTGACTGCTTATTGGCCACCTCCATGGCACAAAGTCCTGCTGTGTCAACAATCAGCCTGTAATCAAAGTCCACGGCCTCTTGGGGTTTCTCGTCCACCTGAAGCAGCTGCATAAACGCTCCCCGCGTGCCTCTCCCCGCACTGACGTTCCACTGCAGACCAAACATGGCATTCAGCAGGCTTGACTTCCCCGGGCTCTGGATGCCAAGCACTGAGAGAACAAACGCTCTTCTCTCCCCTAGCTTCTCAATTAACTTGTCAAAGATTGCCCCAAGCCATCGTCACCGTACAGACGAAGCATCACCATCCACCACTTCAAGGGCATACCCTGAAACCGTCAGATCGACTGCCACTTCAGGTAGTTTGCAAAAACATTCATCTTTTGAGTTCAAGGATTCTAGAGCTTCACGAATCTGCCCTACTTCTCTCAAAAGACGCTTGAGACCAATGGATGAATCATTGACTGCATTGGAGAGGGCTTCTAACTTATTCATCAATGCTGTTTTCAGACTGGTTTTTTCCTTGCTTTTCTTTATTTCCAGGATTTGATACCATCACTGATGATACTCTTTCTGAAGTTCCTCCAAGTGCTCAGAGGACAGGTCATCCCTAAAGACCTTCATCCACTGCAGCAAGTATTTCTTGGTGTCTCTTGACTGTGCCTGGAGAAAAGCGAGGACTGATTTCAGCAGCTGCTTGAGGGGGAACGCTCTGTCGAGTTGCTTTCTTCGTCCTGCACACTTCTCTGGCTCAGTTTGGCTCCCATGATGTTCTATGTTCTTGTTCCTCTTTTCCTGCAAGCGGGGGAGCTCTTTCTCCTTTTTACACCATGGGTACCATAGTTGTCCTTGAAG
Source organism: Struthio camelus (assembly GCF_040807025.1). NCBI lineage: Eukaryota > Metazoa > Chordata > Aves > Struthioniformes > Struthionidae > Struthio > Struthio camelus. The sequence continues at coordinate 7,476,886 of NC_090944.1, read as the reverse complement.
AGGCAGTAGCTGTGACTTGATCTCAAACACAATTTCTCCTTTGTCAAGAATCCCACCAAGGTTCTTGCCTTTGCTTTGGCTCTCACACACTCTTCTGCCTCTTTAGCCACAATAAATCCACGTTGGCGAGCTGTGTCCTGACAAGCATCAAGCCTTAAGAGGTTGTTTCACCTTGCTAGTAGGTCTCTGATTGTTTTTATCAGCTCCTCTACCAATTCTGCTTTGTTTCTGTTCTGGATACCTCTTTTTACATTCTGGCTAGATTGGCCACATGCAACATTCTCTTCTTCAGTGAAAAGACAAATCAAAGGCTTTTGAGACTGCCACGGGTCACGTACAATGTTCATGCCTTTCTTGTCACTCTGGTCAGACTCAGCTAACTGAGAGCCTCCTTCACAGAAGAGATCTGCTGTAAAAACGGCAATTGTTGTTCATGACCTCTAGCATCTCCATGCAGGTTACAAAAAGCAACACAGCCGTCAAAAGTGTCATCAGCACTGCCACTGGCACAGGACCAAGAGATCTGCACAACACCTGTCGTTAGAAGACAGCCTTTGGTGCTGCCTTTGCAATGTCGATGGAAGAAAGTGTCGTGTTTGTGTTTAGTCGGCAGAGCATTCAGGAGCTGAGCCTTGGAAGAGGAAGGAGAACTCCCGATCCGTATGAAGGACACCATGAGTGTGTCTGCCTGATCAATCGGTTTGTTTTTGTGCCTCTGAATTGTGGTCTGCTCCTCTGAATTGTGGTCTGCTTTCCCAATTGTTCTGTCCCTTTCCAGCTCTTTTTAACTTGGCTGAGGGAACTCTCTTGGTGCGGTGCATGGATTTGGTAGCAGGAGGGGGAGCGCCAAGTGGCACAAAGCGAGGTTTGTTGAAATGTACTGTCTCGTGAAATCAGGGGCACCATGAAACATCGCCACCTGGAGGTCCATGGCATGTATGTGTGTGTCAGACCTGCTGTAACAGAGGCATCCCCTTCTTCACGCTCAGCATTGAAAAACTCACTGTCAATATCTGAGGCATTATCTGAGCACTCAGCGCCAAGGCTTGTTGCATTCGGAGTGCTCAGAACGCCTTCTTTTGCTTTGCCATGCTCCGGGCAAACCAGATACCTTCCACGGTAGTCCAGCATCAGCAGCTTGTGCCGAAAATGGAAGGGGTATTCACTGCCAATCCTGGGCTGGCTGTCACACAGGGCAGTCTTGTCGATAACCTGAAGATCTGCCCTCCCCCTTTTCCTTGCGTAGCAATTTTCTCGTCCCGGGTGTTTGATCAAGTGGAGGACCTCTTGGCCTCTGGAACGCTCATTCCTTTTAGGATCCTCCCACTGTTCTGCTGAGGGTGATGGCTTGGATGAATCTTTCTGCTCAGCCCCCTGACCGATATCAATTCTCCCCTGTTTTAGACTTCTTTCTGCAGATCGCTGTTGGAGGCTACATAGTCTCCATTCACAGGGGAATTCAGATCTTGCTCCAGAGTGCCCCCAGGATCACATCCACCGCGCTTTGTAAGGATCTCAACGGACTTCTTCTGACAGCCAGTTTCCTATGTGATGGTTCATCTGAGCTAAGCATTTAAACTTCTGTTCTGGAGACATGTTTTTGCATGTTGCTGCTCTACTCAGCTCTGTCAGGAGCAGGAAAGCCTGAGTTCGGGGAACGGCTGGCTTCCTAAGACTCAGGGAGCATTCCTGCGCCGCCTTCTTTTCACTTCACATGGTGTTTCACTCTCGCCTCCCGCAGAGTCTTGCTCAGAGGTTTATTGACGCTGGCCCGGAGGTGGCTGGCCCGCGGGCGCTGGTTACTGGCACGTCTGCCCAGGCGCGGAGCCTGCTGCTGGCCCCAATCAGCTGGCCCTTGCCTGGCGCCTCCTGAGCACTCGCCGTGGCCCTCGCAGGAAGGAGGCGCATCTGCGGAGGCCCTTGCGCAGCCCTCTGAAGGCGCCTGCAGGGCAGGCTGGGCAGGCTGGGCACAGCAGGCAGGCCAGGGCCGCTGTGCAGCCGGTGGCTGCAGCGGGAGGGGAGGGCGCCTCCGGTGGTGGGCTCCAGAGCTGCATGGTGGGCCAGCGCTGCAGGGAGGTGGCACACGCTGGCTCCTCATCCTCTTCCTCCTCGGACTGCTCGAGGGGTGAAACTGGCCGCACTGTGCCTTCCTCTGCCAGCGGGACGAGTGCCCAGGCACAGTGCAGGATGGACCGGCGCGGGATGTGGGCTGGCCAGTCGAGGTGTGGGGCTTTGGGGAGGCAGTCCAGCAGCTCATGACCTTCTTCACTGAGCAGCACGGTCTGGTTGCGCCCAAAGCGGACCCGCCTGCGTGGTGGGGATGGCGGGAGGGCTGTGGGCACAAGCAGCTCACCCAGCACTCCTGCAGGTGTTGGGGGAGCGTCCAGCAGGATGGAGGTTGGTGGCAGTGGGAGAGGGCCATCCAACTTCCATCCATCCGTGTCCAGCTCGGAGGTCGGCAGGAGGTGGCGAGGGGACAAGGTGTCCTCGCTTGTGAGCCTGGGAGGGAGAAAGGTGGTGAGGAGGCTGCCTTGGGTGCCCCAGGGGGAAGCCCTGGTTGCGGCGGCAGACGCCAAAGGGTGCCAGGGTGCGGGCGGAGGGGGCGCTGGGGCCAGGGCTGCAGCAGTGGGCAAGGAGCAAAGGGGCTTCCCAGTTGGTGAGCAGCAGGCATGCGGCATGTCCTGGGCATCCCGCGCGTCGACCCCAGCCCTAGCCATGCCATGCCCTGCTCTTTGGGGGGCCCAGGCCAGGCGCAGGTCCGTGGCTCTGGGCTGCATCGGGCTCTTGCCTGCGGTGGGCCTGGCCAGGGCTGTGGGGCAGCCCCCCTGCAGGCCAGGCCTCCGCTTACCCTGCCTGCCGGCTGGCTGCACATTCCTGCGTGTCCACCGTGGGCAGGAAGGAGGCTGCTGGAAGAGGAGGCAGAGAGGCAGTGAGCGAGGGCAGCCCGTCGGCGGAGTCCCAGCTGGGGCCGAGGGCGGTGGGCACTGGCGGCGCTGGGCTGTCTTGGCCGGGAGGCGCTGCCGAGCGCGCCTACGCTCTGGGCCGGGGCTGCTCACCTCCGGGCTCGTCCACGCTGCCGTTGCCCAGGCTGCCAGCACTGCCGCGAGGCCCCTGCACAGCCCGAGAGAGCGCTGCCTTAGTGGCGAGCATCCACGCTGCGCCAAGAGGCGCCCTGCTCGCGGAAGGGCTGCGCGGGGCACGCAGAGCTGAGGCTGGAGGCAGGCTTGCGCGCAGCACCGTCAGGCTGCCCTTGCTGCAGGTGCTGCCGCGGCCTCAGCCCTCTCGCTGCCCGCGCCAGCTCGGGGCCATGCCCAGGCTGACTCCTACCTTGGGCCAGGGCCTTTTCCCCGCCGGCACCAACACCACCGCTATGCACAGGATCATGAGGACGTTGACGACCGAGGGCATGTGGGCCAGGCACACCACAAAGAGGCTCAGCACCACAAACTCGCCCACGACGCTCAGCCTCCGAGGCTCCATGCCGCCACCGGAAGCGCGCCGCGAGCGTGCAGCCTGCTCAGCGCTCCGCCTCCACGTCCTGCTCCAAGAGTGCCACCCAAAACACAGCACCCACCTCTGAGCACGCCGCCCCTTGCAGCCACCCTCCCCCTCCCCGACCAAGGCAGACCAGCAGCCCCCAAAGCCCTGCTCCCCACCGCCCCTCCAACGCCCCTCCACCAACCTCCCCCGACCCTGACCGCTCCGCTCTGCTCTGCGGCTCACCCTGTGCACGCTCCTCTGCACCCCAAGATCGACAGCGTCAATCTGACACCAGGAGAAGAGCCAAAGGCCACCGAGAGCAACTCTGCAAAAAGCAGGGCACGGTGCCCTCACTCCGTCGGCCTTGCCTGGCTGCCCGCTCCCGCCGCTGCTTTCCCACGTGTGACGCGGGGACACCGGGTGGTGAGCAGCAAGGGCGCAGAATGGTGCCCGAGCGTGGCTGGGCTTCGCGGCGGGGACGTTTGCCTGATTGTGGCACTTGTGCCCACCGAGGGAGCGTGCAGCGGGTGGTGGGCGCTGGGGGGGCGACAAAGCCAGGGAGAGCGCCCCGAGGGGAGGAGAGACTGCAGAGAGACGGAAGGAGCCACCTCTTACCCCGCTGCCTCGCTCCTTCGCCCCAGCTCAACACCACGCTCTCCACCTGCTCGCGCACTCGCTCGCACTCTCGCTCGCTCGCTCGCTCGCAGGCAAAGTGACAGCGGCACTTCCCCCAGCCCCACCTCCAGAAAGACCCCGGCATTGTGATGCCATGGCCACATCACTTCCACACACCTGGTCTGCCAGGGCACCCCCAGGCCCCACCTGACGCTGCTCTCACCCAAACCCCAACAAGGCGCAGCCCGCCAAGGCCAGCCCCAACACAGCTCCCGCCAGCACAAAGCCCAACCAAAGCCCAGAGTCGTCCCTGACAAGCCCATGCCGAACCCGTGGCTCGTTCTTTCTTTGGGCACTTTTCCCCTTCTGGAGGGGCTGCTCCTTTGCCCTCCAATTGTGCACAGTAATCTTGTTGCAATTGTGAGCGGAAACGGCACACAAGCCATTTGCAGCATGCCTGCGGGGAGCTTTCTGGCGTGAGGCCCCAATTGGCAGAAGCTGCTCCTGCTTCTCTAGACTTTGTATAGGCAGCTTCCTTGTTATCCTCAAGCACGAGGCAACAGTGACTTGCTACAAGACTGGAGCAAAGGGCAGGGACCAACTGATTTCTTCTAACCCACTGGCTACCATTGAGGACTTGAGGGCGATGGAAGTGAACACTGTGGTCCCCATCAGGAGCACGTATTGTGTCTGTGCAAAGAGCGCTGCACAACGGGCATTGCTTCCAGCAGCCGTGCAGCCCTTCAACTCCGATTGTATGAGGTTTCCAGTTCCAAGCTTTCAGATGAGTCATGGAAAATGCCTGTTTCAGGTTTGCTAGCACAGGGGCCAGAGCTTTACTCATTGCCTCCTCCAGGAGCTCTAGCTCCTTTCTTTCTTGATGCTCAGTGCTTTTCAAATGACTTCTGGGAAGTTCAGAATTAGCTCCAAGTCTGCTCCCAAATTCCTCTAGCCACAGGGAGACATTGCCACAGTTCTCTTGGACAACTGGAGTTGTAGGCGCAAAGCTAGCAGCAGCAACAAGAGTCTGGAATGAATTCAGGGAAACATGGAACAAGTTCTTCAGCCTTGAATTGTTCTTGTCTAAGCAATAGTTGTTAACACACTTCTCAACGAAACCTTCTAAAACATGTTGGGGGAAATGAATGTGCTGCCTGAACTTCTCACCATTCTCTTCCTCCGCAAGAGAGAGGAGAATAGCCGTTTCTAGTTGAGATCGATGGCCACTGAAAGCTGGAGAGTTAGAGCTCCTTTCCCAGGCTATATCAAGAGCAGTCTTCACAGACACTGCCTGTCAAAGAGCTCCTGAAAGCTCGTCACATAAAAAAATCAGCAACTGCTGTGAGAGAGGGCACTGCTTGGCAGGACATGTGGAAACTTGTGAAGAAGTCTTCTCTCTGGCCCTGCAGGTAGAAAGTGGGGTCGTTTGCTCTTGTGAAAGCCTTCTGCATCTTTGCCAACCTTTCTGCTGCCACTTTGCCTAGAGACACTGCTGAATGTCTTCTGTATCCATGAGTGAAGACATATGTGGAGTTCCTGGCTGCCGAGTCCACCTGTTTTCCTATTTCATGCAGTCTGTCATGAATGCAACTTTGGTTGTCATGCATTGGCTCCTGTTCCTGTGTGTCGATGGGGAGGCTGATGAGCTGTGTGATGCGGTCGTGAAGCTGCTCCGTTCTGGTAATAGCGCAGCTGCGCAAAGGCTTTTTCCTGAAGGGCAGTGCTCCCTTCATGACCACCTGCTTGGAAATAGCTTCGATTGGGCAGGTCTCTCTCAGGGAGTGGTCCTCTCAGGTCCCGAGTACAATTGTTTGTTGTCCCCACTGTAACGCTGAGCCATCTATTTCGTAGGCCCTACGCACGGTGTCTGGTTCACTCCCCCAGGTGACATGACAGTTTTGATCCCACACATTCCTCCAGTTCAAGTCTTGTGGAAGATTCATGGCTTGCTAGACATATGATGGAGAGATGGGAGTTGGAGACTTGTATGCCCAGGCCCCAATCATATAGACGCACCGTTGGTATTATTCCCGATACAGTTGATTCTCTCTTTCATATTAACTGGAATGATCCCAAGGGGAATGGGGCTCCCTGTGTGCGTGGGCAGTGGCAACCAAGCTGTAATTTGGGGAGTAGTCACTCAATGTGCAAAACCTTTCCTTAGCTCCAAAACCAGATTGCTAGCTGTACGTTCTAACCATTCCCTCAACTGGTTTAAATCAACTAGGTGAACCAACCCCATGCCAATCCATAGGACCTATAACATTGGAACACTACATGAGCACATTACAGGCGATTGTGGGAGGTGTGTGATGGGCTCGACCATCGACGGGAACCAATTCTGAGAAGAAAGGAAAAGAAAACTTCTGGGATGTGAGTGTTAAAATTTTAGCCTTAACATTTCACAGAATCACAGGCTCAGAGAATGGTGGAGGTTGGAAGGGACCTCCGGAGATCCTGGAGTCCAACGCCCCTGCTCAGCCAGGGTCCTCTGGAGCATATTGCCCAGGATTGGGCCAGGCGGCTTTTGAATATCTCCAGGGAAGGAGACTCCACAACCTCTCTGGGCAACCTGGTCGAGTGCTCCGTAACCCTCTCCGCACCCCCAAAAAAAGGCCTAGATTCCCTCAACACCCCCACAACAAGGCCCAGCACCCCCAAAACAACGCCCAGATCCCCACAGCACCCCGAAAACAAGGCCCAGATCCCCTCAGCACCCCCATGACAAGGCCCAGCACACCCAAAACAAGGCCCACACCCCGAAAACAAGGCCCAGATCCCCTCAGCACCCTTAGGACAAGCCCAGTACCCCCAAAACAAGGCCCACACCCCGAAAACAAGGCCCAGATCCCCTCAGCACCCCAAAAACAAGCCTAGTTCTCCCAAAACAACGCCCACCACACCCAACACAACACCATGACCACTCAGGACCCCCACGACAAGCCCTGCACCCCCAACACAAGGCCCACGTCCTCTAAGCACCCCCAAAACAAGACCCAGATCCCCTCTGCACCCCCAGAACAAGCCCAGCACTCCCAAAACAAGGCCCAGCACCCCCAACACAATGCCCTGATCCCCTCAGCACCCCCACGACAAGCCCAGCACTCCCAAAACAAGGCCCAGCACCCCAAAAACAAGGCCCTGATCCCCTCTGCACCCCCATGACAAGCCCAGCTCCCCCAACACAAGGCCCACCTCCTCTAAGCACCCCCACAACAACACCCAGATCCCCTATGCACCCCCAACACAAGGTCCAGATCCCCTCTGCACCTCAAAACAAAGACCAGCACCCCCAACACAAGGCCCAACTCCCCTCTGCACCCCCCACGACAAGACCAGCACCCCCAACACAACGCCCCACTCCCCCCTGCACCCCCGCCACAAGCCCAGCACCAGCAGACACCCTGACCAGAAGGCTAGCCCGCGAGTTTATTGTAGACATGTTTTGGGAAGTACGACTAGCATCTGAAATACAAAGGGATGAAATGAAATGCAGCTTCCAGCAGCAATGATCTCTTGCACTGCCTGCAAGGGATGCCATGGGAAATGCATCCTTTGGCAAGAAGCATTTTATTTCTTCCTCTCTGTTTGGCTCTTGCTTGAAATGTTCCAGCAGAGTGGTCTCACTAGGGAGGTTTATGTTTGGTTCTGCAGGAGGAGGTGCACTGGAAGATACTTTGTAGAGCCATTGTTTCCAGAGGCTAGCCAAGTGTTGCCTCAGCTTTTCTTCATGCAGCTCTTCCTTCTTTAGCGACAAAGCCACCAGTTGCCTTCTCTTGACAAGCTCGTGTTCACATTCTGGCTTCTTCTGATGCCCTTTGCTCGGATTCTTCTCCCGTTCAATGAACTCGGCAGACTTTCTCTGTGTCTCTTCCACAAGTGCTTCTCTCAGATCTTGCGGTTGATTTTCAATGCTTGCTTCCCGCTGAATCAAAAGCCCACTGGCGTCATCTTCCCTGAAATACGGTTCCAAGCCTTTCCAGAGGGTCTCATATTTATCTTGCACTTCCTCCATAAGGCTTCTTCGAGTCACATGCGGAACGTCTCCCTTTCTAATCCGATTGTTCCGTTTCATTTGCAAGTCTAGGATGTGGCTCCCCAGCTGCCAGGTCCACTGGCTGTCGGTTGTTCCTAAGCTGTTGTCTGCGGCAACTTCCCGAGTGTTTTGGAAAGGGAAAACAAACTTTTCATTCAGCAGAGCCTTCCACAAGTCACTCATACGAACTTTCAAGCTCGAGAGCCTTGAAATAGTGCCCTGCGATCCCTTCTTGGCAGCTTGGAGAATTGTGCTCTTTAACTGCTGCACGTGCTGGCTGTGTGTGGGGTTGGGTGGGGCCCTGGGTGGGTTTCCTTGCCACCCAGAGGTGAGCAAAGTAGTGACTGTGGGTGTTCACATCAAAGCGGATGACATTGCTGAAGCAGGTGACATGGCAGAATGCCTGCTGGGTGGTTGGGCGGCTGTCCCTGCCATTTCCTCCAGCTTTTCCTGCAGGCGTCTTTGTGCTTGCATGTTTTGTTCCTGGGCAGTTATTTCTCCAACATTGTGGTGCACAAAGCAGCAGCTTGGCGAAAGATTGACTTGCTTCATGCGGAGAAAAGCCTGCCCAGCTAGCTGAAGGACATCTTGCATGTCTCCAGGATTTTCTCCCAAGATATTGATCAGAGTCATGTTGCCAATGCCAATGCCAAAGGTGGCTAGCTCATTGTCATCATTAAGTGACTGCTTATTGGCCACCTCCATGGCACAAAGTCCTGCTGTGTCAACAATCAGCCTGTAATCAAAGTCCACGGCCTCTTGGGGTTTCTCGTCCACCTGAAGCAGCTGCATAAACGCTCCCCGCGTGCCTCTCCCCGCACTGACGTTCCACTGCAGACCAAACATGGCATTCAGCAGGCTTGACTTCCCCGGGCTCTGGATGCCAAGCACTGAGAGAACAAACGCTCTTCTCTCCCCTAGCTTCTCAATTAACTTGTCAAAGATTGCCCCAAGCCATCGTCACCGTACAGACGAAGCATCACCATCCACCACTTCAAGGGCATACCCTGAAACCGTCAGATCGACTGCCACTTCAGGTAGTTTGCAAAAACATTCATCTTTTGAGTTCAAGGATTCTAGAGCTTCACGAATCTGCCCTACTTCTCTCAAAAGACGCTTGAGACCAATGGATGAATCATTGACTGCATTGGAGAGGGCTTCTAACTTATTCATCAATGCTGTTTTCAGACTGGTTTTTTCCTTGCTTTTCTTTATTTCCAGGATTTGATACCATCACTGATGATACTCTTTCTGAAGTTCCTCCAAGTGCTCAGAGGACAGGTCATCCCTAAAGACCTTCATCCACTGCAGCAAGTATTTCTTGGTGTCTCTTGACTGTGCCTGGAGAAAAGCGAGGACTGATTTCAGCAGCTGCTTGAGGGGGAACGCTCTGTCGAGTTGCTTTCTTCGTCCTGCACACTTCTCTGGCTCAGTTTGGCTCCCATGATGTTCTATGTTCTTGTTCCTCTTTTCCTGCAAGCGGGGGAGCTCTTTCTCCTTTTTACACCATGGGTACCATAGTTGTCCTTGAAGAGGCAGTAGCTGTGACTTGATCTCAAACACAATTTCTCCTTTGTCAAGAATCCCACCAAGGTTCTTGCCTTTGCTTTGGCTCTCACACACTCTTCTGCCTCTTTAGCCACAATAAATCCACGTTGGCGAGCTGTGTCCTGACAAGCATCAAGCCTTAAGAGGTTGTTTCACCTTGCTAGTAGGTCTCTGATTGTTTTTATCAGCTCCTCTACCAATTCTGCTTTGTTTCTGTTCTGGATACCTCTTTTTACATTCTGGCTAGATTGGCCACATGCAACATTCTCTTCTTCAGTGAAAAGACAAATCAAAGGCTTTTGAGACTGCCACGGGTCACGTACAATGTTCATGCCTTTCTTGTCACTCTGGTCAGACTCAGCTAACTGAGAGCCTCCTTCACAGAAGAGATCTGCTGTAAAAACGGCAATTGTTGTTCATGACCTCTAGCATCTCCATGCAGGTTACAAAAAGCAACACAGCCGTCAAAAGTGTCATCAGCACTGCCACTGGCACAGGACCAAGAGATCTGCACAACACCTGTCGTTAGAAGACAGCCTTTGGTGCTGCCTTTGCAATGTCGATGGAAGAAAGTGTCGTGTTTGTGTTTAGTCGGCAGAGCATTCAGGAGCTGAGCCTTGGAAGAGGAAGGAGAACTCCCGATCCGTATGAAGGACACGATGAGTGTGTCTGCCTGATCAATCGGTTTGTTTTTGTGCCTCTGAATTGTGGTCTGCTCCTCTGAATTGTGGTCTGCTTTCCCAATTGTTCTGTCCCTTTCCAGCTCTTTTTAACTTGGCTGAGGGAACTCTCTTGGTGCGGTGCATGGATTTGGTAGCAGGAGGGGGAGCGCCAAGTGGCACAAAGCGAGGTTTGTTGAAATGTACTGTCTCGTGAAATCAGGGGCACCATGAAACATCGCCACCTGGAGGTCCATGGCATGTATGTGTGTGTCAGACCTGCTGTAACAGAGGCATCCCCTTCTTCACGCTCAGCATTGAAAAACTCACTGTCAATATCTGAGGCATTATCTGAGCACTCAGCGCCAAGGCTTGTTGCATTCGGAGTGCTCAGAACGCCTTCTTTTGCTTTGCCATGCTCCGGGCAAACCAGATACCTTCCACGGTAGTCCAGCATCAGCAGCTTGTGCCGAAAATGGAAGGGGTATTCACTGCCAATCCTGGGCTGGCTGTCACACAGGGCAGTCTTGTCGATAACCTGAAGATCTGCCCTCCCCCTTTTCCTTGCGTAGCAATTTTCTCGTCCCGGGTGTTTGATCAAGTGGAGGACCTCTTGGCCTCTGGAACGCTCATTCCTTTTAGGATCCTCCCACTGTTCTGCTGAGGGTGATGGCTTGGATGAATCTTTCTGCTCAGCCCCCTGACCGATATCAATTCTCCCCTGTTTTAGACTTCTTTCTGCAGATCGCTGTTGGAGGCTACATAGTCTCCATTCACAGGGGAATTCAGATCTTGCTCCAGAGTGCCCCCAGGATCACATCCACCGCGCTTTGTAAGGATCTCAACGGACTTCTTCTGACAGCCAGTTTCCTATGTGATGGTTCATCTGAGCTAAGCATTTAAACTTCTGTTCTGGAGACATGTTTTTGCATGTTGCTGCTCTACTCAGCTCTGTCAGGAGCAGGAAAGCCTGAGTTCGGGGAACGGCTGGCTTCCTAAGACTCAGGGAGCATTCCTGCGCCTTCTTCATATCACTTCACATGGTGTTTCACTCTCGCCTCCCACAGAGTCTTGCTCAGAGGTTTATTGACGCTGGCCCGGAGGTGGCGAAGGCGTCTAGCTCCGCGGGCGCTGGTTACTGGCACGTCTGCCCAGGCGCGGAGCCTGCTGCTGGCCCCAATCAGCTGGCCCTTGCCTGGCGCCTCCTGAGCACTCGCCGTGGCCCTCGCAGGAAGGAGGCGCATCTGCGGAGGCCCTTGCGCAGCCCTCTGAAGGCGCCTGCAGGGCAGGCTGGGCAGGCTGGGCACAGCAGGCAGGCCAGGGCCGCTGTGCAGCCGGTGGCTGCAGCGGGAGGGGAGGGCGCCTCCGGTGGTGGGCTCCAGAGCTGCATGGTGGGCCAGCGCTGCAGGGAGGTGGCACACGCTGGCTCCTCATCCTCTTCCTCCTCGGACTGCTCGAGGGGTGAAACTGGCCGCACTGTGCCTTCCCCTGCCAGCGGGACGGGTGCCCAGGCACAGTGCAGGATGGACCGGCGCGGGATGTGGGCTGGCCAGTCGAGGTGTGGGGCTTTGGGGAGGCAGTCCAGCAGCTCATGACCTTCTTCACTGAGCAGCACGGTCTGGTTGCGCCCAAAGCGGACCCGCCTGCGTGGTGGGGATGGCGGGAGGGCTGTGGGCACAAGCAGCTCACCCAGCACTCCTGCAGGTGTTGGGGGAGCGTCCAGCAGGATGGAGGTTGGTGGCAGTGGGAGAGGGCCATCCAACTTCCATCCATCCGTGTCCGGCTCGGAGGTCGGCAGGAGGTGGCGAGGGGACAAGGTGTCCTCGCTTGTGAGCCTGGGAGGGAGAAAGGTGGTGAGGAGGCTGCCTTGGGTGCCCCAGGGGGAAGCCCTGGTTGCGGCGGCAGACGCCAAAGGGTGCCAGGGTGCGGGCGGAGGGGGCGCTGGGGCCAGGGCTGCAGCAGTGGGCAAGGAGCAAAGGGGCTTCCCAGTTGGTGAGCAGCAGGCATGCGGCATGTCCTGGGCATCCCGCGCGTCGACCCCAGCCCTAGCCATGCCATGCCCTGCTCTTTGGGGGGCCCAGGCCAGGCGCAGGTCCGTGGCTCTGGGCTGCATCGGGCTCTTGCCTGCGGTGGGCCTGGCCAGGGCTGTGGGGCAGCCCCCCTGCAGGCCAGGCCTCCGCTTACCCTGCCTGCCGGCTGGCTGCACATTCCTGCATGTCCACCGTGGGCAGGAAGGAGGCTGCTGGAAGAGGAGGCAGAGAGGCAGTGAGCGAGGGCAGCCCGTCGGCGGAGTCCCAGCTGGGGCCGAGGGCGGTGGGCACTGGCGGCGCTGGGCTGTCTTGGCCGGGAGGCGCTGCCGAGTGCGCCTACGCTCTGGGCCGGGGCTGCTCACCTCCGGGCTCGTCCACGCTGCCGTTGCCCAGGCTGCCAGCACTGCCGCGAGGCCCCTGCACAGCCCGAGAGAGCGCTGCCTTAGTGGCGAGCATCCACGCTGCGCCAAGAGGCGCCCTGCTCGCGGAAGGGCTGCGCGGGGCACGCAGAGCTGAGGCTGGAGGCAGGCTTGCGCGCAGCACCGTCAGGCTGCCCTTGCTGCAGGTGCTGCCGTGGCCTCAGCCCTCTCGCTGCCCGCGCCAGCTCGGGGCCATGCCCAGGCTGACTCCTACCTTGGGCCAGAGCCTTTTCCCCGCCAGCACCAACACCACCGCTATGCACAGGATCGTGAAGACGTTGACGACCGAGGGCATGTGGGCCAGGCACACCACAAAGAGGCTCAGCACCACAAACTCGCCCACGACGCTCAGCCTCCGAGGCTCCATGCCGCCACCGGAAGCGCGCCGCGAGCGTGCAGCCTGCTCAGCGCTCCGCCTCCACGTCCTGCTCCAAGAGTGCCACCCAAAACACAGCACCCACCTCTGAGCACGCCGCCCCTTGCAGCCACCCTCCCCCTCCCCGACCAAGGCAGACCAGCAGCCCCCAAAGCCCTGCTCCCCACCGCCCCTCCAACGCCCCTCCACCAACCTCCCCCGACCCTGACCGCTCCGCTCTGCTCTGCGGCTCACCCTGTGCACGCTCCTCCGCACCCCAAGATCGACAGCGTCAATCTGACACCAGGAGAAGAGCCAAAGGCCGCCGAGAGCAACTCTGCAAAAAGCAGGGCACGGTGCCCTCACTCCGTCGGCCTTGCCTGGCTGCCCGCTCCCGCCGCTGCTTTCCCACGTGTGACGCGGGGACACCGGGTGGTGAGCAGCAAGGGCGCAGAATGGTGCCCGAGCATGGCTGGGCTTCGCGGCGGGGACGTTTGCCTGATTGTGGCACTTGTGCCCACCGAGGCAGCATGCAGCGGGTGGTGGGCGCTGGGGGGGCGACAAAGCCAGGGAGAGCGCCCCGAGGGGAGGAGAGACTGCAGAGAGACGGAAGGAGCCAGCTCTTACCCCGCTGCCTTGCTCCTTCGCCCCAGCTCAACGCCACGCTCTCCACCTGCTCGCGCACTCGCTCGCACACTCGCTCGCTCGCTCGCTCGCAGGCAAAGTGACAGCGGCACTTCCCCCAGCCCCACCTCCAGAAAGACCCCGGCATTGTGATGCCATGGCCACATCACTTCCACACACCTGGTCTGCCAGGGCACCCCCAGGCCCCACCTGACGCTGCTCTCACCCAAACCCCAACAAGGCGCAGCCCGCCAAGGCCAGCCCCAACACAGCTCCCGCCAGCACAAAGCCCAACCAAAGCCCAGAGTCGTCCCTGACAAGCCCATGCCGAGCCCGTGGCTCGTTCTTTCTTTGGGCACTTTTCCCCTTCTGGACGGGTTGCTCCTTTGCCCTCCAATTGTGCACAGCAATCTTGTTGCAATTGTGAGCGGAAACGGCACACAAGCCATTTGCAGCATGCCTGCGGGGAGCTTTCTGGGGTGAAATGGGAATGGGGCTCCCTGTGTGCGTGGGCAGTGGCAACCAAGCTGTAATTTGGGGAGTAGTCACTCAATGTGCAAAACCTTTCCTTAGCTCCAAAACCGGATTGCTAGCTGTACGTTCTAACCATTCCCTCAACTGGTTTAAATCAACTAGGTGAACCAACCCCATGCCAATCCATAGGACCTATAACATTGGAACACTACATGAGCACATTACAGGCGATTGTGGGAGGTGTGTGATGGGCTCGACCATCGATGGGAACAAATTCTGAGAAGAAAGGAAAAGAAAACTTCTGGGATGTGAGTGTTAAAATTTTAGCCTTAACATTTCACAGAATCACAGGCTCACAGAATGGTGGAGGTTGGAAAGGACCTCTGGAGATCCTGGAGTCCAACCCCCCCTGCTCAGCCAGGGTCCTCTGGAGCATATTGCCCAGGATTGGGCCAGGCGGCTTTTGAATATCTCCAGGGAAGGAGACTCCACAACCTCTCTGGGCAACCTGGTCGAGTGCTCCGGAACCCTCTCCGCATCGCAAAAAAAAAGGCCTAGATCCCCTCAACACCCCCATGACGAGGCCCAGCACACCCAAAACAATGCCCAGATCCCCACCGTACCCCGAAAACAAGGCCCAGATCCCCTCAGCACTCCCAAGACAAGGCCCACATCGCCTGTCCATCCCCAATACAAGGCCCAGATCCCCTCAGGACCCTTACGACAAGCCCACTACCCCCAAAACAAGGCCCACACCCCAAAAACAAGGCCCAGATCCCCTCAGCACCCCCCTGACAAGCCCACCACCCCCATTACAAGGCCGAGCATACCCTCAGCACCCCCATGACAAGGCCCAGATCCCCTCAGCATCCCCACGACAAGCCCAGCACACCCATTACAAGGCCGAGCATTCCCTCAGCACCCCCATGAAAAGACCCAACTCCCCTCTGCACCCCCACAACAAGCCCAGACCCCCAATACAATGCCCAGATCCCCTAAGCACCCCAAAAACAAGCCTAGTTCTCCCAAAACAACGCCCACCACCCCCAACACAACACCAAGACCACTCAGGACCCCCATGATAAGCCCAGCACCCCCAACACAAGGCCCACGTCCTCTAAGCACCCCCACAACAAGACCCAGACCCCCTCTGCACCCCCATAACAAGCCCAGCAAACCCTACACAATGCCCAGCACCCCCAACACAATGCCCTGATCCCCTCAGCACCCCCACAACAAGCCCAGCACTCCCAAAACAAGGCCCAGCACCCCAGAAACAAGGCCCTGATCCCCTCTCCACCCCCACAACA
The DNA here is from genome assembly GCF_040807025.1 of Struthio camelus. Lineage (NCBI taxonomy): Eukaryota > Metazoa > Chordata > Aves > Struthioniformes > Struthionidae > Struthio > Struthio camelus. The sequence goes on along the minus strand of NC_090944.1, from coordinate 7,461,336 downwards.
AACCCAGCACCCCCAACACAAGGCCCACCTCCTCTAAGCACCCCCACAACAACACCCAAATCCCCTCTGCACCCCCAACACAATGTCCAGATCCCCTCTGCACCTCAAAACAAAGACCAGCACCCCCAACACAAGGCCCAACTCCCCTCTGCACCCCCCACGACAAGACCAGCACCCCCAACACAACGCCCAGATCCCCTCGGCACCCCCACCACAAGCCCAGCACCAGCAGACACCCTGACCAGAAGGCTAGCCCGCGAGTTTATTGTAGACATGTTTTGGGAAGTACGACTAGCATCTGAAATACAAAGGGATGAAATGAAATGCAGCTTCCAGCAGCAATGATCTCTTGCACTGCCTGCAAGGGATGCCATGGGAAATGCATCCTTTGGCAAGAAGCATTTTATTTCTTCCTCTCTGTTTGGCTCTTGCTTGAAATGTTCCAGCAGAGTGGTCTCACTAGGGAGGTTTATGTTTGGTTCTGCAGGAGGAGGTGCACTGGAAGATACTTTGTAGAGCCATTGTTTCCAGAGGCTAGCCAAGTGTTGCCTCAGCTTTTCTTCATGCACCTCTTCCTTCTTTAGCGACAAAGCCACCAGTTGCCTTCTCTTGACAAGCTCGTGTTCACATTCTGGCTTCTTCTGATGCCCTTTGCTCGGATTCTTCTCCCGTTCAATGAACTCGGCAGACTTTCTCTGTGTCTCTTCCACAAGTGCTTCTCTCAGATCTTGCGGTTGATTTTCAATGCTTGCTTTCCGCTGAATCAAAAGCCCACTGGTGTCATCTTCCCTGAAATATGGTTCCAAGTCTTTCCAGAGGGAAAGAGAGAGAGTCTTTCATATTTATCTTGCACTTCCTCCATAAGGCTTCTTCAAGTCACTTGCGGAACGTCTCCCTTTTTAATCCGATTGTTCCGTTTCATTTGCAAGTCTAGGATGTGGCTCCCCAGCTGCCAGGTCCACTGGCTGTCGGTTGTTCCTAAGCTGTTGTCTGCGGCAACTTCCCGAGTGTTTTGGAAAGGGAAAACAAACTTTTCATTCAGCAGAGCCTTCCACAAGTCACTCATACGAACTTTCAAGCTCGAGAGCCTTGAAATAGAGCCCTGCGATCCCTTCTTGGCAGCTTGGAGAATTGTGCTCTTTAACTGCTGCACGTGCTGGCTGTGTGGGGGGTTGGGTGGGGCCCTGGGTGGGTTTCCTTGCCACCCAGAGGTGAGCAAAGTAGTGACGGTGGGTGTTCACATCAAAGCGGATGACATTGCTGAAGCAGGTGACATGGCAGAATGCCTGCTGGGCGGCTGGGCAGCTGTCCCTGCCATTTCCTCCAGCTTTTCCTGCAGGCGTCTTTGTGCTTGCATGTTTTGTTCCTGGGCAGTTATTTCTCCAACATTGTGGTGCACAAAGCAGCGGCTTGGCGAAAGATTGACTTGCTTCATGCGGAGAAAAGCCTGCCCAGCTAGCTGAAGGACATCTTGCATGTCTCCAGGATTTTCTCCCAAGATATTGATCAGAGTCATGTTGCCAATGCCAATGCCAAAGGTGGCTAGCTCATTGTCATCATTAAGTGACTGCTTATTGGCCACCTCCATGGCACAAAGTCCTGCTGTGTCAACAATCAGCCTGTAATCAAAGTCCACGGCCTCTTGGCGTTTCTCGTCCACCTCAAGCAGCTGCATAAACGCTCCCCGCGTGCCTCTCCCCGCACTGACGTTCCACTGCAGACCAAACATGGCATTCAGCAGGCTTGACTTCCCCGGGCTCTGGATGCCAAGCACTGAGAGAACAAATGCTCTTCTCTCCCCTAGCTTCTCAATTAACTTGTCAAAGATTGCCCCAAGCCATCGTCGCCGTACAGACGAAGCATCACCATCCACCACTTCAAGGGCATACCCTGAAACCATCAGATCGACTGCCACTTCAGGTAGTTTGCAAAAACATTCATCTTTTGAGTTCAAGGATTCTAGAGCTTCACGAATCTGCCCTACTTCTCTCAAAAGATGCTTGAGACCAATGGATGAATCATTGACTGCGTTGGAGAGGGCTTCTAACTTATTCATCAATGCTGTTTTCAGACTGGTTTTTTCCTTGCTTTTCTTTATTTCCAGGATTTGATACCATCACTGATGATACTCTTTCTGAAGTTCCTCCAAGTGCTCAGAGGACAGGTCATCCCTAAAGACCTTCATCCACTGCAGCAAGTATTTCTTGGTGTCTCTTGCCTGTGCCTGGAGAAAAGCGAGGACTGATTTCAGCAGCTGCTTGAGGGGGAACGCTCTGTCGAGTTGCTTTCTTCGTCCTGCACACTTCTCTGGCTCAGTTTGGCTCCCATGATGTTCTATGTTCTTGTTCCTCTTTTCCTGCAAGCGGGGGAGCTCTTTCTCCTTTTCACACCATGGGTACCATAGTTGTCCTTGAAGAGGCAGTAGCTGTGATTTGATCTCAAACACAGTTTCTCCTTTGTCAAGAATCCCACCAAGGTTCTTGCCTTTGCTTTGGCTCTCACACACTCTTCTGCCTCTTTAGCCACAATAAATCCACGTTGGCGAGCTGTGTCCTGACAAGCATCAAGCCTTAAAAGGTTGTTTCACCTTGCTAGTAGAGCTCTGATTGTTTTTACCAGCTCCTCTACTAATTCTGCTGTGTTTCTGTTCTGGATACCTCTTTTTACATTCTGGCTAGATCGGCCACATGCAACATTCTCTTCTTCAGTGAAAAGACAAATCAAAGGCTGTTGAGACTGCCACAGGTCACGTACAATGTTCATGCCTTTCTTGTCACTCTGGTCAGACTCAGCTAACTGAGAGCCTCCTTCACAGAAGAGATCTGCTGTAAAAACGGCAATTGTTGTTCATGACCTCTAGCATCTCCATGCAGGTTACAAAAAGCAACACAGCCGTCAAAAGTGTCATCAGCACTGCCACTGGCACAGGACCAAGAGATCTGCACAACACCAGTCATTAGAAGACAGCCTTTGGTGCTGCCTTTGCAATGTCGGTGGAAGAAAGTGTCGTGTTTGTGCTTAGTCGGCAGAGCATTCAGGAGCTGAGCTTTGGAAGAGGAAGGAGAACTCCCGATCCGTATGAAGGACACCATGAGTGTGTCTGCCTGATCAATCGGTTTGTTTTTGTGCCTCTGAATTGTGGTCTGCTCCTCTGAATTGTGGTCTGCTTTCCCAATTGTTCCGTCCCTTTCCAGCTCTTTTTAACTTGGCTGAGGGAACTCTCTTGGTGCGGTGCATGGATTTGGTAGCAGGAGGGGGAGCGCCAAGTGGCACAAAGCGAGGTTTGTTGAAATGTACTGTCTCGTGAAATCATGGGCACCATGAAACATCGCCACCTGGAGGTCCATGGCATGTATGTGTGTCAGACCTGCTGTAACAGAGGCATCCCCTTCTTCACGCTCAGCATTGAAAAACTCACTGTCAATATCTGAGGCACTATCTGAGCACTCAGCGCCAAGGCTTGTTGCATTCGGAGTGCTCAGAACGCCTTCTTTTGCTTTGCCATGCTCCTGGCAAACCAGATACCTTCCACGGTAGTCCAGCATCAGCAGCTTGTGCCGAAAATGGAAGGGGTATTCACTGCCAATCCTGGGCTGGCTGTCACACAGGGCAGTCTTGTCGATAACCTGAAGATCTGCCCTCCGCCTTTTCCTTGCGTAGCAATTTTCTAGTCCCGGGTGTTTGATCAAGTGGAGGACCTCTTGGCCTCTGGAAAGCTCATTCCTTTTAGGATCCTCCCACTGTTCTGCTGAGGGTGATGGCTTGGATGAATCTTTCTGCTCAGCCCCCTGACCAATATCAATTCTCCCCTGTTTTACAACTTCTTTCTGCAGATCACTGTTGGAGGCTACATAGTCTCCATTCACAGGGGAATTCAGATCTTGCTCCAGAGCGCCCCCAGGATCACATCCACCGCGCTTTGTAAGGATCTCACGGACTTCTTCTGACAGCCAGTTTCCTATGTGATGGTTCATCTGAGCTAAGCATTTAAACTTCTGCTCTGGAGACATGTTTTTGCATGTTGCTGCTCTACTCAGCCCTGTCAGGAGCAGGAAAGCCTGAGTTCGGGGAACGGCTGGCTTCCTAAGACTCAGGGAGCATTCCTGCGCCGCCTTCTTTTCACTTCACATGGTGTTTCACTCTCGCCTCCCGCAGAGTCTTGCTCAGAGGTTTATTGACGCTGGCCCGGAGGTGGCGAAGGCGTCTAGCTCCGCGGGCGCTGGTTACTGGCACCTCTGCCCAGGCGCGGAGCCTGCTGCTGGCCCCAATCAGCTGGCCCTTGCCTGGCGCCTCCTGAGCACTCGCCGTGGCCCTCGCAGGAAGGAGGCGCATCTGCGGAGGCCCTTGCGCAGCCCTCTGAAGGCGCCTGCAGGGCAGGCTGGGCAGGGCAGGCAGGCCAGGGCCGCTGTGCAGCCAGTGGCTGCAGCGGGAGGGGAGGGCGCCTCCGGTGGTGGGCTCCAGAGCTGCATGGTGGGCCAGCGCTGCAGGGAGGTGGCACACGCTGGCTCCTCGCCCTCTTCGTCCTCGGACTGCTCGGGGGGTGAAAGTGGCCGCACTGTGCCTTCCCCTGCCAGCGGGACGGGTGCCCAGGCACAGTGCAGGATGGACCGGCGCGGGATGTGGGCTGGCCAGTCGAGGTGTGGGGCTTTGGGGAGGCAGTCCAGCAGCTCGTGACCTTCCTCGCTCAGCAACACGGTCTGGTTGCGCCCAAAGCGGACCCGCCTGCGTGGTGGGGATGGCGGGAGGGCTGTGGGCACAAGCAGCTCACCCAGCACTCCTGCAGGTGTTGGGGGAGCGTCCAGCAGGATGGAGGGTGGTGGCAGTGGGAGAGGGCCATCCAACTTCCATCCATCCGTGTCCAGCTCGGAGGTCGGCAGGAGGTGGCGAGGGGACAAGGTGTCCTCGCTTGTGAGCCTGGGAGGGAGAAAGGAGGTGAGGAGGCTGCCTTGGGTGCCCCAGGGGAAGCCCTGGTGGTAGCAGATGCTAAAGGGTGCCAGGGTGCGGGCGGAGGGGGCGCTGGGGCCAGGGCTGCAGCAGTGGGCAAGGAGCAAAGGGGCTTCCCAGTTGGTGAGCAGCAGGCATGCGGCATGTCCTGGGCATCCCGCGCGTCGACCCCAGCCCTAGCCATGCCATGCCCTGCTCTTTGGGGGGCCCAGGCCAGGCGCAGGTCCGTGGCTCTGGGCTGCATCGGGCTCTTGCCTGCGGTGGGCCTGGCCAGGGCTGTGGGGCAGCCCCCCTGCAGGCCAGGCCTCCGCTTACCCTGCCTGCCGGCTGGCTGCACATTCCTGCATGTCCACCGTGGGCAGGAAGGAGGCTGCTGGAAGAGGAGGCAGAGAGGCAGTGAGCGAGGGCAGCCCGTCGGCGGAGTCCCAGCTGGGGCCGAGGGCGGTGGGCACTGGCGGCGCTGGGCTGTCTTGGCCGGGAGGCGCTGCCGAGTGCGCCTACGCTCTGGGCCGGGGCTGCTCACCTCCGGGCTCGTCCACGCTGCCGTTGCCCAGGCTGCCAGCACTGCCGCGAGGCCCCTGCACAGCCCGAGAGAGCGCTGCCTTAGTGGCGAGCATCCACGCTGCGCCAAGAGGCGCCCTGCTCGCGGAAGGGCTGCGCGGGGCACGCAGAGCTGAGGCTGGAGGCAGGCTTGCGCGCAGCACCGTCAGGCTGCCCTTGCTGCAGGTGCTGCCGTGGCCTCAGCCCTCTCGCTGCCCGCGCCAGCTCGGGGCCATGCCCAGGCTGACTCCTACCTTGGGCCAGAGCCTTTTCCCCGCCAGCACCAACACCACCGCTATGCACAGGATCGTGAAGACGTTGACGACCGAGGGCATGTGGGCCAGGCACACCACAAAGAGGCTCAGCACCACAAACTCGCCCACGACGCTCAGCCTCCGAGGCTCCATGCCGCCACCGGAAGCGCGCCGCGAGCGTGCAGCCTGCTCAGCGCTCCGCCTCCACGTCCTGCTCCAAGAGTGCCACCCAAAACACAGCACCCACCTCTGAGCACGCCGCCCCTTGCAGCCACCCTCCCCCTCCCCGACCAAGGCAGACCAGCAGCCCCCAAAGCCCTGCTCCCCACCGCCCCTCCAACGCCCCTCCACCAACCTCCCCCGACCCTGACCGCTCCGCTCTGCTCTGCGGCTCACCCTGTGCACGCTCCTCCGCACCCCAAGATCGACAGCGTCAATCTGACACCAGGAGAAGAGCCAAAGGCCGCCGAGAGCAACTCTGCAAAAAGCAGGGCACGGTGCCCTCACTCCGTCGGCCTTGCCTGGCTGCCCGCTCCCGCCGCTGCTTTCCCACGTGTGACGCGGGGACACCGGGTGGTGAGCAGCAAGGGCGCAGAATGGTGCCCGAGCATGGCTGGGCTTCGCGGCGGGGACGTTTGCCTGATTGTGGCACTTGTGCCCACCGAGGCAGCATGCAGCGGGTGGTGGGCGCTGGGGGGGCGACAAAGCCAGGGAGAGCGCCCCGAGGGGAGGAGAGACTGCAGAGAGACGGAAGGAGCCAGCTCTTACCCCGCTGCCTTGCTCCTTCGCCCCAGCTCAACGCCACGCTCTCCACCTGCTCGCGCACTCGCTCGCACACTCGCTCGCTCGCTCGCTCGCAGGCAAAGTGACAGTGGCACTTCCCCCAGCCCCACCTCCAGAAAGACCCCGGCATTGTGATGCCATGGCCACATCACTTCCACACACCTGGTCTGCCAGGGCACCCCCAGGCCCCACCTGACGCTGCTCTCACCCAAACCCCAACAAGGCGCAGCCCGCCAAGGCCAGCCCCAACACAGCTCCCGCCAGCACAAAGCCCAACCAAAGCCCAGAGTCGTCCCTGACAAGCCCATGCCGAGCCCGTGGCTCGTTCTTTCTTTGGGCACTTTTCCCCTTCTGGAGGGGTTGCTCCTTTGCCCTCCAATTGTGCACAGCAATCTTGTTGCAATTGTGAGCGGAAACGGCACACAAGCCATTTGCAGCATGCCTGCGGGGAGCTTTCTGGGGTGAAATGGGAATGGGGCTCCCTGTGTGCGTGGGCAGTGGCAACCAAGCTGTAATTTGGGGAGTAGTCACTCAATGTGCAAAACCTTTCCTTAGCTCCAAAACCGGATTGCTAGCTGTACGTTCTAACCATTCCCTCAACTGGTTTAAATCAACTAGGTGAACCAACCCCATGCCAATCCATAGGACCTATAACATTGGAACACTACATGAGCACATTACAGGCGATTGTGGGAGGTGTGTGATGGGCTCGACCATCGATGGGAACCAATTCTGAGAAGAAAGGAAAAGAAAACTTCTGGGATGTGAGTGTTAAAATTTTAGCCTTAACATTTCACAGAATCACAGGCTCACAGAATGGTGGAGGTTGGAAAGGACCTCTGGAGATCCTGGAGTCCAACCCCCCCTGCTCAGCCAGGGTCCTCTGGAGCATATTGCCCAGGATTGGGCCAGGCGGCTTTTGAATATCTCCAGGGAAGGAGACTCCACAACCTCTCTGGGCAACCTGGTCGAGTGCTCCGGAACCCTCTCCGCATCGCAAAAAAAAAGGCCTAGATCCCCTCAACACCCCCATGACGAGGCCCAGCACACCCAAAACAATGCCCAGATCCCCACCGTACCCCGAAAACAAGGCCCAGATCCCCTCAGCACTCCCAAGACAAGGCCCACATCGCCTGTCCATCCCCAATACAAGGCCCAGATCCCCTCAGGACCCTTACGACAAGCCCACTACCCCCAAAACAAGGCCCACACCCCAAAAACAAGGCCCAGATCCCCTCAGCACCCCCCTGACAAGCCCACCACCCCCATTACAAGGCCGAGCATACCCTCAGCACCCCCATGACAAGGCCCAGATCCCCTCAGCATCCCCACGACAAGCCCAGCACACCCATTACAAGGCCGAGCATTCCCTCAGCACCCCCATGAAAAGACCCAACTCCCCTCTGCACCCCCACAACAAGCCCAGACCCCCAATACAATGCCCAGATCCCCTAAGCACCCCAAAAACAAGCCTAGTTCTCCCAAAACAACGCCCACCACCCCCAACACAACACCAAGACCACTCAGGACCCCCATGATAAGCCCAGCACCCCCAACACAAGGCCCACGTCCTCTAAGCACCCCCACAACAAGACCCAGACCCCCTCTGCACCCCCATAACAAGCCCAGCAAACCCTACACAATGCCCAGCACCCCCAACACAATGCCCTGATCCCCTCAGCACCCCCACAACAAGCCCAGCACTCCCAAAACAAGGCCCAGCACCCCAGAAACAAGGCCCTGATCCCCTCTCCACCCCCACAACAAACCCAGCACCCCCAACACAAGGCCCACCTCCTCTAAGCACCCCCACAACAACACCCAAATCCCCTCTGCACCCCCAACACAATGTCCAGATCCCCTCTGCACCTCAAAACAAAGACCAGCACCCCCAACACAAGGCCCAACTCCCCTCTGCACCCCCCACGACAAGACCAGCACCCCCAACACAACGCCCAGATCCCCTCGGCACCCCCACCACAAGCCCAGCACCAGCAGACACCCTGACCAGAAGGCTAGCCCGCGAGTTTATTGTAGACATGTTTTGGGAAGTACGACTAGCATCTGAAATACAAAGGGATGAAATGAAATGCAGCTTCCAGCAGCAATGATCTCTTGCACTGCCTGCAAGGGATGCCATGGGAAATGCATCCTTTGGCAAGAAGCATTTTATTTCTTCCTCTCTGTTTGGCTCTTGCTTGAAATGTTCCAGCAGAGTGGTCTCACTAGGGAGGTTTATGTTTGGTTCTGCAGGAGGAGGTGCACTGGAAGATACTTTGTAGAGCCATTGTTTCCAGAGGCTAGCCAAGTGTTGCCTCAGCTTTTCTTCATGCACCTCTTCCTTCTTTAGCGACAAAGCCACCAGTTGCCTTCTCTTGACAAGCTCGTGTTCACATTCTGGCTTCTTCTGATGCCCTTTGCTCGGATTCTTCTCCCGTTCAATGAACTCGGCAGACTTTCTCTGTGTCTCTTCCACAAGTGCTTCTCTCAGATCTTGCGGTTGATTTTCAATGCTTGCTTTCCGCTGAATCAAAAGCCCACTGGTGTCATCTTCCCTGAAATATGGTTCCAAGTCTTTCCAGAGGGAAAGAGAGAGAGTCTTTCATATTTATCTTGCACTTCCTCCATAAGGCTTCTTCAAGTCACTTGCGGAACGTCTCCCTTTTTAATCCGATTGTTCCGTTTCATTTGCAAGTCTAGGATGTGGCTCCCCAGCTGCCAGGTCCACTGGCTGTCGGTTGTTCCTAAGCTGTTGTCTGCGGCAACTTCCCGAGTGTTTTGGAAAGGGAAAACAAACTTTTCATTCAGCAGAGCCTTCCACAAGTCACTCATACGAACTTTCAAGCTCGAGAGCCTTGAAATAGAGCCCTGCGATCCCTTCTTGGCAGCTTGGAGAATTGTGCTCTTTAACTGCTGCACGTGCTGGCTGTGTGGGGGGTTGGGTGGGGCCCTGGGTGGGTTTCCTTGCCACCCAGAGGTGAGCAAAGTAGTGACGGTGGGTGTTCACATCAAAGCGGATGACATTGCTGAAGCAGGTGACATGGCAGAATGCCTGCTGGGCGGCTGGGCAGCTGTCCCTGCCATTTCCTCCAGCTTTTCCTGCAGGCGTCTTTGTGCTTGCATGTTTTGTTCCTGGGCAGTTATTTCTCCAACATTGTGGTGCACAAAGCAGCGGCTTGGCGAAAGATTGACTTGCTTCATGCGGAGAAAAGCCTGCCCAGCTAGCTGAAGGACATCTTGCATGTCTCCAGGATTTTCTCCCAAGATATTGATCAGAGTCATGTTGCCAATGCCAATGCCAAAGGTGGCTAGCTCATTGTCATCATTAAGTGACTGCTTATTGGCCACCTCCATGGCACAAAGTCCTGCTGTGTCAACAATCAGCCTGTAATCAAAGTCCACGGCCTCTTGGCGTTTCTCGTCCACCTCAAGCAGCTGCATAAACGCTCCCCGCGTGCCTCTCCCCGCACTGACGTTCCACTGCAGACCAAACATGGCATTCAGCAGGCTTGACTTCCCCGGGCTCTGGATGCCAAGCACTGAGAGAACAAATGCTCTTCTCTCCCCTAGCTTCTCAATTAACTTGTCAAAGATTGCCCCAAGCCATCGTCGCCGTACAGACGAAGCATCACCATCCACCACTTCAAGGGCATACCCTGAAACCATCAGATCGACTGCCACTTCAGGTAGTTTGCAAAAACATTCATCTTTTGAGTTCAAGGATTCTAGAGCTTCACGAATCTGCCCTACTTCTCTCAAAAGATGCTTGAGACCAATGGATGAATCATTGACTGCGTTGGAGAGGGCTTCTAACTTATTCATCAATGCTGTTTTCAGACTGGTTTTTTCCTTGCTTTTCTTTATTTCCAGGATTTGATACCATCACTGATGATACTCTTTCTGAAGTTCCTCCAAGTGCTCAGAGGACAGGTCATCCCTAAAGACCTTCATCCACTGCAGCAAGTATTTCTTGGTGTCTCTTGCCTGTGCCTGGAGAAAAGCGAGGACTGATTTCAGCAGCTGCTTGAGGGGGAACGCTCTGTCGAGTTGCTTTCTTCGTCCTGCACACTTCTCTGGCTCAGTTTGGCTCCCATGATGTTCTATGTTCTTGTTCCTCTTTTCCTGCAAGCGGGGGAGCTCTTTCTCCTTTTCACACCATGGGTACCATAGTTGTCCTTGAAGAGGCAGTAGCTGTGATTTGATCTCAAACACAGTTTCTCCTTTGTCAAGAATCCCACCAAGGTTCTTGCCTTTGCTTTGGCTCTCACACACTCTTCTGCCTCTTTAGCCACAATAAATCCACGTTGGCGAGCTGTGTCCTGACAAGCATCAAGCCTTAAAAGGTTGTTTCACCTTGCTAGTAGGTCTCTGATTGTTTTTACCAGCTCCTCTACTAATTCTGCTGTGTTTCTGTTCTGGATACCTCTTTTTACATTCTGGCTAGATCGGCCACATGCAACATTCTCTTCTTCAGTGAAAAGACAAATCAAAGGCTGTTGAGACTGCCACAGGTCACGTACAATGTTCATGCCTTTCTTGTCACTCTGGTCAGACTCAGCTAACTGAGAGCCTCCTTCACAGAAGAGATCTGCTGTAAAAACGGCAATTGTTGTTCATGACCTCTAGCATCTCCATGCAGGTTACAAAAAGCAACACAGCCGTCAAAAGTGTCATCAGCACTGCCACTGGCACAGGACCAAGAGATCTGCACAACACCAGTCATTAGAAGACAGCCTTTGGTGCTGCCTTTGCAATGTCGGTGGAAGAAAGTGTCGTGTTTGTGCTTAGTCGGCAGAGCATTCAGGAGCTGAGCCTTGGAAGAGGAAGGAGAACTCCCGATCCGTAGGAAGGACACGATGAGTGTGTCTGCCTGATCAATCGGTTTGTTTTTGTGCCTCTGAATTGTGGTCTGCTCCTCTGAATTGTGGTCTGCTTTCCCAATTGTTCCGTGGCTTTCCAGCTCTTTTTAACTTGGCTGAGGGAACTCTCTTGGTGCGGTGCATGGATTTGGTAGCAGGAGGGGGAGCGCCAAGTGGCACAAAGCGAGGTTTGTTGAAATGTACTGGCTCGTGAAATCAGGGGCACCATGAAACATCGCCACCTGGAGGTCCATGGCATGTGTGTGTGTCAGACCTGCTGTAACAGAGGCATCCCCTTCTTCACGCTCAGCATTGAAAAACTCACTGTCAATATCTGAGGCACTATCTGAGCACTCAGTGCCAAGGCTTGTTGCATTCGGAGTGCTCAGAACGCCTTCTTTTGCTTTGCCATCCTCCTGGCAAACCAGATACCTTCCACGGTAGTCCAGCATCAGCAGCTTGTGCCGAAAATGGAAGGGGTATTCACTGCCAATCCTGGGCTGGCTGTCACACAGGGCAGTCTTGTCGATAACCTGAAGATCTGCCCTCCGCCTTTTCCTTGCGTAGCAATTTTCTCGTCCCGGGTGTTTGATCAAGTGGAGGACCTCTTGGCCTCTGGAACGCTCATTCCTTTTAGGATCCTCCCACTGTTCTGCTGAGGGTGATGGCTTGGATGAATCTTTCTGCTCAGCCCCCTGACCAATATCAATTCTCCCCCGTTTTATAACTTCTTTCTGCAGATCGCTGTTGGAGGCTACATAGTCTCCATTCACAGGGGAATTCAGATCTTGCTCCAGAGTGCCCCCAGGATCACATCCACCGCGCTTTGTAAGGATCTCACGGACTTCTTCTGACAGCCAGTTTCCTATGTGATGGTTCATCTGAGCTAAGCATTTAAACTTCTGTTCTGGAGACATGTTTTTGCATGTTGCTGCTCTACTCAGCCCTGTCAGGAGCAGGAAAGCCTGAGTTCGGGGAACGGCTGGCTTCCTAAGACTCAGGGAGCATTCCTGCGCCGCCTTCTTTTCACTTCACATGGTGTTTCACTCTCGCCTCCCGCAGAGTCTTGCTCAGAGGTTTATTGACGCTGGCCCGGAGGTGGCGAAGGCGTCTAGCTCCGCGGGCGCTGGTTACTGGCACCTCTGCCCAGGCGCGGAGCCTGCTGCTGGCCCCAATCAGCTGGCCCTTGCCTGGTGCCTCCTGAGCACTCGCCGTGGCCCTCGCAGGAAGGAGGCGCATCTGCGGAGGCCCTTGCGCAGCCCTCTGAAGGCGCCTGCAGGGCAGGCTGGGCAGGCTGGGCACAGCAGGCAGGCCAGGGCCGCTGTGCAGCCGGCGGCTGCAGCGGGAGGGGAGGGCGCCTCCGGTGGTGGGCTCCAGAGCTGCATGGTGGGCCAGCGCTGCAGGGAGGTGGCACACGCTGGCTCCTCGTCCTCTTCGTCCTCGGACTGCCCGGGGGGCGAAACTGGCCGCACTGTGCCTTCCCCTGCCAGTGGGACGAGTGCCCAGGCACAGTGCAGGATGGACCGGCGCGGGATGTGGGCTGGCCAGTCAAGGTGTGGGGCTTTGGGGAGGCAGTCCAGCAGCTCGTGTCCTTCCTCGCTGAGCAACACGGTCTGGTTGCGCCCAAAGCGGACCCGCCTGCGTGGTGGGGATGGCGGGAGGGCTGTGGGCACAAGCAGCTCACCCAGCACTCCTGCAGGTGTTGGGGGAGCGTCCAGCAGGATGGGGGTTGGTGGCAGTGGGAGAGGGCCATCCAACTTCCATCCATCCGTGTCTGGCTCGGAGGTCGGCAGGAAGTGGCGAGGGGGCAAGGTGTCCTCGCTTGTGAGCCTGGGAGGGAGAAAGGAGGTGAGGAGGCTGCCTTGGGTGCCCCAGGGGGAAGCCCTGGTGGCAGCAGACGCCAAAGGGTGCCAGGGTGCGGGCGGAGGGGGCGCTGGGGCCAGGGCTGCAGCAGTGGGCAAGGAGCAAAGGGGCTTCCCAGTTGGTGAGCAGCAGGCATGCGGCATGTCCTGGGCATCCCGCGCGTCGACCCCAGCCCTAGCCATGCCATGCCCTGCTCTTTGGGGGGCCCAGGCCAGGCGCAGGTCTGTGGCTCTGGGCTGCATCGGGCTCTTGCCTGCGGTGGGCCTGGCCAGGGCTGTGGGGCAGCCCCCCTGCAGGCCAGGCCTCCGCTTACCCTGCCTGCCGGCTGGCTGCACAGTCCTGCGTCTGCACCGTGGGCAGGAAGGAGGCTGCTGGAAGAGGAGGCAGAGAGGCAGTGAGCGAGGGCAGCCCGTGGGCGGAGCCCCAGCTGGGGCCGAGGGCGGTGGGCGCTGGCGGCGCTGGGCTGTCTTGGCCGGGAGGCGCTGCCGAGCGCGCCTACGCTCTGGGCCGGGGCTGCTCACCTCCGGGCTCGTCCACGCTGCCGTTGCCCAGGCTGCCAGCACTGCCGCGAGGCCCCTGCACAGCCCAAGAGAGCGCTGCCTTAGTGGCGAGCATCCAAGCTGCGCCAAGAGGCGCCCTGCTCGCGGAAGGGCTGCGCGGGGCACGCAGAGCTGAGGCTGGAGGCAGGCTTGCGCGCAGCACCGTCAGGCTGCCCTTGCTGCAGGTGCTGCCGCGGCCTCAGCCCTCTCGCTGCCCGCGCCAGCTCGGGGCCATGCCCAGGCTGACTCCTACCTTGGGCCAGGGCCTTTTCCCCGCCGGCACCAACACCACCGCTATGCACAGGATCGTGAAGACGTTGACGACCGAGGGCATGTGGGCCAGGCACACCACAAAGAGGCTCAGCACCACAAACTCGCCCACGACGCTCAGCCTCCGAGGCTCCATGCCGCCACCGGAAGCGCGCCGCGAGCGTGCAGCCTGCTCAGCGCTCCGCCTCCACGTCCTGCTCCAAGAGTGCCACCCAAAACACAGCACCCACCTCTGAGCACGCCGCCCCTTGCAGCCACCCTCCCCCTCCCCGACCAAGGCAGACCAGCAGCCCCCAAAGCCCTGCTCCCCACCGCCCCTCCAACGCCCCTCCACCAACCTCCCCCGACCCTGACCGCTCCGCTCTGCTCTGCGGCTCACCCTGTGCACGCTCCTCCGCACCCCAAGATCGACAGCGTCAATCTGACACCAGGAGAAGAGCCAAAGGCCGCCGAGAGCAACTCTGCAAAAAGCAGGGCACGGTGCCCTCACTCCGTCGGCCTTGCCTGGCTGCTCGCTCCCACGGCTGCTTTCCCACGTGTGACGCGGGGACACCGGGTCGTGAGCAGCAAGGGCGCAGAATGGTGCCCGAGCGTGGCTGGGCTTCGCGGCGGGGACGTTTGCCTGATTGTGGCACTTGTGCCCACCGAGGGAGCGTGCAGCGGGTGGTGGGCGCTGGGGGGGCGACAAAGCCAGGGAGAGCGCCCCGAGGGGAGGAGAGACTGCAGAGAGACGGAAGGAGCCAGCTCTTACCCCGCTGCCTTGCTCCTTCGCCCCAGCTCAACGCCACGCTCTCCACCTGCTCGCGCACTCGCTCGCACACTCGCTCGCTCGCTCGCTCGCAGGCAAAGTGACAGCAGCACTTCCCCCAGCCCCACCTCCAGAAAGACCCCGGCATTGTGATGCCATGGCCACATCACTTCCACACACCTGGTCTGCCAGGGCACCCCCAGGCCCCACCTGACGCTGCTCTCACCCAAACCCCAACAAGGCGCAGCCCACCAAGGCCAGCCCCAACACAGCTCCCGCCAGCACAAAGCCCAACCAAAGCCCAGAGTCGTCCCTGACAAGCCCATGCCGAGCCCGTGGCTCGTTCTTTCTTTGGGCACTTTTCCCCTTCTGGACGGGTTGCTGCTGTGCCCTCCAATTGTGCACAGCAATCTTGTTGCAATTGGGAGCGGAAACGGCACACAAGCCATTTACAGCATGCCTGCGGGGAGCTTTCTGGCGTGAGGCCCCAATTGGCAGAAGCTGCTCCTGCTTCTCTAGACTTTGTATAGGCAGCTTCCTTGTTATCCTCAAGCACAAGGCAACAGTGACTTGCTACAAGACTGGAGCAAAGGGCAGGGACAAACCGATTTCTTCTAACCCACTGGCTACCATTGAGGACTTGAGGGCGATGGAAGTGAACACTGTGGTCCCCATCAGGAGCACGTATTGTGTCTGTGCAAAGAGCGCTGCACAACGGGCATTGCTTCCAGCAGCCGTGCAGCCCTTCAACTCCGATTGTATGAGGTTTCCAGTTCCAAGCTTTCAGATGAGGCATGGAAAATGCCTGTTTCAGGTTTGCTAGCACAGGGGCCAGAGCTTTACTCATTGCCTCCTCCAGGAGCTCTAGCTCCTTTCTTTCTTGATGCTCAGTGCTTTTCAGGTGACTTCTGGGAAGTTCAGAATTAGCTCCAAGTCTGCTCCCAAATTCCTCTAGCCACAGGGAGACATTGCCACAGTTCTCTTGGACAACTGGAGTTGTAGGCGCAAAGCTAGCAGCAGCAACAAGAGTCTGGAATGAATTCAGGGAAACATGGAACAAGTTCTTCAGCCTTGAGTTGTTCTTGTCTAAGCAATAGTTGTTAACACACTTCTCAACAAAACCTTCTAAAACATGTTGGGGGAAATGAATGTGCTGCCTGAACTTCTCACCATTCTCTTCCTCTGCAAGAGACAGGAGAATAGCCGTTTCTAGTTGAGATCGATGGCCATTGAAAGCTGGAGAGTTAGAGCTCCTTTCCCAGGCTATATCAAGAGCAGTCTTCACAGGCACTGCCTGTCAAAGAGCTCCTGAAAGCTCGTCACATAAAAAAAATCAGCAACTGCTGTGATAGAGGGCACTGCTTGGCAGGACATGTGGAAACTTGTGAAGAAGTCTTCTCTCTGGCCCTGCAGGTAGAAAGTGGGGTCGTTTACTCTTGTGAAAGCCTTCTGCATCTTTGCCAACCTTTCTGCTGCCACTTTGCCTAGAGACACTGCTGAATGTCTTCTGTATCCATGAGTGAAGACATATGTGGAGTTCCTGGCTGCCGAGTCCACCTGTTTTCCTATTTCATGCAGTCTGTCATGAATGCAACTTTGGTTGTCATGCATTGGCTCCTGTTCCTGTGTGTCGATGGGGAGGCTGATGAGCTGATGCGGTCGTGAAGCTGCTCCGTTCTGGTAATAGCGCAGCTGCACAAAGGCTTTTTCCTGAAGGGCAGTGCTCCCTTCATGACCACCTGCTTGGAAATAGCTTCGATTGGGCAGGTCTCTCTCAGGGAGTGGTCCTCTCAGGTCCCGAGTACAATTGTTTGCTGTCCCCACTGTAACGCTGAGCCATCTATTTCGTAGGCCCTACGCACGGTGTCTGGTTCACTCCCCCAGGTGACATGACAGTTTTGATCCCACACATTCCTCCAGTTCAAGTCTTGTGGAAGATTCATGGGTTGCTAGACATATGATGGAGATGGGAGTTGGAGACTTGTATGCCCAGGCCCCAATCATATAGACGCACCGTTGGTATTATTCCCGATACAGTTGATTCTCTCTTTCATATTAACTGGAATGATCCCAAGGGGAATGGGGCTCCCTGTGTGCGTG
Organism: Struthio camelus; assembly: GCF_040807025.1. Classification (NCBI taxonomy): domain Eukaryota; kingdom Metazoa; phylum Chordata; class Aves; order Struthioniformes; family Struthionidae; genus Struthio; species Struthio camelus. The sequence goes on along the minus strand of NC_090944.1, from coordinate 7,444,436 downwards.
GGCAGTGGCAACCAAGCTGTAATTTGGGGAGTAGTCACTCAATGTGCAAAACCTTTCCTTAGCTCCAAAACCAGATTGCTAGCTGTACGTTCTAACCATTCCCTCAACTGGTTTAAATCAACTAGGTGAACCAACCCCTGTAGCAACCATATGACCTATAGCATTTGAACACTACATGAGCACATTACAGGTGATTGTGGAAGATGTGTGATGGGCTCGACCATCGATGGGAACCAATTCTGAGAAGAAAGGAAAAGAAAACTTCTGGGATGTGAGTGTTAAAATTTTAGCCTTAACATTTCACAGAATCACAGGCTCAGAGAATGGTGGAGGTTGGAAGGGACCTCCGGAGATCCTGGAGTCCAACGCCCCTGCTCAGCCAGGGTCCTCTGGAGCATATTGCCCAGGATTGGGCCAGGCGGCTTTTGAATATCTCCAGGGAAGGAGACTCCACAACCTCTCTGGGCAACCTGGTCGAGTGCTCCGGAACCCTCTCCGCACCCCCAAAAAAAGGCCTAGATTCCCTCAACACCCCCACAACAAGGCCCAGCACACCCAAAACAATGCCCAGATCCCCACCGTACCCCGAAAACAAGGCCCAGATCCCCTAAGCACCCTGAAAACAAGCCTAGTTCTCCCAAAACAAGGCCCACCACCCCCAATACAACACCATGACCACTCAGGACCCCCACGATAAGCCCAGCACCCCCAACACAAGGCCCACGTCCTCTAAGCGCCCCCAAAACAAGACCCAGATCCCCTCTGCACCCCCATAACAAGCCCAGCAAACCCTACACAATGCCCAGCACCCCCAACACAATGCCCTGATCCCCTCAGCACCCCCACAACAAGCCCAGCACTCCCAAAACAAGGCCCAGCACCCCAAAAACAAGGCCCTGATCCCCTCTGCACCCCCATGACAAGCCCAGCACCCCCAACACAAGGCCCACCTCCTCTAAGCACCCCCACAACAACACCCAGATCCCCTATGCACCCCCAACACGAGGTCCAGATCCCCTCTGCACCTCAAAACAAAGACCAGCACCCCCAACACAAGGACCAACTCCCCTCTGCACCCCCCACGACAAGACCAGCACCCCCAACACAACGCCCCACTCCCCCCTGCACCCCCGCCACAAGCCCAGCACCAGCAGACACCCTGACCAGAAGGCTAGCCCGCGAGTTTATTGTAGACATGTTTTGGGAAGTACGACTAGCATCTGAAATACAAAGGGATGAAATGAAATGCAGCTTCCAGCAGCAATGATCTCTTGCACTGCCTGCAAGGGATGCCATGGGAAATGCATCCTTTGGCAAGAAGCATTTGATTTCTTCCTCTCTGTTTGGCTCTTGCTTGAAATGTTCCAGCAGAGTGGTCTCACTAGGGAGGTTTATGTTTGGTTCTGCAGGAGGAGGTGCACTGGAAGATACTTTGTAGAGCCATTGTTTCCAGAGGCTAGCCAAGTGTTGCCTCAGCTTTTCTTCATGCAGCTCTTCCTTCTTTAGCGACCAAGCCACCAGTTGCCTTCTCTTGACAAGCTCGTGTTCACATTCTGGCTTCTTCTGATGCCCTTTGCTCGGATTCTTCTCCCGTTCAATGAACTCGGCAGACTTTCTCTGTGTCTCTTCCACAAGTGCTTCTCTCAGATCTTGCGGTTGATTTTCAATGCTTGCTTTCCGCTGAATCAAAAGCCCACTGGCGTCATCTTCCCTGAAATACGGTTCCAAGCCTTTCCAGAGGGTCTCATATTTATCTTGCACTTCCTCCATAAGGCTTCTTCGAGTCACATGCGGAACGTCTCCCTTTTTAATCCGATTGTTCCGTTTCATTTGCAAGTCTAGGATGTGGCTCCCCAGCTGCCAGGTCCACTGGCTGTCGGTTGTTCCTAAGCTGTTGTCTGCGGCAACTTCCCAAGTGTTTTGGAAAGGGAAAACAAACTTTCCATTCAGCAGAGCCTTCCACAAGTCACTCATACGAACTTTCAAGCTCGAGAGCCTTGAAATAGTGCCCTGCGATCCCTTCTTGGCAGCTTGGAGAATTGTGCTCTTTAACTGCTGCACGTGCTGGCTGTGTGTGGGGTTGGGTGGGGCCATGGGTGGGTTTCCTTGCCACCCAGAGGTGAGCAAAGTAGTGACTGTGGGTGTTCACATCAAAGCGGATGACATCGCTGAAGCAGGTGACATGGCAGAATGCCTGCTGGGTGGTTGGGCGGCTGTCCCTGCCATTTCCTGCAGCTTTTCCTGCAGGCGTCTTTGTGCTTGCATGTTTTGTTCCTGGGCAGTTATTTCTCCAACATTGTGGTGCACAAAGCAGCAGCTTGGCGAAAGATTGACTTGCTTCATGCGGAGAAAAGCCTGCCCAGCTAGCTGAAGGACATCTTGCATGTCTCCAGGATTTTCTCCCAAGATATTGATCAGAGTCATGTTGCCAATGCCAATGCCAAAGGTGGCTAGCTCATTGTCATCATTAAGTGACTGCTTATTGGCCACCTCCATGGCACAAAGTCCTGCTGTGTCAACAATCAGCCTGTAATCAAAGTCCACGGCCTCTTGGGGTTTCTCATCCACCTGAAGCAGCTGCATAAACACTCCACGCGTGCCTCTCCCCGCACTGACGTTCCACTGCAGACCAAACATGGCATTCAGCAGGCTTGACTTCCCCGGGCTCTGGATGCCAAGCACTGAGAGAACAAACGCTCTTCTCTCCCCTAGCTTCTCAATTAACTTGTCAAAGATTGCCCCAAGCCATCGTCACCGTACAGACGAAGCATCACCATCCACCACTTCAAGGGCATACCCTGAAACCATCAGATCGACTGCCACGTCAGGTAGTTTGCAAAAACATTCATCTTTTGAGTTCAAGGATTCTAGAGCTTCACGAATCTGCCCTACTTCTCTCAAAAGACGCTTAAGACCAATGGATGAATCATTGACTGCATTGGAGAGGGCTTCTAACTTATTCATCAATGCTGTTTTCAGACTGGTTTTTTTCATTGCTTTTCTTTATTTCCAGGATTTGATACCTTCACTGATGAAACTCTTTCTGAAGTTCCTCCAAGTGCTCAGAGGACAGGTCATCCCTAAAGACCTTCCTCCACTGCAGCAAGTATTTCTTGGTGTCTCTTGCCTGTGCCTGGAGAAAAGCGAGGACTGATTTCAGCAGCTGCTTGAGGGGGAACGCTCTGTCGAGTTGCTTTCTTCGTCCTGCACACTTCTCTGGCTCAGTTTGGCTCCCATGATGTTCTATGTTCTTGTTCCTCTTTTCCTGCAAGCGGGGGAGCTCTTTCTCCTTTTTACACCATGGGTACCATAGTTGTCCTTGAAGAGGCAGTAGCTGTGACTTGATCTCAAACACAATTTCTCCTTTGTCAAGAATCCCACCAAGGTTCTTGCCTTTGCTTTGGCTCTCACACACTCTTCTGCCTCTTTAGCCACAATAAATCCACGTTGGCGAGCTGTGTCCTGACAAGCATCAAGCCTTAAAAGGTTGTTTCACCTTGCTAGCAGGTCTCTGATTGTTTTTACCAGCTCCTCTACCAATTCTGCTTTGTTTCTGTTCTGGATACCTCTTTTTACATTCTGGCTAGATCGGCCACATGCAACATTCTCTTCTTCAGTGAAAAGACAAATCAAAGGCTGTTGAGACTGCCACAGGTCACGTACAATGTTCATGCCTTTCTTGTCACTCTGGTCAGACTCAGCTAACTGAGAGCCTCCTTCACAGAAGAGATCTGCTGTAAAAACGGCAATTGTTGTTCATGACCTCTAGCATCCCCATGCAGGTTACAAAAAGCAACACAGCCGTCAAAAGTGTCATCAGCACTGCCACTGGCACAGGACCAAGAGATCTCCACAACACCTGTCGTTAGAAGACAGCCTTTGGTGCTGCCTTTGCAATGTCGGTGGAAGAAAGTGTCGTGTTTGTGTTTAGTCGGCAGAGCATTCAGGAGCTGAGCCTTGGAAGAGGAAGGAGAACTCCGGATCCGTAGGAAGGACATGATGGGTGTGTCTGCCTGATCAATCGGTTTGTTTTTGTGCCTCTGAATTGTGGTCTGCTCCTCTGAATTGTGGTCTGCTTTCCCAATTGTTCCGTGGCTTTCCAGCTCTTTTTAACTTGGCTGAGGGAACTCTCTTGGTGCGGTGCATGGATTTGGTAGCAGGAGGGGGAGCGCCAAGTGGCACAAAGCGAGGTTTGTTGAAATGTACTGTCTCGTGAAATCAGGGGCACCATGAAACATCGCCACCTGGAGTTCCATGGCATGTATGTGTGTCAGACCTGCTGTAACAGAGGCATCCCCTTCTTCACGCTCAGCATTGAAAAACTGACTGTCAATATCTGAGGCATTATCTGAGCACTCAGTGCCAAGGCTTGTTGCATTCGGAGTGCTCAGAACGCCTTCTTTTGCTTTGCCATGCTCCTGGCAAACCAGATACCTTCCACGGTAGTCCAGCATCAGCAGCTTGTGCCGAAAAGGGAAGGGGTATTCACTGCCAATCCTGGGCTGGCTGTCACACAGGGCAGTCTTGTCGATAACCTGAAGATCTGCCCTCCCCCTTTTCCTTGCGTAGCAATTTTCTAGTCCCGGGTGTTTGATCAAGTGGAGGACCTCTTGGCCTCTGGAACGCTCATTCCTTTTAGGATCCTCCCACTGTTCTGCTGAGGGTGATGGCTTGGATGAATCTTTCCGCTCAGCCCCCTGACCGATATCAATTCTCCCCTGTTTTATAACTTCTTTCTGCAGATCACTGTTGGAGGCTACATAGTCTCCATTCACAGGGGAATTCAGATCTTGCTCCAGAGTGCCCCCAGGATCACATCCACTGCGCTTTGTAAGGATCTCACGGACTTCTTCCGACAGCCAGTTTCCTATGTGATGGTTCATCTGAGCTAAGCATTTAAACTTCTGCTCTGGAGACATGTTTTTGCATGTTGCTGCTCTACTCAGCCCTGTCAGGAGCAGGAAAGCCTGAGTTCGGGGAACGGCTGGCTTCCTAAGACTCAGGGAGCATTCCTGCGCCGCCTTCTTTTCACTTCACATGGTGTTTCACTCTCGCCTCCCGCAGAGTCTTGCTCAGAGGTTTATTGACGCTGGCCCGGAGGTGGCGAAGGCGTCTAGCTCCGCGGGCGCTGGTTACTGGCACCTCTGCCCAGGCGCGGAGCCTGCTGCTGGCCCCAATCAGCTGGCCCTTGCCTGGCGCCTCCTGAGCACTCGCCGTGGCCCTCGCAGGAAGGAGGCGCATCTGCGGAGGCCCTTGCGCAGCCCTCTGAAGGCGCCTGCAGGGCAGGCTGGGCAGGCTGGGCACAGCAGGCAGGCCAGGGCCGCTGTGCAGCCGGTGGCTGCAGCGGGAGGGGAGGGCGCCTCCAGTGGTGGGCTCCAGAGCTGCATGGTGGGCCAGCGCTGCAGGGAGGTGGCACACGCTGGCTCCTCGTCCTCTTCCTCCTCGGACTGCCCGGGGGGTGAAACTGGCCGCACTGTGCCTTCCCCTGCCAGTGGGACGGGTGCCCAGGCACAGTGCAGGATGGACCGGCGCGGGATGTGGGCTGGCCAGTCGAGGTGTGGGGCTTTGGGGAGGCAGTCCAGCAGCTCGTGACCTTCCTCGCTGAGCAACACGGTCTGGTTGCGCCCAAAGCGGACCCGCCTGCGTGGTGGGGATGGCGGGAGGGCTGTGGGCACAAGCAGCTCACCCAGCACTCCTGCAGGTGTTGGGGGAGCGTCCAGCAGGATGGGGGTTGGTGGCAGTGGGAGAGGGCCATCCAACTTCCATCCATCCGTGTCTGGCTCGGAGGTCGGCAGGAAGTGGCGAGGGGGCAAGGTGTCCTCGCTTGTGAGCCTGGGAGGGAGAAAGGAGGTGAGGAGGCTGCCTTGGGTGCCCCAGGGGGAAGCCCTGGTGGCAGCAGACGCCAAAGGGTGCCAGGGTGCGGGCGGAGGGGGCGCTGGGGCCAGGGCTGCAGCAGTGGGCAAGGAGCAAAGGGGCTTCCCAGTTGGTGAGCAGCAGGCATGCGGCATGTCCTGGGCATCCCGCGCGTCGACCCCAGCCCTAGCCATGCCATGCCCTGCTCTTTGGGGGCCCAGGCCAGGCGCAGGTCTGTGGCTCTGGGCTGCATCGGGCTCTTGCCTGCGGTGGGCCTGGCCAGGGCTGTGGAGGCCAGGCCTCCGCTTACCCTGCCTGCCGGCTGGCTGCACAGTCCTGCGTGTCCACCGTGGGCAGCAAGGAGGCTGCTGGAAGAGGAGGCAGAGAGGCAGTGAGCGAGGGCAGCCCGTCGGCGGAGCCCCAGCTGGGGCCGAGGGCGGTGGGCGCTGGCGGCGCTGGGCTGTCTTGGCCGGGAGGCGCTGCCGAGCGTGCCTGTGCTCTGGGCCGGGGCTGCTCACCTCCGGGCTCGTCCACGCTGCCGTTGCCCAGGCTGCCAGCACTGCCGCGAGGCCCCTGCACAGCCCAAGAGAGCGCTGCCTTAGTGGCGAGCATCCACGCTGCGCCAAGAGGCGCCCTGCTCGCGGAAGGGCTGCGCGGGGCACGCAGAGCTGAGGCTGGAGGCAGGCTTGCGCGCAGCACCGTCAGGCTGCCCTTGCTGCAGGTGCTGCCGCGGCCTCAGCCCTCTCGCTGCCCGCGCCAGCTCGGGGCCATGCCCAGGCTGACTCCTACCTTGGGCCAGAGCCTTTTCCCCGCCAGCACCAACACCACCGCTATGCACAGGATCGTGAGGACGTTGACGACCGAGGGCATGTGGGCCAGGCACACCACAAAGAGGCTCAGCACCACAAACTCGCCCACGACGCTCAGCCTCCGAGGCTCCATGCCGCCACCGGAAGCGCGCCGCGAGCGTGCAGCCTGCTCAGCGCTCCGCCTCCACGTCCTGCTCCAAGAGTGCCACCCAAAACACAGCACCCACCTCTGAGCATGCCGCCCCTTGCAGCCACCCTCCCCCTCCCCGACCAAGGCAGACCAGCAGCCCCCAAAGCCCTGCTCCCCACCGCCCCTCCAACGCCCCTCCACCAACCTCCCCCGACCCTGACCGCTCTGCTCTGCTCTGCGGCTCACCCTGTGCACGCTCCTCCGCACCCCAAGATCGACAGCGTCAATCTGACACCAGGAGAAGAGCCAAAGGCCGCCAAGAGCAACTCTGCAAAAAGCAGGGCACGGTGCGCTCACTCCGTCGGCCTTGCCTGGCTGCCCGCTCCCGCCGCTGCTTTCCCACGTGTGACGCGGGGACACTGGGTCGTGAGCAGCAAGGGCGCAGAATGGTGCCCGAGCGTGGCTGGGCTTCGCGGCGGGGACGTTTGCCTGATTGTGGCACTTGTGCCCACCGAGGGAGCGTGCAGCGCGTGGTGGGCGCTGGGGGGGCGACAAAGCCAGGGAGAGCGCCCCGAGGGGAGGAGAGACTGCAGAGAGACGGAAGGAGCCAGCTCTTACCCCGCTGCCTCGCTCCTTCGCCCCAGCTCAACACCACGCTCTCCACCTGCTCGCGCACTCGCTCGCACACTCGCTCGCTCGCTCGCTCGCAGGCAAAGTGACAGCGGCACTTCCCCCAGCCCCACCTCCAGAAAGACCCCGGCATTGTGATGCCATGGCCACATCACTTCCACACACCTGGTCTGCCAGGGCACCCCCAGGCCCCACCTGACGCTGCTCTCACCCAAACCCCAACAAGGCGCAGCCCGCCAAGGCCAGCCCCAACACAGCTCCCGCCAGCACAAAGCCCAACCAAAGCCCAGAGTCGTCCCTGACAAGCCCATGCCGAGCCCGTGGCTCGTTCTTCCTTTGGGCACTTTTCCCCTTCTGGACGGGTTGCTGCTGTGCCCTCCAATTGTGCACAGCAATCTTGTTGCAATTGTGAGCGGAAACGGCACACAAGCCATTTGCAGCATGCCTGCGGGGAGCTTTCTGGCGTGAGGCCCCAATTGGCAGAAGCTGCTCCTGCTTCTCTAGACTTTGTATAGGCAGCTTCCTTGTTATCCTCAAGCACAAGGCAACAGTGACTTGCTACAAGACTGGAGCAAAGGGCAGGGACCAACTGATTTCTTCTAACCCACTGGGTCCCATTGAGGACTTGAGGGCGATGGAAGTGAACACTGTGGTCCCCATCAGGAGCACGTATTGTGTCTGTGCAAAGAGCGCTGCACAACGGGCATTGCTTCCAGCAGCCGTGCAGCCCTTCAACTCCGATTGTATGAGGTTTCCAGTTCCAAGCTTTCAGATGAGGCATGGAAAATGCCTGTTTCAGGTTTGCTAGCACAGGGGCCAGAGCTTTACTCATTGCCTCCTCCAGGAGCTCTAGCTCCTTTCTTTCTTGATGCTCAATGCTTTTCAGATGACTTCTGGGAAGTTCAGAATTAGCTCCAAGTCTGCTCCCAAATTCCTCTAGCCACAGGGAGACATTGCCACAGTTCTCTTGGACAACTGGAGTTGTAGGCGCAAAGCTAGCAGCAGCAACAAGAGTCTGGAATGAATTCAGGGAAACATGGAACAAGTTCTTCAGCCTTGAATTGTTCTTGTCTAAGCAATAGTTGTTAACACACTTCTCAACGAAACCTTCTAAAACATGTTGGGGGAAATGAATGTGCTGCCTGAACTTCTCACAATTCTCTTCCTCCGCAAGAGAGAGGAGAATAGCCGTTTCTAGTTGAGATCGATGGCCATTGAAAGCTGGAGAGTTAGAGCTCCTTTCCCAGGCTATATCAAGAGCAGTCTTCACAGACACTGCCTGTCAAAGAGCTCCTGAAAGCTCGTCACATAAAAAAAATCAGCAACTGCTGTGATAGAGGGCACTGCTTGGCAGGACATGTGGAAACTTGTGAAGAAGTCTTCTCTCTGGCCCCGCAGGTAGAAAGTGGGGTCGTTTGCTCTTGTGAAAGCCTTCTGCATCTTTGCCAACCTTTCTGCTGCCACTTTGCCTAGAGACACTGCTGAATGTCTTCTGTATCCATGAGTGAAGACATATGTGGAGTTCCTGGCTGCCGAGTCCACCTGTTTTCCTATTTCATGCAGTCTGTCATGAATGCAACTTTGGTTGTCATGCATTGGCTCCTGTTCCTTTGTGTCGATGGGGAGGCTGATGAGCTGTGTGATGCGGTCGTGAAGCTGCTCCGTTCTGGTAATAGCGCAGCTGCGCAAAGGCTTTTTCCTGAAGGGCAGTGCTCCCTTCATGACCACCTGCTTGGAAATAGCTTCGATTGGGCAGGTCTCTCTCAGGGAGTGGTCCTCTCAGGTCCCGAGTACAATTGTTTGTTGTCCCCACTGTAACGCTGAGCCATCTATTTCGTAGGCCCTACGCACGGTGTCTGGTTCACTCCCCCAGATGACATGACAGTTTTGATCCCACGCATTCCTCCAGTTCAAGTCTTGTGGAAGATTCATGGCTTGCTAGACATATGATGGAGAGATGGGAGTTTGAGACTTGTATGCCCAGGCCCCAATCATATAGACGCACCGTTGGTATTATTCCAGATACGGTTGATTCTCTCTTTCATATTAACTGGAATGATCCCAAGGGGAATGGGGCTCCCTGTGTGCGTGGGCAGTGGCAACCAAGCTGTAATTTGGGGAGTAGTCACTCAATGTGCAAAACCTTTCCTTAGCTCCAAAACCAGATTGCTAGCTGTACGTTCTAACCATTCCCTCAACTGGTTTAAATCAACTAGGTGAACCAACCCCATGCCAATCCATAGGACCTATAGCATTGGAACACTATATGAGCACGTTACAGGCGATTGTGGAAGGTGTGTGATGGGCTCGACCATCGACGGGAACCAATTCTGAGAAGAAAGGAAAAGAAAACTTCTGGGATGTGAGTGTTAAAATTTTAGCCTTAACATTTCACAGAATCACAGGCTCAGAGAATGGTGGAGGTTGGAAGGGACCTCCGGAGATCCTGGAGTCCAACGCCCCTGCTCAGCCAGGGTCCTCTGGAGCATATTGCCCAGGATTGGGCCAGGCGGCTTTTGAATATCTCCAGGGAAGGAGACTCCACAACCTCTCTGGGCGACCTGGTCGAGTGCTCCGGAACCCTCTCCGCACCCCCAAAAAAAGGCGTAGATCCCCTCAACACCCCCACGACAAGGCCCAGCACTGCCAAAACAACGCCCAGATCCCCTCAGTACCCCGAAAACAAGGCTCAGATCCCCTCAGCCCCCTTACGACAAGCCCTCACCCCAACACAAGGCCCACACCCTGAAAACAAGGCCCAGATGCCCTAAGCACCCCGAAAACAAGCCTAGTTCTCCCAAAACAACGCCCACCACACCCAACACAACACCATGACCACTCAGGACCCCCACGACAAGCCCAGCACCCCCAACACAAGGCCCACGTCCCCTAAGCACCCCCAAAACAAGACCCAGATCCCCTCTCCACCCCCATAACAAGCCCAGCAAACCCTACACAATGCCCAGCACCCCCAACACAATGCCCTGATCCCCTCAGCACCCCCATGACAAGCCCAGCACTCCCAAAACAAGGCCCAGCACCCCAAAAACAAGGCCCTGATCCCCTCTCCACCCCCACAAAAAACCCAGCACCCCCAACACAAGGCCCATCTCCTCTAAGCACCCCCACAACAACACCCAAATCCCCTCAGCACCCCCAACACAAGGTCCAGATCCCCTCTGCACCCCAAAACAAAGACCAGCACTCCAAAAACAAGGCCCTGATCCCTTCTGCACCCCCATGACAAGCCCAGCACCCCCAACACAAGGCCCACCTCCTCTAAGCACCCCCACAACAACACCCAGATCCCCTATGCACCCCCAACACAAGGTCCAGATCCCCTCTGCACCCCCCCATGACAAGACCAGCACCCCCAACACAACGCCCCACTCCCCCCTGCACCCCTGCCACAAGCCCAGCACCAGCAGACACCCTGACCAGAAGGCTAGCCTGCGAGTTTATTGTAGACATGTTTTGGGAAGTACGACTAGCATCTGAAATACAAAGGGATGAAATGAAATGCAGCTTCCAGCAGCAATGATCTCTTGCACTGCCTGCAAGGGATGCCATGGGAAATGCATCCTTTGGCAAGAAGCATTTTATTTCTTCCTCTCTGTTTGGCTCTTGCTTGAAATGTTCCAGCAGAGTGGTCTCACTAGGGAGGTTTATGTTTGGTTCTGCAGGAGGAGGTGCACTGGAAGATACTTTGTAGAGCCATTGTTTCCAGAGGCTAGCCAAGTGTTGCCTCAGCTTTTCTTCATGCAGCTCTTCCTTCTTTAGCGACAAAGCCACCAGTTGCCTTCTCTTGACAAGCTCGTGTTCACATTCTGGCTTCTTCTGATGCCCTTTGCTCGGATTCTTCTCCCGTTCAATGAACTCGGCAGACTTTCTCTGTGTCTCTTCCACAAGTGCTTCTCTCAGATCTTGCGGTTGATTTTCAATGCTTGCTTCCCGCTGAATCAAAAGCCCACTGGCGTCATCTTCCCTGAAATACGGTTCCAAGTCTTTCCAGAGGGTCTCCTATTTATCTTGCACTTCCTCCATAAGGCTTCTTCGGGTCACATGCGGAACGTCTCCCTTTCTAATCCGATTGTTCCGTTTCATTTGCAAGTCTAGGATGTGGCTCCCCAGCTGCCAGGTCCACTGGCTGTCGGTTGTTCCTAAGCTGTTGTCTGCGGCAACTTCCCGAGTGTTTTGGAAAGGGAAAACAAACTTTTCATTCAGCAGAGCCTTCCACAAGTCACTCATACGAACTTTCAAGCTCGAGAGCCTTGAAATAGAGCCCTGCGATCCCTTCTTGGCAGCTTGGAGAATTGTGCTCTTTAACTGCTGCACGTGCTGGCTGTGTGGGGGGTTGGGTGGGGCCCTGGGTGGGTTTCCTTGCCACCCAGAGGTGAGCAAAGTAGTGACGGTGGGTGTTCACATCAAAGCGGATGACATCGCTGAAGCAGGTGACATGGCAGAATGCCTGCTGGGCGGCTGGGCGGCTGTCCCTGCCATTTCCTCCAGCTTTTCCTGCAGGCGTCTTTGTGCTTGCATGTTTTGTTCCTGGGCAGTTATTTCTCCAACATTGTGGTGCACAAAGCAGCAGCTTGGCGAAAGATTGACTTGCTTCATCCGGAGAAAAGCCTGCCCAGCTAGCTGAAGGACATCTTGCATGTCTCCAGGATTTTCTCCCAAGATATTGATCAGAGTCATGTTGCCAATGCCAATGCCAAAGGTGGCTAGCTCATTGTCATCATTAAGTGACTGCTTATTGGCCACCTCCATGGCACAAAGTCCTCCTGTGTCAACAATCAGCCTGTAATCAAAGTCCACGGCCTCTTGGGGTTTCTCGTCCACCTGAAGCAGCTGCATAAACGCTCCCCGCGTGCCTCTCCCCGCGCTGACGTTCCACTGCAGACCAAACATGGCATTCAGCAGGCTTGACTTCCCCGGGCTCTGGATGCCAAGCACTGAGAGAACAAACGCTCTTCTCTCCCCTAGCTTCTCAATTAACTTGTCAAAGATTGCCCCAAGCCATCGTCACCGTACAGACGAAGCATCACCATCCACCACTTCAAGGGCATACCCTGAAACCGTCAGATCGACTGCCACTTCAGGTAGTTTGCAAAAACATTCATCTTTTGAGTTCAAGGATTCTAGAGCTTCACGAATCTGCCCTACTTCTCTCAAAAGACGCTTGAGACCAATGGATGAATCATTGACTGCATTGGAGAGGGCTTCTAACTTATTCATCAATGCTGTTTTCAGACTGGTTTTTTCATTGCTTTTCTTTATTTCCAGGATTTGATACCTTCACTGATGATACACTTTCTGAAGTTCCTCCAAGTGCTCAGAGGACAGGTCATCCCTAAAGACCTTCCTCCACTGCAGCAAGTATTTCTTGGTGTCTCTTGCCTGTGCCTGGAGAAAAGCGAGGACTGATTTCATCAGCTGCTTGAGGGGGAACGCTCTGTCGAGTTGCTTTCTTCGTCCTGCACACTTCTCTGGCTCAGTTTGGCTCCCATGATGTTCTATGTTCTTGTTCCTCTTTTCCTGCAAGCGGGGGAGCTCTTTCTCCTTTTTACACCATGGGTACCATAGTTGTCCTTGAAGAGGCAGTAGCTGTGATTTGATCTCAAACACAGTTTCTCCTTTGTCAAGAATCCCACCAAGGTTCTTGCCTTTGCTTTGGCTCTCACACACTCTTCTGCCTCTTTAGCCACAATAAATCCACGTTGGCGAGCTGTGTCCTGACAAGCATCAAGCCTTAAAAGGTTGTTTCACCTTGCTAGCAGATCTCTGATTGTTTTTATCAGCTCCTCTACTAATTCTGCTTTGTTTCTGTTCTGGATACCTCTTTTTACATTCTGGCTAGATCGGCCACATGCAACATTCTCTTCTTCAGTGAAAAGACAAATCAAAGGCTTTTGAGACTGCCACGGGTCACGTACAATGTTCATGCCTTTCTTGTCACTCTGGTCAGACTCAGCTAACTGAGAGCCTCCTTCACAGAAGAGATCTGCTGTAAAAACGGCAATTGTTGTTCATGACCTCTAGCATCTCCATGCAGGTTACAAAAAGCAACACAGCCGTCAAAAGTGTCATCAGCACTGCCACTGGCACAGGACCAAGAGATCTGCACAACACCTGTCATTAGAAGACAGCCTTTGGTGCTGCCTTTGCAATGTCGGTGGCAGAAAGTGTCATGTTTGTGTTTAGTCGGCAGAGCATTCAGGAGCTGAGCCTTGGAAGAGGAAGGAGAACTCCCGATCCGTAGGAAGGACACCATGAGTGTGTCTGCCTGATCAATCGGTTTGTTTTTGTGCCTCTGAATTGTGGTCTGCTCCTCTGAATTGTGGTCTGCTTTCCCAATTGTTCCGTCCCTTTCCAGCTCTTTTTAACTTGGCTGAGGGAACTCTCTTGGTGCGGTGCATGGATTTGGTAGCAGGAGGGGGAGCGCCAAGTGGCACAAAGCGAGGTTTGTTGAAATGTACTGGCTCGTGAAATCAGGGGCACCATGAAACATCGCCACCTGGAGGTCCATGGCATGTGTGTGTGTCAGACCTGCTTTAACAGAGGCATCCCCTTCTTCACGCTCAGCATTGAAAAACTCACTGTCCATATCTGAGGCACTATCTGAGCACTCAGTGCCAAGGCTTGTTGCATTCGGAGTGCTCAGAACGCCTTCTTTTGCTTTGCCATGCTCCTGGCAAACCAGATACCTTCCACAGTAGTCCAGCATCAGCAGCTTGTGCCGAAAATGGAAGGGGTATTCACTGCCAATCCTGGGCTGGCTGTCACACAGGGCAGTCTTGTCGATAACCTGAAGATCTGCCCTCCCCCTTTTCCTTGCGTAGCAATTTTCTAGTCCCGGGTGTTTGATCAAGTGGAGGACCTCTTGGCCTCTGGAATGCTCATTCCTTTTAGGATCCTCCCACTGTTCTGCTGAGGGTGATGGCTTGGATGAATCTTTCTGCTCAGCCCCCTGACCGATATCAATTCTCCCCTGTTTTACAACTTCTTTCTGCAGATCACTGTTGGAGGCTACATAGTCTCCATTCACAGGGGAATTCAGATCTTGCTCCAGAGCGCCCCCAGGATCACATCCACCGCGCTTTGTAAGGATCTCACGGACTTCTTCTGACAGCCAGTTTCCTATGTGATGGTTCATCTGAGCTAAGCATTTAAACTTCTGTTCTGGAGACATGTTTTTGCATGTTGCTGCTCTACTCAGCCCTGTCAGGAGCAGGAAAGCCTGAGTTCGGGGAACGGCTGGCTTCCTAAGACTCAGGGAGCATTCCTGCGCCGCCTTCTTTTCACTTCACATGGTGTTTCACTCTCGCCTCCCGCAGAGTCTTGCTCAGAGGTTTATTGACGCTGGCCCGGAGGTGGCGAAGGCGTCTAGCTCCGCGGGCGCTGGTTACTGGCACGTCTGCCCAGGCGCGGAGCCTGCTGCTGGCCCCAATCAGCTGGCCCTTGCCTGGCGCCTCCTGAGCACTCGCCGTGGCCCTCGCAGGAAGGAGGCGCATCTGCGGAGGCCCTTGCGCAGCCCTCTGAAGGCGCCTGCAGGGCAGGCTGGGCAGAGCAGGCAGGCCAGGGCCGCTGTGCAGCCGGTGGCTGCAGCGGGAGGGGAGGGCGCCTCCGGTGGTGGGCTCCAGAGCTGCATGGTGGGCCAGCGCTGCAGGGAGGTGGCACACGCTGGCTCCTCGTCCTCTTCGTCCTCGGACTGCTCGGGGGGCGAAAGTGGCCGCACTGTGCCTTCCCCTGCCAGCGGGACGGGTGCCCAGGCACAGTGCAGGATGGACCGGCGCGGGATGTGGGCTGGCCAGTCGAGGTGTGGGGCTTTGGGGAGGCAGTCCAGGAGCTCGTGACCTTCCTCGCTCAGCAACACGGTCTGGTTGCGCCCAAAGCGGACCCGCCTGCGTGGTGGGGATGGCGGGAGGGCTGTGGGCACAAGCAGCTCACCCAGCACTCCTGCAGGTGTTGGGGGAGCGTCCAGCAGGATGGAGGTTGGTGGCAGTGGGAGAGGGCCATCCAACTTCCATCCATCCGTGTCCGGCTCAGAGGTCGGCAGGAGGTGGCGAGGGGACAAGATGTCCTCGCTTGTGAGCCTGGGAGGGAGAAAGGAGGTGAGGAGGCTGCCTTGGGTGCCCCAGGGGGAAGCCCTGGTGGCGGCAGCAGACGCCAAAGGGTGCCAGGGTGCGGGCGGAGGGGGCGCTGGGGCCAGGGCTGCAGCAGTGGGCAAGGAGCAAAGGGGCTTCCCAGTTGGTGAGCAGCAGGCATGCGGCATGTCCTGGGCATCCCGCGCGTCGACCCCAGCCCTAGCCATGCCATGCCCTGCTCTTTGGGGGCCCAGGCCAGGCGCAGGTCCGTGGCTCTGGGCTGCATCGGGCTCTTGCCTGCGGTGGGCCTGGCCAGGGCTGTGGAGGCCAGGCCTCCGCTTACCCTGCCTGCCGGCTGGCTGCACAGTCCTGCGTCTCCACCGTGGGCAGCAAGGAGGCTGCTGGAAGAGGAGGCAGAGAGGCAGTGAGCGAGGGCAGCCCGTCGGCGGAGCCCCAGCTGGGGCCGAGGGCGGTGGGCGCTGGCGGCGCTGGGCTGTCTTGGCCGGGAGGCGCTGCCGAGCGCGCCTACGCTCTGGGCCGGGGCTGCTCACCTCCGGGCTCGTCCACGCTGCCGTTGCCCAGGCTGCCAGCACTGCCGCGAGGCCCCTGCACAGCCCAAGAGAGCGCTGCCTTAGTGGCGAGCATCCACGCTGCGCCAAGAGGCGCCCTGCTCGCGGAAGGGCTGCGCGGGGCACGCAGAGCTGAGGCTGGAGGCAGGCTTGCGCGCAGCACCGTCAGGCTGCCCTTGCTGCAGGTGCTGCCGCGGCCTCAGCCCTCTCGCTGCCCGCGCCAGCTCGGGGCCATGCCCAGGCTGACTCCTACCTTGGGCCAGAGCCTTTTCCCCGCCAGCACCAACACCACCGCTATGCACAGGATCGTGAGGACGTTGACGACCGAGGGCATGTGGGCCAGGCACACCACAAAGAGGCTCAGCACCACAAACTCGCCCACGACGCTCAGCCTCCGAGGCTCCATGCCGCCACCGGAAGCGCGCCGCGAGCGTGCAGCCTGCTCAGCGCTCCGCCTCCACGTCCTGCTCCAAGAGTGCCACCCAAAACACAGCACCCACCTCTGAGCACGCCGCCCCTTGCAGCCACCCTCCCCCTCCCCGACCAAGGCAGACCAGCAGCCCCCAAAGCCCTGCTCCCCACCGCCCCTCCAACGCCCCTCCACCAACCTCCCCCGACCCTGACCGCTCCGCTCTGCTCTGCGGCTCACCCTGTGCACGCTCCTCCGCACCCCAAGATCGACAGCGTCAATCTGACACCAGGAGAAGAGCCAAAGGCCGCCGAGAGCAACTCTGCAAAAAGCAGGGCACGGTGCGCTCACTCCGTCGGCCTTGCCTGGCTGCCCGCTCCCGCGGCTGCTTTCCCACGTGTGACGCGGGGACACCGGGTGGTGAGCAGCAAGGGCGCAGAATGGTGCCCGAGCGTGGCTGGGCTTCGCGGCGGGGACGTTTGCCTGATTGTGGCACTTGTGCCCACCGAGGGAGCGTGCAGCGCGTGGTGGGCGCTGGGGGGGCGACAAAGCCAGGGAGAGCGCCCCGAGGGGAGGAGAGACTGCAGAGAGACGGAAGGAGCCAGCTCT
Organism: Struthio camelus; assembly: GCF_040807025.1. Lineage (NCBI taxonomy): Eukaryota > Metazoa > Chordata > Aves > Struthioniformes > Struthionidae > Struthio > Struthio camelus. The sequence continues at coordinate 7,427,340 of NC_090944.1, read as the reverse complement.
TACCCCGCTGCCTCGCTCCTTCGCCCCAGCTCAACACCACGCTCTCCACCTGCTCGCGCACTCGCTCGCACACTCGCTCGCTCGCTCGCTCGCAGGCAAAGTGACAGCGGCACTTCCCCCAGCCCCACCTCCAGAAAGACCCCGGCATTGTGATGCCATGGCCACATCACTTCCACACACCTGGTCTGCCAGGGCACCCCCAGGCCCCACCTGACGCTGCTCTCACCCAAACCCCAACAAGGCGCAGCCCACCAAGGCCAGCCCCAACACAGCTCCCGCCAGCACAAAGCCCAACCAAAGCCCAGAGTCGTCCCTGACAAGCCCATGCCGAGCCCGTGGCTCGTTCTTCCTTTGGGCACTTTTCCCCTTCTGGACGGGTTGCTGCTGTGCCCTCCAATTGTGCACAGCAATCTTGTTGCAATTGTGAGCGGAAACGGCACACAAGCCATTTGCAGCATGCCTGCGGGGAGCTTTCTGGCGTGAGGCCCCAATTGGCAGAAGCTGCTCCTGCTTCTCTAGACTTTGTATAGGCAGCTTCCTTGTTATCCTCAAGCACAAGGCAACAGTGACTTGCTACAAGACTGGAGCAAAGGGCAGGGACCAACTGATTTCTTCTAACCCACTGGGTCCCATTGAGGACTTGAGGGCGATGGAAGTGAACACTGTGGTCCCCATCAGGAGCACGTATTGTGTCTGTGCAAAGAGCGCTGCACAACGGGCATTGCTTCCAGCAGCCGTGCAGCCCTTCAACTCCGATTGTATGAGGTTTCCAGTTCCAAGCTTTCAGATGAGGCATGGAAAATGCCTGTTTCAGGTTTGCTAGCACAGGGGCCAGAGCTTTACTCATTGCCTCCTCCAGGAGCTCTAGCTCCTTTCTTTCTTGATGCTCAATGCTTTTCAGATGACTTCTGGGAAGTTCAGAATTAGCTCCAAGTCTGCTCCCAAATTCCTCTAGCCACAGGGAGACATTGCCACAGTTCTCTTGGACAACTGGAGTTGTAGGCGCAAAGCTAGCAGCAGCAACAAGAGTCTGGAATGAATTCAGGGAAACATGGAACAAGTTCTTCAGCCTTGAATTGTTCTTGTCTAAGCAATAGTTGTTAACACACTTTTCAACGAAACCTTCTAAAACATGTTGGGGGAAATGAATGTGCTGCCTGAACTTCTCACCATTCTCTTCCTCCGCAAGAGACAGGAGAATAGCCGTTTCTAGTTGAGATCGATGGCCACTGAAAGCTGGAGAGTTAGAGCTCCTTTCCCAGGCTATATCAAGAGCAGTCTTCACAGGCACTGCCTGTCAAAGAGCTCCTGAAAGCTCGTCACATAAAAAAAATCAGCAACTGCTGTGATAGAGGGCACTGCTTGGCAGGACATGTGGAAACTTGTGAAGAAGTCTTCTCTCTGGCCCCGCAGGTAGAAAGTGGGGTTGTTTGCTCTTGTGAAAGCCTTCTGCATCTTTGCCAACCTTTCTGCTGCCACTTTGCCTAGAGACACTGCTGAATGTCTTCTGTATCCATGAGTGAAGACATATGTGGAGTTCCTGGCTGCCGAGTCCACCTGTTTTCCTATTTCATGCAGTCTGTCATGAATGCAACTTTGGTTGTCATGCATTGGCTCCTGTTCCTTTGTGTCGATGGGGAGGCTGATGAGCTGTGTGATGCGGTCGTGAAGCTGCTCCGTTCTGGTAATAGCGCAGCTGCGCAAAGGCTTTTTCCTGAAGGGCAGTGCTCCCTTCATGACCACCTGCTTGGAAATAGCTTCGATTGGGCAGGTCTCTCTCAGGGAGTGGTCCTCTCAGGTCCCGAGTACAATTGTTTGTTGTCCCCACTGTAACGCTGAGCCATCTATTTCGTAGGCCCTACGCACGGTGTCTGGTTCACTCCCCCAGATGACATGACAGTTTTGATCCCACGCATTCCTCCAGTTCAAGTCTTGTGGAAGATTCATGGCTTGCTAGACATATGATGGAGAGATGGGAGTTCGAGACTTGTATGCCCAGGCCCCAATCATATAGACGCACCGTTGGTATTATTCCCGATACGGTTGATTCTCTCTTTCATATTAACTGGAATGATCCCAAGGGGAATGGGGCTCCCTGTGTGCGTGGCCAGTGGCAACCAAGCTGTAATTTGGGGAGTAGTCACTCAATGTGCAAAACCTTTCCTTAGCTCCAAAACCAGATTGCTAGCTGTACGTTCTAACCATTCCCTCAACTGGTTTAAATCAACTAGGTGAACCAACCCCATGCCAATCCATAGGACCTATAGCATTGGAACACTACATGAGCACATTACAGGCGATTGTGGAAGGTGTGTGATGGGCTCGACCATCGACGGGAACCAATTCTGAGAAGAAAGGAAAAGAAAACTTCTGGGATGTGAGTGTTAAAATTTTAGCCTTAACATTTCACAGAATCACAGGCTCAGAGAATGGTGGAGGTTGGAAGGGACCTCCGGAGATCCTGGAGTCCAACGCCCCTGCTCAGCCAGGGTCCTCTGGAGCATATTGCCCAGGATTGGGCCAGGCGGCTTTTGAATATCTCCAGGGAAGGAGACTCCACAACCTCTCTGGGCGACCTGGTTGAGTGCTCCGGAACCCTCTCCGCACCCCCAAAAAAAGGCGTAGATCCCCTCAACACCCCCACGACAAGGCCCAGCACCGCCAAAACAACGCCCAGATCCCCTCAGTACCCCGAAAACAAGGCTCAGATCCCCTCAGCCCCCTTACGACAAGCCCTCACCCCAACACAAGGCCCACACCCTGAAAACAAGGCCCAGATGCCCTAAGCACCCCGAAAACAAGCCTAGTTCTCCCAAAACAACGCCCACCACACCCAACACAACACCATGACCACTCAGGACCCCCACGACAAGCCCAGCACCCCCAACACAAGGCCCACGTCCCCTAAGCACCCCCAAAACAAGACCCAGATCCCCTCTCCACCCCCATAACAAGCCCAGCAAACCCTACACAATGCCCAGCACCCCCAACACAATGCCCTGATCCCCTCAGCACCCCCATGACAAGCCCAGCACTCCCAAAACAAGGCCCAGCACCCCAAAAACAAGGCCCTGATCCCCTCTCCACCCCCACAAAAAACCCAGCACCCCCAACACAAGGCCCATCTCCTCTAAGCACCCCCACAACAACACCCAAATCCCCTCAGCACCCCCAACACAAGGTCCAGATCCCCTCTGCACCCCAAAACAAAGACCAGCACTCCAAAAACAAGGCCCTGATCCCTTCTGCACCCCCATGACAAGCCCAGCACCCCCAACACAAGGCCCACCTCCTCTAAGCACCCCCACAACAACACCCAGATCCCCTATGCACCCCCAACACAAGGTCCAGATCCCCTCTGCACCCCCCCATGACAAGACCAGCACCCCCAACACAACGCCCCACTCCCCCCTGCACCCCTGCCACAAGCCCAGCACCAGCAGACACCCTGACCAGAAGGCTAGCCTGCGAGTTTATTGTAGACATGTGTTGGGAAGTACGACTAGCATCTGAAATACAAAGGGATGAAATGAAATGCAGCTTCCAGCAGCAATGATCTCTTGCACTGCCTGCAAGGGATGCCATGGGAAATGCATCCTTTGGCAAGAAGCATTTTATTTCTTCCTCTCTGTTTGGCTCTTGCTTGAAATGTTCCAGCAGAGTGGTCTCACTAGGGAGGTTTATGTTTCGTTCTGCAGGAGGAGGTGCACTGGAAGATACTTTGTAGAGCCATTGTTTCCAGAGGCTAGCCAAGTGTTGCCGCAGCTTTTCTTCATGCAGCTCTTCCTTCTTTAGCGACAAAGCCACCAGTTGGCTTCTCTTGACAAGCTCGTGTTCACATTCTGGCTTCTTCTGATGCCCTTTGCTCGGATTCTTCTCCCGTTCAATGAACTCGGCAGACTTTCTCTGTGTCTCTTCCACAAGTGCTTCTCTCAGATCTTGCGGTTGATTTTCAATGCTTGCTTTCCGCTGAATCAAAAGCCCACTGGCGTCATCTTCCCTGAAATACGGTTCCAAGTCTTTCCAGAGGGTCTCCTATTTATCTTGCACTTCCTCCATAAGGCTTCTTCGAGTCACATGCGGAACGTCTCCCTTTCTAATCCGATTGTTCCGTTTCATTTGCAAGTCTAGGATGTGGCTCCCCAGCTGCCAGGTCCACTGGCTGTCGGTTGTTCCTAAGCTGTTGTCTGCAGCAACTTCCCGAGTGTTTTGGAAAGGGAAAACAAACTTTTCATTCAGCAGAGCCTTCCACAAGTCACTCATACGAACTTTCAAGCTCGAGAGCCTTGAAATAGTGCCCTGCGATCCCTTCTTGGCAGCTTGGAGAATTGTGCTCTTTAACTGCTGCACGTGCTGGCTGTGTGTGGGGTTGGGTGGGGCCCTGGGTGGGTTTCCTTGCCACCCAGAGGTGAGCAAAGTAGTGACTGTGGCTGTTCACATCAAAGCGGATGACATTGCTGAAGCAGGTGACATGGCAGAATGCCTGCTGGGCGGCTGGGCGGCTGTCCCTGCCATTTCCTCCAGCTTTTCCTGCAGGCGTCTTTGTGCTTGCATGTTTTGTTCCTGGGCAGTTATTTCTCCAACATTGTGGTGCACAAAGCAGCAGCTTGGCGAAAGATTGACTTGCTTCATGCGGAGAAAAGCCTGCCCAGCTAGCTGAAGGACATCTTGCATGTCTCCAGGATTTTCTCCCAAGATATTGATCAGAGTCATGTTGCCAATGCCAATGCCAAAGGTGGCTAGCTCATTGTCATCATTAAGTGACTGCTTATTGGCCACCTCCATGGCACAAAGTCCTCCTGTGTCAACAATCAGCCTGTAATCAAAGTCCACGGCCTCTTGGGGTTTCTCGTCCACCTGAAGCAGCTGCATAAACGCTCCCCGCGTGCCTCTCCCCGCACTGATGTTCCACTGCAGACCAAACATGGCATTCAGCAGGCTTGACTTCCCCAGGCTCTGGATGCCAAGCACTGAGAGAACAAACGCTCTTCTCTCCCCTAGCTTCTCAATTAACTTGTCAAAGATTGCCCCAAGCCATCGTCACCGTACAGACGAAGCATCACCATCCACCACTTCAAGGGCATACCCTGAAACCGTCAGATCGACTGCCACTTCAGGTAGTTTGCAAAAACATTCATCTTTTGAGTTCAAGGATTCTAGAGCTTCACGAATCTGCCCTACTTCTCTCAAAAGACGCTTGAGACCAATGGATGAATCATTGACTGCATTGGAGAGGGCTTCTAACTTATTCATCAATGCTGTTTTCAGAGTGGTTTTTTCCTTGCTTTTCTTTATTTCCAGGATTTGATACCATCACTGATGATATTCTTTCTGAAGTTCCTCCAAGTGCTCAGAGGACAGGTCTTCCCTAAAGACCTTCCTCCACTGCAGCAAGTATTTCTTGGTGTCTCTTGCCTGTGCCTGGAGAAAAGCGAGGACTGATTTCATCAGCTGCTTGAGGGGGAACGCTCTGTCGAGTTGCTTTCTTCGTCCTGCACACTTCTCTGGCTCAGTTTGGCTCCCATGATGTTCTATGTTCTTGTTCCTCTTTTCCTGCAAGCGGGGGAGCTCTTTCTCCTTTTTACACCATGGGTACCATAGTTGTCCTTGAAGAGGCAGTAGCTGTGATTTGATCTCAAACACAATTTCTCCTTTGTCAAGAATCCCACCAAGGTTCTTGCCTTTGCTTTGGCTCTCACACACTCTTCTGCCTCTTTATCCACAATAAATCCACGTTGGCGAGCTGTGTCCTGACAAGCATCAAGCCTTAAGAGGTTGTTTGTCCTTGCTAGTAGGTCTCTGATTGTTTTTATCAGCTCCTCTACTAATTCTGCTTTGTTTCTGTTCTGGATACCTCTTTTTACATTCTGGCTAGATCGGCCACATGCAACATTCTCTTCTTCAGTGAAAAGACAAATCAAAGGCTTTTGAGACTGCCACAGGTCACGTACAATGTTCACGCCTTTCTTGTCACTCTGGTCAGACTCAGCTAACTGAGAGCCTCCTTCACAGAAGAGATCTGCTGTAAAAACGGCAATTGTTGTTCATGACCTCTAGCATCTCCATGCAGGTTACAAAAAGCAACACAGCCGTCAAAAGTGTCATCAGCACTGCCACTGGCACAGGACCAAGAGATCTGCACAACACCTGTCGTTAGAAGACAGCCTTTGGTGCTGCCTTTGCAATGTCGGTGGAAGAAAGTGTGGTGTTTGTGTTTAGTCGGCAGAGCATTCAGGAGCTGAGCCTTGGAAGAGGAAGGAGAACTCCCGATCCGTATGAAGGACACGATGAGTGTGTCTGCCTGATCAATCGGTTTGTTTTTGTGCCTCTGAATTGTGGTCTGCTCCTCTGAATTGTGGTCTGCTTTCCCAATTGTTCCGTCCCTTTCCAGCTCTTTTTAACTTGGCTGAGGGAACTCTCTTGGTGCGGTGCATGGATTTGGTAGCAGGAGGGGGAGCACCAAGTGGCACAAAGCGAGGTTTGTTGAAATGTACTGGCTCGTGAAATCATGGGCACCATGAAACATCGCCACCTGGAGGTCCATGGCATGTGTGTGTGTGTCAGACCTGCTGTAACAGAGGCATCCCCTTCTTCACGCTCAGCATTGAAAAACTCACTGTCAATATCTGAGGCACTATCTGAGCACTCAGCGCCAAGGCTTGTTGCATTCGGAGTGCTCAGAACGCCTTCTTTTGCTTTGCCATGCTCCTGGCAAACCAGATACCTTCCACGGTAGTCCAGCATCAGCAGCTTGTGCCGAAAATGGAAGGGGTATTCACTGCCAATCCTGGGCTGGCTGTCACACAGGGCAGTCTTGTCGATAACCTGAAGATCTGCCCTCCCCCTTTTCCTTGCGTAGCAATTTTCTAGTCCCGGGTGTTTGATCAAGTGGAGGACCTCTTGGCCTCTGGAACGCTCATTCCTTTTAGGATCCTCCCACTGTTCTGCTGAGGGTGATGGCTTGGATGAATCTTTCTGCTCAGCCCCCTGACCGATATCAATTCTCCCCTGTTTTACAACTTCTTTCTGCAGATCACTGTTGGAGGCTACATAGTCTCCATTCACAGGGGAATTCAGATCTTGCTCCAGAGCGCCCCCAGGATCACATCCACCGCGCTTTGTAAGGATCTCACGGACTTCTTCTGACAGCCAGTTTCCTATGTGATGGTTCATCTGAGCTAAGCATTTAAACTTCTGTTCTGGAGACATGTTTTTGCATGTTGCTGCTCTACTCAGCCCTGTCAGGAGCAGGAAAGCCTGAGTTCGGGGAACGGCTGGCTTCCTAAGACTCAGGGAGCATTCCTGCGCCGCCTTCTTTTCACTTCACATGGTGTTTCACTCTCGCCTCCCGCAGAGTCTTGCTCAGAGGTTTATTGACGCTGGCCCGGAGGTGGCAAAGGCGTCTAGCTCCGCGGGCGCTGGTTACTGGCACGTCTGCCCAGGCGCGGAGCCTGCTGCTGGCCCCAATCAGCTGGCCCTTGCCTGGCGCCTCCTGAGCACTCGCCGTGGCCCTCGCAGGAAGGAGGCGCATCTGCGGAGGCCCTTGCGCAGCCCTCTGAAGGCGCCTGCAGGGCAGGCTGGGCAGGCTGGGCACAGCAGGCAGGCCAGGGCCGCTGTGCAGCCGGCGGCTGCAGCGGGAGGGGAGGGCGCCTCCGGTGGTGGGCTCCAGAGCTGCATGGTGGGCCAGCGCTGCAGGGAGGTGGCACACGCTGGCTCCTCGTCCTCTTCGTCCTCGGACTGCCCGGCGGGTGAAAGTGGCCGCACTGTGCCTTCCCCTGCCAGCGGGACGGGTGCCCAGGCACAGTGCAGGATGGACCGGCACGGGATGTGGGCTGGCCAGTCGAGGTGTGGGGCTTTGGGGAGGCAGTCCAGGAGCTCGTGACCTTCCTCGCTCAGCAACACGGTCTGGTTGCGCCCAAAGCGGACCCGCCTGCGTGGTGGGGATGGCGGGAGGGCTGTGGGCACAAGCAGCTCACCCAGCACTCCTGCAGGTGTTGGGGGAGCGTCCAGCAGGATGGAGGGTGGTGGCAGTGGGAGAGGGCCATCCAACTTCCATCCATCCGTGTCCGGCTCAGAGGTCGGCAGGAGGTGGCGAGGGGACAAGATGTCCTCGCTTGTGAGCCTGGGAGGGAGAAAGGAGGTGAGGAGGCTGCCTTGGGTGCCCCAGGGGGAAGCCCTGGTGGCAGCAGATGCTAAAGGGTGCCAGGGTGCGGGCGGAGGGGGCGCTGGGGCCAGGGCTGCAGCAGTGGGCAAGGAGCAAAGGGGCTTCCCAGTTGGTGAGCAGCAGGCATGCGGCATGTCCTGGGCATCCCGCGCGTCGACCCCAGCCCTAGCCATGCCATGCCCTGCTCTTTGGGGGACCCAGGCCAGGCGCAGGTCTGTGGCTCTGGGCTGCATCGGGCTCTTGCCTGCGGTGGGCCTGGCCAGGGCTGTGGGGCAGCCCCCCTGCAGGCCAGGCCTCCGCTTACCCTGCCTGCCGGCTGGCTGCACAGTCCTGCGTCTCCACCGTGGGCAGCAAGGAGGCTGCTGGAAGAGGAGGCAGAGAGGCAGTGAGCGAGGGCAGCCCGTCGGCGGAGCCCCAGCTGGGGCCGAGGGCGGTGGGCGCTGGCGGCGCTGGGCTGTCTTGGCCGGGAGGCGCTGCCGAGCGCGCCTACGCTCTGGGCCGGGGCTGCTCACCTCTGGGCTCGTCCACGCTGCCGTTGCCCAGGCTGCCAGCACTGCCGCGAGGCCCCTGCACAGCCCGAGAGAGCGCTGCCTTAGTGGCGAGCATCCACGCTGCGCCAAGAGGCGCCCTGCTCGCGGAAGGGCTGCGCGGGGCACGCAGAGCTGAGGCTGGAGGCAGGCTTGCGCGCAGCACCGTCAGGCTGCCCTTGCTGCAGGTGCTGCCGCGGCCTCAGCCCTCTCGCTGCCCGCGCCAGCTCGGGGCCATGCCCAGGCTGACTCCTACCTTGGGCCAGGGCCTTTTCCCCGCCAGCACCAACACCACCGCTATGCACAGGATCGTGAGGACGTTGACGACCGAGGGCATGTGGGCCAGGCACACCACAAAGAGGCTCAGCACCACAAACTCGCCCACGACGCTCAGCCTCCGAGGCTCCATGCCGCCACCGGAAGCGCGCCGCGAGCGTGCAGCCTGCTCAGCGCTCCGCCTCCACGTCCTGCTCCAAGAGTGCCACCCAAAACACAGCACCCACCTCTGAGCACGCCGCCCCTTGCAGCCACCCTCCCCCTCCCCGACCAAGGCAGACCAGCAGCCCCCAAAGCCCTGCTCCCCACCGCCCCTCCAACGCCCCTCCACCAACCTCCCCCGACCCTGACCGCTCCGCTCTGCTCTGCGGCTCACCCTGTGCACGCTCCTCCGCACCCCAAGATCGACAGCATCAATCTGACACCAGGAGAAGAGCCAAAGGCCGCCGAGAGCAACTCTGCAAAAAGCAGGGCACGGTGCCCTCACTCCGTCGGCCTTGCCTGGCTGCCCGCTCCCGCCGCTGCTTTCCCACGTGTGACGCGGGGACACCGGGTGGTGAGCAGCAAGGGCGCAGAATGGTGCCCGAGCGTGGCTGGGCTTCGCGGCGGGGACGTTTGCCTGATTGTGGCACTTGTGCCCGCCGAGGGAGCGTGCAGCGCGTGGTGGGCGCTGGGGGGGCGACAAAGCCAGGGAGAGCGCCCCGAGGGGAGGAGAGACTGCAGAGAGACGGAAGGAGCCAGCTCTTACCCCGCTGCCTCGCTCCTTCGCCCCAGCTCAACACCACGCTCTCCACCTGCTCGCGCACTCGCTCGCACACTCGCTCGCTCGCTCGCTCGCAGGCAAAGTGACAGCGGCACTTCCCCCAGCCCCACCTCCAGAAAGACCCCGGCATTGTGATGCCATGGCCACATCACTTCCACACACCTGGTCTGCCAGGGCACCCCCAGGCCCCACCTGACGCTGCTCTCACCCAAACCCCAACAAGGCGCAGCCCACCAAGGCCAGCCCCAACACAGCTCCCGCCAGCACAAAGCCCAACCAAAGCCCAGAGTCGTCCCTGACAAGCCCATGCCGAGCCCGTGGCTCGTTCTTCCTTTGGGCACTTTTCCCCTTCTGGACGGGTTGCTGCTGTGCCCTCCAATTGTGCACAGCAATCTTGTTGCAATTGTGAGCGGAAACGGCACACAAGCCATTTGCAGCATGTCTGCGGGGAGCTTTCTGGCGTGAGGCCCCAATTGGCAGAAGCTGCTCCTGCTTCTCTAGACTTTGTATAGGCAGCTTCCTTGTTATCCTCAAGCACAAGGCAACAGTGACTTGCTACAAGACTGGAGCAAAGGGCAGGGACCAACTGATTTCTTCTAACCCACTGGGTCCCATTGAGGACTTGAAGGCGATGGAAGTGAACACTGTGGTCCCCATCAGGAGCACGTATTGTGTCTGTGCAAAGAGCGCTGCACAACGGGCATTGCTTCCAGCAGCCGTGCAGCCCTTCAACTCCGATTGTATGAGGTTTCCAGTTCCAAGCTTTCAGATGAGGCATGGAAAATGCCTGTTTCAGGTTTGCTAGCACAGGGGCCAGAGCTTTACTCATTGCCTCCTCCAGGAGCTCTAGCTCCTTTCTTTCTTGATGCTCAATGCTTTTCAGATGACTTCTGGGAAGTTCAGAATTAGCTCCAAGTCTGCTCCCAAATTCCTCTAGCCACAGGGAGACATTGCCACAGTTCTCTTGGACAACTGGAGTTGTAGGCGCAAAGCTAGCAGCAGCAACAAGAGTCTGGAATGAATTCAGGGAAACATGGAACAAGTTCTTCAGCCTTGAATTGTTCTTGTCTAAGCAATAGTTAACACACTTTTCAACGAAACCTTCTAAAACATGTTGGGGGAAATGAATGTGCTGCCTGAACTTCTCACCATTCTCTTCCTCCGCAAGAGACAGGAGAATAGCCGTTTCTAGTTGAGATCGATGGCCACTGAAAGCTGGAGAGTTAGAGCTCCTTTCCCAGGCTATATCAAGAGCAGTCTTCACAGGCACTGCCTGTCAAAGAGCTCCTGAAAGCTCGTCACATAAAAAAAATCAGCAACTGCTGTGATAGAGGGCACTGCTTGGCAGGACATGTGGAAACTTGTGAAGAAGTCTTCTCTCTGGCCCCGCAGGTAGAAAGTGGGGTTGTTTGCTCTTGTGAAAGCCTTCTGCATCTTTGCCAACCTTTCTGCTGCCACTTTGCCTAGAGACACTGCTGAATGTCTTCTGTATCCATGAGTGAAGACATATGTGGAGTTCCTGGCTGCCGAGTCCACCTGTTTTCCTATTTCATGCAGTCTGTCATGAATGCAACTTTGGTTGTCATGCATTGGCTCCTGTTCCTTTGTGTCGATGGGGAGGCTGATGAGCTGTGTGATGCGGTCGTGAAGCTGCTCCGTTCTGGTAATAGCGCAGCTGCGCAAAGGCTTTTTCCTGAAGGGCAGTGCTCCCTTCATGACCACCTGCTTGGAAATAGCTTCGATTGGGCAGGTCTCTCTCAGGGAGTGGTCCTCTCAGGTCCCGAGTACAATTGTTTGTTGTCCCCACTGTAACGCTGAGCCATCTATTTCGTAGGCCCTACGCACGGTGTCTGGTTCACTCCCCCAGATGACATGACAGTTTTGATCCCACGCATTCCTCCAGTTCAAGTCTTGTGGAAGATTCATGGCTTGCTAGACATATGATGGAGAGATGGGAGTTCGAGACTTGTATGCCCAGGCCCCAATCATATAGACGCACCGTTGGTATTATTCCCGATACGGTTGATTCTCTCTTTCATATTAACTGGAATGATCCCAAGGGGAATGGGGCTCCCTGTGTGCGTGGCCAGTGGCAACCAAGCTGTAATTTGGGGAGTAGTCACTCAATGTGCAAAACCTTTCCTTAGCTCCAAAACCAGATTGCTAGCTGTACGTTCTAACCATTCCCTCAACTGGTTTAAATCAACTAGGTGAACCAACCCCATGCCAATCCATAGGACCTATAGCATTGGAACACTACATGAGCACATTACAGGCGATTGTGGAAGGTGTGTGATGGGCTCGACCATCGACGGGAACCAATTCTGAGAAGAAAGGAAAAGAAAACTTCTGGGATGTGAGTGTTAAAATTTTAGCCTTAACATTTCACAGAATCACAGGCTCAGAGAATGGTGGAGGTTGGAAGGGACCTCCGGAGATCCTGGAGTCCAACGCCCCTGCTCAGCCAGGGTCCTCTGGAGCATATTGCCCAGGATTGGGCCAGGCGGCTTTTGAATATCTCCAGGGAAGGAGACTCCACAACCTCTCAGGGCAACCTGGTCGAGTGCTCCGGAACCCTCTCCGCACCCCCAAAAAAAGGCGTAGATCCCCTCAACACCCCCACGACAAGGCCCAGCACCGCCAAAACAACGCCCAGATCCCCTCAGTACCCCGAAAACAAGGCTCAGATCCCCTCAGCCCCCTTACGACAAGCCCTCACCCCAACACAAGGCCCACACCCTGAAAACAAGGCCCAGATGCCCTAAGCACCCCGAAAACAAGCCTAGTTCTCCCAAAACAAGGCCCACCACACCCAACACAACACCATGACCACTCAGGACCCCCACGACAAGCCCAGCACCCCCAACACAAGGCCCACGTCCCCTAAGCACCCCCAAAACAAGACCCAGATCCCCTCTCCACCCCCATAACAAGCCCAGCAAACCCTACACAATGCCCAGCACCCCCAACACAATGCCCTGATCCCCTCAGCACCCCCATGACAAGCCCAGCACTCCCAAAACAAGGCCCAGCACCCCAAAAACAAGGCCCTGATCCCCTCTCCACCCCCACAAAAAACCCAGCACCCCCAACACAAGGCCCATCTCCTCTAAGCACCCCCACAACAACACCCAAATCCCCTCAGCACCCCCAACACAAGGTCCAGATCCCCTCTGCACCCCAAAACAAAGACCAGCACTCCAAAAACAAGGCCCTGATCCCTTCTGCACCCCCATGACAAGCCCAGCACCCCCAACACAAGGCCCACCTCCTCTAAGCACCCCCACAACAACACCCAGATCCCCTATGCACCCCCAACACAAGGTCCAGATCCCCTCTGCACCCCCCCATGACAAGACCAGCACCCCCAACACAACGCCCCACTCCCCCCTGCACCCCTGCCACAAGCCCAGCACCAGCAGACACCCTGACCAGAAGGCTAGCCTGCGAGTTTATTGTAGACATGTGTTGGGAAGTACGACTAGCATCTGAAATACAAAGGGATGAAATGAAATGCAGCTTCCAGCAGCAATGATCTCTTGCACTGCCTGCAAGGGATGCCATGGGAAATGCATCCTTTGGCAAGAAGCATTTTATTTCTTCCTCTCTGTTTGGCTCTTGCTTGAAATGTTCCAGCAGAGTGGTCTCACTAGGGAGGTTTATGTTTCGTTCTGCAGGAGGAGGTGCACTGGAAGATACTTTGTAGAGCCATTGTTTCCAGAGGCTAGCCAAGTGTTGCCGCAGCTTTTCTTCATGCAGCTCTTCCTTCTTTAACGACAAAGCCACCAGTTGGCTTCTCTTGACAAGCTCGTGTTCACATTCTGGCTTCTTCTGATGCCCTTTGCTCGGATTCTTCTCCCGTTCAATGAACTCGGCAGACTTTCTCTGTGTCTCTTCCACAAGTGCTTCTCTCAGATCTTGCGGTTGATTTTCAATGCTTGCTTTCCGCTGAATCAAAAGCCCACTGGCGTCATCTTCCCTGAAATACGGTTCCAAGTCTTTCCAGAGGGTCTCCTATTTATCTTGCACTTCCTCCATAAGGCTTCTTCGAGTCACATGCGGAACGTCTCCCTTTCTAATCCGATTGTTCCGTTTCATTTGCAAGTCTAGGATGTGGCTCCCCAGCTGCCAGGTCCACTGGCTGTCGGTTGTTCCTAAGCTGTTGTCTGCAGCAACTTCCCGAGTGTTTTGGAAAGGGAAAACAAACTTTTCATTCAGCAGAGCCTTCCACAAGTCACTCATACGAACTTTCAAGCTCGAGAGCCTTGAAATAGTGCCCTGCGATCCCTTCTTGGCAGCTTGGAGAATTGTGCTCTTTAACTGCTGCACGTGCTGGCTGTGTGTGGGGTTGGGTGGGGCCCTGGGTGGGTTTCCTTGCCACCCAGAGGTGAGCAAAGTAGTGACTGTGGCTGTTCACATCAAAGCGGATGACATTGCTGAAGCAGGTGACATGGCAGAATGCCTGCTGGGCGGCTGGGCGGCTGTCCCTGCCATTTCCTCCAGCTTTTCCTGCAGGCGTCTTTGTGCTTGCATGTTTTGTTCCTGGGCAGTTATTTCTCCAACATTGTGGTGCACAAAGCAGCAGCTTGGCGAAAGATTGACTTGCTTCATCCGGAGAAAAGCCTGCCCAGCTAGCTGAAGGACATCTTGCATGTCTCCAGGATTTTCTCCCAAGATATTGATCAGAGTCATGTTGCCAATGCCAATGCCAAAGGTGGCTAGCTCATTGTCATCATTAAGTGACTGCTTATTGGCCACCTCCATGGCACAAAGTCCTGCTGTGTCAACAATCAGCCTGTAATCAAAGTCCACGGCCTCTTGGCGTTTCTCGTCCACCTGAAGCAGCTGCATAAACGCTCCCCGCGTGCCTCTCCCCGCACTGACGTTCCACTGCAGACCAAACATGGCATTCAGCAGGCTTGACTTCCCCAGGCTCTGGATGCCAAGCACTGAGAGAACAAACGCTCTTCTCTCCCCTAGCTTCTCAATTAACTTGTCAAAGATTGCCCCAAGCCATCGTCACCGTACAGACGAAGCATCACCATCCACCACTTCAAGGGCATACCCTGAAACCGTCAGATCGACTGCCACTTCAGGTAGTTTGCAAAAACATTCATCTTTTGAGTTCAAGGATTCTAGAGCTTCACGAATCTGCCCTACTTCTCTCAAAAGACACTTAAGACCAATGGATGAATCATTGACTGCATTGGAGAGGGCTTCTAACTTATTCATCAATGCTGTTTTCAGACTGGTTTTTTCATTGCTTTTCTTTATTTCCAGGATTTGATACCATCACTGATGATACACTTTCTGAAGTTCCTCCAAGTGCTCAGAGGACAGGTCATCCCTAAAGACCTTCCTCCACTGCAGCAAGTATTTCTTGGTGTCTCTTGCCTGTGCCTGGAGAAAAGCGAGGACTGATTTCATCAGCTGCTTGAGGGGGAACGCTCTGTCGAGTTGCTTTCTTCGTCCTGCACACTTCTCTGGCTCAGTTTGGCTCCCATGATGTTCTATGTTCTTGTTCCTCTTTTCCTGCAAGCGGGGGAGCTCTTTCTCCTTTTTACACCATGGGTACCATAGTTGTCCTTGAAGAGGCAGTAGCTGTGATTTGATCTCAAACACAGTTTCTCCTTTGTCAAGAATCCCACCAAGGTTCTTGCCTTTGCTTTGGCTCTCACACACTCTTCTGCCTCTTTATCCACAATAAATCCACGTTGGCGAGCTGTGTCCTGACAAGCATCAAGCCTTAAAAGGTTGTTTGACCTTGCTAGCAGATCTCTGATTGTTTTTATCAGCTCCTCTACTAATTCTGCTTTGTTTCTGTTCTGGATACCTCTTTTTACATTCTGGCTAGATTGGCCACATGCAACATTCTCTTCTTCAGTGAAAAGACAAATCAAAGGCTTTTGAGACTGCCACGGGTCACGTACAATGTTCACGCCTTTCTTGTCACTCTGGTCAGACTCAGCTAACTGAGAGCCTCCTTCACAGAAGAGATCTGCTGTAAAAACGGCAATTGTTGTTCATGACCTCTAGCATCTCCAAGCAGGTTACAAAAAGCAACACAGCCGTCAAAAGTGTCATCAGCACTGCCACTGGCACAGGACCAAGAGATCTGCACAACACCTGTCATTAGAAGACAGCCTTTGGTGCTGCCTTTGCAATGTCGATGGAAGAAAGTGTCGTGTTTGTGTTTAGTCGGCAGAGCATTCAGGAGCTGAGCCTTGGAAGAGGAAGGAGAACTCCCGATCCGTAGGAAGGACACGATGAGTGTGTCTGCCTGATCAATCGGTTTGTTTTTGTGCCTCTGAATTGTGGTCTGCTCCTCTGAATTGTGGTCTGCTTTCCCAATTGTTCCGTGGCTTTCCAGCTCTTTTTAACTTGGCTGAGGGAACTCTCTTGGTGCGGTGCATGGATTTGGTAGCAGGAGGGGGAGCGCCAAGTGGCACAAAGCGAGGTTTGTTGAAATGTACTGGCTCGTGAAATCAGGGGCACCATGAAACATCGCCACCTGGAGGTCCATGGCATGTGTGTGTGTCAGACCTGCTTTAACAGAGGCATCCCCTTCTTCACGCTCAGCATTGAAAAACTCACTGTCAATATCTGAGGCACTATCTGAGCACTCAGCGCCAAGGCTTGTTGCATTCGGAGTGCTCAGAACGCCTTCTTTTGCTTTGCCATGCTCCTGGCAAACCAGATACCTTCCACAGTAGTCCAGCATCAGCAGCTTGTGCCGAAAATGGAAGGGGTATTCACTGCCAATCCTGGGCTGGCTGTCACACAGGGCAGTCTTGTCGATAACCTGAAGATCTGCCCTCCCCCTTTTCCTTGCGTAGCAATTTTCTAGTCCCGGGTGTTTGATCAAGTGGAGGACCTCTTGGCCTCTGGAACGCTCATTCCTTTTAGGATCCTCCCACTGTTCTGCTGAGGGTGATGGCTTGGATGAATCTTTCTGCTCAGCCCCCTGACCGATATCAATTCTCCCCCGTTTTACAACTTCTTTCTGCAGATCACTGTTGGAGGCTACATAGTCTCCATTCACAGGGGAATTCAGATCTTGCTCCAGAGCGCCCCCAGGATCACATCCACCGCGCTTTGTAAGGATCTCACGGACTTCTTCTGACAGCCAGTTTCCTATGTGATGGTTCATCTGAGCTAAGCATTTAAACTTCTCTTCTGGAGACATGTTTTTGCATGTTGCTGCTCTACTCAGCCCTGTCAGGAGCAGGAAAGCCTGAGTTCGGGGAACGGCTGGCTTCCTAAGACTCAGGGAGCATTCCTGCGCCGCCTTCTTTTCACTTCACATGGTGTTTCACTCTCGCCTCCCGCAGAGTCTTGCTCAGAGGTTTATTGACGCTGGCCCAGAGGTGGCGAAGGCGTCTAGCTCCGCGGGCGCTGGTTACTGGCACGACTGCCCAGGCGCGGAGCCTGCTGCTGGCCCCAATCAGCTGGCCCTTGCCTGGCGCCTCCTGAGCACTCGCCGTGGCCCTCGCAGGAAGGAGGCGCATCTGCGGAGGCCCTTGCGCAGCCCTCTGAAGGCGCCTGCAGGGCAGGCTGGGCAGGCTGGGCACAGCAGGCAGGCCAGGGCCGCTGTGCAGCCGGCGGCTGCAGCGGGAGGGGAGGGCGCCTCCAGTGGTGGGCTCCAGAGCTGCATGGTGGGCCAGCGCTGCAGGGAGGTGGCACACGCTGGCTCCTCGTCCTCTTCGTCCTCGGACTGCTCGGGGGGCGAAAGTGGCCGCACTGTGCCTTCCCCTGCCAGCGGGACGGGTGCCCAGGCACAGTGCAGGATGGACCGGCGCGGGATGTGGGCTGGCCAGTCGAGGTGTGGGGCTTTGGGGAGGCAGTCCAGCAGCTCGTGACCTTCTTCACTGAGCAGCACGGTCTGGTTGCGCCCAAAGCGGACCCGCCTGCGTGGTGGGGATGGCGGGAGGGCTGTGGGCACAAGCAGCTCACCCAGCACTCCTGCAGGTGTTGGGGGAGCGTCCAGCAGGATGGAGGTTGGTGGCAGTGGGAGAGGGCCATCCAACTTCCATCCATCCGTGTCCGGCTCAGAGGTCGGCAGGAGGTGGCGAGGGGACAAGGTGTCCTCGCTTGTGAGCCTGGGAGGGAGAAAGGTGGTGAGGAGGCTGCCTTGGGTGCCCCAGGGGGAAGCCCTGGTTGCGGCAGCAGACGCCAAAGGGTGCCAGGGTGCGGGCGGAGGGGGCGCTGGGGCCAGGGCTGCAGCAGTGGGCAAGGAGCAAAGGGGCTTCCCAGTTGGTGAGCAGCAGGCATGCGGCATGTCCTGGGCATCCCGCGCGTCGACCCCAGCCCTAGCCATGCCATGCCCT
Organism: Struthio camelus; assembly: GCF_040807025.1. Lineage (NCBI taxonomy): Eukaryota > Metazoa > Chordata > Aves > Struthioniformes > Struthionidae > Struthio > Struthio camelus. The sequence goes on along the minus strand of NC_090944.1, from coordinate 7,409,283 downwards.
GCTCTTTGGGGGCCCAGGCCAGGCGCAGGTCTGTGGCTCTGGGCTGCATCGGGCTCTTGCCTGCGGTGGGCCTGGCCAGGGCTGTGGAGGCCAGGCCTCCGCTTACCCTGCCTGCCGGCTGGCTGCACAGTCCTGCGTCTCCACCGTGGGCAGCAAGGAGGCTGCTGGAAGAGGAGGCAGAGAGGCAGTGAGCGAGGGCAGCCCGTCGGCGGAGCCCCAGCTGGGGCCGAGGGCGGTGGGCGCTGGCGGCGCTGGGCTGTCTTGGCCGGGAGGCGCTGCCGAGCGCGCCTACGCTCTGGGCCGGGGCTGCTCACCTCCGGGCTCGTCCACGCTGCCGTTGCCCAGGCTGCCAGCACTGCCGCGAGGCCCCTGCACAGCCCAAGAGAGCGCTGCCTTAGTGGCGAGCATCCAAGCTGCGCCAAGAGGCGCCCTGCTCGCGGAAGGGCTGCGCGGGGCACGCAGAGCTGAGGCTGCAGGCAGGCTTGCGCGCAGCACCGTCAGGCTGCCCTTGCTGCAGGTGCTGCCGCAGCCTCAGCCCTCTCGCTGCCCGCGCCAGCTCGGGGCCATGCCCAGGCTGACTCCTACCTTGGGCCAGGGCCTTTTCCCTGCCGGCACCAACACCACCGCTATGCACAGGATCGTGAAGACGTTGACGACCGAGGGCATGTGGGCCAGGCACACCACAAAGAGGCTCAGCACCACAAACTCGCCCACGACGCTCAGCCTCCGAGGCTCCATGCCGCCACCGGAAGCGCGCCGCGAGCGTGCAGCCTGCTCAGCGCTCCGCCTCCACGTCCTGCTCCAAGAGTGCCACCCAAAACACAGCACCCACCTCTGAGCACGCCGCCCCTTGCAGCCACCCTCCCCCTCCCCGACCAAGGCAGACCAGCAGCCCCCAAAGCCCTGCTCCCCACCGCCCCTCCAACGCCCCTCCACCAACCTCCCCCGACCCTGACCGCTCCGCTCTGCTCTGCGGCTCACCCTGTGCACGCTCCTCCGCACCCCAAGATCGACAGCGTCAATCTGACACCAGGAGAAGAGCCAAAGGCCACCGAGAGCAACTCTGCAAAAAGCAGGGCACGGTGCCCTCACTCCGTCGGCCTTGCCTGGCTGCCCGCTCCCGCGGCTGCTTTCCCACGTGTGACACGGGGACACCGGGTCGTGAGCAGCAAGGGCGCAGAATGGTGCCCGAGCGTGGCTGGGCTTCGCGGCGGGGACGTTTGCCTGATTGTGGCACTTGTGCCCACCGAGGGAGCGTGCAGCGGGTGGTGGGCGCTGGGGGGGCGACAAAGCCAGGGAGAGCGCCCCGAGGGGAGGAGAGACTGCAGAGAGACGGAAGGAGCCAGCTCTTACCCCGCTGCCTCGCTCCTTCACCCCAGCTCAACACCACGCTCTCCACCTGCTCGCGCACTCGCTCGCACACTCGCTCGCTCGCTCGCTCGCAGGCAAAGTGACAGCGGCACTTCCCCCAGCCCCACCTCCAGAAAGACCCCAGCATTGTGATGCCATGGCGACATCACTTCCACACACCTGGTCTGCCAGGGCACCCCCAGGCCCCACCTGACGCTGCTCTCACCCAAACCCTGGCTGCAAGGCCAAACACTGGAGGGCACCGAGGAGCAGCATCCCTCATCTGCTTTGCTGGAGGGTGATCCAGGCCTTGCAGCCACCACTAGAGCAGCACCCTCAGCTTTGCACAAACTCCAAGCCCAGGGTGGGGCAGAAGGAAATGCCAAGTTCTGCAGCCAGGCAGGAACAACTCCATGCACCAATACAGGCTGGGGCCAATCGACTCCAAAGCTGCAAAGGCCAACAGCATCATGAGCTGCATTAGGGAGAGCTTTACCAGCAGGTCGACGGAGGTGGTCCTTCCCCTCCACACAGCACTGCTGAGGACACACCTGGAGTACTGTGTCCAGTTCTGCACTCCCCACTACAAGAGACACACGGAGCTCCTGTAGTGAATCCAGCAAAGGGCAACGAAGATGATTAAGGCACTGGAGCATCTGTCAGACAAGGAGAGCCTGAGAGAGCTGGGACTGTTTAGCCTGGAGAGGAGAAGCCTCTGGGGGATCATCTTAGTATGTGATTGGGGAGGGGGAGTAAAGAAGAGAGAGCAAGACTCCTCTCAGTGATGCTGAATGACAGGACAAGTGGCAAGTGGCACAAACTGAAATACAGGAAATTGCACTTAAAGATCAGAAAATACTTCTTTACTGTGAGGGTGGTTAAACACTGCAATGAGTTCCCCAGAGAGTCCGTGGCGTCTCCATTCTTGTAGAGAATACAAACTTGACTGGACATGACCATGAGCAAGCTGCTCCAGCTGGCCAAGCTTCAAGCAGCGCGGTTGCACTAGAAGATCTGCACAGGTCCCTGACCACATAAACTATTCTCGAGTCTATGGTGGCATTTAGTATATATGTCCACAGCCTAGTGGGCAACAGGTCTCCGCCCTGGGGGGTCCAATCTGTGCTCGGGGCTGGAAGTGAACCCCCAGGGCACGTGTGGCTGGGTAACAGAGGGCAGTGGCAGACAGCAGCTCTTCTGGAAGAGCTTAAACCAACTTTTATTGACAAACCACAACAACATCATCCTAAAAACAACCCCAAGAGCTCCCCAGGTAGTGAGTAAGGGCCTTGCACACTTGAAGCTGAGAAAGGTGGATCTTCAACAGCTTAATATTGCAGTGGGCTGAAGAAAGAGACCTTCCCTCCCTCCCCCAATATACACAGCAAGAAAAGCCCCAGCCCCAAGAAGTAGTGGTCAGTACAAAATAAATAGGCAAACCAGCAGACCACGCTGAGCTCACACTGCACCAGAGAACGTGGCTCCATGGGAGCCTTCAGGCAAGTCCCACCACCACTGCTGCTTTCAGTGGCCTTAGAAAGATGCTTGAGCTGCTGGAAATCTGCCTTCCTGGGGATGGGGCAGCCCAGTCTGCCCCTTGCAGAGCCCAAGGGCTCTGCCAAGTCTCTACTGCTGTTGGGGCAGGGTGGCTGGCGTGCCCTGTGGTGGCATCAGCCCCTGCAGTCAGGGGCAGTGACCTTCAGGGCTAGGAGGGGGGCAGCGGCAGTGCTGGCATGGAGGCCAGGCTTTGGGGCTGCTCTGTGCCTTGTCCCCAAGCCCGAGGGGCTGGCGTGCTCCCAGCAAGCCCTGGCTGCTCTGCCCCACGTCACTGGTTCATGACCGCTTTTAACGTGTCCTGTGAACAAGCATTTAGGCAGCATTCCCACAGCTCCAGCAACGCAACCCTAGTGCTCCCTCTGCTTTCTGCTGGGGCAGAGGAGCTGAGCTGCCCAGAGGGGGCACCGACCTCTGCCCCCAGTGGGTCAAGGCATCTGGGACCCACAGCACGGGTGACCCAGAGTAGCCAGCCACGCATCTCTGCCAGCCCAGGTGAGGGACACAGGACAGCCTGGGGACCAGAGGCCTTCTCCAACCCCACTGCTCTGAGAGTAAAGCCAAGAAAGGGATCCACAAAGCAGAAACGCAAAATAGGAGGCACAGCAGCAGGGAGGAGATGTCCCTCAAGGTTGCTGCAAGGCAGAGGCGAGGAGAAGGGCATGGGGCTGGGGCAGGCGGTGGCGCTGGGCTAGGCGTGTGGGGGTGGCCCCTTTGCTTCATGCTCCCAGGAGCTTCTTGACCATGTAGCCTGGCATGCTGTAAAGGAAGAGGGCCAGCAGGATGAGGAGCAGCAGGGTCAACACTATTTTGATGATGAGCCACTTGTAGCGGGTGCAGGTGAGGCATTTGATGGACTTGAGGGGGTTGAGGAACCACATGAAGGATGTGTCTGGGCGGCTGTTGGGGAAGCAAGCATCTGTCATGAATGCCATGGCCACAGAAAGGGAGGGCAGGCACAACAAGCAATACAACCAACATGTGAGCCAATGCGGCGGCAGCATTGTGTCCCACCCAGCCACTCCAGGGTGCAGCAGGCTCTCTCTGGGTTGGGGCCACAGCAACCATCCCCACCCAGATGTGGCTTTCCTGTGGCTGCCCAAGTGCATGATCCTCCCCGGCTCACCGCAGTCTGCTCGCACCCTGGCACAGCCTTGACTTTCCTTTTACAAGCCCAGCTGGCAATGGAGAGGGGCACTGTCAGAGAGCCCACGATCTCCTTCCTTGGATAACCCTTCACGCAGTGAAAGAGCCTGACCTTGAGGATCAGGAGGGTTTCCAAGAGGAGCCAGCAGAATTTGTGCCAGAAGGAGTGCAGGGACTTGAGTGGGGGGTGGAGGGAGGGGGTCCTGATGAAGCTGATGTCCTGGCAACGGGTACCAGAGGGGAGGAAGAAGAGGTGGGAGGCTGGGAAAGGGGGATGGAGCTAGGAAGGGAGGGAGAGAAGGAAGAGACTAAGGAAAGGCAGGGAAGTAAATAGAGGGCACTGGAATGAACCAGGAGAGGTGACTCTGCCCCTTTTACCCTGCCCGCAGCCCTCATTCCTACATCCCCAGATAAGTGACCCCTTTCTAACCTTCCCCTGCCTGGCTACCTCCCCGGGAACCACCCGACGCAGCATCTCCCACAAATCCAGGCATCTGCTGGGGGAGAGGGGTCTCCTACTTACTTGGGTTTCTCCAGTGGGTCAGGCTCATTGCGAGCCAGCCCAGCAGGCGATTTCTCTGCCTCCTCTGCTCTCAGGAGCTGTAGTTCAGCTTCAACTTTTCCCTGCAGGGAGCAGAGAGAGGCCTGCTGAGACATGGGCAACGCTCTCCACCGCCGGCCCCAGAGACGGTGCCAGCCAGCGACATGGTGAGCAGAGGGGGCCCCATGTAGCAGAGGCAGGCATGAAGGAGCTCTGCAAAGGGGCCTCCGTGTACACAGAGGATGCAGTCCCCAGGACAGAAAATCCCCCCGCTTCTCCCCATCCTTGCCGTCATCTCCAGCTCATCGTTTTCATCCCTGGCCACAAACGGCCACCAGCCTTTCACTCGCTTCTGCTTGAAGAGGGAAACCATGGCCAGCTCTGCCTCATTTGTCCCCATCTCCATGCTGCACTGCTTTGCAGTCTTAGCTCCCCGGGGAAAGCGCTTCAGGTCCAGCTCGATTGCCCCTGGTAGGAGAGGGCGAAGGATACATGGTGGCACCCCTCAACTGTGAGTCTTTGGCTGGAGGCGGGCTGGGCCAACATTTCCTGCCCTGGCGAGCAACATTTCCTGCCCTGAGCTGTGTCCTGGCATCCTCCCACACATCTATGGCCATGCATCCTCCGATCTCTCCACTATAGCCTGCTTTTTGGGTCACGTCCCCACCTCCTCTCACCCTCTCAATCATCTGCCCACGGCTTCCAGCCACCCTGCACTCCAAAACTAGCTTGGGCATAGAGCTCCCAGACAGGCACCTAAGGGAAAAAGCTAATGCCTTTGCTACAGGAGCAGCCTTTGAACAGCAGCATGAAGACAAGGCCTCTTAGCCTAACTGCTCTTACCTGCAGCATCCAAAGGCGTTTGTAGGACACAATTGGCTTAAAGACCAGGGCTGTCCTTCCAGGATCTGTTCCTACATAAACCTTGTCTCATCCCACATGCCTTCCTGCTCCATCAGCCATGTAACCTCCCCCTATCCCTCCAGCTTCCCTGTCACTCCAGCTCAGCTGGCCCTCCCCTCTTACCGAGGAAATCGTCGGCCGAGAAGTGGTCGGCATCCCAGACCTGCAGGGTGAGGCGAGCAGGGAGCTTGTCTTCAGTCTCATCCCAGGAGAACATGGACTCCTTCTTGGAGATGACCATCTTCTTCTCTGCCATCAGGTAGTCAAAGGGAAAGGTGGAGCGCCAGCTGAAGTTGCCCTCGCCAGTGAGTGAGGGGTAAGGGACATGTGTGTCTTGCTTGTCCTCCTGCTGGCCCTTCAGCCACCTGCAGGGCCCAGAGGGATGAGAGGGGTGGCACATATTAGCAGGAGGGAGGAGAGGGCAAAGGGCCATCCTGCGCATACAGCTGGCATGTCTCCAGGCCAGCAAGGCATGGACACACTGGAAGGACTCAAGAGTAACGAGCAATGGGCTAGGGTTGCTCAAATCACCATGTCAGCCTCGCCAAGAGACAACATGGGCATGAGGGCCCTAGAGGGAACAGGCTGATTGAGGGAGCAACACGCAAGCTGGTTATCGGGGTCCTTCTCTGGGCAGGGGGATGTTCAAGAGATGGAAAGGAGCAGGCAGCACTGCTGGGAAGTCTGGAGCAGAGCTTGCTGGAAGGAGCATTATGAATGTTCCTCAGCTTCTTCGACATGACAGGACACCTCTGTTCCTCAGGGAACTCTCAGATTTGTGTGAGTCTCTTGGTCCTGAGGGGCTGCAGCCAGCAGGGACATGGGTCCGTGCTTAGACACTTAGTACAGGGTTGTTCCCCTGGCCTCTGAGCATGCTGACACTCCCGCTCCGCCCTGCAAAACACACAGGGCAAGCAATCCCACCCCAAGCACAAAGGGAAGGCCTCTCACGTTTCAGATTGAGTCATCGCAGAAAAGCCACCCATGCATAAACCACTTACTTACCGGCCTTGAAACAGACAGTGACAAGACCTTGTCCCCCTCACGCACATGTACACAGACACAAATTTCACACGCCTGCCAGTATGCAGCAACGGCATGAGAGAGCATGGGTCCTGCCAGCATGTTAAAGTTCATCGCTCCAAGGGCACCTGCCCTCTGTGCAGCATGGCACTGGGAATGCCGAGGCAGGCACTGCATGCACTGCCCTAAACAACCCTCCACTGCACTCTGAAAACAGGACCAGACATAGAAAATGGAACACGTTCTCCAAGAGCAGCATGAGGTGCAAGACAAGGAGACCTGGCCCAAAAGCTCAGGGTAGCTTTTGGGAAGCAGTGAGCAGTTTAGCAGAGCTGTGGGAAGTCACTGCATGGTGTGATGTCAGCCATCAGCCTTAGATTCTGCTACACTAATCTGACCTTCCTCCTCATGCCTCTTTGCCATGACATAGGGTTTAAGCCTTTGGAGAAAGCTTGTTTTCTTGCCTGCTGCACATTGCGCTATGATCTAGTTGCATCTTAACCTGTGCGTGTCAATTTAAAATGAATGAAAGGATCTGGGAAATCCAAATCGACTCTTGCTGAAGCAGGACAGTTCAGGCAGCTCCGCAGGGACGGGAAAGGGAAATCTGGGGACCAAATTTGGCAGAGCCCATGCTGAGGGCCAGTCTCAGAGCCCTGCTATATGAGGACAGGAGAAAAGGGACTCACAAGCACGTTAAGGTAAGTCGTAGGCCAGGGCTCACTCAGAGATGGTCCACAGGTACCATCTGCCCCATGCTGAATATGGGGAGGGTCAGTGGGGTCTGAGATCAAATAACCTTCTCCACCCACGCCCCCCCCCCCCACCCCCCAGATTTAGCTGTATCCTGGCAGCTCAGGAGAGAAATGTCTTGTAAAGAATTGGTATGTGAAGGTGCGGGTTCTCTTGTCTCTAAAACAGGGGAGTTTTGGAAGCGGTGGATGAGAGAGAAGCAGAGAGAGGGTCACCACCAGGAAGCTACCTGGAATTTGGATCCAGATGCTGGAAGTGGAGGCATGTTGGGCTGAAGAGCCAACTGGGGACACCAAGACCAGAGCCAAGGGGGACGGAAGCACTGTGCCTGCCAGGAGCTATGAATGTCGGGAAGCAGACCTGAGGCACAGACGAGTAGAGGAACAGCCCGCACTCAGGTCCTGTCCAAGGGGAGAGGGGCAGAAGGGAGCAAGCAGCAAGACCTCGGCTATTACCCCCTGACATAGATGTCAGACATCTTCTCTCCCACCAGGAAAGCATCATCTTCCAAAACCACCTCATCCGTGTTCCAGATAATGACCCGCAGCTCAAAGCTGGGCAACCAGGCCAGGCAGCACAGACAGACACACACAGTACGTCAAGCAGCCAGCAAGAGAGACACAGAGGCAGAGACAGAGCACAGCACATAACAGCAGCACTGGCATCATCTGGCCCTCCCCATGGGGAAACCCTTCCTAGCTGCATCACAGAACCCCCCCTCTCCAAAACCAGCCCTGGGGCCTAAGTGAGCACCAGGACCCCACCTCGAGGAGAAGTGGAAGTGGTGGCACTGGCCAGCCACATCGTACATACCCCGCTGACAAAAACGTCCCTGGATTTCTCGCCAGTCAAGTAGTCATCGTCCTCCAGGATGACCTCGTCTGTGCTCCACACTATCACTCTAAGCTCATATCTGGCAGCAGGAAGGGAGACCAGGAGGTGAGGCACAGAGGGGGGAACAGAGGGAAGGGGCAGGAGGAGATGGGGTGGGCAGAAGGGAATGGGATGATGCTGCAGGAAACAGGGCGGCAGGAACGCCAACTGCAGGGCTCTCTCGCAGCCGTCTTGTCCTAGGGACCAACAGGGCAGGAACACAGAGGGAAATGGTGCCTCAACTCCAGCACATGGGGCACTACTGAGCATGGCTGCCCCTGGCTGCATTGCAGATAAACCTCTGTTTTTTCCAGGCTGCTTCAGCAACTAGAGCTTTCTCTGGCTTCAGCTTTCCTGCAGCTGCCTGCCCTGCTCTTCACATCCAAGCTACGGCCCTCGGAGATCAGAGGAAATTGTCTCCACTTTCATTGTGCTTTGGAGCCAAACACCAGTCGACTGAGCACAGGAGTGCAAGAGATTCCCACGAGGATGCAAATACGGCCTCTGCATCCCAGCCCCCGGGGACGGGCAAAAGGGGCCCAAGGACACAGTCTAGCTGGGTAAAATTGGCCTAGCATGGATGCTGAGGAACGCAATGTCTTCCTTCTGTCTAAAGGACTCCTAGAGGGGCTGAGCATCGGAGGGCAGAGGTGGAGAGGACAGGAATGGGAAGGAGAACTCTCTAGTTCACTGTCTGCTGCCTGCTCTGTCCTACCTGCCTTTACCAAGTCTCTCCCAGTGATCCGCCTGGTGCCAGGGCCCTTCCTTGCCCAGAGCCCCAGCCAGACTGGGAAACTCTCCCCTCCAGCCAAGGGCCTGTGGACGCCCTGACCTAGGCTAACCCCTGCCCCTGGGGCTGCGTTCGGGCTGGCTGCATTGGTCTGCCCCCTTCCCCATACCAGGCACTAGCTAGCAATTTGAACTCCTCGTCTAGACAGACACAGAGAGGTGAGGAGCTGCAGGGAACTGAACAGATGGGAACTGAAGCACCCTGCAAGGGCAGCTCCACAACCTGTGGGGAAGCGGAAGACAGCATTTGATGCCTCCAGTCTTGGGATCTCTGGCCATGCCAGTCTGGTTGGGGGTCCCAGGCACATGGCTGTGCTGAGCTGGGCCATGGAGAACCAGTAGAAGAGTGGGGAAGCAGGGCTCCAGCCCCAGCCACGGGTTTTCCCTGGGGTTTGTTGGCTGGCAGATTCCTTACTTCTTTGGTTTCCTGGGGGAAATATCAATGGCAGGGCCTGGTGCCAGCATATCCATGGGGAACATGTCAGGCAGGGGGGAAGCAGGGGACCCAGAGACTTTGGGGTATGAAATAGGTGCCAGCTGAAGATGAAGAGGCATTGAAGATTTAGTCAGCTGGGCTCAACAGGCCGAGTGTTAAGGACTGCTATGTCCAAGTGCCACTTTTCGTAGGCTGCCTCCCTCCCCACTGCTCCCCATGACAAGGGGGGTTGCAGCTTGTCTGCCCAGCTGAGGTCTCTCCTCCCTGCTTGGAGGCTAAGCAGGCCCTGCCCTTCCCCCGGATCTTGGGCTGCGGGGACCTGTTCAATGCCCGGCTTGTCAGGGTTCAGCAATGGACGTGGCTCCACGTGCTCAGGGACCAGCCTGCAGCCTGCGTGTGGAACGTCTTCCCAGTGGTGCAGCACGGTCAGTGCTAGGCGTTCCTCTGCCTGCTTCTTCTGTCCCGTGTGGGTAAAGGGAGGACTGAGTGTGGAGAACTGGGCAGAAGAGACACCAGGGACAGCAAACAATCCCAAGCAGGACCCAACCTCCTACTGACAGCAGGACCTCCAGTCTGGCTTTGCAAACTTCTGCTGACATCCTCTTCCCCAAGGCCACACACACTGCTCCTGCTGGCTACCTCTTCCAGCTCCTACCAACTTCAAGGCAGCAGAACTGCCTAGTAGTTGCTCCTCTCCGTTTCACTGGGCCCACTTTGTTCTTGCACCAACACTCCCTAACTCCTCTTTCTCCCCTTTCTACTCCTAGGCACTCACAGAGAAGGTCCAGATCCCCTACCAGGCTGTATTTTCCCACGCTCAACAAGCTCTATATCCACCGACACTGCTGCCCCCCTCCTCTGCACCCCTCCTGGTCTGCATTCAACTTTGTTGCACATATACGAGTGATTTGGACACAACCATTGTTTGGGGATGCAGCTATATGGACAGTGGCTTCCTAAGCCCTGCAAGGGCCAGGATGGGCTATCTGCATTGGTCCTTTGCCATAAACTGCCAGCAGGAAGGTTTCAAAGGCAGCTTTGGTCATGCCATGCCGTGGATGCTCACCAGTAACTCTGACAGCAACCTGGGTCGTCTATAAGACACTGTCTAGCTGGTGACATAACGCAGGCCCCACACAAGGGGGTGGCTGGAGAGACATTGCAATGCTGCAGGGGGTGATGGGATTCAGTTCTGGATGATGAGGGGACACCCCATGCCCCTGCTCCCCTCCCCACCTTCACGCCATGGGGTGCGTACCATTTTCATCCTCCATCTCCGTGGCGCCACTGAAGACCCTCGTAGCCACTTTCACTCTTCCTCCTGGACCAAAGGGCGGCCCATCCACTTGGCCCTCTTTGCACAGCTTGCACAGCATTTGGGAAGGCTTCATGGGGTCACGCCACATGTTATACCCATGTCTGTGAACAAGAGCACAAGGTCAGACTTGGAGGAAGAAGGAATTTTTGTTTCCATCTGCCAGAAACGCAAATGTTACTGCCCCTCAGGAGCCAGGATTCATCAGGGAAGGATCTGAGGCTCCACATGTCAAACTTCAGAGCAAGGTAGGGCCATCCGTGCCCAAACTCTACGCTTTGCCGATACCTTTCCACCCCAGGCCCCTCACTCTGTGCTGACCCAGACCTGCAATCCCCAGCGCCCTCCACTTTGCTACTGATGCTCAGTTCTGCTGCTCCGGCCCAGCTGCTATTTCAGCAACCTCTTCATTTCTATATCCAGACCTACCAATGCCCCTCAGTCCCTTCCTCACCGCCCTGTGCTCCTGCTTACAACCTGCTCTCCTGCTACCCCACTGTGCTGGTCCCAAAGCCCACGTTAAGACTGAGGGCACAGCACAGATTCCCTCATCATCAGGCAATGAAAGAGGGAGATCCCTACAGGAGATCTAGGCCTAGTGCGGAAGATGAAACTGACACGGGTCCAGACACCAAGTTGCACAGGGAAAGCTTGGCTCATACATGGCATAAGGCTGTGACACCCCACAAGTAGCTCGGTGCTTGCTGTAGTAGTGGTTCTCCAGGTCAATCTTGGTCTCTCCAACGAGGTCGTCGGTCCCCACCAAGTCCCAGTCGTACACCGCCACCCTCAGCATGGACTCCATGGGAAAGGTGGCCTCAATGTCAAAGGACCTGTGGCGGGAGAAAGGGTGGAGAGGGAGAACAGGCTGTAGCCATCCAAGGGTTTGGATGGCGCTCAAGACACATGCATGGGTGAGGTGGGTCTGCTCCAGTCTCTGGACAGTGTTTAATTGCACCTCCCACTGCAGTACATTCAGCTTACGTGTTGTCACTAATTCTCTGCGCGGACTGCTTCTGAACTAGCAGCCCTAGAAGGGAGAGCGATCATGAGGATCGCTTGACGTGGATGTCCCAATAGCCCTGAAACTAAATGTGTGTGTCACTGGAGAGCCGGCGATGCTGTTACTTGGGTCCAGGCCTAGCGCTTCCTAAAGTAGGCACCTATCTCGATCAGATACGGATAGCTCTTCAACACTCTTGACAGCGTTGACGAGACTGCTGACAAAGCAGGACAGATGACTTCAATGGGGACAGCTACACTGCACCCAAGGAAAGTTCAGGGCGATCAGTCCCATCTTTCGACCCCAAGCTGGGGCTATGGGATGGGTAGGGTGCAGGCCCAAGGGCTGGTGAGCCTAGCTCACTCTTCAGGGTGAAGACAGGTAACAGGGCTGGGGCAACTCACTCACCAAAGACAGGATTCAACTGTTGGGAGATGTAGTTCTCCTCATCTTTGATGTCTGTCTTCCCCAGCTTGATGGCAATATAAGGATCAGCTTTCCCATTGATGTCAGCTGGGGGCAGCTCTGTGGCCTGTAGGGAAAAGATAAGATAGGTCAGCCCAGTCAATGCTAGGGAACAATTCAGGGACAGTCCCTATTCTCCATCCCTGAGACCAGCTGGCCTTATCCTTGGATTTATTAGGGCCACAGGCTTCTGTAAGCAGCCCCTGTAAGCAGGGGTAAGTATCCTCAATCTCGCCAATTCAACCTCTTCCCCATCTTGGCACACAACAGCAGACACCCATGCCAGGATATGTCCAGTGATGAAGCCAGTCCTGGCTGTTGGTGGTGCTAACCAGGCTGGAAGCTACCATTTAGGGTTGGGGTCAGTGGTGCGGAGTCTAGTTGGAGGCCTCTAGCTAGCAGTGTGCCCCAGGGGTCAATACTGGGTCCAGTCTTGTTCAACTTATTCCTCAATGACCTGGATGAAAGGACAGAGGGCCTCCTCAGCAAGTTTGCTGAGGATGCTAAACTAGGAGGAGCGGCTGACACACCAGAAGGCTGTGCTGCCATTGCGAGGGACCTGGACAGGCTGGAGAGTTGGGCAGAGAGGAGCCTCATGACATTCAACAAAGGCCAGTGCAGGGTCCTGCACCTGGGGAGGAATAACCTGGTGCATGGTGCATGGGCACCAGGACAGGCTCAGGCTTGACCTCCTGGAAAGCAGCTCTGCAGAGAAGGACCTGGGAGTCCTGGTGGACAACAAGTTGACTATAAGCCAGCAATGTGCCCTTGTGGCCAACAAGGTCAATGGTACCCTGGGCAGCCTTAGGAAGAGTGTTGCTAGCAGGTGGAGGGAGGTGAGGGCCTCCCCCTCTCCTCAGCCCTGCTGAGACCACACCTCGGGTGGTGTGTCTAGTGCTGGGCTCCCCAGTACAAGACAGACATGGAGCTCCTGGAGTGAGTCCAGCAAAGGGCCACTAAGATGAGGAAGGGCCTGGAGCATCTCTCCTAGGACGAAAGGCTGAGAGCGCTGCTACTCTTCAGCCTGCAGAAGAGAAGACTTGAGAGGGGAGTCTCATCAATGAGTCTAAGCATGTGAAGGGAGGGTGACAGGAAGACGGGGCCAGACTCTTCTCCATGGTGCCCAGCAACAGGACAAGAGGCAACGGGCACAACCTGAAACATAGGAAGTTCTGTCTGAACATGAGGAAACACTTCTTTCCTGGGAGGGTAACTGAGCACTGGAGCAGGTTGCCCAGAGAGGCTGTGGAGTCTCCTTCCTTGAAGATATTCAAAAGCCATCTGGACACAATTCTACGCAACATGCTGTAGGTGACCCTGGTTGAGCGGGGGGAGTTGGACTAGATGATCTCCAGAGGTCCCTTCCAACTTCAACCATTCGGTGATTTTGCAATCACAGAATCACAATCTCACCTGTTATCCCCTTCTCAGGGCAATGAGATGTAGCACTGGATGGGAAACCAGGTTAGTGGGAAACGTAGGTGAAAGTAGGTTGCATTTATAAAACAACAGGGACAAGGGGTTGGCAAAGAGCCACCCAGGTGCTTCCAGCAGGGCTGAGATTTCTCAAGATATCTTATCTTGACATAAGAATGGAGGTCAAGAAGGACTTTTTCCAGAGTGCACTCCATATAAAGAGACAGGCGTTAGCTGGACCACATTGATTATCACTCGGCATGTGTCCCACAAGGTGACAGGCCCTTCAGCCAGATCTACTAATCCCTGCCTCCTCCTGGTTTGCTCAGCATATGCCTCATTGATTATCTAAAGGGGATTATGTAAAGAACCAGAATCTCGTAGTCTGGGCTGATCCAAATTCTTCTCTGAAGTTGAGCACTACAACGGACACCTCCATCCATCCTGTAGGCCAGGTGTCTGGACCTCACACAGGCTTAGTATCCCAATGGGGAGAGCACAAAGCTAGGAAGACGCCCCTTTCAAGGGCCCATCAGTGAGCTGCTTTAGTCCTCATGCTGCATCCTTGACCTTGCTGCCATCTGCTATCAGGTGGATGCTGGCACCAACAGCACCAAGAACTAAAAGTCAACTTCTCTGCAGCTTCAGCACCAGCTCTGGGTGCGAGCACTGTAAGGGAACACAGCATCACGCCTTGGCATACAACATGGTTATACTCACCCGAACAACAGAGACTCGGACCAGCACATTGATGGGGTCATTGCTGGCGATCCCCTGGAACATGCCCAAGTCGGGGTCGTATCCTGCCTCCTTGCCCATATCATCACGGAGCGGCACTTTGTAGACACAGATGGAGCCCTAGCACAAGGGAGTGCACAGCCTCAGTAGTCCTGCTGATCCCGAGGCTCGGAGCGAGCAGACCCATCCCAAACCACCCTTCCTGAGAGCCCACTTTCTCTCCTTGTTTCTAGCCCTGTGCTGTAGTAGACAGGCGAGGTCTGGAAGCTTCCTCTGCCTCACAAGCACCCCCTGCAGAGGATACAACCCTGAGCAGAGCAACTGGACAACGTGAAGGACACCTGCAGAGGAATCAGACTAGCAAGGTGCTCACAGGCAGGGAATTCCAGGAATACAACTGGCAGAAAACCAAGAGCAATGGAAATAAAAGGTGCTGTCAAGGCAGGGGCTGGGAAATCCAGGAACTACCACGTGAAACACAGTTCATTTCCATGCTCCCTGACCGTCTGATCACTCCCTCCAGCAAGAGTTTAACTTGCATGCATTGGTGCAACATGGCAGGCAGCCCCGTGCTACTGGTGAAAAATAGTCTGCAACGATAACTCCAGGCATGACTTATATCCACAGCGGGTGATAAAGAGGATCTGCTTTGCCCTTGGCCTTCTGTAGGAATCACAAAAGATCTGGTTGCTGCAAAGGACTGCCCTCTGCAATGCACTCTGTGAAGCCATCTGACTCCTGGGGCTATCCTTGGAGGCTTACCCTCCCTGCAAGGAGATGTGGTTGAGTCAATGCAAATTGGTCTCTCTTACATCCAACCTCCTTTCAGCTAATGCACCTTCAAGGAGAGAACCCTATAGGCAAGGCTTTCCCAAGCTGTCCCTGCCCTGACCCAACTCAGCAGCCACACTCACTCTGAACCTCCCCACTAGCCGCTCCTCTTCTGTTGCGTCGTCATCATTGTCCCCGATCTTTCCACGGAGCAGGTTGAAGGTGTGCAGCCAGTCCTCAAAGTTATCAAACTCTCTTTCCAGCTCTTTGTTGAAGACCTGTGATGACACAAAATTAGAGGGGAGCAGTTTAAAAAAAAAAAAAAAAAAAGAAAAGATCCAGTGGTCACCCAAGGACAATCAAAGAGATCATGGACATCACCATTCCCAGTGACTAATTCTCTAGGATGCAAAGGGATCTCCAGGTCATTGGGTTAGACCTTGATGACATAAGCACCTTCCCAAACTGATCATGTATAGGAGGGAACCTCAGCTGAATGGGCTGTGTAGCTATTCCCCTTATGTGTATAATCCGGGTTCAAATTCCTTCTCAGGCCCAGAGTCACAGATTCTATAGTAAAGTCCATGGACCACTAACCTGAACCAGGGCCCTTTCCTGCACTGAGTCTTGGCCAGGCTAGCTATGGCCCACAGGAAGCTCTCCCCCACCCAGGGCCCATCCAAACTGCCCATGGGATAGCCTTGCCCCAGGCTATTCCCTGCCCCTGCCCAGCAGTGGGATGGGGCTGGGCACATTGGCCTGGAGCCCTGGCACCAGGCCTGGCGCCAGGGTCCTGGTTTGGGTTGCTGATGGGCAATGCCTGGCCCTGATCCATCTCCTACTATAGCTGTAGACTCTGATTCCACCGTGGGGAGGGTGTTCTCACCAACTTAGAACTTCTTCCTCCACTCTCAAGACCAAGTTGATGCCTTTCTCATACTACTCATTAAGCTACACGATTGCCTGATCCTTCAGTGCAGTTACAGAGAGCAAATCATAGCTCCCCCCACCTTTGGTTTTTTTTCTCCCCTGTAATTCCTGCAAGTACTTCTGGTTCCAGCTGCATTGTGTGGGACAAACCCCTCCAAGAACTACATACAGTGATGGCTGTGATTCCTGCTGCCATGAGGCATGTTGGGTTTCAGCCCCACATACAGCAGCTGTTTGGGCACTCAGGATGCCAGTCACCTCAGGAGCTTTAGACATCCACTGGCTGAACATGGGAGCTGCCTGATCAAATGGGGGCATCTCTGGATGGGCAAATCATACAGTCATATGGGAACTGAGGTGGGAAGGGACCACTGGCATTCAAAGTTAGAGAAGCTTGCCCAGGGTCAAGCTCCCATGTCTCCAAGGACTGAGAGCTCTGCAAAGTTGCAGCACACTCATGATGAATAAGTTCATTGTAGGAAACAAATGATGCTTTATGTCCAACAGGAATTTCCTTTGCTGCATCTTGCGTCCATTTCCTTCTGCACTCTCCTTTGTCCTCTGCCATATCCCCCTGCCATGTACCATCAGGTACCTGAAGAGGACAATTCAATCCCCCATTCACCTTCTCCTCTCCAAGCTGAACAAACCCAGCTCTCAGCCTCTTCCTCTTCTTGTATGCCACGTCCTCCAGACCTGTGACCAGCCTGGTGGCTTCCACCACTGGACTCACTGCAGTAGGTCAGTGTCTTCCTTGTGCTGGGGAGCACCAGTCAGGACAGAGAAGCCAGAAGGGATCTGACAAGTGCCAGAAAGAGGGGAAGAATCCCTCCCCTCAACTCGCTGGCCAACTCTTGCTAACACAGCCCAGCATGCACTTGGCCTTCACTGCTAGAAGGGTTCACTGCTGACTTTTCCTGTCCCCAAGATCCCAGGTCCTTTCCTGCAAAGCTAGTTACCCTGAACTCTCCGTCTATGCAGAGAATTTGACAGTCCCAAGGCACATCTCACCCAGTGCTAGATACCCCTCACACAGGTGAGATGCATCCAGCAGGGGTGTTTTCCACTGTGTTTTCCACATGGCTAGGATCCGACTTCCATCCTGCTGCTGAGCAGGCAGAGCCTCCTCCTCCCCCTGCCAACACACATACCTTCAGTTCATCAATCTTCGGCTTGTTCTGCTTCTCAGGAAGCTCAGCGGCTCACTGCTGCTTCTCCTTGCTCTTCGCCTGACCCTTGGAGCCTTTCATGGGAGAGTCATCCGGTTTGATTTCTGAGTCCAAGGGGAAGCAATGGGGATGGAGGAGATGGAAACGAGGGTGAGGTGGAGCGGAGGAAGACAGAGAAGGGGGAACATGATCACAGGCACTCAAACAGGAGGAACATGAAAGCTGACAGCTGCTACTGCCTGCAATTCCCATCTCAGTCCCACAGAAACCCTTCAACCTCTCTCCTGTCTTTCCTCAGCTCTGGCCATTGCTACCCAGCTCACAGCATTTCCAGGAGCCCACAGATCTCCGTGTAGGGAACTCCCACAGTTGACCCGAGCAGGAGTCATTTGGAGGACTACGAAACATGGACTGAGAGCCTAGGCTCTGCCTAGTTTCAACAGCACTGAAAATATCTGATCCTGCCCATAGCACCCTCTTTTCTTCTTTCCACTTGTCCTGCTGGGCTGCTAGTACAACACCCTTCCCAGTCTTCCCTGAAGGGCTCATTTCCCCATCTCACTCTGGTCTCCGCTACGTCCTTTGAAGCTGACAGCAATGGCGTTGGAGAAAAGAGAAGGGAGTGAAAAACATCAAGGGCACCTGGCTGGGCCCTGCTAGGTGCGCCCATGGAAGAGAATACTTCCTGTGCCCAGACCCCTGACACGTGCGCAGCTTGCAGAGCAAAACCCCTGCCTAGGTGTGGCTGAGGTGACAATGCTTGAAGCTCAGTGCCAAAGCACAGACTGCTGCTCTTCAAGGGTGACGCCAATGACTAGCTGCAACAACAGGCTCTTAAGATCTCTCTCTCTTCCGAGTAGTCACCAGCCAAGGACACAGTACAGTCTACCTAGAAAGGCATGTTCAAAGGAGGCTGCACAACACTGCACGCTTCTCCCACTCATGTGCAATCCCCAGCCCTCACTGCCTCTATCCCGCCAGCTTTCATGGCTGCTGCGCAAGGCAGATGAGAACAGACAGATGACAACAGATAAACCTTTAATGTGGAAGAGGAAAGCAGGAAGGAAGGGCAGTGTAAAAGGGGAAAGTGAACCCTGCTCAGAATGACTGACAGAGAACGAGGAGGCATACAAGGACACCCCCCCAACAGCTCTGCTACTACAGCAAGCCCAGGCAGAAGCTGCTCAGAGTCATCGCCAAGCTCAGCAGCACCTGGCCTCATCTTTCTCATGATACAAAGGCTAGTCTTCCAACAGAAGCCAGACTCTCTATTTTTCCCACCTAATGGAGTCTGCATGAACAGGACAACCACCCCCTCTCCTCTGAATTCACGACCTATGGAGAGCAGGGGAAGCAGGCAGCGCTGGGAACTCAGTGCTATCTGCTGCTACCCTTCTTTACTCCACTGCCCATTTAGTCCATAGGGTGGCCCTTTGCTGAGCCCCTACGCAGAGGCTCCTAACCTTCTCCCTCTGCCCATTCCCATCTCAGTCTTCATGACTGAGCTGGCCAATCATGGCTCCTCAGGGAAATAAAACTTACCAGCCCTACTGGCGGCACTGCCAAAGAGCCTGCAGGGTGGACAAGGTCACCCTTGGACAGCAGGTCCCAGCTCACTCATGTTCACAGCCCATAGTACTCTTGGTATGAAATTGGCCTCACCCAGCTTGAGGCATCTGCAATGCCCCATCTGAGCTACTGTCCCCCAGACTCCTTGAGAGAAAAACGCACTCAGGGCACACTTCATCTCAGGACAGTATCTAAAATAGGTCAGAGAACTGGCCTGGAAATGCATAGTTTTCTCTATTGCCCATTCTAGAAAACCAGAACACAGCTAGAAAACCACACATTCTAGAAAACAAATTCTAGAAAACCAGAACACTTTCAGCTTTAGATAACAGATTAAAAAAAAAGTGTAATCTGAAAGTGTAAACAGATCACTCTTCAGCTTTACACTGAAGATAAAACAGTCAGGTTAGATGGATCCCAAACATCTTGCCTAGTTGACTCTTCCCTGGCAAAACTGGGGCAAAAGGAGGCCTCCATAAAGCCTCCCTCATGGTGACGAGGGAAAACCCTGCAAATGCGATATTAACGTATCTGTGCCTTGGTGTTCTCAATAGACTTTGAGCACACAGCCTTGCAGCTCTATAAACGCATGGGCAAGGGGATGCGACTACTAACTTCTGAAGGCACAAAAATGCCTTCAGTCAATAACACAGATCCTAGTCACTAATCTCATTACTTCCACACAGCCTTCCTTCCAGCAGGGATGAGCTGGAGGCTGCCACAATGCCACACTCGGACTGGGAGTCCCCTGGCATTTGCAGCCTGATACGTCAGCCCAACACAATCCATACCAGGTCTGCATTCACAAAAATTGATCCCGCCTGGAGATATGCAACACAGCACGAGTATCTGACTGAGCAGAAGAGCAATTGCATGCTCGGAATTGGGTGCCCAAGCACCAAAAGGAACTCTGGTCCTACCCTTCCCTGCCCCGTTTCCTCCCTTGCTTGCAAACAGCTCACCCTCAGCAGTCTCCATTCCCTCCTCCTCCTCTGCTTCTGCTGCGGCTGCTTCCTGCTGCCAAAGTTGCTGGGGGAGAAACGAAATGAACAACGAGTGGCCAGTTGCACTGAGCTCTCTGTGCTCATTGAAAGTGCCTAGCTTAGGGGTCGCAGCTCTCCCTTTCTCCTTTGAGCAGGGAGCTAGGATCTAGCCAAACTGGAGAAATCAAAGTTGTTCAACACAGTCTTCAACAGTGACGCTGCTAAATAACTGTGCTCTGAATACAAACGAGACACAAAATAAGTACACTCAAGGAAAAGAAACCCTGCTCAGCTCTGCCAGGTGAAAGCCTGGTTGACAGTCAGGCAAGGCTGGCGAGAAAAGCAGCATGGCCCCAAGCCTTTGGCCACAAGGCTGCCCCGGTCTCTGCAAGAACAGCCTATTAGACAGCTAAAGCACTTTTACCTCTCTCTTGCACTTGTCTAAATTGTGTGTCCATCCCGGAAGCTGGACAGAGCCCAGGCAAGTGGGGATGGCTCTAGGGTATCCAAGGAGCAGTTCCCAAGGCCAGGGATGTTGCCAGTGCAAAGAGCCTTTAGTTTTAAAGGTGGTTCTGTGTAACAGCGGAGGATCAGGCCCCACAGGAGAAAAGAAACACCCTCTCCCTCACTGTACAATTTTTCAGCACTGGTACGCGAGCAGGAATTCTCACAAAGGCAGGGCTCAGCCATGAGCAGGACTGTGTGCGAGGGAGTCTCTCTCGCAGGGGATGGGGCAGGAGGACGTGTCTATGTTTGCATGGCATCCTTGTGCACTTGGGCAGTTCGCAGCTGAGACACTGGGAAGACGACTGGGCTGGTACCAGCAAGGGAAACAGAACGAGCACCTGGCTGGCGCAAGCCCACGTGCCCCTTACCAGCTCGGCAATGGTCAGGAAGGCAACAGGCAGAAACAGCAGCTGATCGCTGCTTTTCTACCACCCCATTTTTCACACTGGGGATGGGGACTTCAATACACATACTTCCCCTCCTTCCTTAGGCCAGTGGTCCCAGCCTTAGTGCTGGGAATGGGCACTGTTTGCATTTCAAAAGCAGTCCACTGCTGTGCTGTCCCAACAGATGTTAGGACTGTGCTGTTCTGCTGGAAATAGCCCAGACCTTGCAGGCAGGGAACATCTTCCTGCACCCCTCCACTGCTCTGCACCCACTCTCCTCCAATGTCTCCATTGAAGCAAAATACTTGGACCACCAGTCCAGCATGCTCTCATCCGGCTCCTCCTCTTCTCCTTCCTCTCCTCCTCCTTTCTTCTTCTTCCTCCTTTTCTCCTTCTCTTCCTCAGACTGCAGGAACAAAGGAAGCAAAGACAGAGAAGAAGAGGGATCAGATGGAAGCGAGATGTCTCTCAAAGGGCCAAGGAGATGGGTAAATCCCTTGAGAAGGCAGAACCCTCCTGGCTGGGCTGTATCATTAGCACCTGCCACCTTTTACAACCAGAGAAACTGAGGCTCCGAGTAGCAAAGGGAGCTGCCCAAGGCTCCAGAGAGATAGTGTCAGAGTCCTAAACCAGAGATGTCCTCATCCCTTTTCCACCATCCCTTTCACTCATGCATTTCCCAGGCTGAAGCACCTGAAGCTTACATGGTACCAGGCCCCCCTGTCCCAGCAAGGTATCCTGAGCCCGCTCAGTGCGTCACCATTAAGCCTTTGGGAGGTGGTACCACAACCACATAGCTGTGGTGGGAATAATCATCATGCACACTCGCAGGGTGCTGTCTCTCCTGCTCCTCCCAGCCCAACTATGCCCTGAAGTGCTCACCAAGAAGTATTCCCAAATTTGCAGGGACCAAGCCAGTGCTATAGCTACGGTCTAAACAACGTAGCTCTGTCTTTGCCTTGGCATGAAGGGGCCCAGGTCCCTGCTTGCTCGGGGAGCAGTGTGGAGGATGCATGAGGGCGGCTGGTGCCATGGTGGCCACTGCCTTGCTTGCTGGGTCAGGGCCCTCCTGTGTCTCTGCTGTGCAGCCCAGCCCAGCTCCACTCACGCCCAGCAGCCAGAGGACAAGCAAGGCACAGGATCGTTCACTGAAAGCCACACAGAAGGGTAGCATAGGCTGTGGAGGGGTAGAAGCACACATGCAAGGCAGATCCGTCACTTACCACCTCCACCTTCACCACTGCATCCGAGTTCTGCCGCCAGGGCTAAAAGGGAACAGGGAGAGGGAACAGCAGGCTAGTGGGCAACTGCACCGCCAAAAGGCAGCAGAGTACAAATACACACAGACACACACGTGCACAGTGAGCTGGGAGAAGTCACAAACAGCTCCCCACGGTTGCAGGAAGCAAAGGCCTTGAAGGAACAGCCCTGGCTGGGAAGCTCTGCATACAAGGGAGACGTCTGCTGGGACACATCAAACCCATCTCCTCTTGGGAGAGCTCTGCTAATGAAGAACCCCAATCCCAAACAATGAGAGCACGGGCCTGGAAAGATACCTGGGCCTTCAGTATGGATAAAGATTGCTTTGCTCCCTTGGAGCTTCTTTTTGTCTAGCTAAGGAGGTTTGCAAGTGTTTGTGGTACATTTCCCAAAGCCAAGAAGCATGTGCATGCCAGGGCTTTTCACACATGCACACGTGCTCTGGGGGTCCTCCTGAACACAGCTGGGCCAACAGACTCCTTGTGAATGCAAATGCAAGTGACAAGAGTTTTTTGTGCACCTGCTAGGAACTCTAGGTAGAGGTGCATTTCTAAATCCACCAAGGACTTGTGGGTTGTACGGGTGTGTGTGTGTTTATGCACATGTGCATCTGTGCAGAAGTGGCTTTGTATGTGCTGTGGTCTTTCTGTAAATGTGCCCATGAGGGGCCATGGATATGCATGCACATTTGGAGCCCGCAATGTGCCCATAGGCACATGCATGCACACATGCTGCTTGCCTGCAGAGGAGGACATGTCCCTACAAAGGGCTTCCTGTAGAGAGACAGGCATTTCTTTTGGTAGAGAGCGCTCTGGAGTAGACAGCTACAGGAGGGTGCTCCAATTTCCATTCTGGGCAAGAAAACGGTGACAGGCTTATTCAACACGTGAGCAAAGTCTGACTCCTCGGGGACACATTGCTTGTCCCATGTGCAGACTGCTGATTTTTCAGGGCAGACCCAGTAGGTCTAAAGGGCTCTGCCTGCATCAGGATGACTCTGTGTGCCTGGATCAGCCCCGTGCCACATGCATCTGAGGTGCATGCATCTCGAGTCTGCACCATTCACAGAATGATGGTTCAGACAGAGCAACACAGGGGCAGGGTTATGCTCATGGGGGCTCATTCCTATTTAACTGTCTTCACAGGAAAACATACCAATACCTCATTTTCTTAGCCCAGGACAGGCTGTCTTGGGGCAGCAAGCACCAGCTGAGTTCAGCCAGGACAGGACAGGACGTGACTGATTAGTACAACTAACTATGACCCCAAGGCCTTTAATTCCAGGCATCAGTCCAACTACATGCCCAACAGCACAAGGTCGCCTCTGCTTGCGGGGGGATCAACCAGTTATTGACAATGCAGTGAAGACAGACATGCTAAAGTAGTGCCGACACACGGATACTCACAGCTTCCAGCTTCACCATGGTCTCCATCTTCTTGATGGGAACCTCAGGTTCCACCTTGACAACAAGCTCCCCCGTGGGGCAAGAGGGAGGACCTCTGTCGGCCATTGCCAGAGAGCCATTGAGCAGTTCAACTGGACAGAGGACAGAGAAAGACAGACAACAAGAGAGAAAGGATAGTGCAGAGTGGAAACTGAGAGCTCAAGTGCGATCCTACAGGATTCAGACAGGAGTGGCGTGTGACCCTCTTGTTCAGAGAAGGACCAAAGCACGGAAATTAGTACACTGGTTGGGATTCAAACACTGGCCACCTCAGTGCCAGGAACACTGCTAGTCTTGCTGCTGTCCCCATGACTTTTCAGGTCTCCTTGCTACAAATGTCCACAGGGAAGGCACCTCCACCTAAGCAAGCCATCCCAGGCTCTCGTTATAATCACCAGAGATCTAAGTAATTCAGTCTAGTCTAGAGCACAAGGCCCGTGCCCTGGACAGAAAAGCTACTTGCAATGACACAACGATGAGTCCAGCCCTCCAGGCTGCATTAAGTGTATTGACTATATCTCTTCCACGGGAGCCTGAGCTGTCTGTCCTGAGCAAATTCATCTCCCAGTCCTGAGGAACAGTTGGAGATTGTAGAGCCATGGAAACACAGCTGTGTTAGTGGTGAACCAGGCTTTCTTGTCTGACAGGTATCAGGAAGAGTAGGCAGTTATCACAGTGAGACCCATGGATCAAACCAATCAAAAGGCAACGATGACCTCATGCCCCCACGGCTTCCCAACCCCTTGATGTGAACCTTGAATCCTAATTCATTTAACAACCAAGCAGACAATGCCCCATAGTCCTTACAACCCACTACCCATCTCCCTTCTTTTCTATATCGCTCACTTGTGTGCGGTGCCCCACCAATGACCCACACCAGCCTGTTCCTCTTGGCCCAAGCCTGGTACCTGTCATATTCCAATGGTGGGCTGCCTTCTCTGGTGGGCGACAGATGAACTTTCAGACGGAGCTGACAGCATGGGACCCCACTAGGGTATAACGCCCAAAAGCCCGGCACTCCACCACTCGGATGTGGAGGGGCGGGTGAAGCAGTTCATTCTCTGGGAGGTCCTGGAAGCAAAGGGGTCCTGGTTATCAAGGGCTGCATGTAGGCTACAGCATGTCTATTGTGGTGGTTGCCAGTAGGGACTCAAAGAGAGATCATGTTGGAGGAAGAGGTCTCATGTAACTCCAGCAGAGCTGGGCCTGGGAGCCATCACAGAAAGGGAATCCCCGACTAGGCTGGAGATCACTTCCTCTATTATCGTGGGCAAACGGAAGCAAGGGGCCAGCAGCCACAATTTGAGCTCCAGCCAAGCCTGGATTTTGGCCAAGGGCTCAGAGGAAAGAGGCAACACTCACCACTCCCAACCGCTTGACTGAAGTGCTGAAGTTGGCGCTTTTCTTGTAGTTCTGGATGAGAACTGACTGGACCCCCTTTCCAGCACACTCAATGTCCACGCGGGGCCGCTCCTCCTCAGTCACGTTCACTCTCTTCAGGTCTCTGAGTCCCCAGAACAACATCTAGGGCAGCAGGAGGAGGAAAGGCATACAGGTGAGAAGAACTGCCCCCAACTGCTGCCAGACCTCTTTGCTGGAGCCAAAGGAGTTGGCTTTCCTCATCCCCTGGGAGCAAGGATCCCTCACGGCACACAAAATCACCTGGGCAGCAATGGAGCCCTCAAGCTTCTTTTCCTTCTCCATGCGGCTCTGGCATGCAGCATGCTCTCTCACTGACCCCACACAAACCACCCCATGACTCACCTGCAACAGCCTAACATCTCCTTTCCGATGCCCTCAGCACTCCTCTCCTAGCCCTCTTCTGCCCTCAGACTCCATAGAGCAGGACCACATCAGTTTAGTTTAGCCCATCTGCAGTGGCTCTTCATTCAGCACTGGCAGCATTTTGTCAGAAACAGGGAAATGACTGCCTCCTCGCCTTTCCTTTCTTGGGATAAGAGACCAACACCATGATTAAAAGTCCCCCTGAAACGAGCTTTTTCCACCTCCTGTCCCCCCATGGCCATATTCACACTGCGCACCAGAGGAATAGTATTTCTTTGACCAGATGAAAAAGTCTGCAAAACGTGGAGGTAGGATCTCTTTAGA
Organism: Struthio camelus; assembly: GCF_040807025.1. Classification (NCBI taxonomy): domain Eukaryota; kingdom Metazoa; phylum Chordata; class Aves; order Struthioniformes; family Struthionidae; genus Struthio; species Struthio camelus. Next base: position 7,383,849 of record NC_090944.1, on the reverse strand, counting down.
ACCCCTGGGGATCCGATCAGCAGCATCTCCTCCTAGCAGAGACACCTACAACAGCCGGGTGAGTCATGCACCAAACCTCACTGTCTCTATTGCCCACATCACCATTGTCTACCAAGTCAGCCTAGGGTGAGGAGCCCTGATGGATGTGTCACCATATCTCACTAGAGAGAAGCAGCAGGCATCCTGTCCTTGAGGTCCAAGATAGGTCAAATGAGCTTCAGGCTACCAATCTTGGGTTTTTCCCCTCCCACCGATACTAAGGGAGAGTCAGCGTGACTACTTCAGGTGTAGGTGTACACCCCTAATGTGCATTCCTCTGAATTTCAGACCAAGTGCCCTCTACTGCAGCTCCTAGGCTTGCTATGGTGCCCACAGTTAAGAAAGAAAGCAAGTACTAATCCAGTCATCCTGCTTTTTTTTTTCCTTAGGGCTGCTGCAGCTTAACTCCCTGTGCAGCTAGTACAGGCAGGTCCTTGCAATCCAAACATCTGGCTGTAGGTGCTTAACTTGTCATCAGAACCTCTAAGATCCCTCCTGGCCTTCAAACACCCACTGACAGAGTCTTCTGCCTTACATCACCCTCACCTAACAGCTGGAGCCCTCATAATGGGATCTGGTCGAGGCCATGACAACACAGTACCTTCTGCTGTGTAGCCATCTGGCTGTGCAGCATTCAAGTCTGGCGCCCCAAGACGAACCCCTCTGCTGTCAACGCATTTGCCTCCACTCTGTATTTACTCAGCACCAGACGAATCCCCAATGGTACTGGCAGGATGGGACCCCTGTCAATGCCTGGGGGTCCATCGACACGAGGCAGGTCTGACTTGCCCCCAGCTCCAATCTGGAAGAGATGCATCACGGATTAAGGTCTGCTTTTTTGAACTGGGGGAACCGGCACACCCTGCTCTCCTGCACTGGGTCTGTAGAGTCTTAGACGATTCAGCAATCCACTGACTGTACAGTACAGGCACTTTGGGAAAAGGTGTTCATAGGAGCAGAAGAGGTGGTGCTATGCTTCCACACAGGGCACATTCAGCAGCAAAGCAAACTTCCAAGCCCACCCACTAGTGCAGCTGACAGGCTGATACGGACAGGCTTTGGCCAGCTCAAAGCCTGAGCAAAGCCAGCAGGTCTCTACTCCACCACCTTCAACCACTCCAGGCATCTCCTGCTCTGTCTAGTCAATGGAAAGAGAGGGATACCTACAGAGAGAGATTAGCCCCCACCCTGAGCTCCTTGTCAAAGATGCTTAGCATACACCATCTTCCTCTATGAGAACTCACACCCCTTTTACCTGGGACCTTCCCATTGACATCTCTTGAGAGAACCAAGACTCCCAATGACAGCTTCCATAGCCCAGGGATGTTGCAGAGAGTTTGTGCTGCTGCAACGCTTTAGTAGGGTTCCCTGCCAGAAAGAAGCTGGCATTCATTGCACACCAGCATAACTCTGCAGGAGCTGCCCTCACACTGAGCTGCGAGTAGCTATACTACACCCTGCTAGCTTTTCTAGGATGCATGAACTAACCACTCTTTGCAGCACCTCAGAAACAGAAGCGTGGATTAAACGCGGTTCTCCCCCACACCCCCTCCCGCTCTCTTCCCTCCCTCGGTCTGGGATGGCTCTGTCCAGCTGCTACCTGCAGTAGCTCAAAGGCAGCCAGCAGGTCGCCTGCTGTGGAGTTGCCCCGGTATATCTGGTAGCACTCCAGCTGCGGAGGGAACCGTGGAGGGCAGTACTGTTCATCTGACATCTTCACCACAGGTTGGGCAAAGGTGCGGCCCATCAAGTCAGCTTTGCCCTGGCCAGGCAAAGACAGCACTCGCGTTTTTAGCATCGGGCTTCTTGTCTGCCTTGAGAGACCAACCAAAGGTCTCCACAGTTAGCCCCACAGCACTCCCCAGTGTGGGCAGAACAGGATCAGTCTGCTGCACGTACGTGACCAAAGCTCAGTGCCACCTTCCACTGGTGCCTTTCCATCCACAAGGCCTTTCCTAATGCACCAACATCTTTAAGGAAGGTGAAGGAGGTGGCCCAGGGTTGGGGCAGCAATGAGGCCAGGACTGAGCACTGCTCTACAGGGAGAGACTACAGTAATATATCCTTGCCTCCAGCCTCACCTGAACTCTTGCTTCTGGCTCCAAACATAAGACACCAAGGAGTGCAAGAGATCAATTAGCAGCAGAGGCTCCTAGTTTCTTCTGTGCCCTGGGAAACAGGGAGGAAACATCTTCCACAGGTCAGGAAAAACACTTCTTCTCACATCTGCTGCACCAGCTGCCTTGCCAGGAGTGATCTCAGTACCTGAATCAGAAATGCTTTCCTCTGCTGAGATTCATCTTACCACTGGGTCCTGCTCATAGATCTCAATGACAACTATGGGAGGGTCGTCCCGCATTTCGTGAGCTTCTCCATATAGCTCCACATTGTCAAAGACCAGCAGCTGGTCCCAGCTTGGGCAAAGGCTTTCATTGAGAACCTGGAGGAACAGAAACAGCATTTACCACTACAGCTAGGAGTAGCAGCCAGGGCCTAAGGCTCTGAACAACGGGAGCAGAGAGGATATTGATCTCAGTTTTCCTGCACCAGGACTTTTGCAGCGCTGCGAGCAGCGGGGAGGTTACTTTGAAAATATGAGGGGATTTATCTTGGGCCACATTACATGTCCACAACATAAAGGCTCCCTTACTTCATGGTAGGCACCCCAGAATCCCTGACTAGGGAGGGGAGAGAAAAGAAATCTCTTTATGGCACCGCTTGTCTCTTCCTAAGGTGTATGGCTAAAATAGATGAGATGTATTTTGTCTTTTAAAGGTCCTTTTCTCCCCACTGCTTATTCAGAGAATTGAGGCAGCCCTGATGCAGATGTGGACACTGTGGCAGTCTGCAGTCTATTGGGTATTAATGCTATTGCCAAGCAGTGCTTTGGATCACAGATATTTACTGGATCATACTGTGAAGGCACCTGGGGCTAAACCCATTAGAGGGTTGATGGCTTATGGGGCAAGAGACAGGAAAGAGCCACATTAGGATCTGAAGCCTGATCCAAAGGAAGGGGAATTACAGGTCTAACTCGCTTGGCAGATCTTGACCCAAGATACTTGCAGCTCCCAGAGTTCACCCCTTGCTCTGATGGTCTAATTTTCTCTGCCTGAGCATCTGCTTCCTTCTGTCAAATCAGGACAAAACAGTACCCTGCAAAGGGGTAGCCACAGGGATGACCCCATTTCCGTGAATGACCCCAGGCCTGGCCTGTCTGAGCCAGGCCACAGGCTGCAACTTCAGTGCTGGCAGCACCCGTAGGCTGGCGCTTGCTCTGCAGGCAAGTGAGCCATAGCGCATCTCCCATGGACTCTCCCAGGAAAAAACAGCAGGCAGGCACAAATTATTCCCAGCTTCCACAAGGTTTGCTAAAGCTCGGCAGCCTTCAGCACAGGAAGAGATGGCACAGAAACACCTCCTGCTTCCTGTAGGGTCCAGTTTCTCTTCACCAGGCAGCTGAAAGCTCAGTCACACAGAAACGGGGTGGCTGTGTGCTTGTGCCCAGGGACATGCAGTGAAAGGGCTGTTGGACTTGCCTGCAGCTGGGGAAGAGACTTCCAACAGGCTTCCTTTGGGTGCAAGGTTGCTCGAGATAGCTAGTCAGGCCCCAGTGCTATGGCTGCTTTCGCACCCCAGGACCCCACGGTCAACCTGATCCATGATTCTGCAGGAGTCAGGAGACCCAGCCCCATGGCAGGGCAGCAGGATGGACAGATGATACTTGTCCTATCACATTCAACCCCAGGGATTGCCCACTCCTCCAGGTCAGGAAATAGTGTTCACCTCGGTGCATTGGCTCTGCGTGAGGAAGACGACTCGGGCAAAGGGAGCCAAAAGGCCACTACTCTCAGCAGCAAACAAACTCCTGGCCTGGTACATGTGGGCTCGCAGCTCAAACACCTGCTTCTCTGTGACAGAGAGAGGGGGAAGTGAGACAGCTTGGGATGCATCCCTGGAGCTTAGCCATGGAGAGCAAGGTCTCAGAGGCACACTTTTGCTCAGGGCCAACACGGATGAAGGAAGTCGGCTTAAAGCATGGATCCTGAATGGATATGGACTTCTTCAGGGTCCTGCTCACGATGTGCAGAATGACAGCTGGGAATGGGGTAAGGAGAAGGGCGCAGAAGTCCCCCACCCCAGCTCCCCACGGGAACAGTGGGAGACCTCAGACTGGCACATGTGGAAGTATTTCCCATATTTCCCCCTCAGTTCCTGCAGGTCCTTGGCCCAAGTGGTGTTGAACCAGGCTCCCGCCTGCCTTTTCCATAGCCTGCCCTCTTACTCGTGTAAAGGAGGCTGATGCGTGGAAAGGATGGCAGGTTTGGGCCTCTGGCTGTCGTCTTCTCCTCAAAGCCACAGGGCACGCCGCTCAGGAAGTCGTTGCGCTGCTTGTTGAGGCCCAGCCACAAGTAAATCTCCATCTTGGCCTGAACTGTCCAGTCTGCAGGTCCAAAGCCCCTCTTCCCAGGTAGCTGGGCACAAGGGACAAGAGAGTTTACAGGGACATAGGAGAGGCCTTAGAGATTGGACAGACCACCTCTTGCAGTGCCCACCACCTTCTGCGGCCTCACCTTGTACCGCTGCTCCTTAAACCCAGGGACCCACCCCTTATCATTCTGGATCATGTCCGCTACTCTTTCTCATGCATCATGTTCTTCCCAGCACACTGGCTTCCTCTTCTCAAGCCACTAGCTCCCCTCCCAGCAAACTCAATAGGACATCTCTCTCCTTCCAGACCTCTATCACCTACCAGACCCATCTGGTACCCAGCTCTCATCTCCACCCCCATCCCCCCCATTCTGTCTCTGCTTCACCTCCCTCCTTGTGGTTTCAGCTCCCCCAAGGAAGACGGGCAGGCACCTTGAGGAAGACGGTCTTCACTTTGGCCCAGTCCTTTCCCATCTCCTCATCCACAATGCAGCAGAGAATATCCTTGCAAGGGAGACGCCTGTAAGCAATGCGTTTGTTGTTGCTCATCATCCAGATGAAGAGGTCAGCAATGGTGTGCTGGGGCTGTGAACACCAACAAAGAGCCCTGTCAGCATCTTAGCCCTTTCTGACCCCTGACACACCGGCAAGGTGAAGCCTAGCAGGAAAGAAACTGGGATTTACATTTGTTCTGATAAAATTAAAAAAAAAAAGAGATATTAACTCCAGATTGGAAGGCTGAAGATTTTCCCTTTCTCTTAGTTCAGTGCCCACGAGGACTGTAGGGCAGGTGCCCTGCACTTCCATTCCCTACAATGGAAGCAGCTCCCTCTCTGGACATCTCCTATCATGCCTTAGAGCCTGCTTTATTTTCTGCTGTGGCAAGCCAAAGCAGAGGAAAGAGTTACTTTATAATGGGCTATTTCACCAAGCCTAGGAGCCTCGCCCATATTGGGAAATGAGAACAGCAAGTGCCAAAACTACAACTTCCACGTGGACCAATAACCCCAAATGGCTGCAGCCACACAGACCCAGGTAGAAACTGCACAAATTTCAGAGGAACTGCAATTTTCTGCAGGAAGGAACAAAAGATTTTGCAGAAATAGCATCTTTTTGGAAATTTTGTGAGCAGCTCTAACATATTCGGCTATTAACTGTCACCCATGAGGTGGAGTGAAGCAAGAGTACACCACAGTGATAACAATTAGATGGCTTCATCTGAAAGCTCTCCAAAGAGCTACCTACTTAACAATTTCCTCTAATTAGCAAAAATCAGAGATGGCTGCAGGCTGCTCAATTCAATATTGGGTGGACATTTGCCACCTTCTGGGGGCTGCTCCCCTGGGGAATTGCACAGCCTTGTCACGGCTCAAGGCAGGCAAAACCATCCTCTAGCTCAACTGCAAGAGGACCCAGTTCTGTTACTGTCTGGGAAGGGCTCTTCAACTTATATTAATGCTCATCCTTCCCAATCCAGGAGCGTATAGGCAAACCTGGGAGGCATGGGGCAGTTTATAGACTGACTATGCAAAGTTGCCAGATGGTGAAAAGTATACTGGTGACCTATTTCAGGCCAGGGCCCTGCCTCAGGCCCTGGGCCAGGCTGGGAAACGCCCCCACCTCAAGGGGTCCCTCCAACCAGCTCCAGGGATGCCCTGTCCAGGGCTAAGCCTGGCCTCACCTGCGGACGGGTTAGGGCTGGGCATTTTGGCTTGGGCTCACGGTGCACCAGGATGGACAGCCAGGGCTCAGTTCCCACCACAGACTGGTTAATTAGCACATGAGATATAACTGGTGTAGTCAGTGGAGGGAAGTGGTCATGCTGCCTTGGCTGAGCACCTCTCTTCAGACCACCTAATAGAAGTCTAAGCACCTGTCTTGACACAGGAGGAACATACAGGTCCTTTAGAAAAGGAGCAGAGCCCAACAAAGGTCTTTTCTTCTTGGACTGGCTCCTTGCAGAAGACCTGTGTCACTAGGGAACTCTCCTGCACGCAGGATTTGCCCATAAGCTGACCCAGCTAACAGGCACTCTCCCTGTGGAGGGCAACTCACCTCATCAGCTAACAACCAGAGTTTCTGGAGGAAGTTTTGCACCAGCTTCACCTTGTCTTTCATGGTGGTGTTCTTCACCTGCGAGCACAGAGTCGTGGCTTGCTGACCCATGTTTTCCTGTGATTAAAAGGGAGCCCAGGACACATTGTGAATGAGAGCACAATGGAGCACAGAGAAGGCAAAAGCAGCAGACAGGTCTCCCCGCGTTTAGGAAGGCGTGGTGAGGACACAAATGCCTTAGTCCTGCCACGTGCATCCAGATAATGGTACTTCTGGCGCCCCTTTGTTAACCTCAGCAGGATATAGGAAGGGTCCACAGCACAGAGGTTTCTGCCCCAGCAGGGCCTGCCATGGGACAGAGAGGTGTCAGTTGTGTTTATGGCATTTTGCAGTGGCTTCAAGCCTTGTCTTAAGCATAGCCTCTCCCCTTTCCCTGACTCCACTACAAATCAGCATCTGGCAGTTCAGAAGAGGGGACATAGAGGCTTCCACAGGTCACATTCATCACTCTGTTGTATGCAGCTGGCTAATGAAGCTTCATTGTGTCAGCTGGATAAACCACTTGGTCTTTGCACAGCTCCTTTCCAATAAGTTGGCCTACCAGCTCCAAATACCCAGGCTAGGGTTAGCCCTGCAGCATCTATACTCGGCAGAGTCCCCTACGTTCCTGCTTTCCCCTCTCCTGAACTCTTTGACAATAAAGCGACTCCTTTTCTGCACTCCGGGATTTCTTCCCAATAAAAAGCAGAGCGTGATGGAGGGGACGCAGTGGTGTGGACCCAAGGGTCATGTAGGACCTGTGCAAGACAGGAAGTGCTCTTGGGTCCCCCTCTTTAGCAATAAACCTCAAACCACCAATCCGCAGAGACTGGAAGTCAAGACCCCTAAGGACCAAGGTTCCCCACCGCATTGATGGGGTCCAGCCCCATTCCCGAATCTTCCTCCCCAACTGAATCACACTTACCAGCTCCCTCATGCAGGACTCGAGTCTTTCTCGATCCAGCCTCATGCAGGAAGAGTGGTGCCGGTCCTTGTCAGCTAAGGTCACAAAGCACCTGATGGAAAAGCTCGTCAGCATGAATCCTGCGAGAGCCTGCTGGCTCTCTGCAAGCAGCCTTGCCAGGCTGGATCTCTGCTAGCAGTAGGGCACTTGCCTACACAGAAGCACCCTTGTTCTTTCAGTGTGCGCTGCAATCGCAGCCAAGTGGCCTATTTACACCCAGCACTCAATGACGTGCATGAGGAGAAGGTACCACTCAGGCACTAGCCTGTGGAGGCCACAAGACTGAGTCTGTGTGGCTTTCATCACTGGCTGGGGGTCTTTGGAATTCAGAGGCGAGTACCACCTTGCCCATGCTCCAAGGCAGAAGACAATCAATATGGTGGTGTGCTAAGCCAAGAAAATGATTGCCTGTCATCTCGGAGCATAACGCAAGGGGAGCTTATGCTCTCAGTCCCATGATCTTGCCCATATCCCGGCTGAGAGCACAGGTCTGTGGTGGGCAGCTTTTGCTAGTCTTTTACTCACAAGCACCCACTGCTCAGCTCCTCCAGGACCCCTCGGAGCCAGCGCTCCAGCTGTGGCTTCTCACTCTTGATCGTTTCCTGCACATCACTGAGGCCTTCCTCCTGGAATGGCAATGGGGGGGAAGCAGTGAAGGGGGCAGTGGAGCAGAGCCCCACAGCAGGCTGAGGTTTAGCACCACAGCCACTCCATGAAGAGCAGCCCTGGCACTGCCAATAGCACACACCTGCTTCTTCCCCAGGCTTTCCTGCCACAGAGCTCAGCTCTGGCACATGTTTGGCTGGGGGAGGTTGGCTTCAGTTGATGTGAATTTCACCTCTCTCCACCTGCAGGCATCACAAAGGCTCCTCAGCAATCAGTTCAGGCTACAAAGGAGGCTCTGCCACAAAAGGGGCTCACTCCAGGAGTCCAGGCAGGTAAAGTCTCCCACCTTCCTTCAGCCTTCCGGGGGACACTCTGGGTCTGACCCACACCAAAATTCATTCAACCCCCAGGGTTTGGCCATTCATTCTGTGGAGTGTTTAGTATTGCGGAGCTTCCTCTTTCCTGGCATGAGTTTGATAAAGGCTCTCTGCAACGGTCTGGCCCTGCTTTGTAACAAGCTGCAGAGACATGCAGGGAGCCGGGATGTGCCAGGAATGGCCTACCCCATCCCCTGAGCCAGCTCCATCCCCAGCACATACTGACCACCTTGTCTGCAATCTTGTCCATGATGGTGGCATTATACAGTCTCCGGCGCTGGTCTGGCCACCAGCTCTTGATGTACCTGCAGGCCTTCTTCTCAAAGTATGGCACGTGGAAGCAGTTCCTGCAACAGGAAGCAGAAGGATGTTCTGTGGTAGGACCACTCCCAGACAGGAATGGCCATCGCCCCCCACCTCTCTCAGCATGTCAGAGCGCTGGGATGGGGAAATGGATATACATGAAGTCAGGCCAAGAGGAAAGGCGCTGGGAGTAGCATATATGAATTGCACATTCAAGGACAGAGACTCCATCTCTCCTAGCACCCTTCCACATCTGGAGTACTGTGTCCACGTCTGGGCTCCCCAATACAAGAGAGACATGGAGCTCCTGGAGTGAGTCCAGCAAAGGGCCACTACGATGATGAAGGGGCTGGAGCATCTCCCCTAGGAGGAAAGGCTGAGGGAGCTGTTACTCTTCAGCCTGCAGAAGAAAAAATTGAGGGGGAATCTCATCAATGTGGACAAGTATCTGAAGGGAGGGCGTCGAGAGGAGGAGGCCAGACTCTTCTGCGTGGTGCCCAGCAACAGGACGAGAGGCAACAGGCACAAACTGAAGCACAGGAAGTTCCATATGAATAGGAAGAAAAACTTGCTGACTGTGAGGGTGACAGAGCACGGGACCAGGTGGCCCAGACAGACTGCAGAGTCTCCTTCCTTGGAGATATTCAAAAGCATCTGGACACAGTCCTGAGCAAAATGTTGTAGGTGACCCTGGTTGAGCGGAGGTGGGGGTTGGACTAGATGATCCCCAGAGGTCCCTTCCAACCACAACCATTCTGTGATTCCTAGCACCAGACCGGTCCCCACCCAAGTCCACAGCTGGGCCAGCCATGCCTGGGGGAAACTTTCCCCTCCCAGCCAAGGCCCACCCAAACTGCCCCCAGGCATGCCCTGCCTGGGTTAACCCCTGCCTCTGCCCAGGGAGGGTTGGGGCTGCATGCATTGGCCAGGTGCTCCAGTGTGACAGCGCATGCAGGCAGACACCATGAGCGAGCACAAGTGAAACCAAAGCACTAACACCCTATTCTGAAAGCCAGCGAGCATTTCTTATAGACCCCCCTGGCCTTCACAACAGGCAGAGGTCTCTGCTGTTTGCAGAGCTGCCAGATTTCCATTCGTCTGTGGGATGGACGTGGCATGGAGAGACAATAGTCATGGCACAGAAAAGGGGGGGGAAGAGCCAGGATCACAGGCATGCCCTGCAGAACAGGTTCATGCTTCTGGTTTGCCCAAGGCAGCCTGAGCATCCGCTGTGAGCCAGGATTCACCCTGGATAAAGCCACTGCAGATCCTGCTGCAACTGGAATCACCCTTAGGTTACAAAACAGCTTCACTTCATCTTGTGAAGCTGTCTGGGTTATTTTTAGCCAGATGATGTCAGCAGAGTCCCACAGTTGATGGGGAAACTCCCTGTGCTCTGATAAGGCAGTAGGAAAAGCAAAGCCCAGGGGAATACGCTCTGTAAAACATTTGTGCTTTCCATCTCCCTTCTGCATTCACCTTCCCAATGGGCTGCTTAACAAGTGCAGCAACCCCAGGCAGACAGTTCTATCTAGAATGCAAACAGCCTTGATTCAGGTTAGTCTCTTTCATTTCCCAGTTGAATTAAGTCAGTCAGTTAATTTTGATTAGCAACATCTATCTGCTGGTATAATAGTTACAATAATCCACTTTCAATACATCTCCTCAGGTTAAATCCGATTAGCCTTCCTGAGTACAAGTCCTTTGTATTCAAATCTTGGCCAGGGATGGCGTGCAGCCTAGACACACCAAGACCCGGGTCCTGATCCCATTTGCTTCTGGGCTTTCTGAAAAGCCTTCTGAAGCTCCAGGTGCTTGCGGTAGTGATAGGCGCCACACAGGCAAGTGTGGGACTCAGGATGGTGCAGCCCCTAGAAGAGGGGTTTGCTCTAGGGTGCTCCCCAAGAGTTTAGGAACCCCGGGTGCACCACGGCCAGAGCCACCACACTGTGGGGGTGCCGTAGCCTCATGAGTGCACAGCATGAGTGCAGAGCAAACCTAGTCAGCAAAGGAGAAGGGACACCGCAGACTCACATTGTAAGCATCTGGATACCTTGGAATTGCGCACTGATAGCGGCTGACTGTGCGCACTGATAGCGGCTGACTGTGCGCACTGATAGCGGCTGACTGTGCGCACTGATAGCGGCTGACTGTGCGCACTGATAGCGGCTGACTGTGCGCACTGATAGCGGCTGACTGTGCGCACTGATAAACATGCACACTGATAGCTGCTGAATATACTGATAAGCATCCTGTTGACATCCCTACTGTTATCACCTAAGACCATCCGTTCCGTTGTCCAGCTATGGTCTGGCACTGATCAATGAACTAAGCCCGGGAAGGATAAGAGACAGTAAGCCACCTACCTCTGTGTGGACTCGGACTCACCGTCAGCTGGCCTGTGGACCCCACAACCCACCCATCAGCGGGGACGCCCCTGATGCCAACTGCCAGAGAGAACCTGAATCCTCTTGGCGCAGCTCGAGCGTGGTGAGAACAAGCCGGGGAAAACTATACTGCAGGGGTGGCCCATAAGGACAAGGAAAGGGCGAGAGCGGTCATTATACCGTGCATCCGAGAGCAGTCATTGTACTGGGCTTCCGTGGCTTAACCATAGAGCTCTGATACGTGGGGGTTTTGGATTCCTTACTATACTACTTAGCTTTGTTATACTTGTAGATTGTCTGCTGGTCATGGTTTAGTGTTGTCCAGTGTCCGTCATACGTGCAGAACCGCTTAGATCTAATACATTCTTACATCTGACAAAGAACCATCTCTCCAGTTCAGTGCAACTAACCCCAGAATACAAAAGAATCCCGGACGCCCCACTAGTGGCACGTCACAGGTAGAAAGCATCGAGTAGACTCACATTTGCAGCTGTCTGGATCACCTGTCTGTTAGGGTAATTTCTACCTGCACATCGCAAAGAATTGCCTCAATTCTACAGAGGGAGAACCTGAAGCAGACAGAACAGAACTCGTCTGCCCAGTGAAACTCACCAGTTTTGGCACAGTCCCAGGAATAGGATCTACTTTCCCCATATCCTGATTCTCTGACACTGACACACGAGAACGAGGCATGCCAATAGTTAGAGGGAATGGGAATAGACAGACTGACCAAAAGAGAGAGAGAAGCTACAAATCTAGACACTGAAAGAATTAAGACTTTTACCCCAAACTCCTGCTAACCCATCCTCATGAACTTCCTCAAGCAGTTCCTGCATCCTCCCCTCTGTGTTTGTGACCTCGGCTAGCTTTTCAGACCCCAAGCGATTCCAAATGCACCTTGCCCCAGCACAAATTACCTTAATTACTGAAATCTATGCCTTATTTCAAGATAGACTTTTTGCCAATCTCTAAACGGTCTCCAGGATGCTTTCAGATGTCAGGCAGCTAGAGAAATCAAAGACGCAAAGCCCAGGCACCTCCCTCCCTCTTTCCTCCCTGATGGGCAGAAGTGCGTTTGTGCATTCACACATTTGCTGTGGCATCAAAGAGTCCTAGGCAGGGACCTGTCTTTTAGGCTGGTTTTCTGAATGTCTGAAACTTGCATGTGCAGCAGTCCATCTGCTTTTTTTAATGCCAACCAATGATTTTTGAATCCACTGGTTAACTTTCCCCTAATTTGCCACAGAGGTAGAGCGTTAAAGGTGTGGATAGCTAGGAGCGCTGGGCACATAACTGGCTGCGTAGATGAGAGAGGCCCTCTGTAGGGTAGGCTGAGAGGTCAACTCAACCTTTATGAGACAACAGGCAATCGACAAGAGTGCTCAGCACTGTAGGCAATGGCGGTGGGTGTTCAGCTCTTCTTAGCTGTAATACCCAAGATGGGGTCTCTACAAGCACTTAGCTAAGCTCCCTTCACAGGGCACAGAGAGCTAGTGGCGGCTGCTGCTGCTCCGAGGGCTGGCTGGCTGAATGACTCTCCAGGTTCCTGGGACTGCACTGACTCCATCTCTGCTGACTCTCGGGGGAGCTCAGATACCTGGCACACATGCCAACACCTTCGGACAAGGAACTAAGTCACATCTCTCCCCACGAGCTTTTAGGTCTGCTGCTCCCATCAGCCTACAGACCATTCAGAAACCAGATGCTAATTCCCTCTCCTGCAAGGCAAGGGAGCACACTGCCTCTCTGTTTCCCAGCTGCTGGCAGGAGACAGACCTCTCCTACCTCACTACAACACTGCAATGTCCCTTCCCTCACTTTCCCCTTGCCATGTTCAGCAAGGCCGCCCTCTGGTGGCCAGGAGGGCACACTTACCTGTCTGTGACCAGGGGTTTCATGGGTTGAGATGAGCAAAGGGAGACCAGCTCTCCATCCTCATCACCGTCTTCCTCACTTGAGTTCTGCAGCAGCTCAGACTCTGCTTCGTCCCCATCCTCTCCATCTTTCTTCCTCCACAAGGTAGGCTTGGCCATGCCATCTACGGGAACCAGATTGTTACCTCAGGAAAGAAGTCACAGGGCTATAACTCACACTGGGGTTAAACAGGCTCAGTCACCTGCCTTTAATTCAGGCTGGGGAGCAACTTCCTCTGCAGGAACCATGGGGGACAGTGGAGTTCAGCTTTCTGAAACCCTGACCAGGGATTACAAACTAACAACAGAAATCTGTCCTCTACTCATGCCCCCTTCCAAGCCACTAGAAACATACATCCTTCCTTTGGTGGTTAACCTCTGGAAACGCAAAGCCAGGTGCTCTCAACTGAGAGATGGAGCAGATCCACTGCTGACAGGAGATCACGCAGCAAAGAGCTCATCTGGGGACACGCATGGCTTGTGCCAATGAAGTAGCCATCACCTTCTTCCTAAACTGAGAGCCTCGGATGCTCTGTCAAATGTTAGCATGGAAAGAGGGGGTAAACAGCCTGCTTTTGGCCTTGGCTCCTGCAGTCTCTGCCGGGCATGTTTCAAAACCAACCTCCTCAGAAAACCACCAACCTATTGTGACCTCAGAGTTGATGGGTTTGTCACCAATCTTCCTGTCCATCACGGTAGCTTCCAGGAAGGCTCCAAAGAGGAAGAACTCCTCCATTTTCCCAGGACAGTTCTGCAGGAAAAAAAACAGGCAAGTAGGATACAAGGTTAAGGTCAGCTGGATGGACCCTTAGGAGAACAAGCCACAGGGCAGGGGGTCCCAGAAGGCCACATTCAGCACCTTGAACACCTACACGGGCTCTATGAAGGGGACGTGCCACTGTCTAGGTTTTCATGGAGACTACGAGGGTTTTCTCTCCCTCTGCTCAAGCCTTCTAAGAGATAGGTGTCTGGCTGAACTTGATGTCTAGGCTCACTGCATGTTCTTTTTGAATGACCATAAAACCTGAAAAATCTTTGCAAGATTTGTTGTCATGCTGGGGGATCCAGTGCTTGTAGTGCAACACCAAATAAAATCCTCAGTCTATGAGACCAGGCATAACTACCAAGGGGACTGAGCAAACTATCACTAACACCCAGCACTTGTCACTGGCAACCAAAGGGTCAGGGAAGACTCACATCAGCAACTCATCTCCAAGATCTCCACAGCAAGGCTTATCAAAAGCCTGGCCCGGAAGGAGACGCCTTCACCCAGACCCTCATTCAGATCTTGGTGCTCATCCATCAGGGTGTAGTTCCGAGTGGAACCGTACATGTTCACCCAGGCACGGCCAAAGGTGGGCAGGAAGCCTGCAGGAGACCAGACACACATCTGGATGTGCAAGAAGGAGGGCATGGCTTTGTCTCAGGGCTCAAGCTGGCTCATGGAATGGCATCACTTCCCTGCTCTGGGTAGGGTAGTACAGGATTGAGCATGCGTATGTGTGCGTGCGCGTGCACATGGAAAATACACACATGCAACAATACATGGAGATGATTTTGTGGTGACAGCAGTGAGGGGGATTGTGCAGCTCACCACGCCAAAGACACACACAACTACTCCGTTGGGCAAGCCACCCAGCATGAGGCAACAGAGAGGAGAAACCCTCATTAGCCACCTTCGTAGAGCCCTCTCTGCTTTTACATTGGTCCTGTCCACGTGTGCGCTAGTGCATTTGTGCATGTGTGTGCATTCGTGTGTGCATGTGTGTCTGTGTGAACATGAGAGCCTGTCACATATTCATCCATTCACGGCCATGAATTTTCTGGAAGGGCCAGTTGTTCTTGGGTGTCTTTTCTTTCAAGTTTCTGACTGGAGGCATGTTATGGGACTTGGTTTTCAGGGAATGGGTGCCCAGTGATCTCAGAAAACCACTGCAGGGAAGAAAGGTCTCTCCTACTGGCCACCAAGGAGCAGCTGTCTCCAGGGCTGGGGAAGGAGCCTGGGCTATTTTGCTAACTCTCTGCCAAAGGGAAGCCTCTCTCTACCATGAGGAAGGTGTCTCAGTCCTCCCCTCATATTAGCTTTACCTTTGTCTCCTTCGTTAGAGACCTCCTGCCAATCAATGAAATGGGTCCCAATGGCCACATCATTGACTTTGTCAGAGTCTCGGACCTGGATCTTTATCCTCTTGCACAATGGGGGGAACATTCCTGTGAAGACTATTTGCTCATTCCAGAGGGGCTCGTAGCTGCTCTTCCGCACAGATGTCTTCCCCTGCCAAGTGGGAGGAGAAAGCACATGTTTCACAAGGGTCTGAGCCCACAAGCCACCCACCTTCTTTCAGACCTCAACTCCTCCCCTGCTAATGACCATGATAGCAACATGTGTTCTGCTCGGGACTTTCTTCTCCCAAATAGAGACTGCTGGAGACTGCAGACTGCTGCAACCCCCTCATAGTCTGGGCAAGAGAAGGGAACGTGGCACAGGACAAACAAGCAGCTTTGTCACACAGGTCAGCATCTACATGCCAGGACAGCTGAGATCATCCTTGGCCACGTAGTCCCAAACCTGCATAATGGCTAGCCCTGCTCACGTTATCATGTCACAAAGGTATAGCAAGCAGCTCACCCACCTTCTGCCCTGCAAAGAACACCTCCACATCGGGGTCCACCAAGTCCTTGCTCTCCCCAATGAGAGCCTTCTTCACATTGGCCATGAGGCTGGTGTTCATACAGGGCAGCCCCTCAGCTCAATAGATCTTTAGGTAGAAACGAGCCCATTGCTGCTCCGGAGGGACCCCATCTGGAAGGAGGAGGTTCCTGCAACATCAGAAAACAGGACTCAAAACAGCTCCTGGGCCTGGCAGGTTTGTCGGGAGAGACTTGCAGAAGAGGGAGAAGCTGCCCCCCTTGTGGAGCACAGGCTGTGAGGAGGTGGAAAGGTAGCCATTTCTGCAGCCCTATATTTTATCATAGTCCTGTTCCTGCCCACCCTCCCGATTCAGGACGGGGAAGGGCGGTTTCATAAGGGAAACCTTATGGCAACACATTGAGGTGCCTCAGAGACAACCTGCATCTTTCTAAAGGGATATAATCATTATCAGCAGTGGAGCCGAGGGGAAGACTAATCTCTACCTAGTTTAGACATCTGCAGCAGCCCAGATGAATGGGATGTTAGAAGGGCCTTTATCTTTGGAAAAGGCCCTCATACCCTGCCAGGGTATAAGGAGAACTGGGGTGGTTATACTGGAAGGAAACTTGAGCTCCATGAAATGGCTTCTCGTGGCAGGTCTTGCCTCTTCTCTCTTCCCCGAGAGCTACAGAGGACGCCGTGAACAACAGTTCTAAAGGAACTTTGTCCACGATAAAGTGGGATAAGAGCATGACTACAGCATGGAACAATAGTCCAAAAGAGTTCACATGCTGCTTTAAGCCCCTTGGTGCCCTCTCTGTCCTTACAGCGAGTAGGGAGACCTCAGCCATCATTTCCCATCTTCCCTTCAACCTCACTTCTGTGGCTCCCATTCAACGGCCAACAGGAGCAACAGCTAAAAAGCACGGACATCACGTTGGTTCACATCAGGCTGGTGCTGGTATGCACAAGTGAACAACCAGCAGCAGAGGGTCTGAACTGATATAAAGGACTGGTCTGTAGTGATGTGACCTGGATTTGCATCAGTAATCTAGCAACTCTTCTCTTTCCGAGAAACAATCTAGTTGGCACTTCTGATTGCAGTGCACGACTACTAGAGGGGCTGTCAGCCTAATCGGGAAGGGATGCTGTCCTTACTGAATAATCCAAAATAAAGTGACACGAAAAGCTCATAGCTCATTCCCAAGGAAGGATACAGGAAACTGGCTCTACGAATCCTTACCCCTCAATATCATCCTCATCTGTCTCATTGGCTTTGTGTGGTGTCTTGATGTTGTCCCCTTTCCCTACCACGGCAACGGCACCCTCCAGATAACCTTTAAGTCCAGCAGTGAGACTGACCCTCAGGGTCAGAAAGGATGGCCCATTTGCGATAGAACTGGTGCTCTGAAAGCCATGGAACAAGACAGACATTTATCACAATTACAGGAATTACTGCGAGCACTGGGCATGTCTGTCCACTTGACTGCAGAAGCCTGCATGCATGCATAAAGAGACCTCTCCAGGTGTGAGGAATTCCAGACAGAACCCCCTGAAAATCCATTGGGAGGATCTGCCCAATGTTGGAGACAGAGAAGCAATGGGATAAACTGCTTGCAGAGGTGTGGAGTTTCCATCACTGGACATTTTTAAGGCCTGGTGCCTCTTAGATGGGCGAGAAAGATCTCATCCTTCTGTGGAGTGCATCAGAAGAGACGCTCTCTTAAGGTACCTTCCAGCATCATTTGCTGAGCCCCCCTGAAATGGAAACTTAGCTCTCAGGACTCTTCAGAGGGGCAGAGTGATACAAAAAGGCCTGATGCATAAGCTAAGATAAGATCCCAGTGATTCTGGATGTCTCTTCTCTAAAGGGAAGTTTCAGGTGTTCCTTACGCTGGCATGCTGCAAGCCCTGGGCCCTCCAAGGAGCCATGCTCTTCTGTACAGAGCAGGCATTTCTTAGTCTCCTCTCCTGCAGATGGGTTTGCTTCATCAGTCTGCCAGACACGTTCAAGACGATTCACTGATTCAGTGACTTTTCAGGCAGAAGCTCAGCGGGGAGCCTGTCACAGAGTAGGGCTGATCCTTCCCAAGAGCAAGGGTATGGACTGAATGACCTCTCCAGGGACCCTTCTGGACCTCCTTTATACTAATCCCAACCATGCCTGCTTTCGCTGCGCACAGCGAGTGCAGGATGCTGAAAGCTTCCACATTTCTTTTATGGTTCTATAAAACAGGCTTCCCTGAAACAGAGGTCCTCTAAACAAAGCCCACGATAGCACAGTGGATTTTAGTAGCACTCATCGGGCCCCTCTGTGCTAAGTCAAGGCAGGCTGTAGCATCAGTGAGCAACATGACATTCTCACAGAAGCTCTAATTAACCTCTCTTTCTTTGCACACTGGGCATCTTCCTGTCTTGGTCTAAAGGCCAGCCACACAGGGCTAGACCTTCAGCTCTCGGAAAGGTCAACATCTTGCCTAAGCAAGCTAATCTAAGCTTCTTAGGAGGTCAGTGGAGAGAGAATGGCACATCTGAGGACAATTCTACCTGCGTGCATTATGCCTTATCCTAGAATGGGATATACCATCTTCTGGAGAGGCTGAGGGCTCTTTTCGGACTGCAGAAGGAGCCTAGATGACATGCTTGCACCTGGGATACTAAAATTAAGTTGACTAAGTGTTGCCAAAGGAAACTAGTGACTGCCTGGCTACCTTGCCAAGACATTTGTTTGATGGTGAAGGTAGGCATCTATATGACCCCTTGCAAATTGTGGTGACATACCAGGCTGGGTGTAAACAGTTCCAACATCCACCTTGAAGGAGCCTACCAAAGTCCCACTGCGCAAGAGATTTTTTGAGTGGATCACCTGAAAAGCGAGGGAGAACAAGTCAGAGCTTTTTCTGTGCCCAGCCATGCTGGGAGGGGTAGGGCTGTTTCTAGAACGGTTCAGTGTCAAACATTAAAGGATTTGATGCATCTTGCTTAGTTTGGGCAGGAGACATAATCACTCACTGTGCTGTGTGAAGCACAGTGTGGTTGGCAGCTCTTGTTTAGCAGTCTTGCAAGCAAGTGTACACTTGGATTCAATAGGAAAAAAAAGTAAAAAAAAAAAACCATCTCTGAAACAAGATGCAGTGTTCCAGCCACTATGGCACCAAACACTGAGACATTCTCCTCAAGGAAGTGTCTCAAAGATGCTTGAAATCTATGCTTTAATTCCCTTCCTGGGAGAAATTACACAGCCAGACTATGCATGGGATAGATGTGGATACTCCTAGCCAGCCTGCTTTGATCTGTGAATCTATGAATCTCCTTCCTAGTCTTCCTTTGCGGCTCTGGGGAGAGCTGGAGCCTCTGTTTTGCTCTCATTATTTACAACTCTGAATTTCCTCAAGAGCTGTACCCACCCTCAGGCTTCAGGGAATCCACTGGCAGCCTCAGGAAGCTCTTGCTTCTCCCCAAGCCTAAAGAGACATCCTGAGACAGGCTTAGTTTTGCCTAGCTAGGAAATACCAGAGAGCAGCCACAGAGCAACAGAGGGAACACGAGTGGAGGGGTGTGTGGCTGCAGCAATAAGGACACTGACAGAGGGACTGGGGGGGTCTGCAAAGGAGGTGAGGCTCGTAGGACATGAGGGCTCAGAGAGAGGGACTGAGCACCTCCGCTCCTGCCAGAGGTCTCGCATCAAGGGTCTAAATCCATCCCAACAAGTAAGTAAAATGGGTTGGGTTCCACCAAAGCCCACTGAAAAGGACAACACAACCATGCTCACTTACGGACAGCTTGATGATCTTATCGAACACGACATCTGGGGGAACATGGAAATCAAACACAAAGCACTGAAAGAGAAGGAGCATGCGTGAAAGCAGGGAAGCAGGCATGGGCTCCTTCTGAATTGAAGGACAACATTATGGTCCCTATCCCACCAACAGAGACGTGTCTGGGCAGAGGAACAGCCTGCAGTTCACGTCACAGCTGCAGAGGGACCCACGTCAGCCCAACAACTGACAGCATCAGTGATCTCAGAAACTAAAATAAAGCATTAACTTCTTGGAAAGACTCAGAAAGTGGGCACAGGCTCATTTAATTTGAAACTGATCAAGTGAGGGGTTTTGTTTTGCTTTGGGTTTTTGTCACCATTTTGTAAAATACCAGAGGGCCAAGGTTTCATCTCTCCTTCTGCATGGTTTCTGATTTCATCTTACTCCATCTTACTTACTAACAGAAGAAAAAGAAAAAAAACCAAAGTCAAATAAATGTAATTTGCTGTCAAACTGCAGTGTAGGCCTTGAGGAGCAACGAGCCTGGAGCAGCACCTCAGGAAAAATCCAGCTCACCTCATTGTAGTAAGGGCAATTAGTCGAGTCCTTCATGGACGTGCATTTCTTTTCATCTCCAACCTCCACACGGGCCACGGGGTCCATGTTGAGCCCAACCAGCTGCCGTGCCTCAATGACTGTGATGCTGACCTGGGGAGAGAGATTCATGGACCTCCACCTCGGCTGCCCTAAACTGTGTCTCCACCTGGCTCTCCTCTCCAAGGTGCTTTCAGTGCCGGGGTGGCAGCTGGGTAGTCTCTCTTCATCACACAAAAGGGACAGGGCTGCTCCTACAAGCCTGAGAGAGCTGTGGCATGGCATGGGAGGTAGGAGCATCAGAGCAGCCCTGTCCGTTCAGATGGCTCTTCTGCTCTGAGAGCACGTAAGGCACAAAGTTGAACAGATTTAGCTAAGCTGCGGGAGCAGACACTCTGCTACTGATGCCCTAACTGGCTTAACTTGCTTCTGCTAAAAAATACAAGGGGTAAACCGCTCATAAAAGGAAGCTGATAAAAGACAGCTGAGCTCTCTAAAGAAGAGGACAAGACTGCCTGGCATTGATTGCTGCACAAACTGACTTACTGCAGAGGAGCTGAGCTGCAAATGCAACCTCCTACCCCTCACCCAAAGCTACACCAGCTTAACAAACCCAGCTCAAATCCCTTCCTCATTTCAAGGGCAGCAAGGTAGGTGCGAATACTCTCAGACTCCTTCTGAGGAGGTAAGCAGCTAAGGTCACCGCTCTGTTCCCTCACCATTCCCAATGAAAATCAGCCTTGTGATACTCCTGTTTGCACTGGCCAATTAACTGAACCTCTTGCTCTGTCTTGCACGTAATTCGTCTTGCACCTTCCTCCTCCTCCTTACATTCTGATTATACTATTCCCGAACCAGGGACACTCAGTCCTCGTCGTCCTCGCAACTTGCTTTAGGCTTTTTATGCGTATAATTAAACCTCTTCCACATACTGCTCTACTGCATCTTCTGATGGCAACTGGTCTCTCGTGGGATTTAGAAGTGGACGCCGTATATGGTCTACAATAAACCTTTAACAACAAATCATTATTTGCATTGTTCCCAGACATCCCTAGGAACGTGCTACTGCACTAACACGCAAGGACAGAAAAGTAAACGGCTGCCGAATCAGCATGACTCGGTGAAAACGAGAAGAGGAACAAGATAACAGCAACCAGGCACCAACCTACCAGAGGAAATCCAACGAGTACTGCCAGCCAGGCCTCGTGTCAATTGGGAACGCTAAAACAGGTACTGAAAGCCTTTGGAAATTAAGAGAACTGTGTTGGAGATTGCCTGCTTCAAACCCTGATTAAGCTGGGCTTTCTGGGCTTGTCACAATGGACAGCAAATCCAGTTAACTACTTGAGATATAGCTTATCACTCTAGCATTTAAACACCAGCTTTTTGAAAGTCATCCTCCCACAGGAACAATACCTGAAACAGTCGTTCACACGTGAGCCAGCCTTCAGACTTAAACAAATTGTCAGTTGCTTTTGTGAGCGCAGTACATTGAAACCTGCACTGGACTCGCTCCCAGCAACGCCATGCCAAGGTCCATAACCTGCTGCACGGGGAGGAGGCACAGCCTCGGTGGGACTCCAGCAAGCCTAGGCCTGCTCAAGTGACTGTCAGTCCTTCCTCCTGGTCCCAGAGCTGTCCCACAGGCCATCGGGGACAAAGGCTTCAACTAAGAGATTCAGCTCCTCAAGGAACTACTCTGCTGATAGTTGTGGTCCAAGAAAGTGTGAAAGAAGAGTTCTCAACTTGCCTCTTCCTCCCCTTAAACGCTCCCTGTGAAGTGGTCTCTCCCTGGGCTCTGAACCCCCCGAGCTGAAGTTGGGGGCACAGCGTTGTCACCTACCTGATAATCCATCGGCCTCCCAGCACTCGGCTCCATTTTGATATCAGGCTTGGACCTTCCAAAGGGCAGGAAAAAAGACCTCCGTCAAACAGATGAACTCACTGCAGACTGTGACAGAGCATTTCCCAGGGTTACTCCTCACAGTGCAGCTCTCTTGGCATGAGAGGAATATAAACTCCAGGGGCTGTGAAATGCCACTGAACATTCTTTGTTCAAGCGTTTCTGAAAACAGTTGCATGGGGCAACATGATTTCCAGCATATCTCAGCTCAGGGAACACATGGCTCTGGGGAGCAGGCACGTCTGAGAGTTTGCCATCACCTCCTGGCTTGCACAAGCTCACATCTGGCCTTCACCTCTTGTTGGAGACACTGGTGGTTACAGCCGTGACGGAAGCCAAGGAGACTGTGTCTGGGTCCAGTCCACCTCCTAGTCTCATGGCTTTTCGGCCCAGGTCTTCTGCTTCCAAAACAGCAGGTTCCTCTGCATAAAGGCACACAGACAAAAGAATGTCTCTTGTTGTTTCCACTCGGTGGATAATTAAAGACTCCGAGAAAGGTAACCAATACATCCTATCAACCTCTCCTGGTAATACAAAGAACAGTGGTCACCTGGTCAGGTCACAGACAACCTGGTTTAAAATGGATTTTAAAAGAGGTTTGCGTAGCGTGACACATTATTCCACCTGTGCTGTGTGCCAGCACAGTTTCATGAAGGCAATAAACTTTGGAAAACTGAAATCTGACAAATGAGCAATGCAGACTTCACGAGGTAAAAGAGCATGTGAACATGTGCTGCAGCTCTAACTGCCATAAGGTGATGCACTGCTGAGGATGAAGGGAGGTGGGGAGCTGCTTTAGGGTCACTGGTTTGTTTCGTTGGCACAGGGGGAAATACTACCAAAACCACGCCTAGAGCACAGACATCGCTTTTGGGAAACAGGTTTCCTACCTCGTGGCTAATCCAAGACTTGGATCAGTTGCTTCACCATAGTCTGGCCCGGTTCTGTGAGATAATACAGAAATAACCTTGGGCTTCAGCTGAAGTGAGGGGGATCTAGGCTGGATGTTAGGAAAAGCTTTCCTAGGTGGAGAGAGGCACTGCAGCAAGTTGTGTGTGAAAAGAGTGTCCTCATTTCCACTGAGGGACCTAAGCAGATTCCATCCTGCCACGTGTGGGTGGAGGGACAGACCAGCACCTTCCCAGCTCTGCTTGCAGTGATTCAGTGGGTTTGTTTGACCCGAGCAGAACTGGCAGATGGCAGAAAGCAGCAGACCACCACTCAGGAGGGATGCTGGGAGGACTACGCCCTGTGGAGGGCAAAGGGGGAGGAAGGATACACACAGCTGTGAGGCAATGACCACATGAACAGTTGTTGCAACTGTTCCCCCACCACTGGTAAATCTACATGTGAATGTACTCCACAATCTGGAAGTACAGCCTTTTCATGCCTTTGCATCCCAGATGGCTTTCCTCATCACCTTAGGTGAAGTCTCCACCACAAGAAGAACACCCTTTCACTGGGGAGGGCAGGAAGATCACCAAGGTTTCAGTATTATGCCTCTACAGTCTGCCAAGGCCTCTACCTCTATAGTGTCTCAGGCCAAATCCCTCCTTTCTTCTCTTAAAAGCTGGCTGAACAACAACAAAGATTTGCCCATGAAGAATATCTAAAGCAACATTTGGTCTTCCTCCACAAAAAGGCATTCCCCAATTTCTTTGTCACTGAAACATCATAATTTGAGCCGAATGGAAACAACAACAAATTTCCGATCGCTAACCACCTTCTGCCTTTCCAGAAAGGTGTCCCATTTCAGCACTGTAGCAGGTATCGAGACCTTGGAACAGACAACCTTGAGGCAACAGAGCCCTACCTCTCACTGTGCTGCTGCAACGCTATTCATGCGGGTCTCCATGCATCACAGAGAAGCAGTGAAAGGGCTAAATCACGCTTTTTGCTCTTACACTTGCAAGTAATCCTTAAAATAAGCCAGAAACTGCCCACCTGACTTCCAGGTTTCACCATGATCTCACAAAGCGGGTGAGATCTGGCAAAGCCTTCAGTGTAAGGCTCTCTCCATCTATCCCTGCTTGCCAGTTCCCCCATGGAGACCCTCTCTCCAGCCTTCACCCTGTCCACCAAATGCTCCCTGTCTAATCCCTGAGTTACCAACAGCGTTGATGTGTGCCACTTACGGGGCCGGGAGGGGAGTCTCATCCGTTAAGTGGATGGGACCAGGGGCTTTCCTGGAACAGCAGTACTGGATCAGGGAACAACCTCCTCCCAGCACCTACCTTGCTTCCGATGATCATCCTTTGGTGGACGCGTCTTGCCAAGCTTCATGGCTGAAAAAAAAACTCCTTTCCCAGCTCCAGAAGAAGACGTGGAAAAGAACTCATTGCATCCTGTACTTTTAGTGGTGTTCTCTGTGACACAGGGGACAACAGGAGGTTTCACAGAATCACAGAATGGTTGAGGTTAGAAGAGGGACTGCTAACTTCCTGCTCACTTCCTCCCCCAGCTCCTTTATCTGGCAATACAAAGGGTCAACCACAGCACACCTTGCACAGGAGAGCTGACTGTCAGCCCAGGCCTCACAGAAAGGCCCCAGGCACTGCCTGCAGCCTGACACCTGCAGAGCTGCATCTGCTGTCTGAGGGTCTGTCTGGGTTGAAGCCTCACACACAGCTGAGGCAGCACCTCCAACAGCCACTGGGGAATGTGCTCTGCAGCATGTCATGACCATGCCCCAAGGAAGGACACACCACTGCAGAAAAGGGAGAGGCACCTTCTTTGCCTGCTGCCCAAACTGCTGCCTCTGCCAGCCCCACTCTGGGAGCTGGGCTCTAGGCCTGGCTCTTATATAGGCCTCTGCCCAGCAGTGACTCACAAGGGTGCTTGACCCACCCAATCAGGAGCCACCTGAAACAAAAGCCCCAACTCCCTCTGACCAGGCCAGCCCAGAGAGCTCGTTAGCAGCAGCCCCACCTAGCTAGAACTTCCCAGAAGTTAAGTTAAGTCAAGGCCCCCTGCAGTAGTCCTTGCCTAGCTCTCCCTTCCTGCTAGCAGCAAGCACTGTCTAGTTCCTCGGGGGTCCCCAGAAAGCCTCCCCAACTTCCAACAAGGCCCACAAAAGGCCCAGGCAGAGCCCAGACACTGCTGCGCAAACTGCTGCGTCTGTTTGCTGCCTCTGTTTGCTGTGCTCTGCAGCTCATCACTGCACCATGACAAGAACAGGTGCGTTTTCACCAAAACAGAGCTGGCCATGCCCACCTCTCTGCCTCTGGGCTGCATCCTGCTCTGCCCCGGCCTGTACCTCCCCCTGCTCCTGGGGCATCTGCACAGGCCACAGGCACACACTAGTGCCCTCCCCATTCCAGCACCTGCCACAGGGGCAGACCTCTGCAGCCAAGGCCTCCCCTTAACCCTGCCTCCCGCCTCTCTGCCCAAAGCTCCCCGTCTGCCGGGGGGAAGCAAGGAGGCTGCGGCAACAAGAGCCACACAGAGAGTGAGGGAGGGCAGCTCCTCCGTGCCCTTTGGGGGAGCTGGTCTTGTCATAGGTTTGCTCAGGGGATCTGGGCCTTGTGTTGGGGGTTCTGGGCTTGTTGTGCGGGTGCTGAGGGTCACTGAACTTTGTGTTGGGAGTGCTGAGTGCATCTGCTTGTTGTGTTGGTGGTGCTAGGTTTGTTTTCGGGCTGCTCAGTGGAGCTGAGCCTTGTGTTGCGGGTGCTGGGGTTGTCATGGTGGTGCTTAGGGGATCTGGGCGTTGTGCAGGAGGTGCTGAGCCTTTTGTTGTGAGTGCTAGGCTTGTCGTGGGGGTGCAGAGGGGATCTGGACCTTTCTTATGGGGCTGCTGGGCTTGTTTTGGGGGATCTGGGCCTTGTGTTGGGGGTGCTGGGCTTGTGGTGGGAGTGCTGAGAGGATCTCGGCGTTGTGTTGGGGGTTCTGGGCTTGTTGCGGGGGTGCTGAGGGTCACTGAGGCTTGTGTTGGGAGTGGTGGGGTTGTTGTGGGGGTGCTGAGGAGATCTGGGCCTTGTGTAGAGAGTACTGAGGGGATGTGGGCCTTGTGTTGGGGGTGCTGGGCTTGTTGTGGGTCAGCTGAGGGGATCTGGGCGTTGTGTTTGGGGTGCTAGGCTTGTTTTCGGGCTGCTCAGTGGAGCTGAGCCTTGTTTTGGAGGTGCTGAGCCTTGTATTGGGAGTGCTGGGATTGTTGTGGGGGTGCTGAGGGGATCTCGACCTTTCTTGTGCGGATCTTGAGGGGATGTGGGCCTTGTGTTGGGGGTGCTGGGCCATGTTTTGGGGTTGCTGAGGCGATTTGGGCGTTGTGTTGGGGGCACTGGGCTTGACGTGAGGGGTTGCTGAGGGGATCTGGATCTCTTTTTGGGAGTCCTGAACTTGTCATGGGGGTGCTGAGGGGATGTGGGCCTTGTGTTGAGCGTTCTGGGCTTGTTCTGGGAGTGCTGAGGGGATCTAGACCTTGTTTTGCAGGTGCTGAGGGGACCTGGTCCTAGTATTGTGGGTGCTGAGGGGATCTGGGCGTTGTGTTGGTGGTGCTGGGCTTATGGGGGTGCTGAGGGGTCTGGCCCTTGTATTGGGGTTTCTGGGTTTCTCAGGGTACTGAAAGGGATCAGGGTCTTGTTTTGGGTTTGCTGGGCTTGGTAGGGTGCGGAGGGGATCTGGACATTGTTTTGGAGGTGCTGGGCTTGTCGTGGGGGTGCTGAGGGGATCTGGGCATTGTGTAGGTGGTGCGGGGCTTGTAGTGCGGGTGCAGAGGGGATCTGGGCCTTGTATTGGGGGGCTGGGCTTATGGGGGTGCGGAGGGGATCTTGGGCTTGTGTTGGGGGTGCTCGGCTTATGGGGGTGCTGAAGGGATCTGGGCGTTCTGTTGTGGGTGCTGGGCTTGTGGTGGGATTGCTGAGGGGATCTGGGCGTTGTTTTGGAGGTGCTGGGCTTGTCGTGGGGGTGCTGAGAGGATCTGTGCATTGTGTTGGGGGAGCTCTGCTTGTTGTGGGGGTGCGGAGGGGATCTGGGTGTTGTGTTCGGGGTGCTGGGCTTTGTTTTGGGGGTGCTGAGGGGATCTGGGTGTTGTTTTGGAGGTGCTGGGCTTGTGGTGGGGGTGCTGAGGGGATCTGGGTGGGGTGTGTGTTTGTTGTGTTGAGCTTGTGGGCGCGCAGAGGGGATCTGGGCCTTGTGTTGGAGGTGTCGGGTTTGTCATAGGGATACTGAGGGGTCTGGGCCTTGTCTTGGGGTGCTGAGTGGATTTGGGCTGCATGTTTGTTTTGTGTTGAGCTTGTGGGATTGCTGAGGGGATCTGGGGCTTGTCATAGGGTTGCTGAGGGGATCTGGGCGTTGTGTTGGAAGTGTTGGGCTTGTCATAGGGGTACTGAGGGGTCTGGGCCTTGTCTTGGGAGTGCTGGGCCTTGTGTTGGGGCTGCTGAGGGGATCTGGGCTTTGTGTTTGTTGTGTTGAGCTTGTGGGAGTGCTGAGGGCATCTGGGGCTTGTTTTGGAGGTGTTGAGCTTGTGTTGCAGGTGCTGGACTTTTTGTGGGAGTGCAGAGGGGAGCTGGGCGTTGTGTTGGAGTTGCTGGGCCTTGTTGTGGGGTTGCTAAGGGGATCTGGGCTTGTTTTCGAGGTGCTGGGTTTGTGTTGCGGGGGCTGGCCTTGTTTTGGGGGTGCAGAGGGGATCTGGGTGTTGTGTTGGGGGTGCTGGTCTTGTCATGAGGGTACTGACCGGGATCTGGGTGTGGTGTTGGGGGTGCTGGGCTTGTTGTGGGGGTGCTGAGGGTATTTGGACATTGTTTTCGAGGTGCTGGGCTTGTGGTGGGTGTGCAGAGGGGATCTGGGCTGTGTGTTTGTTGTTTTGGGCTTGTGGGAGTGCTGAGGGGATCGGGGCCCTGTGTTGGGGGTGCTGGGCATTCTGTACGAGTGCGGTGGGGATCTGGGGCTTCTATTGGAGATGCTGGGCTTGTGGTGGGGATGCAGAGGGGATCTGGGGCTTGTTTTCGAGGTGCTGGGCTTTGTTGTGGGGGTGCCGAGGGGATCTGGGCCTTGTGTTGGGGGTGCTGGACTTGTCATAGTGGTGCTGAGGGGATCTGGGCATTGCGTTGGGGGTGCAGAGGGGATCTGGGCGTTGTGGTGGGGCTGCTGAGGTGATCTGGGGCATTGTTTTGGAGGTGCGGGGCTTGTAGTGGGGGTGCTGAGGGGATCTGGCCATGTTTTCGAGGTGCTGGGCCTTTTTTCCGTGGTGTAGAGGAGATCTGGGCGTTGTGTTGGGGGTGCTGGGCTTGTGGTGGGGGTGCTGAGGGTATGTGGGCATTGTGTTTGGGGTGCTGGGCTTTGTTGTGGGGGTGCTGAGGGGATCTGGCCTTGTTTTCGACGTGCTGGGCCTTTTTTCCGTGGCGCAGAGGAGATCTGGGCATTGTGTTGGGGGTGGTGGGCCTTGTGTTCTGCTTGCAGCAGCGATCTGGAGCTGTCATGGGGGTGGAGAGGGGATGTGGGCTTGTATTTCGGGTGCTGGGTCTTTTTTTAGTGGGGGTGCTGAGGGGATCTGGGCATTGTTTTGGAGGTCTTGGGCTTGTCCTGGGTGTACTGAGTGGTCAGGGCCTTGTATTGCGGGTGCTGGGCTTGTTGTGGGGTTGCTGTGTGGATCTGGGCTGTGTGTTTGTTGTGTTGAGCTTGTGGGAGTGTTGAGGGGATCATGGGCTTGTTTTTGAGGTGTTGGGCTTGTGTTGCGGGTGCTGGGCTTGTTTTGGGGGTGCAGAGGGAAGCTGGGCATTGTGTTGGAGGTGCTGGGCCTTGTGTTGGGGGATCTGGGTGTTGTGTTGGGGGTGCTAGGCTTGTTTTCGGGCTGCTCAGTGGAGCTGGGTGTTGTGTTGGGGGTGCTAGTCTTGTCATGAGGGTACTGAACGGGATCTGGGCGTTGTGTTGGGGGTGCTGGGCTTGTGGTGGGGGTGCTGAGGGGATCTGGGCGTTGTGTTTGGGGTGCTGGGCTTTGTTGTTGGGGTGCTTAGGGGATCTGGGCCTTGTGTTGGGGGTGCTGGACTTGTCATAGTGGTGCTGAGGGGATCTGGGCATTGCGTTGGGGGTGCAGAGGGGATCTGGGCGTTGTGGTGGGGCTGCTGAGGTGATCTGGGGCATTGTTTTGGAGGTGTGGGGCTTGTAGTGGGGATGCTGAGGGGATCTGGCCATGTTTTCGAGGTGCTGGGCCTTTTTTTCCGTGGTGTAGAGGAGATCTGGGCGTTGTGTTGGGGGTGCTGGGCTTGTGGTGGGGGTGCTGAGGGTATGTGGGCATTGTGTTGGGGGTGCTGGGCTTTGTTGTGGGGGTGCAGAGGGGATCTGGGCCTTGTGTTGGGGGTGCTGGACTTGTCATAGTGGTGCTGAGGGGATCTGGGCATTGCGTTGGGGGTGCAGAGGGGATCTGGGGCATTGTTTTGGAGGTGCGGGGCTTGTAGTGGGGGTGCTGAGGGGATCTGGCCATGTTTTCGAGGTGCTGGGCCTTTTTTTCCGTGGTGTAGAGGAGATCTGGGCGTTGTGTTGGGGGTGCTGGGCTTGTTTTCGGGCTGCTCAGTGGAGCTGAGTGTTGTGTTGGGGGTGCTATTCTTGTCATGAGGGTACTGAACGGGATCTGGGCATTGTGTTTGGGGTGCTGGACTTGTGGTGGGGGTGCTGAGGGGATCTGGGCATTGTTTTGGAGGTGCTGGCCTTGTGGTGGGAGTGCCTAGGGGATCTGGGCTGTGTGTTGGGGGTTGCTCGTGGGATCTGGGCGTTGTGGTGGGGCTGCTGAGGGGATCTGGGGCTTGTTTTCGACGTGCTGGGCTTGTAGTGGGGGTGCTGAGGGGATCTGGCCTTGTTTTCGACGTGCTGGGCCTTTTTTCCGTGGCGCAGAGGAGATCTGGGCATTGTGTTGGGGGTGGTGGGCCTTGTGTTCTGCTTGCAGCAGCGATCTGGAGCTGTCAGGGGGGTGGAGAGGGGATCTGGGCTTGTATTTCGGGTGCTGGGTCTTTTTTTAGTGGGGGTGCTGAGGGGATCTGGGCATTGTTTTGGAGGTCTTGGGCTTGTCCTGGGTGTACTGAGTGGTCAGGGCCTTGTATTGCGGGTGCTGGGCTTGTTGTGGGGTTGCTGTGTGGATCTGGGCTGTGTGTTTGTTGTGTTGAGCTTGTGGGAGTGTTGAGGGGATCATGGGCTTGTTTTTGAGGTGTTGGGCTTGTGTTGCGGGTGCTGGGCTTGTTTTGGGGGTGCAGAGGGAAGCTGGGCATTGTGTTGGAGGTGCTGGGCCTTGTGTTGGGGGATCTGGGTGTTGTGTTGGGGGTGCTAGGCTTGTTTTCGGGCTGCTCAGTGGAGCTGGGTGTTGTGTTGGGGGTGCTAGTCTTGTCATGAGGGTACTGAACGGGATCTGGGCGTTGTGTTGGGGGTGCTGGGCTTGTGGTGGGGGTGCTGAGGGGATCTGGGCGTTGTGTTTGGGGTGCTGGGCTTTGTTGTTGGGGTGCTTAGGGGATCTGGGCCTTGTGTTGGGGGTGCTGGACTTGTCATAGTGGTGCTGAGGGGATCTGGGCATTGCGTTGGGGGTGCAGAGGGGATCTGGGCGTTGTGGTGGGGCTGCTGAGGTGATCTGGGGCATTGTTTTGGAGGTGTGGGGCTTGTAGTGGGGATGCTGAGGGGATCTGGCCATGTTTTCGAGGTGCTGGGCCTTTTTTTCCGTGGTGTAGAGGAGATCTGGGCGTTGTGTTGGGGGTGCTGGGCTTGTGGTGGGGGTGCTGAGGGTATGTGGGCATTGTGTTGGGGGTGCTGGGCTTTGTTGTGGGGGTGCAGAGGGGATCTGGGCCTTGTGTTGGGGGTGCTGGACTTGTCATAGTGGTGCTGAGGGGATCTGGGCATTGCGTTGGGGGTGCAGAGGGGATCTGGGCGTTGTGGTGGGGCTGCTGAGGTGATCTGGGGCATTGTTTTGGAGGTGCGGGGCTTGTAGTGGGGGTGCTGAGGGGATCTGGCCATGTTTTCGAGGTGCTGGGCCTTTTTTCCGTGGTGTAGAGGAGATCTGGGCGTTGTGTTGGGGGTGCTGGGCTTGTCATGAGGGTACTGAACGGGATCGGGGCGTTGTGTTGGGGGTGCTGGGCTTGTTGTGGGGGTGCTGAGGGTATGTGGGCATTGTGTTTGGGGTGCTGGGCTTTGTTGTGGGGGTGCTGAGGGGATCTGGGCATTGTTTTGGAGGTGCTGGCCTTGTGGTGGGAGTGCCTAGGGGATCTGGGCTGTGTGTTGGGGGGTTGCTCATGGGATCTGGGCGTTGTGGTGGGGCTGCTGAGGGGATCTGGGGCTTGTTTTCGAGGTGCTGGGCTTGTCATGCAGGCTGCTGGGCTTTTTGTAGAAGTGCAGAGGGGAGCTGGGCGTTGTGTTGGAGCTGCTGGGCCTTGTTTTGGGGGTGCTGAGGGGATCTGGGCCTTGTTTTGGGGTTGCTGAGGGGATTGGGGCATTGTGTTGGGGGTGCTGGGCTTGTGGTAGGGGTGCTGAGGGGATCTGGGCATTGCGTTGGGGGTACAGGGCTTGTGGTGGGGTTGCTGAGGGGATCGGGACGTTGTTTTCGAGGTGCTGGGCTTGTAGTGGGGGTGCTGAGGGGATCTGGCCTTGTTTTCGACGTGCTGGGCCTTTTTTCCATGGCGCAGAGGAGATCTGGGCATTGTGTTGGGGGTGGTGGGCCTTGTGTTCTGCTTGCAGCAGCGATCTGGAGCTGTCATGGGGGTGGAGAGGGGATGTGGGCTTGTATTTCGGGTGCTGAGTCTTTTTTTAGTGGGGGTGCTGAGGGGATCTGGGCATTGTTTTGGAGGTCTTGGGCTTGTCCTGGGTGTACTGAGTGGTCAGGGCCTTGTATTGCGGGTGCTGGGCTTGTTGTGGGGTTGCTGTGTGGATCTGGGCTGTGTGTTTGTTGTGTTGAGCTTGTGGGAGTGTTGAGGGGATCATGGGCTTGTTTTTGAGGTGTTGGGCTTGTGTTGCGGGTGCTGGGCTTGTTTTGGGGGTGCAGAGGGAAGCTGGGCATTGTGTTGGAGGTGCTGGGCCTTGTGTCGGGGGATCTGGGTGTTGTGTTGGGGGTGCTAGGCTTGTTTTCGGGCTGCTCAGTGGAGCTGGGTGTTGTGTTGGGGGTGCTAGTCTTGTCATGAGGGTACTGAACGGGATCTGGGCGTTGTGTTGGGGGTGCTGGGCTTGTGGTGGGGGTGCTGAGGGGATCTGGGCGTTGTGTTTGGGGTGCTGGGCTTTGTTGTGGGGGTGCAGAGGGGATCTGGGCCTTGTGTTGGGGGTGCTGGACTTGTCATAGTGGTGCTGAGGGGATCTGGGCATTGCGTTGGGGGTGCAGAGGGGATCTGGGCGTTGTGGTGGGGCTGCTGAGGTGATCTGGGGCATTGTTTTGGAGGTGCGGGGCTTGTAGTGGGGATGCTGAGGGGATCTGGCCATGTTTTCGAGGTGCTGGGCCTTTTTTTCCGTGGTGTAGAGGAGATCTGGGCGTTGTGTTGGGGGTGCTGGGCTTGTTGTGGGGGTGCTGAGGGTATGTGGGCATTGTGTTGGGGGTGCTGGGCTTTGTTGTGGGGGTGCAGAGGGGATCTGGGCCTTGTGTTGGGGGTGCTGGACTTGTCATAGTGGTGCTGAGGGGATCTGGGCATTGCGTTGGGGGTGCAGAGGGGATCTGGGCGTTGTGGTGGGGCTGCTGAGGTGATCTGGGGCATTGTTTTGGAGGTGTGGGGCTTGTAGTGGGGGTGCTGAGGGGATCTGGCCATGTTTTCGAGGTGCTGGGCCTTTTTTCCGTGGTGTAGAGGAGATCTGGGCGTTGTGTTGGGGGTGCTGGGCTTGTCATGAGGGTACTGAACGGGATCGGGGCGTTGTGTTGGGGGTGCTGGGCTTGTTGTGGGGGTGCTGAGGGTATGTGGGCATTGTGTTTGGGGTGCTGGGCTTTGTTGTGGGGGTGCTGAGGGGATCTGGGCATTGTTTTGGAGGTGCTGGCCTTGTGGTGGGAGTGCCTAGGGGATCTGGGCTGTGTGTTGGGGGGTTGCTCATGGGATCTGGGCGTTGTGGTGGGGCTGCTGAGGGGATCTGGGGCTTGTTTTCGAGGTGCTGGGCTTGTCATGCAGGCTGCTGGGCTTTTTGTAGAAGTGCAGAGGGGAGCTGGGCGTTGTGTTGGAGCTGCTGGGCCTTGTTTTGGGGGTGCTGAGGGGATCTGGGCCTTGTTTTGGGGTTGCTGAGGGGATCGGGGCATTGTGTTGGGGGTGCTGGGCTTGTGGTAGGGGTGCTGAGGGGATCTGGGCATTGCGTTGGGGGTGCAGGGCTTGTGGTGGGGTTGCTGAGGGGATCGGGACGTTGTTTTCGAGGTGCTGGGCTTGTAGTGGGGGTGCTGAGGGGATCTGGCCTTGTTTTCGACGTGCTGGGCCTTTTTTCCGTGGCGCAGAGGAGATCTGGGCATTGTGTTGGGGGTGGTGGGCCTTGTGTTCTGCTTGCAGCAGCGATCTGGAGCTGTCATGGGGGTGGAGAGGGGATGTGGGCTTGTATTTCGGGTGCTGGGTCTTTTTTTAGTGGGGGTGCTGAGGGGATCTGGGCATTGTTTTGGAGGTCTTGGGCTTGTCCTGGGTGTACTGAGTGGTCAGGGCCTTGTATTGCGGGTGCTGGGCTTGTTGTGGGGTTGCTGTGTGGATCTGGGCTGTGTGTTTGTTGTGTTGAGCTTGTGGGAGTGTTGAGGGGATCATGGGCTTGTTTTGGAGGTGCTGTGCTTGTGTTGGGGGTGCTGGGCTTGTTTTGGGGGTGCAGAGGGAAGCTGGGCGTTGTGTTGGAGTTGCTGGGCCTTGTGTCGGGGGATCTGGGTGTTGTGTTGGGGGTGCTAGGCTTGTTTTCGGGCTGCTCAGTGGAGCTGGGTGTTGTGTTGGGGGTGCTAGTCTTGTCATGAGGGTACTGAACGGGATCTGGGCGTTGTGTTGGGGGTGCTGGGCTTGTGGTGGGGGTGCTGAGGGGATCTGGGCGTTGTGTTTGGGGTGCTGGGCTTTGTTGTGGGGGTGCTTAGGGGATCTGGGCCTTGTGTTGGGGGTGCTGGACTTGTCATAGTGGTGCTGAGGGGATCTGGGCATTGCGTTGGGGGTGCAGAGGGGATCTGGGCGTTGTGGTGGGGCTGCTGAGGTGATCTGGGGCATTGTTTTGGAGGTGTGGGGCTTGTAGTGGGGATGCTGAGGGGATCTGGCCATGTTTTCGAGGTGCTGGGCCTTTTTTTCCGTGGTGTAGAGGAGATCTGGGCGTTGTGTTGGGGGTGCTGGGCTTGTGGTGGGGGTGCTGAGGGTATGTGGGCATTGTGTTGGGGGTGCTGGGCTTTGTTGTGGGGGTGCAGAGGGGATCTGGGCCTTGTGTTGGGGGTGCTGGACTTGTCATAGTGGTGCTGAGGGGATCTGGGCATTGCGTTGGGGGTGCAGAGGGGATCTGGGCGTTGTGGTGGGGCTGCTGAGGTGATCTGGGGCATTGTTTTGGAGGTGCGGGGCTTGTAGTGGGGGTGCTGAGGGGATCTGGCCATGTTTTCGAGGTGCTGGGCCTTTTTTCCGTGGTGTAGAGGAGATCTGGGCGTTGTGTTGGGGGTGCTGGGCTTGTCATGAGGGTACTGAACGGGATCGGGGCGTTGTGTTGGGGGTGCTGGGCTTGTTGTGGGGGTGCTGAGGGTATGTGGGCATTGTGTTTGGGGTGCTGGGCTTTGTTGTGGGGGTGCTGAGGGGATCTGGGCATTGTTTTGGAGGTGCTGGCCTTGTGGTGGGAGTGCCTAGGGGATCTGGGCTGTGTGTTGGGGGGTTGCTCATGGGATCTGGGCGTTGTGGTGGGGTGCTGAGGGGATCTGGGGCTTGTTTTCGAGGTGCTGGGCTTGTCATGCAGGCTGCTGGGCTTTTTGTAGAAGTGCAGAGGGGAGCTGGGCGTTGTGTTGGAGCTGCTGGGCCTTGTTTTGGGGGTGCTGAGGGGATCTGGGCCTTGTTTTGGGGTTGCTGAGGGTATTGGGGCATTGTGTTGGGGGTGCTGGGCTTGTGGTAGGGGTGCTGAGGGGATCTGGGCATTGCGTTGGGGGTACAGGGCTTGTGGTGGGGTTGCTGAGGGGATCGGGACGTTGTTTTCGAGGTGCTGGGCTTGTAGTGGGGGTGCTGAGGGGATCTGGCCTTGTTTTCGACGTGCTGGGCCTTTTTTCCGTGGCGCAGAGGAGATCTGGGCATTGTGTTGGGGGTGGTGGGCCTTGTGTTCTGCTTGCAGCAGCGATCTGGAGCTGTCATGGGGGTGGAGAGGGGATGTGGGCTTGTATTTCGGGTGCTGGGTCTTTTTTTAGTGGGGGTGCTGAGGGGATCTGGGCATTGTTTTGGAGGTCTTGGGCTTGTCCTGGGTGTACTGAGTGGTCAGGGCCTTGTATTGCGGGTGCTGGGCTTGTTGTGGGGTTGCTGTGTGGATCTGGGCTGTGTGTTTGTTGTGTTGAGCTTGTGGGAGTGTTGAGGGGATCATGGGCTTGTTTTTGAGGTGTTGGGCTTGTGTTGCGGGTGCTGGGCTTGTTTTGGGGGTGCAGAGGGAAGCTGGGCATTGTGTTGGAGGTGCTGGGCCTTGTGTCGGGGGATCTGGGTGTTGTGTTGGGGGTGCTAGGCTTGTTTTCGGGCTGCTCAGTGGAGCTGGGTGTTGTGTTGGGGGTGCTAGTCTTGTCATGAGGGTACTGAACGGGATCTGGGCGTTGTGTTGGGGGTGCTGGGCTTGTGGTGGGGGTGCTGAGGGGATCTGGGCGTTGTGTTTGGGGTGCTGGGCTTTGTTGTGGGGGTGCAGAGGGGATCTGGGCCTTGTGTTGGGGGTGCTGGACTTGTCATAGTGGTGCTGAGGGGATCTGGGCATTGCGTTGGGGGTGCAGAGGGGATCTGGGCGTTGTGGTGGGGCTGCTGAGGTGATCTGGGGCATTGTTTTGGAGGTGCGGGGCTTGTAGTGGGGATGCTGAGGGGATCTGGCCATGTTTTCGAGGTGCTGGGCCTTTTTTTCCGTGGTGTAGAGGAGATCTGGGCGTTGTGTTGGGGGTGCTGGGCTTGTAGTGGGGGTGCTGAGGGTATGTGGGCATTGTGTTGGGGGTGCTGGGCTTTGTTGTGGGGGTGCAGAGGGGATCTGGGCCTTGTGTTGGGGGTGCTGGACTTGTCATAGTGGTGCTGAGGGGATCTGGGCATTGCGTTGGGGGTGCAGAGGGGATCTGGGCGTTGTGGTGGGGCTGCTGAGGTGATCTGGGGCATTGTTTTGGAGGTGTGGGGCTTGTAGTGGGGGTGCTGAGGGGATCTGGCCATGTTTTCGAGGTGCTGGGCCTTTTTTCCGTGGTGTAGAGGAGATCTGGGCGTTGTGTTGGGGGTGCTGGGCTTGTCATGAGGGTACTGAACGGGATCGGGGCGTTGTGTTGGGGGTGCTGGGCTTGTTGTGGGGGTGCTGAGGGTATGTGGGCATTGTGTTTGGGGTGCTGGGCTTTGTTGTGGGGGTGCTGAGGGGATCTGGGCATTGTTTTGGAGGTGCTGGCCTTGTGGT
Organism: Struthio camelus; assembly: GCF_040807025.1. NCBI lineage: Eukaryota > Metazoa > Chordata > Aves > Struthioniformes > Struthionidae > Struthio > Struthio camelus. Next base: position 7,347,379 of record NC_090944.1, on the reverse strand, counting down.
GGGAGTGCCTAGGGGATCTGGGCTGTGTGTTGGGGGGTTGCTCATGGGATCTGGACGTTGTGGTGGGGCTGCTGAGGGGATCTGGGGCTTGTTTTCGAGGTGCTGGGCTTGTCATGCAGGCTGCTGGGCTTTTTGTAGAAGTGCAGAGGGGAGCTGGGCGTTGTGTTGGAGCTGCTGGGCCTTGTTTTGGGGGTGCTGAGGGGATCTGGGCCTTGTTTTGGGGTTGCTGAGGGGATTGGGGCATTGTGTTGGGGGTGCTGGGCTTGTGGTAGGGGTGCTGAGGGGATCTGGGCATTGCGTTGGGGGTGCAGGGCTTGTGGTGGGGTTGCTGAGGGGATCGGGACGTTGTTTTCGAGGTGCTGGGCTTGTAGTGGGGGTGCTGAGGGGATCTGGCCTTGTTTTCGACGTGCTGGGCCTTTTTTCCGTGGCGCAGAGGAGATCTGGGCATTGTGTTGGGGGTGGTGGGCCTTGTGTTCTGCTTGCAGCAGCGATCTGGAGCTGTCATGGGGGTGGAGAGGGGATGTGGGCTTGTATTTCGGGTGCTGGGTCTTTTTTTAGTGGGGGTGCTGAGGGGATCTGGGCATTGTTTTGGAGGTCTTGGGCTTGTCCTGGGTGTACTGAGTGGTCAGGGCCTTGTATTGCGGGTGCTGGGCTTGTTGTGGGGTTGCTGTGTGGATCTGGGCTGTGTGTTTGTTGTGTTGAGCTTGTGGGAGTGTTGAGGGGATCATGGGCTTGTTTTTGAGGTGTTGGGCTTGTGTTGCGGGTGCTGGGCTTGTTTTGGGGGTGCAGAGGGAAGCTGGGCATTGTGTTGGAGGTGCTGGGCCTTGTGTCGGGGGATCTGGGTGTTGTGTTGGGGGTGCTAGGCTTGTTTTCGGGCTGCTCAGTGGAGCTGGGTGTTGTGTTGGGGGTGCTAGTCTTGTCATGAGGGTACTGAACGGGATCTGGGCGTTGTGTTGGGGGTGCTGGGCTTGTGGTGGGGGTGCTGAGGGGATCTGGGCGTTGTGTTTGGGGTGCTGGGCTTTGTTGTTGGGGTGCTTAGGGGATCTGGGCCTTGTGTTGGGGGTGCTGGACTTGTCATAGTGGTGCTGAGGGGATCTGGGCTGTGTGTTGGGGGTTGCTCATGGGATCTGGGCGTTGTGGTGGGGCTGCTGAGGGGATCTGGGACTTGTTTTCGACGTGCTGGGCTTGTAGTGGGGATGCTGAGGGGATCTGGCCATGTTTTCGAGGTGCTGGGCCTTTTTTTCCGTGGTGTAGAGGAGATCTGGGCATTGTGTTGGGGGTGCTGGGCTTGTTTTCGGGCTGCTCAGTGGAGCTGAGTGTTGTGTTGGGGGTGCTATTCTTGTCATGAGGGTACTGAACGGGATCTGGGCATTGTGTTTGGGGTGCTGGACTTGTGGTGGGGGTGCTGAGGGGATCTGGGCATTGTTTTGGAGGTGCTGGCCTTGTGGTGGGAGTGCCTAGGGGATCTGGGCTGTGTGTTGGGGGTTGCTCATGGGATCTGGGCGTTGTGGTGGGGCTGCTGAGGGGATCTGGGACTTGTTTTCGACGTGCTGGGCTTGTAGTGGGGGTGCTGAGGGGATCTGGCCATGTTTTCGAGGTGCTGGGCCTTTTTTTCCGTGGTGTAGAGGAGATCTGGGCGTTGTGTTGGGGGTGCTGGGCTTGTTTTCGGGCTGCTCAGTGGAGCTGAGTGTTGTGTTGGGGGTGCTATTCTTGTCATGAGGGTACTGAACGGGATCTGGGCATTGTGTTTGGGGTGCTGGACTTGTGGTGGGGGTGCTGAGGGGATCTGGGCATTGTTTTGGAGGTGCTGGCCTTGTGGTGGGAGTGCCTAGGGGATCTGGGCTGTGTGTTGGGGGTTGCTCATGGGATCTGGGCGTTGTGGTGGGGCTGCTGAGGGGATCTGGGGCTTGTTTTCGACGTGCTGGGCTTGTAGTGGGGGTGCTGAGGGGATCTGGCCTTGTTTTCGACGTGCTGGGCCTTTTTTCCGTGGCGCAGAGGAGATCTGGGCATTGTGTTGGGGGTGGTGGGCCTTGTGTTCTGCTTGCAGCAGCGATCTGGAGCTGTCATGGGGGTGGAGAGGGGATGTGGGCTTGTATTTCGGGTGCTGGGTCTTTTTTTAGTGGGGGTGCTGAGGGGATCTGGGCATTGTTTTGGAGGTCTTGGGCTTGTCCTGGGTGTACTGAGTGGTCAGGGCCTTGTATTGCGGGTGCTGGGCTTGTTGTGGGGTTGCTGTGTGGATCTGGGCTGTGTGTTTGTTGTGTTGAGCTTGTGGGAGTGTTGAGGGGATCATGGGCTTGTTTTTGAGGTGTTGGGCTTGTGTTGCGGGTGCTGGGCTTGTTTTGGGGGTGCAGAGGGAAGCTGGGCATTGTGTTGGAGGTGCTGGGCCTTGTGTTGGGGGATCTGGGTGTTGTGTTGGGGGTGCTAGGCTTGTTTTCGGGCTGCTCAGTGGAGCTGGGTGTTGTGTTGGGGGTGCTAGTCTTGTCATGAGGGTACTGAACGGGATCTGGGCGTTGTGTTGGGGGTGCTGGGCTTGTGGTGGGGGTGCTGAGGGTATGTGGGCATTGTGTTGGGGGTGCTGGGCTTTGTTGTGGGGTGCAGAGGGGATCTGGGCCTTGTGTTGGGGGTGCTGGACTTGTCATAGTGGTGCTGAGGGGATCTGGGCATTGCGTTGGGGGTGCAGAGGGGATCTGGGCGTTGTGGTGGGGCTGCTGAGGTGATCTGGGGCATTGTTTTGGAGGTGTGGGGCTTGTAGTGGGGATGCTGAGGGGATCTGGCCATGTTTTCGAGGTGCTGGGCCTTTTTTTCCGTGGTGTAGAGGAGATCTGGGCGTTGTGTTGGGGGTGCTGGGCTTGTGGTGGGGGTGCTGAGGGTATGTGGGCATTGTGTTGGGGGTGCTGGGCTTTGTTGTGGGGGTGCAGAGGGGATCTGGGCCTTGTGTTGGGGGTGCTGGACTTGTCATAGTGGTGCTGAGGGGATCTGGGCATTGCGTTGGGGGTGCAGAGGGGATCTGGGGCATTGTTTTGGAGGTGCGGGGCTTGTAGTGGGGGTGCTGAGGGGATCTGGCCATGTTTTCGAGGTGCTGGGCCTTTTTTTCCGTGGTGTAGAGGAGATCTGGGCGTTGTGTTGGGGGTGCTGGGCTTGTTTTCGGGCTGCTCAGTGGAGCTGAGTGTTGTGTTGGGGGTGCTATTCTTGTCATGAGGGTACTGAACGGGATCTGGGCATTGTGTTTGGGGTGCTGGACTTGTGGTGGGGGTGCTGAGGGGATCTGGGCATTGTTTTGGAGGTGCTGGCCTTGTGGTGGGAGTGCCTAGGGGATCTGGGCTGTGTGTTGGGGGTTGCTCGTGGGATCTGGGCGTTGTGGTGGGGCTGCTGAGGGGATCTGGGGCTTGTTTTCGACGTGCTGGGCTTGTTTTGGGGGTGCTGAGGGGATCTGGCCTTGTTTTCGACGTGCTGGGCCTTTTTTCCGTGGCGCAGAGGAGATCTGGGCATTGTGTTGGGGGTGGTGGGCCTTGTGTTCTGCTTGCAGCAGCGATCTGGAGCTGTCATGGGGGTGCAGAGGGGATGTGGGCTTGTATTTCGGGTGCTGGGTCTTTTTTTAGTGGGGGTGCTGAGGGGATCTGGGCATTGTTTTGGAGGTCTTGGGCTTGTCCTGGGTGTACTGAGTGGTCAGGGCCTTGTATTGCGGGTGCTGGGCTTGTTGTGGGGTTGCTGTGTGGATCTGGGCTGTGTGTTTGTTGTGTTGAGCTTGTGGGAGTGTTGAGGGGATCATGGGCTTGTTTTTGAGGTGTTGGGCTTGTGTTGCGGGTGCTGGGCTTGTTTTGGGGGTGCAGAGGGAAGCTGGGCATTGTGTTGGAGGTGCTGGGCCTTGTGTCGGGGGATCTGGGTGTTGTGTTGGGGGTGCTAGGCTTGTTTTCGGGCTGCTCAGTGGAGCTGGGTGTTGTGTTGGGGGTGCTAGTCTTGTCATGAGGGTACTGAACGGGATCTGGGCGTTGTGTTGGGGGTGCTGGGCTTGTGGTGGGGGTGCTGAGGGGATGTGGGCGTTGTGTTTGGGGTGCTGGGCTTTGTTGTGGGGGTGCTTAGGGGATCTGGGCCTTGTGTTGGGGGTGCTGGACTTGTCATAGTGGTGCTGAGGGGATCTGGGCATTGCGTTGGGGGTGCAGAGGGGATCTGGGCGTTGTGGTGGGGCTGCTGAGGTGATCTGGGGCATTGTTTTGGAGGTGTGGGGCTTGTAGTGGGGATGCTGAGGGGATCTGGCCATGTTTTCGAGGTGCTGGGCCTTTTTTTCCGTGGTGTAGAGGAGATCTGGGCGTTGTGTTGGGGGTGCTGGGCTTGTGGTGGGGGTGCTGAGGGTATGTGGGCATTGTGTTGGGGGTGCTGGGCTTTGTTGTGGGGGTGCAGAGGGGATCTGGGCCTTGTGTTGGGGGTGCTGGACTTGTCATAGTGGTGCTGAGGGGATCTGGGCATTGCGTTGGGGGTGCAGAGGGGATCTGGGCGTTGTGGTGGGGCTGCTGAGGTGATCTGGGGCATTGTTTTGGAGGTGCGGGGCTTGTAGTGGGGGTGCTGAGGGGATCTGGCCATGTTTTCGAGGTGCTGGGCCTTTTTTCCGTGGTGTAGAGGAGATCTGGGCGTTGTGTTGGGGGTGCTGGGCTTGTGGTGGGGGTGCTGAGGGTATGTGGGCATTGTGTTGGGGGTGCTGGGCTTTGTTGTGGGGGTGCTGAGGGGATCTGGGCCTTGTTTTGGGGTTGCTGAGGGGATCTGGGCATTGCGTTGGGGGTGCAGGGCTTGTGGTGGGGTTGCTGAGGGGATCGGGACGTTGTTTTTGACGTGCTGGGCTTGTAGTGGGGGTGCTGAGGGGATCTGGCCTTGTTTTCGACGTGCTGGGCCTTTTTTCCGTGGCGCAGAGGAGATCTGGGCATTGTGTTGGGGGTGGTGGGCCTTGTGTTCTGCTTGCAGCAGCGATCTGGAGCTGTCATGGGGGTGGAGAGGGGATGTGGGCTTGTATTTCGGGTGCTGGGTCTTTTTTTAGTGGGGGTGCTGAGGGGATCTGGGCATTGTTTTGGAGGTCTTGGGCTTGTCCTGGGTGTACTGAGTGGTCAGGGCCTTGTATTGCGGGTGCTGGGCTTGTTGTGGGGTTGCTGTGTGGATCTGGGCTGTGTGTTTGTTGTGTTGAGCTTGTGGGAGTGTTGAGGGGATCATGGGCTTGTTTTTGAGGTGTTGGGCTTGTGTTGCGGGTGCTGGGCTTGTTTTGGGGGTGCAGAGGGAAGCTGGGCATTGTGTTGGAGGTGCTGGGCCTTGTGTCGGGGGATCTGGGTGTTGTGTTGGGGGTGCTAGGCTTGTTTTCGGGCTGCTCAGTGGAGCTGGGTGTTGTGTTGGGGGTGCTAGTCTTGTCATGAGGGTACTGAACGGGATCTGGGCGTTGTGTTGGGGGTGCTGGGCTTGTGGTGGGGGTGCTGAGGGGATCTGGGCGTTGTGTTTGGGGTGCTGGGCTTTGTTGTTGGGGTGCTTAGGGGATCTGGGCCTTGTGTTGGGGGTGCTGGACTTGTCATAGTGGTGCTGAGGGGATCTGGGCTGTGTGTTGGGGGTTGCTCATGGGATCTGGGCGTTGTGGTGGGGCTGCTGAGGGGATCTGGGACTTGTTTTCGACGTGCTGGGCTTGTAGTGGGGATGCTGAGGGGATCTGGCCATGTTTTCGAGGTGCTGGGCCTTTTTTTCCGTGGTGTAGAGGAGATCTGGGCGTTGTGTTGGGGGTGCTGGGCTTGTGGTGGGGGTGCTGAGGGTATGTGGGCATTGTGTTGGGGGTGCTGGGCTTTGTTGTGGGGGTGCAGAGGGGATCTGGGGCATTGTTTTGGAGGTGCGGGGCTTGTAGTGGGGGTGCTGAGGGGATCTGGCCATGTTTTCGAGGTGCTGGGCCTTTTTTTCCGTGGTGTAGAGGAGATCTGGGCGTTGTGTTGGGGGTGCTGGGCTTGTTTTCGGGCTGCTCAGTGGAGCTGAGTGTTGTGTTGGGGGTGCTATTCTTGTCATGAGGGTACTGAACGGGATCTGGGCATTGTGTTTGGGGTGCTGGACTTGTGGTGGGGGTGCTGAGGGGATCTGGGCATTGTTTTGGAGGTGCTGGCCTTGTGGTGGGAGTGCCTAGGGGATCTGGGCTGTGTGTTGGGGGTTGCTCGTGGGATCTGGGCGTTGTGGTGGGGCTGCTGAGGGGATCTGGGGCTTGTTTTCGACGTGCTGGGCTTGTTTTGGGGGTGCTGAGGGGATCTGGCCTTGTTTTCGACGTGCTGGGCCTTTTTTCCGTGGCGCAGAGGAGATCTGGGCATTGTGTTGGGGGTGGTGGGCCTTGTGTTCTGCTTGCAGCAGCGATCTGGAGCTGTCATGGGGGTGGAGAGGGGATGTGGGCTTGTATTTCGGGTGCTGGGTCTTTTTTTAGTGGGGGTGCTGAGGGGATCTGGGCATTGTTTTGGAGGTCTTGGGCTTGTCCTGGGTGTACTGAGTGGTCAGGGCCTTGTATTGCGGGTGCTGGGCTTGTTGTGGGGTTGCTGTGTGGATCTGGGCTGTGTGTTTGTTGTGTTGAGCTTGTGGGAGTGTTGAGGGGATCATGGGCTTGTTTTTGAGGTGTTGGGCTTGTGTTGCGGGTGCTGGGCTTGTTTTGGGGGTGCAGAGGGAAGCTGGGCATTGTGTTGGAGGTGCTGGGCCTTGTGTTGGGGGATCTGGGTGTTGTGTTGGGGGTGCTAGGCTTGTTTTCGGGCTGCTCAGTGGAGCTGGGTGTTGTGTTGGGGGTGCTAGTCTTGTCATGAGGGTACTGAACGGGATCTGGGCGTTGTGTTGGGGGTGCTGGGCTTGTGGTGGGGGTGCTGAGGGGATCTGGGCGTTGTGTTTGGGGTGCTGGGCTTTGTTGTTGGGGTGCTTAGGGGATCTGGGCCTTGTGTTGGGGGTGCTGGACTTGTCATAGTGGTGCTGAGGGGATCTGGGCATTGCGTTGGGGGTGCAGAGGGGATCTGGGCGTTGTGGTGGGGCTGCTGAGGTGATCTGGGGCATTGTTTTGGAGGTGTGGGGCTTGTAGTGGGGATGCTGAGGGGATCTGGCCATGTTTTCGAGGTGCTGGGCCTTTTTTTCCGTGGTGTAGAGGAGATCTGGGCGTTGTGTTGGGGGTGCTGGGCTTGTGGTGGGGGTGCTGAGGGTATGTGGGCATTGTGTTGGGGGTGCTGGGCTTTGTTGTGGGGGTGCAGAGGGGATCTGGGCCTTGTGTTGGGGGTGCTGGACTTGTCATAGTGGTGCTGAGGGGATCTGGGCATTGCGTTGGGGGTGCAGAGGGGATCTGGGCGTTGTGGTGGGGCTGCTGAGGTGATCTGGGGCATTGTTTTGGAGGTGCGGGGCTTGTAGTGGGGGTGCTGAGGGGATCTGGCCATGTTTTCGAGGTGCTGGGCCTTTTTTCCGTGGTGTAGAGGAGATCTGGGCGTTGTGTTGGGGGTGCTGGGCTTGTGGTGGGGGTGCTGAGGGTATGTGGGCATTGTGTTGGGGGTGCTGGGCTTTGTTGTGGGGGTGCTGAGGGGATCTGGGCCTTGTTTTGGGGTTGCTGAGGGGATCTGGGCATTGCGTTGGGGGTGCAGGGCTTGTGGTGGGGTTGCTGAGGGGATCGGGACGTTGTTTTTGACGTGCTGGGCTTGTAGTGGGGGTGCTGAGGGGATCTGGCCTTGTTTTCGACGTGCTGGGCCTTTTTTCCGTGGCGCAGAGGAGATCTGGGCATTGTGTTGGGGGTGGTGGGCCTTGTGTTCTGCTTGCAGCAGCGATCTGGAGCTGTCATGGGGGTGGAGAGGGGATGTGGGCTTGTATTTCGGGTGCTGGGTCTTTTTTTAGTGGGGGTGCTGAGGGGATCTGGGCATTGTTTTGGAGGTCTTGGGCTTGTCCTGGGTGTACTGAGTGGTCAGGGCCTTGTATTGCGGGTGCTGGGCTTGTTGTGGGGTTGCTGTGTGGATCTGGGCTGTGTGTTTGTTGTGTTGAGCTTGTGGGAGTGTTGAGGGGATCATGGGCTTGTTTTTGAGGTGTTGGGCTTGTGTTGCGGGTGCTGGGCTTGTTTTGGGGGTGCAGAGGGAAGCTGGGCATTGTGTTGGAGGTGCTGGGCCTTGTGTCGGGGGATCTGGGTGTTGTGTTGGGGGTGCTAGGCTTGTTTTCGGGCTGCTCAGTGGAGCTGGGTGTTGTGTTGGGGGTGCTAGTCTTGTCATGAGGGTACTGAACGGGATCTGGGCGTTGTGTTGGGGGTGCTGGGCTTGTGGTGGGGGTGCTGAGGGGATCTGGGCGTTGTGTTTGGGGTGCTGGGCTTTGTTGTTGGGGTGCTTAGGGGATCTGGGCCTTGTGTTGGGGGTGCTGGACTTGTCATAGTGGTGCTGAGGGGATCTGGGCTGTGTGTTGGGGGTTGCTCATGGGATCTGGGCGTTGTGGTGGGGCTGCTGAGGGGATCTGGGACTTGTTTTCGACGTGCTGGGCTTGTAGTGGGGATGCTGAGGGGATCTGGCCATGTTTTCGAGGTGCTGGGCCTTTTTTTCCGTGGTGTAGAGGAGATCTGGGCGTTGTGTTGGGGGTGCTGGGCTTGTGGTGGGGGTGCTGAGGGTATGTGGGCATTGTGTTGGGGGTGCTGGGCTTTGTTGTGGGGGTGCAGAGGGGATCTGGGGCATTGTTTTGGAGGTGCGGGGCTTGTAGTGGGGGTGCTGAGGGGATCTGGCCATGTTTTCGAGGTGCTGGGCCTTTTTTTCCGTGGTGTAGAGGAGATCTGGGCGTTGTGTTGGGGGTGCTGGGCTTGTTTTCGGGCTGCTCAGTGGAGCTGAGTGTTGTGTTGGGGGTGCTATTCTTGTCATGAGGGTACTGAACGGGATCTGGGCATTGTGTTTGGGGTGCTGGACTTGTGGTGGGGGTGCTGAGGGGATCTGGGCATTGTTTTGGAGGTGCTGGCCTTGTGGTGGGAGTGCCTAGGGGATCTGGGCTGTGTGTTGGGGGTTGCTCGTGGGATCTGGGCGTTGTGGTGGGGCTGCTGAGGGGATCTGGGGCTTGTTTTCGACGTGCTGGGCTTGTTTTGGGGGTGCTGAGGGGATCTGGCCTTGTTTTCGACGTGCTGGGCCTTTTTTCCGTGGCGCAGAGGAGATCTGGGCATTGTGTTGGGGGTGGTGGGCCTTGTGTTCTGCTTGCAGCAGCGATCTGGAGCTGTCATGGGGGTGGAGAGGGGATGTGGGCTTGTATTTCGGGTGCTGGGTCTTTTTTTAGTGGGGGTGCTGAGGGGATCTGGGCATTGTTTTGGAGGTCTTGGGCTTGTCCTGGGTGTACTGAGTGGTCAGGGCCTTGTATTGCGGGTGCTGGGCTTGTTGTGGGGTTGCTGTGTGGATCTGGGCTGTGTGTTTGTTGTGTTGAGCTTGTGGGAGTGTTGAGGGGATCATGGGCTTGTTTTTGAGGTGTTGGGCTTGTGTTGCGGGTGCTGGGCTTGTTTTGGGGGTGCAGAGGGAAGCTGGGCATTGTGTTGGAGGTGCTGGGCCTTGTGTTGGGGGATCTGGGTGTTGTGTTGGGGGTGCTAGGCTTGTTTTCGGGCTGCTCAGTGGAGCTGGGTGTTGTGTTGGGGGTGCTAGTCTTGTCATGAGGGTACTGAACGGGATCTGGGCGTTGTGTTGGGGGTGCTGGGCTTGTGGTGGGGGTGCTGAGGGGATCTGGGCGTTGTGTTTGGGGTGCTGGGCTTTGTTGTTGGGGTGCTTAGGGGATCTGGGCCTTGTGTTGGGGGTGCTGGACTTGTCATAGTGGTGCTGAGGGGATCTGGGCATTGCGTTGGGGGTGCAGAGGGGATCTGGGCGTTGTGGTGGGGCTGCTGAGGTGATCTGGGGCATTGTTTTGGAGGTGTGGGGCTTGTAGTGGGGATGCTGAGGGGATCTGGCCATGTTTTCGAGGTGCTGGGCCTTTTTTTCCGTGGTGTAGAGGAGATCTGGGCGTTGTGTTGGGGGTGCTGGGCTTGTGGTGGGGGTGCTGAGGGTATGTGGGCATTGTGTTGGGGGTGCTGGGCTTTGTTGTGGGGGTGCAGAGGGGATCTGGGCCTTGTGTTGGGGGTGCTGGACTTGTCATAGTGGTGCTGAGGGGATCTGGGCATTGCGTTGGGGGTGCAGAGGGGATCTGGGCGTTGTGGTGGGGCTGCTGAGGTGATCTGGGGCATTGTTTTGGAGGTGCGGGGCTTGTAGTGGGGGTGCTGAGGGGATCTGGCCATGTTTTCGAGGTGCTGGGCCTTTTTTCCGTGGTGTAGAGGAGATCTGGGCGTTGTGTTGGGGGTGCTGGGCTTGTGGTGGGGGTGCTGAGGGTATGTGGGCATTGTGTTGGGGGTGCTGGGCTTTGTTGTGGGGGTGCTGAGGGGATCTGGGCCTTGTTTTGGGGTTGCTGAGGGGATCTGGGCATTGCGTTGGGGGTGCAGGGCTTGTGGTGGGGTTGCTGAGGGGATCGGGACGTTGTTTTTGACGTGCTGGGCTTGTAGTGGGGATGCTGAGGGGATCTGGCCTTGTTTTCGACGTGCTGGGCCTTTTTTCCGTGGCGCAGAGGAGATCTGGGCATTGTGTTGGGGGTGGTGGGCCTTGTGTTCTGCTTGCAGCAGCGATCTGGAGCTGTCATGGGGGTGGAGAGGGGATGTGGGCTTGTATTTCGGGTGCTGGGTCTTTTTTTAGTGGGGGTGCTGAGGGGATCTGGGCATTGTTTTGGAGGTCTTGGGCTTGTCCTGGGTGTACTGAGTGGTCAGGGCCTTGTATTGCGGGTGCTGGGCTTGTTGTGGGGTTGCTGTGTGGATCTGGGCTGTGTGTTTGTTGTGTTGAGCTTGTGGGAGTGTTGAGGGGATCATGGGCTTGTTTTTGAGGTGTTGGGCTTGTGTTGCGGGTGCTGGGCTTGTTTTGGGGGTGCAGAGGGAAGCTGGGCATTGTGTTGGAGGTGCTGGGCCTTGTGTCGGGGGATCTGGGTGTTGTGTTGGGGGTGCTAGGCTTGTTTTCGGGCTGCTCAGTGGAGCTGGGTGTTGTGTTGGGGGTGCTAGTCTTGTCATGAGGGTACTGAACGGGATCTGGGCGTTGTGTTGGGGGTGCTGGGCTTGTGGTGGGGGTGCTGAGGGGATCTGGGCGTTGTGTTTGGGGTGCTGGGCTTTGTTGTTGGGGTGCTTAGGGGATCTGGGCCTTGTGTTGGGGGTGCTGGACTTGTCATAGTGGTGCTGAGGGGATCTGGGCTGTGTGTTGGGGGTTGCTCATGGGATCTGGGCGTTGTGGTGGGGCTGCTGAGGGGATCTGGGACTTGTTTTCGACGTGCTGGGCTTGTAGTGGGGATGCTGAGGGGATCTGGCCATGTTTTCGAGGTGCTGGGCCTTTTTTTCCGTGGTGTAGAGGAGATCTGGGCGTTGTGTTGGGGGTGCTGGGCTTGTGGTGGGGGTGCTGAGGGTATGTGGGCATTGTGTTGGGGGTGCTGGGCTTTGTTGTGGGGGTGCAGAGGGGATCTGGGCCTTGTGTTGGGGGTGCTGGACTTGTCATAGTGGTGCTGAGGGGATCTGGGCATTGCGTTGGGGGTGCAGAGGGGATCTGGGGCATTGTTTTGGAGGTGCGGGGCTTGTAGTGGGGGTGCTGAGGGGATCTGGCCATGTTTTCGAGGTGCTGGGCCTTTTTTTCCGTGGTGTAGAGGAGATCTGGGCGTTGTGTTGGGGGTGCTGGGCTTGTTTTCGGGCTGCTCAGTGGAGCTGAGTGTTGTGTTGGGAGTGCTATTCTTGTCATGAGGGTACTGAACGGGATCTGGGCATTGTGTTTGGGGTGCTGGACTTGTGGTGGGGGTGCTGAGGGGATCTGGGCATTGTTTTGGAGGTGCTGGCCTTGTGGTGGGAGTGCCTAGGGGATCTGGGCTGTGTGTTGGGGGTTGCTCATGGGATCTGGGCGTTGTGGTGGGGCTGCTGAGGGGATCTGGGACTTGTTTTCGACGTGCTGGGCTTGTAGTGGGGGTGCTGAGGGGATCTGGCCATGTTTTCGAGGTGCTGGGCCTTTTTTTCCGTGGTGTAGAGGAGATCTGGGCGTTGTGTTGGGGGTGCTGGGCTTGTTTTCGGGCTGCTCAGTGGAGCTGAGTGTTGTGTTGGGGGTGCTATTCTTGTCATGAGGGTACTGAACGGGATCTGGGCATTGTGTTTGGGGTGCTGGACTTGTGGTGGGGGTGCTGAGGGGATCTGGGCATTGTTTTGGAGGTGCTGGCCTTGTGGTGGGAGTGCCTAGGGGATCTGGGCTGTGTGTTGGGGGTTGCTCGTGGGATCTGGGCGTTGTGGTGGGGCTGCTGAGGGGATCTGGGGCTTGTTTTCGACGTGCTGGGCTTGTTTTGGGGGTGCTGAGGGGATCTGGCCTTGTTTTCGACGTGCTGGGCCTTTTTTCCGTGGCGCAGAGGAGATCTGGGCATTGTGTTGGGGGTGGTGGGCCTTGTGTTCTGCTTGCAGCAGCGATCTGGAGCTGTCATGGGGGTGCAGAGGGGATGTGGGCTTGTATTTCGGGTGCTGGGTCTTTTTTTAGTGGGGGTGCTGAGGGGATCTGGGCATTGTTTTGGAGGTCTTGGGCTTGTCCTGGGTGTACTGAGTGGTCAGGGCCTTGTATTGCGGGTGCTGGGCTTGTTGTGGGGTTGCTGTGTGGATCTGGGCTGTGTGTTTGTTGTGTTGAGCTTGTGGGAGTGTTGAGGGGATCATGGGCTTGTTTTTGAGGTGTTGGGCTTGTGTTGCGGGTGCTGGGCTTGTTTTGGGGGTGCAGAGGGAAGCTGGGCATTGTGTTGGAGGTGCTGGGCCTTGTGTTGGGGGATCTGGGTGTTGTGTTGGGGGTGCTAGGCTTGTTTTCGGGCTGCTCAGTGGAGCTGGGTGTTGTGTTGGGGGTGCTAGTCTTGTCATGAGGGTACTGAACGGGATCTGGGCGTTGTGTTGGGGGTGCTGGGCTTGTGGTGGGGGTGCTGAGGGGATCTGGGCGTTGTGTTTGGGGTGCTGGGCTTTGTTGTGGGGGTGCAGAGGGGATCTGGGCCTTGTGTTGGGGGTGCTGGACTTGTCATAGTGGTGCTGAGGGGATCTGGGCATTGCGTTGGGGGTGCAGAGGGGATCTGGGCGTTGTTGTGGGGCTGCTGAGGTGATCTGGGGCATTGTTTTGGAGGTGTGGGGCTTGTAGTGGGGATGCTGAGGGGATCTGGCCATGTTTTCGAGGTGCTGGGCCTTTTTTTCCGTGGTGTAGAGGAGATCTGGGCGTTGTGTTGGGGGTGCTGGGCTTGTGGTGGGGGTGCTGAGGGGATCTGGGCGTTGTGTTTGGGGTGCTGGGCTTTGTTGTGGGGGTGCAGAGGGGATCTGGGCCTTGTGTTGGGGGTGCTGGACTTGTCATAGTGGTGCTGAGGGGATCTGGGCATTGCGTTGGGGGTGCAGAGGGGATCTGGGCGTTGTGGTGGGGCTGCTGAGGTGATCTGGGGCATTGTTTTGGAGGTGCGGGGCTTGTAGTGGGGGTGCTGAGGGGATCTGGCCATGTTTTCGAGGTGCTGGGCCTTTTTTTCCGTGGTGTAGAGGAGATCTGGGCGTTGTGTTGGGGGTGCTGGGCTTGTTGTGGGGGTGCTGAGGGTATGTGGGCATTGTGTTGGGGGTGCTGGGCTTTGTTGTGGGGGTGCAGAGGGGATCTGGGCCTTGTGTTGGGGGTGCTGGACTTGTCATAGTGGTGCTGAGGGGATCTGGGCATTGCGTTGGGGGTGCAGAGGGGATCTGGGCGTTGTGGTGGGGCTGCTGAGGTGATCTGGGGCATTGTTTTGGAGGTGTGGGGCTTGTAGTGGGGGTGCTGAGGGGATCTGGCCATGTTTTCGAGGTGCTGGGCCTTTTTTCCGTGGTGTAGAGGAGATCTGGGCGTTGTGTTGGGGGTGCTGGGCTTGTCATGAGGGTACTGAACGGGATCGGGGCGTTGTGTTGGGGGTGCTGGGCTTGTTGTGGGGGTGCTGAGGGTATGTGGGCATTGTGTTTGGGGTGCTGGGCTTTGTTGTGGGGGTGCTGAGGGGATCTGGGCATTGTTTTGGAGGTGCTGGCCTTGTGGTGGGAGTGCCTAGGGGATCTGGGCTGTGTGTTGGGGGGTTGCTCATGGGATCTGGGCGTTGTGGTGGGGCTGCTGAGGGGATCTGGGGCTTGTTTTCGAGGTGCTGGGCTTGTCATGCAGGCTGCTGGGCTTTTTGTAGAAGTGCAGAGGGGAGCTGGGCGTTGTGTTGGAGCTGCTGGGCCTTGTTTTGGGGGTGCTGAGGGGATCTGGGCCTTGTTTTGGGGTTGCTGAGGGGATCGGGGCATTGTGTTGGGGGTGCTGGGCTTGTGGTAGGGGTGCTGAGGGGATCTGGGCATTGCGTTGGGGGTGCAGGGCTTGTGGTGGGGTTGCTGAGGGGATCGGGACGTTGTTTTCGAGGTGCTGGGCTTGTAGTGGGGGTGCTGAGGGGATCTGGCCTTGTTTTCGACGTGCTGGGCCTTTTTTCCGTGGCGCAGAGGAGATCTGGGCATTGTGTTGGGGGTGGTGGGCCTTGTGTTCTGCTTGCAGCAGCGATCTGGAGCTGTCATGGGGGTGGAGAGGGGATGTGGGCTTGTATTTCGGGTGCTGGGTCTTTTTTTAGTGGGGGTGCTGAGGGGATCTGGGCATTGTTTTGGAGGTCTTGGGCTTGTCCTGGGTGTACTGAGTGGTCAGGGCCTTGTATTGCGGGTGCTGGGCTTGTTGTGGGGTTGCTGTGTGGATCTGGGCTGTGTGTTTGTTGTGTTGAGCTTGTGGGAGTGTTGAGGGGATCATGGGCTTGTTTTGGAGGTGCTGTGCTTGTGTTGGGGGTGCTGGGCTTGTTTTGGGGGTGCAGAGGGAAGCTGGGCGTTGTGTTGGAGGTGCTGGGCCTTGTGTCGGGGGATCTGGGTGTTGTGTTGGGGGTGCTAGGCTTGTTTTCGGGCTGCTCAGTGGAGCTGGGTGTTGTGTTGGGGGTGCTAGTCTTGTCATGAGGGTACTGAACGGGATCTGGGCGTTGTGTTGGGGGTGCTGGGCTTGTGGTGGGGGTGCTGAGGGGATCTGGGCGTTGTGTTTGGGGTGCTGGGCTTTGTTGTGGGGGTGCTTAGGGGATCTGGGCCTTGTGTTGGGGGTGCTGGACTTGTCATAGTGGTGCTGAGGGGATCTGGGCATTGCGTTGGGGGTGCAGAGGGGATCTGGGCGTTGTGGTGGGGCTGCTGAGGTGATCTGGGGCATTGTTTTGGAGGTGTGGGGCTTGTAGTGGGGATGCTGAGGGGATCTGGCCATGTTTTCGAGGTGCTGGGCCTTTTTTTCCGTGGTGTAGAGGAGATCTGGGCGTTGTGTTGGGGGTGCTGGGCTTGTGGCGGGGGTGCTGAGGGTATGTGGGCATTGTGTTGGGGGTGCTGGGCTTTGTTGTGGGGGTGCAGAGGGGATCTGGGCCTTGTGTTGGGGGTGCTGGACTTGTCATAGTGGTGCTGAGGGGATCTGGGCATTGCGTTGGGGGTGCAGAGGGGATCTGGGCGTTGTGGTGGGGCTGCTGAGGTGATCTGGGGCATTGTTTTGGAGGTGCGGGGCTTGTAGTGGGGGTGCTGAGGGGATCTGGCCATGTTTTCGAGGTGCTGGGCCTTTTTTCCGTGGTGTAGAGGAGATCTGGGCGTTGTGTTGGGGGTGCTGGGCTTGTCATGAGGGTACTGAACGGGATCGGGGCGTTGTGTTGGGGGTGCTGGGCTTGTTGTGGGGGTGCTGAGGGTATGTGGGCATTGTGTTTGGGGTGCTGGGCTTTGTTGTGGGGGTGCTGAGGGGATCTGGGCATTGTTTTGGAGGTGCTGGCCTTGTGGTGGGAGTGCCTAGGGGATCTGGGCTGTGTGTTGGGGGGTTGCTCATGGGATCTGGGCGTTGTGGTGGGGTGCTGAGGGGATCTGGGGCTTGTTTTCGAGGTGCTGGGCTTGTCATGCAGGCTGCTGGGCTTTTTGTAGAAGTGCAGAGGGGAGCTGGGCGTTGTGTTGGAGCTGCTGGGCCTTGTTTTGGGGGTGCTGAGGGGATCTGGGCCTTGTTTTGGGGTTGCTGAGGGTATTGGGGCATTGTGTTGGGGGTGCTGGGCTTGTGGTAGGGGTGCTGAGGGGATCTGGGCATTGCGTTGGGGGTACAGGGCTTGTGGTGGGGTTGCTGAGGGGATCGGGACGTTGTTTTCGAGGTGCTGGGCTTGTAGTGGGGGTGCTGAGGGGATCTGGCCTTGTTTTCGACGTGCTGGGCCTTTTTTCCGTGGCGCAGAGGAGATCTGGGCATTGTGTTGGGGGTGGTGGGCCTTGTGTTCTGCTTGCAGCAGCGATCTGGAGCTGTCATGGGGGTGGAGAGGGGATGTGGGCTTGTATTTCGGGTGCTGGGTCTTTTTTTAGTGGGGGTGCTGAGGGGATCTGGGCATTGTTTTGGAGGTCTTGGGCTTGTCCTGGGTGTACTGAGTGGTCAGGGCCTTGTATTGCGGGTGCTGGGCTTGTTGTGGGGTTGCTGTGTGGATCTGGGCTGTGTGTTTGTTGTGTTGAGCTTGTGGGAGTGTTGAGGGGATCATGGGCTTGTTTTTGAGGTGTTGGGCTTGTGTTGCGGGTGCTGGGCTTGTTTTGGGGGTGCAGAGGGAAGCTGGGCATTGTGTTGGAGGTGCTGGGCCTTGTGTCGGGGGATCTGGGTGTTGTGTTGGGGGTGCTAGGCTTGTTTTCGGGCTGCTCAGTGGAGCTGGGTGTTGTGTTGGGGGTGCTAGTCTTGTCATGAGGGTACTGAACGGGATCTGGGCGTTGTGTTGGGGGTGCTGGGCTTGTGGTGGGGGTGCTGAGGGGATCTGGGCGTTGTGTTTGGGGTGCTGGGCTTTGTTGTGGGGGTGCAGAGGGGATCTGGGCCTTGTGTTGGGGGTGCTGGACTTGTCATAGTGGTGCTGAGGGGATCTGGGCATTGCGTTGGGGGTGCAGAGGGGATCTGGGCGTTGTGGTGGGGCTGCTGAGGTGATCTGGGGCATTGTTTTGGAGGTGCGGGGCTTGTAGTGGGGATGCTGAGGGGATCTGGCCATGTTTTCGAGGTGCTGGGCCTTTTTTTCCGTGGTGTAGAGGAGATCTGGGCGTTGTGTTGGGGGTGCTGGGCTTGTAGTGGGGGTGCTGAGGGTATGTGGGCATTGTGTTGGGGGTGCTGGGCTTTGTTGTGGGGGTGCAGAGGGGATCTGGGCCTTGTGTTGGGGGTGCTGGACTTGTCATAGTGGTGCTGAGGGGATCTGGGCATTGCGTTGGGGGTGCAGAGGGGATCTGGGCGTTGTGGTGGGGCTGCTGAGGTGATCTGGGGCATTGTTTTGGAGGTGTGGGGCTTGTAGTGGGGGTGCTGAGGGGATCTGGCCATGTTTTCGAGGTGCTGGGCCTTTTTTCCGTGGTGTAGAGGAGATCTGGGCGTTGTGTTGGGGGTGCTGGGCTTGTCATGAGGGTACTGAACGGGATCGGGGCGTTGTGTTGGGGGTGCTGGGCTTGTTGTGGGGGTGCTGAGGGTATGTGGGCATTGTGTTTGGGGTGCTGGGCTTTGTTGTGGGGGTGCTGAGGGGATCTGGGCATTGTTTTGGAGGTGCTGGCCTTGTGGTGGGAGTGCCTAGGGGATCTGGGCTGTGTGTTGGGGGGTTGCTCATGGGATCTGGACGTTGTGGTGGGGCTGCTGAGGGGATCTGGGGCTTGTTTTCGAGGTGCTGGGCTTGTCATGCAGGCTGCTGGGCTTTTTGTAGAAGTGCAGAGGGGAGCTGGGCGTTGTGTTGGAGCTGCTGGGCCTTGTTTTGGGGGTGCTGAGGGGATCTGGGCCTTGTTTTGGGGTTGCTGAGGGGATTGGGGCATTGTGTTGGGGGTGCTGGGCTTGTGGTAGGGGTGCTGAGGGGATCTGGGCATTGCGTTGGGGGTGCAGGGCTTGTGGTGGGGTTGCTGAGGGGATCGGGACGTTGTTTTCGAGGTGCTGGGCTTGTAGTGGGGGTGCTGAGGGGATCTGGCCTTGTTTTCGACGTGCTGGGCCTTTTTTCCGTGGCGCAGAGGAGATCTGGGCATTGTGTTGGGGGTGGTGGGCCTTGTGTTCTGCTTGCAGCAGCGATCTGGAGCTGTCATGGGGGTGGAGAGGGGATGTGGGCTTGTATTTCGGGTGCTGGGTCTTTTTTTAGTGGGGGTGCTGAGGGGATCTGGGCATTGTTTTGGAGGTCTTGGGCTTGTCCTGGGTGTACTGAGTGGTCAGGGCCTTGTATTGCGGGTGCTGGGCTTGTTGTGGGGTTGCTGTGTGGATCTGGGCTGTGTGTTTGTTGTGTTGAGCTTGTGGGAGTGTTGAGGGGATCATGGGCTTGTTTTTGAGGTGTTGGGCTTGTGTTGCGGGTGCTGGGCTTGTTTTGGGGGTGCAGAGGGAAGCTGGGCATTGTGTTGGAGGTGCTGGGCCTTGTGTCGGGGGATCTGGGTGTTGTGTTGGGGGTGCTAGGCTTGTTTTCGGGCTGCTCAGTGGAGCTGGGTGTTGTGTTGGGGGTGCTAGTCTTGTCATGAGGGTACTGAACGGGATCTGGGCGTTGTGTTGGGGGTGCTGGGCTTGTGGTGGGGGTGCTGAGGGGATGTGGGCGTTGTGTTTGGGGTGCTGGGCTTTGTTGTGGGGGTGCTTAGGGGATCTGGGCCTTGTGTTGGGGGTGCTGGACTTGTCATAGTGGTGCTGAGGGGATCTGGGCATTGCGTTGGGGGTGCAGAGGGGATCTGGGCGTTGTGGTGGGGCTGCTGAGGTGATCTGGGGCATTGTTTTGGAGGTGTGGGGCTTGTAGTGGGGATGCTGAGGGGATCTGGCCATGTTTTCGAGGTGCTGGGCCTTTTTTTCCGTGGTGTAGAGGAGATCTGGGCGTTGTGTTGGGGGTGCTGGGCTTGTGGTGGGGGTGCTGAGGGTATGTGGGCATTGTGTTGGGGGTGCTGGGCTTTGTTGTGGGGGTGCAGAGGGGATCTGGGCCTTGTGTTGGGGGTGCTGGACTTGTCATAGTGGTGCTGAGGGGATCTGGGCATTGCGTTGGGGGTGCAGAGGGGATCTGGGCGTTGTGGTGGGGCTGCTGAGGTGATCTGGGGCATTGTTTTGGAGGTGCGGGGCTTGTAGTGGGGGTGCTGAGGGGATCTGGCCATGTTTTCGAGGTGCTGGGCCTTTTTTCCGTGGTGTAGAGGAGATCTGGGCGTTGTGTTGGGGGTGCTGGGCTTGTCATGAGGGTACTGAACGGGATCGGGGCGTTGTGTTGGGGGTGCTGGGCTTGTTGTGGGGGTGCTGAGGGTATGTGGGCATTGTGTTTGGGGTGCTGGGCTTTGTTGTGGGGGTGCTGAGGGGATCTGGGCATTGTTTTGGAGGTGCTGGCCTTGTGGTGGGAGTGCCTAGGGGATCTGGGCTGTGTGTTGGGGGGTTGCTCATGGGATCTGGGCGTTGTGGTGGGGCTGCTGAGGGGATCTGGGGCTTGTTTTCGAGGTGCTGGGCTTGTCATGCAGGCTGCTGGGCTTTTTGTAGAAGTGCAGAGGGGAGCTGGGCGTTGTGTTGGAGCTGCTGGGCCTTGTTTTGGGGGTGCTGAGGGGATCTGGGCCTTGTTTTGGGGTTGCTGAGGGGATTGGGGCATTGTGTTGGGGGTGCTGGGCTTGTGGTAGGGGTGCTGAGGGGATCTGGGCATTGCGTTGGGGGTACAGGGCTTGTGGTGGGGTTGCTGAGGGGATCGGGACGTTGTTTTCGAGGTGCTGGGCTTGTAGTGGGGGTGCTGAGGGGATCTGGCCTTGTTTTCGACGTGCTGGGCCTTTTTTCCGTGGCGCAGAGGAGATCTGGGCATTGTGTTGGGGGTGGTGGGCCTTGTGTTCTGCTTGCAGCAGCGATCTGGAGCTGTCATGGGGGTGGAGAGGGGATGTGGGCTTGTATTTCGGGTGCTGGGTCTTTTTTTAGTGGGGGTGCTGAGGGGATCTGGGCATTGTTTTGGAGGTCTTGGGCTTGTCCTGGGTGTACTGAGTGGTCAGGGCCTTGTATTGCGGGTGCTGGGCTTGTTGTGGGGTTGCTGTGTGGATCTGGGCTGTGTGTTTGTTGTGTTGAGCTTGTGGGAGTGTTGAGGGGATCATGGGCTTGTTTTTGAGGTGTTGGGCTTGTGTTGCGGGTGCTGGGCTTGTTTTGGGGGTGCAGAGGGAAGCTGGGCATTGTGTTGGAGGTGCTGGGCCTTGTGTCGGGGGATCTGGGTGTTGTGTTGGGGGTGCTAGGCTTGTTTTCGGGCTGCTCAGTGGAGCTGGGTGTTGTGTTGGGGGTGCTAGTCTTGTCATGAGGGTACTGAACGGGATCTGGGCGTTGTGTTGGGGGTGCTGGGCTTGTGGTGGGGGTGCTGAGGGGATCTGGGCGTTGTGTTTGGGGTGCTGGGCTTTGTTGTTGGGGTGCTTAGGGGATCTGGGCCTTGTGTTGGGGGTGCTGGACTTGTCATAGTGGTGCTGAGGGGATCTGGGCTGTGTGTTGGGGGTTGCTCATGGGATCTGGGCGTTGTGGTGGGGCTGCTGAGGGGATCTGGGACTTGTTTTCGACGTGCTGGGCTTGTAGTGGGGATGCTGAGGGGATCTGGCCATGTTTTCGAGGTGCTGGGCCTTTTTTTCCGTGGTGTAGAGGAGATCTGGGCATTGTGTTGGGGGTGCTGGGCTTGTTTTCGGGCTGCTCAGTGGAGCTGAGTGTTGTGTTGGGGGTGCTATTCTTGTCATGAGGGTACTGAACGGGATCTGGGCATTGTGTTTGGGGTGCTGGACTTGTGGTGGGGGTGCTGAGGGGATCTGGGCATTGTTTTGGAGGTGCTGGCCTTGTGGTGGGAGTGCCTAGGGGATCTGGGCTGTGTGTTGGGGGTTGCTCATGGGATCTGGGCGTTGTGGTGGGGCTGCTGAGGGGATCTGGGACTTGTTTTCGACGTGCTGGGCTTGTAGTGGGGGTGCTGAGGGGATCTGGCCATGTTTTCGAGGTGCTGGGCCTTTTTTTCCGTGGTGTAGAGGAGATCTGGGCGTTGTGTTGGGGGTGCTGGGCTTGTTTTCGGGCTGCTCAGTGGAGCTGAGTGTTGTGTTGGGGGTGCTATTCTTGTCATGAGGGTACTGAACGGGATCTGGGCATTGTGTTTGGGGTGCTGGACTTGTGGTGGGGGTGCTGAGGGGATCTGGGCATTGTTTTGGAGGTGCTGGCCTTGTGGTGGGAGTGCCTAGGGGATCTGGGCTGTGTGTTGGGGGTTGCTCATGGGATCTGGGCGTTGTGGTGGGGCTGCTGAGGGGATCTGGGGCTTGTTTTCGACGTGCTGGGCTTGTAGTGGGGGTGCTGAGGGGATCTGGCCTTGTTTTCGACGTGCTGGGCCTTTTTTCCGTGGCGCAGAGGAGATCTGGGCATTGTGTTGGGGGTGGTGGGCCTTGTGTTCTGCTTGCAGCAGCGATCTGGAGCTGTCATGGGGGTGGAGAGGGGATGTGGGCTTGTATTTCGGGTGCTGGGTCTTTTTTTAGTGGGGGTGCTGAGGGGATCTGGGCATTGTTTTGGAGGTCTTGGGCTTGTCCTGGGTGTACTGAGTGGTCAGGGCCTTGTATTGCGGGTGCTGGGCTTGTTGTGGGGTTGCTGTGTGGATCTGGGCTGTGTGTTTGTTGTGTTGAGCTTGTGGGAGTGTTGAGGGGATCATGGGCTTGTTTTTGAGGTGTTGGGCTTGTGTTGCGGGTGCTGGGCTTGTTTTGGGGGTGCAGAGGGAAGCTGGGCATTGTGTTGGAGGTGCTGGGCCTTGTGTTGGGGGATCTGGGTGTTGTGTTGGGGGTGCTAGGCTTGTTTTCGGGCTGCTCAGTGGAGCTGGGTGTTGTGTTGGGGGTGCTAGTCTTGTCATGAGGGTACTGAACGGGATCTGGGCGTTGTGTTGGGGGTGCTGGGCTTGTGGTGGGGGTGCTGAGGGTATGTGGGCATTGTGTTGGGGGTGCTGGGCTTTGTTGTGGGGTGCAGAGGGGATCTGGGCCTTGTGTTGGGGGTGCTGGACTTGTCATAGTGGTGCTGAGGGGATCTGGGCATTGCGTTGGGGGTGCAGAGGGGATCTGGGCGTTGTGGTGGGGCTGCTGAGGTGATCTGGGGCATTGTTTTGGAGGTGTGGGGCTTGTAGTGGGGATGCTGAGGGGATCTGGCCATGTTTTCGAGGTGCTGGGCCTTTTTTTCCGTGGTGTAGAGGAGATCTGGGCGTTGTGTTGGGGGTGCTGGGCTTGTGGTGGGGGTGCTGAGGGTATGTGGGCATTGTGTTGGGGGTGCTGGGCTTTGTTGTGGGGGTGCAGAGGGGATCTGGGCCTTGTGTTGGGGGTGCTGGACTTGTCATAGTGGTGCTGAGGGGATCTGGGCATTGCGTTGGGGGTGCAGAGGGGATCTGGGGCATTGTTTTGGAGGTGCGGGGCTTGTAGTGGGGGTGCTGAGGGGATCTGGCCATGTTTTCGAGGTGCTGGGCCTTTTTTTCCGTGGTGTAGAGGAGATCTGGGCGTTGTGTTGGGGGTGCTGGGCTTGTTTTCGGGCTGCTCAGTGGAGCTGAGTGTTGTGTTGGGGGTGCTATTCTTGTCATGAGGGTACTGAACGGGATCTGGGCATTGTGTTTGGGGTGCTGGACTTGTGGTGGGGGTGCTGAGGGGATCTGGGCATTGTTTTGGAGGTGCTGGCCTTGTGGTGGGAGTGCCTAGGGGATCTGGGCTGTGTGTTGGGGGTTGCTCGTGGGATCTGGGCGTTGTGGTGGGGCTGCTGAGGGGATCTGGGGCTTGTTTTCGACGTGCTGGGCTTGTTTTGGGGGTGCTGAGGGGATCTGGCCTTGTTTTCGACGTGCTGGGCCTTTTTTCCGTGGCGCAGAGGAGATCTGGGCATTGTGTTGGGGGTGGTGGGCCTTGTGTTCTGCTTGCAGCAGCGATCTGGAGCTGTCATGGGGGTGGAGAGGGGATGTGGGCTTGTATTTCGGGTGCTGGGTCTTTTTTTAGTGGGGGTGCTGAGGGGATCTGGGCATTGTTTTGGAGGTCTTGGGCTTGTCCTGGGTGTACTGAGTGGTCAGGGCCTTGTATTGCGGGTGCTGGGCTTGTTGTGGGGTTGCTGTGTGGATCTGGGCTGTGTGTTTGTTGTGTTGAGCTTGTGGGAGTGTTGAGGGGATCATGGGCTTGTTTTTGAGGTGTTGGGCTTGTGTTGCGGGTGCTGGGCTTGTTTTGGGGGTGCAGAGGGAAGCTGGGCATTGTGTTGGAGGTGCTGGGCCTTGTGTTGGGGGATCTGGGTGTTGTGTTGGGGGTGCTAGGCTTGTTTTCGGGCTGCTCAGTGGAGCTGGGTGTTGTGTTGGGGGTGCTAGTCTTGTCATGAGGGTACTGAACGGGATCTGGGCGTTGTGTTGGGGGTGCTGGGCTTGTGGTGGGGGTGCTGAGGGGATCTGGGCGTTGTGTTTGGGGTGCTGGGCTTTGTTGTTGGGGTGCTTAGGGGATCTGGGCCTTGTGTTGGGGGTGCTGGACTTGTCATAGTGGTGCTGAGGGGATCTGGGCATTGCGTTGGGGGTGCAGAGGGGATCTGGGCGTTGTGGTGGGGCTGCTGAGGTGATCTGGGGCATTGTTTTGGAGGTGTGGGGCTTGTAGTGGGGATGCTGAGGGGATCTGGCCATGTTTTCGAGGTGCTGGGCCTTTTTTTCCGTGGTGTAGAGGAGATCTGGGCGTTGTGTTGGGGGTGCTGGGCTTGTGGTGGGGGTGCTGAGGGTATGTGGGCATTGTGTTGGGGGTGCTGGGCTTTGTTGTGGGGGTGCAGAGGGGATCTGGGCCTTGTGTTGGGGGTGCTGGACTTGTCATAGTGGTGCTGAGGGGATCTGGGCATTGCGTTGGGGGTGCAGAGGGGATCTGGGCGTTGTGGTGGGGCTGCTGAGGTGATCTGGGGCATTGTTTTGGAGGTGCGGGGCTTGTAGTGGGGGTGCTGAGGGGATCTGGCCATGTTTTCGAGGTGCTGGGCCTTTTTTCCGTGGTGTAGAGGAGATCTGGGCGTTGTGTTGGGGGTGCTGGGCTTGTGGTGGGGGTGCTGAGGGTATGTGGGCATTGTGTTGGGGGTGCTGGGCTTTGTTGTGGGGGTGCTGAGGGGATCTGGGCCTTGTTTTGGGGTTGCTGAGGGGATCTGGGCATTGCGTTGGGGGTGCAGGGCTTGTGGTGGGGTTGCTGAGGGGATCGGGACGTTGTTTTTGACGTGCTGGGCTTGTAGTGGGGGTGCTGAGGGGATCTGGCCTTGTTTTCGACGTGCTGGGCCTTTTTTCCGTGGCGCAGAGGAGATCTGGGCATTGTGTTGGGGGTGGTGGGCCTTGTGTTCTGCTTGCAGCAGCGATCTGGAGCTGTCATGGGGGTGGAGAGGGGATGTGGGCTTGTATTTCGGGTGCTGGGTCTTTTTTTAGTGGGGGTGCTGAGGGGATCTGGGCATTGTTTTGGAGGTCTTGGGCTTGTCCTGGGTGTACTGAGTGGTCAGGGCCTTGTATTGCGGGTGCTGGGCTTGTTGTGGGGTTGCTGTGTGGATCTGGGCTGTGTGTTTGTTGTGTTGAGCTTGTGGGAGTGTTGAGGGGATCATGGGCTTGTTTTTGAGGTGTTGGGCTTGTGTTGCGGGTGCTGGGCTTGTTTTGGGGGTGCAGAGGGAAGCTGGGCATTGTGTTGGAGGTGCTGGGCCTTGTGTCGGGGGATCTGGGTGTTGTGTTGGGGGTGCTAGGCTTGTTTTCGGGCTGCTCAGTGGAGCTGGGTGTTGTGTTGGGGGTGCTAGTCTTGTCATGAGGGTACTGAACGGGATCTGGGCGTTGTGTTGGGGGTGCTGGGCTTGTGGTGGGGGTGCTGAGGGGATCTGGGCGTTGTGTTTGGGGTGCTGGGCTTTGTTGTTGGGGTGCTTAGGGGATCTGGGCCTTGTGTTGGGGGTGCTGGACTTGTCATAGTGGTGCTGAGGGGATCTGGGCTGTGTGTTGGGGGTTGCTCATGGGATCTGGGCGTTGTGGTGGGGCTGCTGAGGGGATCTGGGACTTGTTTTCGACGTGCTGGGCTTGTAGTGGGGATGCTGAGGGGATCTGGCCATGTTTTCGAGGTGCTGGGCCTTTTTTTCCGTGGTGTAGAGGAGATCTGGGCGTTGTGTTGGGGGTGCTGGGCTTGTGGTGGGGGTGCTGAGGGTATGTGGGCATTGTGTTGGGGGTGCTGGGCTTTGTTGTGGGGGTGCAGAGGGGATCTGGGGCATTGTTTTGGAGGTGCGGGGCTTGTAGTGGGGGTGCTGAGGGGATCTGGCCATGTTTTCGAGGTGCTGGGCCTTTTTTTCCGTGGTGTAGAGGAGATCTGGGCGTTGTGTTGGGGGTGCTGGGCTTGTTTTCGGGCTGCTCAGTGGAGCTGAGTGTTGTGTTGGGGGTGCTATTCTTGTCATGAGGGTACTGAACGGGATCTGGGCATTGTGTTTGGGGTGCTGGACTTGTGGTGGGGGTGCTGAGGGGATCTGGGCATTGTTTTGGAGGTGCTGGCCTTGTGGTGGGAGTGCCTAGGGGATCTGGGCTGTGTGTTGGGGGTTGCTCGTGGGATCTGGGCGTTGTGGTGGGGCTGCTGAGGGGATCTGGGGCTTGTTTTCGACGTGCTGGGCTTGTTTTGGGGGTGCTGAGGGGATCTGGCCTTGTTTTCGACGTGCTGGGCCTTTTTTCCGTGGCGCAGAGGAGATCTGGGCATTGTGTTGGGGGTGGTGGGCCTTGTGTTCTGCTTGCAGCAGCGATCTGGAGCTGTCATGGGGGTGGAGAGGGGATGTGGGCTTGTATTTCGGGTGCTGGGTCTTTTTTTAGTGGGGGTGCTGAGGGGATCTGGGCATTGTTTTGGAGGTCTTGGGCTTGTCCTGGGTGTACTGAGTGGTCAGGGCCTTGTATTGCGGGTGCTGGGCTTGTTGTGGGGTTGCTGTGTGGATCTGGGCTGTGTGTTTGTTGTGTTGAGCTTGTGGGAGTGTTGAGGGGATCATGGGCTTGTTTTTGAGGTGTTGGGCTTGTGTTGCGGGTGCTGGGCTTGTTTTGGGGGTGCAGAGGGAAGCTGGGCATTGTGTTGGAGGTGCTGGGCCTTGTGTTGGGGGATCTGGGTGTTGTGTTGGGGGTGCTAGGCTTGTTTTCGGGCTGCTCAGTGGAGCTGGGTGTTGTGTTGGGGGTGCTAGTCTTGTCATGAGGGTACTGAACGGGATCTGGGCGTTGTGTTGGGGGTGCTGGGCTTGTGGTGGGGGTGCTGAGGGGATCTGGGCGTTGTGTTTGGGGTGCTGGGCTTTGTTGTTGGGGTGCTTAGGGGATCTGGGCCTTGTGTTGGGGGTGCTGGACTTGTCATAGTGGTGCTGAGGGGATCTGGGCATTGCGTTGGGGGTGCAGAGGGGATCTGGGCGTTGTGGTGGGGCTGCTGAGGTGATCTGGGGCATTGTTTTGGAGGTGTGGGGCTTGTAGTGGGGATGCTGAGGGGATCTGGCCATGTTTTCGAGGTGCTGGGCCTTTTTTTCCGTGGTGTAGAGGAGATCTGGGCGTTGTGTTGGGGGTGCTGGGCTTGTGGTGGGGGTGCTGAGGGTATGTGGGCATTGTGTTGGGGGTGCTGGGCTTTGTTGTGGGGGTGCAGAGGGGATCTGGGCCTTGTGTTGGGGGTGCTGGACTTGTCATAGTGGTGCTGAGGGGATCTGGGCATTGCGTTGGGGGTGCAGAGGGGATCTGGGCGTTGTGGTGGGGCTGCTGAGGTGATCTGGGGCATTGTTTTGGAGGTGCGGGGCTTGTAGTGGGGGTGCTGAGGGGATCTGGCCATGTTTTCGAGGTGCTGGGCCTTTTTTCCGTGGTGTAGAGGAGATCTGGGCGTTGTGTTGGGGGTGCTGGGCTTGTGGTGGGGGTGCTGAGGGTATGTGGGCATTGTGTTGGGGGTGCTGGGCTTTGTTGTGGGGGTGCTGAGGGGATCTGGGCCTTGTTTTGGGGTTGCTGAGGGGATCTGGGCATTGCGTTGGGGGTGCAGGGCTTGTGGTGGGGTTGCTGAGGGGATCGGGACGTTGTTTTTGACGTGCTGGGCTTGTAGTGGGGATGCTGAGGGGATCTGGCCTTGTTTTCGACGTGCTGGGCCTTTTTTCCGTGGCGCAGAGGAGATCTGGGCATTGTGTTGGGGGTGGTGGGCCTTGTGTTCTGCTTGCAGCAGCGATCTGGAGCTGTCATGGGGGTGGAGAGGGGATGTGGGCTTGTATTTCGGGTGCTGGGTCTTTTTTTAGTGGGGGTGCTGAGGGGATCTGGGCATTGTTTTGGAGGTCTTGGGCTTGTCCTGGGTGTACTGAGTGGTCAGGGCCTTGTATTGCGGGTGCTGGGCTTGTTGTGGGGTTGCTGTGTGGATCTGGGCTGTGTGTTTGTTGTGTTGAGCTTGTGGGAGTGTTGAGGGGATCATGGGCTTGTTTTTGAGGTGTTGGGCTTGTGTTGCGGGTGCTGGGCTTGTTTTGGGGGTGCAGAGGGAAGCTGGGCATTGTGTTGGAGGTGCTGGGCCTTGTGTCGGGGGATCTGGGTGTTGTGTTGGGGGTGCTAGGCTTGTTTTCGGGCTGCTCAGTGGAGCTGGGTGTTGTGTTGGGGGTGCTAGTCTTGTCATGAGGGTACTGAACGGGATCTGGGCGTTGTGTTGGGGGTGCTGGGCTTGTGGTGGGGGTGCTGAGGGGATCTGGGCGTTGTGTTTGGGGTGCTGGGCTTTGTTGTGGGGGTGCAGAGGGGATCTGGGCCTTGTGTTGGGGGTGCTGGACTTGTCATAGTGGTGCTGAGGGGATCTGGGCTGTGTGTTGGGGGTTGCTCATGGGATCTGGGCGTTGTGGTGGGGCTGCTGAGGGGATCTGGGACTTGTTTTCGACGTGCTGGGCTTGTAGTGGGGATGCTGAGGGGATCTGGCCATGTTTTCGAGGTGCTGGGCCTTTTTTTCCGTGGTGTAGAGGAGATCTGGGCGTTGTGTTGGGGGTGCTGGGCTTGTGGTGGGGGTGCTGAGGGTATGTGGGCATTGTGTTGGGGGTGCTGGGCTTTGTTGTGGGGGTGCAGAGGGGATCTGGGCCTTGTGTTGGGGGTGCTGGACTTGTCATAGTGGTGCTGAGGGGATCTGGGCATTGCGTTGGGGGTGCAGAGGGGATCTGGGGCATTGTTTTGGAGGTGCGGGGCTTGTAGTGGGGGTGCTGAGGGGATCTGGCCATGTTTTCGAGGTGCTGGGCCTTTTTTTCCGTGGTGTAGAGGAGATCTGGGCGTTGTGTTGGGGGTGCTGGGCTTGTTTTCGGGCTGCTCAGTGGAGCTGAGTGTTGTGTTGGGAGTGCTATTCTTGTCATGAGGGTACTGAACGGGATCTGGGCATTGTGTTTGGGGTGCTGGACTTGTGGTGGGGGTGCTGAGGGGATCTGGGCATTGTTTTGGAGGTGCTGGCCTTGTGGTGGGAGTGCCTAGGGGATCTGGGCTGTGTGTTGGGGGTTGCTCATGGGATCTGGGCGTTGTGGTGGGGCTGCTGAGGGGATCTGGGACTTGTTTTCGACGTGCTGGGCTTGTAGTGGGGGTGCTGAGGGGATCTGGCCATGTTTTCGAGGTGCTGGGCCTTTTTTTCCGTGGTGTAGAGGAGATCTGGGCGTTGTGTTGGGGGTGCTGGGCTTGTTTTCGGGCTGCTCAGTGGAGCTGAGTGTTGTGTTGGGGGTGCTATTCTTGTCATGAGGGTACTGAACGGGATCTGGGCATTGTGTTTGGGGTGCTGGACTTGTGGTGGGGGTGCTGAGGGGATCTGGGCATTGTTTTGGAGGTGCTGGCCTTGTGGTGGGAGTGCCTAGGGGATCTGGGCTGTGTGTTGGGGGTTGCTCGTGGGATCTGGGCGTTGTGGTGGGGCTGCTGAGGGGATCTGGGGCTTGTTTTCGACGTGCTGGGCTTGTTTTGGGGGTGCTGAGGGGATCTGGCCTTGTTTTCGACGTGCTGGGCCTTTTTTCCGTGGCGCAGAGGAGATCTGGGCATTGTGTTGGGGGTGGTGGGCCTTGTGTTCTGCTTGCAGCAGCGATCTGGAGCTGTCATGGGGGTGGAGAGGGGATGTGGGCTTGTATTTCGGGTGCTGGGTCTTTTTTTAGTGGGGGTGCTGAGGGGATCTGGGCATTGTTTTGGAGGTCTTGGGCTTGTCCTGGGTGTACTGAGTGGTCAGGGCCTTGTATTGCGGGTGCTGGGCTTGTTGTGGGGTTGCTGTGTGGATCTGGGCTGTGTGTTTGTTGTGTTGAGCTTGTGGGAGTGTTGAGGGGATCATGGGCTTGTTTTTGAGGTGTTGGGCTTGTGTTGCGGGTGCTGGGCTTGTTTTGGGGGTGCAGAGGGAAGCTGGGCATTGTGTTGGAGGTGCTGGGCCTTGTGTTGGGGGATCTGGGTGTTGTGTTGGGGGTGCTAGGCTTGTTTTCGGGCTGCTCAGTGGAGCTGGGTGTTGTGTTGGGGGTGCTAGTCTTGTCATGAGGGTACTGAACGGGATCTGGGCGTTGTGTTGGGGGTGCTGGGCTTGTGGTGGGGGTGCTGAGGGGATCTGGGCGTTGTGTTTGGGGTGCTGGGCTTTGTTGTGGGGGTGCAGAGGGGATCTGGGCCTTGTGTTGGGGGTGCTGGACTTGTCATAGTGGTGCTGAGGGGATCTGGGCATTGCGTTGGGGGTGCAGAGGGGATCTGGGCGTTGTGGTGGGGCTGCTGAGGTGATCTGGGGCATTGTTTTGGAGGTGTGGGGCTTGTAGTGGGGATGCTGAGGGGATCTGGCCATGTTTTCGAGGTGCTGGGCCTTTTTTTCCGTGGTGTAGAGGAGATCTGGGCGTTGTGTTGGGGGTGCTGGGCTTGTGGTGGGGGTGCTGAGGGTATGTGGGCATTGTGTTGGGGGTGCTGGGCTTTGTTGTGGGGGTGCAGAGGGGATCTGGGCCTTGTGTTGGGGGTGCTGGACTTGTCATAGTGGTGCTGAGGGGATCTGGGCATTGCGTTGGGGGTGCAGAGGGGATCTGGGCGTTGTGGTGGGGCTGCTGAGGTGATCTGGGGCATTGTTTTGGAGGTGCGGGGCTTGTAGTGGGGGTGCTGAGGGGATCTGGCCATGTTTTCGAGGTGCTGGGCCTTTTTTCCGTGGTGTAGAGGAGATCTGGGCGTTGTGTTGGGGGTGCTGGGCTTGTGGTGGGGGTGCTGAGGGTATGTGGGCATTGTGTTGGGGGTGCTGGGCTTTGTTGTGGGGGTGCAGAGGGGATCTGGGCCTTGTGTTGGGGGTGCTGGACTTGTCATAGTGGTGCTGAGGGGATCTGGGCATTGCGTTGGGGGTGCAGAGGGGATCTGGGGCATTGTTGTGGTGGGGCTGCTGAGGTGATCTGGGGCATTGTTTTGGAGGTGCGGGGCTTGTAGTGGGGGTGCTGAGGGGATCTGGCCATGTTTTCGAGGTGCTGGGCCTTTTTTCCGTGGTGTAGAGGAGATCTGGGCGTTGTGTTGGGGGTGCTGGGCTTGTCATGAGGGTACTGAACGGGATCTGGGCGTTGTGTTGGGGGTGCTGGGCTTTGTTGTGGGGGTGCTGAGGGTATGTGGGCATTGTGTTTGGGGTGCTGGGCTTTGTTGTGGGGGTGCTGAGGGTATCTGGGCATTGTTTTGGAGGTGCTGGCCTTGTGGTGGGAGTGCCTAGGGGATCTGGGCTGTGTGTTGGGGGGTTGCTCATGGGATCTGGGCGTTGTGGTGGGGCTGCTGAGGGGATCTGGGGCTTGTTTTCGAGGTGCTGGGCTTGTCATGCAGGCTGCTGGGCTTTTTGTAGAAGTGCAGAGGGGAGCTGGGCGTTGTGTTGGAGCTGCTGGGCCTTGTTTTGGGGGTGCTGAGGGGATCTGGGCCTTGTTTTGGGGTTGCTGAGGGTATTGGGGCATTGTGTTGGGGGTGCTGGGCTTGTGGTAGGGGTGCTGAGGGGATCTGGGCATTGCGTTGGGGGTACAGGGCTTGTGGTGGGGTTGCTGAGGGGATCGGGACGTTGTTTTCGAGGTGCTGGGCTTGTAGTGGGGGTGCTGAGGGGATCTGGCCTTGTTTTCGACGTGCTGGGCCTTTTTTCCGTGGCGCAGAGGAGATCTGGGCATTGTGTTGGGGGTGGTGGGCCTTGTGTTCTGCTTGCAGCAGCGATCTGGAGCTGTCATGGGGGTGGAGAGGGGATGTGGGCTTGTATTTCGGGTGCTGGGTCTTTTTTTAGTGGGGGTGCTGAGGGGATCTGGGCATTGTTTTGGAGGTCTTGGGCTTGTCCTGGGTGTACTGAGTGGTCAGGGCCTTGTATTGCGGGTGCTGGGCTTGTTGTGGGGTTGCTGTGTGGATCTGGGCTGTGTGTTTGTTGTGTTGAGCTTGTGGGAGTGTTGAGGGGATCATGGGCTTGTTTTTGAGGTGTTGGGCTTGTGTTGCGGGTGCTGGGCTTGTTTTGGGGGTGCAGAGGGAAGCTGGGCATTGTGTTGGAGGTGCTGGGCCTTGTGTTGGGGGATCTGGGTGTTGTGTTGGGGGTGCTAGGCTTGTTTTCGGGCTGCTCAGTGGAGCTGGGTGTTGTGTTGGGGGTGCTAGTCTTGTCATGAGGGTACTGAACGGGATCTGGGCGTTGTGTTGGGGGTGCTGGGCTTGTGGTGGGGGTGCTGAGGGGATCTGGGCGTTGTGTTTGGGGTGCTGGGCTTTGTTGTGGGGGTGCTTAGGGGATCTGGGCCTTGTGTTGGGGGTGCTGGACTTGTCATAGTGGTGCTGAGGGGATCTGGGCATTGCGTTGGGGGTGCAGAGGGGATCTGGGCGTTGTGGTGGGGCTGCTGAGGTGATCTGGGGCATTGTTTTGGAGGTGCGGGGCTTGTAGTGGGGGTGCTGAGGGGATCTGGCCATGTTTTCGAGGTGCTGGGCCTTTTTTCCGTGGTGTAGAGGAGATCTGGGCGTTGTGTTGGGGGTGCTGGGCTTGTGGTGGGGGTGCTGAGGGTATGTGGGCATTGTGTTGGGGGTGCTGGGCTTTGTTGTGGGGGTGCAGAGGGGATCTGGGCCTTGTGTTGGGGGTGCTGGACTTGTCATAGTGGTGCTGAGGGGATCTGGGCATTGCGTTGGGGGTGCAGAGGGGATCTGGGGCATTGTTTTGGAGGTGCGGGGCTTGTAGTGGGGGTGCTGAGGGGATCTGGCCTTGTTTTCGAGGTGCTGGGCCTTTTTTTCCGTGGTGTAGAGGAGATCTGGGCGTTGTGTTGGGGGTGCTGGGCTTGTTTTCGGGCTGCTCAGTGGAGCTGAGTGTTGTGTTGGGGGTGCTATTCTTGTCATGAGGGTACTGAACGGGATCTGGGCATTGTGTTTGGGGTGCTGGACTTGTGGTGGGGGTGCTGAGGGGATCTGGGCATTGTTTTGGAGGTGCTGGCCTTGTGGTGGGAGTGCCTAGGGGATCTGGGCTGTGTGTTGGGGGTTGCTCGTGGGATCTGGGCGTTGTGGTGGGGCTGCTGAGGGGATCTGGGGCTTGTTTTCGAGGTGCTGGGCTTGTAGTGGGGGTGCTGAGGGGATCTGGCCTTGTTTTCGACGTGCTGGGCCTTTTTTCCGTGGCGCAGAGGAGATCTGGGCATTGTGTTGGGGGTGGTGGGCCTTGTGTTCTGCTTGCAGCAGCGATCTGGAGCTGTCATGGGGGTGGAGAGGGGATGTGGGCTTGTATTTCGGGTGCTGGGTCTTTTTTTAGTGGGGGTGCTGAGGGGATCTGGGCATTGTTTTGGAGGTCTTGGGCTTGTCCTGGGTGTACTGAGTGGTCAGGGCCTTGTATTGCGGGTGCTGGGCTTGTTGTGGGGTTGCTGTGTGGATCTGGGCTGTGTGTTTGTTGTGTTGAGCTTGTGGGAGTGTTGAGGGGATCATGGGCTTGTTTTTGAGGTGTTGGGCTTGTGTTGCGGGTGCTGGGCTTGTTTTGGGGGTGCAGAGGGAAGCTGGGCATTGTGTTGGAGGTGCTGGGCCTTGTGTCGGGGGATCTGGGTGTTGTGTTGGGGGTGCTAGGCTTGTTTTCGGGCTGCTCAGTGGAGCTGGGTGTTGTGTTGGGGGTGCTAGTCTTGTCATGAGGGTACTGAACGGGATCTGGGCGTTGTGTTGGGGGTGCTGGGCTTGTGGTGGGGGTGCTGAGGGGATCTGGGCGTTGTGTTTGGGGTGCTGGGCTTTGTTGTTGGGGTGCTTAGGGGATCTGGGCCTTGTGTTGGGGGTGCTGCACTTGTCATAGTGGTGCTGAGGGGATCTGGGCTGTGTGTTGGGGGTTGCTCATGGGATCTGGGCGTTGTGGTGGGGCTGCTGAGGGGATCTGGGACTTGTTTTCGACGTGCTGGGCTTGTAGTGGGGATGCTGAGGGGATCTGGCCATGTTTTCGAGGTGCTGGGCCTTTTTTTCCGTGGTGTAGAGGAGATCTGGGCGTTGTGTTGGGGGTGCTGGGCTTGTGGTGGGGGTGCTGAGGGTATGTGGGCATTGTGTTGGGGGTGCTGGGCTTTGTTGTGGGGGTGCAGAGGGGATCTGGGCCTTGTGTTGGGGGTGCTGGACTTGTCATAGTGGTGCTGAGGGGATCTGGGCATTGCATTGGGGGTGCAGAGGGGATCTGGGCGTTGTGGTGGGGCTGCTGAGGTGATCTGGGGCATTGTTTTGGAGGTGCGGGGCTTGTAGTGGGGGTGCTGAGGGGATCTGGCCATGTTTTCGAGGTGCTGGGCCTTTTTTCCGTGGTGTAGAGGAGATCTGGGCGTTGTGTTGGGGGTGCTGGGCTTGTGGTGGGGGTGCTGAGGGTATGTGGGCATTGTGTTGGGGGTGCTGGGCTTTGTTGTGGGGGTGCAGAGGGGATCTGGGCCTTGTGTTGGGGGTGCTGGACTTGTCATAGTGGTGCTGAGGGGATCTGGGCATTGCGTTGGGGGTGCAGAGGGGATCTGGGGCATTGTTTTGGAGGTGCGGGGCTTGTAGTGGGGGTGCTGAGGGGATCTGGCCATGTTTTCGAGGTGCTGGGCCTTTTTTTCCGTGGTGTAGAGGAGATCTGGGCGTTGTGTTGGGGGTGCTGGGCTTGTTTTCGGGCTGCTCAGTGGAGCTGAGTGTTGTGTTGGGGGTGCTATTCTTGTCATGAGGGTACTGAACGGGATCTGGGCATTGTGTTTGGGGTGCTGGACTTGTGGTGGGGGTGCTGAGGGGATCTGGGCATTGTTTTGGAGGTGCTGGCCTTGTGGTGGGAGTGCCTAGGGGATCTGGGCTGTGTGTTGGGGGTTGCTCATGGGATCTGGGCGTTGTGGTGGGGCTGCTGAGGGGATCTGGGGCTTGTTTTCGACGTGCTGGGCTTGTAGTGGGGGTGCTGAGGGGATCTGGCCTTGTTTTCGACGTGCTGGGCCTTTTTTCCGTGGCGCAGAGGAGATCTGGGCATTGTGTTGGGGGTGGTGGGCCTTGTGTTCTGCTTGCAGCAGCGATCTGGAGCTGTCATGGGGGTGGAGAGGGGATGTGGGCTTGTATTTCGGGTGCTGGGTCTTTTTTTAGTGGGGGTGCTGAGGGGATCTGGGCATTGTTTTGGAGGTCTTGGGCTTGTCCTGGGTGTACTGAGTGGTCAGGGCCTTGTATTGCGGGTGCTGGGCTTGTTGTGGGGTTGCTGTGTGGATCTGGGCTGTGTGTTTGTTGTGTTGAGCTTGTGGGAGTGTTGAGGGGATCATGGGCTTGTTTTTGAGGTGTTGGGCTTGTGTTGCGGGTGCTGGGCTTGTTTTGGGGGTGCAGAGGGAAGCTGGGCATTGTGTTGGAGGTGCTGGGCCTTGTGTTGGGGGATCTGGGTGTTGTGTTGGGGGTGCTAGGCTTGTTTTCGGGCTGCTCAGTGGAGCTGGGTGTTGTGTTGGGGGTGCTAGTCTTGTCATGAGGGTACTGAACGGGATCTGGGCGTTGTGTTGGGGGTGCTGGGCTTGTGGTGGGGGTGCTGAGGGGATCTGGGCGTTGTGTTTGGGGTGCTGGGCTTTGTTGTTGGGGTGCTTAGGGGATCTGGGCCTTGTGTTGGGGGTGCTGCACTTGTCATAGTGGTGCTGAGGGGATCTGGGCATTGCGTTGGGGGTGCAGAGGGGATCTGGGCGTTGTGGTGGGGCTGCTGAGGTGATCTGGGGCATTGTTTTGGAGGTGTGGGGCTTGTAGTGGGGATGCTGAGGGGATCTGGCCATGTTTTCGAGGTGCTGGGCCTTTTTTTCCGTGGTGTAGAGGAGATCTGGGCGTTGTGTTGGGGGTGCTGGGCTTGTGGTGGGGGTGCTGAGGGTATGTGGGCATTGTGTTGGGGGTGCTGGGCTTTGTTGTGGGGGTGCAGAGGGGATCTGGGCCTTGTGTTGGGGGTGCTGGACTTGTCATAGTGGTGCTGAGGGGATCTGGGCATTGCGTTGGGGGTGCAGAGGGGATCTGGGCGTTGTGGTGGGGCTGCTGAGGTGATCTGGGGCATTGTTTTGGAGGTGCGGGGCTTGTAGTGGGGGTGCTGAGGGGATCTGGCCATGTTTTCGAGGTGCTGGGCCTTTTTTCCGTGGTGTAGAGGAGATCTGGGCGTTGTGTTGGGGGTGCTGGGCTTGTGGTGGGGGTGCTGAGGGTATGTGGGCATTGTGTTTGGGGTGCTGGGCTTTGTTGTGGGGGTGCTGAGGGGATCTGGCCTTGTTTTCGACGTGCTGAGCCTTTTTTCCGTGGTGTAGAGGAGATCTGGGCATTGTGTTGGGGGTGGTGGGCCTTGTGTTCTGCTTGCAGCAGCGATCTGGAGCTGTCATGGGGGTGGAGAGGGGATGTGGGCTTGTATTTCGGGTGCTGGGTCTTTTTTTAGTGGGGGTGCTGAGGGGATCTGGGCATTGTTTTGGAGGTCTTGGGCTTGTCCTGGGTGTACTGAGTGGTCAGGGCCTTGTATTGCGGGTGCTGGGCTTGTTGTGGGGTTGCTGTGTGGATCTGGGCTGTGTGTTTGTTGTGTTGAGCTTGTGGGAGTGTTGAGGGGATCATGGGCTTGTTTTTGAGGTGTTGGGCTTGTGTTGCGGGTGCTGGGCTTGTTTTGGGGGTGCAGAGGGAAGCTGGGCATTGTGTTGGAGGTGCTGGGCCTTGTGTCGGGGGATCTGGGTGTTGTGTTGGGGGTGCTAGGCTTGTTTTCGGGCTGCTCAGTGGAGCTGGGTGTTGTGTTGGGGGTGCTAGTCTTGTCATGAGGGTACTGAACGGGATCTGGGCGTTGTGTTGGGGGTGCTGGGCTTGTGGTGGGGGTGCTGAGGGTATGTGGGCGTTGTGTTTGGGGTGCTGGGCTTTGTTGTTGGGGTGCTTAGGGGATCTGGGCCTTGTGTTGGGGGTGCTGGACTTGTCATAGTGGTGCTGAGGGGATCTGGGCATTGCGTTGGGGGTGCAGAGGGGATCTGGGCGTTGTGGTGGGGCTGCTGAGGTGATCTGGGGCATTGTTTTGGAGGTGTGGGGCTTGTAGTGGGGATGCTGAGGGGATCTGGCCATGTTTTCGAGGTGCTGGGCCTTTTTTTCCGTGGTGTAGAGGAGATCTGGGCGTTGTGTTGGGGGTGCTGGGCTTGTGGTGGGGGTGCTGAGGGTATGTGGGCATTGTGTTGGGGGTGCTGGGCTTTGTTGTGGGGGTGCAGAGGGGATCTGGGCCTTGTGTTGGGGGTGCTGGACTTGTCATAGTGGTGCTGAGGGGATCTGGGCATTGCGTTGGGGGTGCAGAGGGGATCTGGGCGTTGTGGTGGGGCTGCTGAGGTGATCTGAGGCATTGTTTTGGAGGTGCGGGGCTTGTAGTGGGGGTGCTGAGGGGATCTGGCCATGTTTTCGAGGTGCTGGGCCTTTTTTCCGTGGTGTAGAGGAGATCTGGGCGTTGTGTTGGGGGTGCTGGGCTTGTCATGAGGGTACTGAACGGGATCGGGGCGTTGTGTTGGGGGTGCTGGGCTTGTTGTGGGGGTGCTGAGGGTATGTGGGCATTGTGTTTGGGGTGCTGGGCTTTGTTGTGGGGGTGCTGAGGGGATCTGGGCATTGTTTTGGAGGTGCTGGCCTTGTGGTGGGAGTGCCTAGGGGATCTGGGCTGTGTGTTGGGGGGTTGCTCATGGGATCTGGGCGTTGTGGTGGGGCTGCTGAGGGGATCTGGGGCTTGTTTTCGAGGTGCTGGGCTTGTCATGCAGGCTGCTGGGCTTTTTGTAGAAGTGCAGAGGGGAGCTGGGCGTTGTGTTGGAGCTGCTGGGCCTTGTTTTGGGGGTGCTGAGGGGATCTGGGCCTTGTTTTGGGGTTGCTGAGGGGATCTGGGCATTGCGTTGGGGGTGCAGGGCTTGTGGTGGGGTTGCTGAGGGGATCGGGACGTTGTTTTCGAGGTGCTGGGCTTGTAGTGGGGGTGCTGAGGGGATCTGGCCTTGTTTTCGACGTGCTGGGCCTTTTTTCCGTGGCGCAGAGGAGATCTGGGCATTGTGTTGGGGGTGGTGGGCCTTGTGTTCTGCTTGCAGCAGCGATCTGGAGCTGTCATGGGGGTGGAGAGGGGATGTGGGCTTGTATTTCGGGTGCTGGGTCTTTTTTTAGTGGGGGTGCTGAGGGGATCTGGGCATTGTTTTGGAGGTCTTGGGCTTGTCCTGGGTGTACTGAGTGGTCAGGGCCTTGTATTGCGGGTGCTGGGCTTGTTGTGGGGTTGCTGTGTGGATCTGGGCTGTGTGTTTGTTGTGTTGAGCTTGTGGGAGTGTTGAGGGGATCATGGGCTTGTTTTTGAGGTGTTGGGCTTGTGTTGCGGGTGCTGGGCTTGTTTTGGGGGTGCAGAGGGAAGCTGGGCATTGTGTTGGAGGTGCTGGGCCTTGTGTCGGGGGATCTGGGTGTTGTGTTGGGGGTGCTAGGCTTGTTTTCGGGCTGCTCAGTGGAGCTGGGTGTTGTGTTGGGGGTGCTAGTCTTGTCATGAGGGTACTGAACGGGATCTGGGCGTTGTGTTGGGGGTGCTGGGCTTGTGGTGGGGGTGCTGAGGGGATCTGGGCGTTGTGTTTGGGGTGCTGGGCTTTGTTGTGGGGGTGCTTAGGGGATCTGGGCCTTGTGTTGGGGGTGCTGGACTTGTCATAGTGGTGCTGAGGGGATCTGGGCATTGCGTTGGGGGTGCAGAGGGGATCTGGGCGTTGTGGTGGGGCTGCTGAGGTGATCTGGGGCATTGTTTTGGAGGTGCGGGGCTTGTAGTGGGGGTGCTGAGGGGATCTGGCCATGTTTTCGAGGTGCTGGGCCCTTTTTCCGTGGTGTAGAGGAGATCTGGGCCTTGTGTTGGGGGTGCTGGGCTTGTGGTGGGGGTGCTGAGGGGATCTGGGCGTTGTGTTGGGGGTGCTGAGGAGATCGGGGCCTTGTATTGGGGGTACTGAGGGGATCAGGGGCTTGTTTTTGAGGTGCTGGATGTGTTTTGGGAGTGCAGAGGGGATCAGGGCCTTGTGGTGGGGGTGCTGGGCTTGTGGTGGGGGTGCTGAGGAGAGCTAGGTCTTGCACTGGGGGTGCTGGGCTTGTTGTGGGAGTGCTGGGCCTTGTTTTGGGAGTGCAGATGGGATCAGGGCCTTGTTTTGGGGGTGCGGAGGGGATCTGGGTGGTGTGTTTGTTGTGTTGGGCTTGGGGGAGTGCCGAGGGGGTCTGGTGCTTGTGTTGGGAGTGCTGGGCTTGTGGTGGGGGTGTTGAGGGGATCATGGGCTTGTTTTGGAGGTGCTGGGCTTGTCATGCAGGGTGCTAGCCTTGTTTTGGGGGTGCAGAGGGGAGCTGGGCATTGTGTTGGAGGTGCTGGGCCTTGTGTCGGGGGATCTGGGTGTTGTGTTGGGGGTGCTAGGCTTGTTTTCGGGCTGCTCAGTGGAGCTGGGTGTTGTGTTGGGGGTGCTAGTCTTGTCATGAGGGTACTGAACGGGATCTGGGCGTTGTGTTGGGGGTGCTGGGCTTGTGGTGGGGGTGCTGAGGGGATCTGGGCGTTGTGTTTGGGGTGCTGGGCTTTGTTGTGGGGGTGCAGAGGGGATCTGGGCCTTGTGTTGGGGGTGCTGGACTTGTCATAGTGGTGCTGAGGGGATCTGGGCATTGCGTTGGGGGTGCAGAGGGGATCTGGGCGTTGTGGTGGGGCTGCTGAGGTGATCTGGGGCATTGTTTTGGAGGTGCGGGGCTTGTAGTGGGGGTGCTGAGGGGATCTGGCCATGTTTTCGAGGTGCTGGGCCTTTTTTTCCGTGGTGTAAAGGAGATCTGGGCGTTGTGTTGGGGGTGCTGGGCTTGTGGTGGGGGTGCTGAGGGGATCTGGGCGTTGTGGTGGGGGTGCTCAGGAGATCGGGGCCTTGTATTGGGGGTACTGAGGGGATCAGGGGCTTGTTTTTGAGGTGCTGGATGTGTTTTGGGAGTGCAGAGGGGATCAGGGCCTTGTGGTGGGGGTGCTGAGGGGATCTGGGCGTTGTGTTGGGGGTGCTGGGCTTGCGGTGGGGGTGCTGAGGAGAGCTAGGTCTTGCACTGGGGGTGCTGGGCTTGTTGTGGGAGTGCTGGGCCTTGTTTTGGGAGTGCAGATGGGATCAGGGCCTTGTTTTGGGGGTGCGGAGGGGATCTGGGTGGTGTGTTTGTTGTGTTGGGCTTGGGGGAGTGCCGAGGGGGTCTGGGGCTTGTGTTGGGAGTGCTGGGCTTGTGGTGGGGGTGCTGAGGGGATCATGGGTTTGTTTTCCAGGTGCTGGGCTTGTCATGCAGGGTGCTAGCCTTGTTTTGGGGGTGCAGAGGGAAGCTGGGCATTGTGTTGGAGGTGCTGGGCCTTGTTTTTGGGGATTTGGGTGTTGTGTTGGGGGTGCTAGGCTTGTTTTCGGGCTGCTCAGTGGAGCTGAGTGTTGTGTTGGGGGTGCTGGTCTTGTCATGAGGGTACTGAACGGGATCGGGGCGTTGTGTTGGGGGTGCTGGGCTTGTGGTGGGGGTGCTGAGGGGATCTGGGCGTTTTGTTTGGGGTGCTGGGCTTTGTTGTGGGGGTGCTTAGGGGATCTGGGCCTTGTGTTGGGGGTGCTGGACTTGTCATAGTGGTGCTGAGGGGATCTGGGCATTGCGTTGGGGGTGCAGGGGGGATCTGGGCGTTGTGGTGGGGCTGCTGAGGTGATCTGGGGCATTGTTTTGGAGGTGCGGGGCTTGTAGTGGGGGTGCTGAGGGGATCTGGCCATGTTTTCGAGGTGCTGGGCCTTTTTTTCCGTGGTGTAGAGGAGATCTGGGCGTTGTGTTGGGAGTGCTGGGCTTGTGGTGGGGGTGCTGAGGGGATCATGGGTTTGTTTTCCAGGTGCTGGGCTTGTCATGCAGGGTTCTAGCCTTGTTTTGGGGGTGCAGAGGGGAGCTGGGCATTGTGTTGGATGTGCTGGGCCTTGTGTCGGGGGATCTGGGTGTTGTGTTGGGGGTGCTAGGCTTGTTTTCGGGCTGCTCAGTGGAGCTGAGTGTTGTGTTGGGGGTGCTCGTCTTGTCATGAGGGTACTGAACGGGATCGGGGCGTTGTGTTGGGGGTGCTGGGCTTGTTGTGGAGGTGCTGAGGGTATGTGGGCATTGTGTTTGGGGTGCTGGGCTTTGTTGTGGGGGTGCTGAGGGGATCTGGGCATTGTTTTTGAGGTGCTGGACTTGCCATAGTGGTGCTGAGGGGATCTGGGCTTGTGTTAGGGGTGCTGGGCGTGTTGTGCGAGTGCGGAGGGGATCTGGGGCTTGTATTGGAGGTGTTGGGCCTGTTATGGGTGTGCAGAGGGGATCTGGGCTGTGTGTTTGTTGTGTTGAGCTTGTGGGAGTGTTGAGGGGATCTGGGCTTGTTTAGGAGGTGCTGGGCTTGTCATGCAGGGTGCTAGCCTTGTTTTGGGGGGTGCCGAGGGGAGCTGGGCATTGTGTTGGAGGTGCTGGGCCTTGTTTTGGGGGATCTGGGTGTTGTGTTGGGGGTGCTAGGCTTGTTTTCGGGCTGCTCAGTGTAGCTGAGTGTTGTGTTGGGGGTGCTGGTCTTGTCATGAGGGTACTGAACGGGATCTGGGCATTGTTTTGGAGGTGCTGGCCTTGTGGTGGGAGTGCCTAGCGGATCTGGGCTGTGTGTTGGGGGTTGCTCATGGGATCTGGGCGTTGTGGTGGGGCTGCTGAGGGGATCTGGGGCTTGTTTTCGAGGTGCTGGGCTTGTCATGCAGGCTGCTGGGCTTTTTGTAGAAGTGCAGAGGGGAGCTGGGCGTTGTGTTGGAGGTGCTGGGCCTTGTTTTGGGGGTGCTGAGGGGATCTGGGCCTTGTTTTGGGATTTGTTTGTTGAGGGGATCGGGGCATTGTGTTGGGGGTGCTGGGCTTGTGGTGGGGTTGCTGAGGGCTTGTAGTGGGGGTGCTGAGGGGGATCTGGCCTTGTTTTCGACGTGCTGGGCCTTTTTTCCGTGGTGCAGAGGAGATCTGGGCATTGTGTTGGGGGTGGTGGGCCTTGTGTTCTGCTTGCAGCAGCGATCTGGAGCTGTCATGGGGGTGGAGAGGGGATGTGGGCTTGTATTTCGGGTGCTGGGTCTTTTTTTAGTGGGGGTGCTGAGGGGATCTGGGCATTGTTTTGGAGGTCTTGGGCTTGTCCTGGGTGTACTGAGTGGTCAGGGCCTTGTATTGCGGGTGCTGGGCTTGTTGTGGGGTTGCTGTGTGGATCTGGGCTGTGTGTTTGTTGTGTTGAGCTTGTGGGAGTGTTGAGGGGATCATGGGCTTGTTTTTGAGGTGTTGGGCTTGTGTTGCGGGTGCTGGGCTTGTTTTGGGGGTGCAGAGGGAAGCTGGGCATTGTGTTGGAGGTGCTGGGCCTTGTGTCGGGGGATCTGGGTGTTGTGTTGGGGGTGCTAGGCTTGTTTTCGGGCTGCTCAGTGGAGCTGGGTGTTGTGTTGGGGGTGCTAGTCTTGTCATGAGGGTACTGAATGGGATCTGGGCGTTGTGTTGGGGGTGCTGGGCTTGTGGTGGGGGTGCTGAGGGTATGTGGGCATTGTGTTTGGGGTGCTGGGCTTTGTTGTGGGGGTGCTTAGGGGATCTGGGCCTTGTGTTGGGGGTGCTGGACTTGTCATAGTGGTGCTGAGGGGATCTGGGCATTGCGTTGGGGGTGCAGAGGGGATCTGGGCGTTGTGGTGGGGCTGCTGAGGTGATCTGGGGCATTGTTTTGGAGGTGTGGGGCTTGTAGTGGGGATGCTGAGGGGATCTGGCCATGTTTTCGAGGTGCTGGGCCTTTTTTTCCGTGGTGTAGAGGAGATCTGGGCGTTGTGTTGGGGGTGCTGGGCTTGTGGTGGGGGTGCTGAGGGGATCTGGGCGTTGTGGTGGGGGTGCTGAGGAGATCGGGGCCTTGTATTGGGGGTACTGAGGGGATCAGGGGCTTGTTTTTGAGGTGCTGGATGTGTTTTGGGAGTGCAGAGGGGAACAGGGCGTTGTGTTGGGGGTGCTAGGCTTGTGGTGGGGGTGCTGAGGAGAGCTAGGTCTTGCACTGGGGGTGCTGGGCTTGTTGTGGGAGTGCTGGGCCTTGTTTTGGGAGTGCAGATGGGATCAGGGCCTTGTTTTGGGGGTGCGGAGGGGATCTGGGTGGTGTGTTTGTTGTGTTGGGCTTGGGGGAGTGCTGAGGGGGTCTGGGGCTTGTGTTGGGAGTGCTGGGCTTGTGGTGGGGGTGTTGAGGGGATCTGGGCTTGTTTTGGAGGTGCTGGGCTTGTCATGCAGGGTGCTAGCCTTGTTTTGGGGGTGCAGAGGGGAGCTGGGCATTGTGTTGGAGGTGCTGGGCCTTGTTTTTGGGGATCTGGGTGTTGTGTTGGGGGTGCTAGGCTTGTTTTCGGGCTGCTCAGTGGAGCTGGGTGTTGTGTTGGGGGTGCTGGTCTTGTCATGAGGGTACTGAACGGGATCGGGGCGTTGTGTTGGGGGTGCTGGGCTTGTGGTGGGGGTGCTGAGGGTATGTGGGCATTGTGTTTGGGGTGCTGGGTTTTGTTGTGGGGGTGCTGAGGGGATCTGGGCATTGTTTTTGAGGTGCTGGACTTGTCATAGTGGTGCTGAGGGGATCTGGGCTTGTGTTAGGGGTGCTGGGCGTGTTGTGCGAGTGCGGAGGGGATCTGGGGCTTGTATTGGAGGTGTTGGGCCTGTTATGGGTGTGCAGAGGGGATCTGGGCTGTGTGTTTGTTGTGTTGAGCTTGTGGGAGTGTTGAGGGGATCTGGGCTTGTTTTGGAGGTGATGGGCTTGTGTTGCGGGGGCTGGGCTTTTTTTGGGGGGTGCAGAGGGGAGCTGGGCATTGTGTTGGAGGTGCTGGGCCTTGTGTCGGGGGATCTGGGTGTTGTGTTGGGGGTGCTAGTCTTGTCATGAGGGTACTGAACGGGATCTGGGCGTTGTGTTTAGGGTGCTGGGCTTGTGGAGGGGGTGCTGAGGGGATCTGGGCGTTGTGTTTAGGGTGCTGGGCTTTGTTGTGGGGGTGCTTAGGGGATCTGGGCCTTGTGTTGGGGGTGCTGGACTTGTCATAGTGGTGCTGAGGGGATCTGGGCATTGCGTTGGGGGTGCAGAGGGGATCTGGGCGTTGTGGTGGGGCTGCTGAGGTGATCTGGGGCATTGTTTTGGAGGTGCTGGCCTTGTGGTGGGAGTGCCTAGGGGATCTGGGCTGTGTGTTGGGGGTTGCTCATGGGATCTGGGCGTTGTGGTGGGGCTGCTGAGGGGATCTGGGGCTTGTTTTCGAGGTGCTGGGCTTGTCATGCAGGCTGCTGGGCTTTTTGTAGAAGTGCAGAGGGGAGCTGGGCGTTGTGTTGGAGGTGCTGGGCCTTGTTTTGGGGGTGCTGAGGGGATCTGGGCCTTGTTTTGGGGTTGCTGAGGGGATCGGGGCGTTGTGTTGGGGGTGCTGGGCTTGTGGTAGGGGTGCTGAGGGGATCTGGGCATTGCGTTGGGGGTGCAGGGCTTGTGGTGGGGTTGCTGAGGGGATCGGGACGTTGTTTTTGAGGTGCTGGGCTTGTAGTGGGGGTGCTGAGGGGATCTGGCCTTGTTTTTGACGTGCTGGGCCTTTTTTCCGTGGCGCAGAGGAGATCTGGGCATTGTGTTGGGGGTGGTGGGCCTTGTGTTCTGCTTGCAGCAGCGATCTGGAGCTGTCATGGGGGTGGAGAGGGGATGTGGGCTTGTATTTCGGGTGCTGGGTCTTTTTTTAGTGGGGGTGCTGAGGGGATCTGGGCATTGTTTTGGAGGTCTTGGGCTTGTCCTGGGTGTACTGAGTGGTCAGGGCCTTGTATTGCGGGTGCTGGGCTTGTTGTGGGGTTGCTGTGTGGATCTGGGCTGTGTGTTTGTTGTGTTGAGCTTGTGGGAGTGTTGAGGGGATCATGGGCTTGTTTTTGAGGTGTTGGGCTTGTGTTGCGGGTGCTGGGCTTGTTTTGGGGGTGCAGAGGGAAGCTGGGCATTGTGTTGGAGGTGCTGGGCCTTGTGTTGGGGGATCTGGGTGTTGTGTTGGGGGTGCTAGGCTTGTTTTCGGGCTGCTCAGTGGAGCTGGGTGTTGTGTTGGGGGTGCTAGTCTTGTCATGAGGGTACTGAACGGGATCTGGGCGTTGTGTTGGGGGTGCTGGGCTTGTGGTGGGGGTGCTGAGGGGATCTGGGCGTTGTGTTTGGGGTGCTGGGCTTTGTTGTTGGGGTGCTGAGGGGATCTGGGCGTTGTGTTGGGGGTGCTGAGGAGATCGGGGGCTTGTATTGGGGTACTGAGGGGATCAGGGGCTTGTTTTTGAGGTGCTGGATGTGTTTTGGGAGTGCAGAGGGGATCAGGGCCTTGTGGTGGGGGTGCTGAGGGGATCTGGGCGTTGTGTTGGGGGTGCTGGGCT
Source organism: Struthio camelus (assembly GCF_040807025.1). Taxonomy (NCBI): domain Eukaryota; kingdom Metazoa; phylum Chordata; class Aves; order Struthioniformes; family Struthionidae; genus Struthio; species Struthio camelus. The sequence goes on along the minus strand of NC_090944.1, from coordinate 7,302,715 downwards.
TGCGGTGGGGGTGCTGAGGAGAGCTAGGTCTTGCACTGGGGGTGCTGGGCTTGTTGTGGGAGTGCTGGGCCTTGTTTTGGGAGTGCAGATGGGATCAGGGCCTTGTTTTGGGGGTGCGGAGGGGATCTGGGTGGTGTGTTTGTTGTGTTGGGCTTGGGGGAGTGCTGAGGGGGTCTGGGGCTTGTGTTGGGAGTGCTGGGCTTGTGGTAGGGGTGCTGAGGGGATCATGGGCTTGTTTTGGAGGTGCTGGGCTTGTCATGCAGGGTGCTAGCCTTGTTTTGGGGGTGCAGAGGGGAGCTGGGCATTGTGTTGGAGGTGCTGGGCCTTGTTTTTGGGGATCTGGGTGTTGTGTTGGGGGTGCTAGGCTTGTTTTCGGGCTGCTCAGTGGAGCTGAGTGTTGTGTTGGGGGTGCTGGTCTTGTCATGAGGGTACTGAACGGGATCGGGGCGTTGTGTTGGGGGTGCTGGGCTTGTTGTGGGGGTGCTGAGGGGATCTGGGCGTTGTGTTTGGGGTGCTGGGCTTTGTTGTGGGGGTGCTTAGGGGATCTGGGCCTTGTGTTGGGGGTGCTGGACTTGTCATAGTGGTGCTGAGGGGATCTGGGCATTGCGTTGGGGGTGCAGAGGGGATCTGGGCGTTGTGGTGGGGCTGCTGAGGTGATCTGGGGCATTGTTTTGGAGGTGCGGGGCTTGTAGTGGGGGTGCTGAGGGGATCTGGCCATGTTTTCGAGGTGCTGGGCCTTTTTTTCCGTGGTGTAGAGGAGATCTGGGCGTTGTGTTGGGAGTGCTGGGCTTGTGGTGGGGGTGCTGAGGGGATCATGGGTTTGTTTTCCAGGTGCTGGGCTTGTCATGCAGGGTGCTAGCCTTGTTTTGGGGGTGCAGAGGGGAGCTGGGCATTGTGTTGGAGGTGCTGGGCCTTGTTTTTGGGGATCTGGGTGTTGTGTTGGGGGTTCTAGGCTTGTTTTCGGGCTGCTCAGTGGAGCTGGGTGTTGTGTTGGGGGTGCTGGTCTTGTCATGAGGGTACTGAACGGGATCGGGCCGTTGTGTTGGGGGTGCTGGGCTTGTGGTGGGGGTGCTGAGGGTATGTGGGCATTGTGTTTGGGGTGCTGGGCTTTGTTGTGGTGGTGCTGAGGGGATCTGGGCATTGTTTTTGAGGTGCTGGACTTGTCATAGTGGTGCTGAGGGGATCTGGGCTTGTGTTAGGGGTGCTGGGCGTGTTGTGCGAGTGCGGAGGGGATCTGGGGCTTGTATTGGAGGTGTTGGGCCTGTTATGGGTGTGCAGAGGGGATCTGGGCTGTGTGTTTGTTGTGTTGAGCTTGTGGGAGTGTTGAGGGGATCTGGGCTTGTTTTGGAGGTGATGGGCTTGTGTTGCGGGGGCTGGGCTTTTTTTGGGGGGTGCAGAGGGGAGCTGGGCATTGTGTTGGAGGTGCTGGGCCTTGTGTCGGGGGATCTGGGTGTTGTGTTGGGGGTGCTAGGCTTGTTTTCGGGCTGCTCAGTGGAGCTGAGTGTTGTGTTGGGGGTGCTATTCTTGTCATGAGGGTACTGAACGGGATCTGGGCATTGTGTTTGGGGTGCTGGACTTGTGGTGGGGGTGCTGAGGGGATCTGGGCATTGTTTTGGAGGTGCTGGCCTTGTGGTGGGAGTGCCTAGGGGATCTGGGCTGTGTGTTGGGGGTTGCTCATGGGATCTGGGCGTTGTGGTGGGGCTGCTGAGGGGATCTGGGGCTTGTTTTCGAGGTGCTGGGCTTGTCATGCAGGCTGCTGGGCTTTTTGTAGAAGTGCAGAGGGGAGCTGGGCGTTGTGTTGGAGCTGCTGGGCCTTGTTTTGGGGGTGCTGAGGGGATCTGGGCATTGTGTTGGGGTTTTTGAGGGGATTGGGGCATTGTGTTGGGGGTGCTGGGCTTGTGGTGGGGTTGCTGAGGGCTTGTAGTGGGGGTGCTGAGGGGATCTGGCCTTGTTTTCGACGTGCTGGGCCTTTTTTCCGTGGCGCAGAGGAGATCTGGGCATTGTGTTGGGGGTGGTGGGCCTTGTGTTCTGCTTGCAGCAGCGATCTGGAGCTGTCATGGGGGTGGAGAGGGGATGTGGGCTTGTATTTCGGGTGCTGGGTCTTTTTTTAGTGGGGGTGCTGAGGGGATCTGGGCATTGTTTTGGAGGTCTTGGGCTTGTCCTGGGTGTACTGAGTGGTCAGGGCCTTGTATTGCGGGTGCTGGGCTTGTTGTGGGGTTGCTGTGTGGATCTGGGCTGTGTGTTTGTTGTGTTGAGCTTGTGGGAGTGTTGAGGGGATCATGGGCTTGTTTTTGAGGTGTTGGGCTTGTGTTGCGGGTGCTGGGCTTGTTTTGGGGGTGCAGAGGGAAGCTGGGCATTGTGTTGGAGGTGCTGGGCCTTGTGTCGGGGGATCTGGGTGTTGTGTTGGGGGTGCTAGGCTTGTTTTCGGGCTGCTCAGTGGAGCTGGGTGTTGTGTTGGGGGTGCTAGTCTTGTCATGAGGGTACTGAACGGGATCTGGGCGTTGTGTTGGGGGTGCTGGGCTTGTGGTGGGGGTGCTGAGGGGATCTGGGCGTTGTGTTTGGGGTGCTGGGCTTTGTTGTTGGGGTGCTGAGGGGATCTGGGCGTTGTGTTGGGGGTGCTGAGGAGATCGGGGGCTTGTATTGGGGTACTGAGGGGATCAGGGGCTTGTTTTTGAGGTGCTGGATGTGTTTTGGGAGTGCAGAGGGGATCAGGGCCTTGTGGTGGGGGTGCTGAGGGGATCTGGGCGTTGTGTTGGGGGTGCTGGGCTTGCGGTGGGGGTGCTGAGGAGAGCTAGGTCTTGCACTGGGGGTGCTGGGCTTGTTGTGGGAGTGCTGGGCCTTGTTTTGGGAGTGCAGATGGGATCAGGGCCTTGTTTTGGGGGTGCGGAGGGGATCTGGGTGGTGTGTTTGTTGTGTTGGGCTTGGGGGAGTGCTGAGGGGGTCTGGGGCTTGTGTTGGGAGTGCTGGGCTTGTGGTAGGGGTGCTGAGGGGATCATGGGCTTGTTTTGGAGGTGCTGGGCTTGTCATGCAGGGTGCTAGCCTTGTTTTGGGGGTGCAGAGGGGAGCTGGGCATTGTGTTGGAGGTGCTGGGCCTTGTTTTTGGGGATCTGGGTGTTGTGTTGGGGGTGCTAGGCTTGTTTTCGGGCTGCTCAGTGGAGCTGAGTGTTGTGTTGGGGGTGCTGGTCTTGTCATGAGGGTACTGAACGGGATCGGGGCGTTGTGTTGGGGGTGCTGGGCTTGTTGTGGGGGTGCTGAGGGGATCTGGGCGTTGTGTTTGGGGTGCTGGGCTTTGTTGTGGGGGTGCTTAGGGGATCTGGGCCTTGTGTTGGGGGTGCTGGACTTGTCATAGTGGTGCTGAGGGGATCTGGGCATTGCGTTGGGGGTGCAGAGGGGATCTGGGCGTTGTGGTGGGGCTGCTGAGGTGATCTGGGGCATTGTTTTGGAGGTGCGGGGCTTGTAGTGGGGGTGCTGAGGGGATCTGGCCATGTTTTCGAGGTGCTGGGCCTTTTTTTCCGTGGTGTAGAGGAGATCTGGGCGTTGTGTTGGGAGTGCTGGGCTTGTGGTGGGGGTGCTGAGGGGATCATGGGTTTGTTTTCCAGGTGCTGGGCTTGTCATGCAGGGTGCTAGCCTTGTTTTGGGGGTGCAGAGGGGAGCTGGGCATTGTGTTGGAGGTGCTGGGCCTTGTTTTTGGGGATCTGGGTGTTGTGTTGGGGGTTCTAGGCTTGTTTTCGGGCTGCTCAGTGGAGCTGGGTGTTGTGTTGGGGGTGCTGGTCTTGTCATGAGGGTACTGAACGGGATCGGGCCGTTGTGTTGGGGGTGCTGGGCTTGTGGTGGGGGTGCTGAGGGTATGTGGGCATTGTGTTTGGGGTGCTGGGCTTTGTTGTGGTGGTGCTGAGGGGATCTGGGCATTGTTTTTGAGGTGCTGGACTTGTCATAGTGGTGCTGAGGGGATCTGGGCTTGTGTTAGGGGTGCTGGGCGTGTTGTGCGAGTGCGGAGGGGATCTGGGGCTTGTATTGGAGGTGTTGGGCCTGTTATGGGTGTGCAGAGGGGATCTGGGCTGTGTGTTTGTTGTGTTGAGCTTGTGGGAGTGTTGAGGGGATCTGGGCTTGTTTTGGAGGTGATGGGCTTGTGTTGCGGGGGCTGGGCTTTTTTTGGGGGGTGCAGAGGGGAGCTGGGCATTGTGTTGGAGGTGCTGGGCCTTGTGTCGGGGGATCTGGGTGTTGTGTTGGGGGTGCTAGGCTTGTTTTCGGGCTGCTCAGTGGAGCTGAGTGTTGTGTTGGGGGTGCTATTCTTGTCATGAGGGTACTGAACGGGATCTGGGCATTGTGTTTGGGGTGCTGGACTTGTGGTGGGGGTGCTGAGGGGATCTGGGCATTGTTTTGGAGGTGCTGGCCTTGTGGTGGGAGTGCCTAGGGGATCTGGGCTGTGTGTTGGGGGTTGCTCATGGGATCTGGGCGTTGTGGTGGGGCTGCTGAGGGGATCTGGGGCTTGTTTTCGACGTGCTGGGCTTGTCATGCAGGCTGCTGGGCTTTTTGTAGAAGTGCAGAGGGGAGCTGGGCGTTGTGTTGGAGCTGCTGGGCCTTGTTTTGGGGGTGCTGAGGGGATCTGGGCATTGTGTTGGGGTTTTTGAGGGGATTGGGGCATTGTGTTGGGGGTGCTGGGCTTGTGGTGGGGTTGCTGAGGGCTTGTAGTGGGGGTGCTGAGGGGGATCTGGCCTTGTTTTCGACGTGCTGGGCCTTTTTTCCGTGGCGCAGAGGAGATCTGGGCATTGTGTTGGGGGTGGTGGGCCTTGTGTTCTGCTTGCAGCAGCGATCTGGAGCTGTCATGGGGGTGGAGAGGGGATGTGGGCTTGTATTTCGGGTGCTGGGTCTTTTTTTAGTGGGGGTGCTGAGGGGATCTGGGCATTGTTTTGGAGGTCTTGGGCTTGTCCTGGGTGTACTGAGTGGTCAGGGCCTTGTATTGCGGGTGCTGGGCTTGTTGTGGGGTTGCTGTGTGGATCTGGGCTGTGTGTTTGTTGTGTTGAGCTTGTGGGAGTGTTGAGGGGATCATGGGCTTGTTTTTGAGGTGTTGGGCTTGTGTTGCGGGTGCTGGGCTTGTTTTGGGGGTGCAGAGGGAAGCTGGGCATTGTGTTGGAGGTGCTGGGCCTTGTGTCGGGGGATCTGGGTGTTGTGTTGGGGGTGCTAGGCTTGTTTTCGGGCTGCTCAGTGGAGCTGGGTGTTGTGTTGGGGGTGCTAGTCTTGTCATGAGGGTACTGAACGGGATCTGGGCGTTGTGTTGGGGGTGCTGGGCTTGTGGTGGGGGTGCTGAGGGGATCTGGGCGTTGTGTTTGGGGTGCTGGGCTTTGTTGTTGGGGTGCTGAGGGGATCTGGGCGTTGTGTTGGGGGTGCTGAGGAGATCGGGGGCTTGTATTGGGGTACTGAGGGGATCAGGGGCTTGTTTTTGAGGTGCTGGATGTGTTTTGGGAGTGCAGAGGGGATCAGGGCCTTGTGGTGGGGGTGCTGAGGGGATCTGGGCGTTGTGTTGGGGGTGCTGGGCTTGCGGTGGGGGTGCTGAGGAGAGCTAGGTCTTGCACTGGGGGTGCTGGGCTTGTTGTGGGAGTGCTGGGCCTTGTTTTGGGAGTGCAGATGGGATCAGGGCCTTGTTTTGGGGGTGCGGAGGGGATCTGGGTGGTGTGTTTGTTGTGTTGGGCTTGGGGGAGTGCTGAGGGGGTCTGGGGCTTGTGTTGGGAGTGCTGGGCTTGTGGTAGGGGTGCTGAGGGGATCATGGGCTTGTTTTGGAGGTGCTGGGCTTGTCATGCAGGGTGCTAGCCTTGTTTTGGGGGTGCAGAGGGGAGCTGGGCATTGTGTTGGAGGTGCTGGGCCTTGTTTTTGGGGATCTGGGTGTTGTGTTGGGGGTGCTAGGCTTGTTTTCGGGCTGCTCAGTGGAGCTGAGTGTTGTGTTGGGGGTGCTGGTCTTGTCATGAGGGTACTGAACGGGATCGGGGCGTTGTGTTGGGGGTGCTGGGCTTGTTGTGGGGGTGCTGAGGGGATCTGGGCGTTGTGTTTGGGGTGCTGGGCTTTGTTGTGGGGGTGCTTAGGGGATCTGGGCCTTGTGTTGGGGGTGCTGGACTTGTCATAGTGGTGCTGAGGGGATCTGGGCATTGCGTTGGGGGTGCAGAGGGGATCTGGGCGTTGTGGTGGGGCTGCTGAGGTGATCTGGGGCATTGTTTTGGAGGTGCGGGGCTTGTAGTGGGGGTGCTGAGGGGATCTGGCCATGTTTTCGAGGTGCTGGGCCTTTTTTTCCGTGGTGTAGAGGAGATCTGGGCGTTGTGTTGGGAGTGCTGGGCTTGTGGTGGGGGTGCTGAGGGGATCATGGGTTTGTTTTCCAGGTGCTGGGCTTGTCATGCAGGGTGCTAGCCTTGTTTTGGGGGTGCAGAGGGGAGCTGGGCATTGTGTTGGAGGTGCTGGGCCTTGTTTTTGGGGATCTGGGTGTTGTGTTGGGGGTTCTAGGCTTGTTTTCGGGCTGCTCAGTGGAGCTGGGTGTTGTGTTGGGGGTGCTGGTCTTGTCATGAGGGTACTGAACGGGATCGGGCCGTTGTGTTGGGGGTGCTGGGCTTGTGGTGGGGGTGCTGAGGGTATGTGGGCATTGTGTTTGGGGTGCTGGGCTTTGTTGTGGTGGTGCTGAGGGGATCTGGGCATTGTTTTTGAGGTGCTGGACTTGTCATAGTGGTGCTGAGGGGATCTGGGCTTGTGTTAGGGGTGCTGGGCGTGTTGTGCGAGTGCGGAGGGGATCTGGGGCTTGTATTGGAGGTGTTGGGCCTGTTATGGGTGTGCAGAGGGGATCTGGGCTGTGTGTTTGTTGTGTTGAGCTTGTGGGAGTGTTGAGGGGATCTGGGCTTGTTTTGGAGGTGATGGGCTTGTGTTGCGGGGGCTGGGCTTTTTTTGGGGGGTGCAGAGGGGAGCTGGGCATTGTGTTGGAGGTGCTGGGCCTTGTGTCGGGGGATCTGGGTGTTGTGTTGGGGGTGCTAGGCTTGTTTTCGGGCTGCTCAGTGGAGCTGAGTGTTGTGTTGGGGGTGCTATTCTTGTCATGAGGGTACTGAACGGGATCTGGGCATTGTGTTTGGGGTGCTGGACTTGTGGTGGGGGTGCTGAGGGGATCTGGGCATTGTTTTGGAGGTGCTGGCCTTGTGGTGGGAGTGCCTAGGGGATCTGGGCTGTGTGTTGGGGGTTGCTCATGGGATCTGGGCGTTGTGGTGGGGCTGCTGAGGGGATCTGGGGCTTGTTTTTGAGGTGCTGGGCTTGTCATGCAGGCTGCTGGGCTTTTTGTAGAAGTGCAGAGGGGAGCTGGGCGTTGTGTTGGAGCTGCTGGGCCTTGTTTTGGGGGTGCTGAGGGGATCTGGGCATTGTGTTGGGGTTTTTGAGGGGATTGGGGCATTGTGTTGGGGGTGCTGGGCTTGTGGTGGGGTTGCTGAGGGCTTGTAGTGGGGGTGCTGAGGGGGATCTGGCCTTGTTTTCGACGTGCTGGGCCTTTTTTCCGTGGCGCAGAGGAGATCTGGGCATTGTGTTGGGGGTGGTGGGCCTTGTGTTCTGCTTGCAGCAGCGATCTGGAGCTGTCATGGGGGTGGAGAGGGGATGTGGGCTTGTATTTCGGGTGCTGGGTCTTTTTTTAGTGGGGGTGCTGAGGGGATCTGGGCATTGTTTTGGAGGTCTTGGGCTTGTCCTGGGTGTACTGAGTGGTCAGGGCCTTGTATTGCGGGTGCTGGGCTTGTTGTGGGGTTGCTGTGTGGATCTGGGCTGTGTGTTTGTTGTGTTGAGCTTGTGGGAGTGTTGAGGGGATCATGGGCTTGTTTTTGAGGTGTTGGGCTTGTGTTGCGGGTGCTGGGCTTGTTTTGGGGGTGCAGAGGGAAGCTGGGCATTGTGTTGGAGGTGCTGGGCCTTGTGTCGGGGGATCTGGGTGTTGTGTTGGGGGTGCTAGGCTTGTTTTCGGGCTGCTCAGTGGAGCTGGGTGTTGTGTTGGGGGTGCTAGTCTTGTCATGAGGGTACTGAACGGGATCTGGGCGTTGTGTTGGGGGTGCTGGGCTTGTGGTGGGGTGCTGAGGGTATGTGGGCGTTGTGTTTGGGGTGCTGGGCTTTGTTGTGGGGGTGCTTAGGGGATCTGGGCCTTGTGTTGGGGGTGCTGGACTTGTCATAGTGGTGCTGAGGGGATCTGGGCATTGCATTGGGGGTGCAGAGGGGATCTGGGCGTTGTGGTGGGGCTGCTGAGGTGATCTGGGGCATTGTTTTGGAGGTGTGGGGCTTGTAGTGGGGATGCTGAGGGGATCTGGCCATGTTTTCGAGGTGCTGGGCCTTTTTTTCCGTGGTGTAGAGGAGATCTGGGCGTTGTGTTGGGGGTGCTGGGCTTGTGGTGGGGGTGCTGAGGGGATCTGGGCGTTGTGGTGGGGGTGCTGAGGAGATCGGGGCCTTGTATTGGGGGTACTGAGGGGATCAGGGGCTTGTTTTTGAGGTGCTGGATGTGTTTTGGAAGTGCAGAGGGGATCAGGGCCTTGTGGTGGGGGTGCTGGGCTTGTGGTGGGGGTGCTGAGGAGAGCTAGGTCTTGCACTGGGGGTGCTGGGCTTGTTGTGGGAGTGCTGGGCCTTGTTTTGGGAGTGCAGATGGGATCAGGGCCTTGTTTTGGGGGTGCGGAGGGGATCTGGGTGGTGTGTTTGTTGTGTTGGGCTTGGGGGAGTGCCGAGGGGGTCTGGGGCTTGTGTTGGGAGTGCTGGGCTTGTGGTGGGGGTGTTGAGGGGATCTGGGCTTGTTTTGGAGGTGCTGGGCTTGTCATGCAGGGTGCTAGCCTTGTTTTGGGGGTGCAGAGGGGAGCTGGGCATTGTGTTGGAGGTGCTGGGCCTTGTTTTTGGGGATCTGGGTGTTGTGTTGGGGGTGCTAGGCTTGTTTTCGGGCTGCTCAGTGGAGCTGGGTGTTGTGTTGGGGGTGCTGGTCTTGTCATGAGGGTACTGAACGGGATCGGGGCGTTGTGTTGGGGGTGCTGGGCTTGTGGTGGGGGTGCTGAGGGTATGTGGGCATTTTGTTTGGGGTGCTGGGTTTTGTTGTGAGGGTGCTGAGGGGATCTGGGCATTGTTTTTGAGGTGCTGGACTTGTCATAGTGGTGCTGAGGGGATCTGGGCTTGTGTTAGGGGTGCTGGGCGTGTTGTGCGAGTGCGGAGGGGATCTGGGGCTTGTATTGGAGGTGTTGGGCCTGTTATGGGTGTGCAGAGGGGATCTGGGCTGTGTGTTTGTTGTGTTGAGCTTGTGGGAGTGTTGAGGGGATCTGGGCTTGTTTTGGAGGTGATGGGCTTGTGTTGCGGGGGCTGGGCTTTTTTTGGGGGGTGCAGAGGGGAGCTGGGCATTGTGTTGGAGGTGCTGGGCCTTGTTTTGGGGGATCTGGGTGTTGTGTTGGGGGTGCTAGGCTTGTTTTCGGGCTGCTCAGTGGAGCTGGGTGTTGTGTTGGGGGTGCTAGTCTTGTCATGAGGGTACTGAACGGGATCTGGGCGTTGTGTTGGGGGTGCTGGGCTTGTGGAGGGGGTGCTGAGGGGATCTGGGCGTTGTGTTTAGGGTGCTGGGCTTTGTTGTGGGGGTGCTTAGGGGATCTGGGCCTTGTGTTGGGGGTGCTGGACTTGTCATAGTGGTGCTGAGGGGATCTGGGCATTGCGTTGGGGGTGCAGAGGGGATCTGGGCGTTGTGGTGGGGCTGCTGAGGTGATCTGGGGCATTGTTTTGGAGGTTCTGGGCTTGTCATGCAGGCTGCTGGGCTTTTTGTAGAAGTGCAGAGGGGAGCTGGGCGTTGTGTTGGAGCTGCTGGGCCTTGTTTTGGGGGTGCTGAGGGGATCTGGGCCTTGTTTTGGAGTTGCTGAGGGGATCGGGGTGTTGTGTTTAGGGTGCTGGGCTTTGTTGTGGGGGTGCTTAGGGGATCTGGGCCTTGTGTTGGGGGTGCTGGACTTGTCATAGTGGTGCTGAGGGGATCTGGGCATTGCGTTGGGGGTGCAGAGGGGATCTGGGCGTTGTGGTGGGGCTGCTGAGGTGATCTGGGGCATTGTTTTGGAGGTGCTGGCCTTGTGGTGGGAGTGCCTAGGGGATCTGGGCTTTGTGTTGGGGGTTGCTCATGGGATCTGGGCATTGTGGTGGGGCTGCTGAGGGGATCTGGGGCTTGTTTTTGAGGTGCTGGGCTTGTCATGCAGGCTGCTGGGCTTTTTGTAGAAGTGCAGAGGGGAGCTGGGCGTTGTGTTGGAGCTGCTGGGCCTTGTTTTGGGGGTGCTGAGGGGATCTGGGCCTTGTTTTGGGGTTGCTGAGGGGATCGGGGTGTTGTGTTGGGGGTGCTGGGCTTGTGGTAGGGGTGCTGAGGGGATCTGGGCATTGCGTTGGGGGTGCAGGGCTTGTGGTGGGGTTGCTGAGGGGATCGGGACGTTGTTTTTGAGGTGCTGGGCTTGTAGTGGGGGTGCTGAGGGGATCTGGCCTTGTTTTCGACGTGCTGGGCCTTTTTTCCGTGGCGCAGAGGAGATCTGGGCATTGTGTTGGGGGTGGTGGGCCTTGTGTTCTGCTTGCAGCAGCGATCTGGAGCTGTCATGGGGGTGGAGAGGGGATGTGGGCTTGTATTTCGGGTGCTGGGTCTTTTTTTAGTGGGGGTGCTGAGGGGATCTGGGCATTGTTTTGGAGGTCTTGGGCTTGTCCTGGGTGTACTGAGTGGTCAGGGCCTTGTATTGCGGGTGCTGGGCTTGTTGTGGGGTTGCTGTGTGGATCTGGGCTGTGTGTTTGTTGTGTTGAGCTTGTGGGAGTGTTGAGGGGATCATGGGCTTGTTTTTGAGGTGTTGGGCTTGTGTTGCGGGTGCTGGGCTTGTTTTGGGGGTGCAGAGGGAAGCTGGGCATTGTGTTGGAGGTGCTGGGCCTTGTGTCAGGGGATCTGGGTGTTGTGTTGGGGGTGCTAGGCTTGTTTTCGGGCTGCTCAGTGGAGCTGGGTGTTGTGTTGGGGGTGCTAGTCTTGTCATGAGGGTACTGAACGGGATCTGGGCGTTGTGTTGGGGGTGCTGGGCTTGTGGTGGGGTGCTGAGGGTATGTGGGCATTGTGTTTGGGGTGCTGGGCTTTGTTGTGGGGGTGCTTAGGGGATCTGGGCCTTGTGTTGGGGGTGCTGGACTTGTCATAGTGGTGCTGAGGGGATCTGGGCATTGCATTGGGGGTGCAGAGGGGATCTGGGCGTTGTGGTGGGGCTGCTGAGGTGATCTGGGGCATTGTTTTGGAGGTGTGGGGCTTGTAGTGGGGATGCTGAGGGGATCTGGCCATGTTTTCGAGGTGCTGGGCCTTTTTTTCCGTGGTGTAGAGGAGATCTGGGCGTTGTGTTGGGGGTGCTGGGCTTGTGGTGGGGGTGCTGAGGGGATCTGGGCGTTGTGGTGGGGGTGCTGAGGGGATCTGGGCCTTGTATTGGGGGTACTGAGGGGATCAGGGGCTTGTTTTTGAGGTGCTGGATGTGTTTTGGAAGTGCAGAGGGGATCAGGGCCTTGTGGTGGGGGTGCTGGGCTTGTGGTGGGGGTGCTGAGGAGAGCTAGGTCTTGCACTGGGGGTGCTGGGCTTGTTGTGGGAGTGCTGGGCCTTGTTTTGGGAGTGCAGATGGGATCAGGGCCTTGTTTTGGGGGTGCGGAGGGGATCTGGGTGGTGTGTTTGTTGTGTTGGGCTTGGGGGAGTGCCGAGGGGGTCTGGGGCTTGTGTTGGGAGTGCTGGGCTTGTGGTGGGGGTGTTGAGGGGATCTGGGCTTGTTTTGGAGGTGCTGGGCTTGTCATGCAGGGTGCTAGCCTTGTTTTGGGGGTGCAGAGGGGAGCTGGGCATTGTGTTGGAGGTGCTGGGCCTTGTTTTTGGGGATCTGGGTGTTGTGTTGGGGGTGCTAGGCTTGTTTTCGGGCTGCTCAGTGGAGCTGGGTGTTGTGTTGGGGGTGCTGGTCTTGTCATGAGGGTACTGAACGGGATCGGGGCGTTGTGTTGGGGGTGCTGGGCTTGTGGTGGGGGTGCTGAGGGTATGTGGGCATTTTGTTTGGGGTGCTGGGTTTTGTTGTGAGGGTGCTGAGGGGATCTGGGCATTGTTTTTGAGGTGCTGGACTTGTCATAGTGGTGCTGAGGGGATCTGGGCTTGTGTTAGGGGTGCTGGGCGTGTTGTGCGAGTGCGGAGGGGATCTGGGGCTTGTATTGGAGGTGTTGGGCCTGTTATGGGTGTGCAGAGGGGATCTGGGCTGTGTGTTTGTTGTGTTGAGCTTGTGGGAGTGTTGAGGGGATCTGGGCTTGTTTTGGAGGTGATGGGCTTGTGTTGCGGGGGCTGGGCTTTTTTTGGGGGGTGCAGAGGGGAGCTGGGCATTGTGTTGGAGGTGCTGGGCCTTGTTTTGGGGGATCTGGGTGTTGTGTTGGGGGTGCTAGGCTTGTTTTCGGGCTGCTCAGTGGAGCTGGGTGTTGTGTTGGGGGTGCTAGTCTTGTCATGAGGGTACTGAACGGGATCTGGGCGTTGTGTTGGGGGTGCTGGGCTTGTGGAGGGGGTGCTGAGGGGATGTGGGCGTTGTGTTTAGGGTGCTGGGCTTTGTTGTGGGGGTGCTTAGGGGATCTGGGCCTTGTGTTGGGGGTGCTGGACTTGTCATAGTGGTGCTGAGGGGATCTGGGCATTGCGTTGGGGGTGCAGAGGGGATCTGGGCGTTGTGGTGGGGCTGCTGAGGTGATCTGGGGCATTGTTTTGGAGGTGCTGGCCTTGTGGTGGGAGTGCCTAGGGGATCTGGGCTTTGTGTTGGGGGTTGCTCATGGGATCTGGGCATTGTGGTGGGGCTGCTGAGGGGATCTGGGGCTTGTTTTTGAGGTGCTGGGCTTGTCATGCAGGCTGCTGGGCTTTTTGTAGAAGTGCAGAGGGGAGCTGGGCGTTGTGTTGGAGCTGCTGGGCCTTGTTTTGGGGGTGCTGAGGGGATCTGGGCCTTGTTTTGGGGTTGCTGAGGGGATCGGGGTGTTGTGTTGGGGGTGCTGGGCTTGTGGTAGGGGTGCTGAGGGGATCTGGGCATTGCGTTGGGGGTGCAGGGCTTGTGGTGGGGTTGCTGAGGGGATCGGGACGTTGTTTTTGAGGTGCTGGGCTTGTAGTGGGGGTGCTGAGGGGATCTGGCCTTGTTTTCGACGTGCTGGGCCTTTTTTCCGTGGCGCAGAGGAGATCTGGGCATTGTGTTGGGGGTGGTGGGCCTTGTGTTCTGCTTGCAGCAGCGATCTGGAGCTGTCATGGGGGTGGAGAGGGGATGTGGGCTTGTATTTCGGGTGCTGGGTCTTTTTTTAGTGGGGGTGCTGAGGGGATCTGGGCATTGTTTTGGAGGTCTTGGGCTTGTCCTGGGTGTACTGAGTGGTCAGGGCCTTGTATTGCGGGTGCTGGGCTTGTTGTGGGGTTGCTGTGTGGATCTGGGCTGTGTGTTTGTTGTGTTGAGCTTGTGGGAGTGTTGAGGGGATCATGGGCTTGTTTTTGAGGTGTTGGGCTTGTGTTGCGGGTGCTGGGCTTGTTTTGGGGGTGCAGAGGGAAGCTGGGCATTGTGTTGGAGGTGCTGGGCCTTGTGTCGGGGGATCTGGGTGTTGTGTTGGGGGTGCTAGGCTTGTTTTCGGGCTGCTCAGTGGAGCTGGGTGTTGTGTTGGGGGTGCTAGTCTTGTCATGAGGGTACTGAACGGGATCTGGGCGTTGTGTTGGGGGTGCTGGGCTTGTGGTGGGGGTGCTGAGGGTATGTGGGCATTGTGTTTGGGGTGCTGGGCTTTGTTGTTGGGGTGCTTAGGGGATCTGGGCCTTGTGTTGGGGGTGCTGGACTTGTCATAGTGGTGCTGAGGGGATCTGGGCATTGCGTTGGGGGTGCAGAGGGGATCTGGGCGTTGTGGTGGGGCTGCTGAGGTGATCTGGGGCATTGTTTTGGAGGTGTGGGGCTTGTAGTGGGGATGCTGAGGGGATCTGGCCATGTTTTCGAGGTGCTGGGCCTTTTTTTCCGTGGTGTAGAGGAGATCTGGGCGTTGTGTTGGGGGTGCTGGGCTTGTGGTGGGGGTGCTGAGGGGATCTGGGCGTTGTGGTGGGGGTGCTCAGGAGATCGGGGCCTTGTATTGGGGGTACTGAGGGGATCAGGGGCTTGTTTTTGAGGTGCTGGATGTGTTTTGGGAGTGCAGAGGGGATCAGGGCCTTGTGGTGGGGGTGCTGAAGGGGTCTGGGGCTTGTGTTGGGAGTGCTGGGCTTGTGGTGGGGGTGTTGAGGGGATCTGGGCTTGTTTTGGAGGTGCTGGGCTTGTCATGCAGGGTGCTAGCCTTGTTTTGGGGGTGCAGAGGGGAGCTGGGCATTGTGTTGGGGGTGCTGGGCCTTGTTTTGGGGGATCTGGGTGTTGTGTTGGGGGTGCTAGGCTTGTTTTCGGGCTGCTCAGTGGAGCTGGGTGTTGCGTTGGGGGTGCTGGTCTTGTCATGAGGGTACTGAACGGGATCGGGGCGTTGTGTTGGGGGTGCTGGGCTTGTGGTGGGGGTGCTGAGGGTATGTGGGCATTTTGTTTGGGGTGCTGGGTTTTGTTGTGGGGGTGCTGAGGGGATCTGGGCATTGTTTTTGAGGTGCTGGACTTGTCATAGTGGTGCTGAGGGGATCTGGGCTTGTGTTAGGGGTGCTGGGCGTGTTGTGCGAGTGCGGAGGGGATCTGGGGCTTGTATTGGAGGTGTTGGGCCTGTTATGGGTGTGCAGAGGGGATCTGGGCTGTGTGTTTGTTGTGTTGAGCTTGTGGGAGTGTTGAGGGGATCTGGGCTTGTTTTGGAGGTGATGGGCTTGTGTTGCGGGGGCTGGGCTTTTTTTGGGGGGTGCAGAGGGGATGTGGGCGTTGTGTTTAGGGTGCTGGGCTTTGTTGTGGGGGTGCTTAGGGGATCTGGGCCTTGTGTTGGGGGTGCTGGACTTGTCATAGTGGTGCTGAGGGGATCTGGGCATTGCGTTGGGGGTGCAGAGGGGATCTGGGCGTTGTGGTGGGGCTGCTGAGGTGATCTGGGGCATTGTTTTGGAGGTGCTGGCCTTGTGGTGGGAGTGCCTAGGGGATCTGGGCTTTGTGTTGGGGGTTGCTCATGGGATCTGGGCATTGTGGTGGGGCTGCTGAGGGGATCTGGGGCTTGTTTTTGAGGTGCTGGGCTTGTCATGCAGGCTGCTGGGCTTTTTGTAGAAGTGCAGAGGGGAGCTGGGCGTTGTGTTGGAGCTGCTGGGCCTTGTTTTGGGGGTGCTGAGGGGATCTGGGCCTTGTTTTGGGGTTGCTGAGGGGATCGGGGTGTTGTGTTGGGGGTGCTGGGCTTGTGGTAGGGGTGCTGAGGGGATCTGGGCATTGCGTTGGGGGTGCAGGGCTTGTGGTGGGGTTGCTGAGGGGATCGGGACGTTGTTTTTGAGGTGCTGGGCTTGTAGTGGGGGTGCTGAGGGGATCTGGCCTTGTTTTCGACGTGCTGGGCCTTTTTTCCGTGGCGCAGAGGAGATCTGGGCATTGTGTTGGGGGTGGTGGGCCTTGTGTTCTGCTTGCAGCAGCGATCTGGAGCTGTCATGGGGGTGGAGAGGGGATGTGGGCTTGTATTTCGGGTGCTGGGTCTTTTTTTAGTGGGGGTGCTGAGGGGATCTGGGCATTGTTTTGGAGGTCTTGGGCTTGTCCTGGGTGTACTGAGTGGTCAGGGCCTTGTATTGCGGGTGCTGGGCTTGTTGTGGGGTTGCTGTGTGGATCTGGGCTGTGTGTTTGTTGTGTTGAGCTTGTGGGAGTGTTGAGGGGATCATGGGCTTGTTTTTGAGGTGTTGGGCTTGTGTTGCGGGTGCTGGGCTTGTTTTGGGGGTGCAGAGGGAAGCTGGGCATTGTGTTGGAGGTGCTGGGCCTTGTGTCGGGGGATCTGGGTGTTGTGTTGGGGGTGCTAGGCTTGTTTTCGGGCTGCTCAGTGGAGCTGGGTGTTGTGTTGGGGGTGCTAGTCTTGTCATGAGGGTACTGAACGGGATCTGGGCGTTGTGTTGGGGGTGCTGGGCTTGTGGTGGGGGTGCTGAGGGTATGTGGGCATTGTGTTGGGGGTGCTGGGCTTTGTTGTGGGGGTGCTTAGGGGATCTGGGCCTTGTGTTGGGGGTGCTGGACTTGTCATAGTGGTGCTGAGGGGATCTGGGCATTGCATTGGGGGTGCAGAGGGGATCTGGGCGTTGTGGTGGGGCTGCTGAGGTGATCTGGGGCATTGTTTTGGAGGTGTGGGGCTTGTAGTGGGGATGCTGAGGGGATCTGGCCATGTTTTCGAGGTGCTGGGCCTTTTTTTCCGTGGTGTAGAGGAGATCTGGGCGTTGTGTTGGGGGTGCTGGGCTTGTGGTGGGGGTGCAGAGGGGATCTGGGCGTTGTGGTGGGGGTGCTGAGGAGATCGGGGCCTTGTATTGGGGATACTGAGGGGATCAGGGGCTTGTTTTTGAGGTGCTGGATGTGTTTTGGAAGTGCAGAGGGGATCTGGGCGTTGTGTTGGGGGTGCTGGGCTTGTGGTGGGGGTGCTGAGGAGAGCTAGGTCTTGCACTGGGGGTGCTGGGCTTGTTGTGGGAGTGCTGGGCCTTGTTTTGGGAGTGCAGATGGGATCAGGGCCTTGTTTTGGGGGTGCGGAGGGGATCTGGGTGGTGTGTTTGTTGTGTTGGGCTTGGGGGAGTGCCGAGGGGGTCTTGGGCTTGTGTTGAGAGTGCTGGGCTTGTGGTGCGGGTGTTGAGGGGATCATGGGCTTGTTTTCGAGGTGCTGGGCTTGTCATGCAGGGTGCTAGCCTTGTTTTGGGGGTGCAGAGGGGAGCTGGGCATTGTGTTGGAGGTGCTGGGCCTTGTTTTTGGGGATCTGGGTGTTGTGTTGGGGGTTCTAGGCTTGTTTTCGGGCTGCTCAGTGGAGCTGGGTGTTGTGTTGGGGGTGCTGGTCTTGTCATGAGGGTACTGAACGGGATCGGGGCGTTGTGTTGGGGGTGCTGGGCTTGTGGTGGGGGTGCTGAGGGTATGTGGGCATTGTGTTTGGGGTGCTGGGCTTTGTTGTGGTGGTGCTGAGGGGATCTGGGCATTGTTTTTGAGGTGCTGGACTTGTCATAGTGGTGCTGAGGGGATCTGGGCTTGTGTTAGGGGTGCTGGGCGTGTTGTGCGAGTGCGGAGGGGATCTGGGGCTTGTATTGGAGGTGTTGGGCCTGTTATGGGTGTGCAGAGGGGATCTGGGCTGTGTGTTTGTTGTGTTGAGCTTGTGGGAGTGTTGAGGGGATCATGGGCTTGTTTTGGAGGTGCTGGGCTTGTGTTGCGGGTGCTGGGCTTGTTTTGGGGGTGCAGAGGGGAGCTGGGCATTGTGTTGGAGGTGCTGGGCCTTGTGTCGGGGGATCTGGGTGTTGTGTTGGGGGTGCTAGGCTTGTTTTCGGGCTGCTCAGTGGAGCTGGGTGTTGTGTTGGGGGTGCTAGTCTTGTCATGAGGGTACTGAACGGGATCTGGGCGTTGTGTTGGGGGTGCTGGACTTGTGGAGGGGGTGCTGAGGGGATCTGGGCGTTGTGTTTAGGGTGCTGGGCTTTGTTGTGGGGGTGCTTAGGGGATCTGGGCCTTGTGTTGGGGGTGCTGGACTTGTCATAGTGGTGCTGAGGGGATCTGGGCATTGCGTTGGGGGTGCAGAGGGGATCTGGGCGTTGTGGTGGGGCTGCTGAGGTGATCTGGGGCATTGTTTTGGAGGTGCTGGCCTTGTGGTGGGAGTGCCTAGGGGATCTGGGCTGTGTGTTGGGGGTTGCTCATGGGATCTGGGCGTTGTGGTGGGGCTGCTGAGGGGATCTGGGGCTTGTTTTCGAGGTGCTGGGCTTGTCATGCAGGCTGCTGGGCTTTTTGTAGAAGTGCAGAGGGGAGCTGGGCGTTGTGTTGGAGGTGCTGGGCCTTGTTTTGGGGGTGCTGAGGGGATCTGGGCCTTGTTTTGGGGTTGCTGAGGGGATCGGGGTGTTGTGTTGGGGGTGCTGGGCTTGTGGTAGGGGTGCTGAGGGGATCTGGGCATTGCGTTGGGGGTGCAGGGCTTGTGGTGGGGTTGCTGAGGGGATCGGGACGTTGTTTTTGAGGTGCTGGGCTTGTAGTGGGGGTGCTGAGGGGATCTGGCCTTGTTTTCGACGTGCTGGGCCTTTTTTCCGTGGCGCAGAGGAGATCTGGGCATTGTGTTGGGGGTGGTGGGCCTTGTGTTCTGCTTGCAGCAGCGATCTGGAGCTGTCATGGGGGTGGAGAGGGGATGTGGGCTTGTATTTCGGGTGCTGGGTCTTTTTTTAGTGGGGGTGCTGAGGGGATCTGGGCATTGTTTTGGAGGTCTTGGGCTTGTCCTGGGTGTACTGAGTGGTCAGGGCCTTGTATTGCGGGTGCTGGGCTTGTTGTGGGGTTGCTGTGTGGATCTGGGCTGTGTGTTTGTTGTGTTGAGCTTGTGGGAGTGTTGAGGGGATCATGGGCTTGTTTTTGAGGTGTTGGGCTTGTGTTGCGGGTGCTGGGCTTGTTTTGGGGGTGCAGAGGGAAGCTGGGCATTGTGTTGGAGGTGCTGGGCCTTGTGTCGGGGGATCTGGGTGTTGTGTTGGGGGTGCTAGGCTTGTTTTCGGGCTGCTCAGTGGAGCTGGGTGTTGTGTTGGGGGTGCTAGTCTTGTCATGAGGGTACTGAACGGGATCTGGGCGTTGTGTTGGGGGTGCTGGGCTTGTGGTGGGGGTGCTGAGGGGATCTGGGCATTGTGTTTGGGGTGCTGGGCTTTGTTGTGGGGGTGCTGAGGGGATCTGGGCCTTGTGTTGGGGGTGCTGGACTTGTCATAGTGGTGCTGAGGGGATCTGGGCATTGCGTTGGGGGTGCAGAGGGGATCTGGGCGTTGTGGTGGGGCTGCTGAGGTGATCTGGGGCATTGTTTTGGAGGTGCGGGGCTTGTAGTGGGGGTGCTGAGGGGATCTGGCCATGTTTTCGAGGTGCTGGGCCTTTTTTCCGTGGTGTAAAGGAGATCTGGGCGTTGTGTTGGGGGTGCTGGGCTTGTGGTGGGGGTGCAGAGGGGATCTGGGCGTTGTGGTGGGGGTGCTGAGGAGATCGGGGCCTTGTATTGGGGGTAGTGAGGGGATCAGGGGCTTGTTTTTGAGGTGCTGGATGTGTTTTGGGAGTGCAGAGGGGATCAGGGCCTTGTGGTGGGGGTGCTGAAGGGGTCTGGGGCTTGTGTTGGGAGTGCTGGGCTTGTGGTGGGGGTGCTGAGGGGATCTGGGCTTGTTTTGGAGGTGCTGGGCTTGTCATGCAGGGTGCTAGCCTTGTTTTGGGGGTGCAGAGGGGAGCTGGGCATTGTGTTGGAGGTGCTGGGCCTTGTTTTGGGGGATCTGGGTGTTGTGTTGGGGGTGCTAGGCTTGTTTTCGGGCTGCTCAGTGGAGCTGGGTGTTGTGTTGGGGGTGCTGGTCTTGTCATGAGGGTACTGAACGGGATCGGGGCGTTGTGTTGGGGG
This sequence comes from Struthio camelus, assembly GCF_040807025.1. NCBI lineage: Eukaryota > Metazoa > Chordata > Aves > Struthioniformes > Struthionidae > Struthio > Struthio camelus. The sequence continues at coordinate 7,283,278 of NC_090944.1, read as the reverse complement.
TGCTGGGCTTGTGGTGGGGGTGCTGAGGGTATGTGGGCATTTTGTTTGGGGTGCTGGGTTTTGTTGTGGGGGTGCTGAGGGGATCTGGGCATTGTTTTTGAGGTGCTGGACTTGTCATAGTGGTGCTGAGGGGATCTGGGCTTGTGTTAGGGGTGCTGGGCGTGTTGTGCGAGTGCGGAGGGGATCTGGGGCTTGTATTGGAGGTGTTGGGCCTGTTATGGGTGTGCAGAGGGGATCTGGGCTGTGTGTTTGTTGTGTTGAGCTTGTGGGAGTGTTGAGGGGATCTGGGCTTGTTTTGGAGGTGATGGGCTTGTGTTGTGGGGGCTGGGCTTTTTTTGGGGGGTGCAGAGGGGATCTGGGCGTTGTGTTTAGGGTGCTGGGCTTTGTTGTGGGGGTGCTTAGGGGATCTGGGCCTTGTGTTGGGGGTGCTGGACTTGTCATAGTGGTGCTGAGGGGATCTGGGCATTGCGTTGGGGGTGCAGAGGGGATCTGGGCGTTGTGGTGGGGCTGCTGAGGTGATCTGGGGCATTGTTTTGGAGGTGCTGGCCTTGTGGTGGGAGTGCCTAGGGGATCTGGGCTTTGTGTTGGGGGTTGCTCATGGGATCTGGGCATTGTGGTGGGGCTGCTGAGGGGATCTGGGGCTTGTTTTTGAGGTGCTGGGCTTGTCATGCAGGCTGCTGGGCTTTTTGTAGAAGTGCAGAGGGGAGCTGGGCGTTGTGTTGGAGCTGCTGGGCCTTGTTTTGGGGGTGCTGAGGGGATCTGGGCCTTGTTTTGGGGTTGCTGAGGGGATCGGGGTGTTGTGTTGGGGGTGCTGGGCTTGTGGTAGGGGTGCTGAGGGGATCTGGGCATTGCGTTGGGGGTGCAGGGCTTGTGGTGGGGTTGCTGAGGGGATCGGGACGTTGTTTTTGAGGTGCTGGGCTTGTAGTGGGGGTGCTGAGGAGATCTGGCCTTGTTTTCGACGTGCTGGGCCTTTTTTCCGTGGCGCAGAGGAGATCTGGGCATTGTGTTGGGGGTGGTGGGCCTTGTGTTCTGCTTGCAGCAGCGATCTGGAGCTGTCATGGGGGTGGAGAGGGGATGTGGGCTTGTATTTCGGGTGCTGGGTCTTTTTTTAGTGGGGGTGCTGAGGGGATCTGGGCATTGTTTTGGAGGTCTTGGGCTTGTCCTGGGTGTACTGAGTGGTCAGGGCCTTGTATTGCGGGTGCTGGGCTTGTTGTGGGGTTGCTGTGTGGATCTGGGCTGTGTGTTTGTTGTGTTGAGCTTGTGGGAGTGTTGAGGGGATCATGGGCTTGTTTTTGAGGTGTTGGGCTTGTGTTGCGGGTGCTGGGCTTGTTTTGGGGGTGCAGAGGGAAGCTGGGCATTGTGTTGGAGGTGCTGGGCCTTGTGTCGGGGGATCTGGGTGTTGTGTTGGGGGTGCTAGGCTTGTTTTCGGGCTGCTCAGTGGAGCTGGGTGTTGTGTTGGGGGTGCTAGTCTTGTCATGAGGGTACTGAACGGGATCTGGGCGTTGTGTTGGGGGTGCTGGGCTTGTGGTGGGGGTGCTGAGGGTATGTGGGCATTGTGTTTGGGGTGCTGGGCTTTGTTGTGGGGGTGCTTAGGGGATCTGGGCCTTGTGTTGGGGGTGCTGGACTTGTCATAGTGGTGCTGAGGGGATCTGGGCATTGCATTGGGGGTGCAGAGGGGATCTGGGCGTTGTGGTGGGGCTGCTGAGGTGATCTGGGGCATTGTTTTGGAGGTGTGGGGCTTGTAGTGGGGATGCTGAGGGGATCTGGCCATGTTTTCGAGGTGCTGGGCCTTTTTTTCCGTGGTGTAGAGGAGATCTGGGCGTTGTGTTGGGGGTGCTGGGCTTGTGGTGGGGGTGCAGAGGGGATCTGGGCGTTGTGGTGGGGGTGCTGAGGAGATCGGGGCCTTGTATTGGGGGTACTGAGGGGATCAGGGGCTTGTTTTTGAGGTGCTGGATGTGTTTTGGAAGTGCAGAGGGGATCTGGGCGTTGTGTTGGGGGTGCTGGGCTTGCGGTGGGGGTGCTGAGGAGAGCTAGGTCTTGCACTGGGGGTGCTGGGCTTGTTGTGGGAGTGCTGGGCCTTGTTTTGGGAGTGCAGATGGGATCAGGGCCTTGTTTTGGGGGTGCGGAGGGGATCTGGGCCGTGTGTTTGTTGTGTTGGGCTTGGGGGAGTGCCGAGGGGGTCTGGGGCTTGTGTTGGGAGTGCTGGGCTTGTGGTGGGGGTGCTGAGGGGATCATGGGCTTGTTTTCGAGGTGCTGGGCTTGTCATGCAGGGTGCTAGCCTTGTTTCGGGGGTGCAGAGGGGAGCTGGGCATTGTGTTGGAGGTGCTGGGCCTTGTTTTTGGGGATCTGGGTGTTGTGTTGGGGGTGCTAGGCTTGTTTTCGGGCTGCTCAGTGGAGCTGAGTGTTGTGTTGGGGGTGCTGGTCTTGTCATGAGGGTACTGAACGGGATCTGGGCGTTGTGTTGGGGGTGCTGGGCTTGTGGTGGGGGTGCTGAGGGTATGTGGGCATTGTGTTTGGGGTGCTGGGCTTTGTTGTGGGGGTGCTGAGGGGATCTGGGCATTGTTTTTGAGGTGCTGGACTTGTCATAGTGGTGCTGAGGGGATCTGGGCTTGTGTTAGGGGTGCTGGGCATGTGCGAGTGCGGAGGGGATCTGGGGCTTGTATTGGAGGTGTTGGGCCTGTTATGGGGGTGCAGAGGGGATCTGGGCTGTGTGTTTGTTGTGTTGAGCTTGTGGGAGTGTTGAGGGGATCTGGGCTTGTTTTGGAGGTGATGGGCTTGTGTTGCGGGGGCTGGGCTTTTTTTGGGGGGTGCAGAGGGGAGCTGGGCATTGTGTTGGAGGTGCTGGGCCTTGTTTTGGGGGATCTGGGTGTTGTGTTGGGGGTGCTAGGCTTGTTTTCGGGCTGCTCAGTGGAGCTGGGTGTTGTGTTGGGGGTGCTAGTCTTGTCATGAGGGTACTGAACGGGATCTGGGCGTTGTGTTGGGGGTGCTGGGCTTGTGGAGGGGGTGCTGAGGGGATGTGGGCGTTGTGTTTAGGGTGCTGGGCTTTGTTGTGGGGGTGCTTAGGGGATCTGGGCCTTGTGTTGGGGGTGCTGGACTTGTCATAGTGGTGCTGAGGGGATCTGGGCATTGCGTTGGGGGTGCAGAGGGGATCTGGGCGTTGTGGTGGGGCTGCTGAGGTGATCTGGGGCATTGTTTTGGAGGTGCTGGCCTTGTGGTGGGAGTGCCTAGGGGATCTGGGCTTTGTGTTGGGGGTTGCTCATGGGATCTGGGCATTGTGGTGGGGCTGCTGAGGGGATCTGGGGCTTGTTTTTGAGGTGCTGGGCTTGTCATGCAGGCTGCTGGGCTTTTTGTAGAAGTGCAGAGGGGAGCTGGGCGTTGTGTTGGAGCTGCTGGGCCTTGTTTTGGGGGTGCTGAGGGGATCTGGGCCTTGTTTTGGGGTTGCTGAGGGGATCGGGGTGTTGTGTTGGGGGTGCTGGGCTTGTGGTAGGGGTGCTGAGGGGATCTGGGCATTGCGTTGGGGGTGCAGGGCTTGTGGTGGGGTTGCTGAGGGGATCGGGACGTTGTTTTTGAGGTGCTGGGCTTGTAGTGGGGGTGCTGAGGGGATCTGGCCTTGTTTTCGACGTGCTGGGCCTTTTTTCCGTGGCGCAGAGGAGATCTGGGCATTGTGTTGGGGGTGGTGGGCCTTGTGTTCTGCTTGCAGCAGCGATCTGGAGCTGTCATGGGGGTGGAGAGGGGATGTGGGCTTGTATTTCGGGTGCTGGGTCTTTTTTTAGTGGGGGTGCTGAGGGGATCTGGGCATTGTTTTGGAGGTCTTGGGCTTGTCCTGGGTGTACTGAGTGGTCAGGGCCTTGTATTGCGGGTGCTGGGCTTGTTGTGGGGTTGCTGTGTGGATCTGGGCTGTGTGTTTGTTGTGTTGAGCTTGTGGGAGTGTTGAGGGGATCATGGGCTTGTTTTTGAGGTGTTGGGCTTGTGTTGTGGGTGCTGGGCTTGTTTTGGGGGTGCAGAGGGAAGCTGGGCATTGTGTTGGAGGTGCTGGGCCTTGTGTCGGGGGATCTGGGTGTTGTGTTGGGGGTGCTAGGCTTGTTTTCGGGCTGCTCAGTGGAGCTGGGTGTTGTGTTGGGGGTGCTAGTCTTGTCATGAGGGTACTGAACGGGATCTGGGCGTTGTGTTGGGGGTGCTGGGCTTGTGGTGGGGGTGCTGAGGGGATGTGGGCGTTGTGTTGGGGGTGCTGGACTTGTCATAGTGGTGCTGAGGGGATCTGGGCATTGCATTGGGGGTGCAGAGGGGATCTGGGCGTTGTGGTGGGGCTGCTGAGGTGATCTGGGGCATTGTTTTGGAGGTGTGGGGCTTGTAGTGGGGATGCTGAGGGGATCTGGCCATGTTTTCGAGGTGCTGGGCCTTTTTTTCCGTGGTGTAGAGGAGATCTGGGCGTTGTGTTGGGGGTGCTGGGCTTGTGGTGGGGGTGCAGAGGGGATCTGGGCGTTGTGGTGGGGGTGCTGAGGAGATCGGGGCCTTGTATTGGGGGTAGTGAGGGGATCAGGGGCTTGTTTTTGAGGTGCTGGATGTGTTTTGGAAGTGCAGAGGGGATCTGGGCGTTGTGTTGGGGGTGCTGGGCTTGCGGTGGGGGTGCTGAGGAGAGCTAGGTCTTGCACTGGAGGTGCTGGGCTTGTTGTGGGAGTGCTGGGCCTTGTTTTGGGAGTGCAGATGGGATCAGAGCCTTGTTTTGGGGGTGCGGAGGGGATCTGGGTGGTGTGTTTGTTGTGTTGGGCTTGGGGGAGTGCCGAGGGGGTCTGGGGCTTGTGTTGGGAGTGCTGGGCTTGTGGTGGGGGTGCTGAGGGGATCATGGGCTTGTTTTCGAGGTGCTGGGCTTGTCATGCAGGGTGCTAGCCTTGTTTTGGGGGTGCAGAGGGGAGCTGGGCATTGTGTTGGAGGTGCTGGGCCTTGTTTTTGGGGATCTGGGTGTTGTGTTGGGGGTGCTAGGCTTGTTTTCGGGCTGCTCAGTGGAGCTGGGTGTTGTGTTGGGGGTGCTGGTCTTGTCATGAGGGTACTGAACGGGATCGGGGCGTTGTGTTGGGGGTGCTGGGCTTGTGGTGGGGGTGCTGAGGGTATGTGGGCATTGTGTTTGGGGTGCTGGGCTTTGTTGTGGGGGTGCTGAGGGGATCTGGGCATTGTTTTTGAGGTGCTGGACTTGTCATAGTGGTGCTGAGGGGATCTGGGCTTGTGTTAGGGGTGCTGGGCATGTGCGAGTGCGGAGGGGATCTGGGGCTTGTATTGGAGGTGTTGGGCCTGTTATGGGGGTGCAGAGGGGATCTGGGCTGTGTGTTTGTTGTGTTGAGCTTGTGGGAGTGTTGAGGGGATCTGGGCTTGTTTTGGAGGTGATGGGCTTGTGTTGCGGGGGCTGGGCTTTTTTTGGGGGGTGCAGAGGGGAGCTGGGCATTGTGTTGGAGGTGCTGGGCCTTGTTTTGGGGGATCTGGGTGTTGTGTTGGGGGTGCTAGGCTTGTTTTCGGGCTGCTCAGTGGAGCTGGGTGTTGTGTTGGGGGTGCTGGTCTTGTCATGAGGGTACTGAACGGGATCTGGGCGTTGTGTTGGGGGTGCTGGGCTTGTGGAGGGGGTGCTGAGGGGATGTGGGCGTTGTGTTTAGGGTGCTGGGCTTTGTTGTGGGGGTGCTTAGGGGATCTGGGCCTTGTGTTGGGGGTGCTGGACTTGTCATAGTGGTGCTGAGGGGATCTGGGCATTGCGTTGGGGGTGCAGAGGGGATCTGGGCGTTGTGGTGGGGCTGCTGAGGTGATCTGGGGCATTGTTTTGGAGGTGCTGGCCTTGTGGTGGGAGTGCCTAGGGGATCTGGGCTTTGTGTTGGGGGTTGCTCATGGGATCTGGGCATTGTGGTGGGGCTGCTGAGGGGATCTGGGGCTTGTTTTTGAGGTGCTGGGCTTGTCATGCAGGCTGCTGGGCTTTTTGTAGAAGTGCAGAGGGGAGCTGGGCGTTGTGTTGGAGCTGCTGGGCCTTGTTTTGGGGGTGCTGAGGGGATCTGGGCCTTGTTTTGGGGTTGCTGAGGGGATCGGGGTGTTGTGTTGGGGGTGCTGGGCTTGTGGTAGGGGTGCTGAGGGGATCTGGGCATTGCGTTGGGGGTGCAGGGCTTGTGGTGGGGTTGCTGAGGGGATCGGGACGTTGTTTTTGAGGTGCTGGGCTTGTAGTGGGGGTGCTGAGGGGATCTGGCCTTGTTTTCGACGTGCTGGGCCTTTTTTCCGTGGCGCAGAGGAGATCTGGGCATTGTGTTGGGGGTGGTGGGCCTTGTGTTCTGCTTGCAGCAGCGATCTGGAGCTGTCATGGGGGTGGAGAGGGGATGTGGGCTTGTATTTCGGGTGCTGGGTCTTTTTTTAGTGGGGGTGCTGAGGGGATCTGGGCATTGTTTTGGAGGTCTTGGGCTTGTCCTGGGTGTACTGAGTGGTCAGGGCCTTGTATTGCGGGTGCTGGGCTTGTTGTGGGGTTGCTGTGTGGATCTGGGCTGTGTGTTTGTTGTGTTGAGCTTGTGGGAGTGTTGAGGGGATCATGGGCTTGTTTTTGAGGTGTTGGGCTTGTGTTGCGGGTGCTGGGCTTGTTTTGGGGGTGCAGAGGGAAGCTGGGCATTGTGTTGGAGGTGCTGGGCCTTGTGTCGGGGGATCTGGGTGTTGTGTTGGGGGTGCTAGGCTTGTTTTCGGGCTGCTCAGTGGAGCTGGGTGTTGTGTTGGGGGTGCTAGTCTTGTCATGAGGGTACTGAACGGGATCTGGGCGTTGTGTTGGGGGTGCTGGGCTTGTGGTGGGGGTGCTGAGGGGATGTGGGCGTTGTGTTGGGGGTGCTGGACTTGTCATAGTGGTGCTGAGGGGATCTGGGCATTGCATTGGGGGTGCAGAGGGGATCTGGGCGTTGTGGTGGGGCTGCTGAGGTGATCTGGGGCATTGTTTTGGAGGTGTGGGGCTTGTAGTGGGGATGCTGAGGGGATCTGGCCATGTTTTCGAGGTGCTGGGCCTTTTTTTCCGTGGTGTAGAGGAGATCTGGGCGTTGTGTTGGGGGTGCTGGGCTTGTGGTGGGGGTGCAGAGGGGATCTGGGCGTTGTGGTGGGGGTGCTGAGGAGATCGGGGCCTTGTATTGGGGGTACTGAGGGGATCAGGGGCTTGTTTTTGAGGTGCTGGATGTGTTTTGGAAGTGCAGAGGGGATCTGGGCGTTGTGTTGGGGGTGCTGGGCTTGCGGTGGGGGTGCTGAGGAGAGCTAGGTCTTGCACTGGAGGTGCTGGGCTTGTTGTGGGAGTGCTGGGCCTTGTTTTGGGAGTGCAGATGGGATCAGAGCCTTGTTTTGGGGGTGCGGAGGGGATCTGGGTGGTGTGTTTGTTGTGTTGGGCTTGGGGGAGTGCCGAGGGGGTCTGGGGCTTGTGTTGGGAGTGCTGGGCTTGTGGTGGGGGTGCTGAGGGGATCATGGGCTTGTTTTCGAGGTGCTGGGCTTGTCATGCAGGGTGCTAGCCTTGTTTCGGGGGTGCAGAGGGGAGCTGGGCATTGTGTTGGAGGTGCTGGGCCTTGTTTTTGGGGATCTGGGTGTTGTGTTGGGGGTGCTAGGCTTGTTTTCGGGCTGCTCAGTGGAGCTGAGTGTTGTGTTGGGGGTGCTGGTCTTGTCATGAGGGTACTGAACGGGATCGGGGCGTTGTGTTGGGGGTGCTGGGCTTGTGGTGGGGGTGCTGAGGGTATGTGGGCATTGTGTTTGGGGTGCTGGGCTTTGTTGTGGGGGTGCTGAGGGGATCTGGGCATTGTTTTTGAGGTGCTGGACTTGTCATAGTGGTGCTGAGGGGATCTGGGCTTGTGTTAGGGGTGCTGGGCATGTGCGAGTGCGGAGGGGATCTGGGGCTTGTATTGGAGGTGTTGGGCCTGTTATGGGGGTGCAGAGGGGATCTGGGCTGTGTGTTTGTTGTGTTGAGCTTGTGGGAGTGTTGAGGGGATCTGGGCTTGTTTTGGAGGTGATGGGCTTGTGTTGCGGGGGCTGGGCTTTTTTTGGGGGGTGCAGAGGGGAGCTGGGCATTGTGTTGGAGGTGCTGGGCCTTGTTTTGGGGGATCTGGGTGTTGTGTTGGGGGTGCTAGGCTTGTTTTCGGGCTGCTCAGTGGAGCTGGGTGTTGTGTTGGGGGTGCTGGTCTTGTCATGAGGGTACTGAACGGGATCTGGGCGTTGTGTTGGGGGTGCTGGGCTTGTTGTGGGGGTGCTGAGGGTATGTGGGCGTTGTGTTTAGGGTGCTGGGCTTTGTTGTGGGGGTGCTTAGGGGATCTGGGCCTTGTGTTGGGGGTGCTGGACTTGTCATAGTGGTGCTGAGGGGATCTGGGCATTGCGTTGGGGGTGCAGAGGGGATCTGGGCGTTGTGGTGGGGCTGCTGAGGTGATCTGGGGCATTGTTTTGGAGGTGCTGGCCTTGTGGTGGGAGTGCCTAGGGGATCTGGGCTTTGTGTTGGGGGTTGCTCATGGGATCTGGGCATTGTGGTGGGGCTGCTGAGGGGATCTGGGGCTTGTTTTTGAGGTGCTGGGCTTGTCATGCAGGCTGCTGGGCTTTTTGTAGAAGTGCAGAGGGGAGCTGGGCGTTGTGTTGGAGCTGCTGGGCCTTGTTTTGGGGGTGCTGAGGGGTTCTGGGCCTTGTTTTGGGGTTGCTGAGGGGATCGGGGTGTTGTGTTGGGGGTGCTGGGCTTGTGGTAGGGGTGCTGAGGGGATCTGGGCATTGCGTTGGGGGTGCAGGGCTTGTGGTGGGGTTGCTGAGGGGATCGGGACGTTGTTTTCGAGGTGCTGGGCTTGTAGTGGGGGTGCTGAGGGGATCTGGCCTTGTTTTCGACGTGCTGGGCCTTTTTTCCGTGGCGCAGAGGAGATCTGGGCATTGTGTTGGGGGTGGTGGGCCTTGTGTTCTGCTTGCAGCAGCGATCTGGAGCTGTCATGGGGGTGGAGAGGGGATGTGGGCTTGTATTTCGGGTGCTGGGTCTTTTTTTAGTGGGGGTGCTGAGGGGATCTGGGCATTGTTTTGGAGGTCTTGGGCTTGTCCTGGGTGTACTGAGTGGTCAGGGCCTTGTATTGCGGGTGCTGGGCTTGTTGTGGGGTTGCTGTGTGGATCTGGGCTGTGTGTTTGTTGTGTTGAGCTTGTGGGAGTGTTGAGGGGATCATGGGCTTGTTTTTGAGGTGTTGGGCTTGTGTTGCGGGTGCTGGGCTTGTTTTGGGGGTGCAGAGGGAAGCTGGGCATTGTGTTGGAGGTGCTGGGCCTTGTGTCGGGGGATCTGGGTGTTGTGTTGGGGGTGCTAGGCTTGTTTTCGGGCTGCTCAGTGGAGCTGGGTGTTGTGTTGGGGGTGCTAGTCTTGTCATGAGGGTACTGAACGGGATCTGGGCGTTGTGTTGGGGGTGCTGGGCTTGTGGTGGGGGTGCTGAGGGTATGTGGGCATTGTGTTTGGGGTGCTGGGCTTTGTTGTGGGGGTGCTTAGGGGATCTGGGCCTTGTGTTGGGGGTGCTGGACTTGTCATAGTGGTGCTGAGGGGATCTGGGCATTGCATTGGGGGTGCAGAGGGGATCTGGGCGTTGTGGTGGGGCTGCTGAGGTGATCTGGGGCATTGTTTTGGAGGTGTGGGGCTTGTAGTGGGGATGCTGAGGGGATCTGGCCATGTTTTCGAGGTGCTGGGCCTTTTTTTCCGTGGTGTAGAGGAGATCTGGGCGTTGTGTTGGGGGTGCTGGGCTTGTGGTGGGGGTGCAGAGGGGATCTGGGCGTTGTGGTGGGGGTGCTGAGGAGATCGGGGCCTTGTATTGGGGGTACTGAGGGGATCAGGGGCTTGTTTTTGAGGTGCTGGATGTGTTTTGGAAGTGCAGAGGGGATCAGGGCCTTGTGTTGGGGGTGCTGGGCTTGTGGTGGGGGTGCTGAGGAGAGCTAGGTCTTGCACTGGGGGTGCTGGGCTTGTTGTGGGAGTGCTGGGCCTTGTTTTGGGAGTGCAGATGGGATCAGGGCCTTGTTTTGGGGGTGCGGAGGGGATCTGGGTGGTGTGTTTGTTGTGTTGGGCTTGGGGGAGTGCCGAGGGGGTCTGGGGCTTGTGTTGGGAGTGCTGGGCTTGTGGTGGGGGTGTTGAGGGGATCATGGGCTTGTTTTGGAGGTGCTGGGCTTGTCATGCAGGGTGCTAGCCTTGTTTTGGGGGTGCAGAGGGGAGCTGGGCATTGTGTTGGAGGTGCTGGGCCTTGTTTTTGGGGATCTGGGTGTTGTGTTGGGGGTTCTAGGCTTGTTTTCGGGCTGCTCAGTGGAGCTGGGTGTTGTGTTGGGGGTGCTGGTCTTGTCATGAGGGTACTGAACGGGATCGGGGCGTTGTGTTGGGGGTGCTGGGCTTGTGGTGGGGGTGCTGAGGGTATGTGGGCATTGTGTTTGGGGTGCTGGGCTTTGTTGTGGGGGTGCTGAGGGGATCTGGGCATTGTTTTTGAGGTGCTGGACTTGTCATAGTGGTGCTGAGGGGATCTGGGCTTGTGTTAAGGGTGCTGGGCGTGTTGTGCGAGTGCGGAGGGGATCTGGGGCTTGTATTGGAGGTGTTGGGCCTGTTATGGGGGTGCAGAGGGGATCTGGGCTGTGTGTTTGTTGTGTTGAGCTTGTGGGAGTGTTGAGGGGATCTGGGCTTGTTTTGGAGGTGATGGGCTTGTGTTGCGGGGGCTGGGCTTTTTTGGGGGGGTGCAGAGGGGAGCTGGGCATTGTGTTGGAGGTGCTGGGCCTTGTTTTGGGGGATCTGGGTGTTGTGTTGGGGGTGCTAGGCTTGTTTTCGGGCTGCTCAGTGGAGCTGGGTGTTGTGTTGGGGGTGCTAGTCTTGTCATGAGGGTACTGAACGGGATCTGGGCGTTGTGTTGGGGGTGCTGGGCTTGTGGAGGGGGTGCTGAGGGGATGTGGGCGTTGTGTTTAGGGTGCTGGGCTTTGTTGTGGGGGTGCTTAGGGGATCTGGGCCTTGTGTTGGGGGTGCTGGACTTGTCATAGTGGTGCTGAGGGGATCTGGGCATTGCGTTGGGGGTGCAGAGGGGATCTGGGCGTTGTGGTGGGGCTGCTGAGGTGATCTGGGGCATTGTTTTGGAGGTGCTGGCCTTGTGGTGGGAGTGCCTAGGGGATCTGGGCTGTGTGTTGGGGGTTGCTCATGGGATCTGGGCGTTGTGGTGGGGCTGCTGAGGGGATCTGGGGCTTGTTTTCGAGGTGCTGGGCTTGTCATGCAGGCTGCTGGGATTTTTGTAGAAGTGCAGAGGGGAGCTGGGCGTTGTGTTGGAGCTGCTGGGCCTTGTTTTGGGGGTGCTGAGGGGATCTGGGCCTTGTTTTGGGGTTGCTGAGGGGATCTGGGCATTGCGTTGGGGGTGCTGGGCTTGTGGTAGGGGTGCTGAGGGGATCTGGGCATTGCGTTGGGGGTGCAGGGCTTGTGGTGGGGTTGCTGAGGGGATCGGGACGTTGTTTTTGAGGTGCTGGGCCTTTTTTCCGTGGCGCAGAGGAGATCTGGGCATTGTGTTGGGGGTGGTGGGCCTTGTGTTCTGCTTGCAGCAGCGATCTGGAGCTGTCATGGGGGTGGAGAGGGGATGTGGGCTTGTATTTCGGGTGCTGGGTCTTTTTTTAGTGGGGGTGCTGAGGGGATCTGGGCATTGTTTTGGAGGTCTTGGGCTTGTCCTGGGTGTACTGAGTGGTCAGGGCCTTGTATTGCGGGTGCTGGGCTTGTTGTGGGGTTGCTGTGTGGATCTGGGCTGTGTGTTTGTTGTGTTGAGCTTGTGGGAGTGTTGAGGGGATCATGGGCTTGTTTTTGAGGTGTTGGGCTTGTGTTGCGGGTGCTGGGCTTGTTTTGGGGGTGCAGAGGGAAGCTGGGCATTGTGTTGGAGGTGCTGGGCCTTGTGTCGGGGGATCTGGGTGTTGTGTTGGGGGTGCTAGGCTTGTTTTCGGGCTGCTCAGTGGAGCTGGGTGTTGTGTTGGGGGTGCTAGTCTTGTCATGAGGGTACTGAACGGGATCTGGGCGTTGTGTTGGGGGTGCTGGGCTTGTGGTGGGGGTGCTGAGGGGATCTGGGCGTTGTGTTTGGGGTGCTGGGCTTTGTTGTTGGGGTGCTTAGGGGATCTGGGCCTTGTGTTGGGGGTGCTGGACTTGTCATAGTGGTGCTGAGGGGATCTGGGCATTGCGTTGGGGGTGCAGAGGGGATCTGGGCGTTGTGGTGGGGCTGCTGAGGTGATCTGGGGCATTGTTTTGGAGGTGTGGGGCTTGTAGTGGGGATGCTGAGGGGATCTGGCCATGTTTTCGAGGTGCTGGGCCTTTTTTTCCGTGGTGTAGAGGAGATCTGGGCGTTGTGTTGGGGGTGCTGGGCTTGTGGTGGGGGTGCTGAGGGTATGTGGGCATTGTGTTGGGGGTGCTGGGCTTTGTTGTGGGGTGCAGAGGGGATCTGGGCATTGTTTTTGAGGTGCTGGACTTGTCATAGTGGTGCTGAGGGGATCTGGGCTTGTGTTAGGGGTGCTGGGCGTGTTGTGCGAGTGCGGAGGGGATCTGGGGCTTGTATTGGAGGTGTTGGGCCTGTTATGGGTGTGCAGAGGGGATCTGGGCAGTGTGTTTGTTGTGTTGAGCTTGTGGGAGTGTTGAGGGGATCTGGGCTTGTTTTTGAGGTGTTGGGCTTGTGTTGCGGGGGCTGGGCTTGTTTTGGGGGTGCAGAGGGGAGCTGGGCATTGTGTTGGAGGTGCTGGGCCTTGTTTTGGGGGATCTGGGTGTTGTGTTGGGGGTGCTAGGATTGTTTTCGGGCTGCTCAGTGGAGCTGAGTGTTGTGTTGGGGGTGCTGTTCTTGTCATGAGGGTACTGAACGGGATCTGGGCATTGTGTTTGGGGTGCTGGACTTGTGGTGGGGGTGCTGAGGGGATCTGGGCATTGTTTTGGAGGTGCTGGCCTTGTGGTGGGAGTGCCTAGGGGATCTGGGCTGTGTGTTGGGGGTTGCTCATGGGATCTGGGCGTTGTGGTGGGGCTGCTGAGGGGATCTGGGGCTTGTTTTCGAGGTGCTAGGCTTGTCATGCAGGCTGCTGGGCTTTTTGTAGAAGTGCAGAGGGGAGCTGGGCGTTGTGTTGGAGCTGCTGGGCCTTGTTTTGGGGGTGCTGAGGGGATCTGGGCATTGTTTTGGGGTTGTTGAGGGGATCGGGGCATTGTGTTGGGGGTGCTGGGCTTGTGGTGGGGTTGCTGAGGGCATTGTGTTGGGGGTGCTGAGGGGATCTGGCCTTGTTTTCGACGTGCTGGGCCTTTTTTCCGTGGCGCAGAGGAGATCTGGGCATTGTGTTGGGGGTGGTGGGCCTTGTGTTCTGCTTGCAGCAGCGATCTGGAGCTGTCATGGGGGTGGAGAGGGGATCTGGGCTTGTATTTCGGGTGCTGGGTCTTTTTTAAGTGGGGGTGCTGAGGGGATCTGGGCATTGTTTTGGAGGTCTTGGGCTTGTCCTGGGTGTACTGAGTGGTCAGGGCCTTGTATTGCGGGTGCTGGGCTTGTTGTGGGGTTGCTGTGTGGATCTGGGCTGTGTGTTTGTTGTGTTGAGCTTGTGGGAGTGTTGAGGGGATCATGGGCTTGTTTTTGAGGTGTTGGGCTTGTGTTGCGGGTGCTGGGCTTGTTTTGGGGCTGCAGAGGGGAGCTGGGCATTGTGTTGGAGGTGCTGGGCCTTGTGTCGGAGGATCTGGGTGTTGTGTTGGGGGTGCTAGGCTTGTCATGAGGGTACTGAACGGGATCTGGGCGTTGTGTTGGGGGTGCTGGGCTTGTTGTGGGGGTGCTGAGGGGATCTGGGCGTTGTGTTTGGGGTGCTGGGCTTTGTTGTGGGGGTGCAGAGGGGATCTGGGCCTTGTGTTGGGGGTGCTGGACTTGTCATAGTGGTGCTGAGGGGATCTGGGCATTGCGTTGGGGGTGCAGAGGGGATCTGGGCGTTGTGGTGGGGCTGCTGAGGTGATTTGGGGCATTGTTTTGGAGGTGCGGGGCTTGTAGTGGGGGTGCTGAGGGGATCTGGCCATGTTTTAGAGGTGCTGGGCCTTTTTTTCCGTGGTGTAGAGGAGATCTGGGCGTTGTGTTGGGGGTGCTGGGCTTGTGGTGGGGGTGCTGAGGGGATCGGGGCCTTGTATTGGGGGTACTGAGGGGATCAGGGGCTTGTTTTTGAGGTGCTGGATGTGTTTTGGGAGTGCAGAGGGGATCAGGGCCTTGTGGTGGGGGTGCTGAGGTGATCTGGGCGTTGTGTTGGGGGTGCTGGGCTTGTGGTGGGGGTGCTGAGGAGAGCTAGGTCTTGCACTGGGGGTGCTGGGCTTGTTGTGGGAGTGCTGGGCCTTGTTTTGGGAGTGCAGATGGGATCAGGGCCTTGTTTTGGGGGTGCGGAGGGGATCTGGGTGGTGTGTTTGTTGTGTTGGGCTTGGGGGAGTGCCGAGGGGGTCTGGGGCTTGTGTTGGGAGTGCTGGGCTTGTGGTGGGGGTGTTGAGGGGATCATGGGCTTGTTTTGGAGGTGCTGGGCTTGTCATGCAGGGTGCTAGCCTTGTTTTGGGGGTGCAGAGGGGAGCTGGGCATTGTGTTGGAGGTGCTGGGCCTTGTTTTTGGGGATCTGGGTGTTGTGTTGGGGGTGCTAGGCTTGTTTTCGGGCTGCTCAGTGGAGCTGAGTGTTGTGTTGGGGGTGCTGGTCTTGTCATGAGGGTACTGAAGGGGATCTGGGCGTTGTGTTGGGGGTGCTGGGCTTGTTGTGGGGGTGCTGAGGGTATGTGGGCATTGTGTTTGGGGTGCTGGGCTTTGTTGTGGGGGTGCTGAGGGGATCTGGGCATTGTTTTTGAGGTGCTGGACTTGTCATAGTGGTGCTGAGGGGATCTGGGCTTGTGTTAGGGGTGCTGGGCATGTGCGAGTGCGGAGGGGATCTGGGGCTTGTATTGGAGGTGTTGGGCCTGTTATGGGGGTGCAGAGGGGATCTGGGCTGTGTGTTTGTTGTGTTGAGCTTGTGGGAGTGTTGAGGGGATCTGGGCTTGTTTTGGAGGTGATGGGCTTGTGTTGTGGGGGCTGGGCTTTTTTTGGGGGGTGCAGAGGGGAGCTGGGCATTGTGTTGGAGGTGCTGGGCCTTGTTTTGGGGGATCTGGGTGTTGTGTTGGGGGTGCTAGGCTTGTTTTCGGGCTGCTCAGTGGAGCTGAGTGTTGTGTTGGGGGTGCTGGTCTTGTCATGAGGGTACTGAACGGGATCTGGGCATTGTGTTTGGGGTGCTGGACTTGTGGTGGGGGTGCTGAGGGGATCTGGGCATTGTTTTGGAGGTGCTGGCCTTGTGGTGGGAGTGCCTAGGGGATCTGGGCTGTGTGTTGGGGGGTTGCTCATGGGATCTGGGCGTTGTGGTGGGGCTGCTGAGGGGATCTGGGGCTTGTTTTCGAGGTGCTGGGCTTGTCATGCAGGCTGCTGGGCTTTTTGTAGAAGTGCAGAGGGGAGCTGGGCGTTGTGTTGGAGCTGCTGGGCCTTGTTTTGGGGGTGCTGAGGGGATCTGAGCCTTGTTTTGGGGTTGCTGAGGGGATCGGGGCGTTGTGTTGGGGGTGCTGGGCTTGTGGTAGGGGTGCTGAGGGGATCTGGGCATTGCGTTGGGGGTGCTGGGCTTGTGGTGGGGTTGCTGAGGGGATCGGGACGTTGTTTTCGAGGTGCTGGGCTTGTAGTGGGGGTGCTGAGGGGATCTGGCCTTGTTTTCGACGTGCGCAGAGGAGATCTGGGCATTGTGTTGGGGGTGGTGGGCCTTGTGTTCTGCTTGCAGCAGCGATCTGGAGCTGTCATGGGGGTGGAGAGGGGATGTGGGCTTGTATTTCGGGTGCTGGGTCTTTTTTTAGTGGGGGTGCTGAGGGGATCTGGGCATTGTTTTGGAGGTCTTGGGCTTGTCCTGGGTGTACTGAGTGGTCAGGGCCTTGTATTGTGGGTGCTGGGCTTGTTGTGGGGTTGCTGTGTGGATCTGGGCTGTGTGTTTGTTGTGTTGGGCTTGTGGGAGTGTTGAGGGGATCATGGGCTTGTTTTTGAGGTGTTGGGCTTGTGTTGCGGGTGCTGGGCTTGTTTTGGGGGTGCAGAGGGGAGCTGGGCATTGTGTTGGAGGTGCTGGGCCTTGTGTCGGGGGATCTGGGTGTTGTGTTGGGGGTGCTAGGCTTGTTTTCGGGCTGCTCAGTGGAGCTGGGTGTTGTGTTGGGGGTGCTAGTCTTGTCATGAGGGTACTGAACGGGATCTGGGCGTTGTGTTGGGGGTGCTGGGCTTGTGCTGGGGTGCTGAGGGGATCTGGGTGTTGTGTTTGGGGTGCTGGGCTTTGTTGTGGGGGTGCTTAGGGGATCTGGGCCTTGTGTTGGGGGTGCTGGACTTGTCATAGTGGTGCTGAGGGGATCTGGGCATTGCGTTGGGGGTGCAGAGGGGATCTGGGCGTTGTGGTGGGGCTGCTGAGGTGATCTGGGGCATTGTTTTGGAGGTGCGGGGCTTGTAGTGGGGGTGCTGAGGGGATCTGGCCATGTTTTCGAGGTGCTGGGCCTTTTTTCCGTGGTGTAAAGGAGATCTGGGCGTTGTGTTGGGGGTGCTGGGCTTGTGGTGGGGGTGCAGAGGGGATCTGGGCGTTGTGGTGGGGGTGCTGAGGAGATCGGGGCCTTGTATTGGGGGTACTGAGGGGATCAGGGGCTTGTTTTTGAGGTGCTGGATGTGTTTTGGGAGTGCAGAGGGGATCAGGGCCTTGTGGTGGGGGTGCTGAGGGGATCTGGGCGTTGTGTTGGGGGTGCTGGGCTTGCGGTGGGGGTGCTGAGGAGAGCTAGGTCTTGCACTGGGGGTGCTGGGCTTGTTGTGGGAGTGCTGGGCCTTGTTTTGGGAGTGCAGATGGGATCAGGGCCTTGTTTTGGGGGTGCGGAGGGGATCTGGGTGGTGTGTTTGTTGTGTTGGGCTTGGGGGAGTGCCGAGGGGGTCTGGGGCTTGTGTTGGGAGTGCTGGGCTTGTGGTGGGGGTGCTGAGGGGATCTGGGCGTTGTGTTTGGGGTGCTGGGCTTTGTTGCGGGGGTGCTTAGGGGATCTGGGCCTTGTGTTGGGGGTGCTGGACTTGTCATAGTGGTGCTGAGGGGATCTGGGCGTTGTGTTGGCGGTGCTGGGCTTGTGGTGGGGGTGCTGAGGAGAGCTAGGTCTTGCACTGGGGGTGCTGGGCTTGTTGTGGGAGTGCTGGGCCTTGTTTTGGGAGTGCAGATGGGATCAGGGCCTTGTTTTGGGGGTGCGGAGGGGATCTGGGTGGTGTGTTTGTTGTGTTGGGCTTGGGGGAGTGCCGAGGGGGTCTGGGGCTTGTGTTGGGAGTGCTGGGCTTGTGGTGGGGGTGTTGAGGGGATCATGGGCTTGTTTTCGAGGTGCTGGGCTTGTCATGCAGGGTGCTAGCCTTGTTTTGGGGGTGCAGAGGGGAGCTGGGCATTGTGTTGGAGGTGCTGGGCCTTGTTTTTGGGGATCTGGGTGTTGTGTTGGGGGTGCTAGGCTTGTTTTCGGGCTGCTCAGTGGAGCTGAGTGTTGTGTTGGGGGTGCTGGTCTTGTCATGAGGGTACTGAACGGGATCGGGGCGTTGTGTTGGGGGTGCTGGGCTTGTGGTGGGGGTGCTGAGGGGATCTGGGCGTTGTGTTTGGGGTGCTGGGCTTTGTTGTGGGGGTGCTGAGGGGATCTGGGCCTTGTGTTGGGGGTGCTGGACTTGTCATAGTGGTGCTGAGGGGATCTGGGCATTGCGTTGGGGGTGCAGAGGGGATCTGGGCGTTGTGGTGGGGCTGCTGAGGTGATCTGGGGCATTGTTTTGGAGGTGCGGGGCTTGTAGTGGGGGTGCTGAGGGGATCTGGCCATGTTTTCGAGGTGCTGGGCCTTATTTTCCGTGGTGTAGAGGAGATCTGGGCGTTGTGTTGGGGGTGCTGGGCTTGTGGTGGGGGTGCTGAGGGGATCGGGGCCTTGTATTGGGGGTACTGAGGGGATCAGGGGCTTGTTTTTGAGGTGCTGGATGTGTTTTGGGAGTGCAGAGGGGATCAGGGCCTTGTGGTGGGGGTGCTGAGGGGATCTGGGCGTTGTGTTGGGGGTGCTGGGCTTGTGGTGGGGGTGCTGAGGAGAGCTAGGTCTTGCACTGGGGGTGCTGGGCTTGTTGTGGGAGTGCTGGGCCTTGTTTTGGGAGTGCAGATGGGATCAGGGCCTTGTTTTGGGGGTGCGGAGGGGATCTGGGTGGTGTGTTTGTTGTGTTGGGCTTGGGGGAGTGCCGAGGGGGTCTGGGGCTTGTGTTGGGAGTGCTGGGCTTGTGGTGGGGGTGTTGAGGGGATCATGGGCTTGTTTTGGAGGTGCTGGGCTTGTCATGCAGGGTGCTAGCCTTGTTTTGGGGGTGCAGAGGGGAGCTGGGCATTGTGTTGGAGGTGCTGGGCCTTGTTTTTGGGGATCTGGGTGTTGTGTTGGGGGTGCTAGGCTTGTTTTCGGGCTGCTCAGTGGAGCTGAGTGTTGTGTTGGGGGTGCTGGTCTTGTCATGAGGGTACTGAAGGGGATCTGGGCGTTGTGTTGGGGGTGCTGGGCTTGTGGTGGGGGTGCTGAGGGTATGTGGGCATTGTGTTTGGGGTGCTGGGCTTTGTTGTGGGGGTGCTGAGGGGATCTGGGCATTGTTTTTGAGGTGCTGGACTTGTCATAGTGGTGCTGAGGGGATCTGGGCTTGTGTTAGGGGTGCTGGGCATGTGCGAGTGCGGAGGGGATCTGGGGCTTGTATTGGAGGTGTTGGGCCTGTTATGGGGGTGCAGAGGGGATCTGGGCTGTGTGTTTGTTGTGTTGAGCTTGTGGGAGTGTTGAGGGGATCTGGGCTTGTTTTGGAGGTGATGGGCTTGTGTTGTGGGGGCTGGGCTTTTTTTGGGGGGTGCAGAGGGGAGCTGGGCATTGTGTTGGAGGTGCTGGGCCTTGTTTTGGGGGATCTGGGTGTTGTGTTGGGGGTGCTAGGCTTGTTTTCGGGCTGCTCAGTGGAGCTGAGTGTTGTGTTGGGGGTGCTGGTCTTGTCATGAGGGTACTGAACGGGATCTGGGCATTGTGTTTGGGGTGCTGGACTTGTGGTGGGGGTGCTGAGGGGATCTGGGCATTGTTTTGGAGGTGCTGGCCTTGTGGTGGGAGTGCCTAGGGGATCTGGGCTGTGTGTTGGGGGGTTGCTCATGGGATCTGGGCGTTGTGGTGGGGCTGCTGAGGGGATCTGGGGCTTGTTTTCGAGGTGCTGGGCTTGTCATGCAGGCTGCTGGGCTTTTTGTAGAAGTGCAGAGGGGAGCTGGGCGTTGTGTTGGAGCTGCTGGGCCTTGTTTTGGGGGTGCTGAGGGGATCTGGGCCTTGTTTTGGGGTTGCTGAGGGGATCGGGGCATTGTGTTGGGGGTGCTGGGCTTGTGGTAGGGGTGCTGAGGGGATCTGGGCATTGCGTTGGGGGTGCAGGGCTTGTGGTGGGGTTGCTGAGGGGATCGGGACGTTGTTTTCGAGGTGCTGGGCTTGTAGTGGGGGTGCTGAGGGGATCTGGCCTTGTTTTCGACGTGCGCAGAGGAGATCTGGGCATTGTGTTGGGGGTGGTGGGCCTTGTGTTCTGCTTGCAGCAGCGATCTGGAGCTGTCATGGGGGTGGAGAGGGGATCTGGGCTTGTATTTCGGGTGCTGGGTCTTTTTTTAGTGGGGGTGCTGAGGGGATCTGGGCATTGTTTTGGAGGTCTTGGGCTTGTCCTGGGTGTACTGAGTGGTCAGGGCCTTGTATTGCGGGTGCTGGGCTTGTTGTGGGGTTGCTGTGTGGATCTGGGCTGTGTGTTTGTTGTGTTGGGCTTGTGGGAGTACTGAGTGGATCTGGGGCTTGTATTGGAGATGCTGGGCTTGACCTGGGGGTTGTAGAGGGGATCTGGGCCTTGTCTTGGAAAATCTGGGCGTTGTGTTGGGGGTGCTGGGGTTACTGGGGTGCTGAGGGGATCTGGGCGTTGTTGTGGGGATGTTGGGCTTTGTTTTGGGGTTTCCAAGCGGATCTGGGCGTTGTGTTGGGGGTGCTGGGCTTTTTGTGGGGGTCCTGGGGGGATCTGGGCCTTGTATTTGGGGTGCTGGGTATGACCTGGGTTTTGTAGAGGGAATCTGGGCCTTGTTCCGGGGAGATCTGGGCGGTGTTTTGGGGGTGCTGAGGGGTTCTGGGCGTTGCGTTCGGGGTCCTGGGCTTATTGGCGTCCTGAGGGGCGTTGTGTTGGGAGTGCAGAGACTGTGTCGCTGGCTCCTTGAAAGCCTCAGCTGCAGCCTCTTGAATGGGGCTACTCACCCCCCCCGGCAGGCAGCCTGCATGCCCTCCACCACTGCGCGTGCCATGGCTCATGCAGCTTCCCGATTGTTCCTGTCTCCGCCTCTGGAGGCCTCCGCAGATGCTTGGAGCTGCAGTTCACCTGGGTCACAACAAGGCACAAGGCTTGTGGCCGCTCCTCTTGCCCACAGCCCCTTGGCAGCACACGCAGCGACACAGTCACAGCTCTGCCTTCCCCTCTGAGTGGCATGCCACCACACCTCTGCCTCAGCACTCCTGCCTAGCTGAGAGCCACCAGAGCCACTGCCAGGGGCTGCTGTTGGCCAGGCAAGAGCCAGCACTACCCAGGCATCTTCCATAGGCAGCATGGGGGCATTCGTATGCTGCCCAATGTCTCTTTGCTCCACCTGGGAGGCAGAAAGCAGGCGACAACCCTCCCTCAGGGCTCCCTTTTGCCCCTGAGCAGGCACCCCTGCACCAGGCAGGCCCCAAAGGCACCCAGCCTTGCCGCACAGAGGGGTCCTGCAGACACACAGGCAGCTTGCACCTCATGCCCAGTTTGCGCTCTGGGCCTCTGGAGGCTTCTGCACGATGCGCTGGCAATGTCTCACGTGCGCCGGCCACTCTTTGTGTGCAACTTTTGGGAGGCAGTCCAGCAGCTCATGGCCTTCATCGCTCACCAGCACCGCCTGGTTGTCAGCACAACGGAGCCGGCTCTGCCTGTGCAGTGCAGATGTTGCTGTTGCCCTCTTCTCAGCACCCCCCCACCACAATCCTCTCTTGGCCTCGGCAGCTCAGCACGGCCATGCCCGCCTCTCTGCCTCTGGGCTGCATCCTGCTCTGCCCCGGCCTGCGCCTCCCCCTGCTCCTGCGGCACCTGCCCAGGCCACAGGCACACACTAGTGCCCTCCCCATCCCAGCACCTGCCGCAGGGGCAGACCTCTGCAGCCAAGGCCTCCCCTTGCCCTGCCTCCCGCCTCTCTGCCCCCAAAACACCCCCAGCGCCCCCAACCCCCAGATCCCCCCCGCACCCCCCACAACCCCCAGATCCCCTCAGCAGGGACAGACAAGGCTTCACTCCCCGCCCCACGCTGCCATCCACAACCCGCCAATCAGGACACAGCTAACACTCCCACACCCACCAATCAGGAGGCTCCTACCGCAGCTGTTGCTCCGGCACCTTCTAGAAGCTTCCCCGGGCCAGCAGGGAGTGAGGAAATGCCCAGAGAAAACGGGCTCCGGAGAAAAGGAGTAATGGAGCCACAACCAGCTGCTCGGGGGGAGAGGGCATCCCACCCCCTGCCCCTGCGCCTGACTCCGTAACCCCCGAGTGAAAATTAATCAGGAACGCCCCAAGGAAATGCCGGGGGGGGGGGGTGAGGGGAAAGGGGGAGCTGCTGAAAAACAAAGAACAGCCAAACCCCAACCCAGCCTCCTTCCCATGGGTAAATAAATAAAACCCACAGTGTGTAAGTAAATAAATGACCCCTATGGGTGATTGCTTGTGGGGGAGGAAGAAGAAAAAGACAAAAAAAAAAACTGCTGGAAAAAAACCTGGAGAGTTTCAAGGCTGTAAAAAACTTCCTCAGGAAATACATTTTAAAAACCTGCACACAAGCTGCTCAAATATGGGCAACCACCACCCTCCATCTGCCAAAAGACAGGGAGAAAAAAAAAAAAAAAGAAAGTGTTGCAAATCAGAAAGGAAATGTGCCACCCTCCCCCCCCAAAAGGTGAAAATGTGGGGAATCCTTTCCCCCTTGCCCCTCCAAGAGCCGCTCCAATAACAAATGGCGATGGAGAAGGCTGCGGTGGAGGCTGCTGCGTTTCTGGCTGGCGTGGCGAGAGCTGTCTGTGGCAGGAAATCCAGCCGGACCGCCCCGGTACGGCCTCCTGGGCGCTGCTTGCCAGATGGCTTCTCCCCTTGGTGCCACGACGAGTGCCCACGTCTTGGGCAGCTCCTGGGACGAGGACGTGCCGCTTGTCCCCCCACCCCACTGTCTCCAGCACCAGGAGAGAGCCTGACTAGCGTTGCAGCCGCTCTGCTGCTTTTCACACCTTGTATGCGCCCTGACCCCCAATACAACGCCCAGATCCTCTCAGGAAACCCCCACACAAGGCCCAGATCCCCTCAGCACCCTAAAACAAAGCCCAGAACTCCAAAAACAAGGCCCAGCACCCCCAAAACAAGGCCCAGCACTCCCAAACATAAGGCCCAGATCCCGTTCAGCACCCCCATGACAAGCCGCGCACCCCCAACACAAGGCCCAGATCCCCTCAGCACCACCATAAGCCCAGCCCCCCAACAAAATGCCCAGATCTCCTCAGCACCCACAACACAAGCCCCGCACCCCCAACATATCCCCTCAGCACCCCCACAGCAAGGCCCAGCACCCCCAAAACATGCCCAGATGCCCAGATGCCCAGATCGCCTCAGCACGTGCAAAACAAGACCCACCACTCACAAAACAAGGCCAAGATCCCCTCAGCACTACTAATACAAGGCCCAGATCCCCTCACCACCCCCCAAAAAAGACACAGATCCCATCAGAACCCCCAACACAAAGCCCAGCACTCCCAATACAAGGCCCAAATCCCCTCAACGTCCCCATGACAAGACCAGCATTTCCAATAAAAGCCCCAGATACCCTCAGCGCTCCTAAAACCAGGCCCAGATCCTCTCAGCACCCCCAAAAAAAGCCCCGCACCTCCAACACAATGCCCAGCACCCCCAAAAGCAATGCCCAGCACCCCAAAAACACAGCCCAGATCCTCTCAGCACCCCAACGACAAGACCAGCACCCCTAAAACAAGACCCAGCACCCCCAGAAAAAGGCCCCGATACTCTCAGGATGCCCAACACAAGGCCTAGATCCCCTGAGCACCATGACAAGCCCAGTACCCACAACACAATGCCCAGATCCCCTCAGCACCCTCATGAAAAGCCCAGCACCCCCAATACAAGGCCCAGATACCTCCAGCACTCCCAAAACAATGCCTAGGTCCCCTCAGCACCCCAAAACAAGCCTAGCTCTCCCAAAACAAGTCCCAGCACCCCCAAAACAACGCCCTGACTACTCAGGACCCCCACAACAGGCCCTGCACCCCAAACACAAGGCCCACGTCCCCTCTCCACCCCCACGACAAGCCCAGCACCCCCAACACAACGCCCAGATCCCCTCAGCACCCCCATGACAAGCCCAGCACCAGGAGAGAGCCTGACTAGCGTTGCAGCCGCTCTGCTGCTTTTCACACCTTGTATGTGCCCTGGCCCTCATCCCACATTGCTTCAATCTCTGTCTGTGGCAGGAGCCGTGCAAATCTCTATGTGCACCAGCTGAGCCAGGAGGGAGAGGTGGCCCTCTTGGGACAACAGCCTCCAGTCCTGCCCGTGCAGACGAGCGTACTGGACCTGACTTGCCACAGGAGAGTGCGACCAGCTCTTGCCAGGCTCAGCAGGAGACGCCTGCACTCTGCAGCAAGGCTTCGTAAGGGGGCTTCAGGCCTGGCTCCTGCGGAAGACCTTCCCAAAGGCACCTAGCACTTTCTCTCCCCACAACCTCCCCGCCAGCACCCGCACAATGCTTCCCACATACAAGGAGAACGTCAGGAAGCGAGAGCAGGCAACAGGCCCCTTTTACTGCTTGTTGCTGGTACAGAGCTATGAACGTGGGAACATGTGTTACAAACAGAGCAGAGCCACAGGATCAAACACAAGAGAGAGACCTTGGTGAAGGGTGACATTCTGTGACATGTTTGTTCCCGAGGCCATCAGATGAGGGGATCCTATCAGTCCAGTTGGACTTTAAAAGCACAGACTTCAGCAGAGACTCTGCTTCATGGAGTCCAGAAGTCCAAAATACCCATGTTTGTATCTTGCCAACTGTGCTGGCTATTGTTTGAGTTCTTTGCTGAAGGCTTGAGTTGATTGTATACATGTTTCGGGAAGTAAGACTGGGACCTGAAATACAAAGGGATGAAATGAAATGCAGCTTCCAGCAGGAGTGATCTCTTGGACTGCCTGAAAGGGATGCCAATACATTCAGGCCATTGCCATTGCAGACCGTTTTGGTGCTGGGAGATGCTATGTGGAGGGGATAGCTGTTTCAGCTCAGAGATCACATCTGTCTTTGGGCACTTTTCCCCTTCTGGAGGGGTTGCTGCTTTGCCTCCAATTGTGCACAGCAATCTTGTTGCAATTGTGAGCGGAAACGGCACACAAGCCATTTGCAGCATGCCTGCGGGGAGCTTTCTGGGGTGAGACTCCAACTGGCAGAAGCTGCTCCTGTTTCTCTAGACTTTGTATAGGCAGCTTCCTTGTTATCCTCAAGCACAAGGCAACAGTGACTTGATACAACACTGGAGCAAAGGGCAGGGACAAACCGATTTGTTCTAACCCACTGGGTTAGACTTGAGGGCGATGGAAGTGAACACTGTGGTCCCCATCAGGAGCACGTATTGTGTCTGTGCAAAGAGCGCTGCACAACGGGCATTGCTTCCAGCAGCCGTGCAGCCCTTCAACTCCGATTGTATGAGCCCAGGCTATATCAAGAGCAGTCTTCACAGACACTGCCTGTCAAAGAGCTCCTGAAAGCTTGTCACATAAAAAATCAGCAAATGCTGTGATAGAGGGCGCTCCTTGGCAGGACATGTGGAAACTTGTGAAGAAGTCTTCTCTCTGGCCCCGCAGGTAGAAAGTGGGGTCGTTTGCTCTTGTGAAAGCCTTCTGCATCTTTGCCAACCTTTCTGCTGCCACTTTGCCTAGAGACACTGCTGAATGTCTTCTGTATCCATGAGTGAAGACATATGTGGAGTTCCTGGCTGCCGAGTCCACCTGTTCTCTTATTTCATGCAGTCTGTCATGAATGCAACTTTGGTTGTCATGCATTGGCTCCTGTTCCTTTGTGTCGATGGGGAGGCTGATGAGCTGTGTGATGCGGTCGTGAAGCTGCTCCGTTCTGGTAATAGCGCAGCTGCACAAAGGCTTTTTCCTGAAGGGCAGCGCTCCCTTCATGACCACCTCCTTGGAAATAGCCATGGGAAATGCATCCTTTGGCAAGAAGCATTTTATTTCTTCCTCTCTGTTTGGCTCTTGCTTGAAATGTTCCAGCAGAGTGGTCTCACTAGGGAGGTTTATGTTTGGTTCTGCAGGAGGAGGTGCACTGGAAGATACTTTGTAGAGCCATTGTTTCCAGAGGCTAGCCAAGTGTTGCCTCAGCTTTTCTTCATGCAGCTCTTCCTTCTTTAGCGACCAAGCCACCAGTTGCCTTCTCTTGACAAGCTCGTGTTCACATTCTGGCTTCTTCTGATGCCCTTTGCTCTGATTCTTCTCCCGTTCAATGAACTCGGCAGACTTTCTCTGTGTCTCTTCCACAAGTGCTTCTCTCAGATCTTGCGGTTGATTTTCAATGCTTGCTTTCCACTGAATCAAAAGCCCACTGGCGTCATCTTCCCTGAAATACGGTTCCAAGCCTTTCCAGAGGGTCTCATATTTATCTTGCACTTCCTCCATAAGGCTTCTTCGAGTCACATGCGGAACATCTCCCTTTCCAATCCGATTGTTCCGTTTCATTTGCAAGTCTAGAATGTGGCTCCCCAGCTGCCAGGTCCACTGGCTGTCAGTTGTTCCTAAGCTGTTGTCTGCGAAATTTCCCAAGTGTTTTGGAAACGGAAGATTGACTGCCACTTCAGGTAGTTTGCAAAAACATTCATCTTTTGAGTTCAAGGATTCTAGAGCTTCACGAATCTGCCCTACTTCTCTCAAAAGACGCTTGAGACCAATGGATGAATCATTGACTGCATTGGAGAGGGCTTCTAACTTATTCATCAATGCTGTTTTCAGACTGGTTTTTTCATTGCTTTTCTTTATTTCCAGGATTTGATACCTTCACTGATGATACTCTTTCTGAAGTTCCTCCAAGTGCTCAGAGGACAGGTCATCCCTAAAGACCTTCCTCCACTGCAGCAAGTATTTCTTGGTGTCTCTTGACTGTGCCTGGAGAAAAGCGAGGACTGATTTCATCAGCTGCTTGAGGGGGAACGCTCTGTCGAGTTGCTTTCTTCGTCCTGCACACTTCTCTGGCTCAGTTTGGCTCCCATGATGTTCTATGTTCTTGTTCCTCTTTTCCTGCAAGCGGGGGAGCTCTTTCTCCTTTTTACACCATGGGTACCATAGTTGTCCTTGAAGAGGCAGTAGCTGTGATTTGATCTCAAACACAATTTCTCCTTTGTCAAGAATCCCACCAAGGTTCTTGCCTTTGCTTTGGCTCTCACACACTCTTCTGCCTCTTTATCCACAATAAATCCACGTTGGCGAGCTGTGTCCTGACAAGCATCAAGCCTTAAAAGGTTGTTTCACCTTGCTAGCAGATCTCTGATTGTTTTTATCAGCTCCTCTACTAATTCTGCTTTGTTTCTGTTCTGGATACCTCTTTTTACATTCTGGCTAGATTGGCCACATGCAACATTCTCTTCTTCAGTGAAAAGACAAATCAAAGGCTTTTGAGACTGCCACGGGTCACGTACAATGTTCATGCCTTTCTTGTCACTCTGGTCAGACTCAGCTAACTGAGAGCCTCCTTCACAGAAGAGATCTGCTGTAAAAACGGCAATTGTTGTTCATGACCTCTAGCATCTCCATGCAGGTTACAAAAAGCAACACAGCCGTCAAAAGTGTCATCAGCACTGCCACTGGCACAGGACCAAGAGATCTGCACAACACCTGTCGTTAGAAGACAGTCTTTGGTGCTGCCTTTGCAATGTCGGTGGAAGAAAGTGTGGTGTTTGTGTTTAGTCGGCAGAGCATTCAGGAGCTGAGCCTTGGAAGAGGAAGGAGAACTCCCGATCCGTATGAAGGACACGATGGGTGTGTCTGCCTGATCAATCGGTTTGTTTTTGTGCCTCTGAATTGTGGTCTGCTCCTCTTGTGGACTGCTTTCCCAATTGTTCCGTGGCTTTCCAGCTCTTTTTAACTTGGCTGAGGGAACTCTCTTGGTGCGGTGCATGGATTTGGTAGCAGGAGGGGGAGCGCCAAGTGGCACAAAGCAAGGTTTGTTGAAATGTACTGTCTCGTGAAATCATGGGCACCATGAAACATCGCCACCTGGAGGTCCATGGCATGTGTGTGTGTCAGACCTGCTGTAACAGAGGCATACCTTCTTCACTCTCAGCATTGAAAAACTCACTGTCAATATCTGAGGCACTATCTGAGCACTCAGTGCCAAGGCTTGTTGCATTCGGAGTGCTCAGAACGCCTTCTTTTGCTTTGCCATGCTCCTGGCAAACCAGATACCTTCCACGGTAGTCCAGCATCAGCAGCTTGTGCCGAAAATGGAAGGGGTATTCACTGCCAATCCTGGGCTGGCTGTCACACAGGGCAGTCTTGTCGATAACCTGAAGATCTGCCCTCCCCCTTTTCCTTGCGTAGCAATTTTCTAGTCCCGGGTGTTTGATCAAGTGGAGGACCTCTTGGCCTCTGGAACGCTCATTCCTTTTAGGATCCTCCCACTGTTCTGCTGAGGGTGATGGCTTGGATGAATCTTTCTGCTCAGCCCCCTGACCAATATCAATTCTCCCCTGTTTTACAACTTCTTTCTGCAGATCACTGTTGGAGGCTACATAGTCTCCATTCACAGGGGAATTCAGATCTTGCTCCAGAGCGCCCCCAGGATCACATCCACTGCGCTTTGTAAGGATCTCACGGACTTCTTCCGACAGCCAGTTTCCTATGTGATGGTTCATCTGAGCTAAGCATTTAAACTTCTGTTCTGGAGACATGTTTTTGCATGTTGCTGCTCTACTCAGCCCTGTCAGGAGCAGGAAAGCCTGAGTTCGGGGAACGGCTGGCTTCCTAAGACTCAGGGAGCATTCCTGCGCCGCCTTCTTTTCACTTCACATGGTGTTTCACTCTCGCCTCCCGCAGAGTCTTGCTCAGAGGTTTATTGACGCTGGCCCGGAGGTGGCGAAGGCGTCTAGCTCCGCGGGCGCTGGTTACTGGCACCTCTGCCCAGGCGCGGAGCCTGCTGCTGGCCCCAATCAGCTGGCCCTTGCCTGGCGCCTCCTGAGCACTCGCCGTGGCCCTCGCAGGAAGGAGGCGCATCTGCGGAGGCCCTTGCGCAGCCCTCTGAAGGCGCCTGCAGGGCAGGCTGGGCAGGCTGGGCACAGCAGGCAGGCCAGGGCCGCTGTGCAGCCGGCGGCTGCAGCGGGAGGGGAGGGCGCCTCCGGTGGTGGGCTCCAGAGCTGCATGGTGGGCCAGCGCTGCAGGGAGGTGGCACACGCTGGCTCCTCGTCCTCTTCCTCCTCGGACTGCCCGGGGGGCGAAAGTGGCCGCACTGTGCCTTCCCCTGCCAGTGGGACGGGTGCCCAGGCACAGTGCAGGATGGACCGGCGCGGGATGTGGGCTGGCCAGTCGAGGTGTGGGGCTTTGGGGAGGCAGTCCAGCAGCTCGTGTCCTTCCTCGCTGAGCAACACGGTCTGGTTGCGCCCAAAGCGGACCCGCCTGCGTGGTGGGGATGGCGGGAGGGCTGTGGGCACAAGCAGCTCACCCAGCACTCCTGCAGGTGTTGGGGGAGCGTCCAGCAGGATGGAGGTTGGTGGCAGTGGGAGAGGGCCATCCAACTTCCATCCATCCGTGTCCGGCTCCGAGGTCGGCAGGAGGTGGCAAGGGGACAAGATGTCCTCGCTTGTGAGCCTGGGAGGGAGAAAGGAGATGAGGAGGCTGCCTTGGGTGCCCCAGGGGGAAGCCCTGGTGGTGGCGGCAGACGCCAAAGGGTGCCAGGGTGCGGGCGGAGGGGGCGCTGGGGCCAGGGCTGCAGCAGTGGGCAAGGAGCAAAGGGGCTTCCCAGTTGGTGAGCAGCAGGCATGCGGCATGTCCTGGGCATCCCGCGCGTCGACCCCCAGCCCTAGCCATGCCATGCCCTGCTCTTTGGGGGGCCCAGGCCAGGCACAGGTCCGTGGCTCTGGGCTGCATTGGGCTCTTGCCTGCGGTGGGCCTGGCCAGGGCTGTGGGGCAGCCCCCCTGCAGGCCAGGCCTCCGCTTACCCTGCCTGCCGGCTGGCTGCACAGTCCTGCGTGTCCACCGTGGGCAGGAAGGAGGCTGCTGGAAGAGGAGGCAGAGAGGCAGTGAGCGAGGGCAGCCCGTGGGCGGAGCCCCAGCTGGGGCCGAGGGCGGTGGGCGCTGGCGGCGCTGGGCTGTCTTGGCCGGGAGGCGCTGCCGAGCGCGCCTACGCTCTGGGCCGGGGCTGCTCACCTCCGGGCTCGTCCACGCTGCCGTTGCCCAGGCTGCCAGCACTGCCGCGAGGCCCCTGCACAGCCCAAGAGAGCGCTGCCTTAGTGGCGAGCATCCACGCTGCGCCAAGAGGCCCCCTGCTCGCGGAAGGGCTGCGCGGGGCATGCAGAGCTGAGGCTGGAGGCAGGCTTGCGCGCAGCACCGTCAGGCTGCCCTTGCTGCAGGTGCTGCCGCGGCCTCAGCCCTCTCGCTGCCCGCGCCAGCTCGGGGCCATGCCCAGGCTGACTCCTACCTTGGGCCAGGGCCTTTTCCCCGCCGGCACCAACACCACCGCTATGCACAGGATCGTGAGGACGTTGACGACCGAGGGCATGTGGGCCAGGCACACCACAAAGAGGCTCAGCACCACAAACTCGCCCACGACGCTCAGCCTCCGAGGCTCCATGCCGCCACCGGAAGCACGCCGCGAGCGTGCAGCCTGCTCAGCGCTCCGCCTCCACGTCCTGCTCCAAGAGTGCCACCCAAAACACAGCACCCACCTCTGAGCACGCCGCCCCTTGCAGCCACCCTCCCCCTCCCCGACCAAGGCGGACCAGCAGCCCCCAAAGCCCTGCTCCCCACCGCCCCTCCAACGCCCCTCCACCAACCTCCCCCGACCCTGACCGCTCCGCTCTGCTCTGCGGCTCACCCTGTGCACGCTCCTCCGCACCCCAAGATCGACAGCGTCAATCTGACACCAGGAGAAGAGCCAAAGGCCGCCGAGAGCAACTCTGCAAAAAGCAGGGCACGGTGCCCTCACTCCGTCGGCCTTGCCTGGCTGCCCGCTCCCGCGGCTGCTTTCCCACGTGTGACGCGGGGACACCGGGTGGTGAGCAGCAAGGGCGCAGAATGGTGCCCGAGCGTGGCTGGGCTTCGCGGCGGGGACGTTTGCCTGATTGTGGCACTTGCGCCCACCGAGGGAGCATGCAGCGGGTGGTGGGCGCTGGGGGGGGCGACAAAGCCAGGGAGAGCGCCCCGAGGGGAGGAGAGACTGCAGAGAGACGGAAGGAGCCAGCTCTTACCCCGCTGCCTCGCTCCTTCGCCCCAGCTCAACGCCACGCTCTCCACCTGCTCGCGCACTCGCTCGCACACTCGCTCGCTTGCTCGCTCGCAGGCAAAGTGACAGCGGCACTTCCCCCAGCCCCACCTCCAGAAAGACCCCGGCATTGTGATGCCATGGTGACATCACTTCCACACACCTTGTCTGCCAGGGCACCCCCAGGCCCCACCTGACGCTGCTCTCACCCAAACCCCAACAAGGCGCAGCCCGCCAAGGCCAGCCCCAACACAGCTCCCGCCAGCACAAAGCCCAACCAAAGCCCAGAGTCGTCCCTGACAAGCCCATGCCGAGCCCGTGGCTCGTTCTTTCTTTGGGCACTTTTCCCCTTCTGGACGGGTTGCTGCTGTGCCCTCCAATTGTGCACAGCAATCTTGTTGCAATTGTGAGCGGAAACGGCACACAAGCCATTTGCAGCATGCCTGCGGGGAGCTTTCTGGCGTGAGGCCCCAATTGGCAGAAGCTGCTCCTGCTTCTCTAGACTTTGTATAGGCAGCTTCCTTGTTATCCTCAAGTACAAGGCAACAGTGACTTGCTACAAGACTGGAGCAAAGGGCAGGGACCAACTGATTTCTTCTAACCCACTGGGTCCCATTGAGGACTTGAGGGCGATGGAAGTGAACACTGTGGTCCCCATCAGGAGCACGTATTGTGTCTGTGCAAAGAGCGCTGCACAACGGGCATTGCTTCCAGCAGCCATGCAGCCCTTCAACTCCGATTGTATGAGGTTTCCAGTTCCAAGCTTTCAGATGAGGCATGGAAAATGCCTGTTTCAGGTTTGCTAGCACAGGGGCCAGAGCTTTACTCATTGCCTCCTCCAGGAGCTCTAGCTCCTTCCTTTCTTGATGCTCAGTGCTTTTCAGGTGACTTCTGGGAAGTTCAGAATTAGCTCCAAGTCTGCTCCCAAATTCCTCTAGCCACAGGGAGACATTGCCACAGTTCTCTTGGACAACTGGAGTTGTAGGCGCAAAGCTAGCAGCAGCAACAAGAGTCTGGAATGAATTCAGGGAAACATGGAACAAGTTCTTCAGCCTTGAATTGTTCTTGTCTAAGCAATAGTTGTTAACACACTTCTCAACGAAACCTTCTAAAACATGTTGGGGGAAATGAATGTGCTGCCTGAACTTCTCACAATTCTCTTCCTCCGCAAGAGACAGGAGAATAGCCGTTTCTAGTTGAGATCGATGGCCATTGAAAGCTGGAGAGTTAGAGCTCCTTTCCCAGGCTATATCAAGAGCAGTCTTCACAGACACTGCCTGTCAAAGAGCTCCTGAAAGCTCGTCACATAAAAAAAATCAGCAACTGCTGTGATAGAGGGCACTGCTTGGCAGGACATGTGGAAACTTGTGAAGAAGTCTTCTCTCTGGCCCTGCAGGTAGAAAGTGGGGTCGTTTGCTCTTGTGAAAGCCTTCTGCATCTTTGCCAACCTTTCTGCTGCCACTTTGCCTAGAGACACTGCTGAATGTCTTCTGTATCCATGAGTGAAGACATATGTGGAGTTCCTGGCTGCCGAGTCCACCTGTTTTCCTTTTTCATGCAGTCTGTCATGAATGCAACTTTGGTTGTCATGCATTGGCTCCTGTTCCTTTGTGTCGATGGGGAGGCTGATGAGCTGTGTGATGCGGTCGTGAAGCTGCTCCGTTCTGGTAATAGCGCAGCGGCGCAAAGGCTTTTTCCTGAAGGGCAGTGCTCCCTTCATGACCACCTGCTTGGAAATAGCTTCGATTGGGCAGGTCTCTCTCAGGGAGTGGTCCTCTCAGGTCCCGAGTACAATTGTTTGTTGTCCCCACTGTAACGCTGAGCCATCTATTTCGTAGGCCCTACGCACGGTGTCTGGTTCACTCCCCCAGGTGACATGACAGTTTTGATCCCACGCATTCCTCCAGTTCAAGTCTTGTGGAAGATTCTTGGCTTGCTAGACATATGATGGAGAGATGGGAGTTCGAGACTTGTATGCCCAGGCCCCAATCATATAGACGCACCGTTGGTATTATTCCAGATACGGTTGATTCTCTCTTTCATATTAACTGGAATGATCCCAAGGGGAATGGGGCTCCCTGTGTGCGTGGGCAGTGGCAACCAAGCTGTAATTTGGGGAGTAGTCACTCAATGTGCAAAACCTTTCCTTAGCTCCAAAACCAGATTGCTAGCTGTACGTTCTAACCATTCCCTCAACTGGTTTAAATCAACTAGGTGAACCAACCCCTGTAGCAACCATATGACCTATAGCATTGGAACACTACATGAGCACATTACAGGTGATTGTGGAAGATGTGTGATGGGCTCAACCATCGATGGGAACAAATTCTGAGAAGAAAGGAAAAGAAAACTTCTGGGATGTGAGTGTTAAAATTTTAGCCTTAACATTTCACAGAATCACAGGCTCAGAGAATGGTGGAGGTTGGAAGGGACCTCCGGAGATCCTGGAGTCCAACGCCCCTGCTCAGCCAGGGTCCCCTGGAGCATATTGCCCAGGATTGGGCCAGGCGGCTTTTGAATATCTCCAGGGAAGGAGACTCCACAACCTCTCTGGGCAACCTGGTCGAGTGCTCCGGAACCCTCTCCGCACCCCCAAAAAAAGGCCTAGATTCCCTCAACACCCCCATGACAAGGCCCAGCACCGCCAAAACAACGCCCAGATCCCCTCAGTACCCCGAAAACAAGGCCCAGATCCCCTAAGCACCCTGAAAACAAGCCTAGTTCTCCCAAAACAAGGCCCACCACCCCCAATACAACACCATGACCACTCAGGACCCCCACGACAAGCCCAGCACCCCCAACACAAGGCCCACGTCCTCTAAGCGCCCCCAAAACAAGACCCAGATCCCCTCTGCACCCCCATAACAAGCCCAGCAAACCCTACACAATGCCCAGCACCCCCAACACAATGCCCTGATCCCCTCTGCACCCCCATGACAAGCCCAGCACTCCCAAAACAAGGCCCAGCACCCCAAAAACAAGGCCCTGATCCCCTCTCCACCCCCACAACAAACCCAGCACCCCCAACACAAGGCCCACCTCCTCTAAGCACCCCCACAACAACACCCAGATCCCCTCTGCACCCCCAACACAAGGTCCAGATCCCCTCTGCACCTCAAAACAAAGACCAGCACCCCCAACACAAGGACCAACTCCCCTCTGCACCCCCCACGACAAGACCAGCACCCCCAACACAACGCCCCACTCCCCCCTGCACCCCCGCCACAAGCCCAGCACCAGCAGACACCCTGACCAGAAGGCTAGCCCGCGAGTTTATTGTAGACATGTTTTGGGAAGTACGACTAGCATCTGAAATACAAAGGGATGAAATGAAATGCAGCTTCCAGCAGCAATGATCTCTTGCACTGCCTGCAAGGGATGCCATGGGAAATGCATCCTTTGGCAAGAAGCATTTTATTTCTTCCTCTCTGTTTGGCTCTTGCTTGAAATGTTCCAGCAGAGTGGTCTCACTAGGGAGGTTTATGTTTGGTTCTGCAGGAGGAGGTGCACTGGAAGATACTTTGTAGAGCCATTGTTTCCAGAGGCTAGCCAAGTGTTGCCTCAGCTTTTCTTCATGCAGCTCTTCCTTCTTTAGCGACAAAGCCACCAGTTGCCTTCTCTTGACAAGCTCGTGTTCACATTCTGGCTTCTTCTGATGCCCTTTGCTCGGATTCTTCTCCCGTTCAATGAACTCGGCAGACTTTCTCTGTGTCTCTTCCACAAGTGCTTCTCTCAGATCTTGCGGTTGATTTTCAATGCTTGCTTTCCGCTGAATCAAAAGCCCACTGGCGTCATCTTCCCTGAAATACGGTTCCAAGCCTTTCCAGAGGGTCTCATATTTAACTTGCACTTCCTCCATAAGGCTTCTTCGAGTCACATGCGGAACGTCTCCCTTTCTAATCTGATTGTTCAGTTTCATTTGCAAGTCTAGGATGTGGCTCCCCAGCTGCAGGTCCACTGGCTGTCGGTTGTTCCTAAGCTGTTGTCTGCGGCAACTTCCCGAGTGTTTTGGAAAGGGAAAACAAACTTTTCATTCAGCAGAGCCTCCCACAAGTCACTCATACGAACTTTCAAGCTCGAGAGCCTTGAAATAGTGCCCTGCGATCCCTTCTTGGCAGCTTGGAGAATTGTGCTCTTTAACTGCTGCACGTGCTGGCTGTGTGTGGGGTTGCGTGGGGCGATGGGTGGGTTTCCTTGCCACCCAGAGGTGAGCAAAGTTCAAGGATTCTAGAGCTTCACGAATCTGCCCTACTTCTCTCAAAAGACGCTTGAGACCAATGGATGAATCATTGACTGCATTGGAGAGGGCTTCTAACTTATTCATCAATGCTGTTTTCAGACTGGTTTTTTTCATTGCTTTTCTTTATTTCCAGGATTTGATACCTTCACTGATGATACTCTTTCTGAAGTTCCTCCAAGTGCTCAGAGGACAGGTCATCCCTAAAGACCTTCCTCCACTGCAGCAAGTATTTCTTGGTGTCTCTTGACTGTGCCTGGAGAAAAGCGAGGACTGATTTCATCAGCTGCTTGAGGGGGAACGCTCTGTCGAGTTGCTTTCTTCGTCCTGCACACTTCTCTGGCTCAGTTTGGCTCCCATGATGTTCTATGTTCTTGTTCCTCTTTTCCTGCAAGCGGGGGAGCTCTTTCTCCTTTTTACACCATGGGTACCATAGTTGTCCTTGAAGAGGCAGTAGCTGTGATTTGATCTCAAACACAATTTCTCCTTTGTCAAGAATCCCACCAAGGTTCTTGCCTTTGCTTTGGCTCTCACACACTCTTCTGCCTCTTTATCCACAATAAATCCACGTTGGCGAGCTGTGTCCTGACAAGCATCAAGCCTTAAAAGGTTGTTTCACCTTGCTAGCAGATCTCTGATTGTTTTTATCAGCTCCTCTACTAATTCTGCTTTGTTTCTGTTCTGGATACCTCTTTTTACATTCTGGCTAGATTGGCCACATGCAACATTCTCTTCTTCAGTGAAAAGACAAATCAAAGGCTTTTGAGACTGCCACGGGTCACGTACAATGTTCATGCCTTTCTTGTCACTCTGGTCAGACTCAGCTAACTGAGAGCCTCCTTCACAGAAGAGATCTGCTGTAAAAACGGCAATTGTTGTTCATGACCTCTAGCATCTCCATGCAGGTTACAAAAAGCAACACAGCCGTCAAAAGTGTCATCAGCACTGCCACTGGCACAGGACCAAGAGATCTGCACAACACCTGTCGTTAGAAGACAGTCTTTGGTGCTGCCTTTGCAATGTCGGTGGAAGAAAGTGTGGTGTTTGTGTTTAGTCGGCAGAGCATTCAGGAGCTGAGCCTTGGAAGAGGAAGGAGAACTCCCGATCCGTATGAAGGACACGATGGGTGTGTCTGCCTGATCAATCGGTTTGTTTTTGTGCCTCTGAATTGTGGTCTGCTCCTCTTGTGGACTGCTTTCCCAATTGTTCCGTGGCTTTCCAGCTCTTTTTAACTTGGCTGAGGGAACTCTCTTGGTGCGGTGCATGGATTTGGTAGCAGGAGGGGGAGCGCCAAGTGGCACAAAGCAAGGTTTGTTGAAATGTACTGTCTCGTGAAATCATGGGCACCATGAAACATCGCCACCTGGAGGTCCATGGCATGTGTGTGTGTCAGACCTGCTGTAACAGAGGCATACCTTCTTCACTCTCAGCATTGAAAAACTCACTGTCAATATCTGAGGCACTATCTGAGCACTCAGTGCCAAGGCTTGTTGCATTCGGAGTGCTCAGAACGCCTTCTTTTGCTTTGCCATGCTCCTGGCAAACCAGATACCTTCCACGGTAGTCCAGCATCAGCAGCTTGTGCCGAAAATGGAAGGGGTATTCACTGCCAATCCTGGGCTGGCTGTCACACAGGGCAGTCTTGTCGATAACCTGAAGATCTGCCCTCCCCCTTTTCCTTGCGTAGCAATTTTCTAGTCCCGGGTGTTTGATCAAGTGGAGGACCTCTTGGCCTCTGGAACGCTCATTCCTTTTAGGATCCTCCCACTGTTCTGCTGAGGGTGATGGCTTGGATGAATCTTTCTGCTCAGCCCCCTGACCAATATCAATTCTCCCCTGTTTTACAACTTCTTTCTGCAGATCACTGTTGGAGGCTACATAGTCTCCATTCACAGGGGAATTCAGATCTTGCTCCAGAGCGCCCCCAGGATCACATCCACTGCGCTTTGTAAGGATCTCACGGACTTCTTCCGACAGCCAGTTTCCTATGTGATGGTTCATCTGAG
The DNA here is from genome assembly GCF_040807025.1 of Struthio camelus. Classification (NCBI taxonomy): domain Eukaryota; kingdom Metazoa; phylum Chordata; class Aves; order Struthioniformes; family Struthionidae; genus Struthio; species Struthio camelus. Next base: position 7,246,504 of record NC_090944.1, on the reverse strand, counting down.
CTAAGCATTTAAACTTCTGTTCTGGAGACATGTTTTTGCATGTTGCTGCTCTACTCAGCCCTGTCAGGAGCAGGAAAGCCTGAGTTCGGGGAACGGCTGGCTTCCTAAGACTCAGGGAGCATTCCTGCGCCGCCTTCTTTTCACTTCACATGGTGTTTCACTCTCGCCTCCCGCAGAGTCTTGCTCAGAGGTTTATTGACGCTGGCCCGGAGGTGGCGAAGGCGTCTAGCTCCGCGGGCGCTGGTTACTGGCACCTCTGCCCAGGCGCGGAGCCTGCTGCTGGCCCCAATCAGCTGGCCCTTGCCTGGCGCCTCCTGAGCACTCGCCGTGGCCCTCGCAGGAAGGAGGCGCATCTGCGGAGGCCCTTGCGCAGCCCTCTGAAGGCGCCTGCAGGGCAGGCTGGGCAGGCTGGGCACAGCAGGCAGGCCAGGGCCGCTGTGCAGCCGGCGGCTGCAGCGGGAGGGGAGGGCGCCTCCGGTGGTGGGCTCCAGAGCTGCATGGTGGGCCAGCGCTGCAGGGAGGTGGCACACGCTGGCTCCTCGTCCTCTTCCTCCTCGGACTGCCCGGGGGGCGAAAGTGGCCGCACTGTGCCTTCCCCTGCCAGTGGGACGGGTGCCCAGGCACAGTGCAGGATGGACCGGCGCGGGATGTGGGCTGGCCAGTCGAGGTGTGGGGCTTTGGGGAGGCAGTCCAGCAGCTCGTGTCCTTCCTCGCTGAGCAACACGGTCTGGTTGCGCCCAAAGCGGACCCGCCTGCGTGGTGGGGATGGCGGGAGGGCTGTGGGCACAAGCAGCTCACCCAGCACTCCTGCAGGTGTTGGGGGAGCGTCCAGCAGGATGGAGGTTGGTGGCAGTGGGAGAGGGCCATCCAACTTCCATCCATCCGTGTCCGGCTCCGAGGTCGGCAGGAGGTGGCAAGGGGACAAGATGTCCTCGCTTGTGAGCCTGGGAGGGAGAAAGGAGATGAGGAGGCTGCCTTGGGTGCCCCAGGGGGAAGCCCTGGTGGTGGCGGCAGACGCCAAAGGGTGCCAGGGTGCGGGCGGAGGGGGCGCTGGGGCCAGGGCTGCAGCAGTGGGCAAGGAGCAAAGGGGCTTCCCAGTTGGTGAGCAGCAGGCATGCGGCATGTCCTGGGCATCCCGCGCGTCGACCCCCAGCCCTAGCCATGCCATGCCCTGCTCTTTGGGGGGCCCAGGCCAGGCACAGGTCCGTGGCTCTGGGCTGCATTGGGCTCTTGCCTGCGGTGGGCCTGGCCAGGGCTGTGGGGCAGCCCCCCTGCAGGCCAGGCCTCCGCTTACCCTGCCTGCCGGCTGGCTGCACAGTCCTGCGTGTCCACCGTGGGCAGGAAGGAGGCTGCTGGAAGAGGAGGCAGAGAGGCAGTGAGCGAGGGCAGCCCGTGGGCGGAGCCCCAGCTGGGGCCGAGGGCGGTGGGCGCTGGCGGCGCTGGGCTGTCTTGGCCGGGAGGCGCTGCCGAGCGCGCCTACGCTCTGGGCCGGGGCTGCTCACCTCCGGGCTCGTCCACGCTGCCGTTGCCCAGGCTGCCAGCACTGCCGCGAGGCCCCTGCACAGCCCAAGAGAGCGCTGCCTTAGTGGCGAGCATCCACGCTGCGCCAAGAGGCCCCCTGCTCGCGGAAGGGCTGCGCGGGGCATGCAGAGCTGAGGCTGGAGGCAGGCTTGCGCGCAGCACCGTCAGGCTGCCCTTGCTGCAGGTGCTGCCGCGGCCTCAGCCCTCTCGCTGCCCGCGCCAGCTCGGGGCCATGCCCAGGCTGACTCCTACCTTGGGCCAGGGCCTTTTCCCCGCCGGCACCAACACCACCGCTATGCACAGGATCGTGAGGACGTTGACGACCGAGGGCATGTGGGCCAGGCACACCACAAAGAGGCTCAGCACCACAAACTCGCCCACGACGCTCAGCCTCCGAGGCTCCATGCCGCCACCGGAAGCACGCCGCGAGCGTGCAGCCTGCTCAGCGCTCCGCCTCCACGTCCTGCTCCAAGAGTGCCACCCAAAACACAGCACCCACCTCTGAGCACGCCGCCCCTTGCAGCCACCCTCCCCCTCCCCGACCAAGGCGGACCAGCAGCCCCCAAAGCCCTGCTCCCCACCGCCCCTCCAACGCCCCTCCACCAACCTCCCCCGACCCTGACCGCTCCGCTCTGCTCTGCGGCTCACCCTGTGCACGCTCCTCCGCACCCCAAGATCGACAGCGTCAATCTGACACCAGGAGAAGAGCCAAAGGCCGCCGAGAGCAACTCTGCAAAAAGCAGGGCACGGTGCCCTCACTCCGTCGGCCTTGCCTGGCTGCCCGCTCCCGCGGCTGCTTTCCCACGTGTGACGCGGGGACACCGGGTGGTGAGCAGCAAGGGCGCAGAATGGTGCCCGAGCGTGGCTGGGCTTCGCGGCGGGGACGTTTGCCTGATTGTGGCACTTGCGCCCACCGAGGGAGCATGCAGCGGGTGGTGGGCGCTGGGGGGGGCGACAAAGCCAGGGAGAGCGCCCCGAGGGGAGGAGAGACTGCAGAGAGACGGAAGGAGCCAGCTCTTACCCCGCTGCCTCGCTCCTTCGCCCCAGCTCAACGCCACGCTCTCCACCTGCTCGCGCACTCGCTCGCACACTCGCTCGCTTGCTCGCTCGCAGGCAAAGTGACAGCGGCACTTCCCCCAGCCCCACCTCCAGAAAGACCCCGGCATTGTGATGCCATGGTGACATCACTTCCACACACCTTGTCTGCCAGGGCACCCCCAGGCCCCACCTGACGCTGCTCTCACCCAAACCCCAACAAGGCGCAGCCCGCCAAGGCCAGCCCCAACACAGCTCCCGCCAGCACAAAGCCCAACCAAAGCCCAGAGTCGTCCCTGACAAGCCCATGCCGAGCCCGTGGCTCGTTCTTTCTTTGGGCACTTTTCCCCTTCTGGACGGGTTGCTGCTGTGCCCTCCAATTGTGCACAGCAATCTTGTTGCAATTGTGAGCGGAAACGGCACACAAGCCATTTGCAGCATGCCTGCGGGGAGCTTTCTGGCGTGAGGCCCCAATTGGCAGAAGCTGCTCCTGCTTCTCTAGACTTTGTATAGGCAGCTTCCTTGTTATCCTCAAGTACAAGGCAACAGTGACTTGCTACAAGACTGGAGCAAAGGGCAGGGACCAACTGATTTCTTCTAACCCACTGGGTCCCATTGAGGACTTGAGGGCGATGGAAGTGAACACTGTGGTCCCCATCAGGAGCACGTATTGTGTCTGTGCAAAGAGCGCTGCACAACGGGCATTGCTTCCAGCAGCCATGCAGCCCTTCAACTCCGATTGTATGAGGTTTCCAGTTCCAAGCTTTCAGATGAGGCATGGAAAATGCCTGTTTCAGGTTTGCTAGCACAGGGGCCAGAGCTTTACTCATTGCCTCCTCCAGGAGCTCTAGCTCCTTCCTTTCTTGATGCTCAGTGCTTTTCAGGTGACTTCTGGGAAGTTCAGAATTAGCTCCAAGTCTGCTCCCAAATTCCTCTAGCCACAGGGAGACATTGCCACAGTTCTCTTGGACAACTGGAGTTGTAGGCGCAAAGCTAGCAGCAGCAACAAGAGTCTGGAATGAATTCAGGGAAACATGGAACAAGTTCTTCAGCCTTGAATTGTTCTTGTCTAAGCAATAGTTGTTAACACACTTCTCAACGAAACCTTCTAAAACATGTTGGGGGAAATGAATGTGCTGCCTGAACTTCTCACAATTCTCTTCCTCCGCAAGAGACAGGAGAATAGCCGTTTCTAGTTGAGATCGATGGCCATTGAAAGCTGGAGAGTTAGAGCTCCTTTCCCAGGCTATATCAAGAGCAGTCTTCACAGACACTGCCTGTCAAAGAGCTCCTGAAAGCTCGTCACATAAAAAAAATCAGCAACTGCTGTGATAGAGGGCACTGCTTGGCAGGACATGTGGAAACTTGTGAAGAAGTCTTCTCTCTGGCCCTGCAGGTAGAAAGTGGGGTCGTTTGCTCTTGTGAAAGCCTTCTGCATCTTTGCCAACCTTTCTGCTGCCACTTTGCCTAGAGACACTGCTGAATGTCTTCTGTATCCATGAGTGAAGACATATGTGGAGTTCCTGGCTGCCGAGTCCACCTGTTTTCCTTTTTCATGCAGTCTGTCATGAATGCAACTTTGGTTGTCATGCATTGGCTCCTGTTCCTTTGTGTCGATGGGGAGGCTGATGAGCTGTGTGATGCGGTCGTGAAGCTGCTCCGTTCTGGTAATAGCGCAGCGGCGCAAAGGCTTTTTCCTGAAGGGCAGTGCTCCCTTCATGACCACCTGCTTGGAAATAGCTTCGATTGGGCAGGTCTCTCTCAGGGAGTGGTCCTCTCAGGTCCCGAGTACAATTGTTTGTTGTCCCCACTGTAACGCTGAGCCATCTATTTCGTAGGCCCTACGCACGGTGTCTGGTTCACTCCCCCAGGTGACATGACAGTTTTGATCCCACGCATTCCTCCAGTTCAAGTCTTGTGGAAGATTCTTGGCTTGCTAGACATATGATGGAGAGATGGGAGTTCGAGACTTGTATGCCCAGGCCCCAATCATATAGACGCACCGTTGGTATTATTCCAGATACGGTTGATTCTCTCTTTCATATTAACTGGAATGATCCCAAGGGGAATGGGGCTCCCTGTGTGCGTGGGCAGTGGCAACCAAGCTGTAATTTGGGGAGTAGTCACTCAATGTGCAAAACCTTTCCTTAGCTCCAAAACCAGATTGCTAGCTGTACGTTCTAACCATTCCCTCAACTGGTTTAAATCAACTAGGTGAACCAACCCCTGTAGCAACCATATGACCTATAGCATTGGAACACTACATGAGCACATTACAGGTGATTGTGGAAGATGTGTGATGGGCTCAACCATCGATGGGAACAAATTCTGAGAAGAAAGGAAAAGAAAACTTCTGGGATGTGAGTGTTAAAATTTTAGCCTTAACATTTCACAGAATCACAGGCTCAGAGAATGGTGGAGGTTGGAAGGGACCTCCGGAGATCCTGGAGTCCAACGCCCCTGCTCAGCCAGGGTCCCCTGGAGCATATTGCCCAGGATTGGGCCAGGCGGCTTTTGAATATCTCCAGGGAAGGAGACTCCACAACCTCTCTGGGCAACCTGGTCGAGTGCTCCGGAACCCTCTCCGCACCCCCAAAAAAAGGCCTAGATTCCCTCAACACCCCCATGACAAGGCCCAGCACCGCCAAAACAACGCCCAGATCCCCTCAGTACCCCGAAAACAAGGCCCAGATCCCCTAAGCACCCTGAAAACAAGCCTAGTTCTCCCAAAACAAGGCCCACCACCCCCAATACAACACCATGACCACTCAGGACCCCCACGACAAGCCCAGCACCCCCAACACAAGGCCCACGTCCTCTAAGCGCCCCCAAAACAAGACCCAGATCCCCTCTGCACCCCCATAACAAGCCCAGCAAACCCTACACAATGCCCAGCACCCCCAACACAATGCCCTGATCCCCTCTGCACCCCCATGACAAGCCCAGCACTCCCAAAACAAGGCCCAGCACCCCAAAAACAAGGCCCTGATCCCCTCTCCACCCCCACAACAAACCCAGCACCCCCAACACAAGGCCCACCTCCTCTAAGCACCCCCACAACAACACCCAGATCCCCTCTGCACCCCCAACACAAGGTCCAGATCCCCTCTGCACCTCAAAACAAAGACCAGCACCCCCAACACAAGGACCAACTCCCCTCTGCACCCCCCACGACAAGACCAGCACCCCCAACACAACGCCCCACTCCCCCCTGCACCCCCGCCACAAGCCCAGCACCAGCAGACACCCTGACCAGAAGGCTAGCCCGCGAGTTTATTGTAGACATGTTTTGGGAAGTACGACTAGCATCTGAAATACAAAGGGATGAAATGAAATGCAGCTTCCAGCAGCAATGATCTCTTGCACTGCCTGCAAGGGATGCCATGGGAAATGCATCCTTTGGCAAGAAGCATTTTATTTCTTCCTCTCTGTTTGGCTCTTGCTTGAAATGTTCCAGCAGAGTGGTCTCACTAGGGAGGTTTATGTTTGGTTCTGCAGGAGGAGGTGCACTGGAAGATACTTTGTAGAGCCATTGTTTCCAGAGGCTAGCCAAGTGTTGCCTCAGCTTTTCTTCATGCAGCTCTTCCTTCTTTAGCGACAAAGCCACCAGTTGCCTTCTCTTGACAAGCTCGTGTTCACATTCTGGCTTCTTCTGATGCCCTTTGCTCGGATTCTTCTCCCGTTCAATGAACTCGGCAGACTTTCTCTGTGTCTCTTCCACAAGTGCTTCTCTCAGATCTTGCGGTTGATTTTCAATGCTTGCTTTCCGCTGAATCAAAAGCCCACTGGCGTCATCTTCCCTGAAATACGGTTCCAAGCCTTTCCAGAGGGTCTCATATTTAACTTGCACTTCCTCCATAAGGCTTCTTCGAGTCACATGCGGAACGTCTCCCTTTCTAATCTGATTGTTCAGTTTCATTTGCAAGTCTAGGATGTGGCTCCCCAGCTGCAGGTCCACTGGCTGTCGGTTGTTCCTAAGCTGTTGTCTGCGGCAACTTCCCGAGTGTTTTGGAAAGGGAAAACAAACTTTTCATTCAGCAGAGCCTCCCACAAGTCACTCATACGAACTTTCAAGCTCGAGAGCCTTGAAATAGTGCCCTGCGATCCCTTCTTGGCAGCTTGGAGAATTGTGCTCTTTAACTGCTGCACGTGCTGGCTGTGTGTGGGGTTGCGTGGGGCGATGGGTGGGTTTCCTTGCCACCCAGAGGTGAGCAAAGTTCAAGGATTCTAGAGCTTCACGAATCTGCCCTACTTCTCTCAAAAGACGCTTGAGACCAATGGATGAATCATTGACTGCATTGGAGAGGGCTTCTAACTTATTCATCAATGCTGTTTTCAGACTGGTTTTTTTCATTGCTTTTCTTTATTTCCAGGATTTGATACCTTCACTGATGATACTCTTTCTGAAGTTCCTCCAAGTGCTCAGAGGACAGGTCATCCCTAAAGACCTTCCTCCACTGCAGCAAGTATTTCTTGGTGTCTCTTGACTGTGCCTGGAGAAAAGCGAGGACTGATTTCATCAGCTGCTTGAGGGGGAACGCTCTGTCGAGTTGCTTTCTTCGTCCTGCACACTTCTCTGGCTCAGTTTGGCTCCCATGATGTTCTATGTTCTTGTTCCTCTTTTCCTGCAAGCGGGGGAGCTCTTTCTCCTTTTTACACCATGGGTACCATAGTTGTCCTTGAAGAGGCAGTAGCTGTGATTTGATCTCAAACACAATTTCTCCTTTGTCAAGAATCCCACCAAGGTTCTTGCCTTTGCTTTGGCTCTCACACACTCTTCTGCCTCTTTAGCCACAATAAATCCACGTTGGCGAGCTGTGTCCTGACAAGCATCAAGCCTTAAAAGGTTGTTTCACCTTGCTAGCAGATCTCTGATTGTTTTTACCAGCTCCTCTACTAATTCTGCTTTGTTTCTGTTCTGGATACCTCTTTTTACATTCTGGCTAGATTGGCCACATGCAACATTCTCTTCTTCAGTGAAAAGACAAATCAAAGGCTTTTGAGACTGCCACGGGTCACGTACAATGTTCATGCCTTTCTTGTCACTCTGGTCAGACTCAGCTAACTGAGAGCCTCCTTCACAGAAGAGATCTGCTGTAAAAACGGCAATTGTTGTTCATGACCTCTAGCATCTCCATGCAGGTTACAAAAAGCAACACAGCCGTCAAAAGTGTCATCAGCACTGCCACTGGCACAGGACCAAGAGATCTGCACAACACCTGTCGTTAGAAGACAGTCTTTGGTGCTGCCTTTGCAATGTCGATGGAAGAAAGTGTCGTGTTTGTGTTTAGTTGGCAGAGCATTCAGGAGCTGAGCCTTGGAAGAGGAAGGAGAACTCCCGATCCGTATGAAGGACACGATGGGTGTGTCTGCCTGATCAATCGGTTTGTTTTTGTGCCTCTGAATTGTGGTCTGCTCCTCTTGTGGACTGCTTTCCCAATTGTTCCGTGGCTTTCCAGCTCTTTTTAACTTGGCTGAGGGAACTCTCTTGGTGCGGTGCATGGATTTGGTAGCAGGAGGGGGAGCGCCAAGTGGCACAAAGCAAGGTTTGTTGAAATGTACTGTCTCGTGAAATCATGGGCACCATGAAACATCGCCACCTGGAGGTCCATGGCATGTGTGTGTGTCAGACCTGCTGTAACAGAGGCATACCTTCTTCACTCTCAGCATTGAAAAACTCACTGTCAATATCTGAGGCACTATCTGAGCACTCAGTGCCAAGGCTTGTTGCATTCGGAGTGCTCAGAACGCCTTCTTTTGCTTTGCCATGCTCCTGGCAAACCAGATACCTTCCACAGTAGTCCAGCATCAGCAGCTTGTGCCGAAAATGGAAGGGGTATTCACTGCCAATCCTGGGCTGGCTGTCACACAGGGCAGTCTTGTCGATAACCTGAAGATCTGCCCTCCCCCTTTTCCTTGCGTAGCAATTTTCTAGTCCCGGGTGTTTGATCAAGTGGAGGACCTCTTGGCCTCTGGAACGCTCATTCCTTTTAGGATCCTCCCACTGTTCTGCTGAGGGTGATGGCTTGGATGAATCTTTCTGCTCAGCCCCCTGACCAATATCAATTCTCCCCTGTTTTACAACTTCTTTCTGCAGATCACTGTTGGAGGCTACATAGTCTCCATTCACAGGGGAATTCAGATCTTGCTCCAGAGTGCCCCCAGGATCACATCCACTGCGCTTTGTAAGGATCTCACGGACTTCTTCTGACAGCCAGTTTCCTATGTGATGGTTCATCTGAGCTAAGCATTTAAACTTCTGTTCTGGAGACATGTTTTTGCATGTTGCTGCTCTACTCAGCCCTGTCAGGAGCAGGAAAGCCTGAGTTCGGGGAACGGCTGGCTTCCTAAGACTCAGGGAGCATTCCTGCGCCGCCTTCTTTTCACTTCACATGGTGTTTCACTCTCGCCTCCCGCAGAGTCTTGCTCAGAGGTTTATTGACGATGGCCCGGAGGTGGCGAAGGCGTCTAGCTCCGCGGGCGCTGGTTACTGGCACCTCTGCCCAGGCGCGGAGCCTGCTGCTGGCCCCAATCAGCTGGCCCTTGCCTGGCGCCTCCTCAGCACTCGCCGTGGCCCTCGCAGGAAGGAGGCGCATCTGCGGAGGCCCTTGCGCAGCCCTCTGAAGGCGCCTGCAGGGCAGGCTGGGCAGGCTGGGCAGAGCAGGCAGGCCAGGGCCGCTGTGCAGCCGGCGGCTGCAGCGGGAGGGGAGGGCGCCTCCGGTGGTGGGCTCCAGAGCTGCATGGTGGGCCAGCGCTGCAGGGAGGTGGCACACGCTGGCTCCTCGTCCTCTTCCTCCTCGGACTGCCCGGGGGGCGAAAGTGGCCGCACTGTGCCTTCCCCTGCCAGCGGGACAGGTGCCCAGGCACAGTGCAGGATGGACCGGCGCGGGATGTGGGCTGGCCAGTCGAGGTGTGGGGCTTTGGGGAGGCAGTCCAGCAGCTCGTGTCCTTCCTCGCTGAGCAACACGGTCTGGTTGCGCCCAAAGCGGACCCGCCTGCGTGGTGGGGATGGCGGGAGGGCTGTGGGCACAAGCAGCTCACCCAGCACTCCTGCAGGTGTTGGGGGAGCGTCCAGCAGGATGGAGGTTGGTGGCAGTGGGAGAGGGCCATCCAACTTCCATCCATCCGTGTCCGGCTCCGAGGTCGGCAGGAGGTGGCAAGGGGACAAGATGTCCTCGCTTGTGAGCCTGGGAGGGAGAAAGGAGGTGAGGAGGCTGCCTTGGGTGCCCCAGGGGGAAGCCCTGGTTGCGGCGGCAGACGCCAAAGGGTGCCAGGGTGCGGGCGGAGGGGGCGCTGGGGCCAGGGCTGCAGCAGTGGGCAAGGAGCAAAGGGGCTTCCCAGTTGGTGAGCAGCAGGCATGCGGCATGTCCTGGGCATCCCGCGCGTCGACCCCAGCCCTAGCCATGCCATGCCCTGCTCTTTGGGGGGCCCAGGCCAGGCGCAGGTCTGTGGCTCTGGGCTGCATCGGGCTCTTGCCTGCGGTGGGCCTGGCCAGGGCTGTGGGGCAGCCCCCCTGCAGGCCAGGCCTCCGCTTACCCTGCCTGCCGGCTGGCTGCACAGTCCTGCGTCTCCACCGTGGGCAGGAAGGAGGCTGCTGGAAGAGGAGGCAGAGAGGCAGTGAGCGAGGGCAGCCCGTGGGCGGAGCCCCAGCTGGGGCCGAGGGCGGTGGGCGCTGGCGGCGCTGGGCTGTCTTGGCCGGGAGGCGCTGCCGAGCGCGCCTACGCTCTGGGCCGGGGCTGCTCACCTCCGGGCTCGTCCACGCTGCCGTTGCCCAGGCTGCCAGCACTGCCGCGAGGCCCCTGCACAGCCCAAGAGAGCGCTGCCTTAGTGGCGAGCATCCACGCTGCGCCAAGAGGCCCCCTGCTCGCGGAAGGGCTGCGCGGGGCACGCAGAGCTGAGGCTGGAGGCAGGCTTGCGCGCAGCACCGTCAGGCTGCCCTTGCTGCAGGTGCTGCCGCGGCCTCAGCCCTCTCGCTGCCCGCGCCAGCTCGGGGCCATGCCCAGGCTGACTCCTACCTTGGGCCAGGGCCTTTTCCCCGCCGGCACCAACACCACCGCTATGCACAGGATCGTGAGGACGTTGACGACCGAGGGCATGTGGGCCAGGCACACCACAAAGAGGCTCAGCACCACAAACTCGCCCACGACGCTCAGCCTCCGAGGCTCCATGCCGCCACCGGAAGCACGCCGCGAGCGTGCAGCCTGCTCAGCGCTCCGCCTCCACGTCCTGCTCCAAGAGTGCCACCCAAAACACAGCACCCACCTCTGAGCACGCCGCCCCTTGCAGCCACCCTCCCCCTCCCCGACCAAGGCAGACCAGCAGCCCCCAAAGCCCTGCTCCCCACCGCCCCTCCAACGCCCCTCCACCAACCTCCCCCGACCCTGACCGCTCCGCTCTGCTCTGCGGCTCACCCTGTGCACGCTCCTCCGCACCCCAAGATCAACAGCGTCAATCTGACACCAGGAGAAGAGCCAAAGGCCGCCGAGAGCAACTCTGCAAAAAGCAGGGCACGGTGCCCTCACTCCGTCGGCCTTGCCTGGCTGCCCGCTCCCGCGGCTGCTTTCCCACGTGTGACGCGGGGACAGCGGGTCGTGAGCAGCAAGGGCGCAGAATGGTGCCCGAGCGTGGCTGGGCTTCGCGGCGGGGACGTTTGCCTGATTGTGGCACTTGTGCCCGCCGAGGGAGCATGCAGCGGGTGGTGGGCGCTGGGGGGGCGACAAAGCCAGGGAGAGCGCCCCGAGGGGAGGAGAGACTGCAGAGAGACGGAAGGAGCCAGCTCTTACCCCGCTGCCTTGCTCCTTCGCCCCAGCTCAACGCCACGCTCTCCACCTGCTCGCGCACTCGCTCGCACACTCGCTCGCTCGCTCGCTCGCAGGCAAAGTGACAGCGGCACTTCCCCCAGCCCCACCTCCAGAAAGACCCCGGCATTGTGATGCCATGGTGACATCACTTCCACACACCTTGTCTGTCAGGGCACCCCCAGGCCCCACCTGACGCTGCTCTCACCCAAACCCCAACAAGGCGCAGCCCGCCAAGGCCAGCCCCAACACAGCTCCCGCCAGCACAAAGCCCAACCAAAGCCCAGAGTCGTCCCTGACAAGCCCATGCCGAGCCCGTGGCTCGTTCTTTCTTTGGGCACTTTTCCCCTTCTGGACGGGTTGCTGCTGTGCCCTCCAATTGTGCACAGCAATCTTGTTGCAATTGTGAGCGGAAACGGCACACAAGCCATTTGCAGCATGCCTGCGGGGAGCTTTCTGGCGTGAGGCCCCAATTGGCAGAAGCTGCTCCTGCTTCTCTAGACTTTGTATAGGCAGCTTCCTTGTTATCCTCAAGTACAAGGCAACAGTGACTTGCTACAAGACTGGAGCAAAGGGCAGGGACCAACTGATTTCTTCTAACCCACTGGGTACCATCGAGGACTTGAGGGCGATGGAAGTGAACCCTGTGGTCCCCATCAGGAGCACGTATTGTGTCTGTGCAAAGAGCGCTGCACAACGGGCATTGCTTCCAGCAGCCGTGCAGCCCTTCAACTCCGATTGTATGAGGTTTCCAGTTCCAAGCTTTCAGATGAGGCATGGAAAATGCCTGTTTCAGGTTTGCTAGCACAGGGGCCAGAGCTTTACTCATTGCCTCCTCCAGGAGCTCTAGCTCCTTCCTTTCTTGATGCTCAGTGCTTTTCAGGTGACTTCTGGGAAGTTCAGAATTAGCTCCAAGTCTGCTCCCAAATTCCTCTAGCCACAGGGAGACATTGCCACAGTTCTCTTGGACAACTGGAGTTGTAGGCGCAAAGCTAGCAGCAGCAACAAGAGTCTGGAATGAATTCAGGGAAACATGGAACAAGTTCTTCAGCCTTGAATTGTTCTTGTCTAAGCAATAGTTGTTAACACACTTCTCAACGAAACCTTCTAAAACATGTTGGGGGAAATGAATGTGCTGCCTGAACTTCTCACAATTCTCTTCCTCCGCAAGAGACAGGAGAATAGCCGTTTCTAGTTGAGATCGATGGCCATTGAAAGCTGGAGAGTTAGAGCTCCTTTCCCAGGCTATATCAAGAGCAGTCTTCACAGACACTGCCTGTCAAAGAGCTCCTGAAAGCTCGTCAAATAAAAAAAATCAGCAACTGCTGTGATAGAGGGCACTGCTTGGCAGGACATGTGGAAACTTGTGAAGAAGTCTTCTCTCTGGCCCCGCAGGTAGAAAGTGGGGTCGTTTGCTCTTGTGAAAGCCTTCTGCATCTTTGCCAACCTTTCTGCTGCCACTTTGCCTAGAGACACTGCTGAATGTCTTCTGTATCCATGAGTGAAGACATATGTGGAGTTCCTGGCTGCCGAGTCCACCTGTTTTCCTATTTCATGCAGTCTGTCATGAATGCAACTTTGGTTGTCATGCATTGGCTCCTGTTCCTTTGTGTCGATGGGGAGGCTGATGAGCTGTGTGATGCGGTCGTGAAGCTGCTCCGTTCTGGTAATAGCGCAGCTGCGCAAAGGCTTTTTCCTGAAGGGCAGTGCTCCCTTCATGACCACCTGCTTGGAAATAGCTTCGATTGGGCAGGTCTCTCTCAGGGAGTGGTCCTCTCAGGTCCCGAGTACAATTGTTTGTTGTCCCCACTGTAACGCTGAGCCATCTATTTCGTAGGCCCTACGCACGGTGTCTGGTTCACTCCCCCAGGTGACATGACAGTTTTGATCCCACGCATTCCTCCAGTTCAAGTCTTGTGGAAGATTCATGGCTTGCTAGACATATGATGGAGAGATGGGAGTTCGAGACTTGTATGCCCAGGCCCCAATCATATAGACGCACCGTTGGTATTATTCCAGATACGGTTGATTCTCTCTTTCATATTAACTGGAATGATCCCAAGGGGAATGGGGCTCCCTGTGTGCGTGGCCAGTGGCAACCAAGCTGTAATTTGGGGAGTAGTCACTCAATGTGCAAAACCTTTCCTTAGCTCCAAAACCAGATTGCTAGCTGTACGTTCTAACCATTCCCTCAACTGGTTTAAATCAACTAGGTGAACCAACCCCTGTAGCAACCATATGACCTATAACATTGGAACACTACATGAGCACATTACAGGTGATTGTGGAAGATGTGTGATGGGCTCAACCATCGATGGGAACAAATTCTGAGAAGAAAGGAAAAGAAAACTTCTGGGATGTGAGTGTTAAAATTTTAGCCTTAACATTTCACAGAATCACAGGCTCAGAGAATGGTGGAGGTTGGAAGGGACCTCCGGAGATCCTGGAGTCCAACGCCCCTGCTCAGCCAGGGTCCTCTGGAGCATATTGCCCAGGATTGGGCCAGGCGGCTTTTGAATATCTCCAGGGAAGGAGACTCCACAACCTCTCTGGGCAACCTGGTCGAGTGCTCCGGAACCCTCTCCGCACCCCCAAAAAAAGGCCTAGATTCCCTCAACACCCCCATGACAAGGCCCAGCACCGCCAAAACAACGCCCAGATTCCCTCAGTACCCCGAAAACAAGGCCCAGATCCCCTAAGCACCCTGAAAACAAGCCTAGTTCTCCCAAAACAACGCCCACCACCCCCAACACAACACCATGACCACTCAGGACCCCCACGACAAGCCCAGCACCCCCAACACAAGGCCCACGTCCTCTAAGCACCCCCAAAACAAGACCCAGACCCCTCTGCACCCCCATAACAAGCCCAGCAAACCCTACACAATGCCCAGCACCCCCAACACAATGCCCTGATCCCCTCTGCACCCCCATGACAAGCCCAGCACTCCCAAAACAAGGCCCAGCACCCCAAAAACAAGGCCCTGATCCCCTCTCCACCCCCACAACAAACCCAGCACCCCCAACACAAGGCCCACCTCCTCTAAGCACCCCCACAACAACACCCAGATCCCCTCTGCACCCCCAACACAAGGTCCAGATCCCCTCTGCACCTCAAAACAAAGACCAGCACCCCCAACACAAGGACCAACTCCCCTCTGCACCCCCCACGACAAGACCAGCACCCCCAACACAACGCCCCACTCCCCCCTGCACCCCCGCCACAAGCCCAGCACCAGCAGACACCCTGACCAGAAGGCTAGCCCGCGAGTTTATTGTAGACATGTTTTGGGAAGTACGACTAGCATCTGAAATACAAAGGGATGAAATGAAATGCAGCTTCCAGCAGCAATGATCTCTTGCACTGCCTGCAAGGGATGCCATGGGAAATGCATCCTTTGGCAAGAAGCATTTTATTTCTTCCTCTCTGTTTGGCTCTTGCTTGAAATGTTCCAGCAGAGTGGTCTCACTAGGGAGGTTTATGTTTGGTTCTGCAGGAGGAGGTGCACTGGAAGATACTTTGTAGAGCCATTGTTTCCAGAGGCTAGCCAAGTGTTGCCTCAGCTTTTCTTCATGCAGCTCTTCCTTCTTTAGCGACAAAGCCACCAGTTGCCTTCTCTTGACAAGCTCGTGTTCACATTCTGGCTTCTTCTGATGCCCTTTGCTCGGATTCTTCTCCCGTTCAATGAACTCGGCAGACTTTCTCTGTGTCTCTTCCACAAGTGCTTCTCTCAGATCTTGCGGTTGATTTTCAATGCTTGCTTTCCGCTGAATCAAAAGCCCACTGGCGTCATCTTCCCTGAAATACGGTTCCAAGCCTTTCCAGAGGGTCTCATATTTATCTTGCACTTCCTCCATAAGGCTTCTTCGAGTCACATGCGGAACGTCTCCCTTTCTAATCTGATTGTTCAGTTTCATTTGCAAGTCTAGGATGTGGCTCCCCAGCTGCCAGGTCCACTGGCTGTCGGTTGTTCCTAAGCTGTTGTCTGCGGCAACTTCCCGAGTGTTTTGGAAAGGGAAAACAAACTTTTCATTCAGCAGAGCCTCCCACAAGTCACTCATACGAACTTTCAAGCTCGAGAGCCTTGAAATAGTGCCCTGCGATCCCTTCTTGGCAGCTTGGAGAATTGTGCTCTTTAACTGCTGCACGTGCTGGCTGTGTGTGGGGTTGCGTGGGGCGATGGGTGGGTTTCCTTGCCACCCAGAGGTGAGCAAAGTTCAAGGATTCTAGAGCTTCACGAATCTGCCCTACTTCTCTCAAAAGACGCTTGAGACCAATGGATGAATCATTGACTGCATTGGAGAGGGCTTCTAACTTATTCATCAATGCTGTTTTCAGACTGGTTTTTTTCATTGCTTTTCTTTATTTCCAGGATTTGATACCTTCACTGATGATACTCTTTCTGAAGTTCCTCCAAGTGCTCAGAGGACAGGTCATCCCTAAAGACCTTCCTCCACTGCAGCAAGTATTTCTTGGTGTCTCTTGCCTGTGCCTGGAGAAAAGCGAGGACTGATTTCATCAGCTGCTTGAGGGGGAACGCTCTGTCGAGTTGCTTTCTTCGTCCTGCACACTTCTCTGGCTCAGTTTGGCTCCCATGATGTTCTATGTTCTTGTTCCTCTTTTCCTGCAAGCGGGGGAGCTCTTTCTCCTTTTTACACCATGGGTACCATAGTTGTCCTTGAAGAGGCAGTAGCTGTGATTTGATCTCAAACACAATTTCTCCTTTGTCAAGAATCCCACCAAGGTTCTTGCCTTTGCTTTGGCTCTCACACACTCTTCTGCCTCTTTAGCCACAATAAATCCACGTTGGCGAGCTGTGTCCTGACAAGCATCAAGCCTTAAAAGGTTGTTTCACCTTGCTAGCAGATCTCTGATTGTTTTTACCAGCTCCTCTACTAATTCTGCTGTGTTTCTGTTCTGGATACCTCTTTTTACATTCTGGCTAGATTGGCCACATGCAACATTCTCTTCTTCAGTGAAAAGACAAATCAAAGGCTTTTGAGACTGCCACGGGTCACGTACAATGTTCATGCCTTTCTTGTCACTCTGGTCAGACTCAGCTAACTGAGAGCCTCCTTCACAGAAGAGATCTGCTGTAAAAACGGCAATTGTTGTTCATGACCTCTAGCATCTCCATGCAGGTTACAAAAAGCAACACAGCTGTCAAAAGTGTCATCAGCACTGCCACTGGCACAGGACCAAGAGATCTGCACAACACCTGTCGTTAGAAGACAGTCTTTGGTGCTGCCTTTGCAATGTCGGTGGAAGAAAGTGTCGTGTTTGTGTTTACTCGGCAGAGCATTCAGGAGCTGAGCCTTGGAAGAGGAAGGAGAACTCCCGATCCGTATGAAGGACACGATGGGTGTGTCTGCCTGATCAATCGGTTTGTTTTTGTGCCTCTGAGTTGTGGTCTGCTCCTCTTGTGGACTGCTTTCCCAATTGTTCCGTGGCTTTCCAGCTCTTTTTAACTTGGCTGAGGGAACTCTCTTGGTGCGGTGCATGGATTTGGTAGCAGGAGGGGGAGCGCCAAGTGGCACAAAGCGAGGTTTGTTGAAATGTACTGGCTCGTGAAATCATGGGCACCATGAAACATCGCCACCTGGAGGTCCATGGCATGTGTGTGTGTCAGACCTGCTGTAACAGAGGCATCCCCTTCTTCACGTTCAGCATTGAAAAACTCACTGTCAATATCTGAGGCACTATCTGAGCACTCAGTGCCAAGGCTTGTTGCATTCGGAGTGCTCAGAACGCCTTCTTTTGCTTTGCCATGCTCCTGGCAAACCAGATACCTTCCACGGTAGTCCAGCATCAGCAGCTTGTGCCGAAAATGGAAGGGGTATTCACTGCCAATCCTGGGCTGGCTGTCACACAGGGCAGTCTTGTCGATAACCTGAAGATCTGCCCTCCCCCTTTTCCTTGCGTAGCAATTTTCTAGTCCCGGGTGTTTGATCAAGTGGAGGACCTCTTGGCCTCTGGAACGCTCATTCCTTTTAGGATCCTCCCACTGTTCTGCTGAGGGTGATGGCTTGGATGAATCTTTCCGCTCAGCCCCCTGACCGATATCAATTCTCCCCCGTTTTATAACTTCTTTCTGCAGATCACTGTTGGAGGCTACATAGTCTCCATTCACAGGGGAATTCAGATCTTGCTCCAGAGCGCCCCCAGGATCACATCCACCGCGCTTTGTAAGGATCTCACGGACTTCTTCTGACAGCCAGTTTCCTATGTGATGGTTCATCTGAGCTAAGCATTTAAACTTCTGTTCTGGAGACATGTTTTTGCATGTTGCTGCTCTACTCAGCCCTGTCAGGAGCAGGAAAGCCTGAGTTCGGGGAACGGCTGGCTTCCTAAGACTCAGGGAGCATTCCTGCGCCGCCTTCTTTTCACTTCACATGGTGTTTCACTCTCGCCTCCCGCAGAGTCTTGCACAGAGGTTTATTGACGCTGGCCCGGAGGTGGCAAAGGCGTCTAGCTCCGCGGGCGCTGGTTACTGGCACGTCTGCCCAGGCGCGGAGCCTGCTGCTGGCCCCAATCAGCTGGCCCTTGCCTGGCGCCTCCTCAGCACTCGCCGTGGCCTTCGCAGGAAGGAGGCGCATCTGCGGAGGCCCTTGCGCAGCCCTCTGAAGGCGCCTGCAGGGCAGGCTGGGCAGGCTGGGCAGAGCAGGCAGGCCAGGGCCGCTGTGCAGCCGGCGGCTGCAGCGGGAGGGGAGGGCGCCTCCGGTGGTGGGCTCCAGAGCTGCATGGTGGGCCAGCGCTGCAGGGAGGTGGCACACGCTGGCTCCTCGTCCTCTTCCTCCTCGGACTGCTCGAGGGGTGAAACTGGCCGCACTGTGCCTTCCCCTGCCAGCGGGACGGGTGCCCAGGCACAGTGCAGGATGGACCGGCGCGGGATGTGGGCTGGCCAGTCGAGGTGTGGGGCTTTGGGGAGGCAGTCCAGCAGCTCGTGACCTTCCTCGCTCAGCAACACGGTCTGGTTGCGCCCAAAGCGGACCCGCCTGCATGGTGGGGATGGCGGGAGGGCTGTGGGCACAAGCAGCTCACCCAGCACTCCTGCAGGTGTTGGGGGAGCGTCCAGCAGGATGGAGGGTGGTGGCAGTGGGAGAGGGCCATCCAACTTCCATCCATCTGTGTCCGGCTCGGAGGTGGGCAGGAGGTGGCGAGGGGGCAAGGTGTCCTCGCTTGTGAGCCTGGGAGGGAGAAAGGAGGTGAGGAGGCTGCCTTGGGTGCCCCAGGGGGAAGCCCTGGTTGCGGCGGCAGACGCCAAAGGGTGCCAGGGTGCGGGCGGAGGGGGCGCTGGGGCCAGGGCTGCAGCAGTGGGCAAGGAGCAAAGGGGCTTCCCAGTTGGTGAGCAGCAGGCATGCGGCATGTCCTGGGCATCCCGCGCGTCGACCCCAGCCCTAGCCATGCCATGCCCTGCTCTTTGGGGGGCCCAGGCCAGGCGCAGGTCCGTGGCTCTGGGCTGCATCAGGCTCTTGCCTGCGGTGGGCCTGGCCAGGGCTGTGGGGCAGCCCCCCTGCAGGCCAGGCCTCCGCTTACCCTGCCTGCCGGCTGGCTGCACAGTCCTGCGTGTCCACCGTGGGCAGGAAGGAGGCTGCTGGAAGAGGAGGCAGAGAGGCAGTGAGCGAGGGCAGCCCGTCGGCGGAGCCCCAGCTGGGGCCGAGGGCGGTGGGCGCTGGCGGCGCTGGGCTGTCTTGGCCGGGAGGCGCTGCCGAGCGCGCCTACGCTCTGGGCCGGGGCTGCTCACCTCCGGGCTCGTCCACGCTGCCGTTGCCCAGGCTGCCAGCACTGCCGCGAGGCCCCTGCACAGCCCAAGAGAGCGCTGCCTTAGTGGCGAGCATCCAAGCTGCGCCAAGAGGCGCCCTGCTCGCGGAAGGGCTGCGCGGGGCACGCAGAGCTGAGGCTGGAGGCAGGCTTGCGCGCAGCACCGTCAGGCTGCCCTTGCTGCAGGTGCTGCCGCGGCCTCAGCCCTCTCGCTGCCCACGCCAGCTCGGGGCCATGCCCAGGCTGACTCCTACCTTGGGCCAGAGCCTTTTCCCCGCCAGCACCAACACCACCGCTATGCACAGGATCGTGAGGACGTTGACGACCGAGGGCATGTGGGCCAGGCACACCACAAAGAGGCTCAGCACCACAAACTCGCCCACGACGCTCAGCCTCCGAGGCTCCATGCCGCCACCGGAAGCACGCCGCGAGCGTGCAGCCTGCTCAGCGCTCCGCCTCCACGTCCTGCTCCAAGAGTGCCACCCAAAACACAGCACCCACCTCTGAGCACGCCGCCCCTTGCAGCCACCCTCCCCCTCCCCGACCAAGGCAGACCAGCAGCCCCCAAAGCCCTGCTCCCCACCGCCCCTCCAACGCCCCTCCACCAACCTCCCCCGACCCTGACCGCTCCGCTCTGCTCTGCGGCTCACCCTGTGCACGCTCCTCCGCACCCCAAGATCAACAGCGTCAATCTGACACCAGGAGAAGAGCCAAAGGCCGCCGAGAGCAACTCTGCAAAAAGCAGGGCACGGTGCCCTCACTCCGTCGGCCTTGCCTGGCTGCCCGCTCCCGCGGCTGCTTTCCCACGTGTGACGCGGGGACAGCGGGTCGTGAGCAGCAAGGGCGCAGAATGGTGCCCGAGCGTGGCTGGGCTTCGCGGCGGGGACGTTTGCCTGATTGTGGCACTTGTGCCCGCCGAGGGAGCATGCAGCGGGTGGTGGGCGCTGGGGGGGCGACAAAGCCAGGGAGAGCGCCCCGAGGGGAGGAGAGACTGCAGAGAGACGGAAGGAGCCAGCTCTTACCCCGCTGCCTTGCTCCTTCGCCCCAGCTCAACGCCACGCTCTCCACCTGCTCGCGCACTCGCTCGCACACTCGCTCGCTCGCTCGCTCGCAGGCAAAGTGACAGCGGCACTTCCCCCAGCCCCACCTCCAGAAAGACCCCGGCATTGTGATGCCATGGTGACATCACTTCCACACACCTTGTCTGTCAGGGCACCCCCAGGCCCCACCTGACGCTGCTCTCACCCAAACCCCAACAAGGCGCAGCCCGCCAAGGCCAGCCCCAACACAGCTCCCGCCAGCACAAAGCCCAACCAAAGCCCAGAGTCGTCCCTGACAAGCCCATGCCGAGCCCGTGGCTCGTTCTTTCTTTGGGCACTTTTCCCCTTCTGGACGGGTTGCTGCTGTGCCCTCCAATTGTGCACAGCAATCTTGTTGCAATTGTGAGCGGAAACGGCACACAAGCCATTTGCAGCATGCCTGCGGGGAGCTTTCTGGCGTGAGGCCCCAATTGGCAGAAGCTGCTCCTGCTTCTCTAGACTTTGTATAGGCAGCTTCCTTGTTATCCTCAAGTACAAGGCAACAGTGACTTGCTACAAGACTGGAGCAAAGGGCAGGGACCAACTGATTTCTTCTAACCCACTGGGTACCATCGAGGACTTGAGGGCGATGGAAGTGAACCCTGTGGTCCCCATCAGGAGCACGTATTGTGTCTGTGCAAAGAGCGCTGCACAACGGGCATTGCTTCCAGCAGCCGTGCAGCCCTTCAACTCCGATTGTATGAGGTTTCCAGTTCCAAGCTTTCAGATGAGGCATGGAAAATGCCTGTTTCAGGTTTGCTAGCACAGGGGCCAGAGCTTTACTCATTGCCTCCTCCAGGAGCTCTAGCTCCTTCCTTTCTTGATGCTCAGTGCTTTTCAGGTGACTTCTGGGAAGTTCAGAATTAGCTCCAAGTCTGCTCCCAAATTCCTCTAGCCACAGGGAGACATTGCCACAGTTCTCTTGGACAACTGGAGTTGTAGGCGCAAAGCTAGCAGCAGCAACAAGAGTCTGGAATGAATTCAGGGAAACATGGAACAAGTTCTTCAGCCTTGAATTGTTCTTGTCTAAGCAATAGTTGTTAACACACTTCTCAACGAAACCTTCTAAAACATGTTGGGGGAAATGAATGTGCTGCCTGAACTTCTCACAATTCTCTTCCTCCGCAAGAGACAGGAGAATAGCCGTTTCTAGTTGAGATCGATGGCCATTGAAAGCTGGAGAGTTAGAGCTCCTTTCCCAGGCTATATCAAGAGCAGTCTTCACAGACACTGCCTGTCAAAGAGCTCCTGAAAGCTCGTCAAATAAAAAAAATCAGCAACTGCTGTGATAGAGGGCACTGCTTGGCAGGACATGTGGAAACTTGTGAAGAAGTCTTCTCTCTGGCCCCGCAGGTAGAAAGTGGGGTCGTTTGCTCTTGTGAAAGCCTTCTGCATCTTTGCCAACCTTTCTGCTGCCACTTTGCCTAGAGACACTGCTGAATGTCTTCTGTATCCATGAGTGAAGACATATGTGGAGTTCCTGGCTGCCGAGTCCACCTGTTTTCCTATTTCATGCAGTCTGTCATGAATGCAACTTTGGTTGTCATGCATTGGCTCCTGTTCCTTTGTGTCGATGGGGAGGCTGATGAGCTGTGTGATGCGGTCGTGAAGCTGCTCCGTTCTGGTAATAGCGCAGCTGCGCAAAGGCTTTTTCCTGAAGGGCAGTGCTCCCTTCATGACCACCTGCTTGGAAATAGCTTCGATTGGGCAGGTCTCTCTCAGGGAGTGGTCCTCTCAGGTCCCGAGTACAATTGTTTGTTGTCCCCACTGTAACGCTGAGCCATCTATTTCGTAGGCCCTACGCACGGTGTCTGGTTCACTCCCCCAGGTGACATGACAGTTTTGATCCCACGCATTCCTCCAGTTCAAGTCTTGTGGAAGATTCATGGCTTGCTAGACATATGATGGAGAGATGGGAGTTCGAGACTTGTATGCCCAGGCCCCAATCATATAGACGCACCGTTGGTATTATTCCAGATACGGTTGATTCTCTCTTTCATATTAACTGGAATGATCCCAAGGGGAATGGGGCTCCCTGTGTGCGTGGCCAGTGGCAACCAAGCTGTAATTTGGGGAGTAGTCACTCAATGTGCAAAACCTTTCCTTAGCTCCAAAACCAGATTGCTAGCTGTACGTTCTAACCATTCCCTCAACTGGTTTAAATCAACTAGGTGAACCAACCCCTGTAGCAACCATATGACCTATAACATTGGAACACTACATGAGCACATTACAGGTGATTGTGGAAGATGTGTGATGGGCTCAACCATCGATGGGAACAAATTCTGAGAAGAAAGGAAAAGAAAACTTCTGGGATGTGAGTGTTAAAATTTTAGCCTTAACATTTCACAGAATCACAGGCTCAGAGAATGGTGGAGGTTGGAAGGGACCTCCGGAGATCCTGGAGTCCAACGCCCCTGCTCAGCCAGGGTCCTCTGGAGCATATTGCCCAGGATTGGGCCAGGCGGCTTTTGAATATCTCCAGGGAAGGAGACTCCACAACCTCTCTGGGCAACCTGGTCGAGTGCTCCGGAACCCTCTCCGCACCCCCAAAAAAAGGCCTAGATTCCCTCAACACCCCCATGACAAGGCCCAGCACCGCCAAAACAACGCCCAGATTCCCTCAGTACCCCGAAAACAAGGCCCAGATCCCCTAAGCACCCTGAAAACAAGCCTAGTTCTCCCAAAACAACGCCCACCACCCCCAACACAACACCATGACCACTCAGGACCCCCACGACAAGCCCAGCACCCCCAACACAAGGCCCACGTCCTCTAAGCACCCCCAAAACAAGACCCAGACCCCTCTGCACCCCCATAACAAGCCCAGCAAACCCTACACAATGCCCAGCACCCCCAACACAATGCCCTGATCCCCTCTGCACCCCCATGACAAGCCCAGCACTCCCAAAACAAGGCCCAGCACCCCAAAAACAAGGCCCTGATCCCCTCTCCACCCCCACAACAAACCCAGCACCCCCAACACAAGGCCCACCTCCTCTAAGCACCCCCACAACAACACCCAGATCCCCTCTGCACCCCCAACACAAGGTCCAGATCCCCTCTGCACCTCAAAACAAAGACCAGCACCCCCAACACAAGGACCAACTCCCCTCTGCACCCCCCACGACAAGACCAGCACCCCCAACACAACGCCCCACTCCCCCCTGCACCCCCGCCACAAGCCCAGCACCAGCAGACACCCTGACCAGAAGGCTAGCCCGCGAGTTTATTGTAGACATGTTTTGGGAAGTACGACTAGCATCTGAAATACAAAGGGATGAAATGAAATGCAGCTTCCAGCAGCAATGATCTCTTGCACTGCCTGCAAGGGATGCCATGGGAAATGCATCCTTTGGCAAGAAGCATTTTATTTCTTCCTCTCTGTTTGGCTCTTGCTTGAAATGTTCCAGCAGAGTGGTCTCACTAGGGAGGTTTATGTTTGGTTCTGCAGGAGGAGGTGCACTGGAAGATACTTTGTAGAGCCATTGTTTCCAGAGGCTAGCCAAGTGTTGCCTCAGCTTTTCTTCATGCAGCTCTTCCTTCTTTAGCGACAAAGCCACCAGTTGCCTTCTCTTGACAAGCTCGTGTTCACATTCTGGCTTCTTCTGATGCCCTTTGCTCGGATTCTTCTCCCGTTCAATGAACTCGGCAGACTTTCTCTGTGTCTCTTCCACAAGTGCTTCTCTCAGATCTTGCGGTTGATTTTCAATGCTTGCTTTCCGCTGAATCAAAAGCCCACTGGCGTCATCTTCCCTGAAATACGGTTCCAAGCCTTTCCAGAGGGTCTCATATTTATCTTGCACTTCCTCCATAAGGCTTCTTCGAGTCACATGCGGAACGTCTCCCTTTCTAATCTGATTGTTCAGTTTCATTTGCAAGTCTAGGATGTGGCTCCCCAGCTGCCAGGTCCACTGGCTGTCGGTTGTTCCTAAGCTGTTGTCTGCGGCAACTTCCCGAGTGTTTTGGAAAGGGAAAACAAACTTTTCATTCAGCAGAGCCTCCCACAAGTCACTCATACGAACTTTCAAGCTCGAGAGCCTTGAAATAGTGCCCTGCGATCCCTTCTTGGCAGCTTGGAGAATTGTGCTCTTTAACTGCTGCACGTGCTGGCTGTGTGTGGGGTTGCGTGGGGCGATGGGTGGGTTTCCTTGCCACCCAGAGGTGAGCAAAGTTCAAGGATTCTAGAGCTTCACGAATCTGCCCTACTTCTCTCAAAAGACGCTTGAGACCAATGGATGAATCATTGACTGCATTGGAGAGGGCTTCTAACTTATTCATCAATGCTGTTTTCAGACTGGTTTTTTTCATTGCTTTTCTTTATTTCCAGGATTTGATACCTTCACTGATGATACTCTTTCTGAAGTTCCTCCAAGTGCTCAGAGGACAGGTCATCCCTAAAGACCTTCCTCCACTGCAGCAAGTATTTCTTGGTGTCTCTTGCCTGTGCCTGGAGAAAAGCGAGGACTGATTTCATCAGCTGCTTGAGGGGGAACGCTCTGTCGAGTTGCTTTCTTCGTCCTGCACACTTCTCTGGCTCAGTTTGGCTCCCATGATGTTCTATGTTCTTGTTCCTCTTTTCCTGCAAGCGGGGGAGCTCTTTCTCCTTTTTACACCATGGGTACCATAGTTGTCCTTGAAGAGGCAGTAGCTGTGATTTGATCTCAAACACAATTTCTCCTTTGTCAAGAATCCCACCAAGGTTCTTGCCTTTGCTTTGGCTCTCACACACTCTTCTGCCTCTTTAGCCACAATAAATCCACGTTGGCGAGCTGTGTCCTGACAAGCATCAAGCCTTAAAAGGTTGTTTCACCTTGCTAGCAGATCTCTGATTGTTTTTACCAGCTCCTCTACTAATTCTGCTGTGTTTCTGTTCTGGATACCTCTTTTTACATTCTGGCTAGATTGGCCACATGCAACATTCTCTTCTTCAGTGAAAAGACAAATCAAAGGCTTTTGAGACTGCCACGGGTCACGTACAATGTTCATGCCTTTCTTGTCACTCTGGTCAGACTCAGCTAACTGAGAGCCTCCTTCACAGAAGAGATCTGCTGTAAAAACGGCAATTGTTGTTCATGACCTCTAGCATCTCCATGCAGGTTACAAAAAGCAACACAGCTGTCAAAAGTGTCATCAGCACTGCCACTGGCACAGGACCAAGAGATCTGCACAACACCTGTCGTTAGAAGACAGTCTTTGGTGCTGCCTTTGCAATGTCGGTGGAAGAAAGTGTCGTGTTTGTGTTTACTCGGCAGAGCATTCAGGAGCTGAGCCTTGGAAGAGGAAGGAGAACTCCCGATCCGTATGAAGGACACGATGGGTGTGTCTGCCTGATCAATCGGTTTGTTTTTGTGCCTCTGAGTTGTGGTCTGCTCCTCTTGTGGACTGCTTTCCCAATTGTTCCGTGGCTTTCCAGCTCTTTTTAACTTGGCTGAGGGAACTCTCTTGGTGCGGTGCATGGATTTGGTAGCAGGAGGGGGAGCGCCAAGTGGCACAAAGCGAGGTTTGTTGAAATGTACTGGCTCGTGAAATCATGGGCACCATGAAACATCGCCACCTGGAGGTCCATGGCATGTGTGTGTGTCAGACCTGCTGTAACAGAGGCATCCCCTTCTTCACGTTCAGCATTGAAAAACTCACTGTCAATATCTGAGGCACTATCTGAGCACTCAGTGCCAAGGCTTGTTGCATTCGGAGTGCTCAGAACGCCTTCTTTTGCTTTGCCATGCTCCTGGCAAACCAGATACCTTCCACGGTAGTCCAGCATCAGCAGCTTGTGCCGAAAATGGAAGGGGTATTCACTGCCAATCCTGGGCTGGCTGTCACACAGGGCAGTCTTGTCGATAACCTGAAGATCTGCCCTCCCCCTTTTCCTTGCGTAGCAATTTTCTAGTCCCGGGTGTTTGATCAAGTGGAGGACCTCTTGGCCTCTGGAACGCTCATTCCTTTTAGGATCCTCCCACTGTTCTGCTGAGGGTGATGGCTTGGATGAATCTTTCCGCTCAGCCCCCTGACCGATATCAATTCTCCCCCGTTTTATAACTTCTTTCTGCAGATCACTGTTGGAGGCTACATAGTCTCCATTCACAGGGGAATTCAGATCTTGCTCCAGAGCGCCCCCAGGATCACATCCACCGCGCTTTGTAAGGATCTCACGGACTTCTTCTGACAGCCAGTTTCCTATGTGATGGTTCATCTGAGCTAAGCATTTAAACTTCTGTTCTGGAGACATGTTTTTGCATGTTGCTGCTCTACTCAGCCCTGTCAGGAGCAGGAAAGCCTGAGTTCGGGGAACGGCTGGCTTCCTAAGACTCAGGGAGCATTCCTGCGCCGCCTTCTTTTCACTTCACATGGTGTTTCACTCTCGCCTCCCGCAGAGTCTTGCACAGAGGTTTATTGACGCTGGCCCGGAGGTGGCAAAGGCGTCTAGCTCCGCGGGCGCTGGTTACTGGCACGTCTGCCCAGGCGCGGAGCCTGCTGCTGGCCCCAATCAGCTGGCCCTTGCCTGGCGCCTCCTCAGCACTCGCCGTGGCCTTCGCAGGAAGGAGGCGCATCTGCGGAGGCCCTTGCGCAGCCCTCTGAAGGCGCCTGCAGGGCAGGCTGGGCAGGCTGGGCAGAGCAGGCAGGCCAGGGCCGCTGTGCAGCCGGCGGCTGCAGCGGGAGGGGAGGGCGCCTCCGGTGGTGGGCTCCAGAGCTGCATGGTGGGCCAGCGCTGCAGGGAGGTGGCACACGCTGGCTCCTCGTCCTCTTCCTCCTCGGACTGCTCGAGGGGTGAAACTGGCCGCACTGTGCCTTCCCCTGCCAGCGGGACGGGTGCCCAGGCACAGTGCAGGATGGACCGGCGCGGGATGTGGGCTGGCCAGTCGAGGTGTGGGGCTTTGGGGAGGCAGTCCAGCAGCTCGTGACCTTCCTCGCTCAGCAACACGGTCTGGTTGCGCCCAAAGCGGACCCGCCTGCATGGTGGGGATGGCGGGAGGGCTGTGGGCACAAGCAGCTCACCCAGCACTCCTGCAGGTGTTGGGGGAGCGTCCAGCAGGATGGAGGGTGGTGGCAGTGGGAGAGGGCCATCCAACTTCCATCCATCTGTGTCCGGCTCGGAGGTGGGCAGGAGGTGGCGAGGGGGCAAGGTGTCCTCGCTTGTGAGCCTGGGAGGGAGAAAGGAGGTGAGGAGGCTGCCTTGGGTGCCCCAGGGGGAAGCCCTGGTTGCGGCGGCAGACGCCAAAGGGTGCCAGGGTGCGGGCGGAGGGGGCGCTGGGGCCAGGGCTGCAGCAGTGGGCAAGGAGCAAAGGGGCTTCCCAGTTGGTGAGCAGCAGGCATGCGGCATGTCCTGGGCATCCCGCGCGTCGACCCCAGCCCTAGCCATGCCATGCCCTGCTCTTTGGGGGGCCCAGGCCAGGCGCAGGTCCGTGGCTCTGGGCTGCATCAGGCTCTTGCCTGCGGTGGGCCTGGCCAGGGCTGTGGGGCAGCCCCCCTGCAGGCCAGGCCTCCGCTTACCCTGCCTGCCGGCTGGCTGCACAGTCCTGCGTGTCCACCGTGGGCAGGAAGGAGGCTGCTGGAAGAGGAGGCAGAGAGGCAGTGAGCGAGGGCAGCCCGTCGGCGGAGCCCCAGCTGGGGCCGAGGGCGGTGGGCGCTGGCGGCGCTGGGCTGTCTTGGCCGGGAGGCGCTGCCGAGCGCGCCTACGCTCTGGGCCGGGGCTGCTCACCTCCGGGCTCGTCCACGCTGCCGTTGCCCAGGCTGCCAGCACTGCCGCGAGGCCCCTGCACAGCCCAAGAGAGCGCTGCCTTAGTGGCGAGCATCCAAGCTGCGCCAAGAGGCGCCCTGCTCGCGGAAGGGCTGCGCGGGGCACGCAGAGCTGAGGCTGGAGGCAGGCTTGCGCGCAGCACCGTCAGGCTGCCCTTGCTGCAGGTGCTGCCGCGGCCTCAGCCCTCTCGCTGCCCACGCCAGCTCGGGGCCATGCCCAGGCTGACTCCTACCTTGGGCCAGAGCCTTTTCCCCGCCAGCACCAACACCACCGCTATGCACAGGATCATGAGGACGTTGACGACCGAGGGCATGTGGGCCAGGCACACCACAAAGAGGCTCAGCACCACAAACTCGCCCACGACGCTCAGCCTCCGAGGCTCCATGCCGCCACCGGAAGCGCGCCGCGAGCGTGCAGCCTGCTCAGCGCTCCGCCTCCACGTCCTGCTCCAAGAGTGCCACCCAAAACACAGCACCCACCTCTGAGCACGCCGCCCCTTGCAGCCACCCTCCCCCTCCCCGACCAAGGCAGACCAGCAGCCCCCAAAGCCCTGCTCCCCACCGCCCCTCCAACGCCCCTCCACCAACCTCCCCCGACCCTGACCGCTCCGCTCTGCTCTGCGGCTCACCCTGTGCACGCTCCTCCGCACCCCAAGATCGACAGCGTCAATCTGACACCAGGAGAAGAGCCAAAGGCCGCCGAGAGCAACTCTGCAAAAAGCAGGGCACGGTGCCCTCACTCCGTCGGCCTTGCCTGGCTGCCCGCTCCCGCGGCTGCTTTCCCACGTGTGACGCGGGGACACCGGGTGGTGAGCAGCAAGGGCGCAGAATGGTGCCCGAGCGTGGCTGGGCTTCGCGGCGGGGACGTTTGCCTGATTGTGGCACTTGTGCCCACCGAGGGAGCGTGCAGCGCGTGGTGGGCGCTGGGGGGGCGACAAAGCCACGGAGAGCGCCCCGAGGGGAGGAGAGACTGCAGAGAGACGGAAGGAGCCAGCTCTTACCCCGCTGCCTTGCTCCTTCGCCCCAGCTCAACGCCACACTCTCCACCTGCTCGCGCACTCGCTCGCACACTCGCTCGCTCGCTCGCTCGCAGGCAAAGTGACAGCGGCACTTCCCCCAGCCCCACCTCCAGAAAGACCCCGGCATTGTGATGCCATGGCGACATCACTTCCACACACCTGGTCTGCCAGGGCACCCCCAGGCCCCACCTGACGCTGCTCTCACCCAAACCCCAACAAGGCGCAGCCCACCAAGGCCAGCCCCAACACAGCTCCCGCCAGCACAAAGCCCAACCAAAGCCCAGAGTCGTCCCTGACAAGCCCATGCCGAGCCCGTGGCTCGTTCTTTCTTTGGGCACTTTTCCCCTTCTGGACGGGTTGCTGCTGTGCCCTCCAATTGTGCACAGCAATCTTGTTGCAATTGTGAGTGGAAACGGCACACAAGCCATTTGCAGCATGCCTGCGGGGAGCTTTCTGGCGTGAGGCCCCAATTGGCAGAAGCTGCTCCTGCTTCTCTAGACTTTGTATAGGCAGCTTCCTTGTTATCCTCAAGCACGAGGCAACAGTGACTTGCTACAAGACTGGAGCAAAGGGCAGGGACCAACTGATTTCTTGTAACCCACTGGGTCCCATTGAGGACTTGAGGGCGATGGAAGTGAACACTGTGGTCCCCATCAGGAGCACGTATTGTGTCTGTGCAAAGAGCGCTGCACAACGGGCATTGCTTCCAGCAGCCGTGCAGCCCTTCAACTCCGATTGTATGAGGTTTCCAGTTCCAAGCTTTCAGATGAGGCATGGAAAATGCCTGTTTCAGGTTTGCTAGCACAGGGGCCAGAGCTTTACTCATTGCCTCCTTCAGGAGCTCTCGCTCCTTTCTTTCTTGATGCTCAGTGCTTTTCAGATGACTTCTGGGAAGTTCAGAATTAGCTCCAAGTCTGCTCCCAAATTCCTCTAGCCACAGGGAGACATTGCCACAGTTCTCTTGGACAACTGGAGTTGTAGGCGCAAAGCTAGCAGCAGCAACAAGAGTCTGGAATGAATTCAGGGAAACATGGAACAAGTTCTTCAGCCTTGAATTGTTCTTGTCTAAGCAATAGTTGTTAACACACTTTTCAACGAAACCTTCTAAAACATGTTGGGGGAAATGAATGTGCTGCCTGAACTTCTCACCATTCTCTTCCTCCGCAAGAGAGAGGAGAATAGCCGTTTCTAGTTGAGATCGATGGCCATTGAAAGCTGGAGAGTTAGAGCTCCTTTCCCAGGCTATATCAAGAGCAGTCTTCACAGACACTGCCTGTCAAAGAGCTCCTGAAAGCTCGTCACATAAAAAAAATCAGCAAATGCTGTGATAGAGGGCACTGCTTGGCAGGACATGTGGAAACTTGTGAAGAAGTCTTCTCTCTGGCCCCGCAGGTAGAAAGTGGGGTCGTTTGCTCTTGTGAAAGCCTTCTGCATCTTTGCCAACCTTTCTGCTGCCACTTTGCCTAGAGACACTGCTGAATGTCTTCTGTATCCATGAGTGAAGACATATGTGGAGTTCCTGGCTGCCGAGTCCACCTGTTCTCTTATTTCATGCAGTCTGTCATGAATGCAACTTTGGTTGTCATGCATTGGCTCCTGTTCCTTTGTGTCGATGGGGAGGCTGATGAGCTGTGTGATGCGGTCGTGAAGCTGCTCCGTTCTGGTAATAGCGCAGCTGCACAAAGGCTTTTTCCTGAAGGGCAGTGCTCCCTTCATGACCACCTGCTTGGAAATAGCTTCGATTGGGCAGGTCTCTCTCAGGGAGTGGTCCTCTCAGGTCCCGAGTACAATTGTTTGTTGTCCCCACTGTAACGCTGAGCCATCTATTTCGTAGGCCCTACGCACGGTGTCTGGTTCACTCCCCCAGGTGACATGACAGTTTTGATCCCACACATTCCTCCAGTTCAAGTCTTGTGGAAGATTCTTGGCTTGCTAGACATATGATGGAGAGATGGGAGTTCGAGACTTGTATGCCCAGGCCCCAATCATATAGACGCACCGTTGGTATTATTCCAGATACGGTTGATTCTCTCTTTCATATTAACTGGAATGATCCCAAGGGGAATGGGGCTCCCTGTGTGCGTGGGCAGTGGCAACCAAGCTGTAATTTGGGGAGTAGTCACTCAATGTGCAAAACCTTTCCTTAGCTCCAAAACCAGATTGCTAGCTGTACGTTCTAACCATTCCCTCAACTGGTTTAAATCAACTAGGTGAACCAACCCCATGCCAATCCATAGGACCTATAACATTGGAACACTACATGAGCACATTACAGGCGATTGTGGAAGATGTGTGATGGGCTCAACCATCGACGGGAACCAATTCTGAGAAGAAAGGAAAAGAAAACTTCTGGGATGTGAGTGTTAAAATTTTAGCCTTAACATTTCACAGAATCACAGGCTCAGAGAATGGTGGAGGTTGGAAGGGACCTCCGGAGATCCTGGAGTCCAACGCCCCTGCTCAGCCAGGGTCCTCTGGAGCATATTGCCCAGGATTGGGCCAGGCGGCTTTTGAATATCTCCAGGGAAGGAGACTCCACAACCTCTCAGGGCAACCTGGTCGAGTGCTCCGGAACCCTCTCCGCAACCCCAAAAAAAGGCGTAGATCCCCTCAACACCCCCACAACAAGCCCCAGCACCCCCAAAACAACGCCCAGATCCCCACAGTACCCCGAAAACAAGGCCCACATCCCCTCAGCACCCTTAGGACAAGCCCAGTACCCCCAAAACAAGGCCCACACCCCGAAAACAAGGCCCAGATCCCCTAAGCACCCCGAAAACAAGCCTAGTTCTCCCAAAACAAGGCCCACCACCCCCAACACAACACCATGACCACTCAGGACCCCCACGACAAGCCCAGCACCCCCAACACAAGGCCCACGTCCCCTAAGCACCCCCAAAACAAGACCCAGATCCCCTCTCCACCCCCATAACAAGCCCAGCAAACCCTACACAATGCCCAGCACCCCCAACACAATGCCCTGATCCCCTCAGCACCCCCATGACAAGCCCAGCACTCCCAAAACAAGGCCCAGCACCCCAGAAACAAGGCCCTGATCCCCTCTCCACCCCCACAACAAACCCAGCACCCCCAACACAAGGCCCATCTCCTCTAAGCACCCCCACAACAACACCCAAATCCCCTCTGCACCCCCAACACAAGGTCCAGATCCCCTCTGCACCCCAGAACAAAGACCAGCACTCCAAAAACAAGGCCCTGATCCCTTCTGCACCCCCATGACAAGCCCAGCACCCCCAACACAAGGCCCACCTCCTCTAAGCACCCCCACAACAACACCCAGATCCCCTATGCACCCCCAACACAATGTCCAGATCCCCTCTGCACCCCCCACGACAAGACCAGCACCCCCAACACAACGCCCCACTCCCCCCTGCACCCCCGCCACAAGCCCAGCACCAGCAGACACCCTGACCAGAAGGCTAGCCCGCGAGTTTATTGTATACATGTTTTGGGAAGTACGACTAGCATCTGAAATACAAAGGGATGAAATGAAATGCAGCTTCCAGCAGCAATGATCTCTTGCACTGCCTGCAAGGGATGCCATGGGAAATGCATCCTTTGCCAAGAAGCATTTTATTTCTTCCTCTCTGTTTGGCTCTTGCTTGAAATGTTCCAGCAGAGTGTTCTCACCAGGGAGGTTTATGTTTGGTTCTGCAGGAGGAGGTGCACTGGAAGATACTTTGTAGAGCCATTGTTTCCAGAGGCTAGCCAAGTGTTGCCTCAGCTTTTCTTCATGCAGCTCTTCCTTCTTTAGCGACAAAGCCACCAGTTGCCTTCTCTTGACAAGCTCGTGTTCACATTCTGGCTTCTTCTGATGCCCTTTGCTCGGATTCTTCTCCCGTTCAATGAACTCGGCAGACTTTCTCTGTGTCTCTTCCACAAGTGCTTCTCTCAGATCTTGCGGTTGATTTTCAATGCTTGCTTTCCGCTGAATCAAAAGCCCACTGGCGTCATCTTCCCTGAAATACGGTTCCAAGCCTTTCCAGAGGGTCTCATATTTATCTTGCACTTCCTCCATAAGGCTTCTTCGGGTCACATGCGGAACGTCTCCCTTTCTAATCCGATTGTTCCGTTTCATTTGCAAGTCTAGGATGTGGCTCCCCAGCTGCCAGGTCCACTGGCTGTCGGTTGTTCCTAAGCTGTTGTCTGCGGCAATTTCCCAAGTGTTTTGGAAAGGGAAAACAAACTTTTCATTCAGCAGAGCCTCCCACAAGTCACTCATACGAACTTTCAAGCTCGAGAGCCTTGAAATAGTGCCCTGCGATCCCTTCTTGGCAGCTTGGAGAATTGTGCTCTTTAACTGCTGCACGTGCTGGCTGTCTGTGGGGTTGGGTGGGGCCCTGGGTGGGTTTCCTTGCCACCCAGAGGTGAGCAAAGTAGTGACGGTGGGTGTTCACATCAAAGCGGATGACATCGCTGAAGCAGGTGACATGGCAGAATGCCTGCTGGGCGGCTGGGTGGCTGTCCCTGCCATTTCCTCCAGCTTTTCCTGCAGGCGTCTTTGTGCTTGCATGTTTTGTTCCTGGGCACTTATTTCTCCAACATTGTGGTGCACAAAGCAGCAGCTTGGCGAAAGATTGACTTGCTTCATCTGGAGAAAAGCCTGCCCAGCTAGCTGAAGGACATCTTGCATGTCTCCAGGATTTTCTCCCAAGATATTGATCAGAGTCATGTTGCCAATGCCAATGCCAAAGGTGGCTAGCTCATTGTCATCATTAAGTGACTGCTTATTGGCCACCTCCATGGCACAAAGTCCTCCCGTGTCAACAATCAGCCTGTAATCAAAGTCCACGACCTCTTGGGGTTTCTCGTCCACCTGAAGCAGCTGCATAAACGCTCCCCGCGTGCCTCTCCCCGCACTGACGTTCCACTGCAGCCCAAACATGGCATTCAGCAGGCTTGACTTCCCCGGGCTCTGGATGCCAAGCACTGAGAGAACAAACGCTCTTCTCTCCCCTAGCTTCTCAATTAACTTGTCAAAGATTGCCCCAAGCCATCGTCACCGTACAGACGAAGCATCACCATCCACCACTTCAAGGGCATACCCTGAAACCGTCAGATCGACTGCCACTTCAGGTAGTTTGCAAAAACATTCATCTTTTGAGTTCAAGGATTCTAGAGCTTCACGAATCTGCCCTACTTCTCTCAAAAGACGCTTGAGACCAATGGATGAATCATTGACTGCATTGGAGAGGGCTTCTAACTTATTCATCAATGCTGTTTTCAGACTGGTTTTTTCCTTGCTTTTCTTTATTTCCAGGATTTGATACCTTCACTGATGATACTCTTTCTGAAGTTCCTCCAAGTGCTCAGAGGACAGGTCATCCCTAAAGACCTTCCTCCACTGCAGCAAGTATTTCTTGGTGTCTCTTGCCTGTGCCTGGAGAAAAGCGAGGACTGATTTCATCAGCTGCTTGAGGGGGAACGCTCTGTCGAGTTGCTTTCTTCGTCCTGCACACTTCTCTGGCTCAGTTTGGCTCCCATGATGTTCTATGTTCTTGTTCCTCTTTTCCTGCAAGCGGGGGAGCTCTTTCTCCTTTTTACACCATGGGTACCATAGTTGTCCTTGAAGAGGCAGTAGCTGTGATTTGATCTCAAACACAATTTCTCCTTTGTCAAGAATCCCACCAAGGTTCTTGCCTTTGCTTTGGCTCTCACACAGTCTTCTGCCTCTTTAGCCACAATAAATCCACGTTGGCGAGCTGTGTCCTGACAAGCATCAAGCCTTAAAAGGTTGTTTGACCTTGCTAGCAGAGCTCTGATTGTTTTTACCAGCTCCTCTACTAATTCTGCTGTGTTTCTGTTCTGGATACCTCTTTTTACATTCTGGCTAGATCGGCCACACGCAACATTCTCTTCTTCAGTGAAAAGACAAATCAAAGGCTTTTGAGACTGCCACGGGTCACGTACAATGTTCATGCCTTTCTTGTCACTCTGGTCAGACTCAGCTAACTGAGAGCCTCCTTCACAGAAGAGATCTGCTGTAAAAACGGCAATTGTTGTTCATGACCTCTAGCATCTCCATGCAGGTTACAGAAAGCAACACAGCCGTCAAAAGTGTCGTCAGCACTGCCACTGGCACAGGACCAAGAGATCTGCACAACACCTGTCATTAGAAGACAGCCTTTGGTGCTGCCTTTGCAATGTCGGTGGCAGAAAGTGTCGTGTTTGTGTTTAGTCGGCAGAGCATTCAGGAGCTGAGCCTTGGAAGAGGAAGGAGAACTCCCGATCCGTAGGAAGGACACGATGAGTGTGTCTGCCTGATCAATCGGTTTGTTTTTGTGCCTCTGAATTGTGGTCTGCTCCTCTGAATTGTGGTCTGCTTTCCCGATTGTTCCGTGGCTTTCCAGCTCTTTTTAACTTGGCTGAGGGAACTCTCTTGGTGCGGTGCATGGATTTGGTAGCAGGAGGGGGAGCGCCAAGTGGCACAAAGCGAGGTTTGTTGAAATGTACTGGCTCGTGAAATCATGGGCACCATGAAACATCGCCACCTGGAGGTCCATGGCATGTGTGTGTGTCAGACCTGCTGTAACAGAGGCATCCCCTTCTTCACGCTCAGCATTGAAAAACTCACTGTCAATATCTGAGGCACTATCTGAGCACTCAGCGCCAAGGCTTGTTGCATTCGGAGTGCTCAGAACGCCTTCTTTTGCTTTGCCATGCTCCTGGCAAACCAGATACCTTCCACGGTAGTCCAGCATCAGCAGCTTGTGCCGAAAATGGAAGGGGTATTCACTGCCAATCCTGGGCTGGCTGTCACACAGGGCAGTCTTGTCGATAACCTGAAGATCTGCCCTCCCCCTTTTCCTTGCGTAGCAATTTTCTAGTCCCGGGTGTTTGATCAAGTGGAGGACCTCTTGGCCTCTGGAACGCTCATTCCTTTTAGGATCCTCCGACTGTTCTGCTGAGGGTGATGGCTTGGATGAATCTTTCCGCTCAGCCCCCTGACCGATATCAATTCTCCCCCGTTTTATAACTTCTTTCTGCAGATCACTGTTGGAGGCTACATAGTCTCCATTCACAGGGGAATTCAGATCTTGCTCCAGAGCGCCCCCAGGATCACATCCACCGCGCTTTGTAAGGATCTCACGGACTTCTTCTGACAGCCAGTTTCCTATGTGATGGTTCATCTGAGCTAAGCATTTAAACTTCTGTTCTGGAGACATGTTTTTGCATGTTGCTGCTCTACTCAGCCCTGTCAGGAGCAGGAAAGCCTGAGTTCGGGGAACGGCTGGCTTCCTAAGACTCAGGGAGCATTCCTGCGCCGCCTTCTTTTCACTTCACATGGTGTTTCACTCTCGCCTCCCGCAGAGTCTTGCACAGAGGTTTATTGACGCTGGCCCGGAGGTGGCAAAGGCGTCTAGCTCCGCGGGCGCTGGTTACTGGCACGTCTGCCCAGGCGCGGAGCCTGCTGCTGGCCCCAATCAGCTGGCCCTTGCCTGGCGCCTCCTCAGCACTCGCCGTGGCCTTCGCAGGAAGGAGGCG
The DNA here is from genome assembly GCF_040807025.1 of Struthio camelus. Taxonomy (NCBI): domain Eukaryota; kingdom Metazoa; phylum Chordata; class Aves; order Struthioniformes; family Struthionidae; genus Struthio; species Struthio camelus. Next base: position 7,210,045 of record NC_090944.1, on the reverse strand, counting down.
CATCTGCGGAGGCCCTTGCGCAGCCCTCTGAAGGTGCCTGCAGGGCAGGCTGGGCAGGCTGGGCAGAGCAGGCAGGCCAGGGCCGCTGTGCAGCCGGCGGCTGCAGCGGGAGGGGAGGGCGCCTCCGGTGGTGGGCTCCAGAGCTGCATGGTGGGCCAGCGCTGCAGGGAGGTGGCACACGCTGGCTCCTCGTCCTCTTCCTCCTCGGACTGCTCGAGGGGTGAAACTGGCCGCACTGTGCCTTCCCCTGCCAGCGGGACGGGTGCCCAGGCACAGTGCAGGATGGACCGGCGCGGGATGTGGGCTGGCCAGTCGAGGTGTGGGGCTTTGGGGAGGCAGTCCAGGAGCTCGTGACCTTCCTCGCTCAGCAACACGGTCTGGTTGCGCCCAAAGCGGACCCGCCTGCATGGTGGGGATGGCGGGAGGGCTGTGGGCACAAGCAGCTCACCCAGCACTCCTGCAGGTGTTGGGGGAGCGTCCAGCAGGATGGAGGGTGGTGGCAGTGGGAGAGGGCCATCCAACTTCCATCCATCTGTGTCCGGCTCGGAGGTCGGCAGGAGGTGGCGAGGGGGCAAGGTGTCCTCGCTTGTGAGCCTGGGAGGGAGAAAGGAGGTGAGGAGGCTGCCTTGGGTGCCCCAGGGGGAAGCCCTGGTTGCGGCGGCAGACGCCAAAGGGTGCCAGGGTGCGGGCGGAGGGGGCGCTGGGGCCAGGGCTGCAGCAGTGGGCAAGGAGCAAAGGGGCTTCCCAGTTGGTGAGCAGCAGGCATGCGGCATGTCCTGGGCATCCCGCGCGTCGACCCCAGCCCTAGCCATGCCATGCCCTGCTCTTTGGGGGGCCCAGGCCAGGCGCAGGTCCGTGGCTCTGGGCTGCATCAGGCTCTTGCCTGCGGTGGGCCTGGCCAGGGCTGTGGGGCAGCCCCCCTGCAGGCCAGGCCTCCGCTTACCCTGCCTGCCGGCTGGCTGCACAGTCCTGCGTGTCCACCGTGGGCAGGAAGGAGGCTGCTGGAAGAGGAGGCAGAGAGGCAGTGAGCGAGGGCAGCCCGTGGGCGGAGCCCCAGCTGGGGCCGAGGGCGGTGGGCGCTGGCGGCGCTGGGCTGTCTTGGCCGGGAGGCGCTGCCGAGCGCGCCTACGCTCTGGGCCGGGGCTGCTCACCTCCGGGCTCGTCCACGCTGCCGTTGCCCAGGCTGCCAGCACTGCCGCGAGGCCCCTGCACAGCCCAAGAGAGCGCTGCCTTAGTGGCGAGCATCCAAGCTGCGCCAAGAGGCGCCCTGCTCGCGGAAGGGCTGCGCGGGGCACGCAGAGCTGAGGCTGGAGGCAGGCTTGCGCGCAGCACCGTCAGGCTGCCCTTGCTGCAGGTGCTGCCGCGGCCTCAGCCCTCTCGCTGCCCACGCCAGCTCGGGGCCATGCCCAGGCTGACTCCTACCTTGGGCCAGAGCCTTTTCCCCGCCAGCACCAACACCACCGCTATGCACAGGATCATGAGGACGTTGACGACCGAGGGCATGTGGGCCAGGCACACCACAAAGAGGCTCAGCACCACAAACTCGCCCACGACGCTCAGCCTCCGAGGCTCCATGCCGCCACCGGAAGCGCGCCGCGAGCGTGCAGCCTGCTCAGCGCTCCGCCTCCACGTCCTGCTCCAAGAGTGCCACCCAAAACACAGCACCCACCTCTGAGCACGCCGCCCCTTGCAGCCACCCTCCCCCTCCCCGACCAAGGCAGACCAGCAGCCCCCAAAGCCCTGCTCCCCACCGCCCCTCCAACGCCCCTCCACCAACCTCCCCCGACCCTGACCGCTCCGCTCTGCTCTGCGGCTCACCCTGTGCACGCTCCTCCGCACCCCAAGATCGACAGCGTCAATCTGACACCAGGAGAAGAGCCAAAGGCCGCCGAGAGCAACTCTGCAAAAAGCAGGGCACGGTGCCCTCACTCCGTCGGCCTTGCCTGGCTGCCCGCTCCCGCGGCTGCTTTCCCACGTGTGACGCGGGGACACCGGGTGGTGAGCAGCAAGGGCGCAGAATGGTGCCCGAGCGTGGCTGGGCTTCGCGGCGGGGACGTTTGCCTGATTGTGGCACTTGTGCCCACCGAGGGAGCGTGCAGCGCGTGGTGGGCGCTGGGGGGGCGACAAAGCCACGGAGAGCGCCCCGAGGGGAGGAGAGACTGCAGAGAGACGGAAGGAGCCAGCTCTTACCCCGCTGCCTTGCTCCTTCGCCCCAGCTCAACGCCACACTCTCCACCTGCTCGCGCACTCGCTCGCACACTCGCTCGCTCGCTCGCTCGCAGGCAAAGTGACAGCGGCACTTCCCCCAGCCCCACCTCCAGAAAGACCCCGGCATTGTGATGCCATGGCGACATCACTTCCACACACCTGGTCTGCCAGGGCACCCCCAGGCCCCACCTGACGCTGCTCTCACCCAAACCCCAACAAGGCGCAGCCCACCAAGGCCAGCCCCAACACAGCTCCCGCCAGCACAAAGCCCAACCAAAGCCCAGAGTCGTCCCTGACAAGCCCATGCCGAGCCCGTGGCTCGTTCTTTCTTTGGGCACTTTTCCCCTTCTGGACGGGTTGCTGCTGTGCCCTCCAATTGTGCACAGCAATCTTGTTGCAATTGTGAGTGGAAACGGCACACAAGCCATTTGCAGCATGCCTGCGGGGAGCTTTCTGGCGTGAGGCCCCAATTGGCAGAAGCTGCTCCTGCTTCTCTAGACTTTGTATAGGCAGCTTCCTTGTTATCCTCAAGCACAAGGCAACAGTGACTTGCTACAAGACTGGAGCAAAGGGCAGGGACCAACTGATTTCTTGTAACCCACTGGGTCCCATTGAGGACTTGAGGGCGATGGAAGTGAACACTGTGGTCCCCATCAGGAGCACGTATTGTGTCTGTGCAAAGAGCGCTGCACAACGGGCATTGCTTCCAGCAGCCGTGCAGCCCTTCAACTCCGATTTTATGAGGTTTCCAGTTCCAAGCTTTCAGATGAGGCATGGAAAATGCCTGTTTCAGGTTTGCTAGCACAGGGGCCAGAGCTTTACTCATTGCCTCCTTCAGGAGCTCTCGCTCCTTTCTTTCTTGATGCTCAGTGCTTTTCAGATGACTTCTGGGAAGTTCAGAATTAGCTCCAAGTCTGCTCCCAAATTCCTCTAGCCACAGGGAGACATTGCCACAGTTCTCTTGGACAACTGGAGTTGTAGGCGCAAAGCTAGCAGCAGCAACAAGAGTCTGGAATGAATTCAGGGAAACATGGAACAAGTTCTTCAGCCTTGAATTGTTCTTGTCTAAGCAATAGTTGTTAACACACTTTTCAACGAAACCTTCTAAAACATGTTGGGGGAAATGAATGTGCTGCCTGAACTTCTCACCATTCTCTTCCTCCGCAAGAGAGAGGAGAATAGCCGTTTCTAGTTGAGATCGATGGCCATTGAAAGCTGGAGAGTTAGAGCTCCTTTCCCAGGCTATATCAAGAGCAGTCTTCACAGACACTGCCTGTCAAAGAGCTCCTGAAAGCTCGTCACATAAAAAAAATCAGCAAATGCTGTGATAGAGGGCACTGCTTGGCAGGACATGTGGAAACTTGTGAAGAAGTCTTCTCTCTGGCCCCGCAGGTAGAAAGTGGGGTCGTTTGCTCTTGTGAAAGCCTTCTGCATCTTTGCCAACCTTTCTGCTGCCACTTTGCCTAGAGACACTGCTGAATGTCTTCTGTATCCATGAGTGAAGACATATGTGGAGTTCCTGGCTGCCGAGTCCACCTGTTCTCTTATTTCATGCAGTCTGTCATGAATGCAACTTTGGTTGTCATGCATTGGCTCCTGTTCCTTTGTGTCGATGGGGAGGCTGATGAGCTGTGTGATGCGGTCGTGAAGCTGCTCCGTTCTGGTAATAGCGCAGCTGCGCAAAGGCTTTTTCCTGAAGGGCAGTGCTCCCTTCATGACCACCTGCTTGGAAATAGCTTCGATTGGGCAGGTCTCTCTCAGGGAGTGGTCCTCTCAGGTCCCGAGTACAATTGTTTGTTGTCCCCACTGTAACGCTGAGCCATCTATTTCGTAGGCCCTACGCACGGTGTCTGGTTCACTCCCCCAGGTGACATGACAGTTTTGATCCCACACATTCCTCCAGTTCAAGTCTTGTGGAAGATTCTTGGCTTGCTAGACATATGATGGAGAGATGGGAGTTCGAGACTTGTATGCCCAGGCCCCAATCATATAGACGCACCGTTGGTATTATTCCAGATACGGTTGATTCTCTCTTTCATATTAACTGGAATGATCCCAAGGGGAATGGGGCTCCCTGTGTGCGTGGGCAGTGGCAACCAAGCTGTAATTTGGGGAGTAGTCACTCAATGTGCAAAACCTTTCCTTAGCTCCAAAACCAGATTGCTAGCTGTACGTTCTAACCATTCCCTCAACTGGTTTAAATCAACTAGGTGAACCAACCCCATGCCAATCCATAGGACCTATAACATTGGAACACTACATGAGCACATTACAGGCGATTGTGGGAGGTGTGTGATGGGCTCGACCATCGACGGGAACCAATTCTGAGAAGAAAGGAAAAGAAAACTTCTGGGATGTGAGTGTTAAAATTTTAGCCTTAACATTTCACAGAATCACAGGCTCAGAGAATGGTGGAGGTTGGAAGGGACCTCCGGAGATCCTGGAGTCCAACGCCCCTGCTCAGCCAGGGTCCTCTGGAGCATATTGCCCAGGATTGGGCCAGGCGGCTTTTGAATATCTCCAGGGAAGGAGACTCCACAACCTCTCAGGGCAACCTGGTCGAGTGCTCCGGAACCCTCTCCGCAACCCCAAAAAAAGGCGTAGATCCCCTCAACACCCCCACAACAAGGCCCAGCACCCCCAAAACAACGCCCAGATCCCCACAGTACCCCGAAAACAAGGCCCACATCCCCTCAGCACCCTTAGGACAAGCCCAGTACCCCCAAAACAAGGCCCACACCCCGAAAACAAGGCCCAGATCCCCTAAGCACCCCGAAAACAAGCCTAGTTCTCCCAAAACAAGGCCCACCACCCCCAACACAACACCATGACCACTCAGGACCCCCACGACAAGCCCAGCACCCCCAACACAAGGCCCACGTCCCCTAAGCACCCCCAAAACAAGACCCAGATCCCCTCTCCACCCCCATAACAAGCCCAGCAAACCCTACACAATGCCCAGCACCCCCAACACAATGCCCTGATCCCCTCAGCACCCCCATGACAAGCCCAGCACTCCCAAAACAAGGCCCAGCACCCCAGAAACAAGGCCCTGATCCCCTCTCCACCCCCACAACAAACCCAGCACCCCCAACACAAGGCCCATCTCCTCTAAGCACCCCCACAACAACACCCAAATCCCCTCTGCACCCCCAACACAAGGTCCAGATCCCCTCTGCACCCCAGAACAAAGACCAGCACTCCAAAAACAAGGCCCTGATCCCTTCTGCACCCCCATGACAAGCCCAGCACCCCCAACACAAGGCCCACCTCCTCTAAGCACCCCCACAACAACACCCAGATCCCCTATGCACCCCCAACACAATGTCCAGATCCCCTCTGCACCCCCCACGACAAGACCAGCACCCCCAACACAACGCCCCACTCCCCCCTGCACCCCCGCCACAAGCCCAGCACCAGCAGACACCCTGACCAGAAGGCTAGCCCGCGAGTTTATTGTATACATGTTTTGGGAAGTACGACTAGCATCTGAAATACAAAGGGATGAAATGAAATGCAGCTTCCAGCAGCAATGATCTCTTGCACTGCCTGCAAGGGATGCCATGGGAAATGCATCCTTTGCCAAGAAGCATTTTATTTCTTCCTCTCTGTTTGGCTCTTGCTTGAAATGTTCCAGCAGAGTGGTCTCACCAGGGAGGTTTATGTTTGGTTCTGCAGGAGGAGGTGCACTGGAAGATACTTTGTAGAGCCATTGTTTCCAGAGGCTAGCCAAGTGTTGCCTCAGCTTTTCTTCATGCAGCTCTTCCTTCTTTAGCGACAAAGCCACCAGTTGCCTTCTCTTGACAAGCTCGTGTTCACATTCTGGCTTCTTCTGATGCCCTTTGCTCGGATTCTTCTCCCGTTCAATGAACTCGGCAGACTTTCTCTGTGTCTCTTCCACAAGTGCTTCTCTCAGATCTTGCGGTTGATTTTCAATGCTTGCTTTCCGCTGAATCAAAAGCCCACTGGCGTCATCTTCCCTGAAATACGGTTCCAAGCCTTTCCAGAGGGTCTCATATTTATCTTGCACTTCCTCCATAAGGCTTCTTCGGGTCACATGCGGAACGTCTCCCTTTCTAATCCGATTGTTCCGTTTCATTTGCAAGTCTAGGATGTGGCTCCCCAGCTGCCAGGTCCACTGGCTGTCGGTTGTTCCTAAGCTGTTGTCTGCGGCAATTTCCCAAGTGTTTTGGAAAGGGAAAACAAACTTTTCATTCAGCAGAGCCTCCCACAAGTCACTCATACGAACTTTCAAGCTCGAGAGCCTTGAAATAGTGCCCTGCGATCCCTTCTTGGCAGCTTGGAGAATTGTGCTCTTTAACTGCTGCACGTGCTGGCTGTGTGTGGGGTTGGGTGGGGCCCTGGGTGGGTTTCCTTGCCACCCAGAGGTGAGCAAAGTAGTGACGGTGGGTGTTCACATCAAAGCGGATGACATCGCTGAAGCAGGTGACATGGCAGAATGCCTGCTGGGCGGCTGGGTGGCTGTCCCTGCCATTTCCTCCAGCTTTTCCTGCAGGCGTCTTTGTGCTTGCATGTTTTGTTCCTGGGCACTTATTTCTCCAACATTGTGGTGCACAAAGCAGCAGCTTGGCGAAAGATTGACTTGCTTCATCTGGAGAAAAGCCTGCCCAGCTAGCTGAAGGACATCTTGCATGTCTCCAGGATTTTCTCCCAAGATATTGATCAGAGTCATGTTGCCAATGCCAATGCCAAAGGTGGCTAGCTCATTGTCATCATTAAGTGACTGCTTATTGGCCACCTCCATGGCACAAAGTCCTCCCGTGTCAACAATCAGCCTGTAATCAAAGTCCACGACCTCTTGGGGTTTCTCGTCCACCTGAAGCAGCTGCATAAACGCTCCCCGCGTGCCTCTCCCCGCACTGACGTTCCACTGCAGCCCAAACATGGCATTCAGCAGGCTTGACTTCCCCGGGCTCTGGATGCCAAGCACTGAGAGAACAAACGCTCTTCTCTCCCCTAGCTTCTCAATTAACTTGTCAAAGATTGCCCCAAGCCATCGTCACCGTACAGACGAAGCATCACCATCCACCACTTCAAGGGCATACCCTGAAACCGTCAGATCGACTGCCACTTCAGGTAGTTTGCAAAAACATTCATCTTTTGAGTTCAAGGATTCTAGAGCTTCACGAATCTGCCCTACTTCTCTCAAAAGACGCTTGAGACCAATGGATGAATCATTGACTGCATTGGAGAGGGCTTCTAACTTATTCATCAATGCTGTTTTCAGACTGTTTTTTTCCTTGCTTTTCTTTATTTCCAGGATTTGATACCTTCACTGATGATACTCTTTCTGAAGTTCCTCCAAGTGCTCAGAGGACAGGTCATCCCTAAAGACCTTCCTCCACTGCAGCAAGTATTTCTTGGTGTCTCTTGCCTGTGCCTGGAGAAAAGCGAGGACTGATTTCATCAGCTGCTTGAGGGGGAACGCTCTGTCGAGTTGCTTTCTTCGTCCTGCACACTTCTCTGGCTCAGTTTGGCTCCCATGATGTTCTATGTTCTTGTTCCTCTTTTCCTGCAAGCGGGGGAGCTCTTTCTCCTTTTTACACCATGGGTACCATAGTTGTCCTTGAAGAGGCAGTAGCTGTGATTTGATCTCAAACACAATTTCTCCTTTGTCAAGAATCCCACCAAGGTTCTTGCCTTTGCTTTGGCTCTCACACACTCTTCTGCCTCTTTAGCCACAATAAATCCACGTTGGCGAGCTGTGTCCTGACAAGCATCAAGCCTTAAAAGGTTGTTTGACCTTGCTAGCAGAGCTCTGATTGTTTTTACCAGCTCCTCTACTAATTCTGCTGTGTTTCTGTTCTGGATACCTCTTTTTACATTCTGGCTAGATCGGCCACACGCAACATTCTCTTCTTCAGTGAAAAGACAAATCAAAGGCTTTTGAGACTGCCACGGGTCACGTACAATGTTCATGCCTTTCTTGTCACTCTGGTCAGACTCAGCTAACTGAGAGCCTCCTTCACAGAAGAGATCTGCTGTAAAAACGGCAATTGTTGTTCATGACCTCTAGCATCTCCATGCAGGTTACAGAAAGCAACACAGCCGTCAAAAGTGTCGTCAGCACTGCCACTGGCACAGGACCAAGAGATCTGCACAACACCTGTCATTAGAAGACAGCCTTTGGTGCTGCCTTTGCAATGTCGGTGGCAGAAAGTGTCGTGTTTGTGTTTAGTCGGCAGAGCATTCAGGAGCTGAGCCTTGGAAGAGGAAGGAGAACTCCCGATCCGTAGGAAGGACACGATGAGTGTGTCTGCCTGATCAATCGGTTTGTTTTTGTGCCTCTGAATTGTGGTCTGCTCCTCTGAATTGTGGTCTGCTTTCCCAATTGTTCCGTGGCTTTCCAGCTCTTTTTAACTTGGCTGAGGGAACTCTCTTGGTGCGGTGCATGGATTTGGTAGCAGGAGGGGGAGCGCCAAGTGGCACAAAGCGAGGTTTGTTGAAATGTACTGGCTCGTGAAATCATGGGCACCATGAAACATCGCCACCTGGAGGTCCATGGCATGTGTGTGTGTCAGACCTGCTGTAACAGAGGCATCCCCTTCTTCACGCTCAGCATTGAAAAACTCACTGTCAATATCTGAGGCACTATCTGAGCACTCAGCGCCAAGGCTTGTTGCATTCGGAGTGCTCAGAACGCCTTCTTTTGCTTTGCCATGCTCCTGGCAAACCAGATACCTTCCACGGTAGTCCAGCATCAGCAGCTTGTGCCGAAAATGGAAGGGGTATTCACTGCCAATCCTGGGCTGGCTGTCACACAGGGCAGTCTTGTCGATAACCTGAAGATCTGCCCTCCCCCTTTTCCTTGCGTAGCAATTTTCTAGTCCCGGGTGTTTGATCAAGTGGAGGACCTCTTGGCCTCTGGAACGCTCATTCCTTTTAGGATCCTCCCACTGTTCTGCTGAGGGTGATGGCTTGGATGAATCTTTCCGCTCAGCCCTCTGACCGATTTCAATTCTCCCCCGTTTTATAACTTCTTTCTGCAGATCACTGTTGGAGGCTACATAGTCTCCATTCACAGGGGAATTCAGATCTTGCTCCAGAGCGCCCCCAGGATCACATCCACCGCGCTTTGTAAGGATCTCACGGACTTCTTCTGACAGCCAGTTTCCTATGTGATGGTTCATCTGAGCTAAGCATTTAAACTTCTGTTCTGGAGACATGTTTTTGCATGTTGCTGCTCTACTCAGCCCTGTCAGGAGCAGGAAAGCCTGAGTTCGGGGAACGGCTGGCTTCCTAAGACTCAGGGAGCATTCCTGCGCCGCCTTCTTTTCACTTCACATGGTGTTTCACTCTCGCCTCCCGCAGAGTCTTGCACAGAGGTTTATTGACGCTGGCCCGGAGGTGGCAAAGGCGTCTAGCTCCGCGGGCGCTGGTTACTGGCACGTCTGCCCAGGCGCGGAGCCTGCTGCTGGCCCCAATCAGCTGGCCCTTGCCTGGCGCCTCCTCAGCACTCGTCGTGGCCTTCGCAGGAAGGAGGCGCATCTGCGGAGGCCCTTGCGCAGCCCTCTGAAGGCGCCTGCAGGGCAGGCTGGGCAGGCTGGGCACAGCAGGCAGGCCAGGGCCGCTGTGCAGCCGGCGGCTGCAGCGGGAGGGGAGGGCGCCTCCGGTGGTGGGCTCCAGAGCTGCATGGTGGGCCAGCGCTGCAGGGAGGTGGCACACGCTGGCTCCTCGTCCTCTTCGTCCTCGGACTGCCCGGCGGGCGAAAGTGGCCGCACTGTGCCTTCCCCTGCCAGCGGGACGGGTGCCCAGGCACAGTGCAGGATGGACCGGCGCGGGATGTGGGCTGGCCAGTCGAGGTGTGGGGCTTTGGGGAGGCAGTCCAGCAGCTCGTGACCTTCCTCGCTCAGCAACACGGTCTGGTTGCGCCCAAAGCGGACCCGCCTGCGTGGTGGGGATGGCGGGAGGGCTGTGGGCACAAGCAGCTCACCCAGCACTCCTGCAGGTGTTGGGGGAGCGTCCAGCAGGATGGAGGGTGGTGGCAGTGGGAGAGGGCCATCCAACTTCCATCCATCCGTGTCCGGCTCGGAGGTCGGCAGGAGGTGGCGAGGGGGCAAGGTGTCCTCGCTTGTGAGCCTGGGAGGGAGAAAGGAGGTGAGGAGGCTGCCTTGGGTGCCCCAGGGGGAAGCCCTGGTTGCGGCGGCAGACGCCAAAGGGTGCCAGGGTGCGGGCGGAGGGGGCGCTGGGGCCAGGGCTGCAGCAGTGGGCAAGGAGCAAAGGGGCTTCCCAGTTGGTGAGCAGCAGGCATGCGGCATGTCCTGGGCATCCCGCGCGTCGACCCCAGCCCTAGCCATGCCATGCCCTGCTCTTTGGGGGGCCCAGGCCAGGCGCAGGTCCGTGGCTCTGGGCTGCATCAGGCTCTTGCCTGCGGTGGGCCTGGCCAGGGCTGTGGGGCAGCCCCCCTGCAGGCCAGGCCTCCGCTTACCCTGCCTGCCGGCTGGCTGCACAGTCCTGCGTGTCCACCGTGGGCAGGAAGGAGGCTGCTGGAAGAGGAGGCAGAGAGGCAGTGAGCGAGGGCAGCCCGTGGGCGGAGCCCCAGCTGGGGCCGAGGGCGGTGGGCGCTGGCGGCGCTGGGCTGTCTTGGCCGGGAGGCGCTGCCGAGCGCGCCTACGCTCTGGGCCGGGGCTGCTCACCTCCGGGCTCGTCCACGCTGCCGTTGCCCAGGCTGCCAGCACTGCCGCGAGGCCCCTGCACAGCCCAAGAGAGCGCTGCCTTAGTGGCGAGCATCCAAGCTGCGCCAAGAGGCCCCCTGCTCGTGGAAGGGCTGCGCGGGGCACGCAGAGCTGAGGCTGGAGGCAGGCTTGCGCGCAGCACCGTCAGGCTGCCCTTGCTGCAGGTGCTGCCGCGGCCTCAGCCCTCTCGCTGCCCACGCCAGCTCGGGGCCATGCCCAGGCTGACTCCTACCTTGGGCCAGAGCCTTTTCCCCGCCAGCACCAACACCACCGCTATGCACAGGATCATGAGGACGTTGACGACCGAGGGCATGTGGGCCAGGCACACCACAAAGAGGCTCAGCACCACAAACTCGCCCACGACGCTCAGCCTCCGAGGCTCCATGCCGCCACCGGAAGCGCGCCGCGAGCGTGCAGCCTGCTCAGCGCTCCGCCTCCACGTCCTGCTCCAAGAGTGCCACCCAAAACACAGCACCCACCTCTGAGCACGCCGCCCCTTGCAGCCACCCTCCCCCTCCCCGACCAAGGCAGACCAGCAGCCCCCAAAGCCCTGCTCCCCACCGCCCCTCCAACGCCCCTCCACCAACCTCCCCCGACCCTGACCGCTCCGCTCTGCTCTGCGGCTCACCCTGTGCACGCTCCTCCGCACCCCAAGATCGACAGCGTCAATCTGACACCAGGAGAAGAGCCAAAGGCCGCCGAGAGCAACTCTGCAAAAAGCAGGGCACGGTGCCCTCACTCCGTCGGCCTTGCCTGGCTGCCCGCTCCCGCGGCTGCTTTCCCACGTGTGACGCGGGGACACCGGGTGGTGAGCAGCAAGGGCGCAGAATGGTGCCCGAGCGTGGCTGGGCTTCGCGGCGGGGACGTTTGCCTGATTGTGGCACTTGTGCCCACCGAGGGAGCGTGCAGCGCGTGGTGGGCGCTGGGGGGGCGACAAAGCCACGGAGAGCGCCCCGAGGGGAGGAGAGACTGCAGAGAGACGGAAGGAGCCAGCTCTTACCCCGCTGCCTTGCTCCTTCGCCCCAGCTCAACGCCACACTCTCCACCTGCTCGCGCACTCGCTCGCACACTCGCTCGCTCGCTCGCTCGCAGGCAAAGTGACAGCGGCACTTCCCCCAGCCCCACCTCCAGAAAGACCCCGGCATTGTGATGCCATGGCGACATCACTTCCACACACCTGGTCTGCCAGGGCACCCCCAGGCCCCACCTGACGCTGCTCTCACCCAAACCCCAACAAGGCGCAGCCCACCAAGGCCAGCCCCAACACAGCTCCCGCCAGCACAAAGCCCAACCAAAGCCCAGAGTCGTCCCTGACAAGCCCATGCCGAGCCCGTGGCTCATTCTTTCTTTGGGCACTTTTCCCCTTCTGGACGGGTTGCTGCTGTGCCCTCCAATTGTGCACAGCAATCTTGTTGCAATTGTGAGCGGAAACGGCACACAAGCCATTTGCAGCACGCCTGCGGGGAGCTTTCTGGCGTGAGGCCCCAATTGGCAGAAGCTGCTCCTGCTTCTCTAGACTTTGTATAGGCAGCTTCCTTGTTATCCTCAAGCACGAGGCAACAGTGACTTGCTACAAGACTGGAGCAAAGGGCAGGGACCAACTGATTTCTTGTAACCCACTGGGTCCCATTGAGGACTTGAGGGCGATGGAAGTGAACACTGTGGTCCCCATCAGGAGCACGTATTGTGTCTGTGCAAAGAGCGCTGCACAACGGGCATTGCTTCCAGCAGCCGTGCAGCCCTTCAACTCCGATTTTATGAGGTTTCCAGTTCCAAGCTTTCAGATGAGGCATGGAAAATGCCTGTTTCAGGTTTGCTAGCACAGGGGCCAGAGCTTTACTCATTGCCTCCTTCAGGAGCTCTCGCTCCTTTCTTTCTTGATGCTCAGTGCTTTTCAGATGACTTCTGGGAAGTTCAGAATTAGCTCCAAGTCTGCTCCCAAATTCCTCTAGCCACAGGGAGACATTGCCACAGTTCTCTTGGACAACTGGAGTTGTAGGCGCAAAGCTAGCAGCAGCAACAAGAGTCTGGAATGAATTCAGGGAAACATGGAACAAGTTCTTCAGCCTTGAATTGTTCTTGTCTAAGCAATAGTTGTTAACACACTTTTCAACGAAACCTTCTAAAACATGTTGGGGGAAATGAATGTGCTGCCTGAACTTCTCACCATTCTCTTCCTCCGCAAGAGACAGGAGAATAGCCGTTTCTAGTTGAGATCGATGGCCATTGAAAGCTGGAGAGTTAGAGCTCCTTTCCCAGGCTATATCAAGAGCAGTCTTCACAGACACTGCCTGTCAAAGAGCTCCTGAAAGCTCGTCACATAAAAAAAATCAGCAACTGCTGTGATAGAGGGCACTGCTTGGCAGGACATGTGGAAACTTGTGAAGAAGTCTTCTCTCTGGCCCTGCAGGTAGAAAGTGGGGTCGTTTGCTCTTGTGAAAGCCTTCTGCATCTTTGCCAACCTTTCTGCTGCCACTTTGCCTAGAGACACTGCTGAATGTCTTCTGTATCCATGAGTGAAGACATATGTGGAGTTCCTGGCTGCCGAGTCCACCTGTTCTCTTATTTCATGCAGTCTGTCATGAATGCAACTTTGGTTGTCATGCATTGGCTCCTGTTCCTTTGTGTCGATGGGGAGGCTGATGAGCTGTGTGATGTGGTCGTGAAGCTGCTCCGTTCTGGTAATAGCGCAGCTGCACAAAGGCTTTTTCCTGAAGGGCAGTGCTCCCTTCATGACCACCTGCTTGGAAATAGCTTCGATTGGGCAGGTCTCTCTCAGGGAGTGGTCCTCTCAGGTCCCGAGTACAATTGTTTGTTGTCCCCACTGTAACGCTGAGCCATCTATTTCGTAGGCCCTACGCACGGTGTCTGGTTCACTCCCCCAGGTGACATGACAGTTTTGATCCCACACATTCCTCCAGTTCAAGTCTTGTGGAAGATTCTTGGCTTGCTAGACATATGATGGAGAGATGGGAGTTCGAGACTTGTATGCCCAGGCCCCAATCATATAGACGCACCGTTGGTATTATTCCAGATACGGTTGATTCTCTCTTTCATATTAACTGGAATGATCCCAAGGGGAATGGGGCTCCCTGTGTGCGTGGGCAGTGGCAACCAAGCTGTAATTTGGGGAGTAGTCACTCAATGTGCAAAACCTTTCCTTAGCTCCAAAACCAGATTGCTAGCTGTACGTTCTAACCATTCCCTCAACTGGTTTCAATCAACTAGGTGAACCAACCCCATGCCAATCCATAGGACCTATAACATTGGAACACTACATGAGCACATTACAGGCGATTGTGGGAGGTGTGTGATGGGCTCGACCATCGACGGGAACCAATTCTGAGAAGAAAGGAAAAGAAAACTTCTGGGATGTGAGTGTTAAAATTTTAGCCTTAACATTTCACAGAATCACAGGCTCAGAGAATGGTGGAGGTTGGAAGGGACCTCCGGAGATCCTGGAGTCCAACGCCCCTGCTCAGCCAGGGTCCTCTGGAGCATATTGCCCAGGATTGGGCCAGGCGGCTTTTGAATATCTCCAGGGAAGGAGACTCCACAACCTCTCTGGGCGACCTGGTCGAGTGCTCCGGAACCCTCTCCGCACCCCCAAAAAAAGGCGTAGATCCCCTCAACACCCCCACAACAAGGTCCAGCACCCCCAAAACAACGCCCAGATCCCCACAGTACCCCGAAAACAAGGCCCACATCCCCTCAGCACCCTTAGGACAAGCCCAGTACCCCCAAAACAAGGCCCACACCCCGAAAACAAGGCCCAGATCCCCTAAGCACCCCGAAAACAAGCCTAGTTCTCCCAAAACAAGGCCCACCACCCCCAACACAACACCATGACCACTCAGGACCCCCACGACAAGCCCAGCACCCCCAACACAAGGCCCACGTCCCCTAAGCACCCCCAAAACAAGACCCAGATCCCCTCTCCACCCCATAACAAGCCCAGCAAACCCTACACAATGCCCAGCACCCCCAACACAATGCCCTGATCCCCTCAGCACCCCCATGACAAGCCCAGCACTCCCAAAACAAGGCCCAGCACCCCAGAAACAAGGCCCTGATCCCCTCTCCACCCCCACAACAAACCCAGCACCCCCAACACAAGGCCCATCTCCTCTAAGCACCCCCACAACAACACCCAAATCCCCTCTGCACCCCCAACACAAGGTCCAGATCCCCTCTGCACCCCAGAACAAAGACCAGCACTCCAAAAACAAGGCCCTGATCCCTTCTGCACCCCCATGACAAGCCCAGCACCCCCAACACAAGGCCCACCTCCTCTAAGCACCCCCACAACAACACCCAGATCCCCTATGCACCCCCAACACAATGTCCAGATCCCCTCTGCACCCCCCACGACAAGACCAGCACCCCCAACACAACGCCCCACTCCCCCCTGCACCCCCGCCACAAGCCCAGCACCAGCAGACACCCTGACCAGAAGGCTAGCCCGCGAGTTTATTGTATACATGTTTTGGGAAGTACGACTAGCATCTGAAATACAAAGGGATGAAATGAAATGCAGCTTCCAGCAGCAATGATCTCTTGCACTGCCTGCAAGGGATGCCATGGGAAATGCATCCTTTGCCAAGAAGCATTTTATTTCTTCCTCTCTGTTTGGCTCTTGCTTGAAATGTTCCAGCAGAGTGGTCTCACCAGGGAGGTTTATGTTTGGTTCTGCAGGAGGAGGTGCACTGGAAGATACTTTGTAGAGCCATTGTTTCCAGAGGCTAGCCAAGTGTTGCCTCAGCTTTTCTTCATGCAGCTCTTCCTTCTTTAGCGACAAAGCCACCAGTTGCCTTCTCTTGACAAGCTCGTGTTCACATTCTGGCTTCTTCTGATGCCCTTTGCTCGGATTCTTCTCCCGTTCAATGAACTCGGCAGACTTTCTCTGTGTCTCTTCCACAAGTGCTTCTCTCAGATCTTGCGGTTGATTTTCAATGCTTGCTTTCCGCTGAATCAAAAGCCCACTGGCGTCATCTTCCCTGAAATACGGTTCCAAGCCTTTCCAGAGGGTCTCATATTTATCTTGCACTTCCTCCATAAGGCTTCTTCGGGTCACATGCGGAACGTCTCCCTTTCTAATCCGATTGTTCCGTTTCATTTGCAAGTCTAGGATGTGGCTCCCCAGCTGCCAGGTCCACTGGCTGTCGGTTGTTCCTAAGCTGTTGTCTGCGGCAATTTCCCAAGTGTTTTGGAAAGGGAAAACAAACTTTTCATTCAGCAGAGCCTCCCACAAGTCACTCATACGAACTTTCAAGCTCGAGAGCCTTGAAATAGTGCCCTGCGATCCCTTCTTGGCAGCTTGGAGAATTGTGCTCTTTAACTGCTGCACGTGCTGGCTGTCTGTGGGGTTGGGTGGGGCCCTGGGTGGGTTTCCTTGCCACCCAGAGGTGAGCAAAGTAGTGACGGTGGGTGTTCACATCAAAGCGGATGACATCGCTGAAGCAGGTGACATGGCAGAATGCCTGCTGGGCGGCTGGGTAGCTGTCCCTGCCATTTCCTCCAGCTTTTCCTGCAGGCGTCTTTGTCCTTGCATGTTTTGTTCCTGGGCAGTTATTTCTCCAATATTGTGGTGCACAAAGCAGCAGCTTGGCGAAAGATTGACTTGCTTCATCTGGAGAAAAGCCTGCCCAGCTAGCTGAAGGACATCTTGCATGTCTCCAGGATTTTCTCCCAAGATATTGATCAGAGTCATGTTGCCAATGCCAATGCCAAAGGTGGCTAGCTCATTGTCATCATTAAGTGACTGCTTATTGGCCACCTCCATGGCACAAAGTCCTCCCGTGTCAACAATCAGCCTGTAATCAAAGTCCACGACCTCTTGGGGTTTCTCGTCCACCTGAAGCAGCTGCATAAACGCTCCCCGCGTGCCTCTCCCCACACTGACGTTCCACTGCAGCCCAAACATGGCATTCAGCAGGCTTGACTTCCCCGGGCTCTGGATGCCAAGCACTGAGAGAACAAACGCTCTTCTCTCCCCTAGCTTCTCAATTAACTTGTCAAAGATTGCCCCAAGCCATCGTCACCGTACAGACGAAGCATCACCATCCACCACTTCAAGGGCATACCCTGAAACCGTCAGATCGACTGCCACTTCAGGTAGTTTGCAAAAACATTCATCTTTTGAGTTCAAGGATTCTAGAGCTTCACGAATCTGCCCTACTTCTCTCAAAAGACGCTTGAGACCAATGGATGAATCATTGACTGCATTGGAGAGGGCTTCTAACTTATTCATCAATGCTGTTTTCAGACTGGTTTTTTCCTTGCTTTTCTTTATTTCCAGGATTTGATACCTTCACTGATGATACTCTTTCTGAAGTTCCTCCAAGTGCTCAGAGGACAGGTCATCCCTAAAGACCTTCCTCCACTGCAGCAAGTATTTCTTGGTGTCTCTTGCCTGTGCCTGGAGAAAAGCGAGGACTGATTTCATCAGCTGCTTGAGGGGGAACGCTCTGTCGAGTTGCTTTCTTCGTCCTGCACACTTCTCTGGCTCACTTTGGCTCCCATGATGTTCTATGTTCTTGTTCCTCTTTTCCTGCAAGCGGGGGAGCTCTTTCTCCTTTTTACACCATGGGTACCATAGTTGTCCTTGAAGAGGCAGTAGCTGTGATTTGATCTCAAACACAATTTCTCCTTTGTCAAGAATCCCACCAAGGTTCTTGCCTTTGCTTTGGCTCTCACACAGTCTTCTGCCTCTTTAGCCACAATAAATCCATGTTGGCGAGCTGTGTCCTGACAAGCATCAAGCCTTAAAAGGTTGTTTGACCTTGCTAGCAGAGCTCTGATTGTTTTTACCAGCTCCTCTACTAATTCTGCTGTGTTTCTGTTCTGGATACCTCTTTTTACATTCTGGCTAGATCGGCCACACGCAACATTCTCTTCTTCAGTGAAAAGACAAATCAAAGGCTTTTGAGACTGCCACGGGTCACGTACAATGTTCATGCCTTTCTTGTCACTCTGGTCAGACTCAGCTAACTGAGAGCCTCCTTCACAGAAGAGATCTGCTGTAAAAACGGCAATTGTTGTTCATGACCTCTAGCATCTCCATGCAGGTTACAGAAAGCAACACAGCCGTCAAAAGTGTCGTCAGCACTGCCACTGGCACAGGACCAAGAGATCTGCACAACACCTGTCATTAGAAGACAGCCTTTGGTGCTGCCTTTGCAATGTCGGTGGCAGAAAGTGTCGTGTTTGTGTTTAGTCGGCAGAGCATTCAGGAGCTGAGCCTTGGAAGAGGAAGGAGAACTCCCGATCCGTAGGAAGGACACGATGAGTGTGTCTGCCTGATCAATCGGTTTGTTTTTGTGCCTCTGAATTGTGGTCTGCTCCTCTGAATTGTGGTCTGCTTTCCCAATTGTTCCGTCCCTTTCCAGCTCTTTTTAACTTGGCTGAGGGAACTCTCTTGGTGCGGTGCATGGATTTGGTAGCAGGAGGGGGAGCGCCAAGTGGCACAAAGCGAGGTTTGTTGAAATGTACTGGCTCGTGAAATCATGGGCACCATGAAACATCGCCACCTGGAGGTCCATGGCATGTGTGTGTGTCAGACCTGCTGTAACAGAGGCATCCCCTTCTTCACGCTCAGCATTGAAAAACTCACTGTCAATATCTGAGGCACTATCTGAGCACTCAGCGCCAAGGCTTGTTGCATTCGGAGTGCTCAGAACGCCTTCTTTTGCTTTGCCATGCTCCTGGCAAACCAGATACCTTCCACGGTAGTCCAGCATCAGCAGCTTGTGCCGAAAATGGAAGGGGTATTCACTGCCAATCCTGGGCTGGCTGTCACACAGGGCAGTCTTGTCGATAACCTGAAGATCTGCCCTCCCCCTTTTCCTTGCGTAGCAATTTTCTAGTCCCGGGTGTTTGATCAAGTGGAGGACCTCTTGGCCTCTGGAACGCTCATTCCTTTTAGGATCCTCCCACTGTTCTGCTGAGGGTGATGGCTTGGATGAATCTTTCCGCTCAGCCCTCTGACCGATTTCAATTCTCCCCCGTTTTATAACTTCTTTCTGCAGATCACTGTTGGAGGCTACATAGTCTCCATTCACAGGGGAATTCAGATCTTGCTCCAGAGCGCCCCCAGGATCACATCCACCGCGCTTTGTAAGGATCTCACGGACTTCTTCTGACAGCCAGTTTCCTATGTGATGGTTCATCTGAGCTAAGCATTTAAACTTCTCTTCTGGAGACATGTTTTTGCATGTTGCTGCTCTACTCAGCCCTGTCAGGAGCAGGAAAGCCTGAGTTCGGGGAACGGCTGGCTTCCTAAGACTCAGGGAGCATTCCTGCGCCTCCTTCATATCACTTCACATGGTGTTTCACTCTCGCCTCCCGCAGAGTCTTGCACAGAGGTTTATTGACGCTGGCCCGGAGGTGGCAAAGGCGTCTAGCTCCGCGGGCGCTGGTTACTGGCACGTCTGCCCAGGCGCGGAGCCTGCTGCTGGCCCCAATCAGCTGGCCCTTGCCTGGCGCCTCCTCAGCACTCGTCGTGGCCTTCGCAGGAAGGAGGCGCATCTGCGGAGGCCCTTGCGCAGCCCTCTGAAGGCGCCTGCAGGGCAGGCTGGGCAGGCTGGGCACAGCAGGCAGGCCAGGGCCGCTGTGCAGCCGGCGGCTGCAGCGGGAGGGGAGGGCGCCTCCGGTGGTGGGCTCCAGAGCTGCATGGTGGGCCAGCGCTGCAGGGAGGTGGCACACGCTGGCTCCTCGTCCTCTTCGTCCTCGGACTGCCCGGCGGGCGAAAGTGGCCGCACTGTGCCTTCCCCTGCCAGCGGGACGGGTGCCCAGGCACAGTGCAGGATGGACCGGCGCGGGATGTGGGCTGGCCAGTCGAGGTGTGGGGCTTTGGGGAGGCAGTCCAGGAGCTCGTGACCTTCCTCGCTCAGCAACACGGTCTGGTTGCGCCCAAAGCGGACCCGCCTGCGTGGTGGGGATGGCGGGAGGGCTGTGGGCACAAGCAGCTCACCCAGCACTCCTGCAGGTGTTGGGGGAGCGTCCAGCAGGATGGAGGGTGGTGGCAGTGGGAGAGGGCCATCCAACTTCCATCCATCCGTGTCCGGCTCGGAGGTGGGCAGGAGGTGGCGAGGGGGCAAGGTGTCCTCGCTTGTGAGCCTGGGAGGGAGAAAGGTGGTGAGGAGGCTGCCTTGGGGGCCCCAGGGGGAAGCCCTGGTGGCAGCAGACGCCAAAGGGTGCCAGGGTGTGGGCGGAGGGGGCGCTGGGGCCAGGGCTGCAGCAGTGGGCAAGGAGCAAAGGGGCTTCCCAGTTGGTGAGCAGCAGGCATGCGGCATGTCCTGGGCATCCCGCGCATCAACCCCAGCCCTAGCCATGCCATGCCCTGCTCTTTGGGGGGCCCAGGCCAGGCGCAGGTCCGTGGCTCTGGGCTGCATCGGGCTCTTGCCTGCGGTGGGCCTGGCCAGGGCTGTGGGGCAGCCCCCCTGCAGGCCAGGCCTCCGCTTACCCTGCCTGCCGGCTGGCTGCACAGTCCTGCGTCTCCACCGTGGGCAGGAAGGAGGCTGCTGGAAGAGGAGGCAGAGAGGCAGTGAGCGAGGGCAGCCCGTGGGCGGAGCCCCAGCTGGGGCCGAGGGCGGTGGGCGCTGGCGGCGCTGGGCTGTCTTGGCCGGGAGGCGCTGCCGAGCGTGCCTGTGCTCTGGGCCGGGGCTGCTCACCTCCGGGCTCGTCCACGCTGCCGTTGCCCAGGCTGCCAGCACTGCCACGAGGCCCCTGCACAGCCCAAGAGAGCGCTGCCTTAGGGGCGAGCATCCACGCTGCGCCAAGAGGCGCCCTGCTCGCGGAAGGGCTGCGCGGGGCACGCAGAGCTGAGGCTGCAGGCAGGCTTGCGCGCAGCACCGTCAGGCTGCCCTTGCTGCAGGTGCTGCCGCGGCCTCAGCCCTCTCGCTGCCCGCGCCAGCTCGGGGCCATGCCCAGGCTGACTCCTACCTTGGGCCAGAGCCTTTTCCCCGCCAGCACCAACACCACCGCTATGCACAGGATTGTGAAGACGTTGACGACCGAGGGCATGTGGGCCAGGCACACCACAAAAAGGCTCAGCACCACAAACTCGCCCACGACGCTCAGCCTCCGAGGCTCCATGCCGCCACCGGAAGCGCGCCGCGAGCGTGCAGCCTGCTCAGCGCTCCGCCTCCACGTCCTGCTCCAAGAGTGCCACCCAAAACACAGCACCCACCTCTGAGCACGCCGCCCCTTGCAGCCACCCTCCCCCTCCCCGACCAAGGCAGACCAGCAGCCCCCAAAGCCCTGCTCCCCACCGCCCCTCCAACACCCCTCCACCAACCTCCCCCGACCCTGACCGCTCCGCTCTGCTCTGCGGCTCACCCTGTGCACGCTCCTCCGCACCCCAAGATCGACAGCGTCAATCTGACACCAGGAGAAGAGCCAAAGGCCGCCGAGAGCAACTCTGCAAAAAGCAGGGCACGGTGCCCTCACTCCGTCGGCCTTGCCTGGCTGCCCGCTCCCGCGGCTGCTTTCCCACGTGTGACGCGGGGACACCGGGTGGTGAGCAGCAAGGGCGCAGAATGGTGCCCGAGCGTGGCTGGGCTTCGCGGCGGGGACGTTTGCCTGATTGTGGCACTTGTGCCCACCGAGGGAGCGTGCAGCGGGTGGTGGGCGCTGGGGGGGCGACAAAGCCAGGGAGAGCACCCCGAGGGGAGGAGAGACTGCAGAGAGATGGAAGGAGCCAGCTCTTACCCCGCTGCCTCGCTCCTTCGCCCCAGCTCAACACCACGCTCTCCACCTGCTCGCGCACTCGCTCGCACACTCGCTCGCTCGCTCGCTCGCAGGCAAAGTGACAGCGGCACTTCCCCCAGCCCCACCTCCAGAAAGACCCCGGCATTGTGATGCCATGGCGACATCACTTCCACACACCTGGTCTGCCAGGGCACCCCCAGGCCCCACCTGACGCTGCTCTCACCCAAACCCCAACAAGGCGCAGCCCACCAAGGCCAGCCCCAACACAGCTCCCGCCAGCACAAAGCCCAACCAAAGCCCAGAGTCGTCCCTGACAAGCCCATGCCGAGCCCGTGGCTCGTTCTTCCTTTGGGCACTTTTCCCCTTCTGGACGGGTTGCTGCTGTGCCCTCCAATTGTGCACAGCAATCTTGTAGCAATTGTGAGCGGAAACGGCACACAAGCCATTTGCAGCATGCCTGCGGGGAGCTTTCTGGCGTGAGGCCCCAATTGGCAGAAGCTGCTCCTGCTTCTCTAGACTTTGTATAGGCAGCTTCCTTGTTATCCTCAAGCACGAGGCAACAGTGACTTGCTACAAGACTGGAGCAAAGGGCAGGGACCAACTGATTTCTTCTAACCCACTGGGTCCCATTGAGGACTTGAGGGCGATGGAAGTGAACACTGTGGTCCCCATCAGGAGCACGTATTGTGTCTGTGCAAAGAGCGCTGCACAACGGGCATTGCTTCCAGCAGCCGTGCAGCCCTTCAACTCCGATTTTATGAGGTTTCCAGTTCCAAGCTTTCAGATGAGGCATGGAAAATGCCTGTTTCAGGTTTGCTAGCACAGGGGCCAGAGCTTTACTCATTGCCTCCTTCAGGAGCTCTAGCTCCTTTCTTTCTTGATGCTCAATGCTTTTCAGATGACTTCTGGGAAGTTCAGAATTAGCTCCAAGTCTGCTCCCAAATTCCTCTAGCCACAGGGAGACATTGCCACAGTTCTCTTGGACAACTGGAGTTGTAGGCGCAAAGCTAGCAGCAGCAGCAAGAGTCTGGAATGAATTCAGGGAAACATGGAACAAGTTCTTCAGCCTTGAATTGTTCTTGTCTAAGCAATAGTTGTTAACACACTTTTCAACGAAACCTTCTAAAACATGTTGGGGGAAATGAATGTGCTGCCTGAACGTCTCACAATTCTCTTCCTCCGCAAGAGAGAGGAGAATAGCCGTTTCTAGTTGAGATCGATGGCCATTGAAAGCTGGAGAGTTAGAGCTCCTTTCCCAGGCTATATCAAGAGCAGTCTTCACAGACACTGCCTGTCAAAGAGCTCCTGAAAGCTCGTCACATAAAAAAAATCAGCAACTGCTGTGATAGAGGGCACTGCTTGGCAGGACATGTGGAAACTTGTGAAGAAGTCTTCTCTCTGGCCCCGCAGGTAGAAAGTGGGGTCGTTTGCTCTTGTGAAAGCCTTCTGCATCTTTGCCAACCTTTCTGCTGCCACTTTGCCTAGAGACACTGCTGAATGTCTTCTGTATCCATGAGTGAAGACATATGTGGAGTTCCTGGCTGCCGAGTCCACCTGTTCTCTTATTTCATGCAGTCTGTCATGTGCAACTTTGGTTGTCATGCATTGGCTCCTGTTCCTTTGTGTCGATGGGGAGGCTGATGAGCTGTGTGATGCGGTCGTGAAGCTGCTCCGTTCTGGTAATAGCGCAGCTGCGCAAAGGCTTTTTCCTGAAGGGCAGTGCTCCCTTCAGGACCACCTGCTTGGAAATAGCTTCGATTGGGCAGGTCTCTCTCAGGGAGTGGTCCTCTCAGGTCCCGAGTACAATTGTTTGTTGTCCCCACTGTAACGCTGAGCCATCTATTTCGTAGGCCCTCCGCACGGTGTCTGGTTCACTCCCCCAGGTGACATGACAGTTTTGATCCCACACTTTCCTCCAGTTCAAGTCTTGTGGAAGATTCATGGCTTGCTAGACATATGATGGAGAGATGGGAGTTCGAGACTTGTATGCCCAGGCCCCAATCATATAGACGCACCGTTGGTATTATTCCCGATACGGTTGATTCTCTCTTTCATATTAACTGGAATGATCCCAAGGGGAATGGGGCTCCCTGTGTGCGTGGGCAGTGGCAACCAAGCTGTAATTTGGGGAGTAGTCACTCAATGTGCAAAACCTTTCCTTAGCTCCAAAACCAGATTGCTAGCTGTACGTTCTAACCATTCCCTCAACTGGTTTAAATCAACTAGGTGAACCAACCCCATGCCAATCCATAGGACCTATAACATTGGAACACTACATGAGCACATTACAGGCGATTGTGGGAGGTGTGTGATGGGCTCGACCATCGTCGGGAACCAATTCTGAGAAGAAAGGAAAAGAAAACTTCTGGGATGTGAGTGTTAAAATTTTAGCCTTAACATTTCACAGAATCACAGGCTCAGAGAATGGTGGAGGTTGGAAGGGACCTCCGGAGATCCTGGAGTCCAACGCCCCTGCTCAGCCAGGGTCCTCTGGAGCATATTGCCCAGGATTGGGCCAGGCGGCTTTTGAATATCTCCAGGGAAGGAGACTCCACAACCTCTCTGGGCAACCTGGTCGAGTGCTCCGGAACCCTCTCCGCACCCCCAAAAAAAGGCCTAGATTCCCTCAACACCCCCATGACAAGGCCCAGCACCCCCACAACAACACCCAGATCCCCTCTGCACCCCCAACACAAGGTCCAGATCCCCTCTGCACCCCAAAACAAGGCCCAGCACCCCAAAAACAAGGCCCTGATCCCCTCTGCACCCCCACAACAAACCCAGCTCCCCCAACACAAGGCCCACCTCCTCTAAGCGCCCCCACAACAACACCCAGATCCCCTCTGCACCCCCAACACAAGGTCCAGATCCCCTCTGCACCACAAAACAAAGACCAGCACCCCCAACACAAGGACCAACTCCCCTCTGCACCCCCCACGACAAGACCAGCACCCCCAACACAACACCCCACTCCCCCCTGCACCCCCGCCACAAGCCCAGCACCAGCAGACACCCTGACCAGAAGGCTAGCCCGCGAGTTTATTGTATACATGTGTTGGGAAGTACGACTAGCATCTGAAATACAAAGGGATGAAATGAAATGCAGCTTCCAGCAGCAATGATCTCTTGCACTGCCTGCAAGGGATGCCATGGGAAATGCATCCTTTGCCAAGAAGCATTTTATTTCTTCCTCTCTGTTTGGCTCTTGCTTGAAATGTTCCAGCAGAGTGTTCTCACCAGGGAGGTTTATGTTTGGTTCTGCAGGAGGAGGTGCACTGGAAGATACTTTGTAGAGCCATTGTTTCCAGAGGCTAGCCAAGTGTTGCCTCAGCTTTTCTTCATGCAGCTCTTCCTTCTTTAGCGACAAAGCCACCAGTTGCCTTCTCTTGACAAGCTCGTGTTCACATTCTGGCTTCTTCTGATGCCCTTTGCTCGGATTCTTCTCCCGTTCAATGAACTCGGCAGACTTTCTCTGTGTCTCTTCCACAAGTGCTTCTCTCAGATCTTGCGGTTGATTTTCAATGCTTGCTTTCCGCTGAATCAAAAGCCCACTGGCGTCATCTTCCCTGAAATACGGTTCCAAGCCTTTCCAGAGGGTCTCCTATTTATCTTGCACTTCCTCCATAAGGCTTCTTCGGGTCACATGCGGAACGTCTCCCTTTCTAATCCGATTGTTCCGTTTCATTTGCAAGTCTAGGATGTGGCTCCCCAGCTGCCAGGTCCACTGGCTGTCGGTTGTTCCTAAGCTGTTGTCTGCAGCAACTTCCCAAGTGTTTTGGAAAGGGAAAACAAACTTTTCATTCAGCAGAGCCTTCCACAAGTCACTCATACGAACTTTCAAGCTCGAGAGCCTTGGAATAGTGCCCTGCGATCCCTTCTTGGCAGCTTGGAGAATTGTGCTCTTTAACTGCTGCACGTGCTGGCTGTCTGTGGGGTTGGGTGGGGCCCTGGGTGGGTTTCCTTGCCACCCAGAGGTGAGCAAAGTAGTGACGGTGGGTGTTCACATCAAAGCGGATGACATCGCTGAAGCAGGTGACATGGCAGAATGCCTGCTGGGCGGCTGGGTGGCTGTCCCTGCCATTTCCTCCAGCTTTTCCTGCAGGCGTCTTTGTCCTTGCATGTTTTGTTCCTGGGCAGTTATTTCTCCAATATTGTGGTGCACAAAGCAGCAGCTTGGTGAAAGATTGACTTGCTTCATCTGGAGAAAAGCCTGCCCAGCTAGCTGAAGGACATCTTGCATGTCTCCAGGATTTTCTCCCAAGATATTGATCAGAGTCATGTTGCCAATGCCAATGCCAAAGGTGGCTAGCTCATTGTCATCATTAAGTGACTGCTTATTGGCCACCTCCATGGCACAAAGTCCTCCCGTGTCAACAATCAGCCTGTAATCAAAGTCCACGACCTCTTGGGGTTTCTCGTCCACCTGAAGCAGCTGCATAAACGCTCCCCGCGTGCCTCTCCCCGCACTGACGTTCCACTGCAGACCAAACATGGCATTCAGCAGGCTTGACTTCCCTGGGCTCTGGATGCCAAGCACTGAGAGAACAAACGCTCTTCTCTCCCCTAGCTTCTCAATTAACTTGTCAAAGATTGCCCCAAGCCATCGTCACCGTACAGACGAAGCATCACCATCCACCACTTCAAGGGCATACCCTGAAACCGTCAGATCGACTGCCACTTCAGGTAGTTTGCAAAAACATTCATCTTTTGAGTTCAAGGATTCTAGAGCTTCACGAATCTGCCCTACTTCTCTCAAAAGACGCTTGAGACCAATGGATGAATCATTGACTGCATTGGAGAGGGCTTCTAACTTATTCATCAATGCTGTTTTCAGACTGGTTTTTTTCATTGCTTTTCTTTATTTCCAGGATTTGATACCTTCACTGATGATACTCTTTCTGAAGTTCCTCCAAGTGCTCAGAGGACAGGTCATCCCTAAAGACCTTCATCCACTGCAGCAAGTATTTCTTGGTGTCTCTTGCCTGTGCCTGGAGAAAAGCGAGGACTGATTTCATCAGCTGCTTGAGGGGGAACGCTCTGTCGAGTTGCTTTCTTCGTCCTGCACACTTCTCTGGCTCAGTTTGGCTCCCATGATGTTCTATGTTCTTGTTCCTCTTTTCCTGCAAGCGGGGGAGCTCTTTCTCCTTTTTACACCATGGGTACCATAGTTGTCCTTGAAGAGGCAGTAGCTGTGATTTGATCTCAAACACAATTTCTCCTTTGTCAAGAATCCCACCAAGGTTCTTGCCTTTGCTTTGGCTCTCACACACTCTTCTGCCTCTTTAGCCACAATAAATCCACGTTGGCGAGCTGTGTCCTGACAAGCATCAAGCCTTAAAAGGTTGTTTGACCTTGCTAGCAGAGCTCTGATTGTTTTTACCAGCTCCTCTACTAATTCTGCTGTGTTTCTGTTCTGGATACCTCTTTTTACATTCTGGCTAGATCGGCCACACGCAACATTCTCTTCTTCAGTGAAAAGACAAATCAAAGGCTTTTGAGACTGCCACGGGTCACGTACAATGTTCATGCCTTTCTTGTCACTCTGGTCAGACTCAGCTAACTGAGAGCCTCCTTCACAGAAGAGATCTGCTGTAAAAACGGCAATTGTTGTTCATGACCTCTAGCATCTCCATGCAGGTTACAGAAAGCAACACAGCCGTCAAAAGTGTCGTCAGCACTGCCACTGGCACAGGACCAAGAGATCTGCACAACACCTGTCATTAGAAGACAGCCTTTGGTGCTGCCTTTGCAATGTCGGTGGCAGAAAGTGTCGTGTTTGTGTTTAGTCGGCAGAGCATTCAGGAGCTGAGCCTTGGAAGAGGAAGGAGAACTCCCGATCCGTAGGAAGGACACGATGAGTGTGTCTGCCTGATCAATCGGTTTGTTTTTGTGCCTCTGAATTGTGGTCTGCTCCTCTGAATTGTGGTCTGCTTTCCCAATTGTTCCGTCCCTTTCCAGCTCTTTTTAACTTGGCTGAGGGAACTCTCTTGGTGCGGTGCATGGATTTGGTAGCAGGAGGGGGAGCGCCAAGTGGCACAAAGCGAGGTTTGTTGAAATGTACTGGCTCGTGAAATCAGGGGCACCATGAAACATCGCCACCTGGAGGTCCATGGCATGTGTGTGTGTCAGACCTGCTGTAACAGAGGCATCCCCTTCTTCACGCTCAGCATTGAAAAACTCACTGTCAATATCTGAGGCACTATCTGAGCACTCAGCGCCAAGGCTTGTTGCATTCGGAGTGCTCAGAACGCCTTCTTTTGCTTTGCCATGCTCCTGGCAAACCAGATACCTTCCACGGTAGTCCAGCATCAGCAGCTTGTGCCGAAAATGGAAGGGGTATTCACTGCCAATCCTGGGCTGGCTGTCACACAGGGCAGTCTTGTGGATAACCTGAAGATCTGCCCTCCCCCTTTTCCTTGCGTAGCAATTTTCTAGTCCCGGGTGTTTGATCAAGTGGAGGACCTCTTGGCCTCTGGAACGCTCATTCCTTTTAGGATCCTCCCACTGTTCTGCTGAGGGTGATGGCTTGGATGAATCTTTCCGCTCAGCCCTCTGACCGATTTCAATTCTCCCCCGTTTTATAACTTCTTTCTGCAGATCACTGTTGGAGGCTACATAGTCTCCATTCACAGGGGAATTCAGATCTTGCTCCAGAGCGCCCCCAGGATCACATCCACCGCGCTTTGTAAGGATCTCACGGACTTCTTCTGACAGCCAGTTTCCTATGTGATGGTTCATCTGAGCTAAGCATTTAAACTTCTCTTCTGGAGACATGTTTTTGCATGTTGCTGCTCTACTCAGCCCTGTCAGGAGCAGGAAAGCCTGAGTTCGGGGAACGGCTGGCTTCCTAAGACTCAGGGAGCATTCCTGCGCCTCCTTCATATCACTTCACATGGTGTTTCACTCTCGCCTCCCGCAGAGTCTTGCACAGAGGTTTATTGACGCTGGCCCGGAGGTGGCAAAGGCGTCTAGCTCCGCGGGCGCTGGTTACTGGCACGTCTGCCCAGGCGCGGAGCCTGCTGCTGGCCCCAATCAGCTGGCCCTTGCCTGGCGCCTCCTCAGCACTCGTCGTGGCCTTCGCAGGAAGGAGGCGCATCTGCGGAGGCCCTTGCGCAGCCCTCTGAAGGCGCCTGCAGGGCAGGCTGGGCAGGCTGGGCAGAGCAGGCAGGCCAGGGCTGCTGTGCAGCCGGCGGCTGCAGCGGGAGGGGAGGGCGCCTCCGGTGGTGGGCTCCAGAGCTGCATGGTGGGCCAGCGCTGCAGGGAGGTGGCACACGCTGGCTCCTCGTCCTCTTCCTCCTCGGACTGCCCGGGGGGTGAAAGTGGCCGCACTGTGCCTTCCCCTGCCAGCGGGACGGGTGCCCAGGCACAGTGCAGGATGGACCGGCGCGGGATGTGGGCTGGCCAGTCGAGGTGTGGGGCTTTGGGGAGGCAGTCCAGCAGCTCGTGTCCTTCCTCGCTCAGCAACACGGTCTGGTTGCGCCCAAAGCGGACCCGCCTGCGTGGTGGGGATGGCGGGAGGGCTGTGGGCACAAGCAGCTCACCCAGCACTCCTGCAGGTGTTGGGGGAGCGTCCAGCAGGATGGAGGGTGGTGGCAGTGGGAGAGGGCCATCCAACTTCCATCCATCCGTGTCCGGCTCGGAGGTGGGCAGGAGGTGGCGAGGGGGCAAGGTGTCCTCGCTTGTGAGCCTGGGAGGGAGAAAGGTGGTGAGGAGGCTGCCTTGGGGGCCCCAGGGGGAAGCCCTGGTGGCAGCAGACGCCAAAGGGTGCCAGGGTGTGGGCGGAGGGGGCGCTGGGGCCAGGGCTGCAGCAGTGGGCAAGGAGCAAAGGGGCTTCCCAGTTGGTGAGCAGCAGGCATGCGGCATGTCCTGGGCATCCCGCGCGTCGACCCCAGCCCTAGCCATGCCATGCCCTGCTCTTTGGGGGGCCCAGGCCAGGCGCAGGTCTGTGGCTCTGGGCTGCATCGGGCTCTTGCCTGCGGTGGGCCTGGCCAGGGCTGTGGGGCAGCCCCCCTGCAGGCCAGGCCTCCGCTTACCCTGCCTGCCGGCTGGCTGCACAGTCCTGCGTGTCCACCGTGGGCAGGAAGGAGGCTGCTGGAAGAGGAGGCAGAGAGGCAGTGAGTGAGGGCAGCCCGTGGGCGGAGCCCCAGCTGGGGCCGAGGGCGGTGGGCGCTGGCGGCGCTGGGCTGTCTTGGCCGGGAGGCGCTGCCGAGCGTGCCTGTGCTCTGGGCCGGGGCTGCTCACCTCCGGGCTCGTCCACGCTGCCGTTGCCCAGGCTGCCAGCACTGCCACGAGGCCCCTGCACAGCCCAAGAGAGCGCTGCCTTAGGGGCGAGCATCCACGCTGCGCCAAGAGGCGCCCTGCTCGCGGAAGGGCTGCGCGGGGCACGCAGAGCTGAGGCTGCAGGCAGGCTTGCGCGCAGCACCGTCAGGCTGCCCTTGCTGCAGGTGCTGCCGCGGCCTCAGCCCTCTCGCTGCCCGCGCCAGCTCGGGGCCATGCCCAGGCTGACTCCTACCTTGGGCCAGGGCCTTTTCCCCGCCGGCACCAACACCACCGCTATGCACAGGATCGTGAAGACGTTGACGACCGAGGGCATGTGGGCCAGGCACACCACAAAAAGGCTCAGCACCACAAACTCGCCCACGACGCTCAGCCTCCGAGGCTCCATGCCGCCACCGGAAGCGCGCCGCGAGCGTGCAGCCTGCTCAGCGCTCCGCCTCCACGTCCTGCTCCAAGAGTGCCACCCAAAACACAGCACCCACCTCTGAGCACGCCGCCCCTTGCAGCCACCCTCCCCCTCCCCGACCAAGGCAGACCAGCAGCCCCCAAAGCCCTGCTCCCCACCGCCCCTCCAACGCCCCTCCACCAACCTCCCCGGCCCTGACCGCTCCGCTCTGCTCTGCGGCTCACCCTGTGCACGCTCCTCCGCACCCCAAGATCGACAGTGTCAATCTGACACCAGGAGAAGAGCCAAAGGCCGCCGAGAGCAACTCTGCAAAAAGCAGGGCACGGTGCGCTCACTCCGTTGGCCTTGCCTGGCTGCCTGCTCCCGCGGCTGCTTTCCCACGTGTGATGCGGGGACACCGGGTGGTGAGCAGCAAGGGCGCAGAATGGTGCCCGAGCGTGGCTGGGCTTCGCGGCGGGGACGTTTGCCTGATTGTGGCACTTGTGCCCACCGAGGGAGCGTGCAGCGGGTGGTGGGCGCTGGGGGGGCGACAAAGCCAGGGAGAGCGCCCCGAGGGGAGGAGAGACTGCAGAGAGATGGAAGGAGCCAGCTCTTACCCCGCTGCCTTGCTCCTTCGCCCCAGCTCAACGCCACGCTCTCCACCTGCTCGCGCACTCGCTCGCACACTCGCTCGCTCGCTCGCTCACAGGCAAAGTGACAGCGGCACTTCCCCCAGCCCCACCTCCAGAAAGACCCCGGCATTGTGATGCCATGGTGACATCACTTCCACACACCTTGTCTGCCAGGGCACCCCCAGGCCCCACCTGACGCTGCTCTCACCCAAACCCCAACAAGGCGCAGCCCACCAAGGCCAGCCCCAACACAGCTCCCGCCAGCACAAAGCCCAACCAAAGCCCAGAGTCATCCCTGACAAGCCCATGCCGAGCCCGTGGCTCATTCTTTCTTTGGGCACTTTTCCCCTTCTGGACGGGTTGCTGCTGTGCCCTCCAATTGTGCACAGCAATCTTGTTGCAATTGTGAGCGGAAACGGCACACAAGCCATTTGCAGCACGCCTGCGGGGAGCTTTCTGGCGTGAGGCCCCAATTGGCAGAAGCTGCTCCTGCTTCTCTAGACTTTGTATAGGCAGCTTCCTTGTTATCCTCAAGCACAAGGCAACAGTGACTTGCTACAAGACTGGAGCAAAGGGCAGGGACCAACTGATTTCTTCTAACCCACTGGCTACCATTGAGGACTTGAGGGCGATGGAAGTGAACACTGTGGTCCCCATCAGGAGCACATATTGTGTCTGTGCAAAGAGCGCTGCAGAACGGGCATTGCTTCCAGCAGCCGTGCAGCCCTTCAACTCCGATTGTATGAGGTTTCCAGTTCCAAGCTTTCAGATGAGGCATGGAAAATGCCTGTTTCAGCTTTGCTAGCACAGGGGCCAGAGCTTTACTCATTGCCTCCTCCAGGAGCTCTAGCTCCTTTCTTTCTTGATGCTCAGTGCTTTTCAGATGACTTCTGGGAAGTTCAGAATTAGCTCCAAGTCTGCTCCCAAATTCCTCTAGCCACAGGGAGACATTGCCACAGTTCTCTTGGACAACTGGAGTTGTAGGCGCAAAGCTAGCAGCAGCAGCAAGAGTCTGGAATGAATTCAGGGAAACATGGAACAAGTTCTTCAGCCTTGAATTGTTCTTGTCTAAGCAATAGTTGTTAACACACTTTTCAACGAAACCTTCTAAAACATGTTGGGGGAAATGAATGTGCTGCCTGAACTTCTCACCATTCTCTTCCTCCGCAAGAGACAGGAGAATAGCCGTTTCTAGTTGAGATCGATGGCCACTGAAAGCTGGAGAGTTAGAGCTCCTTTCCCAGGCTATATCAAGAGCAGTCTTCACAGACACTGCCTGTCAAAGAGCTCCTGAAAGCTCGTCACATAAAAAAAATCAGCAACTGCTGTGATAGAGGGCACTGCTTGGCAGGACATGTGGAAACTTGTGAAGAAGTCTTCTCTCTGGCCCCGCAGGTAGAAAGTGGGGTCGTTTGCTCTTGTGAAAGCCTTCTGCATCTTTGCCAACCTTTCTGCTGCCACTTTGCCTAGAGACACTGCTGAATGTCTTCTGTATCCATGAGTGAAGACATATGTGGAGTTCCTGGCTGCCGAGTCCACCTGTTCTCTTATTTCATGCAGTCTGTCATGTGCAACTTTGGTTGTCATGCATTGGCTCCTGTTCCTTTGTGTCGATGGGGAGGCTGATGAGCTGTGTGATGCGGTCGTGAAGCTGCTCCGTTCTGGTAATAGCGCAGCTGCGCAAAGGCTTTTTCCTGAAGGGCAGTGCTCCCTTCAGGACCACCTGCTTGGAAATAGCTTCGATTGGGCAGGTCTCTCTCAGGGAGTGGTCCTCTCAGGTCCCGAGTACAATTGTTTGTTGTCCCCACTGTAACGCTGAGCCATCTATTTCGTAGGCCCTCCGCACGGTGTCTGGTTCACTCCCCCAGGTGACATGACAGTTTTGATCCCACACTTTCCTCCAGTTCAAGTCTTGTGGAAGATTCATGGCTTGCTAGACATATGATGGAGAGATGGGAGTTCGAGACTTGTATGCCCAGGCCCCAATCATATAGACGCACCGTTGGTATTATTCCCGATACGGTTGATTCTCTCTTTCATATTAACTGGAATGATCCCAAGGGGAATGGGGCTCCCTGTGTGCGTGGGCAGTGGCAACCAAGCTGTAATTTGGGGAGTAGTCACTCAATGTGCAAAACCTTTCCTTAGCTCCAAAACCAGATTGCTAGCTGTACGTTCTAACCATTCCCTCAACTGGTTTAAATCAACTAGGTGAACCAACCCCATGCCAATCCATAGGACCTATAACATTGGAACACTACATGAGCACATTACAGGCGATTGTGGGAGGTGTGTGATGGGCTCGACCATCGTCGGGAACCAATTCTGAGAAGAAAGGAAAAGAAAACTTCTGGGATGTGAGTGTTAAAATTTTAGCCTTAACATTTCACAGAATCACAGGCTCAGAGAATGGTGGAGGTTGGAAGGGACCTCCGGAGATCCTGGAGTCCAACGCCCCTGCTCAGCCAGGGTCCTCTGGAGCATATTGCCCAGGATTGGGCCAGGCGGCTTTTGAATATCTCCAGGGAAGGAGACTCCACAACCTCTCTGGGCAACCTGGTCGAGTGCTCCGGAACCCTCTCCGCACCCCCAAAAAAAGGCCTAGATTCCCTCAACACCCCCATGACAAGGCCCAGCACCCCCACAACAACACCCAGATCCCCTCTGCACCCCCAACACAAGGTCCAGATCCCCTCTGCACCCCAAAACAAGGCCCAGCACCCCAAAAACAAGGCCCTGATCCCCTCTGCACCCCCACAACAAACCCAGCTCCCCCAACACAAGGCCCACCTCCTCTAAGCGCCCCCACAACAACACCCAGATCCCCTCTGCACCCCCAACACAAGGTCCAGATCCCCTCTGCACCACAAAACAAAGACCAGCACCCCCAACACAAGGACCAACTCCCCTCTGCACCCCCCACGACAAGACCAGCACCCCCAACACAACACCCCACTCCCCCCTGCACCCCCGCCACAAGCCCAGCACCAGCAGACACCCTGACCAGAAGGCTAGCCCGCGAGTTTATTGTATACATGTGTTGGGAAGTACGACTAGCATCTGAAATACAAAGGGATGAAATGAAATGCAGCTTCCAGCAGCAATGATCTCTTGCACTGCCTGCAAGGGATGCCATGGGAAATGCATCCTTTGCCAAGAAGCATTTTATTTCTTCCTCTCTGTTTGGCTCTTGCTTGAAATGTTCCAGCAGAGTGTTCTCACCAGGGAGGTTTATGTTTGGTTCTGCAGGAGGAGGTGCACTGGAAGATACTTTGTAGAGCCATTGTTTCCAGAGGCTAGCCAAGTGTTGCCTCAGCTTTTCTTCATGCAGCTCTTCCTTCTTTAGCGACAAAGCCACCAGTTGCCTTCTCTTGACAAGCTCGTGTTCACATTCTGGCTTCTTCTGATGCCCTTTGCTCGGATTCTTCTCCCGTTCAATGAACTCGGCAGACTTTCTCTGTGTCTCTTCCACAAGTGCTTCTCTCAGATCTTGCGGTTGATTTTCAATGCTTGCTTTCCGCTGAATCAAAAGCCCACTGGCGTCATCTTCCCTGAAATACGGTTCCAAGCCTTTCCAGAGGGTCTCCTATTTATCTTGCACTTCCTCCATAAGGCTTCTTCGGGTCACATGCGGAACGTCTCCCTTTCTAATCCGATTGTTCCGTTTCATTTGCAAGTCTAGGATGTGGCTCCCCAGCTGCCAGGTCCACTGGCTGTCGGTTGTTCCTAAGCTGTTGTCTGCGGCAACTTCCCAAGTGTTTTGGAAAGGGAAAACAAACTTTTCATTCAGCAGAGCCTTCCACAAGTCACTCATACGAACTTTCAAGCTCGAGAGCCTTGGAATAGTGCCCTGCGATCCCTTCTTGGCAGCTTGGAGAATTGTGCTCTTTAACTGCTGCACGTGCTGGCTGTCTGTGGGGTTGGGTGGGGCCCTGGGTGGGTTTCCTTGCCACCCAGAGGTGAGCAAAGTAGTGACGGTGGGTGTTCACATCAAAGCGGATGACATCGCTGAAGCAGGTGACATGGCAGAATGCCTGCTGGGCGGCTGGGTGGCTGTCCCTGCCATTTCCTCCAGCTTTTCCTGCAGGCGTCTTTGTCCTTGCATGTTTTGTTCCTGGGCAGTTATTTCTCCAATATTGTGGTGCACAAAGCAGCAGCTTGGTGAAAGATTGACTTGCTTCATCTGGAGAAAAGCCTGCCCAGCTAGCTGAAGGACATCTTGCATGTCTCCAGGATTTTCTCCCAAGATATTGATCAGAGTCATGTTGCCAATGCCAATGCCAAAGGTGGCTAGCTCATTGTCATCATTAAGTGACTGCTTATTGGCCACCTCCATGGCACAAAGTCCTCCCGTGTCAACAATCAGCCTGTAATCAAAGTCCACGACCTCTTGGGGTTTCTCGTCCACCTGAAGCAGCTGCATAAACGCTCCCCGCGTGCCTCTCCCCGCACTGACGTTCCACTGCAGACCAAACATGGCATTCAGCAGGCTTGACTTCCCTGGGCTCTGGATGCCAAGCACTGAGAGAACAAACGCTCTTCTCTCCCCTAGCTTCTCAATTAACTTGTCAAAGATTGCCCCAAGCCATCGTCACCGTACAGACGAAGCATCACCATCCACCACTTCAAGGGCATACCCTGAAACCGTCAGATCGACTGCCACTTCAGGTAGTTTGCAAAAACATTCATCTTTTGAGTTCAAGGATTCTAGAGCTTCACGAATCTGCCCTACTTCTCTCAAAAGACGCTTGAGACCAATGGATGAATCATTGACTGCATTGGAGAGGGCTTCTAACTTATTCATCAATGCTGTTTTCAGACTGGTTTTTTTCATTGCTTTTCTTTATTTCCAGGATTTGATACCTTCACTGATGATACTCTTTCTGAAGTTCCTCCAAGTGCTCAGAGGACAGGTCATCCCTAAAGACCTTCATCCACTGCAGCAAGTATTTCTTGGTGTCTCTTGCCTGTGCCTGGAGAAAAGCGAGGACTGATTTCATCAGCTGCTTGAGGGGGAACGCTCTGTCGAGTTGCTTTCTTCGTCCTGCACACTTCTCTGGCTCACTTTGGCTCCCATGATGTTCTATGTTCTTGTTCCTCTTTTCCTGCAAGCGGGGGAGCTCTTTCTCCTTTTTACACCATGGGTACCATAGTTGTCCTTGAAGAGGCAGTAGCTGTGATTTGATCTCAAACACAATTTCTCCTTTGTCAAGAATCCCACCAAGGTTCTTGCCTTTGCTTTGGCTCTCACACACTCTTCTGCCTCTTTAGCCACAATAAATCCACGTTGGCGAGCTGTGTCCTGACAAGCATCAAGCCTTAAAAGGTTGTTTGACCTTGCTAGCAGAGCTCTGATTGTTTTTACCAGCTCCTCTACTAATTCTGCTGTGTTTCTGTTCTGGATACCTCTTTTTACATTCTGGCTAGATCGGCCACACGCAACATTCTCTTCTTCAGTGAAAAGACAAATCAAAGGCTTTTGAGACTGCCACGGGTCACGTACAATGTTCATGCCTTTCTTGTCACTCTGGTCAGACTCAGCTAACTGAGAGCCTCCTTCACAGAAGAGATCTGCTGTAAAAACGGCAATTGTTGTTCATGACCTCTAGCATCTCCATGCAGGTTACAGAAAGCAACACAGCCGTCAAAAGTGTCGTCAGCACTGCCACTGGCACAGGACCAAGAGATCTGCACAACACCTGTCATTAGAAGACAGCCTTTGGTGCTGCCTTTGCAATGTCGGTGGCAGAAAGTGTCGTGTTTGTGTTTAGTCGGCAGAGCATTCAGGAGCTGAGCCTTGGAAGAGGAAGGAGAACTCCCGATCCGTAGGAAGGACACGATGAGTGTGTCTGCCTGATCAATCGGTTTGTTTTTGTGCCTCTGAATTGTGGTCTGCTCCTCTGAATTGTGGTCTGCTTTCCCAATTGTTCCGTCCCTTTCCAGCTCTTTTTAACTTGGCTGAGGGAACTCTCTTGGTGCGGTGCATGGATTTGGTAGCAGGAGGGGGAGCGCCAAGTGGCACAAAGCGAGGTTTGTTGAAATGTACTGGCTCGTGAAATCAGGGGCACCATGAAACATCGCCACCTGGAGGTCCATGGCATGTGTGTGTGTCAGACCTGCTGTAACAGAGGCATCCCCTTCTTCACGCTCAGCATTGAAAAACTCACTGTCAATATCTGAGGCACTATCTGAGCACTCAGCGCCAAGGCTTGTTGCATTCGGAGTGCTCAGAACGCCTTCTTTTGCTTTGCCATGCTCCTGGCAAACCAGATACCTTCCACGGTAGTCCAGCATCAGCAGCTTGTGCCGAAAATGGAAGGGGTATTCACTGCCAATCCTGGGCTGGCTGTCACACAGGGCAGTCTTGTGGATAACCTGAAGATCTGCCCTCCCCCTTTTCCTTGCGTAGCAATTTTCTAGTCCCGGGTGTTTGATCAAGTGGAGGACCTCTTGGCCTCTGGAACGCTCATTCCTTTTAGGATCCTCCCACTGTTCTGCTGAGGGTGATGGCTTGGATGAATCTTTCCGCTCAGCCCTCTGACCGATTTCAATTCTCCCCCGTTTTATAACTTCTTTCTGCAGATCACTGTTGGAGGCTACATAGTCTCCATTCACAGGGGAATTCAGATCTTGCTCCAGAGCGCCCCCAGGATCACATCCACCGCGCTTTGTAAGGATCTCACGGACTTCTTCTGACAGCCAGTTTCCTATGTGATGGTTCATCTGAGCTAAGCATTTAAACTTCTCTTCTGGAGACATGTTTTTGCATGTTGCTGCTCTACTCAGCCCTGTCAGGAGCAGGAAAGCCTGAGTTCGGGGAACGGCTGGCTTCCTAAGACTCAGGGAGCATTCCTGCGCCTCCTTCATATCACTTCACATGGTGTTTCACTCTCGCCTCCCGCAGAGTCTTGCACAGAGGTTTATTGACGCTGGCCCGGAGGTGGCAAAGGCGTCTAGCTCCGCGGGCGCTGGTTACTGGCACGTCTGCCCAGGCGCGGAGCCTGCTGCTGGCCCCAATCAGCTGGCCCTTGCCTGGCGCCTCCTCAGCACTCGTCGTGGCCTTCGCAGGAAGGAGGCGCATCTGCGGAGGCCCTTGCGCAGCCCTCTGAAGGCGCCTGCAGGGCAGGCTGGGCAGGCTGGGCAGAGCAGGCAGGCCAGGGCTGCTGTGCAGCCGGCGGCTGCAGCGGGAGGGGAGGGCGCCTCCGGTGGTGGGCTCCAGAGCTGCATGGTGGGCCAGCGCTGCAGGGAGGTGGCACACGCTGGCTCCTCGTCCTCTTCGTCCTCGGACTGCCCGGGGGGTGAAAGTGGCCGCACTGTGCCTTCCCCTGCCAGCGGGACGGGTGCCCAGGCACAGTGCAGGATGGACCGGCGCGGGATGTGGGCTGGCCAGTCGAGGTGTGGGGCTTTGGGGAGGCAGTCCAGCAGCTCGTGTCCTTCCTCGCTCAGCAACACGGTCTGGTTGCGCCCAAAGCGGACCCGCCTGCGTGGTGGGGATGGCGGGAGGGCTGTGGGCACAAGCAGCTCACCCAGCACTCCTGCAGGTGTTGGGGGAGCGTCCAGCAGGATGGAGGGTGGTGGCAGTGGGAGAGGGCCATCCAACTTCCATCCATCCGTGTCCGGCTCGGAGGTGGGCAGGAGGTGGCGAGGGGGCAAGGTGTCCTCGCTTGTGAGCCTGGGAGGGAGAAAGGTGGTGAGGAGGCTGCCTTGGGGGCCCCAGGGGGAAGCCCTGGTGGCAGCAGACGCCAAAGGGTGCCAGGGTGTGGGCGGAGGGGGCGCTGGGGCCAGGGCTGCAGCAGTGGGCAAGGAGCAAAGGGGCTTCCCAGTTGGTGAGCAGCAGGCATGCGGCATGTCCTGGGCATCCCGCGCGTCGACCCCAGCCCTAGCCATGCCATGCCCTGCTCTTTGGGGGGCCCAGGCCAGGCGCAGGTCTGTGGCTCTGGGCTGCATCGGGCTCTTGCCTGCGGTGGGCCTGGCCAGGGCTGTGGGGCAGCCCCCCTGCAGGCCAGGCCTCCGCTTACCCTGCCTGCCGGCTGGCTGCACAGTCCTGCGTGTCCACCGTGGGCAGGAAGGAGGCTGCTGGAAGAGGAGGCAGAGAGGCAGTGAGTGAGGGCAGCCCGTGGGCGGAGCCCCAGCTGGGGCCGAGGGCGGTGGGCGCTGGCGGCGCTGGGCTGTCTTGGCCGGGAGGCGCTGCCGAGCGTGCCTGTGCTCTGGGCCGGGGCTGCTCACCTCCGGGCTCGTCCACGCTGCCGTTGCCCAGGCTGCCAGCACTGCCACGAGGCCCCTGCACAGCCCAAGAGAGCGCTGCCTTAGGGGCGAGCATCCACGCTGCGCCAAGAGGCGCCCTGCTCGCGGAAGGGCTGCGCGGGGCACGCAGAGCTGAGGCTGGAGGCAGGCTTGCGCGCAGCACCGTCAGGCTGCCCTTGCTGCAGGTGCTGCCGCGGCCTCAGCCCTCTCGCTGCCCGCGCCAGCTCGGGGCCATGCCCAGGCTGACTCCTACCTTGGGCCAGGGCCTTTTCCCCGCCGGCACCAACACCACCGCTATGCACAGGATCGTGAAGACGTTGACGACCGAGGGCATGTGGGCCAGGCACACCACAAAAAGGCTCAGCACCACAAACTCGCCCACGACGCTCAGCCTCCGAGGCTCCATGCCGCCACCGGAAGCGCGCCGCGAGCGTGCAGCCTGCTCAGCGCTCCGCCTCCACGTCCTGCTCCAAGAGTGCCACCCAAAACACAGCACCCACCTCTGAGCACGCCGCCCCTTGCAGCCACCCTCCCCCTCCCCGACCAAGGCAGACCAGCAGCCCCCAAAGCCCTGCTCCCCACCGCCCCTCCAACGCCCCTCCACCAACCTCCCCGGCCCTGACCGCTCCGCTCTGCTCTGCGGCTCACCCTGTGCACGCTCCTCCGCACCCCAAGATCGACAGTGTCAATCTGACACCAGGAGAAGAGCCAAAGGCCGCCGAGAGCAACTCTGCAAAAAGCAGGGCACGGTGCGCTCACTCCGTTGGCCTTGCCTGGCTGCCTGCTCCCGCGGCTGCTTTCCCACGTGTGATGCGGGGACACCGGGTGGTGAGCAGCAAGGGCGCAGAATGGTGCCCGAGCGTGGCTGGGCTTCGCGGCGGGGACGTTTGCCTGATTGTGGCACTTGTGCCCACCGAGGGAGCGTGCAGCGGGTGGTGGGCGCTGGGGGGGCGACAAAGCCAGGGAGAGCGCCCCGAGGGGAGGAGAGACTGCAGAGAGATGGAAGGAGCCAGCTCTTACCCCGCTGCCTTGCTCCTTCGCCCCAGCTCAACACCACGCTCTCCACCTGCTCGCGCACTCGCTCGCACACTCGCTCGCTCGCTCGCTCACAGGCAAAGTGACAGCGGCACTTCCCCCAGCCCCACCTCCAGAAAGACCCCGGCATTGTGATGCCATGGTGACATCACTTCCACACACCTTGTCTGCCAGGGCACCCCCAGGCCCCACCTGACGCTGCTCTCACCCAAACCCCAACAAGGCGCAGCCCACCAAGGCCAGCCCCAACACAGCTCCCGCCAGCACAAAGCCCAACCAAAGCCCAGAGTCATCCCTGACAAGCCCATGCCGAGCCCGTGGCTCATTCTTTCTTTGGGCACTTTTCCCCTTCTGGACGGGTTGCTGCTGTGCCCTCCAATTGTGCACAGCAATCTTGTTGCAATTGTGAGCGGAAACGGCACACAAGCCATTTGCAGCACGCCTGCGGGGAGCTTTCTGGCGTGAGGCCCCAATTGGCAGAAGCTGCTCCTGCTTCTCTAGACTTTGTATAGGCAGCTTCCTTGTTATCCTCAAGCACAAGGCAACAGTGACTTGCTACAAGACTGGAGCAAAGGGCAGGGACCAACTGATTTCTTCTAACCCACTGGCTACCATTGAGGACTTGAGGGCGATGGAAGTGAACACTGTGGTCCCCATCAGGAGCACATATTGTGTCTGTGCAAAGAGCGCTGCAGAACGGGCATTGCTTCCAGCAGCCGTGCAGCCCTTCAACTCCGATTGTATGAGGTTTCCAGTTCCAAGCTTTCAGATGAGGCATGGAAAATGCCTGTTTCAGCTTTGCTAGCACAGGGGCCAGAGCTTTACTCATTGCCTCCTCCAGGAGCTCTAGCTCCTTTCTTTCTTGATGCTCAGTGCTTTTCAGATGACTTCTGGGAAGTTCAGAATTAGCTCCAAGTCTGCTCCCAAATTCCTCTAGCCACAGGGAGACATTGCCACAGTTCTCTTGGACAACTGGAGTTGTAGGCGCAAAGCTAGCAGCAGCAGCAAGAGTCTGGAATGAATTCAGGGAAACATGGAACAAGTTCTTCAGCCTTGAATTGTTCTTGTCTAAGCAATAGTTGTTAACACACTTTTCAACGAAACCTTCTAAAACATGTTGGGGGAAATGAATGTGCTGCCTGAACTTCTCACCATTCTCTTCCTCCGCAAGAGAGAGAATAGCCGTTTCTAGTTGAGATCGATGGCCATTGAAAGCTGGAGAGTTAGAGCTCCTTTCCCAGGCTATATCAAGAGCAGTCTTCACAGACACTGCCTGTCAAAGAGCTCCTGAAAGCTCGTCACATAATAAAATCAGCAACTGCTGTGATAGAGGGCACTGCTTGGCAGGACATGTGGAAACTTGTGAAGAAGTCTTCTCTCTGGCCCTGCAGGTAGAAAGTGGGGTCGTTTGCTCTTGTGAAAGCCTTCTGCATCTTTGCCAACCTTTCTGCTGCCACTTTGCCTAGAGACACTGCTGAATGTATTCTGTATCCATGAGTGAAGACAAATGTAGAGTTCCTGGCTGCAGAGTCCACCTGTTCTCTTATTTCATGCAGTCTGTCATGAATGCAACTTTGGTTGTCATGCATTGGCTCCTGTTCCTTTGTGTCGATGGGGAGGCTGATGAGCTGTGTGATGCGGTCGTGAAGCTGCTCCGTTCTGGTAATAGCACAGCTGCGCAAAGGCTTTTTCCTGAAGGGCAGTGCTCCCTTCAGGACCACCTGCTTGGAAATAGCTTCGATTGGGCAGGTCTCTCTCAGGGAGTGGTCCTCTCAGGTCCCGAGTACAATTGTTTGTTGTCCCCACTGTAACGCTGAGCCATCTATTTCGTAGGCCCTATGCACGGTGTCTGGTTCACTCCCCCAGGTGACATGACAGTTTTGATCCCACACATTCCTCCAGTTCAAGTCTTGTGGAAGATTCATGGCTTGCTAGACATATGATGGAGAGATGGGAGTTCGAGACTTGTATGCCCAGGCCCCAATCATATAGACGCACCGTTGGTATTATTCCCGATACGGTTGTTCTCTCTTTCATATTAACTGGAATGATCCCAAGGGGAATGGGGCTCCCTGTGTGCGTGGGCAGTGGCAACCAAGCTGTAATTTGGGGAGTAGTCACTCAATGTGCAAAACCTTTCCTTAGCTCCAAAACCAGATTGCTAGCTGTACGTTCTAACCATTCCCTCAACTGGTTTAAATCAACTAGGTGAACCAACCCCATGCCAATCCATATGACCTATAGCATTGGAACACTACATGAGCACGTTACAGGCGATTGTGGAAGGTGTGTGATGGGCTCGACCATCGACGGGAACCAATTCTGAGAAGAAAGGAAAAGAAAACTTCTGGGATGTGAGTGTTAAAATTTTAGCCTTAACATTTCACAGAATCACAGGCTCAGAGAATGGTGGAGGTTGGAAGGGACCTCCGGAGATCCTGGAGTCCAACGCCCCTGCTCAGCCAGGGTCCTCTGGAGCATATTGCCCAGGATTGGGCCAGGCGGCTTTTGAATATCTCCAGGGAAGGAGACTCCACAACCTCTCAGGGCAACCTGGTCGAGTGCTCCGGAACCCTCTCCGCACCCCCAAAAAAAGGCGTAGATCCCCTCAACACCCCCACAACAAGGCCCAGCACCGCCAAAACAACGCCCAGATCCCCTCAGTACCCCAAAAACAAGGCTCAGATCCCCTCAGCACCCTTACGACAAGCCCTCACCCCCAACACAAGGCCCACACCCTGAAAACAAGGCCCAGATGCCCTAAGCACCCCGAAAACAAGCCTAGTTCTCCCAAAACAACGCCCACCACCCCCAACACAACACCATGACCACTCAGGACCCCCACGACAAGCCCAGCACCCCCAACACAAGGCCCACGTCCCCTAAGCACCCCCAAAACAAGACCCAGATCCCCTCTCCACCCCCATAACAAGCCCAGCAAACCCTACACAATGCCCAGCACCCCCAACACAATGCCCTGATCCCCTCAGCACCCCCACGACAAGCCCAGCACTCCCAAAACAAGGCCCAGCACCCCAAAAACAAGGCCCTGATCCCCTCTCCACCCCCACAAAAAACCCAGCACCCCCAACACAAGGCCCATCTCCTCTAAGCACCCCCACAACAACACCCAAATCCCCTCAGCACCCCCAACACAATGCCCAGATCCCCTCTGCACCCCAGAACAAAGACCAGCACTCCAAAAACAAGGCCCTGATCCCTTCTGCACCCCCATGACAAGCCCAGCACCCCCAACACAAGGCCCACCTCCTCTAAGCACCCCCACA
The DNA here is from genome assembly GCF_040807025.1 of Struthio camelus. Taxonomy (NCBI): domain Eukaryota; kingdom Metazoa; phylum Chordata; class Aves; order Struthioniformes; family Struthionidae; genus Struthio; species Struthio camelus. The sequence goes on along the minus strand of NC_090944.1, from coordinate 7,166,571 downwards.
ACAACACCCAGATCCCCTATGCACCCCCAACACAAGGTCCAGATCCCCTCTGCACCCCCCACGACAAGACCAGCACCCCCAACACAACGCCCCACTCCCCCCTGCACCCCCGCCACAAGCCCAGCACCAGCAGACACCCTGACCAGAAGGCTAGCCCGCGAGTTTATTGTATACATGTGTTGGGAAGTACGACTAGCATCTGAAATACAAAGGGATGAAATGAAATGCAGCTTCCAGCAGCAATGATCTCTTGCACTGCCTGCAAGGGATGCCATGGGAAATGCATCCTTTGGCAAGAAGCATTTTATTTCTTCCTCTCTGTTTGGCTCTTGCTTGAAATGTTCCAGCAGAGTGGTCTCACTAGGGAGGTTTATGTTTCGTTCTGCAGGAGGAGGTGCACTCGAAGATACTTTGTAGAGCCATTGTTTCCAGAGGCTAGCCAAGTGTTGCCTCAGCTTTTCTTCATGCAGCTCTTCCTTCTTTAGCGACAAAGCCACCAGTTGCCTTCTCTTGACAAGCTCGTGTTCACATTCTGGCTTCTTCTGATGCCCTTTGCTCGGATTCTTCTCCCGTTCAATGAACTCGGCAGACTTTCTCTGTGTCTCTTCCACAAGTGCTTCTCTCAGATCTTGCGGTTGATTTTCAATGCTTGCTTTCCGCTGAATCAAAAGCCCACTGGCGTCATCTTCCCTGAAATACGGTTCCAAGCCTTTCCAGAGGGTCTCCTATTTATCTTGCACTTCCTCCATAAGGCTTCTTCGGGTCACATGCGGAACGTCTCCCTTTCTAATCCGATTGTTCCGTTTCATTTGCAAGTCTAGGATGTGGCTCCCCAGCTGCCAGGTCCACTGGCTGTCGGTTGTTCCTAAGCTGTTGTCTGCGGCAACTTCCCGAGTGTTTTGGAAAGGGAAAACAAACTTTTCATTCAGCAGAGCCTTCCACAAGACACTCATATGAACTTTCAAGCTCGAGAGCCTTGAAATAGTGCCCTGCGATCCCTTCTTGGCAGCTTGGAGAATTGTGCTCTTTAACTGCTGCACGTGCTGGCTGTGTGTGGGGTTGGGTGGGGCCATGGGTGGGTTTCCTTGCCACCCAGAGGTGAGCAAAGTAGTGACTGCGGGTGACATGGCAGAATGCCTGCTGGGCGGCTGGGTGGCTGTCCCTGCCATTTCCTCCAGCTTTTCCTGCAGGCGTCTTTGTGCTTGCATGTTTTGTTCCTGGGCACTTATTTCTCCAACATTGTGGTGCACAAAGCAGCAGCTTGGCGAAAGATTGACTTGCTTCATGCGGAGAAAAGCCTGCCCAGCTAGCTGAAGGACATCTTGCATGTCTCCAGGATTTTCTCCCAAGATATTGATCAGAGTCATGTTGCCAATGCCAATGCCAAAGGTGGCTAGCTCATTGTCATCATTAAGTGACTGCTTATTGGCCACCTCCATGGCACAAAGTCCTCCTGTGTCAACAATCAGCCTGTAATCAAAGTCCACGGCCTCTTGGCGTTTCTCGTCCACCTGAAGCAGCTGCATAAACGCTCCCCGCGTGCCTCTCCCCGCACTGACGTTCCACTGCAGACCAAACATGGCATTCAGCAGGCTTGACTTCCCCGGGCTCTGGATGCCAAGCACTGAGAGAACAAACGCTCTTCTCTCCCCTAGCTTCTCAATTTGTCAAAGATTGCCCCAAGCCATCGTCACCGTACAGACGAAGCATCACCATCCACCACTTCAAGGGCATACCCTGAAACCATCAGATCGACTGCCACTTCAGGTAGTTTGCAAAAACATTCATCTTTTGAGTTCAAGGATTCTAGAGCTTCACGAATCTGCCCTACTTCTCTCAAAAGACACTTGAGACCAATGGATGAATCATTGACTGCATTGGAGAGGGCTTCTAACTTATTCATCAATGCTGTTTTCAGACTGGTTTTTTTATTGCTTTTCTTTATTTCCAGGATTTGATACCTTCACTGATGATACACTTTCTGAAGTTCCTCCAAGTGCTCAGAGGACAGGTCATCCCTAAAGACCTTCCTCCACTGCAGCAAGTATTTCTTGGTGTCTCTTGACTGTGCCTGGAGAAAAGCGAGGACTGATTTCATCAGCTGCTTGAGGGGGAACGCTCTGTCGAGTTGCTTTCTTCGTCCTGCACACTTCTCTGGCTCAGTTTGGCTCCCATGATGTTCTATGTTCTTGTTCCTCTTTTCCTGCAAGCGGGGGAGCTCTTTCTCCTTTTTACACCATGGGTACCATAGTTGTCCTTGAAGAGGCAGTAGCTGTGATTTGATCTCAAACACAATTTCTCCTTTGTCAAGAATCCCACCAAGGTTCTTGCCTTTGCTTTGGCTCTCACACACTCTTCTGCCTCTTTAGCCACAATAAATCCACGTTGGCGAGCTGTGTCCTGACAAGCATCAAGCCTTAAAAGGTTGTTTGACCTTGCTAGCAGATCTCTGATTGTTTTTATCAGCTCCTCTACTAATTCTGCTGTGTTTCTGTTCTGGATACCTCTTTTTACATTCTGGCTAGATCGGCCACATGCAACATTCTCTTCTTCAGTGAAAAGACAAATCAAAGGCTTTTGAGACTGCCACGGGTCACGTACAATGTTCATGCCTTTCTTGTCACTCTGGTCAGACTCAGCTAACTGAGAGCCTCCTTCACAGAAGAGATCTGCTGTAAAAAACGGCAATTGTTGTTCATGACCTCTAGCATCTCCATGCAGGTTACAAAAAGCAACACAGCCGTCAAAAGTGTCATCAGCACTGCCACTGGCACAGGACCAAGAGATCTGCACAACACCTGTCGTTAGAAGACAGCCTTTGGTGCTGCCTTTGCAATGTCGGTGGCAGAAAGTGTCGTGTTTGTGTTTAGTCGGCAGAGCATTCAGGAGCTGAGCCTTGGAAGAGGAAGGAGAACTCCCGATCCGTAGGAAGGACACCATGAGTGTGTCTGCCTGATCAATCGGTTTGTTTTTGTGCCTCTGAATTGTGGTCTGCTCCTCTGAATTGTGGTCTGCTTTCCCAATTGTTCCGTGGCTTTCCAGCTCTTTTTAACTTGGCTGAGGGAACTCTCTTGGTGCGGTGCATGGATTTGGTAGCAGGAGGGGGAGCGCCAAGTGGCACAAAGCGAGGTTTGTTGAAATGTACTGGCTCGTGAAATCAGGGGCACCATGAAACATCGCCACCTGGAGGTCCATGGCATGTGTGTGTGTGTCAGACCTGCTGTAACAGAGGCATCCCCTTCTTCACGCTCAGCATTGAAAAACTCACTGTCAATATCTGAGGCATTATCTGAGCACTCAGTGCCAAGGCTTGTTGCATTCGGAGTGCTCAGAACGCCTTCTTTTGCTTTGCCATGCTCCTGGCAAACCAGATACCTTCCACGGTAGTCCAGCATCAGCAGCTTGTGCCGAAAATGGAAGGGGTATTCACTGCCAATCCTGGGCTGGCTGTCACACAGGGCAGTCTTGTCGATAACCTGAAGATCTGCCCTCCCCCTTTTCCTTGCGTAGCAATTTTCTAGTCCCGGGTGTTTGATCAAGTGGAGGACCTCTTGGCCTCTGGAACGCTCATTCCTTTTAGGATCCTCCCACTGTTCTGCTGAGGGTGATGGCTTGGATGAATCTTTCTGCTCAGCCCCCTGACCAATATCAATTCTCCCCCGTTTTACAACTTCTTTCTGCAGATCACTGTTGGAGGCTACATAGTCTCCATTCACAGGGGAATTCAGATCTTGCTCCAGAGCGCCCCCAGGATCACATCCACCGCACTTTCTAAGGATCTCACGGACTTCTTCTGACAGCCAGTTTCCTATGTGATGGTTCATCTGAGCTAAGCATTTAAACTTCTGTTCTGGAGACATGTTTTTGCATGTTGCTGCTCTACTCAGCCCTGTCAGGAGCAGGAAAGCCTGAGTTCGGGGAACGGCTGGCTTCCTAAGACTCAGGGAGCATTCCTGCGCCGCCTTCTTTTCACTTCACATGGTGTTTCACTCTCGCCTCCCACAGAGTCTTGCTCAGAGGTTTATTGACGCTGGCCCGGAGGTGGCGAAGGCGTCTAGCTCCGCGGGCGCTGGTTACTGGCACGTCTGCCCAGGCGCGGAGCCTGCTGCTGGCCCCAATCAGCTGGCCCTTGCCTGGCGCCTCCTGAGCACTCGCCGTGGCCCTCGCAGGAAGGAGGCGCATCTGCGGAGGCCCTTGCGCAGCCCTCTGAAGGCGCCTGCAGGGCAGGCTGGGCAGGCTGGGCAGAGCAGGCAGGCCAGGGCCGCTGTGCAGCCGGCGGCTGCAACGGGAGGGGAGGGCGCCTCCGGTGGTGGGCTCCAGAGCTGCATGGTGGGCCAGCGCTGCAGGGAGGTGGCACACGCTGGCTCCTCGTCCTCTTCGTCCTCGGACTGCCCGGGGGGTGAAACTGGCCGCACTGTGCCTTCCCCTGCCAGCGGGACGGGTGCCCAGGCACAGTGCAGGATGGACCGGCGCGGGATGTGGGCTGGCCAGTCGAGGTGTGGGGCTTTGGGGAGGCAGTCCAGCAGCTCGTGTCCTTCCTCGCTCAGCAACACGGTCTGGTTGCGCCCAAAGCGGACCCGCCTGCATGGTGGGGATGGCGGGAGGGCTGTGGGCACAAGCAGCTCACCCAGCACTCCTGCAGGTGTTGGGGGAGCGTCCAGCAGGATGGAGGTTGGTGGCAGTGGGAGAGGGCCATCCAACTTCCATCCATCCGTGTCCGGCTCGGAGGTCGGCAGGAGGTGGCGAGGGGACAAGGTGTCCTCGCTTGTGAGCCTGGGAGGGAGAAAGGAGGTGAGGAGGCTGCCTTGGGTGCCCCAGGGGGAAGCCCTGGTGGCAGCAGACGCCAAAGGGTGCCAGGGTGCGGGCGGAGGGGGCGCTGGGGCCAGGGCTGCAGCAGTGGGCAAGGAGCAAAAGGGCTTCCCAGTTGGTGAGCAGCAGGCATGCGGCATGTCCTGGGCATCCCGCGCATCAACCCCAGCCCTAGCCATGCCATGCCCTGCTCTTTGGGGGGCCCAGGCCAGGCACAGGTCCGTGGCTCTGGGCTGCATCGGGCTCTTGCCTGCGGTGGGCCTGGCCAGGGCTGTGGGGCAGCCCCCCTGCAGGCCAGGCCTCCGCTTACCCTGCCTGCCGGCTGGCTGCACAGTCCTGCGTCTGCACCGTGGGCAGGAAGGAGGCTGCTGGAAGAGGAGGCAGAGAGGCAGTGAGCGAGGGCAGCCCGTGGGCGGAGCCCCAGCTGGGGCCGAGGGCGGTGGGCGCTTGCAGCGCTGGGCTGTCTTGGCCGGGAGGCGCTGCCGAGCGCGCCTGTGCTCTGGGCCGGGGCTGCTCACCTCCGGGCTCGTCCACGCTGCCGTTGCCCAGGCTGCCAGCACTGCCGCGAGGCCCCTGCACAGCCCAAGAGAGCGCTGCCTTAGTGGCGAGCATCCACGCTGCGCCAAGAGGCTCCCTGCTCGCGGAAGGGCTGCACGGGGCACGCAGAGCTGAGGCTGGAGGCAGGCTTGCGCGCAGCACCGTCAGGCTGCCCTTGCTGCAGGTGCTGCCGCGGCCTCAGCCCTCTCGCTGCCCGCGCCAGCTCGGGGCCATGCCCAGGCTGACTCCTACCTTGGGCCAGGGCCTTTTCCCCGCCGGCACCAACACCACCGCTATGCACAGGATCGTGAAGACGTTGACGACCGAGGGCATGTGGGCCAGGCACACCACAAAGAGGCTCAGCACCACAAACTCGCCCACGACGCTCAGCCTCCGAGGCTCCATGCCGCCACCGGAAGCGCGCCGCGAGTGTGCAGCCTGCTCAGCGCTCCGCCTCCACGTCCTGCTCCAAGAGTGCCACCCAAAACACAGCACCCACCTCTGAGCACGCCGCCCCTTGCAGCCACCCTCCCCCTCCCCGACCAAGGCAGACCAGCAGCCCCCAAAGCCCTGCTCCCCACCGCCCCTCCAACGCCCCTCCACCAACCTCCCCGGCCCTGACCGCTCCGCTCTGCTCTGCGGCTCACCCTGTGCACGCTCCTCCGCACCCCAAGATCGACAGTGTCAATCTGACACCAGGAGAAGAGCCAAAGGCCGCCGAGAGCAACTCTGCAAAAAGCAGGGCACGGTGCGCTCACTCCGTTGGCCTTGCCTGGCTGCCCGCTCCCGCGGCTGCTTTCCCACGTGTGACGCGGGGACACCGGGTGGTGAGCAGCAAGGGCGCAGAATGGTGCCCGAGCGTGGCTGGGCTTCGCGGCGGGGACGTTTGCCTGATTGTGGCACTTGTGCCCACCGAGGGAGCGTGCAGCGGGTGGTGGGCGCTGGGGGGGCGACAAAGCCAGGGAGAGCGCCCCGAGGGGAGGAGAGACTGCAGAGAGATGGAAGGAGCCAGCTCTTACCCCGCTGCCTTGCTCCTTCGCCCCAGCTCAACACCACGCTCTCCACCTGCTCGCGCACTCGCTCGCACACTCGCTCGCTCGCTCGCTCACAGGCAAAGTGACAGCGGCACTTCCCCCAGCCCCACCTCCAGAAAGACCCCGGCATTGTGATGCCATGGTGACATCACTTCCACACACCTTGTCTGCCAGGGCACCCCCAGGCCCCACCTGACGCTGCTCTCACCCAAACCCCAACAAGGCGCAGCCCACCAAGGCCAGCCCCAACACAGCTCCCGCCAGCACAAAGCCCAACCAAAGACCAGAGTCGTCCCTGACAAGCCCATGCCGAGCCCGTGGCTCATTCTTTCTTTGGGCACTTTTCCCCTTCTGGACGGGTTGCTGCTGTGCCCTCCAATTGTGCACAGCAATCTTGTTGCAATTGTGAGCGGAAACGGCACACAAGCCATTTGCAGCACGCCTGCGGGGAGCTTTCTGGCGTGAGGCCCCAATTGGCAGAAGCTGCTCCTGCTTCTCTAGACTTTGTATAGGCAGCTTCCTTGTTATCCTCAAGCACAAGGCAACAGTGACTTGCTACAAGACTGGAGCAAAGGGCAGGGACCAACTGATTTCTTCTAACCCACTGGCTACCATTGAGGACTTGAGGGCGATGGAAGTGAACACTGTGGTCCCCATCAGGAGCACGTATTGTGTCTGTGCAAAGAGCGCTGCACAACGGGCATTGCTTCCAGCAGCCGTGCAGCCCTTCAACTCCGATTGTATGAGGTTTCCAGTTCCAAGCTTTCAGATGAGGCATGGAAAATGCCTGTTTCAGCTTTGCTAGCACAGGGGCCAGAGCTTTACTCATTGCCTCCTCCAGGAGCTCTAGCTCCTTTCTTTCTTGATGCTCAGTGCTTTTCAGGTGACTTCTGGGAAGTTCAGAATTAGCTCCAAGTCTGCTCCCAAATTCCTCTAGCCACAGGGAGACATTGCCACAGTTCTCTTGGACAACTGGAGTTGTAGGCGCAAAGCTAGCAGCAGCAACAAGAGTCTGGAATGAATTCAGGGAAACATGGAACAAGTTCTTCAGCCTTGAATTGTTCTTGTCTAAGCAATAGTTGTTAACACACTTCTCAACGAAACCTTCTAAAACATGTTGGGGGAAATGAATGTGCTGCCTGAACTTCTCACCATTCTCTTCCTCCGCAAGAGAGAGGAGAATAGCCGTTTCTAGTTGAGATCGATGGCCATTGAAAGCTGGAGAGTTAGAGCTCCTTTCCCAGGCTATATCAAGAGCAGTCTTCACAGACACTGCCTGTCAAAGAGCTCCTGAAAGCTCGTCACATAATAAAATCAGCAACTGCTGTGATAGAGGGCACTGCTTGGCAGGACATGTGGAAACTTGTGAAGAAGTCTTCTCTCTGGCCCTGCAGGTAGAAAGTGGGGTCGTTTGCTCTTGTGAAAGCCTTCTGCATCTTTGCCAACCTTTCTGCTGCCACTTTGCCTAGAGACACTGCTGAATGTATTCTGTATCCATGAGTGAAGACAAATGTAGAGTTCCTGGCTGCAGAGTCCACCTGTTCTCTTATTTCATGCAGTCTGTCATGAATGCAACTTTGGTTGTCATGCATTGGCTCCTGTTCCTTTGTGTCGATGGGGAGGCTGATGAGCTGTGTGATGCGGTCGTGAAGCTGCTCCGTTCTGGTAATAGCACAGCTGCGCAAAGGCTTTTTCCTGAAGGGCAGTGCTCCCTTCAGGACCACCTGCTTGGAAATAGCTTCGATTGGGCAGGTCTCTCTCAGGGAGTGGTCCTCTCAGGTCCCGAGTACAATTGTTTGTTGTCCCCACTGTAACGCTGAGCCATCTATTTCGTAGGCCCTATGCACGGTGTCTGGTTCACTCCCCCAGGTGACATGACAGTTTTGATCCCACACTTTCCTCCAGTTCAAGTCTTGTGGAAGATTCATGGCTTGCTAGACATATGATGGAGAGATGGGAGTTCGAGACTTGTATGCCCAGGCCCCAATCATATAGACGCACCGTTGGTATTATTCCAGATACGGTTGTTCTCTCTTTCATATTAACTGGAATGATCCCAAGGGGAATGGGGCTCCCTGTGTGCGTGGGCAGTGGCAACCAAGCTGTAATTTGGGGAGTAGTCACTCAATGTGCAAAACCTTTCCTTAGCTCCAAAACCAGATTGCTAGCTGTACGTTCTAACCATTCCCTCAACTGGTTTAAATCAACTAGGTGAACCAACCCCATGCCAATCCATATGACCTATAGCATTGGAACACTACATGAGCACGTTACAGGCGATTGTGGAAGGTGTGTGATGGGCTCGACCATCGACGGGAACCAATTCTGAGAAGAAAGGAAAAGAAAACTTCTGGGATGTGAGTGTTAAAATTTTAGCCTTAACATTTCACAGAATCACAGGCTCAGAGAATGGTGGAGGTTGGAAGGGACCTCCGGAGATCCTGGAGTCCAACGCCCCTGCTCAGCCAGGGTCCTCTGGAGCATATTGCCCAGGATTGGGCCAGGCGGCTTTTGAATATCTCCAGGGAAGGAGACTCCACAACCTCTCTGGGCGACCTGGTCGAGTGCTCCGGAACCCTCTCCGCACCCCCAAAAAAAGGCGTAGATCCCCTCAACACCCCCATGACAAGGCCCAGCACCACCAAAACAACGCCCAGATCCCCTCAGTACCCCGAAAACAAGGCTCAGATCCCCTCAGCACCCTTACGACAAGCCCTCACCCCCAACACAAGGCCCACACCCTGAAAACAAGGCCCAGATGCCCTAAGCACCCCGAAAACAAGCCTAGTTCTCCCAAAACAACGCCCACCACCCCCAACACAACACCATGACCACTCAGGACCCCCACGACAAGCCCAGCACCCCCAACACAAGGCCCACGTCCCCTAAGCACCCCCAAAACAAGACCCAGATCCCCTCTCCACCCCCATAACAAGCCCAGCAAACCCTACACAATGCCCAGCACCCCCAACACAATGCCCTGATCCCCTCAGCACCCCCACGACAACCCAGCACTCCCAAAACAAGGCCCAGCACCCCAAAAACAAGGCCCTGATCCCCTCTCCACCCCCACAAAAAACCCAGCAGCCCCAACACAAGGCCCATCTCCTCTAAGCACCCCCACAACAACACCCAAATCCCCTCAGCACCCCCAACACAATGCCCTGATCCCCTCTGCACCCCAGAACAAAGACCAGCACTCCAAAAACAAGGCCCTGATCCCTTCTGCACCCCCATGACAAGCCCAGCACCCCCAACACAAGGCCCACCTCCTCTAAGCACCCCCACAACAACACCCAGATCCCCTATGCACCCCCAACACAAGGTCCAGATCCCCTCTGCACCCCCCACGACAAGACCAGCACCCCCAACACAACGCCCCACTCCCCCCTGCACCCCCGCCACAAGCCCAGCACCAGCAGACACCCTGACCAGAAGGCTAGCCCGCGAGTTTATTGTATACATGTGTTGGGAAGTACGACTAGCATCTGAAATACAAAGGGATGAAATGAAATGCAGCTTCCAGCAGCAATGATCTCTTGCACTGCCTGCAAGGGATGCCATGGGAAATGCATCCTTTGCCAAGAAGCATTTTATTTCTTCCTCTCTGTTTGGCTCTTGCTTGAAATGTTCCAGCAGAGTGGTCTCACTAGGGAGGTTTATGTTTGGTTCTGCAGGAGGAGGTGCACTGGAAGATACTTTGTAGAGCCATTGTTTCCAGAGGCTAGCCAAGTGTTGCCTCAGCTTTTCTTCATGCACCTCTTCCTTCTTTAGCGACAAAGCCACCAGTTGCCTTCTCTTGACAAGCTCGTGTTCACATTCTGGCTTCTTCTGATGCCCTTTGCTCGGATTCTTCTCCCGTTCAATGAACTCGGCAGACTTTCTCTGTGTCTCTTCCACAAGTGCTTCTCTCAGATCTTGCGGTTGATTTTCAATGCTTGCTTTCCGCTGAATCAAAAGCCCACTGGCGTCATCTTCCCTGAAATACGGTTCCAAGTCTTTCCAGAGGGTCTCATATTTATCTTGCACTTCCTCCATAAGGCTTCTTCGGGTCACATGCGGAACGTCTCCCTTTCTAATCCGATTGTTCCGTTTCATTTGCAAGTCTAGGATGTGGCTCCCCAGCTGCCAGGTCCACTGGCTGTCGGTTGTTCCTAAGCTGTTGTCTGCGGCAACTTCCCGAGTGTTTTGGAAAGGGAAAACAAACTTTTCATTCAGCAGAGCCTTCCACAAGACACTCATATGAACTTTCAAGCTCGAGAGCCTTGAAATAGTGCCCTGCGATCCCTTCTTGGCAGCTTGGAGAATTGTGCTCTTTAACTGCTGCACGTGCTGGCTGTGTGTGGGGTTGGGTGGGGCCATGGGTGGGTTTCCTTGCCACCCAGAGGTGAGCAAAGTAGTGACTGTGGGTGACATGGCAGAATGCCTGCTGGGCGGCTGGGTGGCTGTCCCTGCCATTTCCTCCAGCTTTTCCTGCAGGCGTCTTTGTGCTTGCATGTTTTGTTCCTGGGCACTTATTTCTCCAACATTGTGGTGCACAAAGCAGCAGCTTGGCGAAAGATTGACTTGCTTCATGCGGAGAAAAGCCTGCCCAGCTAGCTGAAGGACATCTTGCATGTCTCCAGGATTTTCTCCCAAGATATTGATCAGAGTCATGTTGCCAATGCCAATGCCAAAGGTGGCTAGCTCATTGTCATCATTAAGTGACTGCTTATTGGCCACCTCCATGGCACAAAGTCCTCCTGTGTCAACAATCAGCCTGTAATCAAAGTCCACGGCCTCTTGGCGTTTCTCGTCCACCTGAAGCAGCTGCATAAACGCTCCCCGCGTGCCTCTCCCCGCACTGACGTTCCACTGCAGACCAAACATGGCATTCAGCAGGCTTGACTTCCCCGGGCTCTGGATGCCAAGCACTGAGAGAACAAACGCTCTTCTCTCCCCTAGCTTCTCAATTAACTTGTCAAAGATTGCCCCAAGCCATCGTCACCGTACAGACGAAGCATCACCATCCACCACTTCAAGGGCATACCCTGAAACCATCAGATCGACTGCCACTTCAGGTAGTTTGCAAAAACATTCATCTTTTGAGTTCAAGGATTCTAGAGCTTCACGAATCTGCCCTACTTCTCTCAAAAGACACTTGAGACCAATGGATGAATCATTGACTGCATTGGAGAGGGCTTCTAACTTATTCATCAATGCTGTTTTCAGACTGGTTTTTTTATTGCTTTTCTTTATTTCCAGGATTTGATACCTTCACTGATGATATTCTTTCTGAAGTTCCTCCAAGTGCTCAGAGGACAGGTCATCCCTAAAGACCTTCCTCCACTGCAGCAAGTATTTCTTGGTGTCTCTTGCCTGTGCCTGGAGAAAAGCGAGGACTGATTTCATCAGCTGCTTGAGGGGGAACGCTCTGTCGAGTTGCTTTCTTCGTCCTGCACACTTCTCTGGCTCAGTTTGGCTCCCATGATGTTCTATGTTCTTGTTCCTCTTTTCCTGCAAGCGGGGGAGCTCTTTCTCCTTTTTACACCATGGGTACCATAGTTGTCCTTGAAGAGGCAGTAGCTGTGATTTGATCTCAAACACAATTTCTCCTTTGTCAAGAATCCCACCAAGGTTCTTGCCTTTGCTTTGGCTCTCACACACTCTTCTGCCTCTTTAGCCACAATAAATCCACGTTGGCGAGCTGTGTCCTGACAAGCATCAAGCCTTAAGAGGTTGTTTCACCTTGCTAGCAGATCTCTGATTGTTTTTACCAGCTCCTCTACTAATTCTGCTGTGTTTCTGTTCTGGATACCTCTTTTTACATTCTGGCTAGATCGGCCACATGCAACATTCTCTTCTTCAGTGAAAAGACAAATCAAAGGCTTTTGAGACTGCCACGGGTCACGTACAATGTTCATGCCTTTCTTGTCACTCTGGTCAGACTCAGCTAACTGAGAGCCTCCTTCACGGAAGAGATCTGCTGTAAAAACGGCAATTGTTGTTCATGACCTCTAGCATCTCCATGCAGGTTACAAAAAGCAACACAGCCGTCAAAAGTGTCGTCAGCACTGCCACTGGCACAGGACCAAGAGATCTCCACAACACCTGTCATTAGAAGACAGCCTTTGGTGCTGCCTTTGCAATGTCGGTGGAAGAAAGTGTCGTGTTTGTGTTTAGTCGGCAGAGCATTCAGGAGCTGAGCCTTGGAAGAGAAAGGAGAACTCCCGATCCGTATGAAGGACACGATGGGTGTGTCTGCCTGATCAATCGGTTTGTTTTTGTGCCTCTGAATTGTGGTCTGCTCCTCTGAATTGTGGTCTGCTTTCCCAATTGTTCCGTGGCTTTCCAGCTCTTTTTAACTTGGCTGAGGGAACTCTCTTGGTGCGGTGCATGGATTTGGTAGCAGGAGGGGGAGCACCAAGTGGCACAAAGCAAGGTTTGTTGAAATGTACTGGCTCGTGAAATCATGGGCACCATGAAACATCGCCACCTGGAGGTCCATGGCATGTGTGTGTGTCAGACCTGCTTTAACAGAGGCATCCCCTTCTTCACGCTCAGCATTGAAAAACTCACTGTCAATATCTGAGGCACTATCTGAGCACTCAGTGCCAAGGCTTGTTGCATTCGGAGTGCTCAGAACGCCTTCTTTTGCTTTGCCATGCTCCGGGCAAACCAGATACCTTCCACGGTAGTCCAGCATCAGCAGCTTGTGCCGAAAATGGAAGGGGTATTCACTGCCAATCCTGGGCTGGCTGTCACACAGGGCAGTCTTGTCGATAACCTGAAGATCTGCCCTCCCCCTTTTCCTTGCGTAGCAATTTTCTAGTCCCGGGTGTTTGATCAAGTGGAAGACCTCTTGGCCTCTGGAACGCTCATTCCTTTTAGGATCCTCCCACTGTTCTGCTGAGGGTGATGGCTTGGATGAATCTTTCTGCTCAGCCCCCTGACCAATATCAATTCTCCCCCGTTTTATAACTTCTTTCTGCAGATCACTGTTGGAGGCTACATAGTCTCCATTCACAGGGGAATTCAGATCTTGCTCCAGAGCGCCCCCAGGATCACATCCACCGCACTTTCTAAGGATCTCACGGACTTCTTCTGACAGCCAGTTTCCTATGTGATGGTTCATCTGAGCTAAGCATTTAAACTTCTGTTCTGGAGACATGTTTTTGCATGTTGCTGCTCTACTCAGCCCTGTCAGGAGCAGGAAAGCCTGAGTTCGGGGAACGGCTGACTTCCTAAGACTCAGGGAGCATTCCTGCGCCGCCTTCTTTTCACTTCACATGGTGTTTCACTCTCGCCTCCCGCAGAGTCTTGCTCAGAGGTTTATTGACGCTGGCCCGGAGGTGGCAAAGGCGTCTAGCTCCGCGGGCGCTGGTTACTGGCACCTCTGCCCAGGCGCGGAGCCTGCTGCTGGCCCCAATCAGCTGGCCCTTGCCTGGCGCCTCCTGAGCACTCGCCGTGGCCTTCGCAGGAAGGAGGCGCATCTGCGGAGGCCCTTGCGCAGCCCTCTGAAGGCGCCTGCAGGGCAGGCTGGGCAGGCTGGGCACAGCAGGCAGGCCAGGGCCGCTGTGCAGCCGGTGGCTGCAGCGGGAGGGGAGGGCGCCTCCGGTGGTGGGCTCCAGAGCTGCATGGTGGGCCAGCGCTGCAGGGAGGTGGCACACGCTGGCTCCTCGTCCTCTTCCTCCTCGGACTGCCCGGCGGGTGAAACTGGCCGCACTGTGCCTTCCCCTGCCAGCGGGACGGGTGCCCAGGCACAGTGCAGGATGGACCGGCGCGGGATGTGGGCTGGCCAGTCGAGGTGTGGGGCTTTGGGGAGGCAGTCCAGCAGCTCGTGTCCTTCCTCGCTCAGCAACACGGTCTGGTTGCGCCCAAAGCGGACCCGCCTGCGTGGTGGGGATGGCGGGAGGGCTGTGGGCACAAGCAGCTCACCCAGCACTCCTGCAGGTGTTGGGGGAGCGTCCAGCAGGATGGAGGGTGGTGGCAGTGGGAGAGGGCCATCCAACTTCCATCCATCCGTGTCCGGCTCGGAGGTCGGCAGGAGGTGGCGAGGGGGCAAGATGTCCTCGCTTGTGAGCCTGGGAGGGAGAAAGGAGGTGAGGAGGCTGCCTTGGGTGCCCCAGGGGGAAGCTCTGGTGGCAGCAGACGCCAAAGGGTGCCAGGGTGCGGGCGGAGGGGGCGCTGGGGCCAGGGCTGCAGCAGTGGGCAAGGAGCAAAGGGGCTTCCCAGTTGGTGAGCAGCAGGCATGCGGCATGTCCTGGGCATCCCGCGCATCAACCCCAGCCCTAGCCATGCCATGCCCTGCTCTTTGGGGGGCCCAGGCCAGGCGCAGGTCCGTGGCTCTGGGCTGCATCGGGCTCTTGCCTGCGGTGGGCCTGGCCAGGGCTGTGGGGCAGCCCCCCTGCAGGCCAGGCCTCCGCTTACCCTGCCTGCCGGCTGGCTGCACAGTCCTGCGTCTCCACCGTGGGCAGGAAGGAGGCTGCTGGAAGAGGAGGCAGAGAGGCAGTGAGCGAGGGCAGCCCGTGGGCGGAGCCCCAGCTGGGGCCGAGGGCGGTGGGCGCTGGCGGCGCTGGGCTGTCTTGGCCGGGAGGCGCTGCCGAGCGCGCCTGTGCTCTGGGCCGGTGCTGCTCACCTCCGGGCTCGTCCACGCTGCCGTTGCCCAGGCTGCCAGCACTGCCGCGAGGCCCCTGCACAGCCCAAGAGAGCGCTGCCTTAGTGGCGAGCATCCACGCTGCGCCAAGAGGCGCCCTGCTCGCGGAAGGGCTGCGCGGGGCACGCAGAGCTGAGGCTGGAGGCAGGCTTGCGCGCAGCACCGTCAGGCTGCCCTTGCTGCAGGTGCTGCCGCGGCCTCAGCCCTCTCGCTGCCCGCGCCAGCTCGGGGCCATGCCCAGGCTGACTCCTACCTTGGGCCAGGGCCTTTTCCCCGCCGGCACCAACACCACCGCTATGCACAGGATCGTGAAGACGTTGACGACCGAGGGCATGTGGGCCAGGCACACCACAAAAAGGCTCAGCACCACAAACTCGCCCACGACGCTCAGCCTCCGAGGCTCCATGCCGCCACCGGAAGCGCGCCGCGAGTGTGCAGCCTGCTCAGCGCTCCGCCTCCACGTCCTGCTCCAAGAGTGCCACCCAAAACACAGCACCCACCTCTGAGCACGCCGCCCCTTGCAGCCACCCTCCCCCTCCCCGACCAAGGCAGACCAGCAGCCCCCAAAGCCCTGCTCCCCACCGCCCCTCCAACGCCCCTCCACCAACCTCCCCGGCCCTGACCGCTCCGCTCTGCTCTGCGGCTCACCCTGTGCACGCTCCTCCGCACCCCAAGATCGACAGTGTCAATCTGACACCAGGAGAAGAGCCAAAGGCCGCCGAGAGCAACTCTGCAAAAAGCAGGGCACGGTGCGCTCACTCCGTTGGCCTTGCCTGGCTGCCCGCTCCCGCGGCTGCTTTCCCACGTGTGACGCGGGGACACCGGGTGGTGAGCAGCAAGGGCGCAGAATGGTGCCCGAGCGTGGCTGGGCTTCGCGGCGGGGACGTTTGCCTGATTGTGGCACTTGTGCCCACCGAGGGAGCGTGCAGCGGGTGGTGGGCGCTGGGGGGGCGACAAAGCCAGGGAGAGCGCCCCGAGGGGAGGAGAGACTGCAGAGAGATGGAAGGAGCCAGCTCTTACCCCGCTGCCTTGCTCCTTCGCCCCAGCTCAACACCACGCTCTCCACCTGCTCGCGCACTCGCTCGCACACTCGCTCGCTCGCTCGCTCACAGGCAAAGTGACAGCGGCACTTCCCCCAGCCCCACCTCCAGAAAGACCCCGGCATTGTGATGCCATGGTGACATCACTTCCACACACCTTGTCTGCCAGGGCACCCCCAGGCCCCACCTGACGCTGCTCTCACCCAAACCCCAACAAGGCGCAGCCCACCAAGGCCAGCCCCAACACAGCTCCCGCCAGCACAAAGCCCAACCAAAGCCCAGAGTCGTCCCTGACAAGCCCATGCCGAGCCCGTGGCTCATTCTTTCTTTGGGCACTTTTCCCCTTCTGGACGGGTTGCTGCTGTGCCCTCCAATTGTGCACAGCAATCTTGTTGCAATTGTGAGCGGAAACGGCACACAAGCCATTTGCAGCACGCCTGCGGGGAGCTTTCTGGCGTGAGGCCCCAATTGGCAGAAGCTGCTCCTGCTTCTCTAGACTTTGTATAGGCAGCTTCCTTGTTATCCTCAAGCACAAGGCAACAGTGACTTGCTACAAGACTGGAGCAAAGGGCAGGGACCAACTGATTTCTTCTAACCCACTGGCTACCATTGAGGACTTGAGGGCGATGGAAGTGAACACTGTGGTCCCCATCAGGAGCACATATTGTGTCTGTGCAAAGAGCGCTGCAGAACGGGCA
This sequence comes from Struthio camelus, assembly GCF_040807025.1. Classification (NCBI taxonomy): domain Eukaryota; kingdom Metazoa; phylum Chordata; class Aves; order Struthioniformes; family Struthionidae; genus Struthio; species Struthio camelus. Next base: position 7,149,818 of record NC_090944.1, on the reverse strand, counting down.
TTGCTTCCAGCAGCCGTGCAGCCCTTCAACTCCGATTGTATGAGGTTTCCAGTTCCAAGCTTTCAGATGAGGCATGGAAAATGCCTGTTTCAGCTTTGCTAGCACAGGGGCCAGAGCTTTACTCATTGCCTCCTCCAGGAGCTCTAGCTCCTTTCTTTCTTGATGCTCAGTGCTTTTCAGATGACTTCTGGGAAGTTCAGAATTAGCTCCAAGTCTGCTCCCAAATTCCTCTAGCCACAGGGAGACATTGCCACAGTTCTCTTGGACAACTGGAGTTGTAGGCGCAAAGCTAGCAGCAGCAGCAAGAGTCTGGAATGAATTCAGGGAAACATGGAACAAGTTCTTCAGCCTTGAATTGTTCTTGTCTAAGCAATAGTTGTTAACACACTTCTCAACGAAACCTTCTAAAACATGTTGGGGGAAATGAATGTGCTGCCTGAACTTCTCACCATTCTCTTCCTCCGCAAGAGAGAGGAGAATAGCCGTTTCTAGTTGAGATCGATGGCCATTGAAAGCTGGAGAGTTAGAGCTCCTTTCCCAGGCTATATCAAGAGCAGTCTTCACAGACACTGCCTGTCAAAGAGCTCCTGAAAGCTCGTCACATAATAAAATCAGCAACTGCTGTGATAGAGGGCACTGCTTGGCAGGACATGTGGAAACTTGTGAAGAAGTCTTCTCTCTGGCCCTGCAGGTAGAAAGTGGGGTCGTTTGCTCTTGTGAAAGCCTTCTGCATCTTTGCCAACCTTTCTGCTGCCACTTTGCCTAGAGACACTGCTGAATGTATTCTGTATCCATGAGTGAAGACATATGTGGAGTTCCTGGCTGCAGAGTCCACCTGTTCTCTTATTTCATGCAGTCTGTCATGAATGCAACTTTGGTTGTCATGCATTGGCTCCTGTTCCTTTGTGTCGATGGGGAGGCTGATGAGCTGTGTGATGCGGTCGTGAAGCTGCTCCGTTCTGGTAATAGCACAGCTGCGCAAAGGCTTTTTCCTGAAGGGCAGTGCTCCCTTCATGACCACCTGCTTGGAAATAGCTTCGATTGGGCAGGTCTCTCTCAGGGAGTGGTCCTCTCAGGTCCCGAGTACAATTGTTTGTTGTCCCCACTGTAACGCTGAGCCATCTATTTCGTAGGCCCTATGCACGGTGTCTGGTTCACTCCCCCAGGTGACATGACAGTTTTGATCCCACACATTCCTCCAGTTCAAGTCTTGTGGAAGATTCATGGCTTGCTAGACATATGATGGAGAGATGGGAGTTCGAGACTTGTATGCCCAGGCCCCAATCATATAGACGCACCGTTGGTATTATTCCCGATACGGTTGTTCTCTCTTTCATATTAACTGGAATGATCCCAAGGGGAATGGGGCTCCCTGTGTGCGTGGCCAGTGGCAACCAAGCTGTAATTTGGGGAGTAGTCACTCAATGTGCAAAACCTTTCCTTAGCTCCAAAACCAGATTGCTAGCTGTACGTTCTAACCATTCCCTCAACTGGTTTAAATCAACTAGGTGAACCAACCCCATGCCAATCCATATGACCTATAGCATTGGAACACTACATGAGCACGTTACAGGCGATTGTGGAAGGTGTGTGATGGGCTCGACCATCGACGGGAACCAATTCTGAGAAGAAAGGAAAAGAAAACTTCTGGGATGTGAGTGTTAAAATTTTAGCCTTAACATTTCACAGAATCACAGGCTCAGAGAATGGTGGAGGTTGGAAGGGACCTCCGGAGATCCTGGAGTCCAACGCCCCTGCTCAGCCAGGGTCCTCTGGAGCATATTGCCCAGGATTGGGCCAGGCGGCTTTTGAATATCTCCAGGGAAGGAGACTCCACAACCTCTCTGGGCGACCTGGTCGAGTGCTCCGGAACCCTCTCCGCACCCCCAAAAAAAGGCGTAGATCCCCTCAACACCCCCATGACAAGGCCCAGCACCGCCAAAACAACGCCCAGATCCCCTCAGTACCCCGAAAACAAGGCTCAGATCCCCTCAGCACCCTTACGACAAGCCCTCACCCCCAACACAAGGCCCACACCCTGAAAACAAGGCCCAGATGCCCTAAGCACCCCGAAAACAAGCCTAGTTCTCCCAAAACAACGCCCACCACCCCCAACACAACACCATGACCACTCAGGACCCCCACGACAAGCCCAGCACCCCCAACACAAGGCCCACGTCCCCTAAGCACCCCCAAAACAAGACCCAGATCCCCTCTCCACCCCCATAACAAGCCCAGCAAACCCTACACAATGCCCAGCACCCCCAACACAATGCCCTGATCCCCTCAGCACCCCCACGACAACCCAGCACTCCCAAAACAAGGCCCAGCACCCCAAAAACAAGGCCCTGATCCCCTCTCCACCCCCACAAAAAACCCAGCAGCCCCAACACAAGGCCCATCTCCTCTAAGCACCCCCACAACAACACCCAAATCCCCTCAGCACCCCCAACACAATGCCCAGATCCCCTCTGCACCCCAGAACAAAGACCAGCACTCCAAAAACAAGGCCCTGATCCCTTCTGCACCCCCATGACAAGCCCAGCACCCCCAACACAAGGCCCACCTCCTCTAAGCACCCCCACAACAACACCCAGATCCCCTATGCACCCCCAACACAAGGTCCAGATCCCCTCTGCACCCCCCACGACAAGACCAGCACCCCCAACACAACGCCCCACTCCCCCCTGCACCCCCGCCACAAGCCCAGCACCAGCAGACACCCTGACCAGAAGGCTAGCCCGCGAGTTTATTGTATACATGTGTTGGGAAGTACGACTAGCATCTGAAATACAAAGGGATGAAATGAAATGCAGCTTCCAGCAGCAATGATCTCTTGCACTGCCTGCAAGGGATGCCATGGGAAATGCATCCTTTGCCAAGAAGCATTTTATTTCTTCCTCTCTGTTTGGCTCTTGCTTGAAATGTTCCAGCAGAGTGGTCTCACTAGGGAGGTTTATGTTTCGTTCTGCAGGAGGAGGTGCACTGGAAGATACTTTGTAGAGCCATTGTTTCCAGAGGCTAGCCAAGTGTTGCCTCAGCTTTTCTTCATGCAGCTCTTCCTTCTTTAGCGACAAAGCCACCAGTTGCCTTCTCTTGACAAGCTCGTGTTCACATTCTGGCTTCTTCTGATGCCCTTTGCTCGGATTCTTCTCCCGTTCAATGAACTCGGCAGACTTTCTCTGTGTCTCTTCCACAAGTGCTTCTCTCAGATCTTGCGGTTGATTTTCAATGCTTGCTTTCCGCTGAATCAAAAGCCCACTGGCGTCATCTTCCCTGAAATACGGTTCCAAGTCTTTCCAGAGGGTCTCCTATTTATCTTGCACTTCCTCCATAAGGCTTCTTCGGGTCACATGCGGAACGTCTCCCTTTCTAATCCGATTGTTCCGTTTCATTTGCAAGTCTAGGATGTGGCTCCCCAGCTGCCAGGTCCACTGGCTGTCGGTTGTTCCTAAGCTGTTGTCTGCGGCAACTTCCCGAGTGTTTTGGAAAGGGAAAACAAACTTTTCATTCAGCAGAGCCTTCCACAAGACACTCATACGAACTTTCAAGCTCGAGAGCCTTGAAATAGTGCCCTGCGATCCCTTCTTGGCAGCTTGGAGAATTGTGCTCTTTAACTGCTGCACGTGCTGGCTGTGTGTGGGGTTGGGTGGGGCCCTGGGTGGGTTTCCTTGCCACCCAGAGGTGAGCAAAGTAGTGACGGTGGGTGACATGGCAGAACGCCTGCTGGGCGGCTGGGCGGCTGTCCCTGCCATTTCCTCCAGCTTTTCCTGCAGGCGTCTTTGTCCTTGCATGTTTTGTTCCTGGGCACTTATTTCTCCAACATTGTGGTGCACAAAGCAGCAGCTTGGCGAAAGATTGACTTGCTTCATGCGGAGAAAAGCCTGCCCAGCTAGCTGAAGGACATCTTGCATGTCTCCAGGATTTTCTCCCAAGATATTGATCAGAGTCATGTTGCCAATGCCAATGCCAAAGGTGGCTAGCTCATTGTCATCATTAAGTGACTGCTTATTGGCCACCTCCATGGCACAAAGTCCTCCTGTGTCAACAATCAGCCTGTAATCAAAGTCCACGGCCTCTTGGCGTTTCTCGTCCACCTGAAGCAGCTGCATAAACGCTCCCCGCGTGCCTCTCCCCGCACTGACGTTCCACTGCAGACCAAACATGGCATTCAGCAGGCTTGACTTCCCCGGGCTCTGGATGCCAAGCACTGAGAGAACAAACGCTCTTCTCTCCCCTAGCTTCTCAATTAACTTGTCAAAGATTGCCCCAAGCCATCGTCACCGTACAGACGAAGCATCACCATCCACCACTTCAAGGGCATACCCTGAAACCATCAGATCGACTGCCACTTCAGGTAGTTTGCAAAAACATTCATCTTTTGAGTTCAAGGATTCTAGAGCTTCACGAATCTGCCCTACTTCTCTCAAAAGACACTTGAGACCAATGGATGAATCATTGACTGCATTGGAGAGGGCTTCTAACTTATTCATCAATGCTGTTTTCAGACTGGTTTTTTTATTGCTTTTCTTTATTTCCAGGATTTGATACCTTCACTGATGATATTCTTTCTGAAGTTCCTCCAAGTGCTCAGAGGACAGGTCATCCCTAAAGACCTTCCTCCACTGCAGCAAGTATTTCTTGGTGTCTCTTGCCTGTGCCTGGAGAAAAGCGAGGACTGATTTCATCAGCTGCTTGAGGGGGAACGCTCTGTCGAGTTGCTTTCTTCGTCCTGCACACTTCTCTGGCTCAGTTTGGCTCCCATGATGTTCTATGTTCTTGTTCCTCTTTTCCTGCAAGCGGGGGAGCTCTTTCTCCTTTTTACACCATGGGTACCATAGTTGTCCTTGAAGAGGCAGTAGCTGTGATTTGATCTCAAACACAATTTCTCCTTTGTCAAGAATCCCACCAAGGTTCTTGCCTTTGCTTTGGCTCTCACACACTCTTCTGCCTCTTTAGCCACAATAAATCCACGTTGGCGAGCTGTGTCCTGACAAGCATCAAGCCTTAAGAGGTTGTTTCACCTTGCTAGCAGATCTCTGATTGTTTTTACCAGCTCCTCTACTAATTCTGCTGTGTTTCTGTTCTGGATACCTCTTTTTACATTCTGGCTAGATCGGCCACATGCAACATTCTCTTCTTCAGTGAAAAGACAAATCAAAGGCTTTTGAGACTGCCACGGGTCACGTACAATGTTCATGCCTTTCTTGTCACTCTGGTCAGACTCAGCTAACTGAGAGCCTCCTTCACAGAAGAGATCTGCTGTAAAAACGGCAATTGTTGTTCATGACCTCTAGCATCTCCATGCAGGTTACAAAAAGCAACACAGCCGTCAAAAGTGTCGTCAGCACTGCCACTGGCACAGGACCAAGAGATCTCCACAACACCTGTCATTAGAAGACAGCCTTTGGTGCTGCCTTTGCAATGTCGGTGGAAGAAAGTGTCGTGTTTGTGTTTAGTCGGCAGAGCATTCAGGAGCTGAGCCTTGGAAGAGAAAGGAGAACTCCCGATCCGTATGAAGGACACGATGGGTGTGTCTGCCTGATCAATCGGTTTGTTTTTGTGCCTCTGAATTGTGGTCTGCTCCTCTGAATTGTGGTCTGCTTTCCCAATTGTTCCGTGGCTTTCCAGCTCTTTTTAACTTGGCTGAGGGAACTCTCTTGGTGCGGTGCATGGATTTGGTAGCAGGAGGGGGAGCACCAAGTGGCACAAAGCAAGGTTTGTTGAAATGTACTGGCTCGTGAAATCATGGGCACCATGAAACATCGCCACCTGGAGGTCCATGGCATGTGTGTGTGTCAGACCTGCTGTAACAGAGGCATCCCCTTCTTCACGCTCAGCATTGAAAAACTCACTGTCAATATCTGAGGCACTATCTGAGCACTCAGCGCCAAGGCTTGTTGCATTCGGAGTGCTCAGAACGCCTTCTTTTGCTTTGCCATGCTCCTGGCAAACCAGATACCTTCCACGGTAGTCCAGCATCAGCAGCTTGTGCCGAAAATGGAAGGGGTATTCACTGCCAATCCTGGGCTGGCTGTCACACAGGGCAGTCTTGTCGATAACCTGAAGATCTGCCCTCCCCCTTTTCCTTGCGTAGCAATTTTCTAGTCCCGGTTGTTTGATCAAGTGGAGGACCTCTTGGCCTCTGGAACGCTCATTCCTTTTAGGATCCTCCCACTGTTCTGCTGAGGGTGATGGCTTGGATGAATCTTTCTGCTCAGCCCCCTGACCAATATCAATTCTCCCCCGTTTTATAACTTCTTTCTGCAGATCACTGTTGGAGGCTACATAGTCTCCATTCACAGGGGAATTCAGATCTTGCTCCAGAGCGCCCCCAGGATCACATCCACCGCACTTTCTAAGGATCTCACGGACTTCTTCTGACAGCCAGTTTCCTATGTGATGGTTCATCTGAGCTAAGCATTTAAACTTCTGTTCTGGAGACATGTTTTTGCATGTTGCTGCTCTACTCAGACCTGTCAGGAGCAGGAAAGCCTGAGTTCGGGGAACGGCTGACTTCCTAAGACTCAGGGAGCATTCCTGCGCCGCCTTCTTTTCACTTCACATGGTGTTTCACTCTCGCCTCCCGCAGAGTCTTGCTCAGAGGTTTATTGACGCTGGCCCGGAGGTGGCAAAGGCGTCTAGCTCCGCGGGCGCTGGTTACTGGCACGTCTGCCCAGGCGCGGAGCCTGCTGCTGGCCCCAATCAGCTGGCCCTTGCCTGGCGCCTCCTCAGCACTCGCTGTGGCCTTCGCAGGAAGGAGGCGCATCTGCGGAGGCCCTTGCGCAGCCCTCTGAAGGCGCCTGCAGGGCAGGCTGGGCAGGCTGGGCACAGCAGGCAGGCCAGGGCCGCTGTGCAGCCGGTGGCTGCAGCGGGAGGGGAGGGCGCCTCCGGTGGTGGGCTCCAGAGCTGCATGGTGGGCCAGCGCTGCAGGGAGGTGGCACACGCTGGCTCCTCGTCCTCTTCGTCCTCGGACTGCCCGGGGGGTGAAAGTGGCCGCACTGTGCCTTCCCCTGCCAGCGGGACGGGTGCCCAGGCACAGTGCAGGATGGACCGGCGCGGGATGTGGGCTGGCCAGTCGAGGTGTGGGGCTTTGGGGAGGCAGTCCAGCAGCTCGTGTCCTTCCTCGCTGAGCAACACGGTCTGGTTGCGCCCAAAGCGGACCCGCCTGCGTGGTGGGGATGGCGGGAGGGCTGTGGGCACAAGCAGCTCACCCAGCACTCCTGCAGGTGTTGGGGGAGCGTCCAGCAGGATGGAGGGTGGTGGCAGTGGGAGAGGGCCATCCAACTTCCATCCATCCGTGTCCGGCTCGGAGGTCGGCAGGAGGTGGCGAGGGGGCAAGGTGTCCTCGCTTGTGAGCCTGGGAGGGAGAAAGGTGGTGAGGAGGCTGCCTTGGGTGCCCCAGGGGGAAGCTCTGGTGGCAGCAGACGCCAAAGGGTGCCAGGGTGCGGGCGGAGGGGGCGCTGGGGCCAGGGCTGCAGCAGTGGGCAAGGAGCAAAGGGGCTTCCCAGTTGGTGAGCAGCAGGCATGCGGCATGTCCTGGGCATCCCGCGCATCAACCCCAGCCCTAGCCATGCCATGCCCTGCTCTTTGGGGGGCCCAGGCCAGGCGCAGGTCCGTGGCTCTGGGCTGCATCGGGCTCTTGCCTGCGGTGGGCCTGGCCAGGGCTGTGGGGCAGCCCCCCTGCAGGCCAGGCCTCCGCTTACCCTGCCTGCCGGCTGGCTGCACAGTCCTGCGTCTCCACCGTGGGCAGCAAGGAGGCTGCTGGAAGAGGAGGCAGAGAGGCAGTGAGCGAGGGCAGCCCGTGGGCGGAGCCCCAGCTGGGGCCGAGGGCGGTGGGCGCTGGCGGCGCTGGGCTGTCTTGGCCGGGAGGCGCTGCCGAGCGCGCCTGTGCTCTGGGCCGGTGCTGCTCACCTCCGGGCTCGTCCACGCTGCCGTTGCCCAGGCTGCCAGCACTGCCGCGAGGCCCCTGCACAGCCCAAGAGAGCGCTGCCTTAGTGGCGAGCATCCACGCTGCGCCAAGAGGCGCCCTGCTCGCGGAAGGGCTGCGCGGGGCACGCAGAGCTGAGGCTGGAGGCAGGCTTGCGCGCAGCACCGTCAGGCTGCCCTTGCTGCAGGTGCTGCCGCGGCCTCAGCCCTCTCGCTGCCCGCGCCAGCTCGGGGCCATGCCCAGGCTGACTCCTACCTTGGGCCAGGGCCTTTTCCCCGCCGGCACCAACACCACCGCTATGCACAGGATCGTGAAGACGTTGACGACCGAGGGCATGTGGGCCAGGCACACCACAAAAAGGCTCAGCACCACAAACTCGCCCACGACGCTCAGCCTCCGAGGCTCCATGCCGCCACCGGAAGCGCGCCGCGAGTGTGCAGCCTGCTCAGCGCTCCGCCTCCACGTCCTGCTCCAAGAGTGCCACCCAAAACACAGCACCCACCTCTGAGCACGCCGCCCCTTGCAGCCACCCTCCCCCTCCCCGACCAAGGCAGACCAGCAGCCCCCAAAGCCCTGCTCCCCACCGCCCCTCCAACGCCCCTCCACCAACCTCCCCGGCCCTGACCGCTCCGCTCTGCTCTGCGGCTCACCCTGTGCACGCTCCTCCGCACCCCAAGATCGACAGTGTCAATCTGACACCAGGAGAAGAGCCAAAGGCCGCCGAGAGCAACTCTGCAAAAAGCAGGGCACGGTGCGCTCACTCCGTTGGCCTTGCCTGGCTGCCCGCTCCCGCGGCTGCTTTCCCACGTGTGACGCGGGGACACCGGGTGGTGAGCAGCAAGGGCGCAGAATGGTGCCCGAGCGTGGCTGGGCTTCGCGGCGGGGACGTTTGCCTGATTGTGGCACTTGTGCCCACCGAGGGAGCGTGCAGCGGGTGGTGGGCGCTGGGGGGGCGACAAAGCCAGGGAGAGCGCCCCGAGGGGAGGAGAGACTGCAGAGAGATGGAAGGAGCCAGCTCTTACCCCGCTGCCTTGCTCCTTCGCCCCAGCTCAACACCACGCTCTCCACCTGCTCGCGCACTCGCTCGCACACTCGCTCGCTCGCTCGCTCACAGGCAAAGTGACAGCGGCACTTCCCCCAGCCCCACCTCCAGAAAGACCCCGGCATTGTGATGCCATGGTGACATCACTTCCACACACCTTGTCTGCCAGGGCACCCCCAGGCCCCACCTGACGCTGCTCTCACCCAAACCCCAACAAGGCGCAGCCCACCAAGGCCAGCCCCAACACAGCTCCCGCCAGCACAAAGCCCAACCAAAGCCCAGAGTCGTCCCTGACAAGCCCATGCCGAGCCCGTGGCTCATTCTTTCTTTGGGCACTTTTCCCCTTCTGGACGGGTTGCTGCTGTGCCCTCCAATTGTGCACAGCAATCTTGTTGCAATTGTGAGCGGAAACGGCACACAAGCCATTTGCAGCACGCCTGCGGGGAGCTTTCTGGCGTGAGGCCCCAATTGGCAGAAGCTGCTCCTGCTTCTCTAGACTTTGTATAGGCAGCTTCCTTGTTATCCTCAAGCACAAGGCAACAGTGACTTGCTACAAGACTGGAGCAAAGGGCAGGGACCAACTGATTTCTTCTAACCCACTGGCTACCATTGAGGACTTGAGGGCGATGGAAGTGAACACTGTGGTCCCCATCAGGAGCACATATTGTGTCTGTGCAAAGAGCGCTGCAGAACGGGCATTGCTTCCAGCAGCCGTGCAGCCCTTCAACTCCGATTGTATGAGGTTTCCAGTTCCAAGCTTTCAGATGAGGCATGGAAAATGCCTGTTTCAGGTTTGCTAGCACAGGGGCCAGAGCTTTACTCATTGCCTCCTCCAGGAGCTCTAGCTCCTTTCTTTCTTGATGCTCAGTGCTTTTCAGATGACTTCTGGGAAGTTCAGAATTAGCTCCAAGTCTCCTCCCAAATTCCTCTAGCCACAGGGAGACATTGCCACAGTTCTCTTGGACAACTGGAGTTGTAGGCGCAAAGCTAGCAGCAGCAGCAAGAGTCTGGAATGAATTCAGGGAAACATGGAACAAGTTCTTCAGCCTTGAATTGTTCTTGTCTAAGCAATAGTTGTTAACACACTTCTCAACGAAACCTTCTAAAACATGTTGGGGGAAATGAATGTGCTGCCTGAACTTCTCACCATTCTCTTCCTCCGCAAGAGAGAGGAGAATAGCCGTTTCTAGTTGAGATCGATGGCCATTGAAAGCTGGAGAGTTAGAGCTCCTTTCCCAGGCTATATCAAGAGCAGTCTTCACAGACACTGCCTGTCAAAGAGCTCCTGAAAGCTCGTCACATAATAAAATCAGCAACTGCTGTGATAGAGGGCACTGCTTGGCAGGACATGTGGAAACTTGTGAAGAAGTCTTCTCTCTGGCCCTGCAGGTAGAAAGTGGGGTCGTTTGCTCTTGTGAAAGCCTTCTGCATCTTTGCCAACCTTTCTGCTGCCACTTTGCCTAGAGACACTGCTGAATGTCTTCTGTATCCATGAGTGAAGACATATGTGGAGTTCCTGGCTGCCGAGTCCACCTGTTTTCCTATTTCATGCAGTCTGTCATGAATGCAACTTTGGTTGTCATGCATTGGCTCCTGTTCCTTTGTGTCGATGGGGAGGCTGATGAGCTGTGTGATGCGGTCGTGAAGCTGCTCCGTTCTGGTAATAGCGCAGCTGCGCAAAGGCTTTTTCCTGAAGGGCAGTGCTCCCTTCATGACCACCTGCTTGGAAATAGCTTCGATTGGGCAGGTCTCTCTCAGGGAGTGGTCCTCTCAGGTCCCGAGTACAATTGTTTGTTGTCCCCACTGTAACGCTGAGCCATCTATTTCGTAGGCCCTACGCACGGTGTCTGGTTCACTCCCCCAGATGACATGACAGTTTTGATCCCACGCATTCCTCCAGTTCAAGTCTTGTGGAAGATTCATGGCTTGCTAGACATATGATGGAGAGATGGGAGTTCGAGACTTGTATGCCCAGGCCCCAATCATATAGACGCACCGTTGGTATTATTCCAGATACGGTTGTTCTCTCTTTCATATTAACTGGAATGATCCCAAGGGGAATGGGGCTCCCTGTGTGCGTGGGCAGTGGCAACCAAGCTGTAATTTGGGGAGTAGTCACTCAATGTGCAAAACCTTTCCTTAGCTCCAAAACCAGATTGCTAGCTGTACGTTCTAACCATTCCCTCAACTGGTTTAAATCAACTAGGTGAACCAACCCCATGCCAATCCATATGACCTATAGCATTGGAACACTACATGAGCACGTTACAGGCGATTGTGGAAGGTGTGTGATGGGCTCGACCATCGACGGGAACCAATTCTGAGAAGAAAGGAAAAGAAAACTTCTGGGATGTGAGTGTTAAAATTTTAGCCTTAACATTTCACAGAATCACAGGCTCAGAGAATGGTGGAGGTTGGAAGGGACCTCCGGAGATCCTGGAGTCCAACGCCCCTGCTCAGCCAGGGTCCTCTGGAGCATATTGCCCAGGATTGGGCCAGGCGGCTTTTGAATATCTCCAGGGAAGGAGACTCCACAACCTCTCTGGGCGACCTGGTCGAGTGCTCCGGAACCCTCTCCGCACCCCCAAAAAAAGGCGTAGATCCCCTCAACACCCCCATGACAAGGCCCAGCACCGCCAAAACAACGCCCAGATCCCCTCAGTACCCCGAAAACAAGGCTCAGATCCCCTCAGCACCCTTACGACAAGCCCTCACCCCCAACACAAGGCCCACACCCTGAAAACAAGGCCCAGATGCCCTAAGCACCCCGAAAACAAGCCTAGTTCTCCCAAAACAACGCCCACCACCCCCAACACAACACCATGACCACTCAGGACCCCCACGACAAGCCCAGCACCCCCAACACAAGGCCCACGTCCCCTAAGCACCCCCAAAACAAGACCCAGATCCCCTCTCCACCCCCATAACAAGCCCAGCAAACCCTACACAATGCCCAGCACCCCCAACACAATGCCCTGATCCCCTCAGCACCCCCACGACAACCCAGCACTCCCAAAACAAGGCCCAGCACCCCAAAAACAAGGCCCTGATCCCCTCTCCACCCCCACAAAAAACCCAGCAGCCCCAACACAAGGCCCATCTCCTCTAAGCACCCCCACAACAACACCCAAATCCCCTCAGCACCCCCAACACAATGCCCAGATCCCCTCTGCACCCCAGAACAAAGACCAGCACTCCAAAAACAAGGCCCTGATCCCTTCTGCACCCCCATGACAAGCCCAGCACCCCCAACACAAGGCCCACCTCCTCTAAGCACCCCCACAACAACACCCAGATCCCCTATGCACCCCCAACACAAGGTCCAGATCCCCTCTGCACCCCCCACGACAAGACCAGCACCCCCAACACAACGCCCCACTCCCCCCTGCACCCCCGCCACAAGCCCAGCACCAGCAGACACCCTGACCAGAAGGCTAGCCCGCGAGTTTATTGTATACATGTGTTGGGAAGTACGACTAGCATCTGAAATACAAAGGGATGAAATGAAATGCAGCTTCCAGCAGCAATGATCTCTTGCACTGCCTGCAAGGGATGCCATGGGAAATGCATCCTTTGCCAAGAAGCATTTTATTTCTTCCTCTCTGTTTGGCTCTTGCTTGAAATGTTCCAGCAGAGTGGTCTCACTAGGGAGGTTTATGTTTCGTTCTGCAGGAGGAGGTGCACTGGAAGATACTTTGTAGAGCCATTGTTTCCAGAGGCTAGCCAAGTGTTGCCTCAGCTTTTCTTCATGCAGCTCTTCCTTCTTTAGCGACAAAGCCACCAGTTGCCTTCTCTTGACAAGCTCGTGTTCACATTCTGGCTTCTTCTGATGCCCTTTGCTCGGATTCTTCTCCCGTTCAATGAACTCGGCAGACTTTCTCTGTGTCTCTTCCACAAGTGCTTCTCTCAGATCTTGCGGTTGATTTTCAATGCTTGCTTTCCGCTGAATCAAAAGCCCACTGGCGTCATCTTCCCTGAAATACGGTTCCAAGTCTTTCCAGAGGGTCTCCTATTTATCTTGCACTTCCTCCATAAGGCTTCTTCGGGTCACATGCGGAACGTCTCCCTTTCTAATCCGATTGTTCCGTTTCATTTGCAAGTCTAGGATGTGGCTCCCCAGCTGCCAGGTCCACTGGCTGTCGGTTGTTCCTAAGCTGTTGTCTGCGGCAACTTCCCGAGTGTTTTGGAAAGGGAAAACAAACTTTTCATTCAGCAGAGCCTTCCACAAGACACTCATACGAACTTTCAAGCTCGAGAGCCTTGAAATAGTGCCCTGCGATCCCTTCTTGGCAGCTTGGAGAATTGTGCTCTTTAACTGCTGCACGTGCTGGCTGTGTGTGGGGTTGGGTGGGGCCATGGGTGGGTTTCCTTGCCACCCAGAGGTGAGCAAAGTAGTGACTGTGGGTGACATGGCAGAACGCCTGCTGGGCGGCTGGGTGGCTGTCCCTGCCATTTCCTCCAGCTTTTCCTGCAGGCGTCTTTGTCCTTGCATGTTTTGTTCCTGGGCACTTATTTCTCCAACATTGTGGTGCACAAAGCAGCAGCTTGGCGAAAGATTGACTTGCTTCATGCGGAGAAAAGCCTGCCCAGCTAGCTGAAGGACATCTTGCATGTCTCCAGGATTTTCTCCCAAGATATTGATCAGAGTCATGTTGCCAATGCCAATGCCAAAGGTGGCTAGCTCATTGTCATCATTAAGTGACTGCTTATTGGCCACCTCCATGGCACAAAGTCCTCCTGTGTCAACAATCAGCCTGTAATCAAAGTCCACGGCCTCTTGGCGTTTCTCGTCCACCTGAAGCAGCTGCATAAACGCTCCCCGCGTGCCTCTCCCCGCACTGACGTTCCACTGCAGACCAAACATGGCATTCAGCAGGCTTGACTTCCCCGGGCTCTGGATGCCAAGCACTGAGAGAACAAACGCTCTTCTCTCCCCTAGCTTCTCAATTAACTTGTCAAAGATTGCCCCAAGCCATCGTCACCGTACAGACGAAGCATCACCATCCACCACTTCAAGGGCATACCCTGAAACCATCAGATCGACTGCCACTTCAGGTAGTTTGCAAAAACATTCATCTTTTGAGTTCAAGGATTCTAGAGCTTCACGAATCTGCCCTACTTCTCTCAAAAGACACTTGAGACCAATGGATGAATCATTGACTGCATTGGAGAGGGCTTCTAACTTATTCATCAATGCTGTTTTCAGACTGGTTTTTTCCTTGCTTTTCTTTATTTCCAGGATTTGATACCTTCACTGATGATATTCTTTCTGAAGTTCCTCCAAGTGCTCAGAGGACAGGTCTTCCCTAAAGACCTTCCTCCACTGCAGCAAGTATTTCTTGGTGTCTCTTGCCTGTGCCTGGAGAAAAGCGAGGACTGATTTCATCAGCTGCTTGAGGGGGAACGCTCTGTCGAGTTGCTTTCTTCGTCCTGCACACTTCTCTGGCTCAGTTTGGCTCCCATGATGTTCTATGTTCTTGTTCCTCTTTTCCTGCAAGCGGGGGAGCTCTTTCTCCTTTTTACACCATGGGTACCATAGTTGTCCTTGAAGAGGCAGTAGCTGTGATTTGATCTCAAACACAATTTCTCCTTTGTCAAGAATCCCACCAAGGTTCTTGCCTTTGCTTTGGCTCTCACACACTCTTCTGCCTCTTTAGCCACAATAAATCCACGTTGGCGAGCTGTGTCCTGACAAGCATCAAGCCTTAAAAGGTTGTTTCACCTTGCTAGCAGATCTCTGATTGTTTTTATCAGCTCCTCTACTAATTCTGCTTTGTTTCTGTTCTGGATACCTCTTTTTACATTCTGGCTAGATTGGCCACATGCAACATTCTCTTCTTCAGTGAAAAGACAAATCAAAGGCTTTTGAGACTGCCACGGGTCACGTACAATGTTCATGCCTTTCTTGTCACTCTGGTCAGACTCAGCTAACTGAGAGCCTCCTTCACAGAAGAGATCTGCTGTAAAAACGGCAATTGTTGTTCATGACCTCTAGCATCTCCATGCAGGTTACAAAAAGCAACACAGCCGTCAAAAGTGTCATCAGCACTGCCACTGGCACAGGACCAAGAGATCTGCACAACACCTGTCGTTAGAAGACAGTCTTTGGTGCTGCCTTTGCAATGTCGGTGGAAGAAAGTGTCGTGTTTGTGTTTAGTCGGCAGAGCATTCA
This sequence comes from Struthio camelus, assembly GCF_040807025.1. Classification (NCBI taxonomy): domain Eukaryota; kingdom Metazoa; phylum Chordata; class Aves; order Struthioniformes; family Struthionidae; genus Struthio; species Struthio camelus. The sequence goes on along the minus strand of NC_090944.1, from coordinate 7,134,674 downwards.
GGAGCTGAGCCTTGGAAGAGAAAGGAGAACTCCCGATCCGTATGAAGGACACGATGGGTGTGTCTGCCTGATCAATCGGTTTGTTTTTGTGCCTCTGAATTGTGGTCTGCTCCTCTGAATTGTGGTCTGCTTTCCCAATTGTTCCATCCCTTTCCAGCTCTTTTTAACTTGGCTGAGGGAACTCTCTTGGTGCGGTGCATGGATTTGGTAGCAGGAGGGGGAGCACCAAGTGGCACAAAGCAAGGTTTGTTGAAATGTACTGGCTCGTGAAATCATGGGCACCATGAAACATCGCCACCTGGAGGTCCATGGCATGTGTGTGTGTCAGACCTGCTGTAACAGAGGCATCCCCTTCTTCACGCTCAGCATTGAAAAACTCACTGTCAATATCTGAGGCACTATCTGAGCACTCAGCACCAAGGCTTGTTGCATTTGGAGTGCTCAGAACGCCTTCTTTTGCTTTGCCATGCTCCTGGCAAACCAGATACCTTCCACGGTAGTCCAGCATCAGCAGCTTGTGCCGAAAATGGAAGGGGTATTCACTGCCAATCCTGGGCTGGCTGTCACACAGGGCAGTCTTGTCGATAACCTGAAGATCTGCCCTCCCCCTTTTCCTTGCGTAGCAATTTTCTAGTCCCGGGTGTTTGATCAAGTGGAAGACCTCTTGGCCTCTGGAACGCTCATTCCTTTTAGGATCCTCCCACTGTTCTGCTGAGGGTGATGGCTTGGATGAATCTTTCTGCTCAGCCCCCTGACCAATATCAATTCTCCCCCGTTTTATAAATTCTTTCTGCAGATCACTGTTGGAGGCTACATAGTCTCCATTCACAGGGGAATTCAGATCTTGCTCCAGAGCGCCCCCAGGATCACATCCACCGCACTTTCTAAGGATCTCACGGACTTCTTCTGACAGCCAGTTTCCTATGTGATGGTTCATCTGAGCTAAGCATTTAAACTTCTGTTCTGGAGACATGTTTTTGCATGTTGCTGCTCTACTCAGACCTGTCAGGAGCAGGAAAGCCTGAGTTCGGGGAACGGCTGACTTCCTAAGACTCAGGGAGCATTCCTGCGCCGCCTTCTTTTCACTTCACATGGTGTTTCACTCTCGCCTCCCGCAGAGTCTTGCTCAGAGGTTTATTGACGCTGGCCCGGAGGTGGCAAAGGCGTCTAGCTCCGCGGGCGCTGGTTACTGGCACGTCTGCCCAGGCGCGGAGCCTGCTGCTGGCCCCAATCAGCTGGCCCTTGCCTGGCGCCTCCTCAGCACTCGCCGTGGCCTTCGCAGGAAGGAGGCGCATCTGCGGAGGCCCTTGCGCAGCCCTCTGAAGGCGCCTGCAGGGCAGGCTGGGCAGGCTGGGCACAGCAGGCAGGCCAGGGCCGCTGTGCAGCCGGTGGCTGCAGCGGGAGGGGAGGGCGCCTCCGGTGGTGGGCTCCAGAGCTGCATGGTGGGCCAGCGCTGCAGGGAGGTGGCACACGCTGGCTCCTCGTCCTCTTCGTCCTCGGACTGCCCGGGGGGTGAAAGTGGCCGCACTGTGCCTTCCCCTGCCAGCGGGACGGGTGCCCAGGCACAGTGCAGGATGGACCGGCGCGGGATGTGGGCTGGCCAGTCGAGGTGTGGGGCTTTGGGGAGGCAGTCCAGCAGCTCGTGTCCTTCCTCGCTGAGCAACACGGTCTGGTTGCGCCCAAAGCGGACCCGCCTGCGTGGTGGGGATGGCGGGAGGGCTGTGGGCACAAGCAGCTCACCCAGCACTCCTGCAGGTGTTGGGGGAGCGTCCAGCAGGATGGAGGGTGGTGGCAGTGGGAGAGGGCCATCCAACTTCCATCCATCCGTGTCCGGCTCGGAGGTTGGCAGGAGGTGGCGAGGGGGCAAGATGTCCTCGCTTGTGAGCCTGGGAGGGAGAAAGGAGGTGAGGAGGCTGCCTTGGGTGCCCCAGGGGGAAGCCCTGGTGGCAGCAGACGCCAAAGGGTGCCAGGGTGCGGGCGGAGGGGGCGCTGGGGCCAGGGCTGCAGCAGTGGGCAAGGAGCAAAGGGGCTTCCCAGTTGGTGAGCAGCAGGCATGCGGCATGTCCTGGGCATCCCGCGCATCAACCCCAGCCCTAGCCATGCCATGCCCTGCTCTTTGGGGGGCCCAGGCCAGGCGCAGGTCCGTGGCTCTGGGCTGCATCGGGCTCTTGCCTGCGGTGGGCCTGGCCAGGGCTGTGGGGCAGCCCCCCTGCAGGCCAGGCCTCCGCTTACCCTGCCTGCCGGCTGGCTGCACAGTCCTGCGTCTCCACCGTGGGCAGGAAGGAGGCTGCTGGAAGAGGAGGCAGAGAGGCAGTGAGCGAGGGCAGCCCGTGGGCGGAGCCCCAGCTGGGGCCGAGGGCGGTGGGCGCTGGCGGCGCTGGGCTGTCTTGGCCGGGAGGCGCTGCCGAGCGCGCCTGTGCTCTGGGCCGGTGCTGCTCACCTCCGGGCTCGTCCACGCTGCCGTTGCCCAGGCTGCCAGCACTGCCGCGAGGCCCCTGCACAGCCCAAGAGAGCGCTGCCTTAGTGGCGAGCATCCACGCTGCGCCCAGAGGCGCCCTGCTCGCGGAAGGGCTGCGCGGGGCACGCAGAGCTGAGGCTGGAGGCAGGCTTGCGCGCAGCACCGTCAGGCTGCCCTTGCTGCAGGTGCTGCCGCGGCCTCAGCCCTCTCGCTGCCCGCGCCAGCTCGGGGCCATGCCCAGGCTGACTCCTACCTTGGGCCAGGGCCTTTTCCCCGCCGGCACCAACACCACCGCTATGCACAGGATCGTGAAGACGTTGACGACCGAGGGCATGTGGGCCAGGCACACCACAAAAAGGCTCAGCACCACAAACTCGCCCACGACGCTCAGCCTCCGAGGCTCCATGCCGCCACCGGAAGCGCGCCGCGAGTGTGCAGCCTGCTCAGCGCTCCGCCTCCACGTCCTGCTCCAAGAGTGCCACCCAAAACACAGCACCCACCTCTGAGCACGCCGCCCCTTGCAGCCACCCTCCCCCTCCCCGACCAAGGCAGACCAGCAGCCCCCAAAGCCCTGCTCCCCACCGCCCCTCCAACGCCCCTCCACCAACCTCCCCGGCCCTGACCGCTCCGCTCTGCTCTGCGGCTCACCCTGTGCACGCTCCTCCGCACCCCAAGATCGACAGCGTCAATCTGACACCAGGAGAAGAGCCAAAGGCCGCCGAGAGCAACTCTGCAAAAAGCAGGGCACGGTGCGCTCACTCCGTTGGCCTTGCCTGGCTGCCCGCTCCCGCGGCTGCTTTCCCACGTGTGACGCGGGGACACCGGGTGGTGAGCAGCAAGGGCGCAGAATGGTGCCCGAGCGTGGCTGGGCTTCGCGGCGGGGACGTTTGCCTGATTGTGGCACTTGTGCCCACCGAGGGAGCGTGCAGCGCGTGGTGGGCGCTGGGGGGGCGACAAAGCCAGGGAGAGCGCCCCGAGGGGAGGAGAGACTGCAGAGAGATGGAAGGAGTCAGCTCTTACCCCGCTGCCTTGCTCCTTCGCCCCAGCTCAACACCACGCTCTCCACCTGCTCGCGCACTCGCTCGCACACTCGCTCGCTCGCTCGCTCACAGGCAAAGTGACAGCGGCACTTCCCCCAGCCCCACCTCCAGAAAGACCCCGGCATTGTGATGCCATGGTGACATCACTTCCACACACCTTGTCTGCCAGGGCACCCCCAGGCCCCACCTGACGCTGCTCTCACCCAAACCCCAACAAGGCGCAGCCCACCAAGGCCAGCCCCAACACAGCTCCCGCCAGCACAAAGCCCAACCAAAGCCCAGAGTCGTCCCTGACAAGCCCATGCCGAGCCCGTGGCTCATTCTTTCTTTGGGCACTTTTCCCCTTCTGGACGGGTTGCTGCTGTGCCCTCCAATTGTGCACAGCAATCTTGTTGCAATTGTGAGCGGAAACGGCACACAAGCCATTTGCAGCATGCCTGCGGGGAGCTTTCTGGCGTGAGGCCCCAATTGGCAGAAGCTGCTCCTGCTTCTCTAGACTTTGTATAGGCAGCTTCCTTGTTATCCTCAAGCACAAGGCAACAGTGACTTGCTACAAGACTGGAGCAAAGGGCAGGGACCAACTGATTTCTTCTAACCCACTGGCTACCATTGAGGACTTGAGGGCGATGGAAGTGAACACTGTGGTCCCCATCAGGAGCACATATTGTGTCTGTGCAAAGAGCGCTGCAGAACGGGCATTGCTTCCAGCAGCCGTGCAGCCGTTCAACTCCGATTGTATGAGGTTTCCAGTTCCAAGCTTTCAGATGAGGCATGGAAAATGCCTGTTTCAGGTTTGCTAGCACAGGGGCCAGAGCTTTACTCATTGCCTCCTCCAGGAGCTCTAGCTCCTTTCTTTCTTGATGCTCAGTGCTTTTCAGATGACTTCTGGGAAGTTCAGAATTAGCTCCAAGTCTCCTCCCAAATTCCTCTAGCCACAGGGAGACATTGCCACAGTTCTCTTGGACAACTGGAGTTGTAGGCGCAAAGCTAGCAGCAGCAGCAAGAGTCTGGAATGAATTCAGGGAAACATGGAACAAGTTCTTCAGCCTTGAATTGTTCTTGTCTAAGCAATAGTTGTTAACACACTTTTCAACGAAACCTTCTAAAACATGTTGGGGGAAATGAATGTGCTGCCTGAACTTCTCACCATTCTCTTCCTCCGCAAGAGAGAGGAGAATAGCCGTTTCTAGTTGAGATCGATGGCCATTGAAAGCTGGAGAGTTAGAGCTCCTTTCCCAGGCTATATCAAGAGCAGTCTTCACAGACACTGCCTGTCAAAGAGCTCCTGAAAGCTCGTCACATAATAAAATCAGCAACTGCTGTGATAGAGGGCACTGCTTGGCAGGACATGTGGAAACTTGTGAAGAAGTCTTCTCTCTGGCCCTGCAGGTAGAAAGTGGGGTCGTTTGCTCTTGTGAAAGCCTTCTGCATCTTTGCCAACCTTTCTGCTGCCACTTTGCCTAGAGACACTGCTGAATGTATTCTGTATCCATGAGTGAAGACAAATGTAGAGTTCCTGGCTGCAGAGTCCACCTGTTCTCTTATTTCATGCAGTCTGTCATGAATGCAACTTTGGTTGTCATGCATTGGCTCCTGTTCCTTTGTGTCGATGGGGAGGCTGATGAGCTGTGTGATGCGGTCGTGAAGCTGCTCCGTTCTGGTAATAGCACAGCTGCGCAAAGGCTTTTTCCTGAAGGGCAGTGCTCCCTTCATGACCACCTGCTTGGAAATAGCTTCGATTGGGCAGGTCTCTCTCAGGGAGTGGTCCTCTCAGGTCCCGAGTACAATTGTTTGTTGTCCCCACTGTAACGCTGAGCCATCTATTTCGTAGGCCCTATGCACGGTGTCTGGTTCACTCCCCCAGGTGACATGACAGTTTTGATCCCACACTTTCCTCCAGTTCAAGTCTTGTGGAAGATTCATGGCTTGCTAGACATATGATGGAGAGATGGGAGTTCGAGACTTGTATGCCCAGGCCCCAATCATATAGACGCACCGTTGGTATTATTCCAGATACGGTTGTTCTCTCTTTCATATTAACTGGAATGATCCCAAGGGGAATGGGGCTCCCTGTGTGCGTGGGCAGTGGCAACCAAGCTGTAATTTGGGGAGTAGTCACTCAATGTGCAAAACCTTTCCTTAGCTCCAAAACCAGATTGCTAGCTGTACGTTCTAACCATTCCCTCAACTGGTTTAAATCAACTAGGTGAACCAACCCCATGCCAATCCATATGACCTATAGCATTGGAACACTACATGAGCACGTTACAGGCGATTGTGGAAGGTGTGTGATGGGCTCGACCATCGACGGGAACCAATTCTGAGAAGAAAGGAAAAGAAAACTTCTGGGATGTGAGTGTTAAAATTTTAGCCTTAACATTTCACAGAATCACAGGCTCAGAGAATGGTGGAGGTTGGAAGGGACCTCCGGAGATCCTGGAGTCCAACGCCCCTGCTCAGCCAGGGTCCTCTGGAGCATATTGCCCAGGATTGGGCCAGGCGGCTTTTGAATATCTCCAGGGAAGGAGACTCCACAACCTCTCTGGGCGACCTGGTCGAGTGCTCCGGAACCCTCTCCGCACCCCCAAAAAAAGGCGTAGATCCCCTCAACACCCCCACGACAAGGCCCAGCACCGCCAAAACAACGCCCAGATCCCCTCAGTACCCCGAAAACAAGGCTCAGATCCCCTCAGCACCCTTACGACAAGCCCTCACCCCCAACACAAGGCCCACACCCTGAAAACAAGGCCCAGATGCCCTAAGCACCCCGAAAACAAGCCTAGTTCTCCCAAAACAACGCCCACCACCCCCAACACAACACCATGACCACTCAGGACCCCCACGACAAGCCCAGCACCCCCAACACAAGGCCCACGTCCCCTAAGCACCCCCAAAACAAGACCCAGATCCCCTCTCCACCCCCATAACAAGCCCAGCAAACCCTACACAATGCCCAGCACCCCCAACACAATGCCCTGATCCCCTCAGCACCCCCACGACAACCCAGCACTCCCAAAACAAGGCCCAGCACCCCAAAAACAAGGCCCTGATCCCCTCTCCACCCCCACAAAAAACCCAGCAGCCCCAACACAAGGCCCATCTCCTCTAAGCACCCCCACAACAACACCCAAATCCCCTCAGCACCCCCAACACAATGCCCAGATCCCCTCTGCACCCCAGAACAAAGACCAGCACTCCAAAAACAAGGCCCTGATCCCTTCTGCACCCCCATGACAAGCCCAGCACCCCCAACACAAGGCCCACCTCCTCTAAGCACCCCCACAACAACACCCAGATCCCCTATGCACCCCCAACACAAGGTCCAGATCCCCTCTGCACCCCCCACGACAAGACCAGCACCCCCAACACAACGCCCCACTCCCCCCTGCACCCCCGCCACAAGCCCAGCACCAGCAGACACCCTGACCAGAAGGCTAGCCCGCGAGTTTATTGTATACATGTGTTGGGAAGTACGACTAGCATCTGAAATACAAAGGGATGAAATGAAATGCAGCTTCCAGCAGCAATGATCTCTTGCACTGCCTGCAAGGGATGCCATGGGAAATGCATCCTTTGCCAAGAAGCATTTTATTTCTTCCTCTCTGTTTGGCTCTTGCTTGAAATGTTCCAGCAGAGTGGTCTCACTAGGGAGGTTTATGTTTGGTTCTGCAGGAGGAGGTGCACTGGAAGATACTTTGTAGAGCCATTGTTTCCAGAGGCTAGCCAAGTGTTGCCTCAGCTTTTCTTCATGCAGCTCTTCCTTCTTTAGCGACAAAGCCACCAGTTGCCTTCTCTTGACAAGCTCGTGTTCACATTCTGGCTTCTTCTGATGCCCTTTGCTCGGATTCTTCTCCCGTTCAATGAACTCGGCAGACTTTCTCTGTGTCTCTTCCACAAGTGCTTCTCTCAGATCTTGCGGTTGATTTTCAATGCTTGCTTTCCGCTGAATCAAAAGCCCACTGGCGTCATCTTCCCTGAAATACGGTTCCAAGTCTTTCCAGAGGGTCTCCTATTTATCTTGCACTTCCTCCATAAGGCTTCTTCGGGTCACATGCGGAACGTCTCCCTTTCTAATCCGATTGTTCCGTTTCATTTGCAAGTCTAGGATGTGGCTCCCCAGCTGCCAGGTCCACTGGCTGTCGGTTGTTCCTAAGCTGTTGTCTGCGGCAACTTCCCGAGTGTTTTGGAAAGGGAAAACAAACTTTTCATTCAGCAGAGCCTTCCACAAGACACTCATACGAACTTTCAAGCTCGAGAGCCTTGAAATAGTGCCCTGCGATCCCTTCTTGGCAGCTTGGAGAATTGTGCTCTTTAACTGCTGCACGTGCTGGCTGTGTGTGGGGTTGGGTGGGGCCCTGGGTGGGTTTCCTTGCCACCCAGAGGTGAGCAAAGTAGTGACGGTGGGTGACATGGCAGAACGCCTGCTGGGCGGCTGGGCGGCTGTCCCTGCCATTTCCTCCAGCTTTTCCTGCAGGCGTCTTTGTGCTTGCATGTTTTGTTCCTGGGCAGTTATTTCTCCAACATTGTGGTGCACAAAGCAGCAGCTTGGCGAAAGATTGACTTGCTTCATGCGGAGAAAAGCCTGCCCAGCTAGCTGAAGGACATCTTGCATGTCTCCAGGATTTTCTCCCAAGATATTGATCAGAGTCATGTTGCCAATGCCAATGCCAAAGGTGGCTAGCTCATTGTCATCATTAAGTGACTGCTTATTGGCCACCTCCATGGCACAAAGTCCTGCTGTGTCAACAATCAGCCTGTAATCAAAGTCCACGGCCTCTTGGCGTTTCTCGTCCACCTGAAGCAGCTGCATAAACGCTCCCCGCGTGCCTCTCCCCGCACTGACGTTCCACTGCAGACCAAACATGGCATTCAGCAGGCTTGACTTCCCCGGGCTCTGGATGCCAAGCACTGAGAGAACAAACGCTCTTCTCTCCCCTAGCTTCTCAATTAACTTGTCAAAGATTGCCCCAAGCCATCGTCACCGTACAGACGAAGCATCACCATCCACCACTTCAAGGGCATACCCTGAAACCATCAGATCGACTGCCACTTCAGGTAGTTTGCAAAAACATTCATCTTTTGAGTTCAAGGATTCTAGAGCTTCACGAATCTGCCCTACTTCTCTCAAAAGACACTTGAGACCAATGGATGAATCATTGACTGCATTGGAGAGGGCTTCTAACTTATTCATCAATGCTGTTTTCAGACTGGTTTTTTTATTGCTTTTCTTTATTTCCAGGATTTGATACCTTCACTGATGATATTCTTTCTGAAGTTCCTCCAAGTGCTCAGAGGACAGGTCATCCCTAAAGACCTTCCTCCACTGCAGCAAGTATTTCTTGGTGTCTCTTGCCTGTGCCTGGAGAAAAGCGAGGACTGATTTCATCAGCTGCTTGAGGGGGAACGCTCTGTCGAGTTGCTTTCTTCGTCCTGCACACTTCTCTGGCTCACTTTGGCTCCCATGATGTTCTATGTTCTTGTTCCTCTTTTCCTGCAAGCGGGGGAGCTCTTTCTCCTTTTTACACCATGGGTACCATAGTTGTCCTTGAAGAGGCAGTAGCTGTGATTTGATCTCAAACACAATTTCTCCTTTGTCAAGAATCCCACCAAGGTTCTTGCCTTTGCTTTGGCTCTCACACACTCTTCTGCCTCTTTAGCCACAATAAATCCACGTTGGCGAGCTGTGTCCTGACAAGCATCAAGCCTTAAGAGGTTGTTTCACCTTGCTAGCAGATCTCTGATTGTTTTTACCAGCTCCTCTACTAATTCTGCTTTGTTTCTGTTCTGGATACCTCTTTTTACATTCTGGCTAGATCGGCCACATGCAACATTCTCTTCTTCAGTGAAAAGACAAATCAAAGGCTTTTGAGACTGCCACGGGTCACGTACAATGTTCATGCCTTTCTTGTCACTCTGGTCAGACTCAGCTAACTGAGAGCCTCCTTCACAGAAGAGATCTGCTGTAAAAACGGCAATTGTTGTTCATGACCTCTAGCATCTCCATGCAGGTTACAAAAAGCAACACAGCCGTCAAAAGTGTCGTCAGCACTGCCACTGGCACAGGACCAAGAGATCTCCACAACACCTGTCATTAGAAGACAGCCTTTGGTGCTGCCTTTGCAATGTCGGTGGAAGAAAGTGTCGTGTTTGTGTTTAGTCGGCAGAGCATTCAGGAGCTGAGCCTTGGAAGAGAAAGGAGAACTCCCGATCCGTATGAAGGACACGATGGGTGTGTCTGCCTGATCAATCGGTTTGTTTTTGTGCCTCTGAATTGTGGTCTGCTCCTCTGAATTGTGGTCTGCTTTCCCAATTGTTCCGTGGCTTTCCAGCTCTTTTTAACTTGGCTGAGGGAACTCTCTTGGTGCGGTGCATGGATTTGGTAGCAGGAGGGGGAGCACCAAGTGGCACAAAGCGAGGTTTGTTGAAATGTACTGGCTCGTGAAATCATGGGCACCATGAAACATCGCCACCTGGAGGTCCATGGCATGTGTGTGTGTCAGACCTGCTGTAACAGAGGCATCCCCTTCTTCACGCTCAGCATTGAAAAACTCACTGTCAATATCTGAGGCACTATCTGAGCACTCAGCGCCAAGGCTTGTTGCATTCGGAGTGCTCAGAACGCCTTCTTTTGCTTTGCCATGCTCCTGGCAAACCAGATACCTTCCACGGTAGTCCAGCATCAGCAGCTTGTGCCGAAAAGGGAAGGGGTATTCACTGCCAATCCTGGGCTGGCTGTCACACAGGGCAGTCTTGTCGATAACCTGAAGATCTGCCCTCCCCCTTTTCCTTGCGTAGCAATTTTCTAGTCCCGGTTGTTTGATCAAGTGGAAGACCTCTTGGCCTCTGGAACGCTCATTCCTTTTAGGATCCTCCCACTGTTCTGCTGAGGGTGATGGCTTGGATGAATCTTTCTGCTCAGCCCCCTGACCAATATCAATTCTCCCCCGTTTTATAACTTCTTTCTGCAGATCACTGTTGGAGGCTACATAGTCTCCATTCACAGGGGAATTCAGATCTTGCTCCAGAGCGCCCCCAGGATCACATCCACCGCACTTTCTAAGGATCTCACGGACTTCTTCTGACAGCCAGTTTCCTATGTGATGGTTCATCTGAGCTAAGCATTTAAACTTCTGTTCTGGAGACATGTTTTTGCATGTTGCTGCTCTACTCAGACCTGTCAGGAGCAGGAAAGCCTGAGTTCGGGGAACGGCTGACTTCCTAAGACTCAGGGAGCATTCCTGCGCCGCCTTCTTTTCACTTCACATGGTGTTTCACTCTCGCCTCCCGCAGAGTCTTGCTCAGAGGTTTATTGACGCTGGCCCGGAGGTGGCAAAGGCGTCTAGCTCCGCGGGCGCTGGTTACTGGCACGTCTGCCCAGGCGCGGAGCCTGCTGCTGGCCCCAATCAGCTGGCCCTTGCCTGGCGCCTCCTCAGCACTCGCTGTGGCCTTCGCAGGAAGGAGGCGCATCTGCAGAGGCCCTTGCGCAGCCCTCTGAAGGCGCCTGCAGGGCAGGCTGGGCAGGCTGGGCACAGCAGGCAGGCCAGGGCCGCTGTGCAGCCGGTGGCTGCAGCGGGAGGGGAGGGCGCCTCCGGTGGTGGGCTCCAGAGCTGCATGGTGGGCCAGCGCTGCAGGGAGGTGGCACACGCTGGCTCCTCGTCCTCTTCGTCCTCGGACTGCCCGGGGGGTGAAAGTGGCCGCACTGTGCCTTCCCCTGCCAGCGGGACGGGTGCCCAGGCACAGTGCAGGATGGACCGGCGCGGGATGTGGGCTGGCCAGTCGAGGTGTGGGGCTTTGGGGAGGCAGTCCAGCAGCTCGTGTCCTTCCTCGCTGAGCAACACGGTCTGGTTGCGCCCAAAGCGGACCCGCCTGCGTGGTGGGGATGGCGGGAGGGCTGTGGGCACAAGCAGCTCACCCAGCACTCCTGCAGGTGTTGGGGGAGCGTCCAGCAGGATGGAGGGTGGTGGCAGTGGGAGAGGGCCATCCAACTTCCATCCATCCGTGTCCGGCTCGGAGGTCGGCAGGAGGTGGCGAGGGGGCAAGGTGTCCTCGCTTGTGAGCCTGGGAGGGAGAAAGGTGGTGAGGAGGCTGCCTTGGGTGCCCCAGGGGGAAGCCCTGGTTGCGGCGGCAGACGCCAAAGGGTGCCAGGGTGCGGGCGGAGGGGGCGCTGGGGCCAGGGCTGCAGCAGTGGGCAAGGAGCAAAGGGGCTTCCCAGTTGGTGAGCAGCAGGCATGCGGCATGTCCTGGGCATCCCGCGCATCAACCCCAGCCCTAGCCATGCCATGCCCTGCTCTTTGGGGGGCCCAGGCCAGGCGCAGGTCCGTGGCTCTGGGCTGCATCGGGCTCTTGCCTGCGGTGGGCCTGGCCAGGGCTGTGGGGCAGCCCCCCTGCAGGCCAGGCCTCCGCTTACCCTGCCTGCCGGCTGGCTGCACAGTCCTGCGTCTCCACCGTGGGCAGGAAGGAGGCTGCTGGAAGAGGAGGCAGAGAGGCAGTGAGCGAGGGCAGCCCGTGGGCGGAGCCCCAGCTGGGGCCGAGGGCGGTGGGCGCTGGCGGCGCTGGGCTGTCTTGGCCGGGAGGCGCTGCCGAGCGCGCCTGTGCTCTGGGCCGGTGCTGCTCACCTCCGGGCTCGTCCACGCTGCCGTTGCCCAGGCTGCCAGCACTGCCGCGAGGCCCCTGCACAGCCCAAGAGAGCGCTGCCTTAGTGGCGAGCATCCAAGCTGCGCCAAGAGGCCCCCTGCTCGCGGAAGGGCTGCGCGGGGCACGCAGAGCTGAGGCTGGAGGCAGGCTTGCGCGCAGCACCGTCAGGCTGCCCTTGCTGCAGGTGCTGCCGCGGCCTCAGCCCTCTCGCTGCCCGCGCCAGCTCGGGGCCATGCCCAGGCTGACTCCTACCTTGGGCCAGAGCCTTTTCCCCGCCAGCACCAACACCACCGCTATGCACAGGATCATGAGGACGTTGACGACCGAGGGCATGTGGGCCAGGCACACCACAAAGAGGCTCAGCACCACAAACTCGCCCACGACGCTCAGCCTCCGAGGCTCCATGTCGCCACCGGAAGCACGCCGCGAGCGTGCAGCCTGCTCAGCGCTCCGCCTCCACGTCCTGCTCCAAGAGTGCCACCCAAAACACAGCACCCACCTCTGAGCACGCCGCCCCTTGCAGCCACCCTCCCCCTCCCCGACCAAGGCAGACCAGCAGCCCCCAAAGCCCTGCTCCCCACCGCCCCTCCAACGCCCCTCCACCAACCTCCCCCGACCCTGACTGCTCCACTCTGCTCTGCGGCTCACCCTGTGCACGCTCCTCCGCACCCCAAGATCGACAGCGTCAATCTGACACCAGGAGAAGAGCCAAAGGCCGCCGAGAGCAACTCTGCAAAAAGCAGGGCACGGTGCGCTCACTCCATCGGCCTTGCCTGGCTGCCCGCTCCCGCCGCTGCTTTCCCACGTGTGACGCGGGGACACCGGGTCGTGAGCAGCAAGGGCGCAGAATGGTGCCCGAGCGTGGCTGGGCTTTGCGGCGGGGACGTTTGCCTGATTGTGGCACTTGTGCCCACCGAGGGAGCGTGCAGCGGGTGGTGGGCGCTGGGGGGGCGACAAAGCCACGGAGAGCGCCCCGAGGGGAGGAGAGACTGCAGAGAGACGGAAGGAGCCAGCTCTTACCCCGCTGCCTTGCTCCTTCGCCCCAGCTCAACGCCACACTCTCCACCTGCTCGCGCACTCGCTCGCACACTCGCTCGCTCGCTCGCAGGCAAAGTGACAGCGGCACTTCCCCCAGCCCCACCTCCAGAAAGACCCCGGCATTGTGATGCCATGGCGACATCACTTCCACACACCTGGTCTGCCAGGGCACCCCCAGGCCCCACCTGACACTGCTCTCACCCAAACCCTGGCTGCAAGGCCAAGCACTGGAGGGCACCGAGGAGCAGCATCCCTGATCTGCTTTGCTGGAGGGTGATCCAGGCCTTGCAGCCACCACTAGAGCAGCACCCTCAGCTTTGCACATACTCCAAGCCCAGGGTGGGGCAGAAGGAAATGCCAAGTTCTGCAGCCAGGCAGGAACAACTCCATGCACCAATACAGGCTGGGGCCAATCGACTCCAAAGCTGCAAAGGCCAACAGCATCATGAGCTGCATTAGGGAGAGCTTTACCAGCAGGTCGACGGAGGTGGTCCTTCCCCTCCACACAGCACTGCTGAGGACACACCTGGAGTACTGTGTCCAGTTCTGCACTCCCCAGTACAAGAGACACACGGAGCTCCTGTAGTGAATCCAGCAAAGGGCAACAAAGATGATTAAGGCACTGGAGCATCTGTCAGACAAGGAGAGCCTGAGAGAGCTGGGACTGTTTAGCCTGGAGAGGAGAAGCCTCTGGGGGATCATCTTAGTATGTGATTGGGGAGGGGGAGTAAAGAAGAGAGAGCAAGACTCCTCTCAGTGATGCTGAACGACAGGACAAGGGACAAGGGGCACAAACTGAAATACAGGAAATTGCACTTAAAGATCAGAAAATACTTCTCTACTGTGAGGGTGGTTAAACACTGCAATGAGTTCCCCAGAGAGTCCGTGGCGTCTCCATTCTTGTAGAGAATACAAACTTGACTGGACATGACCATGAGCAAGCTGCTCCAGCTGGCCAAGCTTCAAGCAGCACGGTTGCACTAGAAGATCTGCACAGGTCCCTGACCACATAAACTATTCTCGAGTCTATGGTGGCATTTGGTATATATGTCCACAGCCTAGTGGACAACGGGTCTCGGCCCTGGGGGGTCCAATCTGTGCTCGGGGCTGGAAGTGAACCCCCAGGGCACGTGTGGCTGGGTAACAGAGGGCAGTGGCAGACAGCAGCTCTTCTGGAAGAGCTTAAACCAACTTTTATTGACAAACCACAACAACATCATCCTAAAAACAACCCCAAGAGCTCCCCAGGTAGTGAGTAAGGGTCTTGCACACTTGAAGCTGAGAAAGGTGGATCTTCAACAGCTTAATATTGCAGTGGGCTGAAGAAAGAGACCTTCCCTCCCTCCCCCAATATACACAGCAAGAAAAGCCCCAGCCCCAAGAAGTAGTGGTCAGTACAAAATAAATAGGTAAACCAGCAGACCACGCTGAGCTCACACTGCACCAGAGAACGTGGCTCCATGGGAGCCTTCAGGCAAGTCCCACCACCACTGCTGCTTTCAGTGGCCTTAGAAAGATGCTTGAGCTGCTGGAAATCTGCCTTCCTGGGGATGGGGCAGCCCAGTCTGCCCCTTGCAGAGCCCAAGGGCTCTGCCAAGTCTCAACTGCTGTTGGGGCAGGGTGGCTGGCGTGCCCTGTGGTGGCATCAGCCCCTGCAGTCAGGGGCAGTGACCTTCAGGGCTAGGAGGGGGGCAGCGGCAGTGCTGGCATGGAGGCCAGGCTTTGGGGCTGCTCTGTGCCTTGTCCCCAAGCCCGAGGGGCTGGCGTGCTCCCAGCAAGCCCTGGCTGCTCTGCCCCACGTCACTGGTTCATGACTGCTTTTAACGTGTCCTGTGAACAAGCATTTAGGCAGCATTCCCACAGCTCCAGCAACGCAACCCTAGTGCTCCCTCTGCTTTCTGCTGGGGCAGAGGAGCTGAGCTGCCCAGACGGGGCACCGACCTCTGCCCCCAGTGGGTCAAGGCATCTGGGACCCACAGCACGGGTGACCCAGAGTAGCCAGCCACGCATCTCTGCCAGCCCAGGTGAGGGACACAGGACAGCCTGGGGACCAGAGGCCTTCTCCAACCCCACTGCTCTGAGAGTAAAGCCAAGAAAGGGATCCACAAAGCAGAAACGCAAAATAGGAGGCACAGCAGCAGGGAGGAGATGTCCCTCAAGGTTGCTGCAAGGCAGAGGCGAGGAGAAGGGCATGGGGCTGGGGCAGGCGGTGGAGCTGGGCTAGGCGTGTGGGGGTGGCCCCTTTGCTTCACGCTCCCACGAGCTTCTTGACCATGTAGCCTGGCATGCTGTAAAGGAAGAGGGCCAGCAGGATGAGGAGCAGCAGGGCCAACACTATTTTGATGATGAGCCACTTGTAGCGGGTGCAGGTGAGGTATTTGATGGACTTGAGGGGGTTGAGGAACCTCATGAAGGATGTGTCTGGGCGGCTGTTGGGGAAGCAAGCATCTGTCATGAATGCCATGGACACAGAAAGGGAGGGCAGGCACAACAAGCAATACAACCAACATGTGAGCCAATGTGGCGGCAGCATTGTGTCCCATCCAGCCACTCCAGGGTGCAGCAGGCTCTCTCGGGGTTGGGGCCACAGCAATCATCCCCACCCAGATGTGGCTTTCCTGTGGCTGCCCAAGTGCATGATCCTCCCCGGCTCACCGCAGTCTGCTCGCACCCTGGCACAGCCTTGACTTTCCTTTTACAAGCCCAGCTGGCAATGGAGAGGGGCACTGTGAGAGAGCTCACAATCTCCTTCCTTGGATAACCCTTCACGCAGTGAAAGAGCCTGACCTTGAGGATCAGGAGGGTTTCCAAGAGGAGCCAGCAGAATTTGTGCCAGAAGGAGTGCAGGGACTTGAGTGTGTGGGGGGGGGGGTCCTGATGAAGCTGATGTCCTGGCAACGGGTACCAGAGGGGAGGAAGAAGAGGTGGGAGGCTGGGAAAGGGGGATGGAGCTAGGAAGGGAGGGAGAGAAGGAAGAGACTAAGGAAAGGCAGGGAAGTAAATAGAGGGCACTGGAATGAACCAGGAGAGGTGACTCTGCCCCTTTTACCCTGCCCGCAGCCCTCATTCCTACATCCCCAGATAAGTGACCCCTTTCTAACCTTCCCCTGCCTGGCTACCTCCCCGGGAACCACCCGACGCAGCATCTCCCACAAATCCAGGCATCTGCTGGGGGAGAGGGGTCTCCTACTTACTTGGGTTTCTCCAGTGGGTCAGGCTCATTGCGAGCCAGCCCAGCAGGCGATTTCTCTGCCTCCTCTGCTCTCAGGAGCTGTAGTTCAGCTTCAACTTTTCCCTGCAGGGAGCAGAGAGAGGCCTGCTGAGACATGGGCAACGCTCTCCACCGCAGGCCCCAGAGACGGTGCCAGCCAGCGACATGGTGAGCAGAGGGGGCCCCACGTAGCAGAGGCAGGCATGAAGGAGCTCTGCAAAGGGGCCTCCGTGTACACAGAGGATGCAGTCCCCAGGACAGAAAATCCCCCCGCTTCTCCCCATCCTTGCCGTCATCTCCAGCTCATCGTTTTCATCCCTGGCCACAAACGGCCACCAGCCTTTCACTCGCTTCTGCTTGAAGAGGGAAACCATGGCCAGCTCTGCCTCATTTGTCCCCATCTCCATGCTGCACTGCTTTGCAGTCTTCGCTCCCTGGGGAAAGCGCTTCAGGTCCAGCTCGATTGCCCCTGGTAGGAGAGGGCGAAGGATACATGGTGGCACCCCTCAACTGTGAGTCTTTGGCTGGAGGCGGGCTGGGCCAACATTTCCTGCCCTGGCGAGCATTTCTGAGCTGTGTGTCCTGGCATCCTCCCACACATCTATGGCCATGCATCCTCCGATCTCTCCACTATAGCCTGCTTTTTGGGTCACGTCCCCACCTCCTCTCACCCTCTCAAACATCTGCCCATGGCTTCCAGCCACCCTGCACTCCAAAACTAGCTTGGGCATAGAGCTCCCAGACAGGCACCTAACGGAAAAAGCTAATGCCTTTGCTACAGGAGCAGCCTTTGAACAGCAGCATGAAGACAAGGCCTCTTAGCCTAACTGCTCTTACCTGCAGCATCCAAAGGCGTTTGTAGGACACAATTGGCTTAAAGACCAGGGCTGTCCTTCCAGGGTCTGTTCCTACATAAACCTTGCCTCATCCCACATGCCTTCCTGCTCCATCAGCCATGTAACCTCCCCCTATCCCTCCAGCTTCCCTGTCACCCCAGCTCAGCTGGCCCTCCCCTCTTACCGAGGAAATCGTCGGCCGAGAAGTGGTCGGCATCCCAGACCTGCAGGGTGAGGCGAGCAGGGAGCTTGTCTTCAGTCTCATCCCAGGAGAACATAGACTCCTTCTTGGAGTTGACCATCTTCTTCTCTGCCATCAGGTAGTCAAAGGGAAAGGTGGAGCGCCAGCTGAAGTTGCCCTCGCCAGTGAGTGAGGGGTAAGGGACATCTGTGTCTTGCTTGTCCTCCTGCTGGCCCTTCAGCCACCTGCAGGGCCCAGAGGGATGAGAGGGGTGGCACATATTAGCAGGAGGGAGGAGAGGGCACAGGGCCATCCTGCGCATACAGCTGGCATGTCTCCAGGCCAGCAAGGCATGGACACACTGGAAGGACTCAAGAGTAACGAGCAATGGGCTAGGGTTGCTCAAATCACCATGTCAGCCTCGCCAAGAGACAACATGGGCATGAGGGCCCTAGAGGGAACAGGCTGATTGAGGGAGCAACATGCAAGCTGGTTATCAGGGTCCTTCTCTGGGCAGGGGGATGTTCAAGAGATGGAAAGGAGCAGGCAGCACTGCTGGGAAGTCTGGAGCAGAGCTTGCTGGAAGGAGCATTATGAATGTTCCTCAGCTTCTTCGACATGACAGGACACCTCTGTTCCTCAGGGAACTCTCAGATTTGTGTGAGTCTCTTGGTCCTGAGGGGCTGCAGCCAGCAGGGACATGGGTCCGTGCTTAGACACTTAGTACAGGGTTGTTCCCCTGGCCTCTGAGCATGCTGACACTCCCGCTCTGCCCTGCAAAACACACAGGGCAAGCAATCCCACCCCAAGCACAAAGGGAAGGCCTCTCACGTTTCAGATTCAGAGTCATCGCAGAAAAGCCACCCATGCATAAACCACCTACTTACCGGCCTTGAAACAGACAGTGACAAGACCTTGTCCCCCTCACGCACATGTACACAGACACAAATTTCACACGCCTGCCAGTATGCAGCAACGGCATGAAGGATGGAGAGAGCATGGGTCCTGCCAGCATGTTAAAGTTCATCGCTCCAAGGGCACCTGCCCTCTGTGCAGCATGGCACTGGGAATGCCGAGGCAGGCACTGCATGCACTGCCCTAAACAACCCTCCACTGCACTCTGCAAACAGGACCAGACATAGAAAATGGAACGAGTTCTCCGGACCAGACATAGAAAATGGAACGAGTTCTCCAAGAGCAGCATGAGGTGCAAGACAAGGAGACCTGGCCCAAAAGCTCAGGGTAGCTTTTGGGAAGCAGTGAGCAGTTTAGCAGAGCTGTGGGAAGTCACTGCATGCTGTGATGTCAGCCATCAGCCTTAGATTCTGCTACACTAATCTGACCTTCCTCCTCATGCCTCTTTGCCATGACATAGGGTTTAAGCCTTTGGAGAAAGCTTGTTTTCTTGCCTGCTGCACATTGCGCTATGATCTAGTTGCATCTTAACCTGTGCGTGTCAATTCAAAATGAATGAAAGGATCTGGGAAATCCAAATCGACTCTTGCTGAAGCAGGACAGTTCAGGCAGCTCCGCAGGGACGGGAAAGGGAAATCTGGGGGCCAAATTTGGCGGAGCCCATGCTGAGGGCCAGTCTCAGAGCCCTGCTATATGAGGACAGGAGAAAAGGGACTCACAAGCACGTTAAGGTAAGTCGTGGGCCAGGGCTCACTCAGAGATGGTCCACAGGTACCATCTGCCCCATGCTGAATATGGGGAGGGTCAGTGCGGTCTGAGATCAGATAACCTGAAGGGACCAAGCAGCAAGACCTCGGCCATTACCCCCGACAGACATCTTCTCTCCCACCAGGAAAGCATCATCTTCCAAAACCACCTCATCCGTGTTCCAGATAATGACCTGCAGCTCAAAGCTGGGCAACCAGGCCAGGCAGCACAGACAGACACACACAGTAGGTCAAGCAGCCAGCAAGAGAGACACAGAGGCAGAGACAGAGCACAGCACATAACAGCAGCACTGGCACCACCTGGCCCTCCCCATGGGGAAACCCTTCCTAGCTGCATCACAGAACCCCCCCTCTCCAAAACCAGCCCTGGGGCCTAAGTGAGCACCAGGACCCCACCTCGAGGAGAAGTGGAAGTGGTGGCACTGGCCAGCCACATCGTACACACCCCGCTGACAAAAACGTCCCTGGATTTCTCGCCAGTCAAGTAGTCATCGTCCTCCAGGATGACCTCGTCTGTGCTCCACACTATCGCTCTAAGCTCATATCTGGCAGCAGGAAGGGAGACCAGGAGGTGAGGCACAGAGGGGGGAACAGAGGGAAGGGGCAGGAGGAGATGGGGTGGGCAGAAGGGAATGGGATGATGCTGCAGGAAACGGGCCAGGAACGCCAACTGCAGGGCTCTCTCGCAGCCGTCTTGACCAACAGGGCAGGAACACAGAGGGAAATGGTGCCTCAGCTTGGAGGCAGCCTAGGCAGGGTCAGAGGAGCAACAAAGGGACTTTTACCTTCATCTACTCTGAACTGCTGCATGGCCCAAGCCAAAGGCTCTAGGAGACAGCACAGCCTTAGTCTCAGGTACATTTGTGGTTACAATGCGGGTCTGTTGGCCCTGCAAAACAGTCTGAAGCCAGCTCTTTTCCTCATTTCCCCACCTTACCCAACCGGGCCACCCTCCTGGAAACACAGGACAATTTTCCCCTGCCTTCAGAAGTCAGCTCCAAAGGCTCTACCTGCTCTTGTGTCCCAGTCACTTCATCGGGCATCACTGCCTTTCCTAGGACTCCAGCAAGTTTGGAGCCTGTAAGATATTCCCAGCATTGCCTTTGGTGTGCAGGCAACTGGGGTTTCCCAGCCACACTCGGTTCACTTGGGAATTGTGCTGATGGATAAACCAGCTCCCGTGGGAGTTGCCAGAGGAAAAGCAGAAGCCAGTTTCCTTGAACTGGAAGCAGCTGCAGTGTGGATGGGCTAGAAGAGGACTGGAAGACAGTGGCAGAGAAAGGCAGCCACGTGGCCACAATCACATCACATGGCTGCAAGTGCCAGGGACTCCTGTGGAACTGTGAGATTCCTGCCATCTTCAGTACCAGCACCCTCCGGTCTGCTCCTGTTACGGGGGAGGGCAGGGGGGGGCTTTCTCTGTGCTGTTCCTCTATAGCACCTAGCACTTGTCCAAGCAACACAGGGATGCTCTTCAGAGCTAACAGGCCACACCGTCAGCTCGTGTTACATGCTGAAACTCCTGGCAAAGGGAGGGGAGCTGCGTTAAATCCCGAGGATGATACATCAGCAGAACCTTGCTGAAATACAGCATCTTCCTACAGACACAGGCACTCACGCAGGTGCTCTCCAGTGCACGTGTGAAGACATACATGGGCTGATGTGTCCATGTGTAACTTGACTGGAGCTCACGTTTATCCCTGCCAAAACAGAGCGACCAGAGCCATAGCCCTTCCTGCTCCATTTTCCCCACAGGGAAGGGTGCATTGGTGTTTTCAAGGCTATTGAAATCCTCCCTTCAGCCCCTCCGGAGGAATGTCTCAACTCCAGCACACGGGGCACTACTGAGCATGGCTGCCCCTGGCTGCATTGCAGATAAACCTCTGTTTTTTCCAGGCTGCTTCAGCAACTAGAGCTTTCTCTGGCTTCAGCTTTCCTGCAGCTGCCTGCCCTGCTCTTCACATCCAAGCTACGGCCCTCGGAGATCAGAGGAAATTGTCTCCACTTTCATTGTGCTTTGGAGCCAAACACCAGTCGACTGAGCACAGGAGTGCAAGAGATTCCCACGAGGATGCAAATACGGCCTCTGCATCCCAGCCCCCGGGGACGGGCAAAAGGGGCCCAAGGACACAGTCTAGCTGGATAAAATTGGCCTAGCATGGATGCTGAGGAACGCAATGTCTTCCTTCTGTCTAAAGGACTCCTAGAGGGGCTGAGCATCGGAGGGCAGAGGCGGAGAGGACAGGAATGGGAAGGAGAGCTCTCTAGTTCACTGTCTGCTGCCTGCTCTGTCCTACCTGCCTTTACCAAGTCTCTCCCAGTGATCTGCCTGGTGCCAGGGCCCTTCCTTGCCCAGAGCCCCAGCCAGACTGGGAAACTCTCCCCTCCAGCCAAGGGCCTGTGGACGCCCTGACCTAGGCTAACCCCTGCCCCTGGGGCTGCGTTCGGGCTGGCTGCATTGGTCTGCCCCCTTCCCCATACCAGGCACTAGCTAGCAACTTGAACTCCTCGTCTAGACTGACACAGAGAGGTGAGGAGCTGCAGGGAACTGAACAGATGGGAACTGAAGCACCCTGCAAGGGCAGCTCCACAACCTGTGGGGAAGCGGAAGACAGCATTTGATGCCTCCAGTCTTGGGATCTCTGGCCATGCCAGTCTGGTTGGGGGTCCCAGGCACATGGCTGTGCTGAGCTGGGCCATGGAGAACCAGTAGAAGAGTGGGGAAGCAGGGCTCCAGCCCCAGCCACAGGTTTTCCCTGGGGTTTGTTGGCTGGCAGATTCCTTACTTCTTTGGTTTCCTGGGGGAAATATCAATGGCAGGGCCTGGTGCCAGCATATCCATGGGGAACACGTCAGGCAGGGGGGAAGCAGGGGACCCAGAGACTTTGGGGTATGAAATAGGTGCCAGCTGAAGATGAAGAGGCATTGAAGATTTAGTCAGCTGGGCTCAACAGGCCGAGCGTTAAGGACTGCTATGTCCAAGTGCCACTTTTCGTAGGCTGCCTCCCTCCCCACTGCTCCCCATGACAAGGGGGGTTGCAGCTTGTCTGCCCAGCTGAGGTCTCTCCTCCCTGCTTGGAGGCTAAGCAGGCCCTGCCCTTCCCCCGGATCTTGGGCTGCGGGGACCTGTTCAATGCCCGGCTTGTCAGGGTTCAGCAATGGACGCGGCTCCACGTGCTCAGGGACCAGCCTGCAGCCTGCGCGTGGAACGTCTTCCCAGTGGTGCAGCACGGTCAGTGCTAGGCGCTCCCCTGCCTGCTTCTTCTGTCCCGTGTGGGTAAAGGGAGGACTGAGTGTGGAGAACTGGGCAGAAGAGACACCAGGGACAGCAAACAATCCCAAGCAGGACCCAACCTCCTACTGACAGCAGGACCTCCAGTCTGGCTTTGCAAACTTCTGCTGACATCCTCTTCCCCAAGGCCACACACACTGCTCCTGCTGGCTACCTCTTCCAGCTCCTACCAACTTCAAGGCAGCAGAACTGCCTAGTAGTTGCTCCTCTCCGTTTCCTTGGGCCCACTTTGTTCTTGCACCAACACTCCCTAACTCCTCTTTCTCCCCTTTCTACTCCTAGGCACTCACAGAGAAGGTCCAGATCCCCTACCAGGCTGTATTTTCCCACGCTCAACAAGCTCTATATCCACCGACACTGCTGCCCCCCTCCTCTGCACCCCTCCTGGTCTGCATTCAACTTTGTTGCACATATACGAGTGATTTGGACACAACCATTGTTTGGGGATGCAGCTATATGGACAGTGGCTTCCTAAGCCCTGCAAGGGCCAGGATGGGCTATCTGCATTGGTCCTTTGCCATAAACTGCCAGCAGGAAGGTTTCAAAGGCAGCTTTGGTCATGCCATGCCGTGGATGCTCACCAGTAACTCTGACAGCAACCTGGGTCGTCTATAAGACACTGTCTAGCTGGTGACATAACGCAGGCCCCACACAAGGGGGTGGCTGGAGAGACATTGCAATGCTGCAGGGGGTGATGGGATTCAGTTCTGGATGATGAGGGGACACCCCATGCCCCTGCTCCCCTCCCCACCTTCACGCCATGGGGTGCGTACCATTTTCATCCTCCATCTCCGTGGCGCCACTGAAGACCCTCGTGGCCACTTTCACTCTTCCTCCTGGACCAAAGGGCGGCCCATCCACTTGGCCCTCTTTGCACAGCTTGCACAGCATTTGGGAAGGCTTCATGGGGTCACGCCACATGTTATACCCATGTCTGTGAACAAGAGCACAAGGTCAGAGAAGTAGTAGCAAGACTTGGAGGAAGAAGGAATTTTTGTTTCCATCTGCCAGAAACGCAAATGTTACTGCCCCTCAGGAGCCAGGATTCATCGGGGAAGGATCTGAGGCTCCACATGTGAAACTGCAGAGCAAGGTAGGGCCATCCGTGCCCAAACTCTACGCTTTGCCGATACCTTTCCACCCCAGGCCCCTCACTCTGTGCTGACCCAGACCTGCAATCCCCAGCGCCCTCCACTTTGCCACTGATGCTCAGTTCTGCTGCTCCGGCCCAGCTGCTATTTCAGCAACCTCTTCATTTCTATATCCAGACCTACCAATGCCCCTCAGTCCCTTCCTCACCGCCCTGTGCTCCTGCTTACAACCTGCTCTCCTGCTACCCCACTGTGCTGGTCCCAAAGCCCACGTTAAGACTGAGGGCACAGCACAGATTCCCTCATCATCAGGCAATGAAAGAGGGAGATCCCTACAGGAGATCTAGGCCTAGTGCGGAAGATGAAACTGACATGGGTCCAGACACCAGGTTGCACAGGGAAAGCTTGGCTCATACATGGCATAAGGCTGTGACACCCCACAAGTAGCTCGGTGCTTGCTGTAGTAGTGGTTCTCCAGGTCAATCTTGGTCTCTCCAACGAGGTCGTCGGTCCCCACCAAGTCCCAGTCGTACACCGCCACCCTCACCATGGACTCCATGGGAAAGGTGGCCTCAATGTCAAAGGACCTATGGCGGGAGAAAGGGTGGAGAGGGAGAACAGGCTGTAGCCATCCAAGGGTTTGGATGGCGCTCAAGACACATGCATGGGTGAGGTGGGTCTGCTCCAGTCTCTGGACAGTGTTTAATTGCACCTCCCACTGCAGTACATTCAGCTTACGTGTTGTCACTAATTCTCTGCGCGGACTGCTTCTGAACTAGCAGCCCTAGAAGGGAGAGCGATCATGAGGATCGCTTGACGTGGATGTCCCAATAGCCCTGAAACTAAATGTGTGTGTCACTGGAGAGCCGGCGATGCTGTTACTTGGGTCCAGGCCTAGCGCTTCCTAAAGTAGGCACCTATCTTGACCAGATACGGATAGCTCTTCAACACTCTTGACAGCGTTGACGAGACTGCTGACAAAGCAGGACAGATGACTTCAATGGGGACAGCTACACTGCACCCAAGGAAAGTTCAGGGCGATCAGTCCCATCTTTCGACCCCAAGCTGTGGCTATGGGATGGGTAGGGTGCAGGCCCAAGGGCTGGTGAGCCTAGCTCACTCTTCAGGGTGAAGACAGGTAACAGGGCTGGGGCAACTCACTCGCCAAAGACAGGATTCAACTGTTGGGAGATGTAGTTCTCCTCATCTTTGATGTCTGTCTTCCCCAGCTTGATGGCAATATAAGGATCAGCTTTTCCATTGATGTCAGCTGGGGGCAGCTCTGTGGCCTGTAGGGAAAAGATAAGATAGGTCAGCCCAGTCAATGCTAGGGAACAATTCAGGGACAGTCCCTATTCTCCATCCCTGAGACCAGCTGGCCTTATCCTTGGATTTATTAGGGCCACGGGCTTCTGTAAGTAGCCCCTGTAAGCAGGGGTAAGTATCCTCAATCTCGCCAATTCAACCTCTTCCCCATCTTGGCACACAACAGCAGACACCCATGCCAGGATATGTCCAATGATGAAGCCAGTCCTGGCTGTTGGTGGTGCTAACCAGGCTGGCAGCTACCATTTAGCGTTGGGGTCAGTGGTGCGGAGTCTAGTTGGAGGCCTCTAGCTAGCAGTGTGCCCCAGGGGTCAATACTGGGTCCAGTCTTGTTCAACTTATTCCTCAATGACCTGGATGAAAGGACAGAGTGCCTCCTCAGCAAGTTTGCTGAGGATGCTAAACTAGGAGGAGCGGCTGACACACCAGAAGGCTGTGCTGCCATTGCGAGGGACCTGGACAGGCTGGAGAGTTGGGCAGAGAGGAGCCTCATGACATTCAACAAAGGCCAGTGCAGGGTCCTGCACCTGGGGAGGAATAACCTGGTGCATGGTGCATGGGCACCAGGACAGGCTCGGGGTTGACCTCCTGGAAAGCAGCTCTGCAGAGAAGGACCTGGGAGTCCTGGTGGACAACAAGTTGACTATAAGCCAGCAATGTGCCCTTGTGGCCAACAAGGTCAATGGTACCCTGGGCAGCCTTAGGAAGAGTGTTGCTAGCAGGTGGAGGGAGGTGAGGGCCTCCCCCTCTCCTCAGCCCTGCTGAGACCACACCTCGGGTGGTGTGTCTAGTGCTGGGCTCCCCAGTACAAGACAGACATGGAGCTCCTGGAGTGAGTCCAGCAAAGGGCCACTAAGATGAGGAAGGGCCTGGAGCATCTCTCCTAGGACGAAAGGCTGAGAGCGCTGCTACTCTTCAGCCTGCAGAAGAGAAGACTGAGAGGGGAGTCTCATCAATGAGTCTAAGCATGTGAAGGGAGGGTGACAGGAAGACGGGGCCAGACTCTTCTCCATGGTGCCCAGCAACAGGACAAGAGGCAACGGGCACAACCTGAAACATAGGAAGTTCTGTCTGAACATGAGGAAATACTTCTTTCCTGGGAGGGTAACTGAGCACTGGAGCAGGTTGCCCAGAGAGGCCGTGGAGTCTCCTTCCTCGAAGATATTCAAAAGCCATCTGGACACAATTCTACGCAACATGCTGTAGGTGACCCTGGTTGAGCGGGGGGAGTTGGACTAGATGATCTCCAGAGGTCCCTTCCAACTTCAACCATTCGGTGATTTTGGGATTCTGGGATTGCAATCTCACCTGCTATCCCCTTCTCAGGGCAATGAGATGTAGCACTGGATGGGAAACCAGGTTAGTGGGAAACGTAGGTGAAAGTAGGTTGCATTTATAAAACAACAGGGACAAGGGGTTGGCAAAGAGCCACCCAGGTGCTTCCAGCAGGGCGGAGATATCTCAAGATATCTTATCTTGACATAAGAATGGAGGTCAAGAAGGACTTTTTCCAGAGTGCACTCCATATAAAGAGACAGGCATTAGCTGGACCACATTGATTATCACTCGGCATGTGTCCCAGGAGGTGACAGGCCCTTCAGCCAGATCTACTAATCCCTGCCTCCTCCTGGTTTGCTCAGCATATGCCTCATTGATTATCTAAAAAGGGGATTATGTAAAGAACCAGAATCTCGTAGTCTGGGCTGATCCAAATTCTTCTCTGAAGTTGAGCACTACAACGGACACCTCCATCCATCCTGTAGGCCAGGTGTCTGGACCTCACACAGGCTTAGTATCCCAATGGGGAGAGCACAAAGCTAGGAAGACGCCCCTTTCAAGGGCCCATCAGTGAGCTTTAGTCCTCATGCTGCATCCTTGACCTTGGTGCCATCTGCTATCAGGTGGATGCTGGCACCAACAGCACCAAGAACTAAAAGTCAACTTCTCTGCAGCTTCAGCACCAGCTCTGGGTGCGAGCACTGTAAGGGAACACAGCATCACGCCTTGGCATACAACATGGTTATACTCACCCGAACAACAGAGACTCAGACCAGCACATTGATGGGGTCATTGCTGGCGATCCCCTGGAACATGCCCAAGTCGGAGTCGTATCCTGCCTCCTTGCCCATATCATCACGGAGCGGCACTTTGTAGACACAGATGGAGCCCTAGCACAAGGGAGTGCACAGCCTCAGTAGTCCTGCTGCTCCCGAGGCTCGGAGCGAGCAGACCAATCCCAAACCACCCTTCCTGAGAGCCCACTTTCTCTCCTTGTTTCTAGCCCTGCGCTGTAGTAGACAGGCGAGGTCTGGAAGCTTCCTCTGCCTCACAAGCACCCCCTGCAGAGGATACAACCCTGAGCAGAGCAACTGGACAACGTGAAGGACACCTGCAGAGGAATCAGACTAGCAAGGTGCTCACAGGCAGGGAATTCCAGGAATACAACTGGCAGAAAACCAAGAGCAATGGAAATAAAAGGTGCTGTCAAGGCAGGGGCTGGGAAATCCAGGAACTACCACGTGAAACACAGTTCATTTCCATGCTCCCTGACCGTCTGATCACTCCCTCCAGCAAGAGTTTAACTTGCATGCATTGGTGCAACATGGCAGGCAGCCCCGTGCTACTGGTGAAAAATAGTCTGCAACGATAACTCCAGGCATGACTTATATCCACAGCGGGTGATAAAGAGGATCTGCTTTGCCCTTGGCCTTCTGTAGGAATCACAAAAGATCTGGTTGCTGCAAAGGACTGCCCTCTGCAATGCACTCTGTGAAGCCATCTGACTCCTGGGGCTATCCTTGGAGGCTTACCCTCCCTGCAAGGAGATGTGGTTGGGTCAATGCAAATTGGTCTCTTACATCCAACCTCCTTTCAGCTAATGCACCTTCAAGGAGAGAACCCTATAGGCAAGGCTTTCCCAAGCTGTCCCTGCCCTGACCCAACTCAGCAGCCACACTCACTCTGAACCTCCCCACTAGCCGCTCCTCTTCTGTTGCGTCGTCATCATTGTCCCCGATCTTTCCACGGAGCAGGTTGAAGGTGTGCAGCCAGTCCTCAAAGTTATCAAACTCTCTTTCCAGCTCTTTGTTGAAGACCTGTGATGACACAAAATTAGAGGAGAGCAGTTTTAAAAAAAAAAAAAAAAAAGAAAAGATCCAGTGGTCACCCAAGGACAATCAAAGAGATCATGGACATCACCATTCCCAGTGACTAATTCTCTAGGATGCAAAGGGATCTCCAGGTCATTGGGTTAGACCTTGATGACATAAGCACCTTCCCAAACTGATCATGTATAGGAGGGAACCTCAGCTGAATGGGCTGTGTAGCTATTCCCCTTACGTGTATAATCCGGGTTCAAATTCCTTCTCAGGCCCAGAGTCACAGATTCTATAGTAAAGTCCATGGACCACTAACCTGAACCAGGGCCCTTTCCTGCACTGAGTCTTGGCCAGGCTAGCTATGGCCCACAGGAAGCTCTCCCCCACCCAGGGCCCATCCAAACTGCCCATGGGATAGCCTTGCCCCAGGCTATTCCCTGCCCCTGCCCAGCAGTGGGATGGGGCTGGGCACATTGGCCTGGAGCCCTGGCGCCAGGGTCCTGGTTTGGGTTGCTGATGGGCAATGCCTGGCCCTGATCCATCTCCTACTATAGCTGTAGACTCTGATTCCACCGTGGGGAGGGTGTTCTCACCAACTTAGAACTTCTTCCTCCACTCTCAAGACCAAGTTGATGCCTTTCTCATACTACTCATTAAGCTACACGATTGCCTGATCCTTCAGTGCAGTTACAGAGAGCAAATCATAGCTCCCACCACCTTTGGTTTTTTCTCCCCTGTAATTCCTGCAAGTACTTCTGGTTCCAGCTGCATTGTGTGGGACAAACCCCTCCAAGAACTACATACAGTGATGGCTGTGATTCCTGCTGCCATGAGGCATGTTGGGTTTCAGCCCCACATACAGCAGCTGTTTGGGCACTCAGGATGCCAGTCACCTCAGGAGCTTTAGACATCCACTGGCTGAACATGGGAGCTGCCTGATCAAATGGGGGCATCTCTGGATGGACAAATCATACAGTCATATGGGAACCGAGGTGGGAAGGGACCACTGGCATTCAAAGTTAGAGAAGCTTGCCCAGGGTCAAGCTCCCATGTCTCCAAGGACGGAGAGCTCTGCAAAGTTGCAGCACACTCATGATGAATAAGTTCATTGTAGGAAACAAATGATGCTTTATGTCCAACAGGAATTTCCTTTGCTGCATCTTGCGTCCATTTCCTTCTGCACTCTCCTTTGTCCTCTGCCATATCCCCCTGCCATGTACCATCAGGTACCTGAAGATGACAATTCAATCCCCCATTCACCTTCTCCTCTCCAAGCTCTCAGCCTCTTCCTCTTCTTGTATGCCACGTCCTCCAGACCTGTGACCAGCTCCAGACCTGTGACCACACCGGTGGCTTCCACCACTGGACTCACTGCAGTAGGTCAGTGTCTTCCTTGTGCTGGGGAGCACCAGTCAGGACAGAGAAGCCAGAAGGGATCTGACAAGTGCCAGAAAGAGGGGAAGAATCCCTCCCCTCAACTCGCTGGCCAACTCTTGCTAACACAGCCCAGCATGCACTTGCCCTTCACTGCTAGAAGGGTTCACTGCTGACTTTTCCTGTCCCCAAGGACCTCAGGTCCTTTCCTGCAAAGCTAGTTACCCTGAACTCTCCGTCTATGCAGAGAATTTGACAGTCCCAAGGCACATCTCACCCAGTGCTAGATACCCCTCACACAGGTGAGATGCATCCAGCAGGGCTGATCCATCCTACTGTGTTTTCCACATGGCTAGGATCTGACTTCCATCCTGCTGCTGAGCAGGCAGAGCCTCCTCCTCCCCCTGCCAACACACATACCTTCAGTTCATCAATCTTCTGCTTGTTCTGCTTCTCAGGAAGCTCAGTGGCTCACTGCTGCTGCTGCTTCTTATCATCTTTGGGTGCCTTGGACTTCTCCTTGCTCTTCGCCTGACCCTTGGAGCCTTTCATGGGAGAGTCATCCGGTTTGATTTCTGAGTCCAAGGGGAAGCAATGGGGATGGAGGAGATGGAAACGAGGGTGAGGTGGAGCGGAGGAAGACAGAGAAGGGGGAACATGATCACAGGCACTCAAACAAGAGGAACATGAAAGCTGACAGCTGCTACTGCCTGCAATTCCCATCTCAGTCCCACAGAAACCCTTCAACCTCTCTCCTCTCTTTCCTCAGCTCTGGCCATTGCTACCCAGCTCACAGCATTTCCAGGAGCCCACAGATCTCCGTGTAGGGAACTCCCACAGTTGACCCGAGCAGGAGTCATTTGGAGGACTACGAAACATGGACTGAGAGCCTAGGCTCTGCCTAGTTTCAACAGCACTGAAAATATCTGATCCTGCCCATAGCACCTTCTTGTCTTCTTTCCACTTGTCCTGCTGGGCTGCTAGTACAACACCCTTCCCAGTCTTCCCTGAAGGGCTCATTTCCCCATCTCACTCTGGTCTCCGCTACGTCCTTTGAAGCTGACAGCAATGGCGTTGGAGAAAAGAGAAGGAGTGAAAAACATCAAGGGCACCTGGCTGGGCCCTGCTAGGTGCGCCCATGGAAGAGAATGCTTCCTGTGCCCAGACCCCTGACATGTGCGCAGCTTGCAGAGCAAAACCCCTGCCTAGGTGTGGCTGAGGTGACAATGCTTGAAGCTCAGTGCCAAAGCACAGACTGCTGCTCTTCAAGGGTGACACCAATGACCAGCTGCAACAACAGGCTCTTACGATCTCTCTCTTCAGAGCAGTCACCAGCCAAGGACACAGTACAGTCTACCTAGAAAGGCATGTTCAAAGGAGGCTGCACAACACTGCACGCTTCTCCCACTCATGTGCAATCCCCAGCCCTCACTGCCTCTATCCCGCCAGCTTTCATGGCTGCTGCGCAAGGCAGATGAGAACAGACAGATGACAACAGATAAACCTTTAATGTGGAAGAGGAAAGCAGGAAGGAAGGGCAGTGTAAAAGGGGAAATGAACCCTGCTCAGAATGACTGACAGAACGAGGAGGCATACAAGGACACCCCCCCAACAGCTCTGCTACTACAGCAAGCCCAGGCAGAAGCTGCTCAGAGTCATCGCCAAGCTCAGCAGCACCTGGCCTCATCTTTCTCATGATACAAAGGCTAGTCTTCCAACAGAAGCCAGACTCTCTATTTTTCCCACCTAATGGAGTCTGCACGAACAGGACAACCACCCCCTCTCCTCTGAATTCACGATCTATGGAGAGCAGGGGAAGCAGGCAGCGCTGGGAACTCAGTGCTATTTGCTGCTACCCTTCTTTACTCCACTGCCCATTTAGTCCATAGGGTGGCCCTTTGCTGAGCCCCTACGCAGAGGCTCCTAACCTTCTCCCTCTGCCCATTCCCATCTCAGTCTTCATGACTGAGCTGGCCAATCATGGCTCCTCAGGGAAACACTCACCAGCCCTGCTTACCAGGGACTGCCAAAGAGCCTGCAGGGTGGACAAGGTCACCCTTGGACAGCAGGTCCCAGCTCACTCATGTTCACAGCCCATAGTACTCTTGGTATGAAATTGGCCTCACCCAGCTTGAGGCATCTGCAATGCCCCATCTGAGCTACTGTCCCCCAGACTCCTTGAGAGAAAAACGCTCTTAGGGCACACTTCATCTCAGGACAGTATCTAAAATAGGTCAGAGAACCGGCCCTGAAAGGCATAGTTTTCTCTACTGCCCATTCTAGAAAACCAGAACACAGACTACACTTTCAGATTACACTTTTTTTTTTTAAACAGATCACTCTTCAGCTTTACACTGAAGATAAAAGCAGTCAGGTTAGATGGATCCCAAACATCTTGCCTAGTGGACTCTTCCCTGGCAAAACTGGGGCAAAAGAAGGCCTCCATAAAGCCTCCCTCATGGTGACGAGGGAAAACCCTGCAAATGCGATATTAACGTATCTGTGCCTTGGTGTTCTCAATAGACTTTGAGCACACAGCCTTGCAGCTCTATAAACGCATGGGCAAGGGGATGCGACTACTAACTTCTGAAGGCACAAAAATGCCTTCAGTCAATAACACAGATCCTAGTCACTAATCTCATTACTTCCACACAGCCTTCCTTCCAGCAGGGATGAGCTGGAGGCTGCCACAATGCCACACTCGGACTGGGAGTCCCCTGGCATTTGCAGCCTGATACGTCAGCCCAACACAATCCATACCAGGTCTGCATTCACAAAAATTGATCCCGCCTGGAGATATGCAACACAGCACGAGTATCTGACTGAGCAGAAGAGCAATTGCATGCTCGGAATTGGGTGCCCAAGCACCAAAAGGAACTCTGGTCCTACCCTTCCCTGCCCCGTTTCCTCCCTTGCTTGCAAACAGCTCACCCTCAGCAGTCTCCATTCCCTCCTCCTCCTCTGCTTCTGCTGCGGCTGCTTCCTGCTGCCAAAGTTGCTGGGGGAGAAACAAAATGAACAACGAGTGGCCAGTTGCACTGAGCTCTCTGTGCTCATTGAAAGTGCCTAGCTTAGGGGTCGCAGCTCTCCCTTTCTCCTTTGAGCAGGGAGCTAGGATCTAGCCAAACTGGAGAAATCAAAGTTGTTCAACACTGTCTTCAACAGTGACGCTGCTAAATAACTGTGCTCTGAATACAAACGAGACACAAAATAAGTACACTCAAGGAAAAGAAATCCTGCTCAGGTGAAAGCCTGGTTGACAGTCAGGCAAGGCTGGCGAGAAAAGCAGCATGGCCCCGAGCCTTTGGCCACAAGGCTGCCCCGGTCTCTGCAAGAACAGCCTATTAGACAGCTAAAGCACTTTTGTGTCTCTCTTGCACTTGTTTAAATTGTGTGTCCATCCAGGAAGCTGGACAGAGCCCAGGCAAGTGGGGATGGCTCTAGGGTATCCAAGGAGCAGTTCCCAAGGCCAGGGATGTTGCCAGTGCAAAGAGCCTTTAGTTTTAAAGGTGGTTCTGTGTAACAGTGGAGGATCAGGCCCCACAAGAGAAAAGAAACACCCTCTCCCTCACTGTACAATTTTTCAGCACTGGTACGCGAGCAGGAATTCTCACAAAGGCAGGGCTCAGCCATGAGCAGGACTGTGTGCGAGGGAAGAGTCTCTCGCAGGGGATGGGGCAGGAGGACGTGTCTATGTTTGCATGGCATCCTTGTGCACTTGGGCAGTTCGCAGCTGAGACACTGGGAAGACGACTGGGCTGGTACCAGAAAGGGAAACAGAACGAGCATCTGGCTGGCGCAAGCCCATGTGCCCCTTACCAGCTCGGCAATGATCAGGGAGGCAACAGACAGAAACAGCAGCTGATCGCTGCTTTTCTACCACCCCATTTTTCACACTGGGGATGGGGACTTCAATACACATACTTCCCCTCCTTCCTTAGGCCAGTGGTCCCAGCCTTAGTGCTGGGAATGGGCACTGTTTGCATTTCAAAAGCAGTCCACTGCTGTGCTGTCCCAACAGATGTTGGGACTGTGATGCTGGGCTGTTCTGCTGGAAATAGCCGAGACCTTGCAGGCAGGGAACATCTTCCTGCACCCCCCTACATGCACCCCTCCACTGCTCTCAATTGAAGCAAAATACTTGGACCACCAGTCCAGCATGCTCTCATCCGGCTCCTCCTCTTCTCCTTCCTCTCCTCCTCCTGCTCCTCCTCCTCCTCCTTTCTTCTTCTTTTTCTCCTTCTCTTCCTCAGACTGCAGGAACAAAGGAAGCAAAGTACTAATCCAGTCATCCTGTTTTTTTTTTTTTTTTTTTTAGGGCTGCTGCAGCTTAACTCCCTGTGCAGAGAAGAAGAGGGATCAGATGGAAGCGAGATGTCTCTCAAAGGGCCAAGGTGATAGGTAAATCCCTTGAGAAGGCAGAACCCTGTATCATTAGCACCTGCCACCTTTCACAACAGGCTCTGAGTAGCAAAGGGAGCTGCCCAAGGCTCCAGAGAGACAGTGTCAGAGTCCTAAACCAGAGATGTCCTGACTTCTCCACCATCCCTTTCACTCATGCATTTTCCAGGCTGAAGCACCTGAAGCTTACATGGTACCAGGCCCCCCTGTCCCAGCAAGGTATCCTGAGCCCGCTCAGTGTGTCACCATTAAGCCTTTGGGAGGTGGTACCACAACCACATAGTTGTGGTGGGAATAATCATCATGCACACTCGCAGGGTGCTGTCTCTCCTGCTCCTCCCAGCCCAACTATGCTCGGAAGCAGATCCGTCACTTACCACCTCCACCTTCACCACTGCATCCGAGTTCTGCCGCCAGGGCTAAAAGGGAACAGGGAGAGGGAACAGCAGGCTAGTGGGCAACTGCACCGCCAAAAGGCAGCAGAGTACAAATGCACACAGACACACACGTGCACAGTGAGCTGCGAGAAGTCACAAACAGCTCCCCACGGTTGCAGGAAGCAAAGGCCTTGAAGGAACAGCCCTGGCTGGGAAGCTCTGCATACAAGGGAGACGTCTGCTGGGACACATCAAACCCATCTCCTCTTGGGAGAGCTCTGCTAATGAAGAACCCCAATCCCAAACAATGAGAGCACGGGCCTGGAAAGATACCTGGGCCTTCAGTATGGATAAAGACTGCTTTGCTCCCTTGGAGCTTCTTTTTGTCTAGCTAAGGAGGCTTGCAAGTTTTTGTGGTACATTTCCCGAAGCCAAGAAGCATGCGCATGCCAGGGCTTTTCACACATGCACACATGCTCTGGAGGTCCTCTTGAACACAGCTGGGCCAACAGACTCCTTGTGAATGCAAATGCAAGTGACAAGAGTTTTTTGTGCACCTGCTAGGAACTCTAGGTAGAGGTGCATTTCTAAATCCACCAAGGACTTGTGGGTTGTACAGGTGTGTGTGTGTTTATGCACATGTGCATCTGTGCAGAAGTGGCTTTGTATGTGCTGTGGTCTTTCTGTAAATGTGCCCAGGAGGGGCCATGGATATGCATGCACATTTGGAGCCCACAATGTGCCCATAGGCACATGCATGCACACATGCTGCTTGCCTGCAGAGGAGGACATGTCCCTACAAAGGGCTTCCTGTAGAGAGACAGGCATTTCTTTTGGTAGAGAGCGCTCTGGAGTAGACAGCTACAGGAGGGTGCTCCAATTTCCATTCTGGGCAAGAAAACGGTGACAGGCTTATTCAACACGTGAGCAAAGTCTGACTCCTCGGGGACACGTTGCTTGTCCCATGTGCAGACTGCTGATTTTTCAGGGCAGACCCAGTAGGTCTAAAGGGCTCTGCCTGCATCAGGATGACTCTGTGTGCCTGGATCAGTCCCTTGCCACATGCATCTGAGGTGCATGCATCTCGAGTCTGCACCATTCACAGAACGATGGTTCAGACAGAGCAACACAGGGGCAGGGTTATGCTCATGGGGGCTCATTCCTATTTAACTGTCTTCACAGGAAAACGTACCAATACCTCATTTTCTTAGCCCAGGACAGGCTGTCTTGGGGCAGCAAGCACCAGCTGAGTTCAGCCAGGACAGGACGTGACTGATTAGTGCAACTAACTATGACCCCAAGGCCTTTAATTCCAGGCATCAGTCCAACTACATGCCCAACAGCACAAGGTGGCCTCTGCTTGCGGGGGGATCACCCAGTTATTGACAATGCAGTGAAGACAGACATGCTAAAGTAGTGCTGACACACGGATACTCACAGCTTCCAGCTTCACCATGGTCTCCATCTTCTTGACGGGAACCTCAGGTTCCACCTTGACAACAAGCTCCCCCGTGGGGCAAGAGGGAGGACCTCTGATGGCCATTGCCAGAGAGCCATTGAGCAGTTCAACTGGACAGAGGACAGAGAAAGACAGACAACAAGAGAGAAAGGATAGTGCAGAGTGGAAACTGAGAGCTCAAGTGCGATCCTACAGGATTCAGACAGGAGTGGCGTGTGACCCTCTTGTTCAGAGAGGGACCAAAGCACGGAAATTAGTATACTGGTTGGGATTCAAACACTGGCCACCTCAGTGCCAGGAACACTGCTGGTCTTGCTGCTGTCCCCATGACTTTTCAGGTCTCCTTGCTACAAATGTACAGGGAAGGCATCTCCACCTAAGCAAGCCATCCCAGGCTCTCGTTATAATCGCCAGAGATCTAAGTAATTCAGTCTAGTCTAGAGCACAAGGCCCGTGCCCTGGACAGAAAAGCTACTTGCAATGACACAACAATGAGTCCAGCCCTCCAGGCTGCATTAAGTGTATTGACTATATCTCTTCCACGGGAGCCTGAGCTGTCTGTCCTGAGCAAATTCATCTCCCAGTCCTGAGGAACAGTTGGAGATTGTAGAGCCATGGAAACACAGCTGTGTTAGTGGTGAACCAGGCTTTCTTGTCTGACAGGTGTCAGGAAGAGTAGGCAGTTATCACAGTGAGACCCATAGATCAAACCAATCAAAAGGCAACGATGACCTCATGCCCCCACGGCTTCCCAACCCCTCGATGTGAACCTTGAATCCTAATTCATTTAACAACCAAGCAGACAATGCCCCATAGTCCTTACAACCCACTACCCATCTCCCTTCTTTTCTATATCGCTCACTCGTGTGCAGTGCCCCACCAATGACCCACACCAGCCTGTCCCTCTTGGCCCAAGCCTGGTACCTGTCATATTCCAATGGTGGGCTGCCTTCTCTGGTGGGCGACAGATGAACTTTCAGACGGAGCTGACAGCACGGGACCCCACTAGGGTATAACGCCCAAAAGCCCGGCACTCCACCACTCGGATGTGGAGGGGCAGGTGAAGCAGTTCATTCTCTGGGAGGTCCTGGAAGCAAAGGGGTCCTGGTTATCAAGGGCTGCATGTAGGCTACAGCATGTCTATTGTGGTGGTTGCCAGTAGGGACTCAAAGAGAGATCATGTTGGAGGAAGAGGTCTCATGTAACTCTGGCAGAGCTGGGCCTGGGAGCCATCACAGAAAGGGGATCCCCAACTAGGCTGGAGATCACTTCCTTTACTATCGTGGGCAAACGGAAGCAAGGGGCCAGCAGCCACAATTTGAGCTCCAGCCAAGCCTGGATTTTGGCCAAGGGCTCAGAGGAAAGAGGCAACACTCACCACTCCCAACCGCTTGACTAAAGGGCTGAAGTTGGCGCTTTTCTTGTAGTTCTGGATGAGAGCTGACTGGACCCCCTTTCCAGTACACTCAATGTCCACGCGGGGCCGCTCCACCTGAGCCACGTTCACTCTCTTCAGGTCTCTGAGTCCCCAGAACAACATCTAGGGCAGCAGGAGGAGGAAAGGCATACAGGTGAGAAGAACTGCCCCCAACTGCTGCCAGACCTCTTTGCTGGAGCCAAAGCAGTTGGCTTTCCTCATCCCCTGGGAGCAAGGATCCCTCACGGCACACAAAATCACCTGGGCAGCAATGGAGCCCTCAAGCTTCTTTTCCTTCTCCATGCGGCTCTGGCATGCAGCATGCTCTCTCACTGACCCCACACAAACCACCCCATGACTCACCTGCAACAGCCTAACATCTCCTTTCCGATGCCCTCAGCACTCCTCTCCTAGCCCTCTTCTGCCCTCAGACTCCATAGAGCAGGACCACATCAGTTTAGTTTAGCCCATCTGCAGTGGCTCTTCATTCAGCACTGGCAGCATTTTGTCAGAAACAGGGAAATGACTGCCTCCTCCCCTTTCCTTTCTTGGGATAAGAGACCAACACCATGATTAAAAGTCCCCCTGAAACAAGCTTTTTCCACCTCCTGTCCCCCCATGGCCATATTCACACTGCGCACCAGAGGAATAGTATTTCTTTGACCAGATGAAAAAGTCTGCAAAACGTGGACGTAGGATCTCTTTAGAGCCCCTGGGGATCCGATCAGCAGCATCTCCTCCTAGCAGAAACACCTACAACAGCCGGGTGAGTCATGCACCAAACCTCACTGTCTTTATTGCCCACATCACCATTGTCTACCAAGTCAGCCTAGGGTGAGGAGCCCTGATGGATGTGTCACCATATCTCACTAGAGAGAAGCAGCAGGCATCCTGCCCTTGATGTCCAAGATAGGTCAAATGAGCTTCAGGCTACCAATCTTGGGTTTTTCCCCTCCCACCGATACTAAGGGAGAGTCAGCGTGACTACTTCAGGTGTAGGTGTACACCCCTAATGTGCATTCCTCTGAATTTCAGACCAAGTGCCCTCTACTGCAGCTCCTAGGCTTGCTATGGTGCCCACAGTTAAGAAAGAAAGCAAGTACTAATCCAGTCATCCTGCTTTTTTTTTTAGGGCTGCTGCAGCTTAACTCCCTGTGCAGCTAGTACAGGCAGGTCCTTGCAATCCAAACATCTGGCTGTAGGTGCTTAACTTGTCATCAGAACCTCTAAGATCCCTCCTGGCCTTCAAACACCCACTGACAGAGTCTTCTGCCTTACATCACCCTCGCCTAACAGATGGAGCCCTCATAATGGGATCTGGTCGAGGCCATGACAACACAGTACCTTCTGCTGTGTAGCCATCTGGCTGCGCAGCATTCAAGTCTGGCGCCCCAAGACGAACCCCTCTGCTGTCAACGCATTTGCCTCCACTCTGTATTTACTCAGCACCAGACGAATCCCCAGTGGCACTGGCAGGATGGGACCCCTGTCAATGCCTGTGGGTCCATCGACACGAGGCAGGTCTGACTTGCCCCCAGCTCCAATCTGGAAGAGATGCATCACGGATTAAGGTCTGCTTTTTTGAACTGGGGGAACCGGCACACCCTGCTCTCCTGCACTGGGTCTGTAGAGTCTTAGATGATTCAGCAATCCACTGACTGTACAGTACAGGCACTTTGGGAAAAGGTGTTCATAGGAGCAGAAGAGGTGGTGCTATGCTTCCACACAGGGCACATTCAGCAGCAAAGCAAACTTCCAAGCCCACCCACTAGTGCAGCTGACAGGCTGATACGGACAGGCTTTGGCCAGCTCAAAGCCTGAGCAAAGCCAGCAGGTCTCTACTCCACCACCTTCAACCACTCCAGGCATCTCCTGCTCTGTCTAGTCAATGGAAAGAGAGGGATACCTACAGAGAGAGATTAGCCCCCACCCTGAGCTCCTTGTCAAAGATGCTTAGCATACACCATCTTCCTCTATGAGAACTCACACCCCTTTTACCTGGGACCTTCCCATTGACATCTCTTGAGAGAACCAAGACTCCCATTGACAACTTCCATAGCCCAGGGATGTTGCAGAGAGTTTGTGCTGCTGCAACGCTTTAGTAGGGTTCCCTGCCAGAAAGAAGCTGGCATTCATTGCACACCAGCATAACTCTGCAGGAGCTGCCCTCACACTGAGCTGCGAGTAGCTATACTACACCCTGCTAGCTTTTCTAGGATGCATGAACTAACCACTCTTTGCAGCACCTCAGAAACAGAAGCGTGGATTAAACGCGGTTCTCCCCCACACCCCCTCCCGCTCTCTTCCCTCCCTCGGTCTGGGATGGCTCTGTCCAGCTGCTACCTGCAGTAGCTCAAAGGCAGCCAGCAGGTCGCCTGCTGTGGAGTTGCCCCGGTATATCTGGTAGCACTCCAGCTGCGGAGGGAACCGTGGAGGGCAGTACTGTTCATCTGACATCTTCACCCCAGGTTGGGCAAAGGTGCGGCCCATCAAGTCAGCTTTGCCCTGGCCAGGCAAAGACAGCACTCGGGTTTTTAGCATCGGGCTTCTTGTCTGCCTTGAGAGACCAACCAAAGGTCTCCACAGTTAGCCCCACAGCACTCCCCAGTATGGGCAGAACAGGATCAGTCTGCTGCACGTACGTGACCAAAGCTCAGTGCCACCTTTCACTGGTGCCTTTCCATCCACAAGGCCTTTCCTAATGCACCAACTTCTTTAAGGAAGGTGAAGGAGGTGGCCTAGGGTTGGGGCAGCAATGAGGCCAGGACTGAGCACTGCTCTACAGGGAGAGACTACAGTAATATATCCTTGCCTCCAGCCTTACATGAACTCTTGCTTCTGGCTCCAAACATAAGACACCAAGGAGTGCAAGAGATCAATTAGCAGCAGAGGCTCCTAGTTTCTTCTGTGCCCTGGGAAACAGGGAGGAAACATCTTCCACAGGTCAGGAAAAACGCTTCTTCTCACATCTGCTGCACCAGCTGCCTTGCCAGGAGTGATCTCAGTACCTGAATCAGAAATGCTTTCCTCTGCTGAGATTCATCTTACCACTGGGTCCTGCTCATAGATCTCAGTGACAACTATGGGAGGGTCGTCCCGCATTTCGTGAGCTTCTCCATATAGCTCCACATTGTCAAAGACCAGCAGCTGGTCCCAGCTTGGGCAAAGGCTTTCATTGAGAACCTGGAGGAACAGAAACAGCATTTACCACTACAGCTAGGAGTAGCAGCCAGGGCCTAAGGCCCTGAACAACGGGAGCAGAGAGGATATTGATCTCCGTTTTCCTGCACCAGGACTTTTGCAGTGCTGCGAGCAGGGGGGAGGTTACTTTGAAAATATGAGGGGATTTATCTTGGGTCACATTGCATGTCCACAACATAAAGGCTCCCTTACTTCATGGTAGGCACCCCAGGATCCCTGTCTAGGGAGGGGGAGAGAAAGCTATCTCTTTATGGCACCGCTTGTCTCTTCCTAAGGTGTATGGCTAAAATAGATGAGATGTATTTTGTCTTGTAAAGGTCCTTTTCTCCCCACTGCTTATTCAGAGAATTGAGGCAGCTCTGATGCAGATGCGGACACTGTGGCAGTCTGCCATCTATTGGGTATTAATGCTATTGCCAAGCAGTGCTTTGGATCACAGATATTTACTGGATCATACTGTGAAGGCACCTGGGGCTAAACCCATTAGAGGGTTGATGGCTTATGGGGCAAGAGACAGGAAAGAGCCACATTAGGATCTGAAGCCTGATCCAAAGGAAGGGGAATTACAGGTCTAACTCGCTTGGCAGATCTTGACCCAAGATACTTGCAGCTCCCAGAGTTCACCCCTTGCTCTGATGGTCTAATTTTCTCTGCCTGAGCATCTGCTTCCTTCTGTCAAATCAGGACAAAACAGTACCCTGCAAAGGGGCAGCCACAGGGATGACCCCATTTCCGTGAATGACCCCAGGCCTGGCCTGTCTGAGCCAGGCCACAGGCTGCAACTTCAGTGCTGGCAGCACCCGTAGGCTGGCGCTTGCTCTGCAGGCAAGCGAGCCATAGCGCATCTCCCATGGACTCTCCCAGGAAAAAACAGCAGGCAGGCACAAATTATTCCCAGCTTCCACGAGGTTTGCTAAAGCTCGGCAGCCTTCAGCACAGGAAGAGATGGCACAGAAACACCTCCTGCTTCCTGTAGGGTCCAGTTTCTCTTCACCAGGCAGCTGAAAGCTCAGTCACACAGAAACGGGGTGGCTGTGTGCTTGTGCCCAGGGACATGCAGTGAAAGGGCTGTTGGACTTGCCTGCAGCTGGGGAAGAGACTTCCAGCAGGCTTCCTTTGAGTGCAAGGTTGCTCGAGATAGATAGTCAGGCCCCAGTGCTATGGCTGCTTTCGCACCCCAGGACCCCACGGTCAACCTGATCCATGATTCAGCAGGAGTCAGGAGACCCAGCCCCATGGCAGGGCAGCAGGATGGACAGATGATAGGACAAGTACCACATTCAACCCCAGGGATTGCCCACTCCTCCAGGTCAGGAAATAGTGTTCACCTCGGTGCATTGGCTCTGGGGGAGGAAGACGACTCGGGCAAAGGGAGCCAAAAGGCCACTACTGTCAGCAGCAAACAAACTCCTGGCCTGGTACATGTGGGCTCGCAGCTCAAACACCTGCTTCTCTGTGACAGAGAGAGGGGGAAGTGAGACAGCTTGGGATGCATCCCTGGAGCTTAGCCATGGAGAACTCCAGATTGGAAGGCTGAAGATTTTCCCTTTCTCTTAGTTCAGTGCCCACAAGGACTGTAGGGCAGGTGCCCTGCACTTCCATTCCCTACAATGGAAGCAGTTCCCTCTCTGGACATCTCCTATCATGCCTTAGAGCCTGCTTTATTTTCTGCTGTGGCAAACCAAAGCAGAGGAAAGAGTTACTTTATAAAGGGCTATTTCACCAAGCCTAGGAGCCTCGCCCATATTGGCAAATGAGAACAGCAAGTGCCAAACTACAACTTCCACGTGGACCAATAACCCCAAATGGCTGCAGCCATTCAGACCCAGGTAGAAACTGCACGAATTTCAGAGGAACTGCAATTTTCTGCAGGAAGGAACAAGAGATTTTGCAGAAATAACATCTTTTTGGAAATTTTGTGAGCAGCTCTAACATATTCGGCTATTAACTGTCACCCATGAGGTGGAGTGAAGCAAGAGTACACCGCAGTGATAATAATTAGATGGCTTCATCTGAAAGCTCTCCAAAGAGCTACTTACTTAACATTTTTCTCTACTTAGCAAAAATCAGAGATGGCTGCAGGCTGCTCACTTCAATATTGGGTGGACATTTGCCACCTTCTGGGGGCTGCTCCCCTGGGGAATTGCACGGCCTTGTCACGGCTCAAGGCAGGCAAAACCATCCTCTAGCTCAACTGCAAGAGGACCCAGTTCTGTTACTGTCTGGGAAGGGCTCTTCAACTTATATTAATGCTCATCCTTCCCAATCCAGGAGCGTATAGGCAAACCTGGGAGGCACGGGGCAGTTTATAGACTGACTATGCAAAGTTGCCAGATGGTGAAAAGTATACTGGTGACCTATTTCAGGCCAGGGCCCTGCCTCAGGCCCTGGGCCAGGCTGGGAAACGCCCCCACCTCAAGGGGTCCCTCCAACCAGCTCCAGGGATGCCCTGTCCAGGGCTAAGCCTGGCCTCACCTGCGGACGGGTTAGGGCTGGGCATTTTGGCTTGGGCTCACAGTGCACCAGGATGGACAGACAGGGCTCAGTTCCCACCACAGACTGGTTAATTAGCACACGAGATATAGCTGGTGTAGTCAGTGGAGGGAAGTGGTCATGCTGCCTTGGCTGAGCACTTCTATTAGGTGGTCTGAAGAGAGGTTTAAGCACCTGTCTTGACACAGGAGGAGCATACAGGTCCTTTAGAAAAGGAGCAGAGTCTAACAAAGGTCTTGTCTTCTTGGACTGGCTCCTTGCAGAAGACCTGTCTCACCAGGGAACTCTCCTGCACGCAGGATTTGCCCATAAGCTGACCCAGCTAACAGGCACTCTCCCTGTGGAGGGCAACTCACCTCATCAGCTAACAACCAGAGTTTCTGGAGGAAGTTTTGCACCAGCTTCACCTTGTCTTTCATGGTGGTGTTCTTCACCTGCGAGCGCAGAGTCATGGCTTGCTGACCCATGTTTTCCTGTGATTAAAAGGGAGCCCAGGACACATTGTGAATGAGAGCACAATGGAGCACAGAGAAGGCAAAAGCAGCAGACAGGTCTCCCTGCGTTCAGGAAGGCGTGGTGAGGACACAAATGCCTTAGTCCTGCCATGTGCATCCAGATAATGGTACTTCTGGCGCCCCTTTGTTAACCTCAGCAGGATATAGGAAGGGTCCCACAGCACAGAGGTTTCTGCCCCAGCAGGGCCTGCCATGGGACAGAGAGGTGTCAGTTGTGCTTATGGCATTTTGCAGTGGCTTCAAGCCTTGTCTTAAGCATAGTCTCTCCCCTTTCCCTGACTCCACTACAAATCAGCATCTGGCAGTTCAGAAGAGGGGACATAGAGGCTTTCACATGTCACATTCATCACTCTGTTGTATGCAGCTGGCTAATGAAGCTTCATTGCGTCAGCTGGATAAACCACTTGGTCTTTGCACAGCTCCTTTCCAATACGTTGGCCT
Organism: Struthio camelus; assembly: GCF_040807025.1. Classification (NCBI taxonomy): domain Eukaryota; kingdom Metazoa; phylum Chordata; class Aves; order Struthioniformes; family Struthionidae; genus Struthio; species Struthio camelus. The sequence continues at coordinate 7,091,109 of NC_090944.1, read as the reverse complement.
ACCAGCTCCAAATACCCAGGCTAGAGCTAGCCCTGCAGCATCTATACTCGGCAGAGTCCCCTACATTCCTGCTTTCCCCTCTCCTGAACTCTTTGACAATAAAGCGACTCCTTTTCTGCACTCCAAGATTTCTTCCCAATGAAAAGCAGAGCGTGATGGAGGGGACGTAGTGGTGTGGACCCAAGGGTCATGTGGGACCTGTGCAAGACAGGAAGTGCTCTTGGGTCCCCCTCTTTAGCAATAAACCTCAAACCACCAATCCGCAGAGACTGGAAGTCAAGACCCCTAAGGACCAAGGTTCCCCACCGCATTGATGGGGTCCATCCCCATTCCCGAATCTTCCTCCCCAGCTGAATCACACTTACCAGCTCCCTCATGCAGGACTCGAGTCTTTCTCGATCCAGCCTCGTGCGGGAAGAGTGGTGCCGGTCCTTGTCAGCTAAGGTCACAAAGCGCCTGATGGAAAAGCTCGTCAGCATGAATCCTGCGAGAGCCTGCTGGCTCTCTGCAAGCAGCCTTGCCAGGCTGGATCTCTGCTAGCAGTAGGGCACTTGCCTACACGGAAGCGCCCTTGTTCTTTCAGTGTGCGCTGCAATCGCAGCCAAGTGGCCTATTTACACCCAGCACTCAATGACGTGCATGAGGAGAAGGTGCCGCTCAGGCACTAGCCTGTGGAGGCCACAAGACTGAGTCTGTGTGGCTTTCATCACTGGCTGGGGGTCTTTGGAATTCAGAGGCGAGTACCACCTCGCCCATGCTCCAAGGCAGAAGGCAATCAATATGGTGGTGTGCTAAGCCAAGAAAATGATTGCCTATCATCTCGGAGCATAACGCAAGGGGAGCTCATGCTCTCAGTCCCATGATCTTGCCCATATCCCGGCTGAGAGCACAGGTCTGTGGTGGGCAGCTTTTGCTAGTCTTTTACTCACAAGCACCCACTGCTCAGATCCTCCAGGACCCCTCAGAGCCAGCGCTCCAGCTGTGGCTTCTCACTCTTGATCGTTTCCTGCACATCACTGAGGCCTTCCTCCTGGAATGGCAATGGGGGGGAAGCAGTGAAGGGGGCAGTGGAGCAGAGCCCCACAGCAGGCTGAGGTTTAGCACCACAGCCACTCCATGAAGAGCAGCCCTGGCACTGCCAATAGCACACACCTGCTTCTTCCCCAGGCTTTCCTGCCTCAGAGCTCAGCTCTGGCACATGTTTGGCTGGGGGAGGCTGGCTTCAGTTGATGTGAATTTCACCTCTCTCCACCTGCAGGCATCACAAAGGCTCCTCAGCAATCAGTTCAGGCTACAAAGGAGGCTCTGCCACAAAAGGGGCTCACTCCAGGAGTCCAGGCAGGTAAAGTCTCCCACCTTCCTTCAGCCTTCCGGGGGACACTCTGGGTCTGACCCACACCAAAATTCATTCAACCCCCAGGGTTTGGCCATTCATTCTGTGGAGTGTTTAGTATTGCGGAGCTTCCTCTTTCCTGGCATGAGTTTGATAAAGGCTCTCTGCAACGGTCTGGCCCTGCTTTGTAACAAGCTGCAGAGACATGCAGGGAGCCTGGATGTGCCAGGAATGGCCTACCCCATCCCCTGAGCCAGCTCCATCCCCAGCACCTACTGGCCACCTTGTCTGCAATCTTGTCCATGATGGTGGCATTATACAGTCTCCGGCGCTGGTCTGGCCACCAGCTCTTGATGTACCTGCAGGCCTTCTTCTCAAAGTATGGCAGGTGGAAGCAGTTCCTGCAACAGGAAGCAGAAGGATGTTCTGTGGTAGGACCACTCCCAGACAGGAATGGCCATTGCCCCCCACCTCCCCCAGCATGTCAGAGTGCTGGGATGGGGAAATGGATATACATGAAGTCAGGCCAAGAGGAAAGGCGCTGGGAGTAGCATATATGAATTGCACGTTCAAGGACAGAGACTCCATCTCTCCTAGCACCCTTCCGCATCTGGAGTACTGTGTCCACATCTGGGCTCCCCAATACAAGAGAGACATGGAGCTCCTGGAGTGAGTCCAGCAAAGGGCCACTACGATGATGAAGGGACTGGAGCATCTCCCCTAGGAGGAAAGGCTGAGGGAGCTGGGACTCTTCAGCCTGCAGAAGAAAAAATTGAGGGGGAATCTCATCAATGTGGACAAGTATCTGAAGGGAGGGCGTCAAGAGGAGGAGGCCAGACTCTTCTGCGTGGTGCCCAGCGACAGGGCGAGAGGCAACGGGCACAAACTGAAGCACAGGAACTTCCATATGAATAGGAAGAAAAACTTGTTGACTGTGAGGGTGACAGAGCACGGAACCAGGTTGCCCAGACAGACTGCAGAGTCTCCTTCCTTGGAGATATTCAAAAGCATCTGGACACAGTCCTGGGAAAAATGTTGTAGGTGACCCTGGTTGAGCGGAGGTGGGGGTTGGACTAGATGATCCCCAGAGGTCCCTTCCAACCACAACCATTCTGTGATTCCTAGCACCAGACCGGTCCCCACCCAAGCCCACAGCTGGGCCAGCCATGCCTGGGAGAAACTTTCCCCTCCCAGCCAAGGCCCACCCAAACTGCCCCCAGGCATGCCCTGCCTGGGTTAACCCCTGCCTCTGCCCAGGGAGGGTTGGGGCTGCATGCATTGGCCAGGTGCTCCAGTGTGACAGCGCATGCAGGCAGACACCATGAGCGAGCACAAGTGAAACCAAAGCACTAACACCCTATTCTGAAAGCCAGCGAGCATTTCTTATAGACCCCCCTGGCCTTCACAACAGGCAGAGGTCTCTGCTGTTTGCAGAGCTGCCAGATTTCCATTCGTCTGTGGGATGGACGTGGCATGGAGAGACAATAGTCATGGCACAGAAAGGGGGGGGAAGAGCCAGGATCACAGGCATGCCCTGCAGAACAGGTTCATGCTTCTGGTTTGCCCAAGGCAGCCTGAGCATCCGCTGTGAGCCAGGATTCACCCTGGATAAAGCCACTGCAGATCCTGCTGCAACTGGAATCACCCTTAGGTTACAAAACAGCTTCACTTCATCTTGTGAAGCTATCTGGGTTATTTTTAGCCAGATGATGTCAGCAGAGTCCCACAGTTGATGGGGAAACTCCCTGTGCTCTGATAAGGCAGTAGGAAAAGCAAAGCCCAGGGGAATACGCTCTGTAAAACATCTGTGCTTTCCATCTCCCTTCTGCATTCACCTTCCCAATGGGCTGCTTAACAAGTGCAGCAACCCCAGGCAGACAGTTCTATCTAGAATGCAAACAGCCTTGATTCAGGTTAGTCTCTTCCATTTCCCAGTTGAATTAAGTCAGTCAGTTAATTTTGATTAGCAACATCTATCTGCTGGTATAATAGTTACAATAATCCACTTCCAATACATCTCCTCAGGTTAAATCCGATTAGCCTTCCTGAGTACAAGTCCTTTGTATTCAAATCTTGGCCAGGGATGGCGTGCAGCCTAGACACACCAAGACCCGGGTCCTGATCCCATTTGCTTCTGGGCTTTCTGAAAAGCCTTCTGAAGCTCCAGGTGCTTGCGGTAGTGATAGGCGCCACACAGGCAAGTGTGGGACTCAGGATGGTGCAGCCCCTAGAAGAGGGGTTTGCTCTAGGGTGATCCCCAAGAGTTTAGGAACCCCGGGTGCACCACGGCCAGAGCCACCACACTGTGGGGGTGCCGTAGCCTCATGAGTGCACAGCATGAGTGCAGAGCAAACCTAGTCAGCAAAGGAGAAGGGACACCGCAGACTCACACTCTAAGCATCTGGATACCTTGGAATTGCGCACTGATAGCTGCTGACTGTGCGCACTGATAGCTGCTGACTGTGCGCACTGATAGCTGCTAAACGTGCAACTGTTAAACATGCACACTGATAGCTGCTGAATGTACTGATAAGCATCCTGTTGACCATCCTGTTGGCATCCCTACTGTTATCACCTAAGACCATCCGTTCCATTGTCCAGCTATGGTCTGGCACTGATCAATGAACTAAGCCCGGGAAGGATAAAAGACAGCAAGCCACATACCTCTGTGTGGACTCGGACTCACCGTCAGCTGGCCTGCGGACCCCACAACCCACCCATCAGCGGGGACGCCCCTGATGCCAACTGCCAGAGAGAACCTGAATCCTCTTGGCGCAGCTCGAGCGTGGTGAGAACAAGCTGGGGAAAACTATATTGCAGGGGTGGCCCATAAGGACAAGGAAAGGGCGAGAGCGGTCATTATACCGTGCATCCGAGAGCAGTCATTGTACTGGGCTTCCGTGGCTTAACCATAGAGCTCTGATACGTGGGGGTTTTGGATTCCTTACTATACTTCTTAGCCTTGTTATACTTGTAGATTGTCTGCTGGTCATGGTTTAGTGTTGTCCAGTGTCCGTCATACGTGCAGAACCGCTTAGATCTAATACATTCTTACATCTGACAAAGAACCATCTCTCCAGTTCAATGCAACTAATCCCAGAATATAAAAGAATCCCGGACGCCCCACTAGTGGCACGTCACAGGTAGAAAGCATCGAGTAGACTCACATTTGCAGCTGTCTGGATCATCTGTCTGTTAGGGTAATTTCTACCTGCACATCGCAAAGAATTGCCTCAATTCTACAGAGGGAGAACCTGAAGCAGAGAGAACAGAACTCGTCTGCCCAGTGAAACTCACCAGTTTTGGCAGTCCCAGGAATAGGATCTACTTTCCCCATATCCTGATTCTCTGACACTGACACACGAGAACGAGGCATGCCAATAGTTAGAGGGAATGGGAATAGACAGACTGACCAAAAGAGAGAGAGAAGCTACAAATCTAGACACTGAAAGGATTTTAAGACTTTTACCCCAAACTCCTGCTAACCTATCCTCATGAACTTCCTCCAGCAGTTCCTGCATCCGCCCCTCTGTGTTTGTGACCTCGGCTAGCTTTTCAGATCCCAAGCGATTCCAAATGCACCTTGCCCCAGCACAAATTACCTTAATTACTGAAATCTATGCCTTATTTCAAGGTAGACTTTTTGCCAATCTCTAAACGGTCTCCAGGATGCTTTCACATGTCAGGCAGCTAGAGAAATCAAAGACGCAAAGCCCAGGCACCTCCCTCCCTCTTTCCTCCCTGATGGGCAGAAGTGCGTTTGTGCATTCACACATTTGCTGTGGCATCAAAGGGTCCTAGGCAGGGACCTTTCTTTTAGGCTGGTTTTCTGAATGTCTGAAACTTGCATGTGCAGCAGTCCATCTGCTTTTTTTAATGCCAACCAATGATTTTTGAATCCACTGGTTAACTTTCCCCTAACTTGCCACAGAGGTAGAGCGTTAAAGGTGTGGATAGCTAGGAGCGCTGCACACACAACTGGCTGCGTAGATGAGAGAGGCCCTCTGTAGGGTAGGCTGAGAGGTCAACTCAACCTTTATGAGACAACAGGCAATCGACAAGAGTGCTCAGCACTGTAGGCAATGGCGGTGGGTGTTCAGCTCTTCTTAGCTGCAATACCCAAGATGGGGTCTCTACAAGCACTTAGCTAAGCTCCCTTCACAGGGCACAGAGAGCTAGCGGCTGCTGCTGCTCCGAGGGCTGGCTGGCTGAATGACTCTCCAGGTTCCAGGGACTGCACTGACTCCATCTCTGCTGACTCTCGGGGGAGCTCAGATACCTGGCACACATGCCAACACCTTCGGGCAAGGAACTAAGTCACATCTCTCCCCACGAGCTTTTAGGTCTGCTGCTCCCATCAGCCTACAGACCGTTCAGAAACCAGATGCTAATTCCCTCTCCTGCAAGGCAAGGGAGCACACTGCCTCTCTGTTTCCCAGCTGCTGGCAGGAGACAGACCCCTCCTACCTCACTAGGACAGTGCAATGTCCCTTCCCTCACTTTCCCCTTGCCATGCCCAGCAAGGCAGCCCTCTGGTGGCCAGGAGGGCACACTTACCTGTCTGTGACCAGGGGTTTCATGGGTTGAGATGAGCAAAGGGAGACCAGCTCTCCATCCTCATCACCGTCTTCCTCACTTGAGTTCTGCAGCAGCTCAGACTCTGCTTCGTCCCCATCCTCTCCATCTTTCTTCCTCCGCAAGGTAGGCTTGGCCATGCCATCAATCTGGTTCCCGTAGTTACCTCAGGAAAGAAGTCACAGGGCTATAACTCACACTGGGGTTAAACGGCCTCAGTCACCTGCCTTTAATTCAGGCTGGGGAGCAACTTCCTCTGCAGGAACCATGGGGGACAGTGGAGTTCAGCTTTCTGAAACCCTGACCAGGGATTACAAACTAACAACAGAAATCTGTCCTCTACTCATGCCCCCTTCCAAGCCACTAGAAACATACATCCTTCCTTTGGTGGTTAACCTCTGGAAACGCAAAGCCAGGTGCTCTCAACTGAGAGATGGAGCAGATCCACTGCTGACAGGAGATCACGCAGCAAAGAGCTCATCTGGGGACACGCATGGCTTGTGCCAATGAAGTAGCCATCACCTTCTTCCTAAACTGAGAGCCTCGGATGCTCTGTCAAACGTTAGCATGGAAAGAGGGGGTAAACAGCCTGCTTTTGGCCTTGGCTCCTGCAGTCTCTGCCAGGCATGTTTCAAAACCAACCTCCTCAGAAAACCACCAACCTATTGTGACCTCAGAGTTGATGGGTTTGTCACCAATCTTCCTGTCCATCACGGTAGCTTCCAGGAAGGCTCCAAAGAGGAAGAATTCCTCCATTTTCCCAGGACAGTTCTGCAGGAAAAAAAACAGGCAAGTAGGATACAAGGTTAAGGTCAGCTGGATGGACCCTTAGGAGAACAAGCCACAGGGCAGGGGGTCCCAGAAGGCCACATTCAGCACCTTGAACACCTACACGGGCTCTATGAAGGGGACGTGCCACTGTCTAGGTTTTCATGGAGACTATGAGGGTTTTCTCTCCCTCTGCTCAAGCCTTCTAAGAGATAGGTGTCTGGCTGAACTCGGTGTCTAGGCTCACTGCACGTTCTTTTTGAATGACCATAAAACCTGAAAAATCTTTGCAAGATTTGTTGTCATGCTGGGGGATCCAGTGCTTGTAGTGCAACACCAAATAAAATCCTCAGTCTATGAGACCACACATAACTACCAAGGGGACTGAGCAAACTATCACTAACACCCAGCACTTGTCACTGGCAACCGAAGGGTCAGGGAAGACTCACATCAGCAACTCATCTCCAAGATCTCCACAGCAAGGCTTATCAAAAGCCTGGCCCGGAAAGAGATGCCTTCACCCAGACCCTCATTCAGATCTTGGTGCTCATCCATCAGGGTGTAGTTCCGAGTGGAGCCGTACATGTTCACCCAGGCACGGCCAAAGGTGGGCAGGAAGCCTGCAGGAGACCAGACACACACGTAGTGAAGGGGATGTGCAAGAAGGAGGGCATGGCTTTGTCTCAGGGCTCAAGCTGGCTCATGGAATGGCATCACTTCCCTGCTCTGGGTATTGTACTACAGGATTGAGCATGCGTATGTGTGTGTGTGTGCGCGTGCACATGGAAAATACACACTTGCAACAATACATGGAGATGATTTTGTGGTGACAGCAGTGAGGGGGATTGTGCAGCTCACCACGCCAAAGACACACACAACTACTCCGTTGGGCAAGCCACCCAGCATGAGGCAACAGAGAGGAGAAACCCTCATTAGCCACCTTCGTAGAGCCCTCTCTGCTTTTACATTGGTCCTGTCCACATGTGCGCTAGTGCATTTGTGCATGTGTGTGCATTCGTGTGTGCATGTGTGTCTGTGTGAACATGAGAGCCTGTCACATATTCATCCATTCACGGCCATGAATTTTCTGGAAGGGCCAGTTGTTCTTGGGTGTCTTTTCTTTCAAGTTTCTGACTGGAGGCATGTTATGGGACTTGGTTTTCAGGGAATGGGTGCCCAGTGATCTCAGAAAACCACTGCAGGGAATAAAGGTCTCTCCTACTGGCCACCAAGGAGCAGCTGTCTCCAGGGCTGGGGAAGGAGCCTGGGCTATTTTGCTAACTCTCTGCCAAAGGGAAGCCTCTCTCTCTCTACCATGAGGAAGGTGTCTCAGTCCTCCCCTCATATTAGCTTTGCCTTTGTCTCCTTCGTTAGAGACCTCCCGCCAATCAATGAAATGGGTCCCAATGGCCACATCATGGACTTTGTCAGAGTCTCGGACCTGGATCTTTATCCTCTTGCACAATGGGGGGAACATTCCTGTGAAGACTATTTGCTCATTCCAGAGGGGCTCGTAGCTGCTCTTCCGCACAGATGTCTTCCCCTGCCAAGTGGGAGGAGAAAGCACATGTTTCACAAGGGTCTGAGCCCACAAGCCACCCACCTTCTTTCAGACCTCAACTCCTCCCCTGCTAATGACCATGATAGCAACATGTGTTCTGCTCGGGACTTTCTTCTCCCAAATAGAGACTGCTGGAGACTGCAGACTGCTGCAACCCCCTCGTAGTCTGGGCAAGAGAAGGGAACGTGGCACAGGACAAACAAGCAGCTTTGTCACACAGTTCAACATCTACATGCCAGGACAGCTGAGATCATCCTTGGCCACGTAGTCCCAAACCTGCATAATGGCTAGCCCTGCTCACGTTATCATGTCACAAAGGTATAGCAAGCAGCTCACCCACCTTCTGCCCTGCAAAGAACACCTCCACATCGGGGTCCACCAAGTCCTTGCTCTCCCCAATGAGAGCCTTCTTCACATTGGCCATGAGGCTGGTGTTCATACGGGGCAGCCCCTCAGCTCAATAGATCTTTAGGTAGAAACGAGCCCATTGCCGCTCCGGAGGGACCCCATCTGGAAGGAGGAGGTTCCTGCAGCATCAGAAAACAGGACTCAAAACAGCTCCTGGGCCTGGCAGGTTTGTCAGGAGAGACTTGCAGAAGAGGGAGAAGCTGCCCCACTTGTGGAGCACAGGCTGTGAGGAGGTGGAAAGGTAGCCATTTCTGCAGCCCTATATTTTATCATAGTCCTGTTCCTGCCCACCCTCCCGATTCAGGACGGGGAAGGGCGGTTTCATAAGGGAAACCTTATGGCAACACATTGAGGTGCCTCAGAGACAACCTGCATCTTTCTAAAGGGATATAGTCATTATCAGCAGTGGAGCCGAGGGGAAGACTAATCTCTACCTAGTTTAGACATCTGCAGCAGCCCAGATGAATGGGATGTTAGAAGGGCCTTTACCTTTGGAAAAGGCCCTCATACCCTGCCAGGGTATAAGGAGAACTGGGGTGGTTATACTGGAAGGAAACTTGAGCTCCATGAAATGGCTTCTCGTGGCAGGTCTTGCCTCTTCTCTCTTCCCCGAGAGCTACAGAGGACGCCGTGAACAACAGTTCTAAAGGAACTTTGTCCACAATAAAGTGGGATAATAGCATGACTGCAGCATGGAACAACAGTCCAAAAGAGTTCACATGCTGCTTTAAGCCCCTTGGTGCCCAGCAAGTCAAGAAGGCTGTACTAGCATTTTCATACTAGCGTGATAAGCTTAGTTGCTGACTACTTGGGCAGAGGCTGAGAGATGGACTTGCAAGTCTGTGATCGCACTTGGAGATATTTAATTGACTTGAAACACTCAGGGCTACAACTACGTTTTAAACTCGCTTGACTCTTCTTGCATGGCCTTTCAGATGCTCTGGGGAGTTGAAGAGCTCTGCCCACTCACATCACCTGGCAAACACACAAACTGCTCCTCTCTGTCCTTACAGTGGGTAGGGAGACCTCAGCCATCATTTCCCATCTTCCCTTCAACCTCACTTCTGTGGCTCCCATTCAACAGCCAACTGGAGCAACAGCTAAAAAGTACGGACATCATGTTGGTTCACATCAGGCTGGTGCTGGTATGCACAAGTGAACAACCAGCAGCAGAGGGTCTGAACTGATATAAAGGACTGGTCTGTAGTGATGTGACCAGGATTTGCATCAGTAATCTAGCAACTCTCCTCTTTCCGAGAAACAATCTAGTTGGCACTTCTGATTGCAGTGCACGACTACTAGAGGGGCTGTCAGCCTAATTGGGAAGGGATGCTGTCCTTACTGAATAATCCAAAATAAAGTGACACGAAAAGCTCATAGCTCATTCCCAAGGAAGGATACAGGAAACTGGCTCCACGAATCCTCAATATCATCCTCATCTGTCTCATTGGCTTTATGTGGTGTCTTGATGTTGTCCCCTTTCCCTACCACGGCAACGGCACCCTCCAGATAACCTTTAAGTCCAGCAGTGAGACCGACCCTCAGGGTCAGAAAGGATGGCCCGTTTGCGATAGAACTGGTGCTCTGAAAGCCATGGAACAAGACAGACATTTATCACAATTACAGGAATTACTGCGAGCACTGGGCATGTCTGTCCACTTGACTGCAGAAGCCTGCATGCATGCATAAAGAGACCTCTCCAGGTGTGAGGAATTCCAGACAGAACCCCCTGAAAATCCATTGGGAGGATCTGCCCAATGTTGGAGACAGAGAAGCAATGGGATAAACTGCCTGTAGAGGTGTGGAGTTTCCATCACTGGACATTTTTAAGGCCTGGTGCCTCTTAGATGGGCGAGAAAGATCTCATCCTTCTGTGGAGTAGATCAGAAGAGACGCTCTCTTCAGATCCCTTCCAGCATCGTTTGCTGAGCCCCCCTGAAATGGAAACTTAGCTCTCAGGACTCTTCAGAGGGGCAGAGTGCTACAAAAAGGCCTGATGCATAAGCTAAGATAAAATCCCAGTGATTCTGGATGTCTCTTCTCTAAAGGGAAGTTTCAGGTCTTCCTTACGCTGGCATGCTGCAAGCCCTGGGCCCTCCAAGGAGCCATGCTCTTCTGTACAGAGCAGGCATTTCTTAGTCTCCTCTCCTGCAGATGGGTTTGCTTCATCAGTCTGCCAGACACGTTCAAGACGATTCACTGATTCAGTGACTTTTCAGGCAGAAGCTCAGTGGGGAGCCTGTCACGGAGTAGGGCTGATCCTTCCCAAGAGCAAGGGTATGGACTGAATGACCTCTCCAGGGACCCTTCTGGACCTCCTTTATACTAATCCCAACCATGCCTGCTTTCGCTGCGCACAGCGAGTGCAGGATGCTGAAAGCTTCCACATTTCTTTTATGGTTCTATAAAACAGGCTTCCCTGAAACAGAGGTCCTCTAAACAAAGCCCACGATAGCACAGTGGATTTTAGTAGCACTCATTGGGCCCCTCTGTGCTAAGTCAAGGCAGGCTGTAGCATCAGTGAGCAACATGACATTCTCACAGAAGCTCTAATTAACCTCTCTTTCTTTGCACACTGGGCATCTTCCTGTCTTGGTCTAAAGGCCAGCCACACAGGGCTAGACCTTCAGCTCTCGGAAAGGTCAACATCTTGCCTAAGCAAGCTAATCTAAGCTTCTTAGGAGGTCAGTGGAGAGAGAATGGCACATCTGAGGACAATTCTACCTGCGTGCATTATGCCTTATCCTAGAATGGGATATACCATCTTCTGGAGAGGCTGAGGGCTCTTTTCGGACTGCAGAAGGAGCCTAGATGACATGCTTGCACCCAGGATACTAAAATTAAGTTGACTAAGTGTTGCCAAAGGAAACTAGTGACTGCCTGGCTACCTTGCAAAGACATTTGTTTGATGGTGAAGGTAGGCATCTATATGACCCCTTGCAAATTGTGGTGACATACCAGGCTGGGTGTAAACAGTTCCAACATCCACCTTGAAGGAGCCTACCAAAGTCCCACTGCGCAAGAGATTTTTTGAGTGGATCACCTGAAAAGCGAGGGAGAACAACAAGTCAGAGCTTTTTCTGTGCCCAGCCATGCTGGGAGGGGTAGGGCTGTTTCTAATGTTTGACACTGAACCCTTCTAAAGGATTTGATGCATCTTGCTTAGTCCGGGTAGGAGATATAATCACTTTGTGAAGCACAGTGTGGTTGGCAGCTCTTGTTTAGCAGTCTTGCAAGCAAGTGTACACTTGGATTCAATAGAAAAAAAAGTAAAAAAAACCCCATCTTTGAAACAAGATGCAGTGTTCCAGCCACTATGGCACCAAACACTGAGACATTCTCCTCAAGGAAGTGTCCCAAAGATGCTTGAAATCTATGCTTTAATTCCCTTCCTGGGAGAAATTACACAGCCAGACTATGCATGGGATAGATGTGGATGCTCCTAGCCAGCCTGCTTTGATCTGTGAATCTATGAATCTCCTTCCTAGTCTTCCTTTGCGGCTCTGGGGAGAGCTGGAGCCTCTGTTTTGCTCTCATTATTTACAACTCTGAATTTCCTCAAGAGCTGTACCCACCCTCATGCTTCAGGGAATCCACTGGCAGCCTCAGGAAGCTCTTGCTTCTCCCCAAGCCTAAAGAGACATCCTGAGACAGGCTTAGTTTTGCCTAGCTAGGCAATACCAGAGGTCAGCCACAGAGCAACAGAGGGAACACGAGTGGAGGGGTGTGTGGCTGCAGCAATAAGGACACTGACAGAGGGATTGGGGGGGTCTGCAAAGGAGGTGAGGCTCGTAGGACATGAGGGCTCAGAGAGAGGGACTGAGCACCTCCGCTCCTGCCACAGGTCTCGCATCAAGGGTCTAAATCCATCCCAACAAGTAAGTAAAATGGGTTGGTTTCCACCAAAGCCCACTGAAAAGGGCAACACAACCATGCTCACTTATGGACAGCTTGATGATCTTATCGAACACGACATCTGGGGGAACATGGAAATCAAAGACAAAGCACTGAAAGAGAAGGAGCATGCGTGAAAGCAGGGAAGCAGGCATGGGCTCCTTCTGAATTGAAGGACAACATTATGGTCCATATCCCACCAACAGAGACGTGTCTGGGCAGAGGAACAGCCTGCAGTTCACGTCACAGCTGCAGAGGGACCCACGTCAGCCCAACAACTGACAGCATCAGTGATCTGAGAAACTAAAATAAAGCATTAACTTCTTGGAAAAACTGAGAAAGTGGGCACAGGCTCATTTAATTTGAAACTGATCAAGTGAGGGGTTTTGTTTTGCTTTGTTTTTTTGTCACCATTTTGTAAAATACCAGAGGGCCAAGGTTTCATCCCTCCTTCTGCATGGTTTCTGATTTCATCTTACTCCAGCAAAAGGTAACAGAAGAAAAAGAAAAAAACCAAAGTCAAATAAATGTCATTTGCTGTCAAACTGCAGTGTAGGCCTTGAGGAGCAACGAGCCTGGAGCAGCACCTCAGGAAAAATCCAGCTCACCTCATTGTAGTAAGGGCAGTTAGTCGAGTCCTTCATGGACGTGCATTTCTTTTCATCTCCAACCTCCACACAGGCCACGGGGTCCATGTTGAGCCCAACCAGCTGCCGTGCCTCAATGACTGTGATGCTGACCTGGGGAGAGAGATTCATGGACCTCCACCTCGGCTGCCCTAAACTGTGTCTCCACCTGGCTCTCCTCTCCAAGGTGCTTTCAGTGCCGGGGTGGCAGCTGGGTAGTCTCTCTTCATCACACAAAAGGGACAGGGCTGCTCCTACAAGCCTGAGAGCGCTGAGGCATGGCATGGGAGGTAGGAGCATCAGAGCAGCCCTGTCCGTTCAGATGGCTCTTCTGCTCCAAGAGCACGTAAGGCACAAAGTTGAACGGATTTAGCTAAGCTGCGGGAGCAGATACTCTGCTACTGATGCCCTAACTGGCTTAACTTGCTTCTGCTAAAAAATACAAGGGGTAAACCGCTCATAAAAGGAAGCTGATAAAAGACAGCTGAGCTCTCTAAAGAAGAGGACAAGACTGCCTGGCATTGATTGCTGCACAAACTGACTTACTGCAGAGGAGCTGAGCTGCAAATGCAACCTCCTACCCCTCACCCAAAGCTACACCAGCTTAACAAACCCAGCTCAAGTCCCTTCCTCGTTTAAAGTGCAGCAAGGTAGGTGCAAATACTCTCAGACTCCTTCTGAGGAGGTAAGCAGCTAAGGTCACCGCTCTGTTCCCTCACCATTCCCAATGAAAACCAGCCTTGTGATACTCCTGTTTGCACTGGCCAATTAACTGAACCTCTTGCTCTGTCTTGCACATAATTCATCTTGCACCTTCCTCCTTCTCCTTACATTCTGATTATACTATTCCCGAACCAGGGACACTCAGTCCTCGTTGTCCTCGCAACTTGCTTTAGGCTTTTTACGCGTATAATTAAACCTCTTCCACATACTGCTCTACTGCATCTTCTGTGTTGCTCAACTTCGGGGCATCTTCCTACAGACACAGGCACTCACTTCTCCTCATCCCCTCACTTCTCCTCATCCACAATGCAGCAGAGAATATCCTTGCAAGGGAGACGGCTGTAAGCAATGCGTTTGTTGTTGCTCATCATCCAGATGAAGAGGTCAGCAATGGTGTGCTGGGGCTGTGAACACCAACAAAGAGCCCTGTCAGCATCTTAGCCCTTTCTGACCCCTGACACACCGGCAAGGTGAAGCCTAGCAGGAAAGAAACTGGGATTTACATTTGTTCTGATAAAATTAAAAAAAAAAGATATTAACTCCAGATTGGAAGGCTGAAGATTTTCCCTTTCTCTTAGTTCAGTGCCCACGAGGACTGTAGGGCAGGTGCCCTGCACTTCCATTCCCTACAATGGAAGCAGCTCCCTGTCTGGACATCTCCTATCATGCCTTAGAGCAGAGGAAATAAGTTATTTTGTAATGGGCTATTTCACCAAGCCTAGGAGCCTCGCCCATATTGGGAAATGAGAACAGCAAGTGCCAAAACTACAACTTCCACGTGGACCAATAACCCCAAATGGCTGCAGCCATACAGACCCAGGTAGAAACTGCACGAATTTCAGAGGAACTGCAATTTTCTGCAGGAAGGAACAAAAGATTTTGCAGAAACAGAATCTTTTTGGAAATTTTGTGAGCAGCTCTAACATATTCGGCTATTAACTGTCACCCATGAGGTGGAGTGAAGCAAGAGTACACCGCAGTGATAATAATTAGATGGCTTCATCTGAAAGCTCTCCAAAGAGCTACCTACTTAACAATTTCCTCTACTTAGCAAAAATCAGAGATGGCTGCAGGCTGCTCACTTGAATATTGGGTGGACATTTGCCACCTTCTGGGGGCTGCTCCCCTGGGGAATTGCACGGCCTTGTCACGGCTCAAGGCAGGCAAAACCATCCTCTAGCTCAACTGCAAGAGGACCCAGTTCTGTTACTGTCTGGGAAGGGCTCTTCAACTTATATTAATGCTCATCCTTCCCAATCCAGGAGCGTATAGGCAAACCTGGGAGGCATGGGGCAGGTTATAGACAGACTATGCAAAGTTGCCAGATGGTGAAAAGTATACTGGTGACCTATTTCAGGCCAGGGCCCTGCCTCAGGCCCTGGGCCAGGCTGGGAAACTCCCCCACCTCAAGGGGTCCCTCCAACCAGCTCCAGGGATGCCCTGTCCAGGGCTAAGCCTGGCCTCACCTGCGGATGGGTTAGGGCTGGGCATTTTGGCTTGGGCTCACGGTGCACCAGGATGGACAGCCAGGGCTCAGTTCCCACCACAGACTGGTTAATTAGCACACGAGATATAACGGTTGTAGTCAGTGGAGGGAAGTGGTCACGTTGCCTTGGCTGAGCACTTCTATTGGGTGGTCTGAAGAGAGGTCTAAGCACCTGTCTTGACACAGGAGGAACATACAGGTCCTTTAGAAAAGGAGCAGAGCCCAACAAAGGTCTTTTCTTTTTGGACTGGCTCCTTGCAGAAGACCTGTCTCACCAGGGAACTCTCCTGCACACAGGATTTGCAGAGGCCTCCATCCATCCTGGCTGCTGCAGCCATCCAAGGAGCTGTGTCCATAAGCTGACCCAGCTAACAGGCACTCTCCCTGTGGAGGGCCAACTCACCTCATCAGCTAACAACCAGAGTTTCTGGAGGAAGTTTTGCACCAGCTTCACCTTGTCTTTCATGGTGGTGTTCTTCACCTGCGAGCGCAGAGTCGTGGCTTGCTGACCCATGTTTTCCTGTGATTAAAAGGGAGCCCAGGACACATCGTGAATGAGAGCACAATGGAGCACAGAGAAGGCAAAAGCAGAAGACAGGTCTCCCTGCGTTTAGGAAGGCGTGGTGAGGACACAAATGCCTTAGTCCTGCCATGTGCATCCAGATAATGGTACTTCTGGCACCCCTTTGTTAACCTCAGCAGGATATAGGAAGGGTCCCACAGCACAGAGGTTTCTGCCCCAGCAGGACCTGCCATGGGACAGAGAGGTGTCAGTTGTGCTTATGGCATTTTACAGTGGCTTCAAGCCTTGTCTTAAGCATAGCCTCTCCCCTTTCCCTGACTCCACTACAAATCAGCATCTGGCAGTTCAGAAGAGGGGACATAGAGGCTTCCACAGGTCACATTCATCACTCTGTTGTATGCAGCTGGCTAAGGAAGCTTCATTGCGTCAGCTGGATAAACCACTTGGTCTTTGTACAGCTCCTTTCCAATACGTTGGCCTACCAGCTCCAAATACCCAGGCTAGAGCTAGCCCTGCAGCATCTATACTCGGCAGAGTCCCCCACATTCCTGCTTTCCCCTCTCCTGAACTCTTTGACAATAAAGCGACTCCTTTTCTGCACTCCGGGATTTCTTCCCAATGAAAAGCAGAGCGTGATGGAGGGGACGTAGTGGTGTGGACCCAAGGGTCATGTGGGACCTGTGCAAGACAGGAAGTGCTCTTGGGTCCCCCTCTTTAGCAATAAACCTCAAACCACCAATCCACAGAGACTGGAAGTCAAGACCCCTAAGGACCAAGGATCCCCACCGCATTGATGGGGACCAGCCCCATTCCCAAATCTTCCTCCCCAGCTGAATCACACTTACCAGCTCCCTCATGCAGGACTCGAGTCTTTCTCGATCCAGCCTCGTGCGGGAAGAGTGGTGCCGGTCCTTGTCAGCTAAGGTCACAAAGCGCCTGATGGAAAAGCTCGTCAGCATGAATCCTGCGAGAGCCTGCTGGCTCTCTGCAAGCAGCCTTGCCAGGCTGGATCTCTGCTAGCAGTAGGGCACTTGCCTACACAGAAGCACCCTTGTTCTTTCAGTGTGCGCTGCAATCGCAGCCAAGTGGCCTATTTACACCCAGCACTCAGTGACGTGCATGAGGAGAAGGTACCACTCAGGCACTAGTCTGTGGAGGCCACAAGACTGAGTCTGTGTGGCTTTCATCACTGGCTGGGGGTCTTTGGAATTCAGAGGTGAGTACCACCTCGCCCATGCTCCAAGGCAGAAGGCAATCAATATGGTGGTGTGCTAAGCCAAGAAAATGATTGCCTATCATCTCGGAGCATAACGCAAGGGGAGCTCATGCTCTCAGTCCCATGATCTTGCCCATATCCCAGCTGAGAGCACAGGTCTGTGGTGGGCAGCTTTTGCTAGTCTTTTACTCACAAGCACCCACTGCTCAGCTCCTCCAGGACCCCTCAGAGCCAGCGCTCCAGCTGTGGCTTCTCCGTCTTGATCATTTCCTGCACATCACTGAGGCCTTCCTCCTGGAATGGCAATGGGGGGGAAGCAGTGAAGGGGGCAGTGGAGCAGAGCCCCACAGCAGGCTGAGGTTTAGCACCACAGCCACTCCATGAAGAGCAGCCCTGGCACTGCCAATAGCACACACCTGCTTCTTCCCCAGGCTTTCCTGCCACAGAGCTCAGCTCTGGCACATGTTTGGCTGGGGGAGGTTGGCTTCAGTTGATGTGAATTTCACCTCTCTCCACCTGCAGGCATCACAAAGGCTCCTCAGCAATCAGTTCAGGCTACAAAGGAGGCTCTGCCACAAGAGTGGCTCACTCCAGGAGTCCAGGCAGGTAAAGTCTCCCACCTTCCTTCAGCCTTCCGGGGGACACTCTGGGTCTGACCCACACCAAAATTCATTCAACCCCCAGGGTTTGGCCATTCATTCTGTGGAGTGTTTAGTATTGCGGAGCTTCCTCTTTCCTGGCATGAGTTTGATAAAGGCTCTCTGCAACGGTCTGGCCCTGCTTTGTAACAAGCTGCAGAGACATGCAGGGAGCCGGGATGTGCCAGGAATGGCCTACCCCATCCCCTGAGCCAGCTCCATCCCCAGCACATACTGGCCACCTTGTCTGCAATCTTGTCCATGATGGTGGCATTATACAGTCTCCGGCGCTGGTCTGGCCACCAGCTCTTGATGTACCTGCAGGCCTTCTTCTCAAAGTATGGCACGTGGAAGCAGTTCCTGCAACAGGAAGCAGAAGGATGTTCTGTGGTAGGGCCACTCCCAGACAGGAATGGCCATTGCCCCCCACCTCCCCCAGCATGTCAGAGTGCTGGGATGGGGAAATGGATATACATGAAGTCAGGCCAAGAGGAAAGGCGCTGGGAGTAGCATATATGAATTGCACGTTCAAGGACAGAGACTCCATCTCTCCTAGCACCCTTCCGCATCTGGAGTACTGTGTCCACGTCTGGGCTCCCCAATACAAGAGAGACATGGAGCTCCTGGAGTGAGTCCAGCAAAGGGCCACTACGATGATGAAGGGACTGGAGCATCTCCCCTAGGAGGAAAGGCTGAGGGAGCTGGGACTCTTCAGCCTGCAGAAGAAAAAATTGAGGGGGAATCTCATCAATGTGGACAAGTATCTGAAGGGAGGGCGTCGAGAGGAGGAGGCCAGACTCTTCTGCGTGGTGCCCAGCGACAGGACGAGAGGCAACGGGCACAAACTGGAGCACAGGAACTTCCATATGAATAGGAAGAAAAACTTGTTGACTGTGAGGGTGACAGAGCACGGGACCAGGTTGCCCAGACAGACTGCAGAGTCTCCTTCCTTGGAGATATTCAAAAGCATCTGGACACAGTCCTGGGAAAAATGTTGTAGGTGACCCTGGTTGAGCGGAGGTGGGGGTTGGACTAGATGATCCCCAGAGGTCCCTTCCAACCACAACCATTCTGTGATTCCTAGCACCAGACCGGTCCCCACCCAAGTCCACAGCTAGGCCAGCCATGCCTGGGGGAAACTTTCCCCTCCCAGCCAAGGCCCACCCAAACTGCCCCCAGGCATGCCCTGCCTGGGTTAACCCCTGCCTCTGCCCAGGGAGGGTTGGGGCTGCCTGCATTGGCCAGGTGCTCCAGTGTGACAGCGCGTGCAGGCAGACACCATGAGCGAGCACAAGTGAAACCAAAGCACTAACACCCTATTCTGAAAGCCAGCGAGCATTTCTTATAGACCCCCCTGGCCTTCACAACAGACAGAGGTCTCTGCTGTTTGCAGAGCTGCCAGATTTCCATTCGTCTGTGGGATGGACGTGGCATGGAGAGACAATAGTCATGGCACAGAAAAGGCGGGGGGGGAGAGCCAGGATCGCAGGCATGCCCTGCAGAACAGGTTCATGCTTCTGGTTTGCCCAAGGCAGCCTGAGCATCCGCTGTGAGCCAGGATTCACCCTGGATAAAGCCACTGCAGATCCTGCTGCAACTGGAATCACCCTTAGGTTACAAAACAGCTTCACTTCATCTTGTGAAGCTATCTGGGTTATTTTTAGCCAGATGATGTCAGCAGAGTCCCACAGTTGATGGGGAAACTCCCTGTGCTCTGATAAGGCAGTAGGAAAAGCCTTCTGAAGCTCCAGGTGCTTGCGGTAGTGATAGGCGCCACACAGGCAAGCGTGGGACTCAGGATGGTGCAGCCCCTAGAAGAGGGGTTTGCTCTAGGGTGCTCCCCAAGAGTTTAGGAACCCCGGGCGCACCACGGCCAGAGCCACCACACTGTGGGGGTGCCGTAGCCTCATGAGTGCACAGCATGAGTGCAGAGCAAACCTAGTCAGCAAAGGAGAAGGGACACCGCAGACTCACATTGTAAGCATCTGGATACCTTGGAATTGCGCACTGATAGCTGCTGACTGTGCACACTGATAGCTGTTAAACGTGCAACTGTTAAACATGCACACTGATAGCTGCTGAATGTACTGATAAGCATCCTGTTGACCATCCTGTTGGCATCCCTACTGTTATCACCTAAGACCATCCGTTCCATTGTCCAGCTATGGTCTGGCACTGATCAATGAACTAAGCCCGGGAAGGATAAAAGACAGCAAGCCACATACCTCTGTGTGGACTCGGACTCACCGTCAGCTGGCCTGCGGACCCCACAACCCACCCATCAGCGGGGACGCCCCTGATGCCAACTGCCAGAGAGAACCTGAATCCTCTTGGCGCAGCTCGAGCGTGGTGAGAACAAGCCGGGGAAAACTATACCGCAGGGCTGGCCCATAAGGACAAGGAAAGGGCGAGAGCGGTCATTATACCGTGCATCCGAGAGCAGTCATTGTACTGGGCTTCCGTGGCTTAACCATAGAGCTCTGATACGTGGGGGTTTTGGATTCCTTACTATACTTCTTAGCCTTGTTATACTTGTAGATTGTCTGCTGGTCATGGTTTAGTGTTGTCCAGTGTCCGTCATACGTGCAGAACCGCTTAGATCTAATACATTCTTACATCTGACAAAGAACCATCTCTCCAGTTCAGTGCAACTAACCCCAGAATACAAAAGAATCCCGGACGCCCCACTAGTGGCACGTCACAGGTCGAAAGCATCGAGTAGACTCACATTTGCAGCTGTCTGGATCACCTGTCTGTTAGGGTAATTTCTACCTGCACATCGCAAAGAATTGCCTCAATTCTACAGAGGGAGAACCTGAAGCAGAGAGAACAGAACTCATCTGCCCAGTGAAACTCACCAGTTTTGGCAGTCCCAGGAATAGGATCTACTTTCCCCATATCCTGATTCTCTGACACTGACACACGAGAACGAGGCATGCCAATAGTTAGAGGGAATGGGAATAGACAGACTGACCAAAAGAGAGAGAGAAGCTACAAATCTAGACACTGAAAGGATTAAGACTTTTACCCCAAACTCCTGCTAACCCATCCTCATGAACTTCCTCCAGTAGTTTCTGCATCCTCTCCTCTCTGTGTTTGTGACCTCGGCTAGCTTTTCAGATCCCAAGCGATTCCAAATGCACCTTGCCCCAGCACAAATTACCTTAATTACTGAAATCTATACCTTATTTCAAGGTAGACTTTTTGCCAATCTCTAAACGGTCTCCAGGATGCTTTCACATGTCAGGCAGCTAGAGAAATCAAAGACACAAAGCCCAGGCACCTCCCTCCCTCTTTCCTCCCTGATGGGCAGAAGTGCGTTTGTGCATTCACACATTTGCTGTGGCATCAAAGGGTCCTAGGCTCAGATACCTGGCACACAGGCCAACACCTTCGGGCAAGGAACTAAGTCACATCTCTCCCCACGAGCTTTTAGGTCTGCTGCTCCCATCAGCCTACAGACCGTTCAGAAACCAGATGCTAATTCCCTCTCCTGCAAGGCAAGGGAGCACACTGCCTCTCTGTTTCCCAGCTGCTGGCAGGAGACAGACCTCTCCTACCTCACTACAACACTGCAATGTCCCTTCCCTCACTTTCCCCTTGCCATGTTCAGCAAGGCCGCCCTCTGGTGGCCAGGAGGGCACACTTACCTGTCTGTGACCAGGGGTTTCATGGGTTGAGATGAGCAAAGGGAGACCAGCTCTCCATCCTCATCACCGTCTTCCTCACTTGAGTTCTGCAGCAGCTCAGACTCTGCTTCGTCCCCATCCCCTCCATCTTTCTTCCTCCGCAAGGTAGGCTTGGCCATGCCATCTACGGGAACCAGATTGTTACCTCAGGAAAGAAGTCACAGGGCTATAACTCACACTGGGGTTAAACGGGCTCAGTCACCTGCCTTTAATTCAGGCTGGGGAGCAACTTCCTCTGCAGGAACCATGGGGGACAGTGGAGTTCAGCTTTCTGAAACCCTGACCAGGGATTACAAACTAACAACAGAAATCTGTCCTCTACTCATGCCCCCTTCCAAGCCACTAGAAACATACATCCTTCCTTTGGTGGTTAACCTCTGGAAACGCAAAGCCAGGTGCTCTCAACTGAGAGATGGAGCAGATCCACTGCTGACAGGAGATCACGCAGCAAAGAGCTCATCTGGGGACACGCATGGCTTGTGCCAATGAAGTAGCCATCACCTTCTTCCTAAACTGAGAGCCTCGGATGCTCTGTCAAATGTTAGCATGGAAAGAGGGGGTAAACAGCCTGCTTTTGGCCTTGGCTCCTGCAGTCTCTGCCGGGCATGTTTCAAAACCAACCTCCTCAGAAAACCACCAACCTATTGTGACCTCAGAGTTGATGGGTTTGTCACCAATCTTCCTGTCCATCACGGTAGCTTCCAGGAAGGCTCCAAAGAGGAAGAACTCCTCCATTTTCCCAGGACAGTTCTGCAGGAAAAAAAACAGGCAAGTAGGATACAAGGTTAAGGTCAGCTGGATGGACCCTTAGGAGAACAAGCCACAGGGCAGGGGGTCCCAGAAGGCCACATTCAGCACCTTGAACACCTACACGGGCTCTATGAAGGGGACGTGCCACTGTCTAGGTTTTCATGGAGACTATGAGGGTTTTCTCTCCCTCTGCTCAAGCCTTCTAAGAGATAGGTGTCTGGCTGAACTCGGTGTCTAGGCTCACTGCATGTTCCTTTTGAATGACCATAAAACCTGAAAAATCTTTGCAAGATTTGTTGTCATGCTGGGGGATCCAGTGCTTTTAGTGCAACACCAAATAAAATCCTCAGTCTATGAGACCAGACATAACTACCAAGGGGACTGAGCAAACTATCACTAACACCCAGCACTTGTCACTGGCAACCAAAGGGTCAGGGAAGACTCACATCAGCAACTCATCTCCAAGATCTCCACAGCAAGGCTTATCAAAAGCCTGGCCCGGAAAGAGACGCCTTCACCCAGACCCTCATTCAGATCTTGGTGCTCATCCATCAGGGTGTAGTTCCGAGTGGAGCCATACATGTTCACCCAGGCACGGCCAAAGGTGGGCAGGAAGCCTGCAGGAGACCAGACACACACGTAGTGAAGGGGATGTGCAAGAAGGAGGGCATGGCTTTGTCTCAGGGCTCAAGCTGGCTCATGGAATGGCATCACTTCCCTGCTCTGGGTATTGTACTACAGGATTGAGCATGCGTATGTGTGTGTGTGTGCGCGTGCACATGGAAAATACACACTTGCAACAATACATGGAGATGATTTTGTGGTGACAGCAGTGAGGGGGATTGTGCAGCTCACCACGCCAAAGACACACACAACTACTCCGTTGGGCAAGCCACCCAGCATGAGGCAACAGAGAGGAGAAACCCTCATTAGCCACCTTCGTAGAGCCCTCTCTGCTTTTACATTGGTCCTGTCCACATGTGCACTAGTGCATTTGTGCATGTGTGTGCATTCGTGTGTGCATGTGTGTCTGTGTGAACATGAGAGCCTGTCACATATTCATCCATTCACGGCCATGAATTTTCTGGAAGGGCCAGTTGTTCTTGGGTGTCTTTTCTTTCAAGTTTCTGACTGGAGGCATGTTATGGGACTTGGTTTTCAGGGAATGGGTGCCCAGTGATCTCAGAAAACCACTGCAGGGAATAAAGGTCTCTCCTACTGGCCACCAAGGAGCAGCTGTCTCCAGGGCTGGGGAAGGAGCCTGGGCTATTTTGCTAACTCTCTGCCAAAGGGAAGCCTCTCTCTCTACCATGAAGAGGGTGTCTCAGTCCTCCCCTCATATTAGCTTTACCTTTGTCTCCTTCGTTAGAGACCTCCCGCCAATCAATGAAATGGGTCCCAATGGCCACATCATGGACTTTGTCAGAGTCTCGGACCTGGATCTTTATCCTCTTGCACAATGGGGGGAACATTCCTGTGAAGACTATTTGCTCATTCCAGAGGGGCTCGTAGCTGCTCTTCCGCACAGATGTCTTCCCCTGCCAAGTGGGAGGAGAAAGCACATGTTTCACAAGGGTCTGAGCCCACAAGCCACCCACCTTCTTTCAGACCTCAACTCCTCCCCTGCTAATGACCATGATAGCAACATGTGTTCTGCTCGGGACTTTCTTCTCCCAAATAGAGACTGCTGGAGACTGCAGACTGCTGCAACCCCCTCGTAGTCTGGGCAAGAGAAGGGAACGTGGCACAGGACAAACAAGCAGCTTTGTCACACAGTTCAACATCTACATGCCAGGACAGCTGAGATCATCCTTGGCCACGTAGTCCCAAACCTGCACAATGGCTAGCCCTGCTCACGTTATCATGTCACAACGGTATAGCAAGCAGCTCACCCACCTTCTGCCCTGCAAAGAACACCTCCACATCGGGGTCCACCAAGTCCTTGCTCTCCCCAATGAGAGCCTTCTTCACATTGGCCATGAGGCTGGTGTTCATACGGGGCAGCCCCTCAGCTCAATAGATCTTTAGGTAGAAACGAGCCCATTGCCGCTCCGGAGGGACCCCATCTGGAAGGAGGAGGTTCCTGCAGCATCAGAAAACAGGACTCAAAACAGCTCCTGGGCCTGGCAGGTTTGTCAGGAGAGACTTGCAGAAGAGGGAGAAGCTGCCCCACTTGTGGAGCACAGGCTGTGAGGAGGTGGAAAGGTAGCCATTTCTGCAGCCCTATATTTTATCATAGTCCTGTTCCTGCCCACCCTCCCGATTCAGGACGGGGAAGGGCGGTTTCATAAGGGAAACCTTATGGCAACACATTGAGGTGCCTCAGAGACAACCTGCATCTTTCTAAAGGGATATAGTCATTATCAGCAGTGGAGCCGAGGGGAAGACTAATCTCTACCTAGTTTAGACATCTGCAGCAGCCCAGATGAATGGGATGTTAGAAGGGCCTTTACCTTTGGAAAAGGCCCTCATACCCTGCCAGGGTATAAGGAGAACTGGGGTGGTTATACTGGAAGGAAACTTGAGCTCCATGAAATGGCTTCTCGTGGCAGGTCTTGCCTCTTCTCTCTTCCCCGAGAGCTACAGAGGACGCCGTGAACAACAGTTCTAAAGGAACTTTGTCCACAATAAAGTGGGATAAGAGCATGACTACAGCATGGAACAATAGTCCAAAAGAGTTCACATGCTGCTTTAAGCCCCTTGGTGCCCTCTCTGTCCTTACAGCGGGTAGGGAGACCTCAGCCATCATTTCCCATCTTCCCTTCAACCTCACTTCTGTGGCTCCCATTCAACGGCCAACTGGAGCAACAGCTAAAAAGTACGGACATCATGTTGGTTCACATCAGGCTGGTGCTGGTATGCACAAGTGAACAACCAGCAGCAGAGGGTCTGAACTGATATAAAGGACTGGTCTGTAGTGATGTGACCAGGATTTGCATCAGTAATCTAGCAACTCTCCTCTTTCCGAGAAACAATCTAGTTGGCACTTCTGATTGCAGTGCACGACTACTAGAGGGGCTGTCAGCCTAATTGGGAAGGGGTGCTGTCCTTACTGAATAATCCAAAATAAAGTGACACGAAAAGCTCATAGCTCATTCCCAAGGAAGGATACAGGAAACTGGCTCCACGAATCCTTACCCCTCAATATCATCCTCATCTGTCTCATTGGCTTTGTGTGGTGTCTTGATGTTGTCCCCTTTCCCTACCACAGCAACGGCACCCTCCAGATAACCTTTAAGTCCAGCAGTGAGACCGACCCTCAGGGTCAGAAAGGATGGCCCGTTTGCGATAGAACTGGTGCTCTGAAAGCCATGGAACAAGACAGACATTTATCACAATTACAGGAATTACTGCGAGCACTGGGCATGTCTGTCCACTTGACTGCAGAAGCCTGCATGCATGCATAAAGAGACCTCTCCAGGTGTGAGGAATTCCAGACAGAACCCCCTGAAAATCCATTGGGAGGATCTGCCCAATGTTGGAGACAGAGAAGCAATGGGATAAACTGCTTGCAGAGGTGTGGAGTTTCCATCACTGGACATTTTTAAGGCCTGGTGCCTCTTAGATGGGCGAGAAAGATCTCATCCTTCTGTGGAGTA
The DNA here is from genome assembly GCF_040807025.1 of Struthio camelus. Classification (NCBI taxonomy): domain Eukaryota; kingdom Metazoa; phylum Chordata; class Aves; order Struthioniformes; family Struthionidae; genus Struthio; species Struthio camelus. The sequence goes on along the minus strand of NC_090944.1, from coordinate 7,065,320 downwards.
GATCAGAAGAGACGCTCTCTTCAGATCCCTTCCAGCATCGTTTGCTGAGCACCCCTGAAATGGAAACTTAGCTCTCAGGACTCTTCAGAGGGGCAGAGTGCTACAAAAAGGCCTGATGCATAAGCTAAGATAAAATCCCAGTGATTCTGGATGTCTCTTCTCTAAAGGGAAGTTTCAGGTCTTCCTTACGCTGGCATGCTGCAAGCCCTGGGCCCTCCAAGGAGCCATGCTCTTCTGTACAGAGCAGGCATTTCTTAGTCTCCTCTCCTGCAGATGGGTTTGCTTCATCAGTCTGCCAGACACGTTCAAGACGATTCACTGATTCAGTGACTTTTCAGGCAGAAGCTCAGCGGGGAGCCTGTCACGGAGTAGGGCTGATCCTTCCCAAGAGCAAGGGTATGGACTGAATGACCTCTCCAGGGACCCTTCTGGACCTCCTTTATACTAATCCCAACCATGCCTGCTTTCGCTGCGCACAGCGAGTGCAGGATGCTGAAAGCTTCCACATTTCTTTTATGGTTCTATAAAACAGGCTTCCCTGAAACAGAGGTCCTCTAAACAAAGCCCACGATAGCACAGTGGATTTTAGTAGCACTCATTGGGCCCCTCTGTGCTAAGTCAAGGCAGGCTGTAGCATCAGTGAGCAACATGACATTCTCACAGAAGCTCTAATTAACCTCTCTTTCTTTGCACACTGGGCATCTTCCTGTCTTGGTCTAAAGGCCAGCCACACAGGGCTAGACCTTCAGCTCTCGGAAAGGTCAACATCTTGCCTAAGCAAGCTAATCTAAGCTTCTTAGGAGGTCAGTGGAGAGAGAATGGCACATCTGAGGACAATTCTACCTGCGTGCATTATGCCTTATCCTAGAATGGGATATACCATCTTCTGGAGAGGCTGAGGGCTCTTTTCTGACTGCAGAAGGAGCCTAGATGACATGCTTGCACCCGGGATACTAAAATTAAGTTGACTAAGTGTTGCCAAAGGAAACTAGTGACTGCCTGGCTACCTTGCCAAGACATTTGTTTGATGGTGAAGGTAGGCATCTATATGACCCCTTGCAAATTGTGGTGACATACCAGGCTGGGTGTAAACAGTTCCAACATCCACCTTGAAGGAGCCTACCAAAGTCCCACTGCGCAAGAGATTTTTTGAGTGGATCACCTGAAAAGCGAGGGAGAACAACAAGTCAGAGCTTTTTTTCTGCCCAGCCATGCTGGGAGGGGTAGGGCTGTTTCTAGAACGGTTCAGTGTCAAACATTAAAGGATTTGATGCATCTTGCTTAGTTTGGGCAGGAGATATAATCACTCACTGTGCTGTGTGAAGCACAGTGTGGTTGGCAGCTCTTGTTTAGCAGTCTTGCAAGCAAGTGTACACTTGGATTCAATAGGAAAAAAGTAAAAAAAAAACCATCTTTGAAACAAGATGCAGTGTTCCAGCTACTATGGCACCAAACACTGAGACATTCTGCTCAAGGAAGTGTCTCAAAGATGCTTGAAATCTATGCTTTAATTCCCTTCCTGGGAGAAATTACACAGCCAGACTATGCATGGGATAGATGTGGATGCTCCTAGCCAGCCTGCTTTGATCTGTGAATCTATGAATCTCCTTCCTAGTCTTCCTTTGCGGCTCTGGGGAGAGCTGGAGCCTCTGTTTTGCTCTCATTATTTACAACTCTGAATTTCCTCAAGAGCTGTACCCACCCTCATGCTTCAGGGAATCCACTGGCAGCCTCAGGAAGCTCTTGCTTCTCCCCAAGCCTAAAGAGACATCCTGAGACAGGCTTAGTTTTGCCTAGCTAGGCAATACCAGAGGTCAGCCACAGAGCAACAGAGGGAACACGAGTGGAGGGGTGTGTGGCTGCAGCAATAAGGACACTGACAGAGGGATTGGGGGGGGTCTGCAAAGGAGGTGAGGCTCGTAGGACATGAGGGCTCAGAGAGAGGGACTGAGCACCTCCGCTCCTGCCACAGGTCTCGCATCAAGGGTCTAAATCCATCCCAACAAGTAAGTAAAATGGGTTGGTTTCCACCAAAGCCCACTGAAAAGGGCAACACAACCATGCTCACTTACGGACAGCTTGATGATCTTATCGAACACGACATCTGGGGGAACATGGAAATCAAAGACAAAGCACTGAAAGAGAAGGAGCATGCGTGAAAGCAGGGAAGCAGGCATGGGCTCCTTCTGAATTGAAGGACAATATTATGGTCCATATCCCACCAACAGAGACGTGTCTGGGCAGAGGAACAGCCTGCAGTTCACGTCACAGCTGCAGAGGGACCCACGTCAGCCCAACAACTGACAGCATCAGTGATCTCAGAAACTAAAATAAAGCATTAACTTCTTGGAAAAACTGAGAAAGTGGGCACAGGATCATTTAATTTGAAACTGATCAAGTAAGGGGTTTTGTCTTGCTTTGGTTCTTTGTCACCATTTTGTAAAATACCAGAGGGCCAAGGTTTCATCCCTCCTTCTGCATGGTTTGCGATTTCATCTTACTCCATCTTACTTACTAACAGAAGAAAAAGAAAAAAAAAACAAAGTCAAATAAATGTCATTTGCTGTCAAACTGCAGTCTAGGCCTTGAGGAGCAACGAGCCTGGAGCAGCACCTCAGGAAAAATCCAGCTCACCTCATTGTAGTAAGGGCAATTAGTCAAGTCCTTCATGGACGTGCATTTCTTTTCATCTCCAACCTCCACACAGGCCACGGGGTCCATGTTGAGCCCAACCAGCTGCCGTGCCTCAATGACTGTGATGCTGACCTGGGGAGAGAGATTCATGGACCTCCACCTCGGCTGCCCTAAACCGTGTCTCCACCTGGCTCTCCTCTCCAAGGTGCTTTCAGTGCCGGGGTGGCAGCTGGGTAGTCTCTCTTCATCACACAAAAGGGACAGGGCTGCTCCTACAAGCCTGAGAGAGCTGAGGCATGGCATGGCAGGTAGGAGCATCAGAGCAGCCCTGTCCGTTCAGATGGCTCTTCTGCTCCAAGAGCACGTAAGGCACAAAGTTGAACGGATTTAGCTAAGCTGCGGGAGCAGACACTCTGCTACTGATGCCCTAACTGGCTTAACTTGCTTCTGCTAAAAAATACAAGGGGTAAACCGCTCATAAAAGGAAGCTGATAAAAGACAGCTGAGCTCTCTAAAGAAGAGGACAAGACTGCCTGGCATTGATTGCTGCACAAACTGACTTACTGCAGAGGAGCTGAGCTGCAAATGCAACCTCCTACCCCTCACCCAAAGCTGCACCAGCTTAACAAACCCAGCTCAAGTCCCTTCCTCATTTCAAGGGCAGCAAGGTAGGTGCGAATACTCTCAGACTCCTTCTGAGGAGGTAAGCAGCTAAGGTCACCGCTCTGTTCCCTCACCATTCCCAATGAAAACCAGCCTTGTGATACTCCTGTTTGCACTGGCCAATTAACTGAACCTCTTGCTCTGTCTTGCACATAATTCGTCTTGCACCTTCCTCCTCCTTACATTCTGATTATACTATTCCCGAACCAGGGACACTCAGTCCTCGTTGTCCTCGCAACTTGTTTTAGGTGTTTTATGCGTATAATTAAACCTCTTCCACATACTGCTCTACTGCATCTTCTGATGTCAACTGGTCTCTCGTGGGATTTAGAAGTGGACGCCGTATATGGTCTACAATAAACCTTTAACAACAAATCATTATTTGCATTGTTCCCAGACATCCCTAGGAACGTGCTACTGCGCTAACACGCAAGGACAGAAAAGTAAACGGCTGCCGAATCAGCATGACTCGGTGAAAACGAGAAGAGGAACAAGATAACAGCAACCAAGCACCAACCTACCAGAGGAAATCCAACGAGTACTGCCAGCCAGGCCTCGTCAATTGGGAATGCTAAAACAGGTACTGAAAGCCTTTGGAAATTAAGAGAACTGTGTTGGAGATTGCCTGCTTCAAACCCTGATTAAGCTGGGCTTTCTGGGCTTGTCACAATGGACAGCAAATCCAGTTAACTACTTGAGATATAGCTTATCACTCTAGCATTTAAACAGCAGCTTTTTGAAAGTCATCCTCCCACAGGAACAATACCTGAAACAGTCATTCACACGTGAGCCAGCCTTCAGACTTAACAAACAAATTGTCAGTTGCTTTTGTGAGCGCAGTACATTGAAACCTGCGCTGGACTCACTCCCAACAACGCCATGCCAAGGTCCATAACCTGCTGCGTGGGGAGGAGGCACAGCCTCGGTGGGACTCCAGCAAGCCTAGGCCTGCTCAAGTGACTGTCAGTCCTTCCTCCTGGTCCCAGAGCTGTCCCACAGGCCATCGGGGACAAAGGCTTCAACTAAGAGATTCAGCTCCTCAAGTAACTACTCTGCTGATAGTTGTGGTCCAAGAAAGCGTGAAAGAAAAGTTCTCAACTCGCCTCTTCCTCCCCTTAAACACTCCCTGTGAAATGGTCTCTCCCTGGGCTCTGAACCCCCCGAGCTGAAGTTGGGGGCACAGCGTTGTCACCTACCTGATAATCCATCGGCCTCCCAGCACTCGGCTCCATTTTGATATCAGGCTTGGACCTTCCAAAGGGCAGGAAAAAAGACCTCCGTCAAACAACAGAGGAACTCACTGCAGACTGTGACAGAGCATTTCCCAGCGTTACTCCTCGCAGTGCCAGCTCTCTTGGCATGAGAGGAATATAAACTCCAGGGGCTGTGAAATGCCACTGAACATTCTTTGTTCAAGCGTTTCTGAAAACGGTTGCATGGGGCAACGTGATTTCCAGCATAGCTCAGCTCAGGGGACACATGGCTCTGGGGAGCAGGCACGTCTGAGAGTTTGCCATCACCTCCTGGCTTGCACAAGCTCACATCTGGCCTTCACCTCTTGTTGGAGACACTGGTGGTTACAGCCGTGACGGAAGCCAAGGAGACTGTGTCTGGGTCCAGTCCACCTCCTAGTCTCATGGCTTTTCGGCCCAGGTCTTCTGCTTCCAAAACAGCAGGTTCCTCTGCATAAAGGCACACAGACAAAAGAACGTCTCTTGTTGTTTCCACTCGGTGGATAATTAAAGACTCCGAGAAAGGTAACCAACACATCCTATCAACCTCTCCTGGTAATACAAAGAACAGTGGTCACCTGGTCAGGTCACAGACAGCCTGGTTTAAAATGGATTTTAAAAGAGGTTTGCGTAGCGTGACACATTATTCCACCTGTGCTGTGTGCCAGCACAGTTTCATGAAGGCAATAAGCTTTGGAAAACTGAAATCCGACAAATGAGCAATGCAGACTTCACGAGGTAAAAGAGCATGTGAACATGTGCTGCAGCTCTAACTGCCATAAGGTGATGCACTGCTGAGGATGAAGGGAGGTGGGGAGCTGCTTTAGGGTCACTGGTTTGTTTCGTTGGCACAGGGGGAAATACTACCAAAACCACGCATAGAGCACAGACATCGCTTTTGGGAAACAGGTTTCCTACCTCGTGGCTAATCCAAGACTTGGATCAGTTGCTTCACCATAGTCTGGCCCGGTTCTGTGAGATAATACAGAAATAACCTTGGGCTTCAGCTGAAGTGAGGGGGATCTAGGCTGGATGTTAGGAAAAGCTTTCCTAGGTGGAGAGAGGCACTACAGCAAGTTGTGTGTGAAAAGAGTGTCCTCATTTCCACTGAGGGACCTAAGCAGATTCCATCCTGCCACGTGTGGGTGGAGGGACAGACCAGCACCTTCCCAGCTCTGCTTGCAGTGATTCAGTGGGTTTGTTTGACCCGAGCAGAACTGGCAATCTGCCTGGGATGGCAGAAAGCAGCAGACCACCACTCAGGAGGGATGCTGGGAGGACTACGCCCTGTGGAGGGCAAAGGGGGAGGAAGGATACACACAGCTGTGAGGCAACGACCACATGAACAGTTGTTGCAACTGTTCCCCCACCACTGGTAAATCTACATGTGAATGTACTCCACAATCTGGAAGTACAGCCTTTTCATGCCTTTGCATCCCAGCTGCTTTACTCATCACCTTAGGTGAAGTCTTCACCACAAGAAGAACACCCTTTCACTGGGGAGAGCAGGAAGATCACCAAGGTTTCAGTATTATGCCTCTACAGTCTGCCAAGGCCTCTACCTCTATAGTGTCTCAGGCCAAATCCCTCCTTTCTTCTCTTAAAAGCTGGCTGAACAACAACAAAGATTTGCCCATGAAGAATATCTAAAGCAACATTTGGTCTTCCTCCACAAAAAGGCATTCCCCAATTTCTTTGTCACTGAAACATCATAGTTTGAGCCGAATGGAAACAACAACAAATTTCCGATCGCTAACCACCTTCTGCCTTTCCAGAAAGGTGTCCCATTTCAGCACTGTAGCAGGTATCGAGACCTTGGAACAGACAACCTTGAGGCAACAGAGCCCTACCTCTCACTGTGCTGCTGCAACGCTATTCATGCGGGTCTCCATGCATCACAGAGAAGCAGTGAAAGGGCTAAATCACGCTTTTTGCTCTTACACTTGCAAGTAATCCTTAAAATAAGCCAGAAACTGCCCACCTGACTTCCAGGTTTCACCATGATCTCACAAAGCGGGTGAGATCTGGCAAAGCCTTCAGTGTAAGGCGCTCTCCATCTATCCCTGCTTCCCAGATTCCCCCATGCAGACCCTCTCTCCAGCCTTCACCCTGTCCACCAAATGCTCCCTGTCTAATCCCTGAGTTACCAACAGCGTTGATGTGTGCCACTTACAGGGCGCAGCCGGGGGGGGGTCTCATCCGTTAAGTGGATGGGAGCAGGGGCTTTCCTGGAACAGCAGTACTGGATCAGGGAACAACCTCCTCCCAGCACCTACCTTGCTTCCAATGATCATCCTTTGGTGGACGCGTCTTGCCAAGCTTCATGGCTGAAAAAACTCCTTTCCCAGCTCTGGGAGAAGACGTTCTTTCTTCTGAAAGAACTCATTGTATCCTGTACTTTTAGTGGTGTTCTCTGTGACACAGGGGACAACAGGAGGTTTCACAGAATCACAGAATGGTTGAGGTTAGAAGAGGGACTGCTAACTTCCTGCTCACTTCCTCCCCCAGCTCCTTTATCTGGCAATACAAAGGGTCAACCACAGCACACCTTGCACAGGAGAGCTGACTGTCAGCCCAGGCCTCACAGAAAGGCCCCAGGCACTGCCTGCAGCCTGACACCTGCAGAGCTGCATCTGCTGTCTGAGGGTCTGTCTGGGTTGAAGCCTCACACACAGCTGAGGCAGCACCTCCAACAGCCACTGGGGAATGTGCTCTGCAGCATGTCATGACCATGCCCCAAGGAAGGACACACCACTGCAGAAAAGGGAGAGGCACCTTCTTTGCCTGCTGCCCAAACTGCTGCCTCTGCCAGCCCCACTCTGGGAGCTGGGGCTCTAGGCCTGGCTCTTATATAGGCCTCTGCCCAGCAGTGACTCACAAGGGTGCTTGACCCACCCAATCAGGAGCCACCTGAAACAAAAGCCCCAACTCCCTCTGACCAGGCCAGCCCAGAGAGCTCGTTAGCAGCAGCCCCACCTAGCTAGGACTTCCCAGGAGAAGTTAAGTCAAGGCCCCCTGCAGTAGTCCTTGCCTAGCTCTCCCTTCCTGCTAGCAGCAAGCACTGTCTAGTTCCTCGGGGGTCCCCAGAAAGCCTCCCCAACTTCCAACAAGGCCCACAAAAGGCCCAGGCAGAGCCCAGACGCTGCTGCGCAAACTGCTGCGTCTGTTTGCTGCCTCTGTTTGCTGTGCTCTGCAGCTCATCACTGCACCATGACAAGAACAGGTGCGTTTTCACCAAAACAGAGCTGGCCATGCCCACCTCTCTGCCTCTGGGCTGCATCCTGCTCTGCCCCGGCCTGTACCTCCCCCTGCTCCTGGGGCATCTGCACAGGCCACAGGCACACACTAGTGCCCTCCCCATTCCAGCACCTGCCACAGGGGCAGACCTCTGCAGCCAAGGCCTCCCCTTAACCCTGCCTCCCTCCTCTCTGCCCAAAGCTCCCCGTCTGCCGGGGGGAAGCAAGGAGGCTGCGGCAACAAGAGCCACACAGAGAGTGAGGGAGGGCAGCTCCTCCGTGCCCTTTGGGGGAGCTGGTCTTGTCATAGGTTTGCTCAGGGGATCTGGGCCTTGTGTTGGGGGTTCTGGGCTTGTTGTGGGGGTGCTGAGGGTCACTGAACTTTGTGTTGGGAGTGCTGAGTGGATCTGCTTGTTGTGTTGGGGGTGCTAGGTTTGTTTTCGGGCTGCTCAGTGGAGCTGAGCCTTGTGTTGCGGGTGCTGGGGTTGTCATGGTGGTGCTTAGGGGATCTGGGCGTTGTGCAGGAGGTGCTGAGCCTTTTGTTGCGAGTGCTAGGCTTGTCGTGGGGGTGCAGAGGGGATCTGGACCTTTCTTATGGGGCTGCTGGGCTTGTTTTGGGGGATCTGGGCCTTGTGTTGGGGGCGCTGGGCTTGTGGGTCTGCTGAGGGGATCTGGACATTGTGTTGGGACTGCTGGGCTTGTCATGCAGGGTGCTGAGGGGATCAGGGCCTTGTGTTGGGGAGAGCAGGGCTTGTGGTCGGGGTGCTGAGGAAAGCTAGGTGTTGTTTTAGGGGTGCTGGGCCTTGTTTTGGGAGTGCAGAGGGGATCAGGGCCCTCTTTTGGGGGTAGTAAGTAGATCTGGGCGGTGTGTTTGTTGTGTTGGGCTTGTGGGAGTGCTGAGGGCATCTCGAGCTTGTATTGGAGATGCTGGGCTTCTGGTGGGGGTGCTGAGGGGTCTGAGCTTTGTGTTGGGGTTGTTGGGCCTTGTGTTGGGAGTGCTGGGCCTTGTGTTGGGGGTGCAGAGGAGATCTGGGCTGTTGCGTTGGGGGTGCTGAGCCTTGTGTTGGGGGTGCTGAGGGTATCTGGGCTTGTTTTCGAGGTGCTGGGCTTGTGTTGCAGGTGCTGGCCTTGTTTTGGGGGTGCAGAGGGGAGCTGGGCGTTGTGTTGGAGGTGCTGGGCCTTGTGTCGGGGGATCTGGGTGTTGTGTTGGGGGTGCTGGTCTTATCATGAGGGTACTGAACGGGATCTCGGCATAGTGTTGGGGGTGCTGGGCTTGTTGTGGCTGTGCTTAGGGGGTCTGGGCTTTATTTTCGAGGTGCTGGGCTTTGTTTTGGGGGTGCAGAGGGGATCTGGGCCTTGTGTTGGGGGTGCTGGGCTTGTCATAGTGGTGCTGAGGGGATCTGGGGCTGGTTTTAGGGGTGCTGGGCCTTTTTTCCGTGGTGCAGAGGAGATCTGGGGCTTGTTTTCGAGATGCTGGGCTTGTGGTCGGGGTGCTGAGGGGGTCTGGGCATTGTGTTGGGCGTGCTGGGCTTGTAGTGGAGGTGCTGAAGGGATGTGGGGCTTGTTTTCAAGGTGCTGGGCCTTTTTTTGGTGGTGCAGAGGTTTATCAGGTACTTGTTTTGGAGATGCTGCGCTTGTGGTGGGGTTACAGAGGGGATCTGGCCATTGCGTTAGGGGTGCTGAGGGGATCTGGGCCTTGTGGTGGGGGTGCTGGACTTGTCATACTGGTGCTGAGGGGATCTGGGCTTGTGTTGGGGGTGCTGGGCGTGTTGTGCGAGTGCGGAGGGGATCTGGGGATTGTATTGGAGGTGTTCGGTTTGTTATGGGGCTGCTGAGGGGATCGGGGCCTTGTGTTGGGGGTGCTGGGCCTTGTTTTGGGAGTGCAGAGGGGATCTGGCCCTTCTGTTGGGGGTGCTGAGTGGATTTGGGCTGTGTGTTTGTTGTGTTGAGCTTGTGGGAGTGCTGAGGGGATCATGGGCTTGTGTTGGGGGTGCTGGGCTTTTTGTGGGGTGCAGAGGGGAGCTGGGCATTGTGTTAGAGGTGTTGGGCTTGTCATAGGGGTACTGAGGGGATCTGGTCCTTGTCTTGGGAGTGCTGGGCCTTGTGTTGGGGGTGCTGAGGGGATCTGGGCTGTGTTTTTGTTGTGTTGAGCTTGTGGGAGTGCGGAGAGGATCTGGGGCTTGTTGTGGGGGTGCTGAGGGGATCGGGACATTGTGTTGGGGGTGCTGAGCTTGTCGTGGGTGTGCTGAGGAAAGCTAGGTGCTGTTTTAGGGGTGCTGGGCCTTGTTTTGGGAGTGCAGAGGGGATCAGGGCACTCTTTTGGGGGTGCTGAGTAGATCTGGGCTCTGTGTTTGTTGTTTTGGGCTTGTGGGAGTGCTGAGGGGATCTCGAGCTTGTATTGGAGATGCTGGGCTTGTGGTGGGGTTGCTGAGGGGATCTGGGCCTTCTGTTTGGAGTGCTGGGCTTGTGGTGGGGGTGCTGAGGGGATCTGGGCGTTGTGGTGGGAGTGCTGGGCTTGTGGTGGGGGTGCTGAGGGGATCTGGCCATGTTTTCGAGGTGCTGGGCCTTTTTTCCGTGGTGCAGAGGAGATCTGGGCATTGTGGTGGGGGTGCTGGGCTTGTGGTCGGGGTGCAGAGGGGATCTGGGCGTTGTGGTGGGGGTGCTCAGGAGATCGGGGCCTTGTATTGGGGGTACTGAGGGGATCAGGGGCTTGTTTTCAAGGTGCTGGATGTGTTTTGGGAGTGCAGAGGGGATCAGGGCCTTGTGGTGGGGGTGCTGAGGGGATCTGGGCATTGTGGTGGGGGTGCTGAGGAGAGCTAGGTCTTGCACTGGGGGTGCTGGGCTTGTTGTGGGAGTGCTGGGCTAGTGGTGGGTGTGCAGAGGGGATCTGGGTGTTGTGTTACGGGTGCTGGGCTTGTGGTCGGGCTGCTGATGGGATGTGGGCCTTGTGTCGGGGGAGCTGGTCTTGTAATGGGTTTGCTGAGGGGATGTGGGCCTTGTTTTGGGGTTGCTGAGGGGATCGGGGCGTTGTGTTGGGGGTGCTGGGCGTTGTTTTTGGAGTGCTGGGCTTGTGGTGGGGATGCTGAGGTGATTCAGGCCATGTTTTTGTTGTGTTGGGCGTGTGGGAGTGCCTAGGGGATCTGGGTCTTGTTGTGGGGGTGCTGAGGGGATCTGGGCGTTGTGTTGGGGGTGCTGGTCCTGTCATGCAGGGTGCTGAGGGGATCTGGGCCTTGTGTTGGGGAGAGCTGGGCGTGTCGTGGGGGTGCTGAGGAAAGCTAGGTGTTGTTTTAGGGGTGCTGGGGCTTGTTTTGGGAATGCAGAGGGGATCAGGGCCTTGTTTTGGGGTGTGCGGAGGGGATCTGGGTGGTGTGTTTGTTGTGTTGGGCTTGTGGGAGTGCTGAGGGGATCTGGAGCTTGTATTGGAGATGCCGGGCTTCTGGTGGGGATGCTGAGGGGTCTGGGCTTTGTGTTGGGGTTGCTGGGCCTTGTGTTGGGAGTGCTGGGCTTGTCGTGCGGGTGCTGAGGAGATCTGGGCTTTGTTTTCGAGGTGCTGGGCTTTGTTCTGTGGGTGCTGAGGGGATCTGGGCATGGTGTTGGAGGTGTTGGGCCTGTCATAGGGGTACTGAGGGGTCTGGGCCTTGTCTTGGGAGTGCTGGGCCTTGTGTTGGGGGTGCTGAGGGGGTCTGGGCCATGTGTTTGTTGAGTTGAGCTTGTGGGAGTGCTTAGGGGATCATGGGCTTGTTTTGGGGGTGTTGGGATTGTGGTGGGGGAGCTGGCCTTTTTTGGGGGGTGCAGAGGTGTGCTGGGCGTTGTGTTGGAGGTGCTGGGCCTTGTTTTGGGGGATCTGGGTGTTGTGTTGGGGGTGCTAGGCTTGTTTTCGGGCTGCTCAGTGGAGCTGGGTGTTGTGTTGGGGGTGCTAGTCTTGTCATGAGGGTACTGAACGGGATCTGGGCGTTGTGTTGGGGGTGCTGGGCTTGTGGTGGGGGTGCTGAGGGGATCTGGGCGTTGTGTTTGGGGTGCTGGGCTTTGTTGTGGGGGTGCTTAGGGGATCTGGGCCTTGTGTTGGGGGTGCTGGACTTGTCATAGTGGTGCTGAGGGGATCTGGGCATTGCGTTGGGGGTGCAGAGGGGATCTGGGCGTTGTGGTGGGGCTGCTGAGGTGATCTGGGGCATTGTTTTGGAGGTGCGGGGCTTCTAGTGGGGGTGCTGAGGGGATCTGGCCATGTTTTCGAGGTGCTGGGCCTTTTTTTCCGTGGTGTAGAGGAGATCTGGGCGTTGTGTTGGGGGTGCTGGGCTTGTGGTGGGGGTGCTGAGGAGAGCTAGGTCTTGCACTGGGGGTGCTGGGCTTGTTGTGGGAGTGCTGGGCCTTGTTTTGGGAGTGCAGATGGGATCAGGGCCTTGTTTTGGGGGTGCGGAGGGGATCTGGGCCGTGTGTTTGTTGTGTGGGGCGTGTGGGAGTGCTGAGGGGATCTGGGGCTTGTTTTTGGCGTGCTGGGCTTGTGATGCAGGGTGCTGAGGGGATCTAGGCCTTGTGTTTGGGGTGCTGGGCGTGTTGTGCGAGTGCGGAGGGGATCTGGGGCTTGTGTTGGGTGCGCTGGGCTTGTCGTGGACGTGCTGACGGGATCTGGGCATTGTGGTGGAGATGCTGGGCTTGTCGTAGGGGTACTGAGGGGTCTGGGCCTTGTCTTGGGAGTGCTGGGCCTTGTGTTGGGGGTGCAGAGGAGATCTGGGCCGTGTGTTTGTTGTGTTGGGCTTGTGGGAGTGCTTAGGGGATCATGGGCTTGTTTTCGAGGTGCTGGGCTTGTCATGCAGGGTGCTAGCCTTGTTTTGGGGGTGCAGAGGGGAGCTGGGCATTGTGTTGGAGGTGCTGGGCCTTGTTTTTGGGGATCTGGGTGTTGTGTTGGGGGTGCTAGGCTTGTTTTCGGGCTGCTCACTGGAGCTGAGTGTTGTGTTGGGGGTGCTGGTCTTGTCATGAGGGTACTGAACGGGATCGGGGCTTTGTGTTGGGAGTGCTGGGCGTGTTGTGCGAGTGCGGAGGGGATCTGGGGCTTGTATTGGAGGTGTTGGGCCTGTTATGGGTGTGCAGAGGGGATCTGGGCTGTGTGTTTGTTGTGTTGAGCTTGTGGGAGTGTTGAGGGGATCTGGGCTTGTTTTGGAGGTGTTGGGCTTGTGTTGCGGGGGCTGGGATTTTTGTGGGGGTGCAGAGGGGAGCTGGGCATTGTGTTGGAGCTGCTGGGCCTTGTTTTGGGGGTGCTGAGGGGATGTGGGCCTTGTGTCGGGGGAGCTGGTCTTGTAATGGGTTTGCTGAGGGGATCTGGGCCCTGTTTTGGGGTTGCTGACGGGATCGGGGCATTGTGTTGGGGGTGCTGGACTTGTGGTAGGGGTGCTGAGGGGATCTGCGCATTGCGTTGGGGGTGCAGGGCTTGTGGTGGGGGTGCTGAGGTGATTTAGACCGTGTTTTTCTTGTGTTGGGCGTGTGGGAGTGCCTAGGGGATCTGGGCTGTGTGTCGGGGGTGCTCAGGGGATCTGGGCGTTGTGTTTGTTGTGTTGAGCTTGTGGGAGTGCTGAGGGGATCTGGGGCTTGTTGTGGGGGTGCTGAGGGGATCAGGGCATGGTGTCGGAGGTGTTGGGCTTGTCATAGGGGTACTGAGGGGTCTGGGCCTTGTCTTGGGAGTGCTGGGCCTTGTTTTGGGGGTGCTGAGGGGATGTGGGCCTTGTGTCGGGGGAGCTGGTCTTGTAAGGGGTTTGCTGAGGGGATGTGGGCCTTGTTTTGGGGTTGCTGAGGGGATCTGGGCTTTGTCTTGGGAGTGCTGGGCCTTTTTGTTGGGGGTGCAGAGGAGATCTGGGCCGTGTGTTTGTTGTGTTGGGCTTGTGGGAGTGCTTAGGGGATCATGGGCTTGTTTTCGAGGTGCTGGGCTTGTCATGCAGGGTGCTAGCCTTGTTTTGGGGGTGCAGAGGGGAGCTGGGCATTGTGTTGGAGGTGCTGGGCCTTGTTTTTGGGGATCTGGGTGTTGTGTTGGGGGTGCTAGGCTTGTTTTCGGGCTGCTCACTGGAGCTGAGTGTTGTGTTGGGGGTGCTGGTCTTGTCATGAGGGTACTGAACGGGATCGGGGCTTTGTGTTGGGAGTGCTGGGCGTGTTGTGCGAGTGCGGAGGGGATCTGGGGCTTGTATTGGAGGTGTTGGGCCTGTTATGGGTGTGCAGAGGGGATCTGGGCTGTGTGTTTGTTGTGTTGAGCTTGTGGGAGTGTTGAGAGGATCTGGGCTTGTTTTGGAGGTGTTGGGCTTGTGTTGCGGGGGCTGGGATTTTTGTGGGGGTGCAGAGGGGAGCTGGGCATTGTGTTGGAGGTGCTGGGCCTAGTTTTGGGGGTGCTGAGGGGATGTGGGCCTTGTGTCGGGGGAGCTGGTCTTGTAATGGGTTTGCTGAGGGGATCTGGGCCCTGTTTTGGGGTTGCTGAGGGGATCGGGGCATTGTGTTGGGGGTGCTGGACTTGTGGTAGGGGTGCTGAGGGGATCTGCGCATTGCGTTGGGGGTGCAGGGCTTGTTGTGGGGGTGCTGAGGTGATCGGGGCATTGTTTTGGAGGTGCGGGGCTTGTAGTGGGGGTGCTGAGGGGATCTGGCCATGTTTTCGAGGTGCTGGGCCTTTTTTCCGTGGTGCAGAGGAAATCTGGGCATTGTGTTGGGGGTGCTGAGGAGATCGGGGCCTTGTATTGGGGGTACTGAGGGGATTAGGGGCTTGTTTTTGAGGTGCTGGATGTGTTTTGGGAGTGCAGAGGGGATCAGGGCCTTGTGGTGGGGTTGCTGAGGGGATCTGGGCATTGTGTTGGGGGTGCTGGGCTTGTGGTGGGGGTGCTGAGGAGAGCTAGGTCATGCAGGGTGCTAGCCTTGTTTTGGGGGTGCAGAGGGAAGCTGGGCATTGTGTTGGAGGTGCTGGGCCTAGTTTTGGGGGATCTGGGTGTTGTGTTGGGGGTGCTAGGCTTGTTTTCGGGCTGCTCACTGGAGCTGAGTGTTGTGTTGGGGGTGCTGGTCTTTCATGAGGGTACTGAACGGGATCGGGGCCTTGTGTTAGGGGTGCTGGGCGTGTTGTGCGAGTGCGGAGGGGATCTGGGGCTTGTATTGGAGGTGTTGGGCCTGTTATGGGTGTGCAGAGGGGATCTGGGCTGTGTGTTTGTTGTGTTGAGCTTGTGGGAGTGTTGAGGGGATCTGGGCTTGTTTTGGAGGTGTTGGGCTTGTGTTGCGGGGGCTGGGATTTTTGTGGGGGTGCAGAGGGGAGCTGGGCGTTGTGTTGGAGCTGCTGGGCCTTGTGTCGGGGGATCTGGGTGTTGTGTTGGGGGTGCTAGGCTTGTTTTCGGGCTGCTCAGTGGAGCTGGGTGTTGTGTTGGGGGTGCTAGTCTTGTCATGAGGGTACTGAACGGGATCTGGGCGTTGTGTTGGGGGTGCTGGGCTTGTGGTGGGGGTGCTGAGGGGATCTGGGCGTTGTGTTTGGGGTGCTGGGCTTTGTTGTGGGGGTGCTTAGGGGATCTGGGCCTTGTGTTGGGGGTGCTGGACTTGTCATAGTGGTGCTGAGGGGATCTGGGCATTGCGTTGGGGGTGCAGAGGGGATCTGGGCGTTGTGGTGGGGCTGCTGAGGTGATCTGGGGCATTGTTTTGGAGGTGCGGGGCTTCTAGTGGGGGTGCTGAGGGGATCTGGCCATGTTTTCGAGGTGCTGGGCCTTTTTTTCCGTGGTGTAGAGGAGATCTGGGCGTTGTGTTGGGGGTGCTGGGCTTGTGGTGGGGGTGCTGAGGAGAGCTAGGTCTTGCACTGGGGGTGCTGGGCTTGTTGTGGGAGTGCTGGGCCTTGTTTTGGGAGTGCAGATGGGATCAGGGCCTTGTTTTGGGGGTGCGGAGGGGATCTGGGCCGTGTGTTTGTTGTGTGGGGCGTGTGGGAGTGCTGAGGGGAACTGGGGCTTGTTTTTGGCGTGCTGGGCTTGTGATGCAGGGTGCTGAGGGGATCTAGGCCTTGTGTTTGGGGTGCTGGGCGTGTTGTGCGAGTGCGGAGGGGATCTGGGGCTTGTGTTGGGTGCGCTGGGCTTGTCGTGGACGTGCTGACGGGATCTGGGCATTGTGGTGGAGATGCTGGGCTTGTCGTAGGGGTACTGAGGGGTCTGGGCCTTGTCTTGGGAGTGCTGGGCCTTGTGTTGGGGGTGCAGAGGAGATCTGGGCCGTGTGTTTGTTGTGTTGGGCTTGTGGGAGTGCTTAGGGGATCATGGGCTTGTTTTCGAGGTGCTGGGCTTGTCATGCAGGGTGCTAGCCTTGTTTTGGGGGTGCAGAGGGGAGCTGGGCATTGTGTTGGAGGTGCTGGGCCTTGTTTTTGGGGATCTGGGTGTTGTGTTGGGGGTGCTAGGCTTGTTTTCGGGCTGCTCACTGGAGCTGAGTGTTGTGTTGGGGGTGCTGGTCTTGTCATGAGGGTACTGAACGGGATCGGGGCTTTGTGTTGGGAGTGCTGGGCGTGTTGTGCGAGTGCGGAGGGGATCTGGGGCTTGTATTGGAGGTGTTGGGCCTGTTATGGGTGTGCAGAGGGGATCTGGGCTGTGTGTTTGTTGTGTTGAGCTTGTGGGAGTGTTGAGAGGATCTGGGCTTGTTTTGGAGGTGTTGGGCTTGTGTTGCGGGGGCTGGGATTTTTGTGGGGGTGCAGAGGGGAGCTGGGCATTGTGTTGGAGGTGCTGGGCCTAGTTTTGGGGGTGCTGAGGGGATGTGGGCCTTGTGTCGGGGGAGCTGGTCTTGTAATGGGTTTGCTGAGGGGATCTGGGCCCTGTTTTGGGGTTGCTGACGGGATCGGGGCATTGTGTTGGGGGTGCTGGACTTGTGGTAGGGGTGCTGAGGGGATCTGCGCATTGCGTTGGGGGTGCAGGGCTTGTGGTGGGGGTGCTGAGGTGATTTAGACCGTGTTTTTCTTGTGTTGGGCGTGTGGGAGTGCCTAGGGGATCTGGGCTGTGTGTCGGGGGTGCTCAGGGGATCTGGGCGTTGTGTTTGTTGTGTTGAGCTTGTGGGAGTGCTGAGGGGATCTGGGGCTTGTTGTGGGGGTGCTGAGGGGATCAGGGCATGGTGTCGGAGGTGTTGGGCTTGTCATAGGGGTACTGAGGGGTCTGGGCCTTGTCTTGGGAGTGCTGGGCCTTGTTTTGGGGGTGCTGAGGGGATGTGGGCCTTGTGTCGGGGGAGCTGGTCTTGTAAGGGGTTTGCTGAGGGGATGTGGGCCTTGTTTTGGGGTTGCTGAGGGGATCTGGGCTTTGTCTTGGGAGTGCTGGGCCTTTTTGTTGGGGGTGCAGAGGAGATCTGGGCCGTGTGTTTGTTGTGTTGGGCTTGTGGGAGTGCTTAGGGGATCATGGGCTTGTTTTCGAGGTGCTGGGCTTGTCATGCAGGGTGCTAGCCTTGTTTTGGGGGTGCAGAGGGGAGCTGGGCATTGTGTTGGAGGTGCTGGGCCTTGTTTTGGGGGATCTGGGTGTTGTGTTGGGGGTGCTAGGCTTGTTTTCGGGCTGCTCACTGGAGCTGAGTGTTGTGTTGGGGGTGCTGGTCTTGTCATGAGGGTACTGAACGGGATCGGGGCTTTGTGTTGGGAGTGCTGGGCGTGTTGTGCGAGTGCGGAGGGGATCTGGGGCTTGTATTGGAGGTGTTGGGCCTGTTATGGGTGTGCAGAGGGGATCTGGGCTGTGTGTTTGTTGTGTTGAGCTTGTGGGAGTGTTGAGAGGATCTGGGCTTGTTTTGGAGGTGTTGGGCTTGTGTTGCGGGGGCTGGGATTTTTGTGGGGGTGCAGAGGGGAGCTGGGCATTGTGTTGGAGGTGCTGGGCCTAGTTTTGGGGGTGCTGAGGGGATGTGGGCCTTGTGTCGGGGGAGCTGGTCTTGTAATGGGTTTGCTGAGGGGATCTGGGCCCTGTTTTGGGGTTGCTGAGGGGATCGGGGCATTGTGTTGGGGGTGCTGGACTTGTGGTAGGGGTGCTGAGCGGGTCTGGGCATTGCGTTGGGGGTGCAGGGCTTGTGGTGGGGGTGCTGAGGTGATCGGGGCATTGTTTTGGAGGTGCGGGGCTTGTAGTGGGGGTGCTGAGGGGATCTGGCCATGTTTTCGAGGTGCTGGGCCTTTTTTCCGTGGTGCAGAGGAAATCTGGGCATTGTGTTGGGGGTGCTGAGGAGATCGGGGCCTTGTATTGGGGGTACTGAGGGGATTAGGGGCTTGTTTTTGAGGTGCTGGATGTGTTTTGGGAGTGCAGAGGGGATCAGGGCCTTGTGGTGGGGTTGCTGAGGGGATCTGGGCATTGTGTTGGGGGTGCTGGGCTTGTGGTGGGGGTGCTGAGGAGAGCTAGGTCATGCAGGGTGCTAGCCTTGTTTTGGGGGTGCAGAGGGAAGCTGGGCATTGTGTTGGAGGTGCTGGGCCTAGTTTTGGGGGATCTGGGTGTTGTGTTGGGGGTGCTAGGCTTGTTTTCGGGCTGCTCACTGGAGCTGAGTGTTGTGTTGGGGGTGCTGGTCTTTCATGAGGGTACTGAACGGGATCGGGGCCTTGTGTTAGGGGTGCTGGGCGTGTTGTGCGAGTGCGGAGGGGATCTGGGGCTTGTATTGGAGGTGTTGGGCCTGTTATGGGTGTGCAGAGGGGATCTGGGCTGTGTGTTTGTTGTGTTGAGCTTGTGGGAGTGTTGAGGGGATCTGGGCTTGTTTTGGAGGTGTTGGGCTTGTGTTGCGGGGGCTGGGATTTTTGTGGGGGTGCAGAGGGGAGCTGGGCGTTGTGTTGGAGCTGCTGGGCCTTGTGTCGGGGGATCTGGGTGTTGTGTTGGGGGTGCTAGGCTTGTTTTCGGGCTGCTCAGTGGAGCTGGGTGTTGTGTTGGGGGTGCTAGTCTTGTCATGAGGGTACTGAACGGGATCTGGGCGTTGTGTTGGGGGTGCTGGGCTTGTGGTGGGGGTGCTGAGGGGATCTGGGCGTTGTGTTTGGGGTGCTGGGCTTTGTTGTGGGGGTGCTTAGGGGATCTGGGCCTTGTGTTGGGGGTGCTGGACTTGTCATAGTGGTGCTGAGGGGATCTGGGCATTGCGTTGGGGGTGCAGAGGGGATCTGGGCGTTGTGGTGGGGCTGCTGAGGTGATCTGGGGCATTGTTTTGGAGGTGCGGGGCTTCTAGTGGGGGTGCTGAGGGGATCTGGCCATGTTTTCGAGGTGCTGGGCCTTTTTTTCCGTGGTGTAGAGGAGATCTGGGCGTTGTGTTGGGGGTGCTGGGCTTGTGGTGGGGGTGCTGAGGAGAGCTAGGTCTTGCACTGGGGGTGCTGGGCTTGTTGTGGGAGTGCTGGGCCTTGTTTTGGGAGTGCAGATGGGATCAGGGCCTTGTTTTGGGGGTGCGGAGGGGATCTGGGCCGTGTGTTTGTTGTGTGGGGCGTGTGGGAGTGCTGAGGGGAACTGGGGCTTGTTTTTGGCGTGCTGGGCTTGTGATGCAGGGTGCTGAGGGGATCTAGGCCTTGTGTTTGGGGTGCTGGGCGTGTTGTGCGAGTGCGGAGGGGATCTGGGGCTTGTGTTGGGTGCGCTGGGCTTGTCGTGGACGTGCTGACGGGATCTGGGCATTGTGGTGGAGATGCTGGGCTTGTCGTAGGGGTACTGAGGGGTCTGGGCCTTGTCTTGGGAGTGCTGGGCCTTGTGTTGGGGGTGCAGAGGAGATCTGGGCCGTGTGTTTGTTGTGTTGGGCTTGTGGGAGTGCTTAGGGGATCATGGGCTTGTTTTCGAGGTGCTGGGCTTGTCATGCAGGGTGCTAGCCTTGTTTTGGGGGTGCAGAGGGGAGCTGGGCATTGTGTTGGAGGTGCTGGGCCTTGTTTTTGGGGATCTGGGTGTTGTGTTGGGGGTGCTAGGCTTGTTTTCGGGCTGCTCATTGGAGCTGAGTGTTGTGTTGGGGGTGCTGGTCTTGTCATGAGGGTACTGAACGGGATCGGGGCTTTGTGTTGGGAGTGCTGGGCGTGTTGTGCGAGTGCGGAGGGGATCTGGGGCTTGTATTGGAGGTGTTGGGCCTGTTATGGGTGTGCAGAGGGGATCTGGGCTGTGTGTTTGTTGTGTTGAGCTTGTGGGAGTGTTGAGAGGATCTGGGCTTGTTTTGGAGGTGTTGGGCTTGTGTTGCGGGGGCTGGGATTTTTGTGGGGGTGCAGAGGGGAGCTGGGCATTGTGTTGGAGGTGCTGGGCCTAGTTTTGGGGGTGCTGAGGGGATGTGGGCCTTGTGTCGGGGGAGCTGGTCTTGTAATGGGTTTGCTGAGGGGATCTGGGCCCTGTTTTGGGGTTGCTGACGGGATCGGGGCATTGTGTTGGGGGTGCTGGACTTGTGGTAGGGGTGCTGAGGGGATCTGCGCATTGCGTTGGGGGTGCAGGGCTTGTGGTGGGGGTGCTGAGGTGATTTAGACCGTGTTTTTCTTGTGTTGGGCGTGTGGGAGTGCCTAGGGGATCTGGGCTGTGTGTCGGGGGTGCTCAGGGGATCTGGGCGTTGTGTTTGTTGTGTTGAGCTTGTGGGAGTGCTGAGGGGATCTGGGGCTTGTTGTGGGGGTGCTGAGGGGATCAGGGCATGGTGTCGGAGGTGTTGGGCTTGTCATAGGGGTACTGAGGGGTCTGGGCCTTGTCTTGGGAGTGCTGGGCCTTGTTTTGGGGGTGCTGAGGGGATGTGGGCCTTGTGTCGGGGGAGCTGGTCTTGTAAGGGGTTTGCTGAGGGGATGTGGGCCTTGTTTTGGGGTTGCTGAGGGGATCTGGGCTTTGTCTTGGGAGTGCTGGGCCTTTTTGTTGGGGGTGCAGAGGAGATCTGGGCCGTGTGTTTGTTGTGTTGGGCTTGTGGGAGTGCTTAGGGGATCATGGGCTTGTTTTCGAGGTGCTGGGCTTGTCATGCAGGGTGCTAGCCTTGTTTTGGGGGTGCAGAGGGGAGCTGGGCATTGTGTTGGAGGTGCTGGGCCTTGTTTTGGGGGATCTGGGTGTTGTGTTGGGGGTGCTAGGCTTGTTTTCGGGCTGCTCACTGGAGCTGAGTGTTGTGTTGGGGGTGCTGGTCTTGTCATGAGGGTACTGAACGGGATCGGGGCTTTGTGTTGGGAGTGCTGGGCGTGTTGTGCGAGTGCGGAGGGGATCTGGGGCTTGTATTGGAGGTGTTGGGCCTGTTATGGGTGTGCAGAGGGGATCTGGGCTGTGTGTTTGTTGTGTTGAGCTTGTGGGAGTGTTGAGAGGATCTGGGCTTGTTTTGGAGGTGTTGGGCTTGTGTTGCGGGGGCTGGGATTTTTGTGGGGGTGCAGAGGGGAGCTGGGCATTGTGTTGGAGGTGCTGGGCCTAGTTTTGGGGGTGCTGAGGGGATGTGGGCCTTGTGTCGGGGGAGCTGGTCTTGTAATGGGTTTGCTGAGGGGATCTGGGCCCTGGTTTGGGGTTGCTGAGGGGATCGGGGCATTGTGTTGGGGGTGCTGGACTTGTGGTAGGGGTGCTGAGCGGGTCTGGGCATTGCGTTGGGGGTGCAGGGCTTGTGGTGGGGGTGCTGAGGTGATCGGGGCATTGTTTTGGAGGTGCGGGGCTTGTAGTGGGGGTGCTGAGGGGATCTGGCCATGTTTTCGAGGTGCTGGGCCTTTTTTCCGTGGTGCAGAGGAAATCTGGGCATTGTGTTGGGGGTGCTGAGGAGATCGGGGCCTTGTATTGGGGGTACTGAGGGGATTAGGGGCTTGTTTTTGAGGTGCTGGATGTGTTTTGGGAGTGCAGAGGGGATCAGGGCCTTGTGGTGGGGGTGCTGAGGGGATCTGGGCATTGTGTTGGGGGTGCTGGGCTTGTGGTGGGGGTGCTGAGGAGAGCTAGGTCATGCAGGGTGCTAGCCTTGTTTTGGGGGTGCAGAGGGAAGCTGGGCATTGTGTTGGAGGTGCTGGGCCTAGTTTTGGGGGATCTGGGTGTTGTGTTGGGGGTGCTAGGCTTGTTTTCGGGCTGCTCACTGGAGCTGAGTGTTGTGTTGGGGGTGCTGGTCTTTCATGAGGGTACTGAACGGGATCGGGGCCTTGTGTTAGGGGTGCTGGGCGTGTTGTGCGAGTGCGGAGGGGATCTGGGGCTTGTATTGGAGGTGTTGGGCCTGTTATGGGTGTGCAGAGGGGATCTGGGCTGTGTGTTTGTTGTGTTGAGCTTGTGGGAGTGTTGAGGGGATCTGGGCTTGTTTTGGAGGTGTTGGGCTTGTGTTGCGGGGGCTGGGATTTTTGTGGGGGTGCAGAGGGGAGCTGGGCGTTGTGTTGGAGCTGCTGGGCCTTGTGTCGGGGGATCTGGGTGTTGTGTTGGGGGTGCTAGGCTTGTTTTCGGGCTGCTCAGTGGAGCTGGGTGTTGTGTTGGGGGTGCTAGTCTTGTCATGAGGGTACTGAACGGGATCTGGGCGTTGTGTTGGGGGTGCTGGGCTTGTGGTGGGGGTGCTGAGGGGATCTGGGCGTTGTGTTTGGGGTGCTGGGCTTTGTTGTGGGGGTGCTTAGGGGATCTGGGCCTTGTGTTGGGGGTGCTGGACTTGTCATAGTGGTGCTGAGGGGATCTGGGCATTGCGTTGGGGGTGCAGAGGGGATCTGGGCGTTGTGGTGGGGCTGCTGAGGTGATCTGGGGCATTGTTTTGGAGGTGCGGGGCTTCTAGTGGGGGTGCTGAGGGGATCTGGCCATGTTTTCGAGGTGCTGGGCCTTTTTTTCCGTGGTGTAGAGGAGATCTGGGCGTTGTGTTGGGGGTGCTGGGCTTGTTTTCGGGCTGCTCAGTGGAGCTGAGTGTTGTGTTGGGGGTGCTATTCTTGTCTTGTGCTGAGGGGATCTGGGCGTTGTGGTGGGGGTGCTCAGGAGATCGGGGCCTTGTATTGGGGGTACTGAGTGGATCAGGGGTTTGTTTTTGAGGTGCTGGATGTGTTTTGGGAGTGCAGAGGGGATCAGGGCCTTGTGGTGGGGGTGCTGAGGGGATTTGGGCGTTGTGTTGGGGGTGCTGGGCTTGTGGTGGGGGTGCTGAGGAGAGCTAGGTCTTGCACTGGGGGTGCTGGGCTTGTTGTGGGAGTGCTGGGCCTTGTTTTGGGAGTGCAGATGGGATCAGGGCCTTGTTTTGGGGGTGCGGAGGGGATCTGGGTGGTGTGTTTGTTGTGTTGGGCTTGGGGGAGTGCCGAGGGGGTCTGGGGCTTGTGTTGGGAGTGCTGGGCTTGTGGTGGGGGTGCTGAGGGGATCTGGGGCTTGTTTTGGAGGTGCTGGGCTTGTCATGCAGGGTGCTAGCCTTGTTTTGGGGGTGCAGAGGGGAGCTGGGCATTGTGTTGGAGGTGCTGGGCCTTGTGTCGGGGGATCTGGGTGTTGTGTTGGGGGTGCTAGGCTTGTTTTCGGGCTGCTCACTGGAGCTGAGTGTTGTGTTGGGGGTGCTGGTCTTTCATGAGGGTACTGAACGGGATCGGGGCATTGTGTTGGGGGTGCTGGGCTTGTGGTGGGGGTGCTGAGGGGATCTGGGCGTTGTGTTTGGGGTGCAGGGCTTTGTTGTGGGGGTGCTTAGGGGATCTGGGCCTTGTGTTGGGGGTGCTGGACTTGTCATAGTGGTGCTGAGGGGATCTGGGCATTGCGTTGGGGGTGCAGAGGGGATCTGGGCTGTGTGTTTGTTGTGTTGAGCTTGTGGGAGTGTTGAGGGGATCTGAGCTTGTTTTCGAGGTGATGGGCTTGTGTTGCGGGGGCTGGGCTTTTTTTGGGGGGTGCAGAGGGGAGCTGGGCATTGTGTTGGAGGTGCTGGGCCTTGTTTTGGGGGATCTGGGTGTTGTGTTGGGGGTGCTAGGCTTGTTTTCGGGCTGCTCAGTGGAGCTGACTGTTGTGTTGGGGGTGCTATTCTTGTCATGAGGGTACTGAACGGGATCTGGGCATTGTGTTTGGGGTGCTGGACTTGTGGTGGGGGTGCTGAGGGGATCTGGGCTGTGTGTTGGGGGTTGCTCATGGGATGTGGGCGTTGTGGTGGGGCTGCTGAGGGGATCTGGGGTTTGTTTTCGAGGTGCTGGGCTTGTCATGCAGGCTGCTGGGCTTTTTGTAGAAGTGCAGAGGGGAGCTGGGCGTTGTGTTGGAGCTGCTGGGCCTTGTTTTGGGGGTGCTGAGGGGATCTGGGCCTTGTTTTGGGGTTGCTGAGGGGATCGGGGCATTGTGTTGGGGGTGCTGGGCTTGTAGTAGGGGTGCTGAGGGGATCTGGGCATTGCGTTGGGGGTGCAGGGCTTGTGGTGGGGTTGCTGAGGGGATCGGGACGTTGTTTTCGAGGTGCTAGGCTTGTAGTGGGGGTGCTGAGGGGATCTGGCCTTGTTTTCGACGTGCTGGGCCTTTTTTCCGTGGCGCAGAGGAGATCTGGGCATCGTGTTGGGGGTGGTGGGCCTTGTGTTCTGCTTGCAGCAGCGATCTGGAGCTGTCATGGGGGTGGAGAGGGGATCTGGGCTTGTATTTCGGGTGCTGAGTCTTTTTTTAGTGGGGGTGCTGAGGGGATCTGGGCATTGTTTTGGAGGTCTTGGGCTTGTCCTGGGTGTACTGAGTGGTCAGGGCCTTGTATTGCGGGTGCTGGGCTTGTTGTGGGGTTGCTGTGTGGATCTGGGCTGTGTGTTTGTTGTGTTGGGCTTGTGGGAGTACTGAGTGGATCTGGGGCTTGTATTGGAGATGCTGGGCTTGACCTGGGGGTTGTAGAGGGGATCTGGGCCTTGTCTTGGAAAATCTGGGCAGTGTGTTGGGGGTGCTGGGCTTACTGGGGTGCTGAGGGGATCTGGGCATTGTTGTGGGGGTGTTGGGCTTTGTTTTGGGGTTTCCGAGCCGATCTGGGCGTTGTGTTGGGGGTGCTGGGCTTGTCGTGGGGGTGCTGGGGGGATCTGGGCCTTGTATTTGGGGTGCTGGGTATGACCTGGGGTTTGTAGAGGGGATCTGGGCCTTGTCTTGGAAAATGTGGGCGTTGTGTTGGGGGTGGTGTGCTTACTGGGGTGCTGAGGGGATCTGGGCGTTGTTGTGGGGGTGTTCGGCTTTGTTTTGGGGTTTCCGAGCGGATCTGGGCGTTGTGTTGGGGGTGCTGGGCTTTTTGTGGGGGTCGTGGGGGGATCTGGGCCTTGTATTTGGGGTGCTGGGTATGACCTGGTGTTTGTAGAGGGGATCTGGGCCTTTTTCCGGGGAGATCTGGGCGGTGTTTTGGGGGTGCTGAGGGGTTCTGGGCGTTGTGTTCGGGGTGCTGGGTTTATTGGCGTCCTGAGGGGATCTGGGCGTTGTGTTGGGAGTGCAGAGACTGTGTCGCTGGCTCCTTGAAAGCCTCAGCTGCAGCCTCTTGCATGGGGCTACTCACCACCCGGCAGGCAGCCCGCACGCCCTCCACCACTGCGTATGCCACGGCTCATGCAGCTTCCCGATTGTTCCTGTCTCCACCTCTGGAGGCCTCCGCAGATGCTTGGAGCTGCAGCTCACCTGGGTCACAACAAGGCACAAGGCTTGTGGCCGCTCCTCTTGCCCACAGCCCCTTGGCAGCACACGCAGCGACACAGTCACAGCTCTGCCTTCCCCTCTGAGTGGCATGCCACCACACCTCTGCCTCAGCACTCCTGCCTAGCTGAGAGCCACCAGAGCCACTGCCAGGGGCTGCTGTTGGCCAGGCAAGAGCCAGCACTACCTGGGCATCTTCCATAGGCAGCATGGGGCCACTCGCATGCTGCCCAATGTTTCTTTGCTCCACCTGGGAGGCAGAAAGCAGGTGACAACCCTCCCTCAGGGCTCCCTTTTGCCCCTGAGCAGGCACCCCTGCACCAGGCAGGCCCCAAAGGCACTCAGCCTTGCCGCACAGAGGGGCCCTGCAGACACACCTGCACCGGGCGCCTGGGCTGTGTCTCAGCACCAGGCAGCCTTTCAGGCAGCTCTGCGGCAGCCTTTCCATTTACCCTGGCCCTCCCTAAGCCATTGCCTGCTCTTCAGCACTCCCAACACCCATCCCCTCCTTGGCCTCTGCACCTCAGCCACGCCATGAGCACCTCTCTGCCTCTGGGCTCCATCCTGCCCTCAGTCTCCCCAGGGCCACGCCGCAGCTGCAAGGCCCACAGGCACACATTCAGGGAGCCCCCCGCATCACGGTCTCTCGCACAGCCTGATGCCCTGCAGCCAAGGCCTCTGCCTACCCTGCCTCCTGCCTTGCTCCATACTCCTCCTCCGCTTCCTTGTGCACCACAGAGGCTGCTGCAAGAAGAGGCACACACAGAGTGAGCGAGGGCAGCTCCTCTGCCAAGCCTTGCCTGCGCCAGAGGCACGTGGGCGCCGGCAGCAGCGGCGATTTCTTGCTGCGACCAGCTGCACAGTGCCGCACTCACTCTTGCATGTGGTTGCTCACCTCCAGCCTCCTCCTTCCTCTCTCTCTGCCTCATTGTCCTCGGCAGAGCTCTCGCACTAGTGCAGCACAAGTGTGCTGCTGGCTCTTTTGCATGAGCAGCAGCCCCTTGCTTCTTCTCAGGCCAGCCCTTGCTCTCCGCCTCTTGCCGCCTCTGCGCCTGCTCCGTCCCCCACTTGCCTCTCACCTGCCCTTCTGCAGCAGCCCAAGATGATGCCTTCGAGCCTCCGATGCGCCAGCAGCGCCCCACCAGCAATCTCGCAGGCCCTGTCCCGTTGGGCATCTGAGGGCCGAGGCAGCTTGCACCTCATGCCCAGTTTGCGCTCTGGGCCTCTGGAGGCTTCTGCACGATGCGCTGGCGATGTCTCACGTGCGCCGGCCACTCTTTGTGTGCAACTTTTGGGAGGCAGTCCAGCAGCTCATGGCCTTCATCGCTCACCAGCACCGCCTGGTTGTCAGCACAACGGAGCCGGCTCTGCCTGTGCAGTGCAGATGTTGCTGTTGCCCTCTTCTCAGCACCCCCCCACCACCACCACAATCCTCTCTTGGCCTCGGCAGCTCAGCACGGCCATGCCCACCTCTCTGCCTCTGGGCTGCATCCTGCTCTGCCCCGGCCTGCGCCTCCCCCCGCTCCTGCGGCACCTGCCCAGGCCACAGGCACACACTAGTGCCCTCCCCATTCCAGCACCTGCCGCAGGGGCAGACCTCTGCAGCCAAGGCCTCCCCTTGCCCTGCCTCCCGCCTCTCTGCCCCCAAAACACCCCCAGCGCCCCCAACCCCCAGATCCCCCCCGCACCCCCCACAACCCCCAGATCCCCTCAGCAGGGACAGACAAGGCTTCACTCCCCGCCCCACGCTGCCATCCACAACCCGCCAATCAGGACACAGCTAACACTCCCACACCCGCCAATCAGGAGGCTCCTACCGCAGCTGTTGCTCCGGCACCTTCTAGAAGCTTCCCCGGGCCAGCAGGGAGTGAGGAAATGCCCAGAGAAAACGGGCTCCGGAGAAAAGGAGTAATGGAGCCACAACCAGCTGCTCGGGGGGAGAGGGCATCCCACCCCCTGCCCCTGCGCCTGACTCCATAACCCCCGAGTGAAAATTAATCAGGAACGCCCCAAGGAAATGCCGGGGGGGGGGGTGAGGGGAAAGGGGGAGCTGCTGAAAAACAAAGAACAGCCAAACCCCAACCCAGCCTCCTTCCCATGGGTAAATAAATAAAACCCACAGTGTGTAAGTAAATAAATGACCCCTATGGGTGATTGCTTGTGGGGGAGGAAGAAGAAAAAGACAAAAAAAAAAACTGCTGGAAAAAAACCTGGAGAGTTTCAAGGCTGTAAAAAACTTCCTCAGGAAATACATTTTAAAAACCTGCACACAAGCTGCTCAAATATGGGCAACCACCACCCTCCATCTGCCAAAAGACAGGGAGAAAAAAAAAAGAAATAGTTGCAAATCAGAAAGGAAATGTGCCACCCCCCCCCCAAAAAAAAAGTGAAAATGTGGGGAATCCTTTCCCCCTTGCCCCTCCAAGAGCCGCTCCAATAACAATTGGCGATGGAGAAGGCTGCGGTGGAGGCTGCTGCGTTTCTGGCTGGCGTGGCGAGAGCTGTCTGTGGCAGGAAATCCAGCCGGACCGCCCCGGTACGGCCTCCTGGGCGCTGCTTGCCAGATGGCTTCTCCCCTTGGCGCCACGACGAGTGCCCACGTCTTGGGCAGCTCCTGGGACGAGGACCTGCCGCTTGTCCCCCCACCCCACTGTCTCCAGCACCAGGAGAGAGCCTGACTAGCGTTGCAGCCGCTCTGCTGCTTTTCACACCTTGTATGCGCCCTGACCCCCAATACAACGCCCAGATCCCCTCAGGAACGCCCAACACAAGGCCCAGATCCCCTCAGCACCCTAAAACAAAGCCCAGAACTCGAAAAACAAGGCCCAGCACTCCCAAACATAAGGCCCAGATCCCGTTCAGCACCCCCATGACAAGCCGCGCACCACCAATACAAGGCCCAGATCCCCTCAGGACTCCCAAAACAAGCCCCAGCACCCCTAAAACAACACCTAGCTCTCAGCACACCCACGACAAGCCCAGCTCTCCCCAATACAAGGCCCAGATCCCCTCAGCACTCCCAAAACAAGCCCAGCACCCCCAACATAAGGCCCAGATCCCCTCAGCACCACCATAAGCCCAGCCCCCCTACAAAATGCCCAGATCTCCTCAGCACCCACAACACAAGCCCCGCACCCCCAACATATCCCCTCAGCACCCCCACAGCAAGGCCCAGCACCCCCAAAACAATGCCCAGATCGCCTCAGCACGTGCAAAACAAGACCCACCACTCACAAAACAAGGCCAAGATCCCCTCAGCTCTACTAACACAAGGCCCAGATCCCCTCACCACCCCCAAAAAAAGACACAGATCCCATCAGAACCCCCAACACGAAGCCCAGCACTCCCAATACAAGGCCCAAATCCCCTCAACGTCCCCATGACAAGACCAGCATTTCCAATAAAAGCCCCAGATACCCTCAGCGCTCCTAAAACCAGGCCCAGATCCCCTCCGCACCCCCAAAAAAAGCCCCGCACCTCCAACACAATGCCCAGCACCCCCAAAAGCAATGCCCAGCACCCCAAAACCACAGCCCAGATCCCCTCAGCACCCCAACGACAAGACCAGCACCCCTAAAACAAGACCCAGCACCCCCAGAAAAAGGCCCCGATACTCTCAGGACACCCAACACAAGGCCTAGATCCCCTAAGCACCACGACAAGAGAGAGAGGAGAATAGCCGTTTCTAGTTGAGATCGATGGCCATTGAAAGCTGGAGAGTTAGAGCTCCTTTCCCAGGCTATATCAAGAGCAGTCTTCACAGACACTGCCTGTCAAAGAGCTCCTGAAAGCTCGTCACATAAAAAAATCAGCAACTGCTGTGAGAGAGGGCACTGCTTGGCAGGACATGTGGAAACTTGTGAAGAAGTCTTCTCTCTGGCCCTGCAGGTAGAAAGTGGGGTCGTTTGCTCTTGTGAAAGCCTTCTGCATCTTTGCCAACCTTTCTGCTGCCACTTTGCCTAGAGACACTGCTGAATGTATTCTGTATCCATGAGTGAAGACATATGTGGAGTTCCTGGCTGCTGAGTCCACCTGTTTTCGTATTTCATGCAGTCTGTCATGAATGCAACTTTGGTTGTCATGCATTGGCTCCTGTTCCTTTGTGTCAATGGGGAGGCTGATGAGCTGTGCGATGCGGTCGTGAAGCTGCTCCGTTCTGGTAATAGCGCAGCTGCGCAAAGGCTTTTTCCTGAAGGGCAGTGCTCCCTTCATGACCACCTGCTTGGAAATAGCTTTGATTGGGCAGGTCTCTCTCAGGGAGTGGTCCTCTCAGGTCCCGAGTACAATTGTTTGTTGTCCCCACTGTAACGCTGAGCCATCTATTTCGTAGGCCCTACGGACGGTGTCTGGTTCACTCCCCCAGGTGACATGACAGTTTTGATCCCACGCATTCCTCCAGTTCAAGTCTTGTGGAAGATTCTTGGCTTGCTAGACATATGATGGAGAGATGGGAGTTTGAGACTTGTATGCCCAGGCCCCAATCATATAGACACACCGTTGGTATTATTCCAGATACGGTTGATTCTCTCTTTCATATTAACTGGAATGATCCCAAGGGGAATGGGGCTCCCTGTGTGCGTGGGCAGTGGCAACCAAGCTGTAATTTGGGGAGTAGTCACTCAATGTGCAAAACCTTTCCTTAGCTCCAAAACCAGATTGCTAGCTGTACGTTCTAACCATTCCCTCAACTGGTTTAAATCAACTAGGTGAACCAACCCCTGTAGCAACCATATGACCTATAGCATTGGAACACTACATGAGCACATTACAGGTGATTGTGGAAGATGTGTGATGGGCTCAACCATCGATGGGAACCAATTCTGAGAAGAAAGGAAAAGAAAACTTCTGGGATGTGAGTGTTAAAATTTTAGCCTTAACATTTCACAGAATCACAGGCTCAGAGAATGGTGGAGGTTGGAAGGGACCTCCGGAGATCCTGGAGTCCAACGCCCCTGCTCAGCCAGGGTCCTCTGGAGCATATTGCCCAGGATTGGGCCAGGCGGCTTTTGAATATCTCCAGGGAAGGAGACTCCACAACCTCTCTGGGCAACCTGGTCGAGTGCTCCGGAACCCTCTCCGCACCCCCAAAAAAAGGCCTAGATTTCCTCAACACCCCCATGACAAGGCCCAGCACCCCCAAAACAACGCCCAGATCCCCTCAGTACCCCGAAAACAAGGCCCAGATCCCCTAAGCACCCCGAAAACAAGCCTAGTTCTCCAAAAACAACGCCCACCACACCCAACACAACACCATGACCACTCAGGACGCCCACGACAAGCCCAGCACCCCCAACACAAGGCCCACGTCCTCTAAGCGCCCACACAACAACACCCAGATCCCCTCTGCACCCCCAACACAAGGTCCATATCCCCTCTGCACCACAAAACAAAGACCTGCACCCCCAACACGAGGCCCAACTCCCCTCTGCACCCCCCACGACAAGACCAGCACCCCCAACACAAGGCCCAGATCCCCTCGGCACCCCCGCCACAAGCCCAGCACCACGAGACACCCTGACCAGAAGGCTAGCCCGCGAGTTTATTGTAGACATGTTTTGGGAAGTACGACTAGCATCTGAAATACAAAGGGATGAAATGAAATGCAGCTTCCAGCAGCAATGATCTCTTGCACTGCCTGCAAGGGATGCCATGGGAAATGCATCCTTTGGCAAGAAGCATTTTATTTCTTCCTCTCTGTTTGGCTCTTGCTTGAAATGTTCCAGCAGAGTGGTCTCACTAGGGAGGTTTATGTTTCGTTCTGCAGGAGGAGGTGCACTCGAAGATACTTTGTAGAGCCATTGTTTCCAGAGGCTTGCCAAGTGTTGCCTCAGCTTTTCTTCATGCAGCTCTTCCTTCTTTAGCGACCAAGCCACCAGTTGCCTTCTCTTGACAAGCTCGTGTTCACATTTTGGCTTCTTCTGATGCCCTTTGCTCGGATTCTTCTCCCATTCAATGAACTCGGCAGACTTTCTCTGTGTCTCTTCCACAAGTGCTTCTCTCAGATCTTGCGGTTGATTTTCAATGCTTGCTTTCCGCTGAATCAAAAGCCCACTGGCGTCATCTTCCCTGAAATACGGTTCCAAGCCTTTCCAGAGGGTCTCCTATTTATCTTGCACTTCCTCCATAAGGCTTCTTCGGGTCACATGCGGAACGTCTCCCTTTCTAATCCGATTGTTCCGTTTCATTTGCAAGTCTAGGATGTGGCTCCCCAGCTGCCAGGTCCACTGGCTGTCGGTTGTTCCTAAGCTGTTGTCTGCGGCAACTTCCCGAGTGTTTTGGAAAGGGAAAACATACTTTTCATTCAGCAGAGCCTTCCACAAGTCACTCATACGAACTTTCAAGCTCGAGAGCCTTGAAATAGTGCCCTGCGATCCCTTCTTGGCAGCTTGGAGAATTGTGCTCTTTAACTGCTGCACGTGCTGGCTGTGTGTGGGGTTGGGTGGGGCCCTGGGTGGGTTTCCTTGCCACCCAGAGGTGAGCAAAGTAGTGACGGTGGGTGTTCACATCAAAGCGGATGACATTGCTGAAGCAGGTGACATGGCAGAACGCCTGCTGGGCGGCTGGGCGGCTGTCCCTGCCATTTCCTCCAGCTTTTCCTGCAGGCGTCTTTGTGCTTGCATGTTTTGTTCCTGGGCACTTATTTCTCCAACATTGTGGTGCACAAAGCAGCAGCTTGGCGAAAGATTGACTTGCTTCATGCGGAGAAAAGCCTGCCCAGCTAGCTGAAGGACATCTTGCATGTCTCCAGGATTTTCTCCCAAGATATTGATCAGAGTCATGTTGCCAATGCCAATGCCAAAGGTGGCTAGCTCTTTGTCATCATTAAGTGACTGCTTATTGGCCACCTCCATGGCACAAAGTCCTCCTGTGTCAACAATCAGCCTGTAATCAAAGTCCACGGCCTCTTGGCGTTTCTCGTCCACCTGAAGCAGCTGCATAAACGCTCCCCGCGTGCCTCTCCCCGCACTGACGTTCCACTGCAGACCAAACATGGCATTCAGCAGGCTTGACTTCCCCGGGCTCTGGATGCCAAGCACTGAGAGAACAAACGCTCTTCTCTCCCCTAGCTTCTCAATTTGTCAAAGATTGCCCCAAGCCATCGTCACGGTACAGACGAAGCATCACCATCCACCACTTCAAGGGCATACCCTGAAACCGTCAGATCGACTGCCACTTCAGGTAGTTTGCAAAAACATTCATCTTTTGAGTTCAAGGATTCTAGAGCTTCACGAATCTGCCCTACTTCTCTCAAAAGACGCTTGAGACCAATGGATGAATCATTGACTGCATTGGAGAGGGCTTCTAACTTATTCATCAATGCTGTTTTCAGACTGGTTTTTTCCTTGCTTTTCTTTATTTCCAGGATTTGATACCATCACTGATGATATTCTTTCTGAAGTTCCTCCAAGTGCTCAGAGGACAGGTCATCCCTAAAGACCTTCCTCCACTGCAGCAAGTATTTCTTGGTGTCTCTTGACTGTGCCTGGAGAAAAGCGAGGACTGATTTCAGCAGCTGCTTGAGGGGGAACGCTCTGTCGAGTTGCTTTCTTCGTCCTGCACACTTCTCTGGCTCAGTTTGGCTCCCATGATGTTCTATGTTCTTGTTCCTCTTTTCCTGCAAGCGGGGGAGCTCTTTCTCCTTTTTACACCATGGGTACCATAGTTGTCCTTGAAGAGGCAGTAGCTGTGATTTGATCTCAAACACAATTTCTCCTTTGTCAAGAATCCCACCAAGGTTCTTGCCTTTGCTTTGGCTCTCACACACTCTTCTGCCTCTTTAGCCACAATAAATCCACGTTGGCGAGCTGTGTCCTGACAAGCATCAAGCCTTAAAAGGTTGTTTCACCTTGCTAGCAGATCTCTGATTGTTTTTACCAGCTCCTCTACTAATTCTGCTGTGTTTCTGTTCTGGATACCTCTTTTTACATTCTGGCTAGATCGGCCACATGCAACATTCTCTTCTTCAGTGAAAAGACAAATCAAAGGCTTTTGAGACTGCCACGGGTCACGTACAATGTTCATGCCTTTCTTGTCACTCTGGTCAGACTCAGCTAACTGAGAGCCTCCTTCACAGAAGAGATCTGCTGTAAAAACGGCAATTGTTGTTCATGACCTCTAGCATCTCCATGCAGGTTACAGAAAGCAACACAGCCGTCAAAAGTGTCATCAGCACTGCCACTGGCACAGGACCAAGAGATCTGCACAACACCTGTCGTTAGAAGACAGTCTTTGGTGCTGCCTTTGCAATGTCGGTGGAAGAAAGTGTCGTGTTTGTGTTTAGTCGGCAGAGCATTCAGGAGCTGAGCCTTGGAAGAGGAAGGAGAACTCCCGATCCGTAGGAAGGACACGATGGGTGTGTCTGCCTGATCAATCGGTTTGTTTTTGTGCCTCTGAGTTGTGGTCTGCTCCTCTTGTGGACTGCTTTCCCAATTGTTCCGTGGCTTTCCAGCTCTTTTTAACTTGGCTGAGGGAACTCTCTTGGTGCGGTGCATGGATTTGGTAGCAGGAGGGGGAGCGCCAAGTGGCACAAAGCGAGGTTTGTTGAAATGTACTGTCTCGTGAAATCATGGGCACCATGAAACATCGCCACCTGGAGGTCCATGGCATGTGTGTGTGTCAGACCTGCTGTAACAGAGGCATACCTTCTTCACTCTCAGCATTGAAAAACTCACTGTCAATATCTGAGGCACTATCTGAGCACTCAGTGCCAAGGCTTGTTGCATTCGGAGTGCTCAGAACGCCTTCTTTTGCTTTGCCATGCTCCTGGCAACCCAGATACCTTCCACGGTAGTCCAGCATCAGCAGCTTGTGCCGAAAAGGGAAGGGGTATTCACTGCCAATCCTGGGCTGGCTGTCACACAGGGCAGTCTTGTCGATAACCTGAAGATCTGCCCTCCGCCTTTTCCTTGCGTAGCAATTTTCTAGTCCCGGGTGTTTGATCAAGTGGAGGACCTCTTGGCCTCTGGAACGCTCATTCCTTTTAGGATCCTCCCACTGTTCTGCTGAGGGTGATGGCTTGGATGAATCTTTCTGCTCAGCCCCCTGACCAATATCAATTCTCCCCTGTTTTACAACTTCTTTCTGCAGATCACTGTTGGAGGCTACATAGTCTCCATTCACAGGGGAATTCAGATCTTGCCCCAGAGTGCCCCCAGGATCACATCCACTGCGCTTTGTAAGGATCTCACGGACTTCTTCTGACAGCCAGTTTCCTATGTGATGGTTCATCTGAGCTAAGCATTTAAACTTCTGTTCTGGAGACATGTTTTTGCATGTTGCTGCTCTACTCAGCCCTGTCAGGAGCAGGAAAGCCTGAGTTCGGGGAACGGCTGGCTTCCTAAGACTCAGGGAGCATTCCTGCGCCGCCTTCTTTTCACTTCACATGGTGTTTCACTCTCGCCTCCCGCAGAGTCTTGCTCAGAGGTTTATTGACGCTGGCCCGGAGGTGGCGAAGGCGTCTAGCTCCGCGGGCGCTGGTTACTGGCACCTCTGCCCAGGCGCGGAGCCTGCTGCTGGCCCCAATCAGCTGGCCCTTGCCTGGCGCCTCCTGAGCACTCGCCGTGGCCCTCGCAGGAAGGAGGCGCATCTGCGGAGGCCCTTGCGCAGCCCTCTGAAGGCGCCTGCAGGGCAGGCTGGGCAGGCTGGGCACAGCAGGCAGGCCAGGGCCGCTGTGCAGCCGGTGGCTGCAGCGGGAGGGGAGGGCGCCTCCGGTGGTGGGCTCCAGAGCTGCATGGTGGGCCAGCGCTGCAGGGAGGTGGCACACGCTGGCTCCTCGTCCTCTTCGTCCTCGGACTGCCCGGGGGGTGAAAGTGGCCGCACTGTGCCTTCCCCTGCCAGTGGGACGGGTGCCCAGGCACAGTGCAGGATGGACCGGCGCGGGATGTGGGCTGGCCAGTCGAGGTGTGGGGCTTTGGGGAGGCAGTCCAGCAGCTCGTGTCCTTCCTCGCTCAGCAACACGGTCTGGTTGCGCCCAAAGCGGACCCGCCTGCGTGGTGGGGATGGCGGGAGGGCTGTGGGCACAAGCAACTCACCCAGCACTGCTGCAGGTGTTGGGGGAGCGTCCAGCAGGATGGAGGTTGGTGGCAGTGGGAGAGGGCCATCCAACTTCCATCCATCCGTGTCCGGCTCGGAGGTCGGCAGGAGGTGGCGAGGGGACAAGATGTCCTCACTTGTGAGCCTGGGAGGGAGAAAGGAGGTGAGGAGGCTGCCTTGGGTGCCCCAGGGGGAAGCCCTGGTGGTGGCAGCAGACGCCAAAGGGTGCCAGGGTGCGGGCGGAGGGGGCGCTGGGGCCAGGGCTGCAGCAGTGGGCAAGGAGCAAAGGGGCTTCCCAGTTGGTGAGCAGCAGGCATGCGGCATGTCCTGGGCATCCCGCGCGTCGACCCCAGCCCTAGCCATGCCATGCCCTGCTCTTTGGGGGGCCCAGGCCAGGCGCAGGTCCGTGGCTCTGGGCTGCATCGGGCTCTTGCCTGCGGTGGGCCTGGCCAGGGCTGTGGGGCAGCCCCCCTGCAGGCCAGGCCTCCGCTTACCCTGCCTGCCGGCTGGCTGCACAGTCCTGCGTCTCCACCGTGGGCAGGAAGGAGGCTGCTGGAAGAGGAGGCAGAGAGGCAGTGAGCGAGGGCAGCCCGTCGGCGGAGCCCCAGCTGGGGCCGAGGGCGGTGGGCGCTGGCGGCGCTGGGCTGTCTTGGCCGGGAGGCGCTGCCGAGCGCGCCTACGCTCTGGGCCGGGGCTGCTCACCTCCGGGCTCGTCCACGCTGCCGTTGCCCAGGCTGCCAGCACTGCCGCGAGGCCCCTGCACAGCCCAAGAGAGCGCTGCCTTAGTGGCGAGCATCCACGCTGCACCAAGAGGCGCCCTGCTCGCGGAAGGGCTGCGCGGGGCACGCAGAGCTGAGGCTGGAGGCAGGCTTGCGCGCAGCACCGTCAGGCTGCCCTTGCTGCAGGTGCTGCCGCGGCCTCAGCCCTCTCGCTGCCCGCGCCAGCTCGGGGCCATGCCCAGGCTGACTCCTACCTTGGGCCAGAGCCTTTTCCCCGCCAGCACCAACACCACCGCTATGCACAGGATCGTGAAGACGTTGACGACCGAGGGCATGTGGGCCAGGCACACCACAAAGAGGCTCAGCACCACAAACTCGCCCACGACGCTCAGCCTCCGAGGCTCCATGCCGCCACCGGAAGCGCGCCGCGAGCGTGCAGCCTGCTCAGCGCTCCGCCTCCACGTCCTGCTCCAAGAGTGCCACCCAAAACACAGCACCCACCTCTGAGCACGCCGCCCCTTGCAGCCACCCTCCCCCTCCCCGACCAAGGCAGACCAGCAGCCCCCAAAGCCCTGCTCCCCACCGCCCCTCCAACGCCCCTCCACCAACCTCCCCCGACCCTGACCGCTCCGCTCTGCTCTGCGGCTCACCCTGTGCACGCTCCTCCGCACCCCAAGATCAACAGCGTCAATCTGACACCAGGAGAAGAGCCAAAGGCCGCCGAGAGCAACTCTGCAAAAAGCAGGGCACGGTGCCCTCACTCCGTCGGCCTTGCCTGGCTGCCCGCTCCCGCCGCTGCTTTCCCACGTGTGACGCGGGGACACCGGGTCGTGAGCAGCAAGGGCGCAGAATGGTGCCCGAGCGTGGCTGGGCTTCGCGGCGGGGACGTTTGCCTGATTGTGGCACTTGTGCCCACCGAGGGAGCATGCAGCGGGTGGTGGGCGCTGGGGGGGCGACAAAGCCAGGGAGAGCGCCCCGAGGGGAGGAGAGACTGCAGAGAGACGGAAGGAGCCAGCTCTTACCCCGCTGCCTTGCTCCTTCGCCCCAGCTCAACACCACGCTCTCCACCTGCTCGCGCACTCGCTCACACACTCGCTCGCTCGCTCGCTCGCAGGCAAAGTGACAGCGGCACTTCCCCCAGCCCCACCTCCAGAAAGACCCCGGCATTGTGATGCCATGGCGACATCACTTCCACACACCTGGTCTGCCAGGGCACCCCCAGGCCCCACCTGACGCTGCTCTCACCCAAACCCCAACAAGGCGCAGCCCGCCAAGGCCAGCCCCAACACAGCTCCCGCCAGCACAAAGCCCAACCAAAGCCCAGAGTCGTCCCTGACAAGCCCATGCCGAGCCCGTGGCTCGTTCTTTCTTTGGGCACTTTTCCCCTTCTGGACGGGTTGCTGCTGTGCCCTCCAATTGTGCACAGCAATCTTGTTGCAATTGTGAGCGGAAACGGCACACAAGCCATTTGCAGCATGCCTGCGGGGAGCTTTCTGGCGTGAGGCCCCAATTGGCAGAAGCTGCTCCTGCTTCTCTAGACTTTGTATAGGCAGCTTCCTTGTTATCCTCAAGTACAAGGCAACAGTGACTTGCTACAAGACTGGAGCAAAGGGCAGGGACAAACCGATTTCTTCTAACCCACTGGCTACCATTGAGGACTTGAGGGCGATGGAAGTGAACACTGTGGTCCCCATCAGGAGCACGTACTGTGTCTGTGCAAAGAGCGCTGCACAACGGGCATTGCTTCCAGCAGCCGTGCAGCCCTTCAACTCCGATTGTATGAGGTTTCCAGTTCCAAGCTTTCAGATGAGGCATGGAAAATGCCTGTTTCAGGTTTGCTAGCACAGGGGCCAGAGCTTTACTCATTGCCTCCTCCAGGAGCTCTAGCTCCTTTCTTTCTTGATGCTCAGTGCTTTTCAGATGACTTCTGGGAAGTTCAGAATTAGCTCCAAGTCTGCTCCCAAATTCCTCTAGCCACAGGGAGACATTGCCACAGTTCTCTTGGACAACTGGAGTTGTAGGCGCAAAGCTAGCAGCAGCAACAAGAGTCTGGAATGAATTC
This sequence comes from Struthio camelus, assembly GCF_040807025.1. Taxonomy (NCBI): domain Eukaryota; kingdom Metazoa; phylum Chordata; class Aves; order Struthioniformes; family Struthionidae; genus Struthio; species Struthio camelus. The sequence continues at coordinate 7,027,334 of NC_090944.1, read as the reverse complement.
AGGGAAACATGGAACAAGTTCTTCAGCCTTGAATTGTTCTTGTCTAAGCAATAGTTGTTAACACACTTCTCAACGAAACCTTCTAAAACATGTTGGGGGAAATGAATGTGCTGCCTGAACTTCTCACCATTCTCTTCCTCCGCAAGAGAGAGGAGAATAGCCGTTTCTAGTTGAGATCGATGGCCATTGAAAGCTGGAGAGTTAGAGCTCCTTTCCCAGGCTATATCAAGAGCAGTCTTCACAGACACTGCCTGTCAAAGAGCTCCTGAAAGCTCGTCACATAAAAAAAATCAGCAACTGCTGTGATAGAGGGCACTGCTTGGCAGGACATGTGGAAACTTGTGAAGAAGTCTTCTCTCTGGCCCCGCAGGTAGAAAGTGGGGTCGTTTGCTCTTGTGAAAGCCTTCTGCATCTTTGCCAACCTTTCTGCTGCCACTTTGCCTAGAGACACTGCTGAATGTCTTCTGTATCCATGAGTGAAGACATATGTGGAGTTCCTGGCTGCCGAGTCCACCTGTTCTCTTATTTCATGCAGTCTGTCATGAATGCAACTTTGGTTGTCATGCATTGGCTCCTGTTCCTTTGTGTCGATGGGGAGGCTGATGAGCTGTGTGATGTGGTCGTGAAGCTGCTCCGTTCTGGTAATAGCGCAGCTGCACAAAGGCTTTTTCCTGAAGGGCAGTGCTCCCTTCAGGACCACCTGCTTGGAAATAGCTTCGATTGGGCAGGTCTCTCTCAGGGAGTGGTCCTCTCAGGTCCCGAGTACAATTGTTTGTTGTCCCCACTGTAACGCTGAGCCATCTATTTCGTAGGCCCTACGCACGGTGTCTGGTTCACTCCCCCAGGTGACATGACAGTTTTGATCCCACACTTTCCTCCAGTTCAAGTCTTGTGGAAGATTCTTGGCTTGCTAGACATATGATGGAGAGATGGGAGTTCGAGACTTGTATGCCCAGGCCCCAATCATATAGACGCACCGTTGGTATTATTCCCGATACGGTTGATTCTCTCTTTCATATTGACTGGAATGATCCCAAGGGGAATGGGGCTCCCTGTGTGCGTGGGCAGTGGCAACCAAGCTGTAATTTGGGGAGTAGTCACTCAATGTGCAAAACCTTTCCTTAGCTCCAAAACCAGATTGCTAGCTGTACGTTCTAACCATTCCCTCAACTGGTTTCAATCAACTAGGTGAACCAACCCCTGTAGCAACCATATGACCTATAGCATTGGAACACTACATGAGCACATTACAGGTGATTGTGGAAGATGTGTGATGGGCTCAACCATCGATGGGAACCAATTCTGAGAAGAAAGGAAAAGAAAACTTCTGGGATGTGAGTGTTAAAATTTTAGCCTTAACATTTCACAGAATCACAGGCTCAGAGAATGGTGGAGGTTGGAAGGGACCTCCGGAGATCCTGGAGTCCAACGCCCCTGCTCAGCCAGGGTCCTCTGGAGCATATTGCCCAGGATTGGGCCAGGCGGCTTTTGAATATCTCCAGGGAAGGAGACTCCACAACCTCTCTGGGCAACCTGGTCGAGTGCTCCGGAACCCTCTCCGCACCCCCAAAAAAAGGCCTAGATTCCCTCAACACCCCCATGACAAGGCCCAGCACCGCCAAAACAACGCCCAGACCCCCTCAGTACCCCGAAAACAAGGCCCAGATCCCCTAAGCACCCTGAAAACAAGCCTAGTTCTCCCAAAACAACCCCCACCACCCCCAATACAACACCATGACCACTCAGGACCCCCACGACAAGCCCAGCACCCCCAACACAAGGCCCACGTCCTCTAAGCACCCCCAAAACAAGACCCAGATCCCCTCTGCACCCCCATAACAAGCCCAGCAAACCCTACACAATGCCCAGCACCCCCAACACAATGCCCTGATCCCCTCAGCACCCCCATGACAAGCCCAGCACTCCCAAAACAAGGCCCAGCACCCCAAAAACAAGGCCCTGATCCCCTCTCCACCCCCACAACAAACCCAGCACCCCCAACACAAGGCCCACCTCCTCTAAGCACCCCCACAACAACACCCAGATCCCCTATGCACCCCCAACACAAGGTCCAGATCCCCTCTGCACCTCAAAACAAAGACCAGCACCCCCAACACAAGGACCAACTCCCCTCTGCACCCCCCACGACAAGACCAGCACCCCCAACACAACGCCCCACTCCCCCCTGCACCCCCGCCACAAGCCCAGCACCAGCAAACACCCTGACCAGAAGGCTAGCCCGCGAGTTTATTGTAGACATGTTTTGGGAAGTACGACTAGCATCTGAAATACAAAGGGATGAAATGAAATGCAGCTTCCACCAGCAATGATCTCTTGCACTGCCTGCAAGGGATGCCATGGGAAATGCATCCTTTGGCAAGAAGCATTTTATTTCTTCCTCTCTGTTTGGCTCTTGCTTGAAATGTTCCAGCAGAGTGGTCTCACTAGGGAGGTTTATGTTTGGTTCTGCAGGAGGAGGTGCACTGGAAGATACTTTGTAGAGCCATTGTTTCCAGAGGCTAGCCAAGTGTTGCCTCAGCTTTTCTTCATGCAGCTCTTCCTTCTTTAGCGACAAAGCCACCAGTTGCCTTCTCTTGACAAGCTCGTGTTCACATTCTGGCTTCTTCTGATGCCCTTTGCTCTGATTCTTCTCCCATTCAATGAACTCAGCAGACTTTCTCTGTGTCTCTTCCACAAGTGCTTCTCTCAGATCTTGCGGTTGATTTTCAATGCTTGCTTTCCGCTGAATCAAAAGCCCACTGGCGTCATCTTCCCTGAAATACGGTTCCAAGCCTTTCCAGAGGGTCTCATATTTATCTTGCACTTCCTCCATAAGGCTTCTTCGAGTCACATGCGGAACGTCTCCCTTTCTAATCTGATTGTTCAGTTTCATTTGCAAGTCTAGGATGTGGCTCCCCAGCTGCAGGTCCACTGGCTGTCGGTTGTTCCTAAGCTGTTGTCTGCGGCAACTTCCCGAGTGTTTTGGAAAGGGAAAACAAACTTTTCATTCAGCAGAGCCTTCCACAAGTCACTCATACGAACTTTCAAGCTCGAGAGCCTTGAAATAGTGCCCTGCGATCCCTTCTTGGCAGCTTGGAGAATTGTGCTCTTTAACTGCTGCACGTGCTGGCTGTGTGTGGGGTTGCGTGGGGCGATGGGTGGGTTTCCTTGCCACCCAGAGGTGAGCAAAGTTCAAGGATTCTAGAGCTTCACGAATCTGCCCTACTTCTCTCAAAAGACGCTTGAGACCAATGGATGAATCATTGACTGCATTGGAGAGGGCTTCTAACTTATTCATCAATGCTGTTTTCAGACTGGTTTTTTTCATTGCTTTTCTTTATTTCCAGGATTTGATACCTTCACTGATGATACTCTTTCTGAAGTTCCTCCAAGTGCTCAGAGGACAGGTCATCCCTAAAGACCTTCCTCCACTGCAGCAAGTATTTCTTGGTGTCTCTTGCCTGTGCCTGGAGAAAAGCGAGGACTGATTTCAGCAGCTGCTTGAGGGGGAACGCTCTGTCGAGTTGCTTTCTTCGTCCTGCACACTTCTCTGGCTCAGTTTGGCTCCCATGATGTTCTATGTTCTTGTTCCTCTTTTCCTGCAAGCGGGGGAGCTCTTTCTCCTTTTTACACCATGGGTACCATAGTTGTCCTTGAAGAGGCAGTAGCTGTGATTTGATCTCAAACACAATTTCTCCTTTGTCAAGAATCCCACCAAGGTTCTTGCCTTTGCTTTGGCTCTCACACACTCTTCTGCCTCTTTAGCCACAATAAATCCACGTTGGCGAGCTGTGTCCTGACAAGCATCAAGCCTTAAAAGGTTGTTTCACCTTGCTAGCAGATCTCTGATTGTTTTTACCAGCTCCTCTACTAATTCTGCTGTGTTTCTGTTCTGGATACCTCTTTTTACATTCTGGCTAGATTGGCCACATGCAACATTCTCTTCTTCAGTGAAAAGACAAATCAAAGGCTTTTGAGACTGCCACGGGTCACGTACAATGTTCATGCCTTTCTTGTCACTCTGGTCAGACTCAGCTAACTGAGAGCCTCCTTCACAGAAGAGATCTGCTGTAAAAACGGCAATTGTTGTTCATGACCTCTAGCATCTCCATGCAGGTTACAAAAAGCAACACAGCCGTCAAAAGTGTCGTCAGCACTGCCACTGGCACAGGACCAAGAGATCTCCGCAACACCTGTCGTTAGAAGACAGTCTTTGGTGCTGCCTTTGCAATGTCGGTGGAAGAAAGTGTCGTGTTTGTGTTTAGTCGGCAGAGCATTCAGGAGCTGAGCCTTGGAAGAGGAAGGAGAACTCCCGATCCGTATGAAGGACACGATGGGTGTGTCTGCCTGATCAATCGGTTTGTTTTTGTGCCTCTGAGTTGTGGTCTGCTCCTCTTGTGGACTGCTTTCCCAATTGTTCCGTGGCTTTCCAGCTCTTTTTAACTTGGCTGAGGGAACTCTCTTGGTGCGGTGCATGGATTTGGTAGCAGGAGGGGGAGCACCAAGTGGCACAAAGCGAGGTTTGTTGAAATGTACTGTCTCGTGAAATCATGGGCACCATGAAACATCGCCACCTGGAGGTCCATGGCATGTGTGTGTGTCAGACCTGCTGTTAACAGAGGCATACCTTCTTCACTCTCAGCATTGAAAAACTCACTGTCAATATCTGAGGCACTATCTGAGCACTCAGTGCCAAGGCTTGTTGCATTCGGAGTGCTCAGAACGCCTTCTTTTGCTTTGCCATGCTCCTGGCAAACCAGATACCTTCCACGGTAGTCCAGCATCAGCAGCTTGTGCCGAAAAGGGAAGGGGTATTCACTGCCAATCCTGGGCTGGCTGTCACACAGGGCAGTCTTGTCGATAACCTGAAGATCTGCCCTCCGCCTTTTCCTTGCGTAGCAATTTTCTAGTCCCGGGTGTTTGATCAAGTGGAGGACCTCTTGGCCTCTGGAACGCTCATTCCTTTTAGGATCCTCCCACTGTTCTGCTGAGGGTGATGGCTTGGATGAATCTTTCTGCTCAGCCCCCTGACCAATATCAATTCTCCCCTGTTTTACAACTTCTTTCTGCAGATCACTGTTGGAGGCTACATAGTCTCCATTCACAGGGGAATTCAGATCTTGCTCCAGAGTGCCCCCAGGATCACATCCACCGCGCTTTGTAAGGATCTCACGGACTTCTTCTGACAGCCAGTTTCCTATGTGATGGTTCATCTGAGCTAAGCATTTAAACTTCTGTTCTGGAGACATGTTTTTGCATGTTGCTGCTCTACTCAGCCCTGTCAGGAGCAGGAAAGCCTGAGTTCGGGGAACGGCTGGCTTCCTAAGACTCAGGGAGCATTCCTGCGCCGCCTTCATAGCACTTCACATGGTGTTTCACTCTCGCCTCCCGCAGAGTCTTGCTCAGAGGTTTATTGACGCTGGCCCGGAGGTGGCAAAGGCGTCTAGCTCCGCGGGCGCTGGTTACTGGCACCTCTGCCCAGGCGCGGAGCCTGCTGCTGGCCCCAATCAGCTGGCCCTTGCCTGGCGCCTCCTGAGCACTCGCCGTGGCCCTCGCAGGAAGGAGGCGCATCTGCGGAGGCCCTTGCGCAGCCCTCTGAAGGCGCCTGCAGGGCAGGCTGGGCAGGCTGGGCAGAGCAGGCAGGCCAGGGCCGCTGTGCAGCCGGTGGCTGCAGCGGGAGGGGAGGGCGCCTCCGGTGGTGGGCTCCAGAGCTGCATGGTGGGCCAGCGCTGCAGGGAGGTGGCACACGCTGGCTCCTCGTCCTCTTCGTCCTCGGACTGCCCGGGGGGCGAAACTGGCCGCACTGTGCCTTCCCCTGCCAGTGGGACGGGTGCCCAGGCACAGTGCAGGATGGACCGGCGCGGGATGTGGGCTGGCCAGTCGAGGTGTGGGGCTTTGGGGAGGCAGTCCAGCAGCTCGTGTCCTTCCTCGCTCAGCAACACGGTCTGGTTGCGCCCAAAGCGGACCCGCCTGCGTGGTGGGGATGGCGGGAGGGCTGTGGGCACAAGCAGCTCACCCAGCACTGCTGCAGGTGTTGGGGGAGCGTCCAGCAGGATGGAGGGTGGTGGCAGTGGGAGAGGGCCATCCAACTTCCATCCATCCGTGTCCGGCTCGGAGGTGGGCAGGAGGTGGCGAGGGGACAAGATGTCCTCGCTTGTGAGCCTGGGAGGGAGAAAGGAGGTGAGGAGGCTGCCTTGGGTGCCCCAGGGGGAAGCCCTGGTGGTGGCAGCAGACGCCAAAGGGTGCCAGGGTGCGGGCGGAGGGGGCGCTGGGGCCAGGGCTGCAGCAGTGGGCAAGGAGCAAAGGGGCTTCCCAGTTGGTGAGCAGCAGGCATGCGGCATGTCCTGGGCATCCCGCGCGTCGACCCCAGCCCTAGCCATGCCATGCCCTGCTCTTTGGGGGGCCCAGGCCAGGCACAGGTCTGTGGCTCTGGGCTGCATCGGGCTCTTGCCTGCGGTGGGCCTGGCCAGGGCTGTGGGGCAGCCCCCCTGCAGGCCACGCCTCCGCTTACCCTGCCTGCCGGCTGGCTGCACAGTCCTGCGTCTGCACCGTGGGCAGCAAGGAGGCTGCTGGAAGAGGAGGCAGAGAGGCAGTGAGCGAGGGCAGCCCGTCGGCGGAGCCCCAGCTGGGGCCGAGGGCGGTGGGCGCTGGCGGCGCTGGGCTGTCTTGGCCGGGAGGCGCTGCCGAGCGCGCCTACGCTCTGGGCCGGGGCTGCTCACCTCCGGGCTCGTCCACGCTGCCGTTGCCCAGGCTGCCAGCACTGCCGCGAGGCCCCTGCACAGCCCAAGAGAGCGCTGCCTTAGTGGCGAGCATCCACGCTGCGCCAAGAGGCGCCCTGCTCGCGGAAGGGCTGCGCGGGGCACGCAGAGCTGAGGCTGGAGGCAGGCTTGCGCGCAGCACCGTCAGGCTGCCCTTGCTGCAGGTGCTGCCGCGGCCTCAGCCCTCTCGCTGCCCGCGCCAGCTCGGGGCCATGCCCAGGCTGACTCCTACCTTGGGCCAGGGCCTTTTCCCCGCCGGCACCAACACCACCGCTATGCACAGGATCGTGAAGACGTTGACGACCGAGGGCATGTGGGCCAGGCACACCACAAAGAGGCTCAGCACCACAAACTCGCCCACGACGCTCAGCCTCCGAGGCTCCATGCCGCCACCGGAAGCGCGCCGCGAGCGTGCAGCCTGCTCAGCGCTCCGCCTCCACGTCCTGCTCCAAGAGTGCCACCCAAAACACAGCACCCACCTCTGAGCACGCCGCCCCTTGCAGCCACCCTCCCCCTCCCCGACCAAGGCAGACCAGCAGCCCCCAAAGCCCTGCTCCCCACCGCCCCTCCAACGCCCCTCCACCAACCTCCCCCGACCCTGACCGCTCCGCTCTGCTCTGCGGCTCACCCTGTGCACGCTCCTCCGCACCCCAAGATCGACAGCGTCAATCTGACACCAGGAGAAGAGCCAAAGGCCGCCGAGAGCAACTCTGCAAAAAGCAGGGCACGGTGCCCTCACTCCGTCGGCCTTGCCTGGCTGCCCGCTCCCGCCGCTGCTTTCCCACGTGTGACGCGGGGACACCGGGTGGTGAGCAGCAAGGGCGCAGAATGGTGCCCGAGCGTGGCTGGGCTTCGCGGCGGGGACGTTTGCCTGATTGTGGCACTTGTGCCCACCGAGGGAGCATGCAGCGGGTGGTGGGCGCTGGGGGGGCGACAAAGCCAGGGAGAGCGCCCCGAGGGGAGGAGAGACTGCAGAGAGACGGAAGGAGCCAGCTCTTACCCCGCTGCCTCGCTCCTTCGCCCCAGCTCAACACCACGCTCTCCACCTGCTCGCGCACTCGCTCACACACTCGCTCGCTCGCTCGCTCGCAGGCAAAGTGACAGCGGCACTTCCCCCAGCCCCACCTCCAGAAAGACCCCGGCATTGTGATGCCATGGCGACATCACTTCCACACACCTGGTCTGCCAGGGCACCCCCAGGCCCCACCTGACGCTGCTCTCACCCAAACCCCAACAAGGCGCAGCCCACCAAGGCCAGCCCCAACACAGCTCCCGCCAGCACAAAGCCCAACCAAAGCCCAGAGTCGTCCCTGACAAGCCCATGCCGAGCCCGTGGCTCGTTCTTTCTTTGGGCACTTTTCCCCTTCTGGACGGGTTGCTGCTGTGCCCTCCAATTGTGCACAGCAATCTTGTTGCAATTGTGAGCGGAAACGGCACACAAGCCATTTGCAGCATGCCTGCGGGGAGCTTTCTGGCGTGAGGCCCCAATTGGCAGAAGCTGCTCCTGCTTCTCTAGACTTTGTATAGGCAGCTTCCTTGTTATCCTCAAGTACAAGGCAACAGTGACTTGCTACAAGACTGGAGCAAAGGGCAGGGACAAACCGATTTCTTCTAACCCACTGGCTACCATTGAGGACTTGAGGGCGATGGAAGTGAACACTGTGGTCCCCATCAGGAGCACGTACTGTGTCTGTGCAAAGAGCGCTGCACAACGGGCATTGCTTCCAGCAGCCGTGCAGCCCTTCAACTCCGATTGTATGAGGTTTCCAGTTCCAAGCTTTCAGATGAGTCATGGAAAATGCCTGTTTCAGGTTTGCTAGCACAGGGGCCAGAGCTTTACTCATTGCCTCCTCCAGGAGCTCTAGCTCCTTTCTTTCTTGATGCTCAGTGCTTTTCAGATGACTTCTGGGAAGTTCAGAATTAGCTCCAAGTCTGCTCCCAAATTCCTCTAGCCACAGGGAGACATTGCCACAGTTCTCTTGGACAACTGGAGTTGTAGGCGCAAAGCTAGCAGCAGCAGCAAGAGTCTGGAATGAATTCAGGGAAACATGGAACAAGTTCTTCAGCCTTGAATTGTTCTTGTCTAAGCAATAGTTGTTAACACACTTCTCAACGAAACCTTCTAAAACATGTTGGGGGAAATGAATGTGCTGCCTGAACTTCTCACCATTCTCTTCCTCCGCAAGAGACAGGAGAATAGCCGTTTCTAGTTGAGATCGATGGCCATTGAAAGCTGGAGAGTTAGAGCTCCTTTCCCAGGCTATATCAAGAGCAGTCTTCACAGACACTGCCTGTCAAAGAGCTCCTGAAAGCTCGTCACATAAAAAAAATCAGCAACTGCTGTGATAGAGGGCACTGCTTGGCAGGACATGTGGAAACTTGTGAAGAAGTCTTCTCTCTGGCCCCGCAGGTAGAAAGTGGGGTCGTTTGCTCTTGTGAAAGCCTTCTGCATCTTTGCCAACCTTTCTGCTGCCACTTTGCCTAGAGACACTGCTGAATGTCTTCTGTATCCATGAGTGAAGACATATGTGGAGTTCCTGGCTGCCGAGTCCACCTGTTTTCCTATTTCATGCAGTCTGTCATGAATGCAACTTTGGTTGTCATGCATTGGCTCCTGTTCCTTTGTGTCGATGGGGAGGCTGATGAGCTGTGTGATGTGGTCGTGAAGCTGCTCCGTTCTGGTAATAGCGCAGCTGCACAAAGGCTTTTTCCTGAAGGGCAGTGCTCCCTTCAGGACCACCTGCTTGGAAATAGCTTCGATTGGGCAGGTCTCTCTCAGGGAGTGGTCCTCTCAGGTCCCGAGTACAATTGTTTGTTGTCCCCACTGTAACGCTGAGCCATCTATTTCGTAGGCCCTACGCACGGTGTCTGGTTCACTCCCCCAGGTGACATGACAGTTTTGATCCCACGCATTCCTCCAGTTCAAGTCTTGTGGAAGATTCTTGGCTTGCTAGACATATGATGGAGAGATGGGAGTTCGAGACTTGTATGCCCAGGCCCCAATCATATAGACGCACCGTTGGTATTATTCCCGATACGGTTGATTCTCTCTTTCATATTGACTGGAATGATCCCAAGGGGAATGGGGCTCCCTGTGTGCGTGGGCAGTGGCAACCAAGCTGTAATTTGGGGAGTAGTCACTCAATGTGCAAAACCTTTCCTTAGCTCCAAAACCAGATTGCTAGCTGTACGTTCTAACCATTCCCTCAACTGGTTTAAATCAACTAGGTGAACCAACCCCTGTAGCAACCATATGACCTATAGCATTGGAACACTACATGAGCACATTACAGGTGATTGTGGAAGATGTGTGATGGGCTCGACCATCGATGGGAACCAATTCTGAGAAGAAAGGAAAAGAAAACTTCTGGGATGTGAGTGTTAAAATTTTAGCCTTAACATTTCACAGAATCACAGGCTCACAGAATGGTGGAGGTTGGAAGGGACCTCCGGAGATCCTGGAGTCCAACGCCCCTGCTCAGCCAGGGTCCCCTGGAGCATATTGCCCAGGATTGGGCCAGGCGGCTTTTGAATATCTCCAGGGAAGGAGACTCCACAACCTCTCTGGGCAACCTGGTCGAGTGCTCCGGAACCCTCTCCGCACCCCCAAAAAAAGGCCTAGATCCCCTCAACACCCCCATGACAAGGCCCAGCACCCCCAAAACAACGCCCAGATCCCCTCAGTACCCCGAAAACAAGGCCCAGATCCCCTCAGCACCCTGAAAACAAGCCTAGTTCTCCCAAAACAACGCCCACCACCCCCAACACAACACCATGACCACTCAGGACCCCCACGACAAGCCCAGCACCCCCAACACAAGGCCCACGTCCTCTAAGCACCCCCAAAACAAGACCCAGATCCCCTCTGCACCCCCATAACAAGCCCAGCAAACCCTACACAATGCCCAGCACCCCCAACACAATGCCCTGATCCCCTCAGCACCCCCATGACAAGCCCAGCACTCCCAAAACAAGGCCCAGCACCCCAAAAACAAGGCCCTGATCCCCTCTCCACCCCCACAACAAACCCAGCACCCCCAACACAAGGCCCACCTCCTCTAAGCACCCCCACAACAACACCCAGATCCCCTATGCACCCCCAACACAAGGTCCAGATCCCCTCTGCACCTCAAAACAAAGACCAGCACCCCCAACACAAGGACCAACTCCCCTCTGCACCCCCCACGACAAGACCAGCACCCCCAACACAACGCCCCACTCCCCCCTGCACCCCCGCCACAAGCCCAGCACCAGCAAACACCCTGACCAGAAGGCTAGCCCGCGAGTTTATTGTAGACATGTTTTGGGAAGTACGACTAGCATCTGAAATACAAAGGGATGAAATGAAATGCAGCTTCCAGCAGCAATGATCTCTTGCACTGCCTGCAAGGGATGCCATGGGAAATGCATCCTTTGGCAAGAAGCATTTTGTTTCTTCCTCTCTGTTTGGCTCTTGCTTGAAATGTTCCAGCAGAGTGGTCTCACTAGGGAGGTTTATGTTTGGTTCTGCAGGAGGAGGTGCACTGGAAGATACTTTGTAGAGCCATTGTTTCCAGAGGCTAGCCAAGTGTTGCCTCAGCTTTTCTTCATGCAGCTCTTCCTTCTTTAGCGACCAAGCCACCAGTTGCCTTCTCTTGACAAGCTCGTGTTCACATTCTGGCTTCTTCTGATGCCCTTTGCTCTGATTCTTCTCCCATTCAATGAACTCGGCAGACTTTCTCTGTGTCTCTTCCACAAGTGCTTCTCTCAGATCTTGCGGTTGATTTTCAATGCTTGCTTTCCGCTGAATCAAAAGCCCACTGGCGTCATCTTCCCTGAAATACGGTTCCAAGCCTTTCCAGAGGGTCTCCTATTTATCTTGCACTTCCTCCATAAGGCTTCTTCGAGTCACATGCGGAACGTCTCCCTTTTTAATCCTATTGTTCCGTTTCATTTGCAAGTCTAGGATGTGGCTCCCCAGCTGCCAGGTCCACTGGCTGTCGGTTGTTCCTAAGCTGTTGTCTGCGGCAACTTCTCGAGTGTTTTGGAAAGGGAAAACAAACTTTTCATTCAGCAGAGCCTTCCACAAGTCACTCATACGAACTTTCAAGCTCGAGAGCCTTGAAATAGTGCCCTGCGATCCCTTCTTGGCAGCTTGGAGAATTGTGCTCTTTAACTGCTGCACGTGCTGGCTGTGTGGGGGGTTGGGTGGGGCCCTGGGTGGGTTTCCTTGCCACCCAGAGGTGAGCAAAGTAGTGACTGTGGCTGTTCACATCAAAGCGGATGACATCGCTGAAGCAGGTGACATGGCAGAACGCCTGCTGGGCGGCTGGGCGGCTGTCCCTGCCATTTCCTCCAGCTTTTCCTGCAGGCGTCTTTGTGCTTGCATGTTTTGTTCCTGGGCACTTATTTCTCCAACATTGTGGTGCACAAAGCAGCAGCTTGGCGAAAGATTGACTTGCTTCATGCGGAGAAAAGCCTGCCCAGCTAGCTGAAGGACATCTTGCATGTCTCCAGGATTTTCTCCCAAGATATTGATCAGAGTCATGTTGCCAATGCCAATGCCAAAGGTGGCTAGCTCATTGTCATCATTAAGTGACTGCTTATTGGCCACCTCCATGGCACAAAGTCCTGCTGTGTCAACAATCAGCCTGTAATCAAAGTCCACGGCCTCTTGGCGTTTCTCGTCCACCTGAAGCAGCTGCATAAACGCTCCCCGCGTGCCTCTCCCCGCACTGACGTTCCACTGCAGACCAAACATGGCATTCAGCAGGCTTGACTTCCCCGGGCTCTGGATGCCAAGCACTGAGAGAACAAACGCTCTTCTCTCCCCTAGCTTCTCAATTAACTTGTCAAAGATTGCCCCAAGCCATCGTCACCGTACAGACGAAGCATCACCATCCACCACTTCAAGGGCATACCCTGAAACCGTCAGATCGACTGCCACTTCAGGTAGTTTGCAAAAACATTCATCTTTTGAGTTCAAGGATTCTAGAGCTTCACGAATCTGCCCTACTTCTCTCAAAAGACGCTTGAGACCAATGGATGAATCATTGACTGCATTGGAGAGGGCTTCTAACTTATTCATCAATGCTGTTTTCAGACTGGTTTTTTCCTTGCTTTTCTTTATTTCCAGGATTTGATACCATCACTGATGATATTCTTTCTGAAGTTCCTCCAAGTGCTCAGAGGACAGGTCATCCCTAAAGACCTTCCTCCACTGCAGCAAGTATTTCTTGGTGTCTCTTGCCTGTGCCTGGAGAAAAGCGAGGACTGATTTCATCAGCTGCTTGAGGGGGAACGCTCTGTCGAGTTGCTTTCTTCGTCCTGCACACTTCTCTGGCTCAGTTTGGCTCCCATGATGTTCTATGTTCTTGTTCCTCTTTTCCTGCAAGCGGGGGAGCTCTTTCTCCTTTTCACACCATGGGTACCATAGTTGTCCTTGAAGAGGCAGTAGCTGTGATTTGATCTCAAACACAATTTCTCCTTTGTCAAGAATCCCACCAAGGTTCTTGCCTTTGCTTTGGCTCTCACACACTCTTCTGCCTCTTTAGCCACAATAAATCCACGTTGGCGAGCTGTGTCCTGACAAGCATCAAGCCTTAAGAGGTTGTTTGACCTTGCTAGTAGGTCTCTGATTGTTTTTATCAGCTCCTCTACTAATTCTGCTGTGTTTCTGTTCTGGATACCTCTTTTTACATTCTGGCTAGATCGGCCACATGCAACATTCTCTTCTTCAGTGAAAAGACAAATCAAAGGCTTTTGAGACTGCCACGGGTCACGTACAATGTTCACGCCTTTCTTGTCACTCTGGTCAGACTCAGCTAACTGAGAGCCTCCTTCACAGAAGAGATCTGCTGTAAAAACGGCAATTGTTGTTCATGACCTCTAGCATCTCCATGCAGGTTACAAAAAGCAACACAGCCGTCAAAAGTGTCATCAGCACTGCCACTGGCACAGGACCAAGAGATCTGCACAACACCTGTCGTTAGAAGACAGCCTTTGGTGCTGCCTTTGCAATGTCGGTGGAAGAAAGTGTCGTGTTTGTGTTTAGTCGGCAGAGCATTCAGGAGCTGAGCCTTGGAAGAGGAAGGAGAACTCCTGATCCGTAGGAAGGACACGATGAGTGTGTCTGCCTGATCAATCGGTTTGTTTTTGTGCCTCTGAATTGTGGTCTGCTCCTCTGAATTGTGGTCTGCTTTCCCAATTGTTCCATCCCTTTCCAGCTCTTTTTAACTTGGCTGAGGGAACTCTCTTGGTGCGGTGCATGGATTTGGTAGCAGGAGGGGGAGCACCAAGTGGCACAAAGCGAGGTTTGTTGAAATGTACTGTCTCGTGAAATCAGGGGCACCATGAAACATCGCCACCTGGAGGTCCATGGCATGTGTGTGTGTCAGACCTGCTGTAACAGAGGCATCCCCTTCTTCACGCTCAGCATTGAAAAACTCACTGTCAATATCTGAGGCACTATCTGAGCACTCAGTGCCAAGGCTTGTTGCATTCGGAGTGCTCAGAACGCCTTCTTTTGCTTTGCCATGCTCCTGGCAAACCAGATACCTTCCACGGTAGTCCAGCATCAGCAGCTTGTGCCGAAAATGGAAGGGGTATTCACTGCCAATCCTGGGCTGGCTGTCACACAGGGCAGTCTTGTCAATAACCTGAAGATCTGCCCTCCCCCTTTTCCTTGCGTAGCAATTTTCTAGTCCCGGGTGTTTGATCAAGTGGAGGACCTCTTGGCCTCTGGAACGCTCATTCCTTTTAGGATCCTCCCACTGTTCTGCTGAGGGTGATGGCTTGGATGAATCTTTCCGCTCAGCCCCCTGACCAATATCAATTCTCCCCCGTTTTATAACTTCTTTCTGCAGATCACTGTTGGAGGCTACATAGTCTCCATTCACAGGGGAATTCAGATCTTGCTCCAGAGCGCCCCCAGGATCACATCCACCGCACTTTCTAAGGATCTCACGGACTTCTTCCGACAGCCAGTTTCCTATGTGATGGTTCATCTGAGCTAAGCATTTAAACTTCTGTTCTGGAGACATGTTTTTGCATGTTGCTGCTCTACTCAGACCTGTCAGGAGCAGGAAAGCCTGAGTTCGGGGAACGGCTGGCTTCCTAAGACTCAGGGAGCATTCCTGCGCCGCCTTCTTTTCACTTCACATGGTGTTTCACTCTCGCCTCCCACAGAGTCTTGCTCAGAGGTTTATTGACGCTGGCCCGGAGGTGGCGAAGGCGTCTAGCTCCGCGGGCGCTGGTTACTGGCACCTCTGCCCAGGCGCGGAGCCTGCTGCTGGCCCCAATCAGCTGGCCCTTGCCTGGCGCCTCCTGAGCACTCGCCGTGGCCTTCGCAGGAAGGAGGCGCATCTGCGGAGGCCCTTGCGCAGCCCTCTGAAGGCGCCTGCAGGGCAGGCTGGGCAGGCTGGGCACAGCAGGCAGGCCAGGGCCGCTGTGCAGCCGGTGGCTGCAGCGGGAGGGGAGGGCGCCTCCGGTGGTGGGCTCCAGAGCTGCATGGTGGGCCAGCGCTGCAGGGAGGTGGCACACGCTGGCTCCTCATCCTCTTCCTCCTCGGACTGCTCGAGGGGTGAAAGTGGCCGCACTGTGCCTTCCCCTGCCAGTGGGACGGGTGCCCAGGCACAGTGCAGGATGGACCGGCGTGGGATGTGGGCTGGCCAGTCGAGGTGTGGGGCTTTGGGGAGGCAGTCCAGCAGCTCGTGACCTTCCTCGCTCAGCAACACGGTCTGGTTGCGCCCAAAGCGGACCCGCCTGCGTGGTGGGGATGGCGGGAGGGCTGTGGGCACAAGCAGCTCACCCAGCACTCCTGCAGGTGTTGGGGGAGCGTCCAGCAGGATGGAGGTTGGTGGCAGTGGGAGAGGGCCATCCAACTTCCATCCATTCGTGTCCAGCTCGGAGGTCGGCAGGAGGTGGCGAGGGGACAAGATGTCCTCGCTTGTGAGCCTGGGAGGGAGAAAGGAGGTGAGGAGGCTGCCTTGGGTGCCCCAGGGGGAAGCCCTGGTGGCAGCAGACGCCAAAGGGTGCCAGGGTGCGGGCGGAGGGGGCGCTGGGGCCAGGGCTGCAGCAGTGGGCAAGGAGCAAAAGGGCTTCCCAGTTGGTGAGCAGCAGGCATGCGGCATGTCCTGGGCATCCCGCGCGTCGACCCCAGCCCTAGCCATGCCATGCCCTGCTCTTTGGGGGGCCCAGGCCAGGCGTAGGTCCGTGGCTCTGGGCTGCATCGGGCTCTTGCCTGCGGTGGGCCTGGCCAGGGCTGTGGGGCAGCCCCCCTGCAGGCCACGCCTCCGCTTACCCTGCCTGCCGGCTGGCTGCACAGTCCTGCGTCTGCACCGTGGGCAGCAAGGAGGCTGCTGGAAGAGGAGGCAGAGAGGCAGTGAGCGAGGGCAGCCCGTCGGCGGAGCCCCAGCTGGGGCCGAGGGCGGTGGGCGCTGGCGGCGCTGGGCTGTCTTGGCCGGGAGGCGCTGCCGAGCGCGCCTACGCTCTGGGCCGGGGCTGCTCACCTCCGGGCTCGTCCACGCTGCCGTTGCCCAGGCTGCCAGCACTGCCGCGAGGCCCCTGCACAGCCCAAGAGAGCGCTGCCTTAGTGGCGAGCATCCAAGCTGCGCCAAGAGGCCCCCTGCTCGTGGAAGGGCTGCGCGGGGCACGCAGAGCTGAGGCTGGAGGCAGGCTTGCGCGCAGCACCGTCAGGCTGCCCTTGCTGCAGGTGCTGCCGCGGCCTCAGCCCTCTCGCTGCCCGCGCCAGCTCGGGGCCATGCCCAGGCTGACTCCTACCTTGGGCCAGAGCCTTTTCCCCGCCAGCACCAACACCACCGCTATGCACAGGATCATGAGGACGTTGACGACCGAGGGCATGTGGGCCAGGCACACCACAAAGAGGCTCAGCACCACAAACTCGCCCACGACGCTCAGCCTCCGAGGCTCCATGTCGCCACCGGAAGCACGCCGCGAGCGTGCAGCCTGCTCAGCGCTCCGCCTCCACGTCCTGCTCCAAGAGTGCCACCCAAAACACAGCACCCACCTCTGAGCACGCCGCCCCTTGCAGCCACCCTCCCCCTCCCCGACCAAGGCAGACCAGCAGCCCCCAAAGCCCTGCTCCCCACCGCCCCTCCAACGCCCCTCCACCAACCTCCCCCGACCCTGACTGCTCCACTCTGCTCTGCGGCTCACCCTGTGCACGCTCCTCCGCACCCCAAGATCGACAGCGTCAATCTGACACCAGGAGAAGAGCCAAAGGCCGCCGAGAGCAACTCTGCAAAAAGCAGGGCACGGTGCGCTCACTCCATCGGCCTTGCCTGGCTGCCCGCTCCCGCCGCTGCTTTCCCACGTGTGACGCGGGGACACCGGGTCGTGAGCAGCAAGGGCGCAGAATGGTGCCCGAGCGTGGCTGGGCTTTGCGGCGGGGACGTTTGCCTGATTGTGGCACTTGTGCCCACCGAGGGAGCGTGCAGCGGGTGGTGGGCGCTGGGGGGGCGACAAAGCCACGGAGAGCGCCCCGAGGGGAGGAGAGACTGCAGAGAGACGGAAGGAGCCAGCTCTTACCCCGCTGCCTTGCTCCTTCGCCCCAGCTCAACGCCACACTCTCCACCTGCTCGCGCACTCGCTCGCACACTCGCTCGCTCGCTCGCAGGCAAAGTGACAGCGGCACTTCCCCCAGCCCCACCTCCAGAAAGACCCCGGCATTGTGATGCCATGGCGACATCACTTCCACACACCTGGTCTGCCAGGGCACCCCCAGGCCCCACCTGACACTGCTCTCACCCAAACCCTGGCTGCAAGGCCAAGCACTGGAGGGCACCGAGGAGCAGCATCCCTGATCTGCTTTGCTGGAGGGTGATCCAGGCCTTGCAGCCACCACTAGAGCAGCACCCTCAGCTTTGCACATACTCCAAGCCCAGGGTGGGGCAGAAGGAAATGCCAAGTTCTGCAGCCAGGCAGGAACAACTCCATGCACCAATACAGGCTGGGGCCAATCGACTCCAAAGCTGCAAAGGCCAACAGCATCATGAGCTGCATTAGGAAGAGCTTTACCAGCAGGTCGACGGAGGTGGTCCTTCCCCTCCACACAGCACTGCTGAGGACACACCTGGAGTACTGTGTCCAGTTCTGCACTCCCCAGTACAAGAGACACACGGAGCTCCTGTAGTGAATCCAGCAAAGGGCAACAAAGATGATTAAGGCACTGGAGCATCTGTCAGACAAGGAGAGCCTGAGAGAGCTGGGACTGTTTAGCCTGGAGAGGAGAAGCCTCTGGGGGATCATCTTAGTATGTGATTGGGGAGGGGGAGTAAAGAAGAGAGAGCAAGACTCCTCTCAGTGATGCTGAACGACAGGACAAGGGACAAGGGGCACAAACTGAAATACAGGAAATTGCACTTAAAGATCAGAAAATACTTCTCTACTGTGAGGGTGGTTAAACACTGCAATGAGTTCCCCAGAGAGTCCGTGGCGTCTCCATTCTTGTAGAGAATACAAACTTGACTGGACATGACCATGAGCAAGCTGCTCCAGCTGGCCAAGCTTCAAGCAGCACGGTTGCACTAGAAGATCTGCACAGGTCCCTGACCACATAAACTATTCTCGAGTCTATGGTGGCATTTGGTATATATGTCCACAGCCTAGTGGACAACGGGTCTCGGCCCTGGGGGGTCCAATCTGTGCTCGGGGCTGGAAGTGAACCCCCAGGGCACGTGTGGCTGGGTAACAGAGGGCAGTGGCAGACAGCAGCTCTTCTGGAAGAGCTTAAACCAACTTTTATTGACAAACCACAACAACATCATCCTAAAAACAACCCCAAGAGCTCCCCAGGTAGTGAGTAAGGGTCTTGCACACTTGAAGCTGAGAAAGGTGGATCTTCAACAGCTTAATATTGCAGTGGGCTGAAGAAAGAGACCTTCCCTCCCTCCCCCAATATACACAGCAAGAAAAGCCCCAGCCCCAAGAAGTAGTGGTCAGTACAAAATAAATAGGTAAACCAGCAGACCACGCTGAGCTCACACTGCACCAGAGAACGTGGCTCCATGGGAGCCTTCAGGCAAGTCCCACCACCACTGCTGCTTTCAGTGGCCTTAGAAAGATGCTTGAGCTGCTGGAAATCTGCCTTCCTGGGGATGGGGCAGCCCAGTCTGCCCCTTGCAGAGCCCAAGGGCTCTTCCAAGTCTCAACTGCTGTTGGGGCAGGGTGGCTGGCGTGCCCTGTGGTGGCATCAGCCCCTGCAGTCAGGGGCAGTGACCTTCAGGGCTAGGAGGGGGGCAGCGGCAGTGCTGGCATGGAGGCCAGGCTTTGGGGCTGCTCTGTGCCTTGTCCCCAAGCCCGAGGGGCTGGCGTGCTCCCAGCAAGCCCTGGCTGCTCTGCCCCACGTCACTGGTTCATGACTGCTTTTAACGTGTCCTGTGAACAAGCATTTAGGCAGCATTCCCACAGCTCCAGCAACGCAACCCTAGTGCTCCCTCTGCTTTCTGCTGGGGCAGAGGAGCTGAGCTGCCCAGACGGGGCACCGACCTCTGCCCCCAGTGGGTCAAGGCATCTGGGACCCACAGCACGGGTGACCCAGAGTAGCCAGCCACGCATCTCTGCCAGCCCAGGTGAGGGACACAGGACAGCCTGGGGACCAGAGGCCTTCTCCAACCCCACTGCTCTGAGAGTAAAGCCAAGAAAGGGATCCACAAAGCAGAAACGCAAAATAGGAGGCACAGCAGCAGGGAGGAGATGTCCCTCAAGGTTGCTGCAAGGCAGAGGCGAGGAGAAGGGCATGGGGCTGGGGCAGGCAGTGGCGCTGGGCTAGGGGTGTGGGGGTGGCCCCTTTGCCTCACGCTCCCACGAGCTTCTTGACCACGTAGCCTGGCATGCTGTAAAGGAAGAGGGCCAGCAGGATGAGGAGCAGCAGGGCCAACACTATTTTGATGATGAGCCACTTGTAGCGGGTGCAGGTGAGGCATTTGATGGACTTGAGGGGGTTGAGGAACCTCATGAAGGATGTGTCTGGGCGGCTGTTGGGGAAGCAAGCATCTGTCATGAATGCCATGGCCACAGAAAGGGAGGGCAGGCACAACAAGCAATACAACCAACATGTGAGCCAATGCGGCGGCAGCATTGTGTCCCACCCAGCCACTCCAGGGTGCAGCAGGCTCTCTCTGGGTTGGGGCCACAGCAACCATCCCCACTCAGATGTGGCTTTCCTGTGGCTGCCCAAGTGCATGATCCTCCCCGGCTCACCACAGTCTGCTCGCACCCTGGCACAGCCTTGACTTTCCTTTTACAAGCCCAGCTGGCAATGGAGAGGGGCACTGTGAGAGAGCCCACGATCTCCTTCCTTGGATAACCCTTCACGCAGTGAAAGAGCCTGACCTTGAGGATCAGGAGGGTTTCCAAGAGGAGCCAGCAGAATTTGTGCCAGAAGGAGTGCAGGGACTTGAGTGGGGGGGTGGGGGAGGGGGTCCTGATGAAGCTGATGTCCTGGCAACGGGTACCAGAGGGGAGGAAGAAGAGGTGGGAGGCTGGAGCTAGGAAGGGAGGGAGAGAAGGAAGAGACTAAGGAAAGGCAGGGAAGTAAATAGAGGGCACTGGAATGAACCAGGAGAGGTGACTCTGCCCCTTTTACCCTGCCCGCAGCCCTCATTCCTACATCCCCAGATAAGTGACCCCTTTCTAACCCTCCCCTGCCCGGCTACCTCCCCGGGAACCACCCGACGCAGCATCTCCCACAAATCCAGGCATCTGCTGGGGGAGAGGCGTCTCCTACTTACTTGGGTTTCTCCAGTGGGTCAGGCTCATTGCGAGCCAGCCCAGCAGGCAATTTCTCTGCCTCCTCTGCTCTCAGGAGCTGTAGTTCAGCTTCAACTTTTCCCTGCAGGGAGCACAGAGAGGCCTGCTGAGACATGGGCAACGCTCTCCACCGCAGGCCCCAGAGACGGTGCCAGCCAGCGACATGGTGAGCAGAGGGGGCCCCATGTAGCAGAGGCAGGCATGAAGGAGCTCTGCAAAGGGGCCTCCGTGTACACAGAGGATGCACTCCCCAGGACAGAAAATCCTCCCGCTTCTCCCCATCCTTGCCGTGATCTCCAGCTCATCGTTTTCATCCCTGGCCACAAACGGCCACCAGCCTTTCACTCGCTTCTGCTTGAAGAGGGAAACCATGGCCAGCTCTGCCTCATTTGTCCCCATCTCCATGCTGCACTGCTTTGCAGTCTTCGCTCCCCGGGGAAAGCGCTTCAGGTCCAGCTCGATTGCCCCTGGTAGGAGAGGGCGAAGGATACATGGTGGCACCCCTCAACTGTGAGTCTTTGGCTGGAGGCGGGCTGGGCCAACATTTCCTGCCCTGAGCTGTGTGTCCTGGCATCCTCCCACACATCTATGGCCATGCATCCTCCGATCTCTCCACTATAGCCTGCTTTTTGGGTCACGTCCCCACCTCCTCTCACCCTCTCAAACATCTGCCCACGGCTTCCAGCCACCCTGCACTCCAAAACTAGCTTGGGCATAGAGCTCCCAGACAGGCACCTAAGGGAAAAAGCTAATGCCTTTGCTACAGGAGCAGCCTTTGAACAGCAGCATGAAGACAAGGCCTCTTAGCCTAACTGCTCTTACCTGCAGCATCCAAAGGCGTTTGTAGGACACAATTGGCTTAAAGACCAGGGCTGTCCTTCCAGGATCTGTTCCTACATAAACCTTGTCTCATCCCACATGCCTTCCTGCTCCATCAGCCATGTAACCTCCCCCTATCCCTCCAGCTTCCCTGTCACCCCAGCTCAGCTGGCCCTCCCCCCTTACCGAGGAAATCGTCGGCCGAGAAGTGGTCGGCATCCCAGACCTGCAGGGTGAGGCGAGCAGGGAGCTTGTCTTCAGTCTCATCCCAGGAGAACATAGACTCCTTCTTGGAGTTGACCATCTTCTTCTCTGCCATCAGGTAGTCAAAGGGAAAGGTGGAGCGCCAGCTGAAGTTGCCCTCGCCAGTGAGTGAGGGGTAAGGGACATCTGTGTCTTGCTTGTCCTCCTGCTGGCCCTTCAGCCACCTGCAGGGCCCAGAGGGATGAGAGGGGTGGCACATATTAGCAGGAGGGAGGAGAGGGCACAGGGCCATCCTGCGCATACAGCTGGCATGTCTCCAGGCCAGCAAGGCATGGACACACTGGAAGGACTCAAGAGTAACGAGCAATGGGCTAGGGTTGCTCAAATCACCATGTCAGCCTCGCCAAGAGACAACATGAGGGCCCTAGAGGGAACAGGCTGATTGAGGGAGCAACATGCAAGCTGGTTATCAGGGTCCTTCTCTGGGCAGGGGGATGTTCAAGAGATGGAAAGGAGCAGGCAGCACTGCTGGGAAGTCTGGAGCAGAGCTTGCTGGAAGGAGCATTATGAATGTTCCTCAGCTTCTTCGACATGACAGGACACCTCTGTTCCTCAGGGAACTCTCAGATTTGTGTGAGTCTCTTGGTCCAGAGGGGCTGCAGCCAGCAGGGACATGGGTCCGTGCTTAGACACTTAGTACAGGGTTGTTCCCCTGGCCTCTGAGCATGCTGACACTCCCGCTCTGCCCTGCAAAACACACAGGGCAAGCAATCCCACCCCAAGCACAAAGGGAAGGCCTCTCACGTTTCAGATTCAGAGTCATCGCAGAAAAGCCACCCATGCATAAACCACCTACTTACCAGCCTTGAAACAGACAGTGACAAGACCTTGTCCCCCTCACGCACATGTACACAGACACAAATTTCACACGCCTGCCAGTATGCAGCAACGGCATGAGAGAGCATGGGTCCTGCCAGCATGTTAAAGTTCATCGCTCCAAGGGCACCTGCCCTCTGTGCAGCATGGCACTGGGAATGCCGAGGCAGGCACTGCATGCACTGCCCTAAACAACCCTCCACTGCACTCTGCAAACAGGACCAGACATAGAAAATGGAACACGTTCTCTAAGAGCAGCATGAGGTGCAAGACAAGGAGACCTGGCCCAAAAGCTCAGGGTAGCTTTTGGGAAGCAGTGAGCAGTTTAGCAGAGCTGTGGGAAGTCACTGCATGCTGTGATGTCAGCCATCAGCCTTAGATTCTGCTACACTAATCTGACCTTCCTCCTCATGCCTCTTTGCCATGACATAGGGTTTAAGCCTTTGGAGAAAGCTTGTTTTCTTGCCTGCTGCACATTGCGCTATGATCTAGTTGCATCTTAACCTGTGCGTGTCAATTCAAAATGAATGAAAGGATCTGGGAAATCCAAATCGACTCTTGCTGAAGCAGGACAGTTCAGGCAGCTCCGCAGGGACGGGAAAGGGAAATCTGGGGACCAAATTTGGCGGAGCCCATGCTGAGGGCCAGTCTCAGAGCCCTGCTATATGAGGACAGGAGAAAAGGGACTCACAAGCACGTTAAGGTAAATCGTGGGCCAGGGCTCACTCAGAGATGGTCCACAGGTACCATCTGCCCCATGCTGAATATGGGGAGGGTCAGTGCGGTCTGAGATCAGATAACCTGAAGGGAGCAAGCAGCAAGACCTCGGCCATTACCCCCGACAGACATCTTCTCTCCCACCAGGAAAGCATCATCTTCCAAAACCACCTCATCCGTGTTCCAGATAATGACCTGCAGCTCAAAGCTGGGCAACCAGGCCAGGCAGCACAGACAGACACACACAGTAGGTCAAGCAGCCAGCAAGAGAGACACAGAGGCAGAGACAGAGCACAGCACATAACAGCACCACTGGCACCATCTGGCCCTCCCCATGGGGAAACCCTTCCTAGCTGCATCACAGAACCCCCCCTCTCCAAAACCAGCCCTGGGGCCTAAGTGAGCACCAGGACCCCACCACGAGGAGAAGTGGAAGTGGTGGCACTGGCCAGCCACATTGTACACACCCCGCTGACAAAAACGTCCCTGGATTTCTCGCCAGTCAAGTAGTCATCGTCCTCCAGGATGACCTCATCTGTGCTCCACACTATCACTCTAAGCTCATATCTGGCAGCAGGAAGGGAGACCAGGAGGTGAGGCACAGAGGGGGGAACAGAGGGAAGGGGCAGGAGGAGATGGGGTGGGCAGAAGGGAATGGGATGATGCTGCAGGAAACAGGGCGGCAGGAACGCCAACTGCAGGGCTCTCTCACAGCCGTCTTGTCCTAGGGACCAACAGGGCAGGAACACAGAGGGAAATGGTGCCTCAGCTCGGAGGCAGCCCAGGCAGGGTCAGAGGAGCAACAAAGGGACTTTTACCTTCATCTACTCTGAACTGCTGCATGGCCCAAGCCAAAGGCTCTAGGAGACAGCACAGCCTTAGTCTCAGGTACATTTGTGGTTACAATGCGGGTCTGTTGGCCCTGCAAAACAGTCTGAAGCCAGCTCTTTTCCTCATTTCCCCACCTTACCCAACCGGGCCACCCTCCTGGAAACACAGGACAATTTTCCCCTGCCTTCAGAAGTCAGCTCCAAAGGCTCTACCTGCTCTTGTGTCCCAGTCACTTCATCGGGCATCACTGCCTTTCCTAGGACTCCAGCAAGTTTGGAGCCTGTAAGATATTCCCAGCATTGCCTTTGGTGTGCAGGCAACTGGGGTTTCCCAGCCACACTCGGTTCACTTGGGAATTGTGCTGATGGATAAACCAGCTCCCGTGGGAGTTGCCAGAGGAAAAGCAGAAGCCAGTTTCCTTGAACTGGAAGCAGCTGCAGTGTGGACGGGCTAGAAGAGGACTGGAAGACAGTGGCAGAGAAAGGCAGCCACGTGGCCACAATCACATCACACGGCTGCAAGTGCCAGGGACTCCTGTGGAACTGCGAGATTCCTGCCATCTTCAGTGCCAGCACCCTCCTGCCTGCTCCTGTTGCGGGGGAGGGCAGGGGGGGGCTTTCTCTGTGCTGTTCCTCTATAGCACCTAGCACTTGTCCAAGCAACACAGGGATGCTCTTCAGAGCTAACAGGCCACACCGTCAGCTTGTGTTACATGCTGAAACTCCTGGCAAAGAGGGGGGAGCTGCGTTAAATCCCGAGGATGATACATCAGCAGAACCTTGCTGAAATACAGCATCTTCCTACAGACACAGGCACTCACGCAGGTGCTCTCCAGTGCACGTGTGAAGACATACATGGGCTGATGTGTCCATGTGTAACTTGACTGGAGCTCACGTTTATCCCTGCCAAAACAGAGCGACCAGAGCCATAGCCCTTCCTGCTCCATTTTCCCCACAGGGAAGGGTGCATTGGTGTTTTCAAGGCTATTGAAATCCTCCCTTCAGCCCCTCCGGAGGAATGTCTCAACTCCAGCACACGGGGCACTACTGAGCATGGCTGCCCCTGGCTGCATTGCAGATAAACCTCTGTTTTTTCCAGGCTGCTTCAGCAACTAGAACTTTCTCTGGCTTCAGCTTTCCTGCAGCTGCCTGCCCTGCTCTTCACATCCAAGCTACGGCCCTCGGAGATCAGAGGAAATTGTCTCCACTTTCATTGTGCTTTGGAGCCAAACACCAGTCGACTGAGCACAGGAGTGCAAGAGATTCCCACGAGGATGCAAATACGGCCTCTGCATCCCAGCCCCCGGGGACGGGCAAAAGGGGCCCAAGGACACAGTCTAGCTGGGTAAAATTGGCCTAGCATGGATGCTGAGGAACGCAATGTCTTCCTTCTGTCTAAAGGACTCCTAGAGGGGCTGAGCATCAGAGGGCAGAGGTGGAGAGGACAGGAATGGGAAGGAGAACTCTCTAGTTCACTGTCTGCTGCCTGCTCTGTCCTACCTGCCTTTACCAAGTCTCTCCCAGTGATCCGCCTGGGGCCAGGGCCCTTCCTTGCCCAGAGCCCCAGCCAGACTGGGAAACTCTCCCCTCCAGCCAAGGGCCTGTGGACGCCCTGACCTAGGCTAACCCCTGCCCCTGGGGCTGCGTTCGGGCTGGCTGCATTGGTCTGCCCCCTTCCCCATACCAGGCACTAGCTAGCAATTTGAACTCCTCGTCTAGACCGACACAGAGAGGTGAGGAGCTGCAGGGAACTGAACAGATGGGAACTGAAGCACCCTGCAAGGGCAGCTCCACAACCTCTGGGGAAGCGGAAGACAGCATTTGATGCCTCCAGTCTTGGGATCTCTGGCCATGCCAGTCTGGTTGGGGGTCCCAGGCACATGGCTGTGCTGAGCTGGGCCATGGAGAACCAGTAGAAGAGTGGGGAAGCAGGGCTCCAGCCCCAGCCACGGGTTTTCCCTGGGGTTTGTTGGCTGGCAGATTCCTTACTTCTTTGGTTTCCTGGGGGAAATATCAATGGCAGGGCCTGGTGCCAGCATATCCATAGGGAACATGTCAGGCAGGGGGGAAGCAGGGGACCCAGAGACTTCAGGGTATGAAATAGGTGCCAGCTGAAGATGAAGAGGCATTGAAGATTTAGTCAGCTGGGCTCAACAGGCCGAGTGTTAAGGACTGCTATGTCCAAGTGCCACTTTTCGTAGGCTGCCTCCCTCCCCACTGCTCCCCATGACAAGGGGGGTTGCAGCTTGTCTGCCCAGCTGAGGTCTCTCCTCCCTGCTTGGAGGCTAAGCAGGCCCTGCCCTTCCCCCGGATCTTGGGCTGCGGGGACCTGTTCAATGCCCGGCTTGTCAGGGTTCAGCAATGGACGCGTCTCCACGTGCTCAGGGACCAGCCTGCAGCCTGCACGTGGAACGTCTTCCCAGTGGTGCAGCACGGTCAGTGCTAGGCGCTCCTCTGCCTGCTTCTTCTGTCCCGTGTGGGTAAAGGGAGGACTGAGTGTGGAGAACTGGGCAGAAGAGACACCAGGGACAGCAAACAATCCCAAGCAGGACCCAACCTCCTACTGACAGCAGGACCTCCAGTCTGGCTTTGCAAACTTCTGCTGACATCCTCTTCCCCAAGGCCACACACACTGCTCCTGCTGGCTACCTCTTCCAGCTCCTACCAACTTCAAGGCAGCAGGACTGCCTAGTAGTTGCTCCTCTCCGTTTCACTGGGCCCACTTTGTTCTTGCACCAACACTCCCTAACTCCTCTTTCTCCCCTTTCTACTCCTAGGCACTCACAGAGAAGGTCCAGATCCCCTACCAGGCTGTATTTTCCCACGCTCAACAAGCTCTATATCCACCGACACTGCTGCCCCCCTCCTCTGCACCCCTCCTGGTCTGCATTCAACTGTGTTGCACATATACGAGTGATTTGGACACAACCATTGTTTGGGGATGCAGCTATATGGACAGTGGCTTCCTAAGCCCTGCAAGGGCCAGGATGGGCTATCTGCATTGGTCCTTTGCCATAAACTGCCAGCAGGAAGGTTTCAAAGGCAGCTTTGGTCATGCCATGCCGTGGATGCTCACCAGTAACTCTGACAGCAACCTGGGTCATCTATAAGACACTGTCTAGCTGGTGACATAACGCAGGCCCCACACAAGGGGGTGGCTGGAGAGACATTGCAATGCTGCAGGGGGTGATGGGATTCAGTTCTGGATGATGAGGGGACACCCCATGCCCCTGCTCCCCTCCCCACCTTCACGCCATGGGGTGCGTACCATTTTCATCCTCCATCTCCGTGGCGCCACTGAAGACCCTCGTGGCCACTTTCACTCTTCCTCCTGGACCAAAGGGCGGCCCATCCACTTGGCCCTCTTTGCACAGCTTGCACAGCATTTGGGAAGGCTTCATGGGGTCACGCCACATGTTATACCCATGTCTGTGAACAAGAGCACAAGGTCAGAGAAGTAGTAGCAAGACTTGGAGGAAGAAGGAATTTTTGTTTCCATCTGCTAGAAACGCAAATGTTACTGCCCCTCAGGAGCCAGGATTCATCGGGGAAGGATCTGAGGCTCCACATGTCAAACTGCAGAGCAAGGTAGGGCCATCCGTGCCCAAACTCTACGCTTTGCCGATACCTTTCCAGCCCAGGCCCTTCACTCTGTGCTGACCCAGACCTGCAATCCCCAGCGCCCTCCACTTTGCTACTGATGCTCAGTTCTGCTGCTCCGGCCCAGCTGCTATTTCAGCAACCTCTTCATTTCTATATCCAGACCTACCAATGCCCCTCAGTCCCTTCCTCACCGCCCTGTGCTCCTGCTTACAACCTGCTCTCCTGCTACCCCACTGTGCTGGTCCCAAAGCCCATGTTAAGACTGAGGGCACAGCACAGATTCCCTCATCATCAGGCAATGAAAGAGGGAGATCCCTACAGGAGATCTAGGCCTAGTGCGGAAGATGAAACTGACACGGGTCCAGACACCAGGTTGCACAGGGAAAGCTTGGCTCATACATGGCATAAGGCTGTGACACCCCACAAGTAGCTCGGTGCTTGCTGTAGTAGTGGTTCTCCAGGTCAATCTTGGTCTCTCCAACGAGGTCGTCGGTCCCCACCAAGTCCCAGTCGTACACCGCCACCCTCACCATGGACTCCATGGGAAAGGTGGCCTCAATGTCAAAGGACCTGTGGCGGGAGAAAGGGTGGAGAGGGAGAACAGGCTGTAGCCATCCAAGGGTTTGGATGGCGCTCAAGACACATGCATGGGTGAGGTGGGTCTGCTCCAGTCTCTGGACAGTGTTTAATTGCACCTCCCACTGCAGTACATTCAGCTTACGTGTTGTCACTAATTCTCTGCGCGGACTGCTTCTGAACTAGCAGCCCTAGAAGGGAGAGCGATCATGAGGATTGCTTGACGTGGATGTCCCAATAGCCCTGAAACTAAATGTGTGTGTCACTGGAGAGCTGGCGATGCTGTTACTTGGGTCCAGGCCTAGCGCTTCCTAAAGTAGGCACCTATCTTGACCAGATACGGATAGCTCTTCAACACTCTTGACAGCGTTGACGAGACTGCTGACAAAGCAGGACAGATGACTTCAATGGGGACAGCTACACTGCACCCAAGGAAAGTTCAGGGCGATCAGTCCCATCTTTTGACCCCAAGCTGGGGCTATGGGATGGGTAGGGTGCAGGCCCAAGGGCTGGTGAGCCTAGCTCACTCTTCAGGGTGAAGACAGGTAACAGGGCTGGGGCAACTCACTCGCCAAAGACAGGATTCAACTGTTGGGAGATGTAGTCCTCCTCATCTTTGATGTCTGTCTTCCCCAGCTTGATGGCAATATAAGGATCAGCTTTCCCATTGATGTCAGCTGGGGGCAGCTCTGTGGCCTGTAGGGAAAAGATAAGATAGGTCAGCCCAGTCAATGCTAGGGAACAATTCAGGGACAGTCCCTATTCTCCATCCCTGAGACCAGCTGGCCATATCTGGCCATAGCTGTGTGCCCAAGTCCTTTGATAAGGTCACCTAAATATAGGGACTCAATTTAAACCAGGGATCAGTCCTGCCTTCTGCTAACCTATGTCCCTGCCTAGGCATGTAGTGGGGCTAGGTGTGTTGGTCTGGGCTGACTCAAGTCAAGCCCAAGTGGCTGTGTCCCCTTCGGAAAGACATAGTCACAGTCTCCTTTGGCTTCTCTCTCATCAGTGGAAAGACGCAGGTTCCTCTAGCTAGAGACCCTCAGCAGAAACCTGACTGAGATGTCCAGAAGACATCCCTCCGCCTCTCTCTTTCCCTCCATGGATTTATTAGGGCCACGGGCCTCTGTAAGTAGCCCCCGTAAGCAGGGGTAAGTATCCTCCATCTCTCCAGTTCAGAGTCTAGTTGGAGGTCTATAACGAGCAGTGTGCCCCAGGGGTCAATACTGGGTCCAGTCTTGTTCAACTTATTCCTCAGTGACCTGGATGAAAGGACAGAGTGCCTCCTCAGCAAGTTTGCCTGAGGATGCTAAACTAGGAGGAGCGGCTGACACACCAGAAGGCTGTGCTGCCATTGCGACAGCCTGGAGAGTTGGGCAGAGAGGAGCCTCATGACATTCAACAAAGGCCAGTGCAGGGTCCTGCACCTGGGGAGGAATAACCTGGTGCATGGGCACCAGGACCTCCTGGAAAGCAGCTCTGCAGAAAAGGACCTGGGAGTCCTGGTGGACAACAAGTTGACTATAAGCCAGCAATGTGCCCTTGTGGCCAACAAGGTCAATGGTACCCTGGGCAGCCTTAGGAAGAGTGTTGCTAGCAGGTGGAGGGAGGTGAGGGCCTCCCCCTCTCCTCAGCCCTGCTGAGACCACACCTCGGGTGGTGTGTCTAGTGCTGGGCTCCCCAGTACAAGACAGACATGGAGCTCCTGGAGTGAGTCCAGCAAAGGGCCACTAAGATGAGGAAGGGCCTGGAGCATCTCTCCTAGGACGAAAGGCTGAGAGCGCTGCTACTCTTCAGCCTGCAGAAGAGAAGACTGAGAGGGGAGTCTCATCAATGAGTCTAAGCATGTGAAGGGAGGGTGACAGGAAGACGGGGCCAGACTCTTCTCCATGGTGCCCAGCAACAGGACAAGAGGCAACGGGCACAACCTGAAACATAGGAAGTTCTGTCTGAACATGAGGAAATACTTCTTTCCTGGGAGGGTAACTGAGCACTGGAGCAGGTTGCCCAGAGAGGCCGTGGAGTCTCCTTCCTCGAAGATATTCAAAAGCCATCTGGACACAATTCTACGCAACATGCTGTAGGTGACCCTGGTTGAGCGGGGGGAGTTGGACTAGATGATCTCCAGAGGTCCCTTCCAACTTCAACCATTCGGTGATTTTGGGATTCTGGGATTGCAATCTCACCTGCTATCCCCTTCTCAGGGCAATGAGATGTAGCACTGGATGGGAAACCAGGTTAGTGGGAAACGTAGGTGAAAGTAGGTTGCATTTATAAAACAACAGGGACAAGGGGTTGGCAAAGAGCCACCCAGGTGCTTCCAGCAGGGCGGAGATATCTCAAGATATCTTATCTTGACATAAGAATGGAGGTCAAGAAGGACTTTTTCCAGAGTGCACTCCATATAAAGAGACAGGCATTAGCTGGACCACATTGATTATCACTCGGCATGTGTCCCAGGAGGTGACAGGCCCTTCAGCCAGATCTACTAATCCCTGCCTCCTCCTGGTTTGCTCAGCATATGCCTCATTGATTATCTAAAAGGGGGATTATGTAAAGAACCAGAATCTCGTAGTCTGGGCTGATCCAAATTCTTCTCTGAAGTTGAGCACTACAACGGACACCTCCATCCATCCTGTAGGCCAGGTGTCTGGACCTCACACAGGCTTAGTATCCCAATGGGGAGAGCACAAAGCTAGGAAGACGCCCCTTTCAAGGGCCCATCAGTGAGCTTTAGTCCTCATGCTGCATCCTTGACCTTGGTGCCATCTGCTATCAGGTGGATGCTGGCACCAACAGCACCAAGAACTAAAAGTCAACTTCTCTGCAGCTTCAGCACCAGCTCTGGGTGCGAGCACTGTAAGGGAACACAGCATCACGCCTTGGCATACAACATGGTTATACTCACCCGAACAACAGAGACTCGGACCAGCACATTGATGGGGTCATTGCTGGCGATCCCCTGGAACATGCCCAAGTCGGGGTCGTATCCTGCCTCCTTGCCCATATCATCACGGAGCGGCACTTTGTAGACACAGATGGAGCCCTAGCACAAGGGAGTGCACAGCCTCAGTAGTCCTGCTGCTCCCGAGGCTCAGAGCGAGCAGACCCATCCCAAACCACCCTTCCTGAGAGCCCACTTTCTCTCCTTGTTTCTAGCCCTGTGCTGTAGTAGACAGGCGAGGTCTGGAAGCTTCCTCTGCCTCACAAGCACCCCCTGCAGAGGATACAACCCTGAGCAGAGCAACTGGACAACGTGAAGGACACCTGCAGAGGAATCAGACTAGCAAGGTGCTCACAGGCAGGGAATTCCAGGAATACAACTGGCAGAAAACCAGGAGCAATGGAAATAAAAGGTGCTGTCAAGGCAGGGGCTGGGAAATCCAGGAACTACCACGTGAAACACAGTTCATTTCCATGCTCCCTGACCGTCTGATCACTCCCTCCAGCAAGAGTTTAACTTGCATGCATTGGTGCAACATGGCAGGCAGCTCCGTGCTACTGGTGAAAAATAGTCTGCAAAGATAACTCCAGGCATGACTTATATCCACAGTGGGTGATAAAGAGGATCTGCTTTGCCCTTGGCCTTCTGTAGGAATCACAAAAGATCTGGTTGCTGCAAAGGACTGCCCTCTGCAATGCACTCTGTGGAGCCATCTGACTCCTGGGGCTATCCTTGGAGGCTTACCCTCCCCTGCAAGGAGATGTGGTTGAGTCAATGCAAATTGGTCTCTCTTACATCCAACCTCCTTTCAGCTAATGCATCTTCAGGAGAGAACCCTATAGGCAAGGCTTTCCCAAGCTGTCCCTGCCCTGACCCAACTCAGCAGCCACACTCACTTTGAGCCTCCCCACTAGCCGCTCCTCTTCTGTTGCGTCATCATTGTCCCCGATCTTTCCACGGAGCAGGTTGAAGGTGTGCAGCCAGTCCTCAAAGTTATCAAACTCTCTTTCCAGCTCTTTGTTGAAGACCTGTGATGACACAAAATTAGAGGGGAGCAGTTTTTAAAAAAAAAAAAAAAAGGGGGAAAAGATCCAGTGGTTACCCAAGGACAATCAAAGAGATCATGGACATCACCGTTCCCAGTGACTAATTCTCTAGGATGCCCAGTGACTAATTCTCTAGGATGCAAAGGGATCTCCAGGTCATTGGGTCAGACCTTGATGACATAAGCACCTTCCCAAACTGATCATGTATAGGAGGGAACCTCAGCTGAATGGGCTGTGTAGCTATTCCCCTTACGTGTATAATCCGGGTTCAAATTCCTTCTCAGGCCCAGAGTCACAGATTATAATACAGTAAAGTCCATGGACCACTAACCTGAACCAGGGCCCTTTCCTGCACTGAGTCTTGGCCAGGCTAGCTATGGCCCACAGGAAACTCTCCCCCACCCAGGGCCCATCCAAACTGCCCATGGGATAGCCTTGCCCCAGGCTATTCCCTGCCCCTGCCCAGCAGTGGGATGGGGCTGGGCACATTGGCCTGGAGCCCTGGCACCAGGCCTGGCGCCAGGGTCCTGGTTTGGGTTGCTGATGGGCAATGCCTGGCCCTGATCCATCTCCTACTATAGCTGTAGACTCTGATTCCACCGTGGGGAGGGTGTTCTCACCAACTTAGAACTTCTTCCTCCACTCTCAAGACCAAGTTGATGCCTTTCTCATACTACTCATTAAGCTACACGATTGCCTGATCCTTCAGTGCAGTTACAGAGAGCAAATCATAGCTCCCACCACCTTTGGTTTTTTCTCCCCTGCAATTCCTGCAAGTACTTCTGGTTCCAGCTGCATTGTGTGGGACAAACCCCTCCAAGAACTACATACAGTGATGGCTGTGATTCCTGCTGCCATGAGGCATGTTGGGTTTCAGCCCCACATACAGCAGCTGTTTGGGCACTCAGGATGCCAGTCACCTCAGGAGCTTTAGACATCCACTGGCTGAACATGGGAGCTGCCTGATCAAATGGGGGCATCTCTGGATGGGCAAATCATACAGTCATATGGGAACCGAGGTGGGAAGGGACCACTGGCATTCAAAGTTAGAGAAGCTTGCCCAGGGTCAAGCTCCCATGTCTCCAAGGACGGAGAGCTCTGCAAAGTTGCAGCACACTCATGATGAATCAGTTCATTGTAGGAAACAAATGATGCTTTATGTCCAACAGGAATTTCCTTTGCTGCATCTTGCGTCCATTTCCTTCTGCACTCTCCTTTGTCCTCTGCCATATCCCCCTGCCATGTACCATCAGGTACCTGAAGATGACAATTCAATCCCCCATTCACCTTCTCCTCTCCAAGCTGAACAAACCCAGCTCTCAGCCTCTTCCTCTTCTTGTATGCCACGTCCTCCAGACCTGTGACCAGCCTGGTGGCTTCCACCACTGGACTCACTGCAGTAGGTCAGTGCCTTCCTTGTGCTGGGGAGCACCAGTCAGGACAGAGAAGCCAGAAGGGATCTGACAAGTGCCAGAAAGAGGGGAAGAATCCCTCCCCTCAACTCGCTGGCCAACTCTTGCTAACACAGCCCAGCATGCACTTGCCCTTCACTGCTAGAAGCGTTCACTGCTGACTTTTCCTGTCCCCAAGATCCCAGGTCCTTTCCTGCAAAGCTAGTTACCCTGAACTCTCCGTCTATGCAGAGAATTTGACAGTCCCAAGGCACATCTCACCCAGTGCTAGATACCCCTCACACAGGTGAGATGCATCCAGCAGGGCTGATCCATCCTACTGTGTTTTCCACATGGCTAGGATCTGACTTCCATCCTGCTGCTGAGCAGGCAGAGCCTCCTCCTCCCCCTGCCAACACACATACCTTCAGTTCATCAATCTTCAGCTTGTTCTGCTTCTCAGGAAGCTCAGCGGCTCACTGCTGCTGCTTCTTCTTATCATCTTTGGGTGCCTTGGACTTCTTGCTCTTTGCCTGACCCTTGGAGCCTTTCATGGGAGAGTCATCCGGTTTGATTTCTGAGTCCAAGGGGAAGCAATGGGGATGGAGGAGATGGAAACGAGGGTGAGGTGGAGCGGAGGAAGACAGAGAAGGGGGAACACGATCACAGGCACTCAAACAGGAGGAACATGAAAGCTGACAGCTGCTACTGCCTGCAATTCCCATCTCAGTCCCACAGAAACCCTTCAACCTCTCTCCTCTCTTTCCTCAGCTCTGGCCATTGCTACCCAGCTCACAGCATTTCCAGGAGCCCACAGATCTCCGCGTAGGGAACTCCCACAGTTGACCCGAGCAGGAGTCATTTGGAGGACTACGAAACATGGACTGAGAGCCTAGGCTCTGCCTAGTTTCAACAGCACTGAAAATATCTGATCCTGCCCATAGCACCTTCTTGTCTTCTTTCCACTTGTCCTGCTGGGCTGCTAGTACAACACCCTTCCCAGTCTTCCCTAAAGGGCTCATTTCCCCATCTCACTCTGGTCTCCGCTACGTCCTTTGAAGCTGACAGCAAGGGCGTTGGAGAAAAGAAAAGGGAGTGAAAAACATCAAGGGCACCTGGCTGGGCCCTGCTAGGTGCGCCCATGGAAGAGAATACTTCCTGTGCCCAGACCCCTGACACGTGCGCAGCTTGCAGAGCAAAACCCCTGCCTAGGTGTGGCTGAGGTGACAATGCTTGAAGCTCAGTGCCAAAGCACAGACTGCTGCTCTTCAAGGGTGACGCCAATGACTAGCTGCAACAACAGGCTCTTAAGATCGCTCTCTTCAGAGCAGTCACCAGCCAAGGACACAGTACAGTCTACCTAGAAAGGCATGCTCAAAGGAGGCTGCACAACACTGCACGCTTCTCCCACTCATGTGCAATCCCCAGCCCTCACTGCCTCTATCCCGCCAGCTTTCATGGCTGCTGCGCAAGGCAGATGAGAACAGACAGATGACAACAGATAAACCTTTAATGTGGAAGAGGAAAGCAGGAAGGAAGGGCAGTGTAAAAGGGGAAAGTGAACCCTGCTCAGAATGACTGACAGAGAACGAGGAGGCATACAAGGACACCCCCCCAACAGCTCTGCTACTACAGCAAGCCCAGGCAGAAGCTGCTCAGAGTCATCGCCAAGCTCAGCAGCACCTGGCCTCATCTTTCTCATGATACAAAGGCTAGTCTTCCAACAGAAGCCAGACTCTCTATTTTTCCCACCTAATGGAGTCTGCACGAACAGGACAACCACCCCCTCTCCTCTGAATTCACGATCTATGGAGAGCAGGGGAAGCAGGCAGCGCTGGGAACTCAGTGCTATCTGCTGCTACCCTTCTTTACTCCACTGCCCATTTAGTCCATAGGGTGGCCCTTTGCTGAGCCCCTACGCAGAGGCTCCTAACCTTCTCCCTCTGCCCATTCCCATCTCAGTCTTCATGACTGAGCTGGCCAATCATGGCTCCTCAGGGAAACACTCACCAGCCCTGCTTACCAGGGACTGCCAGAGAGCCTGCAGGGTGGACAAGGTCACCCTTGGACAGCAGGTCCCAGCTCACTCATGTTCACAGCCCATAGTACTCTTGGTATGAAATTGGCCTCACCCAGCTTGAGGCATCTGCAATGCCCCATCTGAGCTACTGTCCCCCAGACTCCTTGAGAGAAAAACGCTCTTAGGGCACACTTCATCTCAGGACAGTATCTAAAATAGGTCAGAGAACTGGCCCTGAAAGGCATAGTTTTCTCTACTGCCCATTCTAGAAAACCAGAACACAGACTACACTTTCAGATTACACTTTTTTTTTTTAAACAGATCACTCTTCAGCTTTACACTGAAGATAAAAGCAGTCAGGTTAGATGGATCCCAAACATCTTGCCTAGTTGACTCTTCCCTGGCAAAACTGGGGCAAAAGGAGGCCTCCATAAAGCCTCCCTCATGGTGACGAGGGAAAACCCTGCAAATGCGATATTAACGTATCTGTGCCTTGGTGTTCTCAATAGACTTTGAGCACACAGCCTTGCAGCTCTATAAACGCATGGGCAAGGGGATGCGACTACTAACTTCTGAAGGCACAAAAATGCCTTCAGTCAATAACACAGATCCTAGTCACTAATCTCATTACTTCCACACAGCCTTCCTTCCAGCAGGGATGAGCTGGAGGCTGCCACAATGCCACACTCGGACTGGGAGTCCCCTGGCATTTGCAGCCTGATATGTCAGCCCAACACAATCCATACCAGGTCTGCATTCACAAAAATTGATCCTGCCTGGAGATATGCAACACAGCACGAGTATCTGATTGAGCAGAAGAGCAATTGCATGCTCGGAATTGGGTGCCCAAGCACCAAAAGGAACTCTGGTCCTACCCTTCCCTGCCCCGTTTCCTCCCTTGCTTGCAAACAGCTCACCCTCAGCAGTCTCCATTCCCTCCTCCTCCTCTGCTTCTGCTGCGGCTGCTTCCTGCTGCCAAAGTTGCTGGGGGAGAAACGAAATGAACAACGAGTGGCCAGTTGCACTGAGCTCTCTGTGCTCATTGAAAGTGCCTAGCTTAGGGGTCGCAGCTCTCCCTTTCTCCTTTGAGCAGGGAGCTAGGATCTAGCCAAACTGGAGAAATCAAAGTTGTTCAACACAGTCTTCAACAGTGACGCTGCTAAATAACTGTGCTCTGAATACAAACGAGACACAAAATAAGTACACTCAAGGAAAAGAAACCCTGCTCAGCTCTGCCGGGTGAAAGCCTGGTTGACAGTCAGGCAAGGCTGGCGAGAAAAGCAGCATGGCCCCAAGCCTTTGGCCACAAGGCTGCCCCGGTCTCTGCAAGAACAGCCTATTAGACAGCTAAAGCACTTTTACCTCTCTCTTGCACTTGTTTAAATTGTGTGTCCATCCAGGAAGCTGGACAGAGCCCAGGCAAGTGGGGATGGCTCTAGGGTATCCAAGGAGCAGTTCCCAAGGCCAGGGATGTTGCCAGTGCAAAGAGCCTTTAGTTTTAGGTGGTTCTGTGTAACAGCGGAGGATCAGGCCCCACAAGAGAAAAGAAACACCCTCTCCCTCACTGTACAATTTTTCAGCACTGGTACGTGAGCAGGAATTCTCACAAAGGCAGGGCTCAGCCTTGAGCAGGACTGTGTGCGAGGGAGAGTCTCTCGCAGGGGATGGGGCAGGAGGACGTGTCTATGTTTGCATGGCATCCTTGTGCACTTGGGCAGTTCGCAGCTGAGACACTGGGAAGACGACTGGGCTGGTACCAGAAAGGGAAACAGAACGAGCACCTGGCTGGCGCAAGCCCATGTGCCCCTTACCAGCTCGGCAATGATCAGGGAGGCAACAGACAGAAACAGCAGCTGATCGCTGCTTTTCTACCACCCCGTTTTTCACACCGGGGATGGGGACTTCAATACACATACTTCCCCTCCTTCCTTAGGCCAGTGGTCCCAGCCTTAGTGCTGGGAATGGGCACTGTTTGCATTTCAAAAGCAGTCCACTGCTGTGCTGTCCCAACAGATGTTGGGACTGTGATGCTGGGCTGTTCTGCTGGAAATAGCCCAGACCTTGCAGGCAGGGAACATCTTCCTGCACCCCCCTACATGCACCCCTCCACTGCTCTCAATTGAAGCAAAATACTTGGACCACCAGTCCAGCATGCTCTCATCCAGCTCCTCCTCTTCTCCTTCCTCTCCTCCTCCTGCTCCTCCTCCTCCTCCTTTCTTCTTCTTTTTCTCCTTCTCTTCCTCAGACTGCAGGAACAAAGGAAGCAAAGACAGAGAAGAAGAGGGATCAGATGGAAGCGAGATGTCTCTCAAAGGGCCAAGGTGATAGGTAAATCCCTTGAGAAGGCAGAACCCTGTATCATTAGCACCTGCCACCTTTCACAACAGGCTCTGAGTAGCAAAGGGAGCTGCCCAAGGCTCCAGAGAGACAGTGTCAGAGTCGTAAACCAGAGATGTCCTGACTTCTCCACCATCCCTTTCACTCATGCATTTTCCAGGCTGAAGCACCTGAAGCTTACATGGTACCAGGCCCCCCTGTCCCAGCAAGGTATCCTGAGCCCGCTCAGTGTGTCACCATTAAGCCTTTGGGAGGTGGTACCACAACCACATAGTTGTGGTGGGAATAATCATCATGCACACTCGCAGGGTGTTGTCTCTCCTGCTCCTCCCAGCCCAACTATGCTCGGAAGCAGATCCGTCACTTACCACCTCCACCTTCACCACTGCATCCGAGTTCTGCCGCCAGGGCTAAAAGGGAACAGGGAGAGGGAACAGCAGGCTAGTGGGCAACTGCACCGCCAAAAGGCAGCAGAGTACAAAGGCACACAGACACACACGTGCACAGTGAGCTGCGAGAAGTCACAAACAGCTCCCCACGGTTGCAGGAAGCAAAGGCCTTGAAGGAACAGCCCTGGCTGGGAAGCTCTGCATACAAGGGAGACGTCTGCTGGGACACATCAAACCCATCTCCTCTTGGGAGAGCTCTGCTAATGAAGAACCCCAATCCCAAACAATGAGAGCACGGGCCTGGAAAGATACCTGGGCCTTCAGTATGGATAAAGACTGCTTTGCTCCCTTGGAGCTTCTTTTTGTCTAGCTAAGGAGGTTTGCAAGTGTTTGTGGTACATTTCCCGAAGCCAACAAGCATGTGCATGCCAGGGCTTTTCACACATGCACACGTGCTCTGGGGGTCCTCCTGAACACAGCTGGGCCAACAGACTCCTTGTGAATGCAAATGCAAGTGACAAGAGTTTTTTGTGCACCTGCTAGGAACTCTAGGTAGAGGTGCATTTGTAAATCCACCAAGGACTTGTGGGTTGTACAGGTGTGTGTGTGTTTATGCACATGTGCACTTGTGCAGAAGTGGCTTTGTATGTGCTGTGGTCTTTCTGTAAATGTGCCCATGAGGGGCCATGGATATGCATGCACATTTGGAGCCCGCAATGTGCCCATAGGCACATGCATGCACACATGCTGCTTGCCTGCAGAGGAGGACATGTCCCTACAAAGGGCTTCCTGTAGAGAGACAGGCATTTCTTTTGGTAGAGAGCGCTCTGGAGTAGACAGCTACAGGAGGGTGCTCCAATTTCCATTCTGGGCAAGAAAACGGTGACAACACGTGAGCAAAGTCTGACTCCTTGGGGACACGTTGCTTGTCCCATGTGCAGACTGCTGATTTTTCAGGGCAGACCCAGTAGGTCTAAAGGGCTCTGCCTGCATCAGGATGACTCTGTGTGCCTGGATCAGCCCCGTGCCACATGCATCTGAGGTGCATGCATCTCGAGTCTGCACCATTCACAGAACGATGGTTCAGACAGAGCAACACAGGGGCAGGGTTATGCTCATGGGGGCTCATTCCTATTTAACTGTCTTCACAGGAAAACATTACAAATACCTCATTTTCTTAGCCCAGGACAGGCTGTCTTGGGGCAGCAAGCACCAGCTGAGTTCAGCCAGGACAGGACAGGACGTGACTGATTAGTACAACTAACTATGACCCCAAGGCCTTTAATTCCAGGCATCAGTCCAACTACATGCCCAACAGCACAAGGTGGCCTCTGCTTGCGGGGGGATCACCCAGTTATTGACAATGCAGTGAAGACAGACATGCTAAAGTAGTGCTGACACACGGATACTCACAGCTTCCAGCTTCACCATGGTCTCCATCTTCTTGATGGGAACCTCAGGTTCCACCTTGACAACAAGCTCCCCCGTGGGGCAAGAGGGAGGACCTCTGATGGCCATTGCCAGAGAGCCATTGAGCAGTTCAACTGGACAGAGGACAGAGAAAGACAGACAACAAGAGAGGTTGGTGCCCCACCAATGACCCACACCAGCCTGTTCCTCTTGGCCCAAGCCTGGTACCTGTCATATTCCAATGGTGGGCTGCCTTCTCTGGTGGGCGACAGATGAACTTTCAGACGGAGCTGACAGCACGGGACCCCACTAGGGTATAACGCCCAAAAGCCCGGCACTCCACCACTCGGATGTGGAGGGGCGGGTGAAGCAGTTCATTCTCTGGGAGGTCCTGGAAGCAAAGGGGTCCTGGTTATCAAGGGCTGCATGTAGGCTACAGCATGTCTATTGTGGTGGTTGCCAGTAGGGACTCAAAGAGAGATCATGTTGGAGGAAGAGGTCTCATGTAACTCTGGCAGAGCTGGGCCTGGGAGCCATCACAGAAAGGGGATCCCCAACTAGGCTGGAGATCACTTCCTTTACTATCGTGGGCAAACGGAAGCAAGGGGCCAGCAGCCACAATTTGAGCTCCAGCCAAGCCTGGATTTTGGCCAAGGGCTCAGAGGAAAGAGGCAACACTCACCACTCCCAACCGCTTGACTAAAGTGCTGAAGTTGGCGCTTTTCTTGTACTTCTGGATGAGAGCTGACTGGACCCCCTTTCCAGCACACTCAATGTCCACGCGGGGCCGCTCCTCCTCAGTCACGTTCACTCTCTTCAGGTCTCTGAGTCCCCAGAACAACATCTAGGGCAGCAGGAGGAGGAAAGGCATACAGGTGAGAAGAACTGCCCCCAACTGCTGCCAGACCTCTTTGCTGGAGCCAAAGGAGTTGGCTTTCCTCATCCCCTGGGAGCAAGGATCCCTCACGGCACACAAAATCACCTGGGCAGCAATGGAGCCCTCAAGCTTCTTTTCCTTCTCCATGCGGCTCTGGCATGCAGCATGCTCTCTCACTGACCCCACACAAACCACCCCATGACTCACCTGCAACAGCCTAACATCTCCTTTCCGATGCCCTCAGCACTCCTCTCCTAGCCCTCTTCTGCCCTCAGACTCCATAGAGCAGGACCACATCAGTTTAGTTTAGCCCATCTGCAGTGGCTCTTCATTCAGCACTGGCAGCATTTTGTCAGAAACAGGGAAATGACTGCCTCCTCCCCTTTCCTTTCTTGGGATAAGAGACCAACACCATGATTAAAAGTCCCCCTGAAACAAGCTTTTTCCACCTCCTGTCCCCCCATGGCCATATTCACACTGCGCACCAGAGGAATAGTATTTCTTTGACCAGATGAAAAAGTCTACAAAACGTGGACGTAGGATCTCTTTAGAGCCCCTGGGGATCCGATCAGCAGCATCTCCTCCTAGCAGAAACACCTACAACAGCCGGGTGAGTCATGCACCAAACCTCACTGTCTCTATTGCCCACATCACCATTGTCTACCAAGTCAGCCTAGGGTGAGGAGCCCTGATGGATGTGTCACCATATCTCACTAGAGAGAAGCAGCAGGCATCCTGTCCTTGAGGTCCAAGATAGGTCAAATGAGCTTCAGGCTACCAATCTTGGGTTTTTCCCCTCCCACCGATACTAAGGGAGAGTCAGCGTGACTACTTCAGGTGTAGGTGTACACCCCTAATGTGCATTCCTCTGAATTTCAGACCAAGTGCCCTCTACTGCAGCTCCTAGGCTTGCTATGGTGCCCACAGTTAAGAAAGAAAGCAAGTACTAATCCAGTCATCCTGGTTTTTTTTTTTTTAGGGCTGCTGCAGCTTAACTCCCTGTGCAGCTAGTACAGGCAGGTCCTTGCAATCCAAACATCTGGCTGTAGGTGCTTAACTTGTCATCAGAACCTCTAAGATCCCTCCTGGCCTTCAAACACCCACTGACAGAGTCTTCTGCCTTACATCACCCTCGCCTAACAGATGGAGCCCTCATAATGGGATCTGGTCGAGGCCATGACAACACAGTACCTTCTGCTGTGTAGCCATCTGGCTGCGCAGCATTCAAGTCTGGCGCCCCAAGACGAACCCCTCTGCTGTCAACGCATTTGCCTCCACTCTGTATTTACTCAGCACCAGACGAATCCCCAATGGCACTGGCAGGATGGGACCCCTGTCAATGCCTGTGGGTCCATCGACACGAGGCAGGTCTGACTTGCCCCCAGCTCCAATCTGGAAGAGATGCATCACGGATTAAGGTCTGCTTTTTTGAACTGGGGGAACCGGCACACCCTGCTCTCCCACACTGGGTCTGTAGAGTCTTAGACGATTCAGTAATCCACTGACTGTACAGTACAGGCACTTTGGGAAAAGGTGTTCATAGGAGCACAAGAGGTGGTGCTATGCTTCCACACAGGGCACATTCAGCAGCAAAGCAAACTTCCAAGCCCACCCACTAGTGCAGCTGACAGGCTGATACGGACAGGCTTTGGCCAGCTCAAAGCCTGAGCAAAGCCAGCAGGTCTCTACTCCACCACCTTCAACCACTCCAGGCATCTCCTGCTCTGTCTAGTCAATGGAAAGAGAGGGATACCTACAGAGAGAGATTAGCCCCCACCCTGAGCTCCTTGTCAAAGATGCTTAGCATACACCATCTTCCTCTATGAGAACTCACACCCCTTTTACCTGGGACCTTCCCATTGACATCTCTTGAGAGAACCAAGACTCCCAATGACAGCTTCCATAGCCCAGTAATGTTGTAGAGAGTTTGTGCTGGGGCAACACTTTAGTAGGGTTCCCTGCCAGAAAGAAGCTGGCATTCATTGCACACCAGCATAACTCTGCAGGAGCTGCCCTCACACTGAGCTGCGAGTAGCTATACTACACCCTGCTAGCTTTTCTAGGATGCATGAACTAACCACTCTTTGCAGCACCTCAGAAACAGAAGCGTGGATTAAACGCGGTTCTCCCCCACACCCCCTCCCGCTCTCTTCCCTCCCTCGGTCTGGGATGGCTCTGTCCAGCTGCTACCTGCAGTAGCTCAAAGGCAGCCAGCAGGTCGCCTGCTGTGGAGTTGCCCCGGTATATCTGGTAGCACTCCAGCTGCGGAGGGAACCGTGGAGGGCAGTACTGTTCATCTGACATCTTCACCCCAGGTTGGGCAAAGGTGCGGCCCATCAAGTCAGCTTTGCCCTGGCCAGGCAAAGACAGCACTCGGGTTTTTAGCATCGGGCTTCTTGTCTGCCTTGAGAGACCAACCAAAGGTCTCCACAGTTAGCCCCACAGCACTCCCCAGTATGGGCAGAACAGGATCAGTCTGCTGCACGTACGTGACCAAAGCTCAGTGCCACCTTTCACTGGTGCCTTTCCATCCACAAGGCCTTTCCTAATGCACCAACTTCTTTAAGGAAGGTGAAGGAGGTGGCCCAGGGTTGGGGCAGCAATGAGGCCAGGACTGAGCACTGCTCTACTGGGAGAGACTACAGTAATATATCCTTGCCTCCAGCCTCACCTGAACTCTTGCTTCTGGCTCCAAACATAAGACACCAACGAGTGCAAGAGATCAATTAGCAGCAGAGGCTCCTAGTTTCTTCTGTGCCCTGGGAAACAGGGAGGAAACATCTTCCACAGGTCAGGAAAAACACTTCTTCTCACATCTGCTGCACCAGCTGCCTTGCCAGGAGTGATCTCAGTACCTGAATCAGAAATGCTTTCCTCTGCTGAGATTCATCTTACCACTGGGTCCTGCTCATAGATCTCAATGACAACTATGGGAGGGTCGTCCCGCATTTCGTGAGCTTCTCCATATAGCTCCACATTGTCAAAGACCAGCAGCTGGTCCCAGCTTGGGCAAAGGCTTTCATTGAGAACCTGGAGGAACAGAAACAGCATTTACCACTACAGCTAGGAGTAGCAGCCAGGGCCTAAGGCTCTGAACAACGGGAGCAGAGAGGATATTGATCTCAGTTTTCCTGCACCAGGACTTTTGCAGCGCTGCGAGCAGCGGGGAGGTTACTTTGAAAATATGAGGGGATTTATCTTGGGCCACATTACATGTCCACAACATAAAGGCTCCCTTACTTCATGGTAGGCACCCCAGAATCCCTGACTAGGGAGGGGAGAGAAAAGAAATCTCTTTATGGCACCGCTTGTCTCTTCCTAAGGTGTATGGCTAAAATAGATGAGATGTATTTTGTCTTTTAAAGGTCCTTTTCTCCCCACTGCTTATTCAGAGAATTGAGGCAGCCCTGATGCAGATGTGGACACTGTGGCAGTCTGCAGTCTATTGGGTATTAATGCTATTGCCAAGCAGTGCTTTGGATCACAGATATTTACTGGATCATACTGTGAAGGCACCTGGGGCTAAACCCATTAGAGGGTTGATGGCTTATGGGGCAAGAGACAGGAAAGAGCCACATTAGGATCTGAAGCCTGATCCAAAGGAAGGGGAATTACAGGTCTAACTCGCTTGGCAGATCTTGACCCAAGATACTTGCAGCTCCCAGAGTTCACCCCTTGCTCTGATGGTCTAATTTTCTCTGCCTGAGCATCTGCTTCCTTCTGTCAAATCAGGACAAAACAGTACCCTGCAAAGGGGTAGCCACAGGGATGACCCCATTTCCGTGAATGACCCCAGGCCTGGCCTGTCTGAGCCAGGCCACAG
Source organism: Struthio camelus (assembly GCF_040807025.1). Lineage (NCBI taxonomy): Eukaryota > Metazoa > Chordata > Aves > Struthioniformes > Struthionidae > Struthio > Struthio camelus. Next base: position 6,982,962 of record NC_090944.1, on the reverse strand, counting down.
GCTGCAACTTCAGTGCTGGCAGCACCCGTAGGCTGGCGCTTGCTCTGCAGGCAAGTGAGCCATAGCGCATCTCCCATGGACTCTCCCAGGAAAAAACAGCAGGCAGGCACAAATTATTCCCAGCTTCCACAAGGTTTGCTAAAGCTCGGCAGCCTTCAGCACAGGAAGAGATGGCACAGAAACACCTCCTGCTTCCTGTAGGGTCCAGTTTCTCTTCACCAGGCAGCTGAAAGCTCAGTCACACAGAAACGGGGTGGCTGTGTGCTTGTGCCCAGGGACATGCAGTGAAAGGGCTGTTGGACTTGCCTGCAGCTGGGGAAGAGACTTCCAACAGGCTTCCTTTGGGTGCAAGGTTGCTCGAGATAGCTAGTCAGGCCCCAGTGCTATGGCTGCTTTCGCACCCCAGGACCCCACGGTCAACCTGATCCATGATTCTGCAGGAGTCAGGAGACCCAGCCCCATGGCAGGGCAGCAGGATGGACAGATGATAGGACAAGTACCACATTCAACCCCAGGGATTGCCCACTCCTCCAGGTCAGGAAATAGTGTTCACCTCGGTGCATTGGCTCTGGGGGAGGAAGACGACTCGGGCAAAGGGAGCCAAAAGGCCACTACTGTCAGCAGCAAACAAACTCCTGGCCTGGTACATGTGGGCTCGCAGCTCAAACACCTGCTTCTCTGTGACAGAGAGAGGGGGAAGTGAGACAGCTTGGGATGCATCCCTGGAGCTTAGCCATGGAGAGCAAGGTCTCAGAGGCGCACTTTTGCTCAGGGCCAACACGGGTGAAGGAAGTCGGCTTAAAGCATGGATCCTGAATGGATATGGACTTCTTCAGGGTCCTGCTCACGATGTGCAGAATGACAGCTGGGAATGGGGTAAGGAGAAGGGCGCAGAAGTCCCCCACCCCAGCTCCCCACGCGAACAGTGGGAGACCTCAGACTGGCACATGTGGAAGTATTTCCCATATTTCCCCCTCAGTTCCTGCAGGTCCTTGGCCCAAGTGGTGTTGAACCAGGCTCCCGCCTGCCTTTTCCATAGCCTGCCCTCTTACTCGTGTAAAGGAGGCTGATGCGTGGAAAGGATGGCAGGTTTGGGCCTCTGGCTGTCATCTTCTCCTCAAAGCCACAGGGCACGCCGCTCAGGAAGTCGTTGCGCTGCTTGTTGAGGCCCAGCCACAAGTAAATCTCCATCTTGGCCTGAACTGTCCAGCCTGCAGGTCCAAAGCCCCTCTTCCCAGGTAGCTGGGCACAAGGGACAAGAGACTTTACAGGGACATAGGAGGGGCCTTAGAGATTGGACAGACCACCTCTTGCAGTGCCTACCGCCTTCTGCGGCCTCACCTTGTACCGCTGCTCCTTAAACCCAGGGACCCACCCCTTATCATTCTGGATCATGTCCGCTACTCTTTCTCATGCATCATATTCTTCCCAGCACACTGGCTTCCTCTTCTCAAGCCACTAGCTCCCCTCCCAGCAAACTCAATAGGACATCTCTCTCCTTCCAGACCTCCATCACCTACCAGACCCATCTGGTACCCAGCTCTCTCATCTCCACCCCCATCCCCCCCATTCTGTCTCTGCTTCACCTCCCTCCTTGTGGTTTCAGCTCCCCCAAGGAAGACGGGCAGGCACCTTGAGGAAGACGGTCTTCACTTCGGCCCAGTCCTTTCCCATCTCCTCATCCACAATGCAGCAGAGAATATCCTTGCAAGGGAGACGCCTGTAAGCAATGCGTTTGTTATTGCTCATCATCCAGATGAAGATGTCAGCAATGGTGTGCTGGGGCTGTGAACACCAACAAAGAGCCCTGTCAGCATCTTAGCCCTTTCTGACCCCTGAGACACCTGCAAGGTGAAGCCTAGCAGGAAAGAAACTGGGATTTACATTTGTTCTGATAAAATTAAAAAAAGATATTAACTCCAGATTGGAAGGCTGAAGATTTTCCCTTTCTCTTAGTTCAGTGCCCACAAGGACTGTAGGGCAGGTGCCCTGCACTTCCATTCCCTACAATGGAAGCAGCTCCCTCTCTGGACATCTCCTATCATGCCTTAGAGCCTGCTTTATTTTCTGCTGTGGCAAGCCAAAGCAGAGAAAAGAGTTACTTTATAATGGGCTATTTCACCAAGCCTAGGAGCCTCGCCCATATTGGGAAATGAGAACAGCAAGTGCCAAAACTACAACTTCCACGTGGACCAATAACCCCAAATGGCTGCAGCCACACAGACCCAGGTAGACATTGCACGAATTTCAGAGGAACTGCAATTTTCTGCAGGAAGGAACAAAAGATTTTGCAGAAATAGCATCTTTTTGGAAATTTTGTGAGCAGCTCTAACATATTCGGCTATTAACTGTCACCCATGAGGTGGAGTGAAGCAAGAGTACACCGCAGTGATAACAATTAGATGGCTTCATCTGAAAGCTCTCCAAAGAGCTACCTACTTAACAATTTCCTCTACTTAGCAAAAATCAGAGATGGCTGCAGGCTGCTCACTTGAATATTGGGTGGACATTTGCCACCTTCTGGGGGCTGCTCCCCTGGGGAATTGCACGGCCTTGTCACGGCTCAAGGCAGGCAAAACCATCCTCTAGCTCAACTGCAAGAGGACCCAGTTCTGTTACTGTCTGGGAAGGGCTCTTCAACTTATATTAATGCTCATCCTTTCCAATCCAGGAGCGTATAGGCAAACCTGGGAGGCACGGGGCAGTTTATAGACAGACTACGCAAAGTTGCCAGATGGTGAAAAGTATACTGGTGACCTGTTTCAGGCCAGGGCCCTGCCTCAGGCCCTGGGCCAGGCTGGGAAACGCCCCCACCTCAAGGGGTCCCATCCAACCGGCTCCAGGGATGCCCTGTCCAGGGCTAAGCCTGGCCTCACCTGTGGACGGGTTAGGGCTGGGCATTTTGGCTTGGGCTCATGGTACACCAGGATGGACAGCCAGGGCTCAGTTCCCACCACAGACTGGTTAATTAGCACACGAGATATAACTGGTGTAGTCAGTGGAGGGAAGTGGTCATGCTGCCTTGGCTGAGCACTTCTATTGGGTCGTCTGAAGAGAGGTCTAAGCACCTGTCTTGACACAGGAGGAACATACAGGTCCTTTAGAAAAGGAGCAGAGCCCAACAAAGGTCTTTTCTTCTTGGACTGGCTCCTTGCAGAAGACCTGTCTCACCAGGGAACTCTCCTGCACGCAGGATTTGCCCATAAGCTGACCCAGCTAACAGGCACTCTCCCTGTGGAGGGCAACTCACCTCATCAGCTAACAACCAGAGTTTCTGGAGGAAGTTTTGCACCAGCTTCACCTTGTCTTTCATGGTGGTGTTCTTCACCTGCGAGCGCAGAGTCGTGGCTTGCTGACCCATGTTTTCCTGTGATTAAAAGGGAGCCCAGGACACATTGTGAATGAGAGCACAATGGAGCACAGAGAAGGCAAAAGCAGCAGACAGGTCTCCCTGCGTTCAGGAAGGCGTGGTGAGGACACAAATGCCTTAGTCCTGCCATGTGCATCCAGATAATGGTACTTCTGGCGCCCCTTTGTTAACCTCAGCAGGATATAGGAAGGGTCCACAGCACAGAGGTTTCTGCCCCAGCAGGGCCTGCCATGGGACAGAGAGGTGTCAGTTGTGCTTATGGCATTTTGCAGTGGCTTCAAGCCTTGTCTTAAGCATGGTCTCTCCCCTTTCCCTGACTCCACTACAAATCAGCATCTGGCAGTTCAGAAGAGGGGACATAGAGGCTTCCACAGGTCACATTCATCACTCTGTTGTATGCAGCTGGCTAAGGAAGCTTCATTGCGTCAGCTGGATAAACCACTTGGTCTTTGTACAGCTCCTTTCCAATACGTTGGCCTACCAGCTCCAAATACCCAGGCTAGAGCTAGCCCTGCAGCATCTATACTCGGCAGAGTCCCCCACATTCCTGCTTTCCCCTCTCCTGAACTCTTTGACAATAAAGCGACTCCTTTTCTGCACTCCGGGATTTCTTCCCAATGAAAAGCAGAGCGTGATGGAGGGGACGTAGTGGTGTGGACCCAAGGGTCATGTGGGACCTGTGCAAGACAGGAAGTGCTCTTGGGTCCCCCTCTTTAGCAATAAACCTCAAACCACCAATCCGCAGAGACTGGAAGTCAAGAACCCTAAGGACCAAGGTTCCCCACCGCATTGATGGGGTCCAGCCCCATTCCCAAATCTTCCTCCCCAGCTGAATCACACTTACCAGCTCCCTCATGCAGGACTCGAGTCTTTCTCGATCCAGCCTCGTGCGGGAAGAGTGGTGCCGGTCCTTGTCAGCTAAGGTCACAAAGCACCTGATGGAAAAGCTCGTCAGCATGAATCCTGCGAGAGCCTGCTGGCTCTCTGCAAGCAGCCTTGCCAGGCTGGATCTCTGCTAGCAGTAGGGCACTTGCCTACACAGAAGCGCCCTTGTTCTTTCAGTGTGCGCTGCAATCGCAGCCAAGTGGCCTATTTACACCCAGCACTCAATGACGTGCATGAGGAGAAGGTACCGCTCAGGCACTAGTCTGTGGAGGCCACAAGACTGAGTCTGTGTGGCTTTCATCACTGGCTGGGGGTCTTTGGAGTTCAGAGGCGAGTACCACCTTGCCCATGCTCCAAGGCAGAAGGCAATCAATATGGTGGTGTGCTAAGCCAAGAAAATGATTGCCTGTCATCTCGGAGCATAACGCAAGGGGAGCTCATGCTCTCAGTCCCATGATCTTGCCCATATCCCGGCTGAGAGCACAGGTCTGTGGTGGGCAGCTTTTGCTAGTCTTTTACTCACAAGCACCCACTGCTCAGCTCCTCCAGGACCCCTCGGAGCCAGCGCTCCAGCTGTGGCTTCTCACTCTTGATCGTTTCCTGCACATCACTGAGGCCTTCCTCCTGGAATGGCAATGGGGGGGAAGCAGTGAAGGGGGCAGTGGAGCAGAGCCCCACAGCAGGCTGAGGTTTAGCACCACAGCCACTCCATGAAGAGCAGCCCTGGCACTGCCAATAGCACACACCTGCTTCTTCTCCAGGCTTTCCTGCCTCAGAGCTCAGCTCTGGCACATGTTTGGCTGGGGGAGGCTGGCTTCAGTTGATGTGAATTTCACCTCTCTCCACCTGCAGGCATCACAAAGGCTCCTCAGCAATCAGTTCAGGCTACAAAGGAGGCTCTGCCACAAGAGTGGCTCACTCCAGGAGTCCAGGCAGGTAAAGTCTCCCACCTTCCTTCAGCCTTCTGGGGGACACTCTGGGTCTGACCCACACCAAAATTCATTCAACTTAACTTTGGTTAACTTTCCCCTAATTTGCCACAGAGGTAGAGCGTTAAAGGTGTGGATAGCTAGGAGCGCTGCACACACAACTGGCTGCGTAGATGAGAAAGGCCCTCTGTAGGGTAGGCTGAGAGGTCAACTCAACCTTTATGAGACAACAGGCAATCGACAAGAGTGCTCAGCACTGTAGGCAATGGCGGTGGGTGTTCAGCTCTTCTTAGCTGTAATACCCAAGATGGGGTCTCTACAAGCAGTTAGCTAAGCTCCCTTCACAGGGCACGGAGAGCTAGTGGCGGCTGCTGCTGCTCCGAGGGCTGGTTGGCTGAATGACTCTCCAGGTTCCTGGGACTGCACTGACTCCATCTCTGCTGACTCTCGGGGGAGCTCAGATACCTGGCACACATGCCAACACCTTCGGACAAGGAACTAAGTCACATCTCTCCCCACGAGCTTTTAGGTCTGCTGCTCCCATCAGCCTATAGACCATTCAGAAACCAGATGCTAATTCCCTCTCCTGCAAGGCAAGGGAGCACACTGCCTCTCTGTTTCCCAGATGCTGGCAGGAGACAGACCCCTCCTACCTCACTACAACACTGCAATGTCCCTTCCCTCACTTTCCCCTTGCCACGCCCAGCAAGGCCGCCCTCTGGTGGCCAGGAGGGCACACTTACCTGTCTGTGACCAGGGGTTTCATGGGTTGAGATGAGCAAAGGGAGACCAGCTCTCCATCCTCATCACCGTCTTCCTCACTTGAGTTCTGCAGCAGCTCAGACTCTGCTTCGTCCCCATCCCCTCCATCTTTCTTCCTCCGCAAGGTAGGCTTGGCCATGCCATCTACAGGAACCAGATTGTTACCTCAGGAAAGAAGTCACAGGGCTATAACTCACACTGGGGTTAAACAGCCTCAGTCACCTGCCTTTAATTCAGGCTGGGGAGCAACTTCCTCTGCAGGAACCATGGGGGACAGTGGAGTTCAGCTTTCTGAAACCCTGACCAGGGATTACAAACTAACAACAGAAATCTGTCCTCTACTCATGCCCCCTTCCAAGCCATTAGAAACATACATCCTTCCTTTGGTGGTTAACCTCTGGAAACGCAAAGCCAGGTGCTCTCAACTGAGAGATGGAGCAGATCCACTGCTGACAGGAGATCACGCAGCAAAGAGCTCATCTGGGGACACGCATGGCTTGTGCCAATGAAGTAGCCATCACCTTCTTCCTAAACTGAGAGCCTCGGATGCTCTGTCAAATGTTAGCATGGAAAGAGGGGGTAAACAGCCTGCTTTTGGCCTTGGCTCCTGCAGTCTCTGCCGGGCATGTTTCAAAACCAACCTCCTCAGAAAACCACCAACCTATTGTGACCTCAGAGTTGATGGGTTTGTCACCAATCTTCCTGTCCATCACGGTAGCTTCCAGGAAGGCTCCAAAGAGGAAGAACTCCTCCATTTTCCCAGGACAGTTCTGCAGGAAAAAAAACAGGCAAGTAGGATACAAGGTTAAGGTCAGCTGGATGGACCCTTAGGAGAACAAGCCACAGGGCAGGGGGTCCCAGAAGGCCACATTCAGCACCTTGAACACCTACACGGGCTCTATGAAGGGGACGTGCCACTGTCTAGGTTTTCATGGAGACTATGAGGGTTTTCTCTCCCTCTGCTCAAGCCTTCTAAGAGATAGGTGTCTGGCTGAACTCGGTGTCTAGGCTCACTGCATGTTCTTTTTGAATGACCATAAAACCTGAAAAATCTTTGCAAGATTTGTTGTCGTGCTGGGGGATCCAGTGCTTTTAGTGCAACACCAAATAAAATCCTCAGTCTATGAGACCAGACACAACTACCAAGGGGACTGAGCAAACTATCACTAACACCCAGCACTTTTCCCTGACCCTTCGGTTGCCAGTGACGACTCACATCAGCAACTCATCTCCAAGATCTCCACAGCAAGGCTTATCAAAAGCCTGGCCCGGAAAGAGATGCCTTCACCCAGACCCTCATTCAGATCTTGGTGCTCATCCATCAGGGTGTAGTTCCGAGTGGAGCCGTACATGTTCACCCAGGCACGGCCAAAGGTGGGCAGGAAGCCTGCAGGAGACCAGACACACACGTAGTGAAGGGGATGTGCAAGAAGGAGGGCATGGCTTTGTCTCAGGGCTCAAGCTGGCTCATGGAATGGCATCACTTCCCTGCTCTGGGTATTGTACTACAGGATTGAGCATGCGTATGTGTGTGTGTGTGCGCGTGCACATGGAAAATACACACTTGCAACAATACATGGAGATGATTTTGTGGTGACAGCAGTGAGGGGGATTGTGCAGCTCACCACGCCAAAGACTCACACAACTACTCCGTTGGGCAAGCCACCCAGCATGAGGCAACAGAGAGGAGAAACCCTCATTAGCCACCTTCGTAGAGCCCTCTCTGCTTTTACATTGGTCCTGTCCACATGTGCGCTAGTGCATTTGTGCATGTGTGTGCATTCGTGTGTGCATGTGTGTCTGTGTGAACATGAGAGCCTGTCACATATTCATCCATTCACGGCCATGAATTTTCTGGAAGGGCCAGTTGTTCTTGGGTGTCTTTTCTTTCAAGTTTCTGACTGGAGGCATGTTATGGGACTTGGTTTTCAGGGAATGGGTGCCCAGTGATCTCAGAAAACCACTGCAGGGAATAAAGGTCTCTCCTACTGGCCACCAAGGAGCAGCTGTCTCCAGGGCTGGGGAAGGAGCCTGGGCTATTTTGCTAACTCTCTGCCAAAGGGAAGCCTCTCTCTACCATGAAGAGGGTGTCTCAGTCCTCCCCTCATATTAGCTTTGCCTTTGTCTCCTTCGTTAGAGACCTCCCGCCAATCAATGAAATGGGTCCCAATGGCCACATCATGGACTTCGTCAGAGTCTCAGACCTGGATCTTTATCCTCTTGCACAATGGGGGGGAACATTCCTGTGAAGACTATTTGCTCATTCCAGAGGGGCTCGTAGCTGCTCTTCCGCACAGATGTCTTCCCCTGCCAAGTGGGAGGAGAAAGCACATGTTTCACAAGGGTCTGAGCCCACAAGCCACCCACCTTCTTTCAGACCTCAACTCCTCCCCTGCTAATGACCATGATAGCAACACGTGTTCTGCTCGGGACTTTCTTCTCCCAAATAGAGACTGCTGGAGACTGCAGACTGCTGCAACCCCCTCGTAGTCTGGGCAAGAGAAGGGAACGTGGCACAGGACAAACAAGCAGCTTTGTCACACAGGTCAGCATCTACATGCCAGGACAGCTGAGATCATCCTTGGCCACGTAGTCCCAAACCGGCATAATGGCTAGCCCTGCTCACGTTATCATGTCACAAAGGTATAGCAAGCAGCTCACTCACCTTCTGCCCTGCAAAGAACACCTCCACATCGGGGTCCACCAAGTCCTTGCTCTCCCCAATGAGAGCCTTCTTCACATTGGCCATGAGGCTGGTGTTCATACGGGGCAGCCCCTCAGCTCAATAGATCTTTAGGTAGAAACGAGCCCATTGCTGCTCCGGAGGGACCCCATCTGGAAGGAGGAGGTTCCTGCAGCATCAGAAAACAGGACTCAAAACAGCTCCTGGGCCTGGCAGGTTTGTCAGGAGAGACTTGCAGAAGAGGGAGAAGCTGCCCCCCTTGTGGAGCACAGGCTGTGAGGAGGTGGAAAGGTAGCCATTTCTGCAGCCCTATATTTTATCATAGTCCTGTTCCTGCCCACCCTCCCGATTCAGGACGGGGAAGGGCGGTTTCATAAGGGAAACCTTATGGCAACACATTGAGGTGCCTCAGAGACAACCTGCATCTTTCTAAAGGGATATAGTCATTATCAGCAGTGGAGCCGAGGGGAAGACTAATCTCTACCTAGTTTAGACATCTGCAGCAGCCCAGATGAATGGGATGTTAGAAGGGCCTTTACCTTTGGAAAAGGCCCTCATACCCTGCCAGGGTATAAGGAGAACTGGGGTGGTTATACTGGAAGGAAACTTGAGCTCCATGAAACGGCTTCTCGTGGCAGGTCTTGCCTCTTCTCTCTTCCCCGAGAGCTACAGAGGATGCCGTGAACAACAGTTCTAAAGGAACTTTGTCCACGATAAAGTGGGATAAGAGCATGACTACAGCATGGAACAATAGTCCAAAAGAGTTCACATGCTGCTTTAAGCCCCTTGGTGCCCTCTCTGTCCTTACAGCGGGTAGGGAGACCTCAGCCATCATTTCCCATCTTCCCTTCAACCTCACTTCTGTGGCTCCCATTCAACGGCCAACTGGAGCAACAGCTAAAAAGTACGGACATCATGTTGGTTCACATCAGGCTGGTGCTGGTATGCACAAGTGAACAACCAGCAGCAGAGGGTCTGAACTGATATAAAGGACTGGTCTGTAGTGATGTGACCAGGATTTGCATCAGTAATCTAGCAACTCTTCTCTTTCCGAGAAACAATCTAGTTGGCACTTCTGATTGCAGTGCACAAGTTAAGCACGCCTATTAGAGGGGCTGTCAGCCTAATTGGGAAGGGATGCTGTCCTTACTGAATAATCCAAAATAAAGTGACACGAAAAGCTCATAGCTCATTCCCAAGGAAGGATACAGGAAACTGGCTCCATGAATCCTTACCCCTCAATATCATCCTCATCTGTCTCATTGGCTTTGTGTGGTGTCTTGATGTTGTCCCCTTTCCCTACCACGGCAACGGCACCCTTCAGATAACCTTTAAGTCCAGCAGTGAGACCGACCCTCAGGGTCAGAAAGGATGGCCCGTTTGCGATAGAACTGGTGCTCTGAAAGCCAAGGAACAAGACAGACATTTATCACAATTACAGGAATTACTGCGAGCACTGGGCATGTCTGTCCACTTGACTGCGGAAGCCTGCATGCATGCATAAAGAGACCTCTCCAGGTGTGAGGAATTCCAGACAGAACCCCCTGAAAATCCATTGGGAGGATCTGCCCAATGTTGGAGACAGAGAAGCAATGGGATAAACTGCCTGTAGAGGTGTGGAGTTTCCATCACTGGACATTTTTAAGGCCTGGTGCCTCTTAGATGGGCGAGAAAGATCTCATCCTTCTGTGGAGTGCATCAGAAGAGACGCTCTCTTCAGATCCCTTCCAGCATCGTTTGCTGAGCCCCCCTGAAATGGAAACTTAGCTCTCAGGACTCTTCAGAGGGGCAGAGTGCTACAAAAAGGCCTGATGCATAAGCTAAGATAAAATCCCAGTGATTCTGGATGTCTCTTCTCTAAAGGGAAGTTTCAGGTGTTCCTTACACTGGCATGCTGCAAGCCCTGGGCCCTCCAAGGAGCCATGCTCTTCTGTACAGAGCAGGCATTTCTTAGTCTCCTCTCCTGCAGATGGGTTTGCTTCATCAGTCTGCCAGACACGTTCAAGACGATTCACTGATTCAGTGACTTTTCAGGCAGAAGCTCAGCGGGGAGCCTGTCACGGAGTAGGGCTGATCCTTCCCAAGAGCAAGGGTATGGACTGAATGACCTCTCCAGGGACCCTTCTGGACCTCCTTTATACTAATCCCAACCATGCCTGCTTTCGCTGCGCACAGCGAGTGCAGGATGCTGAAAGCTTCCACATTTCTTTTATGGTTCTATAAAACAGGCTTCCCTGAAACAGAGGTCCTCTAAACAAAGCCCACGATAGCACAGTGGATTTTAGTAGCACTCATCGGGCCCCTCTGTGCTAAGTCAAGGCAGGCTGTAGCATCAGTGAGCAACATGACATTCTCACAGAAGCTCTAATTAACCTCTCTTTCTTTGCACACTGGGCATCTTCCTGTCTTGGTCTAAAGGCCAGCCACACAGGGCTAGACCTTCAGCTCTCGGAAAGCTCAACATCTTGCCTAAGCAAGCTAGCTAAGCTTCTTAGGAGGTCAGTGGAGAGAGAATGGCACATCTGAGGACAATTCTACCTGCGTGCATTATGCCTTATCCTAGAATGGGATATACCATCTTCTGGAGAGGCTGAGGGCTCTTTTCGGACTGCAGAAGGAGCCTAGATGACATGCTTGCACCCGGGATACTAAAATTAAGTTGACTAAGTGTTGCCAAAGGAAACTAGTGACTGCCTGGCTACCTTGCCAAGACATTTGTTTGATGGTGAAGGTAGGCATCTATATGACCCCTTGCAAATTGTGGTGACATACCAGGCTGGGTGTAAACAGTTCCAACATCCACCTTGAAGGAGCCTACCAAAGTCCCACTGCGCAAGAGATTTTTTGAGTGGATCACCTGAAAAGCGAGGGAGAACAAGTCAGAGCTTTTTTTCTGCCCAGCCATGCTGGGAGGGGTAGGGCTGTTTCTAGAACGGTTCAGTGTCAAACATTAAGGATTTGATGCATCTTGCTTAGTTTGGGCAGGAGATATAATCACTCACTGTGCTGTGTGAAGCACAGTGTGGTTGGCAGCTCTTGTTTAGCAGTCTTGCAAGCAAGTGTACACTTGGATTCAATAGGAAAAAAGAGTAAAAAAAAAAAAACCATCTTTGAAACAAGATGCAGTGTTCCAGCCACTATGGCACCAAACACTGAGACATTCTCCTCAAGGAAGTGTCTCAAAGATGCTTGAAATCTATGCTTTAATTCCCTTCCTGGGAGAAATTACACAGCCAGACTATGCATGGGATAAATGTGGATGCTCCTAGCCAGCCTGCTTTGATCTGTGAATCTAAATCTCCTTCCTAGTCTTCCTTTGCGGCTCTGGGGAGAGCTGGAGCCTCTGTTTTGCTCTCATTATTTACAACTCTGAATTTCCTCAAGAGCTGTACCCACCCTCATGCTTCAGGGAATCCACTGGCAGCCTCAGGAAGCTCTTGCTTCTCCCCAAGCCTAAAGAGACATCCTGAGACAGGCTTAGTTTTGCCTAGCTAGGAAATACCAGAGAGCAGCCACAGAGCAACAGAGGGAACACGAGTGGAGGGGTGTGTGGCTGCAGCAATAAGGACACTGACAGAGGGACTGGAGGGGTCTGCAAAGGAGGTGAGGCTCGTAGGACATGAGGGCTCAGAGAGAGGGACTGAGCACCTCCGCTCCTGCCAGAGGTCTCGCATCAAGGGTCTAAATCCATCCCAACAAGTAAGTAAAATGGGTTGGTTTCCACCAAAGCCCACTGAAAAGGGCAACACAATCATGCTCACTTACGGACAGCTTGATGATCTTATCGAACACGACATCTGGGGGAACATGGAAATCAAAGACAAAGTACTGAAAGAGAAGGAGCATGCGTGAAAGCAGGGAAGCAGGCATGGGCTCCTTCTGAATTGAAGGACAATATTATGGTCCATATCCCACCAACAGAGACGTGTCTGGGCAGAGGAACAGCCTGCAGTTCACGTCACAGCTGCAGAGGGACCCACGTCAGCCCAACAACTGACAGCATCAGTGATCTCAGAAACTAAAATAAAGCATTAACTTCTTGGAAAGACTCAGAAAGTGGGCACAGGCTCATTTAATTTGAAACTGATCAAGTAAGGGGTTTTGTCTTGCTTTGGTTCTTTGTCACCATTTTGTAAAATACCAGAGGGCCAAGGTTTCATCCCTCCTTCTGCATGGTTTGCGATTTCATCTTACTCCATCTTACTTACTAACAGAAGAAAAAGAAAAAAAACCAAAGTCAAATAAATGTAATTTGCTGTCAAACTGCAGTCTAGGCCTTGAGGAGCAACGAGCCTGGAGCAGCACCTCAGGAAAAATCCAGCTCACCTCATTGTAGTAAGGGCAATTAGTCAAGTCCTTCATGGACGTGCATTTCTTTTCATCTCCAACCTCCACACAGGCCACGGGGTCCATGTTGAGCCCAACCAGCTGCCGTGACTCAATGACTGTGATGCTGACCTGGGGAGAGAGATTCATGGACCTCCACCTCAGCTGCCCTAAACTGTGTCTCCACCTGGCTCTCCTCTCCAAGGTGCTTTCAGTGCCGGGGTGGCAGCTGGGTAGTCTCTCTTCATCACACAAAAGGGACAGGGCTGCTCCTACAAGCCTGAGAGAGCTGCGGCATGGCATGGGAGGTAGGAGCATCAGAGCAGCCCTGTCCGTTCAGATGGCTCTTCTGCTCCAAGAGCACGTAAGGCACAAAGTTGAACAGATTTAGCTAAGCTGCAGGAGCAGACACTCTGCTACTGATGCCCTAACTGGCTTAACTTGCTTCTGCTAAAAAATACAAGGGGTAAACCGCTCATAAAAGGAAGCTGATAAAAGACAGCTGAGCTCTCTAAAGAAGAGGACAAGACTGCCTGGCATTGATTGCTGCACAAACTGACTTACTGCAGAGGAGCTGAGCTGCAAATGCAACCTCCTACCCCTCACCCAAAGCTACACCAGCTTAACAAACCCAGCTCAAATCCCTTCCTCATTTCAAGGGCAGCAAGGTAGGTGCGAATACTCTCAGACTCCTTCTGAGGAGGTAAGCAGCTAAGGTCACTGCTCTGTTCCCTCACCATTCCCAATGAAGAGCAGCCTTGTGATACTCCTGTTTGCACTGGCCAATTAACTGAACCTCTTGCTCTGTCTTGCACATAATTCGTCTTGCACCTTCCTCCTCCTCCTTACATTCTGATTATACTATTCCCGAACCAGGGACACTCAGTCCTCGCAACTTGCTTTAGGCTTTTTATGCGTATAATTAAACCTCTTCCACATACTGCTCTACTGCATCTTCTGATGTCAACTGGTCTCTCGTGGGATTTAAAAACAGACGCCGTATATGGTCTACAATAAACCTTTAACAACAAATCATTATTTGCATTGTTCCCAGACATCCCTAGGAACGTGCTACTGAGCTAACACGCAAGGACAGAAAAGTAAACAGCTGCCGAATCAGCATGACTCGGTGAAAACGAGAAGAGGAACAAGATAACAGCAACCAGGCACCAACCTACCAGAGGAAATCCAACGAGTACTGCCAGCCAGGCCTCGTCAATTGGGAACGCTAAAACAGGTACTGAAAGCCTTTGGAAATTAAGAGAACTGTGTTGGAGATTGCCTGCTTCAAACCCTGATTAAGCTGGGCTTTCTGGGCTTGTCACAATGGACAGCAAATCCAGTTAACTACTTAAGCTATAGCTTATCACTCTAGCATTTAAACACCAGCTTTTTGAAAGTCATCCTCCCACAGGAACAACACCTGAAACAGTCGTTCACACGTGAGCCAGCCTTCAGACTTAACAAACAAATTGTCAGTTGCTTTTGTGAGCGCAGTACATTGAAACCCGCGCTGGACTCGCTCCCAACAACGCCATGCCAAGGTCCATAACCTGCTGCATGGGGAGGAGGCACAGCCTCGGTGGGACTCCAGCAAGCCTAGGCCTGCTCAAGTGACTGTCAGTCCTTCCTCCTGGTCCCAGACCTGTCCCACAGGCAAACGGGGACAAAGGCCTCAACTAAGAGATTCAGCTCCTCAAGTAACTACTCTGCTGATAGTTGTGGTCCAAGAAAGTGTGAAAGAAGAGTTCTCAACTTGCCTCTTCCTCCCCTTAAACACTCCCTGTGAAATGGTCTCTCTCTGGGCTCTGAACCCCCCGAGCTGAAGTTGGGGGCACAGCGTTGTCACCTACCTGATAATCCATCGGCCTCCCAGCACTCGGCTCCATTTTGATATCAGGCTTGGACCTTCCAAAGGGCAGGAAAAAAGACCTCCGTCAAACAACAGATGAACTCACTGCAGACTGTGACAGAGCAGGGCTACCAAGATGATTAGAGGGCTGGAGCACCTCTCCTATGAAGAAAGACTGCAAGAGCTGGGCCTGTTCAGCCTGGAGAAGAGAAGATTGAGAGGGGATCTCATCAACGTGTACAAGTATCTGAAGGGGGAGTGTCAAGAGGATGAGGTCAGCCTCTTCTCCGTGGTGCCCAGCAACAGGACAAGAGGCAATGGGCACAGACTGAACCACAGGAAGTTCCACCTGAACCTGAGAAAAAACTTCTTCACTGTGAGGGTGACAGAGCATTGGAACAGGTTGCCCAGAGAGGTGGTGGAGTCTCCTTCCCTGGAGATATTCAAAAGCCGTCTGGATGTGATCCTGGGCAATATGCTCTAGAGGACCCTTGCTGAGCAGGGAGGTTGGACTAGATGATCTCCAGAGGTCCCTTCCAACCTAAACGATTCTGTGATTCTGTGATTTCCCAGGGTTACTCCTCGCAGTGCCAGCTCTCTTGGCATGAGAGGAATATAAACTCCAGGGGCTGTGAAATGCCACTGAACATTCTTTGTTCAAGCGTTTCTGAAAACGGTTGCATGGGGCAACGTGATTTCCAGCATAGCTCAGCTCAGGGAACACATGGCTCTGGGGAGCAGGCACGTCTGAGAGTTTGCCATCACCTCCTGGCTTGCACAAGCTCACATCTGGCCTTCACCTCTTGTTGGAGACACTGGTGGTTACAGCCGTGATGGAAGCCAAGGAGACTGTGTCTGGGTCCAGTCCACCTCCTAGTCTCATGGCTTTTCGGCCCAGGTCTTCTGCTTCCAAAACAGCAGGTTCCTCTGCATAAAGGCACACAGACAAAAGAATGTCTCTTGTTGTTTCCACTCGGTGGATAATTAAAGACTCCGAGAAAGGTAACCAATACATCCTATCAACCTCTCCTGGTAATACAAAGAACAGTGGTCACCTGGTCAGGTCACAGACAACCTGGTTTAAAATGGATTTTAAAAGAGGTTTGCGTAGCGTGACACATTATTCCACCTGTGCTGTGTGCCAGCACAGTTTCATGAAGGCAATAAGCTTTGGAAAACTGAAATCCGACAAATGAGCAATGCAGACTTCACGAGGTAAAAGAGCATGTGAACATGTGCTGCAGCTCTAACTGCCATAAGGTGATGCACTGCTGAGGATGAAGGGAGGTGGGGAGCTGCTTTAGGGTCACTGGTTTGTTTCGTTGGCACAGGGGGAAATACTACCAAAACCACGCCTAGAGCACAGACATCGCTTTTGGGAAACAGGTTTCCTACCTCGTGGCTAATCCAAGACTTGGATCAGTTGCTTCACCATAGTCTGGCCCGGTTCTGTGAGATAATACAGAAATAACCTTGGGCTTCAGCTGAAGTGAGGGGGATCTAGGCTGGATGTTAGGAAAAGCTTTCCTAGGTGGAGAGAGGCACTGCAGCAAGTTGTGTGTGAAAAGAGTGTCCTCATTTCCACTGAGGGACCTAAGCAGATTCCATCCTGCCACGTGTGGGTGGAGGGACAGACCAGCACCTTCCCAGCTCTGCTTGCAGTGATTCAGTGGGTTTGTTTGACCCGAGCAGAACTGGCAATCTGCCTGGGATGGCAGAAAGAAGCAGACCACCACTCAGGAGGGATGCTGGGAGGACCACGCCCTGTGGAGGGCAAAGGGGGAGGAAGGATACACACAGCTGTGAGGCAATGACCACATGAACAGTTGTTGCAACTGTTCCCCCACCACTGGTAAATCTACATGTGAATGTACTCCACAATCTGGAAGTACAGCCTTTTCATGCCTTTGCATCCCAGATGGCTTTCCTCATCACCTTAGGTGAAGTCTCCACCACAAGAAGAACACCCTTTCACTGGGGAGGGCAGGAAGATCACCAAGGTTTCAGTATTATGCCTCTACAGTCTGCCAAGGCCTCTACCTCTATAGTGTCTCAGGCCAAATCCCTCCTTTCTTCTCTTAAAAGCTGGCTGAACAACAAAGATTTGCCCATGAAGAATATCTAAAGCAACATTTGGTCTTCCTCCACAAAAAGGCATTCCTCAATTTCTTTGTCACTGAAACATCATAATTTGAGCCGAATGGAAACAACAACAAATTTCCGATCGCTAACCACCTTCTGCCTTTCCAGAAAGGTGTCCCATTTCAGCACTGTAGCAGGTATCGAGATCTTGGAACGGACAACCTTGAGGCAACAGAGCCCTACCTCTCACTGTGCTGCTGCAACGCTATTCATGCGGGTCTCCATGCATCACAGAGAAGCAGTGAAAGGGCTAAATCACGCTTTTTGCTCTTACACTTGCAAGTAATCCTTAAAATAAGCCAGAAACTGCCCACCTGACTTCCAGGTTTCACCATGATCTCACAAAGCGGGTGAGATCTGGCAAAGCCTTCAGTGTAAGGCTCTCTCCATCTATCCCTGCTTCCCAGATTCCCCCATGGAGACCCTCTCTCCAGCCTTCACCCTGTCCACCAAATGCTCCCTGTCTAATCCCTGAGTTACCAACAGCATTGATGTGTGCCACTTACGGGGTGGGGGGGAGTCTCATCCGTTAAGTGGATGGGACCAGGGGCTTTCCTGGAACAGCAGTACTGGATCAGGGAACAACCTCCTCCCAGCACCTACCTTGCTTCCGATGATCATCCTTTGGTGGATGCGTCTTGCCAAGCTTCATGGCTGAAAAAAAACTCCTTTCCCAGCTCTGGGAGAAGACGTGGGAAAGAACTCATTGTATCCTGTACTTTTAGTGGTGTTCTCTGTGACACAGGGGACAACAGGAGGTTTCACAGAATCACAGAATGGTTGAGGTTAGAAGAGGGACTGCTAACTTCCTGCTCACTTCCTCCCCCAGCTCCTTTATCTGGCAATACAAAGGGTCAACCACAGCACACCTTGCACAGGAGAGCTGACTGTCAGCCCAGGCCTCACAGAAAGGCCCCAGGCACTCCCTGCAGCCTGCAGCCTGACACCTGCAGAGCTGCATCTGCTGTCTGAGGGTCTGTCTGGGTTGAAGCCTCACACACAGCTGAGGCAGCACCTCCAACAGCCACTGGGGAAAGTGCTCTGCAGCATGTCATGACCATGCCCCAGGGAAGGACACACCACTGCAGAAAAGGGAGAGGCACCTTCTTTGCCTGCTGCCCAAACTGCTGCCTCTGCTGGCCCCACTCTGGGAGCTGGGCTCTAGGCCTGGCTCTTACATAGGCCTCTGCCCAGCAGTGACTCACAAGGGTGCTTGACCCACCCAATCAGGAGCCACCTGAAACAAAAGCCCCAACTCCCTCTGACCAGGCCAGCCCAGAGAGCTCGTTAGCAGCAGCCCCACCTAGCTAGGACTTCCCAGGAGAAGTTAAGTCAAGGCCCCCTGCAGTAGTCCTTGCCTAGCTCTCCCTTCCTGCTAGCAGCAAGCACCGTCTAGTTCCTCGGGGGTCCCCAGAAAGCCTCCCCAACTTCCAACAAGGCCCACAAAAGGCCCAGGCAGAGCCCAGACACTGCTGTGCAAACTGCTGCGTCTGTTTGCTGCCTCTGTTTGCTGTGCTCTGCAGCTCATCACTGCACCATGACAAGAACAGGTGCGTTTTCACCAAAACAGAGCCATCCGGCTCTGTCTGTGCAGTGCAGATGTTGCTGTTGCCCTCTTTTCAGCACGCGCCCCCACAATCCTTTCTTGGCCTCGGCAGCTCAGCACGGCCATGCCCACCTCTCTGCCTCTGGGCTGCATCCTGCTCTGCCCCAGCCTGCGCCTCCCTCTGCTCCCAGGGCATCTGCCCAGGCCACAGGCACACACTAGTGCCCTCCCCATTCCAGCACCTGCCACAGGGGCAGACCTCTGCAGCCAAGGCCTCCCCTTAACCCTGCCTCCCACCTCTCTGCCCAAAGCTCCCTGTCTGTCGGGGGGAAGCAAGGAGGCTGCGGCAACAAGAGCCACACAGAGAGTGAGGGAGGGCAGCTCCTCCGTGCCCTTTGGGGGAGCTGGTCTTGTCATAGGTTTGCTCAGGGGACCTGGGCCTTGTGTTGGGGGTTCTGGGCTTGTTGTGGGGGTGCTGAGGGTCACTGAACTTTGTGTTGGGAGTGCTGAGTGGATCTGCTTGTTGTGTTGGGGGTGCTAGGTTTGTTTTCGGGCTGCTCAGTGGAGCTGAGCCTTGTGTTGGGGGTGCTGGGGTTGTCATGGTGGTGCTTAGGGGATTTGGGCGTTGTGCAGGAGGTGCTGAGCCTTTTGTTGCAAGTGCTAGGCTTGTCGTGGGGGTGCAGAGGGGATCTGGACCTTTCTTATGGGGCTGCTGGGCTAGTTTTGGGGGATCTGGGCCTTGTGTTGGGGGTGCTGGGCTTGTGGGTCTGCTGAGGGGATCTGGACTTTGTGTTGGGACTGCTGGGCTTGTCATGCAGGGTGCTGAGGGGATCAGGGCCTTGTGTTGGGGAGAGCAGGGCTTGTTGTGGGGGTGCTGAGGAAAGCTAGGTCTTGTTTTCGGGGTGCTCGGCCTTGTTTTGGGAGTGCAGAGGGGATCAGGGCCCTGTTTTGGGGGTGCTGAGTAGATCTGGGCGGTGTGTTTGTTGTGTTGGGCTTGTGGGAGTGCTGAGGGGATCTCGAGCTTGTATTGGAGATGCTGGGCTTCTGGTGGGGGTGCTGAGGGGTCTGAGCTTTGTGTTGGGGTTGTTGGGCCTTGTGTTGAGAGTGCTGGGCCTTGTGTTGGGGGTGCTGAGGGAATCTGGGCCGTTGCATTGGGGGTGCTGAGCCTTGTGTTGGGGGTGCTGAGGGTATCTGGGCTTGTTTTCGAGGTGCTGGGCTTGTGTTGCAGGTGCTGGCCTTGTTTTGGGGGTGCAGAGGGGAGCTGGGCATTGTGTTGGAGGTGCTGGGCCTTGTATTGGGGGGATCTGGGTGTGGTGTTGGGGGTGCTGGGCTTGTTTTCGGGCTGCTCAGTGGATCTGGGTGTTGTGTTGGGGGTGCTAGGCTTGTTTTCGGGCTGCTCACTGGAGATGAGTGTTGTGTTGGGGGAGCTGGTCTTTCATGAGGGTACTGAACGGGATCGGGGCGTTGTGTTGGGGGTGCTGGGCTTGTTGTGGGGGTGCTGAGGGGATGTGAGCATTTTGTTTGCGGGTGCTGGGCTTTGTTGTGGTGGTGCTGAGGGGATCTGGGCGTTGTGTTGGGGGTGCTGAGGAGATCGGGGCCTTGTATTGGGGGTACTGAGGGGATCAGGGGCTTGTTTTTGAGGTGCTGGATGTGTTTTGGGAGTGCAGAGGGGATCAAGGCCTTGTGGTGGGGGTGCTGAGGGCATCTGGGCATTGTGTTGGGGGTGCTGGGCTTGTGGTGGGGGTGCTGAGCGGATCTGGGTGTTGTGTTGGGGGTGCTGGGCTTGTGGTCGGGGTGCTGGGCTAGTGGTGGGTGTGCAGAGGGGATCTGGGTGTTGTGTTACGGGTGCAGGGCTTGTGGTCGGGCTGCTGATGGGATGTGTGCCTTGTGTCGGGGGAGCTGGTCTTGTAATGGGTTTGCTGAGGGGATGTGGGCCTTGTTTTGGGGTTGCTGAGGGGATCGGGGCGTTGTGTTGGGGGTGCTGGGCGTTGTTTTTGGAGTGCTGGGCTTGTGGTGGGGATGCTGAGGTGATTCAGGCCGTGTTTTTGTTGTGTTGGGCGTGTGGGAGTGCCTAGGGGATCTGGGCTGTGTGTCGGGGGTGCTGAGGGGATCTGGGGCTTGTTTTCGAGGTGCTGGGCTTGTGTTGCGGGTGCTGGCCTTGTTTTGGGGGTGCAGAGGGGATCTGGGCTTGTTGTGGTGGTCCTGAGGGGATCTGGGGCTTGTTTTCGAGGTGCTGGGTTTGTGTTGTGGGTGCGGGACTTGTTTTGGGGGTGCTGAGGGGATCAGGGCCTTCTTGTGGGGGTGTTGAGGGAATATGGGGCTTGTTTTCGAGGTGCTGGGCTTGTCATGCAGGCTGCTGGGCTTTTTGTGGCAGTGCAGAGGGGAGCTGGGCGTTGTGTTGGAGTTGCTGGGCTTTGTTTTAGGGGTGCTGAGGGGAGCTGGGCCTTGTGTTGCGGGGGCTGGACTTGTCATAGTGGTGCTGAGGGGATCTGGGCCTTGTGTTGGGGGTGCTGGGCGTGTTGTGCGAGTGCGGAGGGGATCTGGGGCTTGTGTTGGGTGCGCTGGGCTTGTCGTGGACGTGCTGACGGGATCGGGGCATTGTGGTGGAGGTGCTGGGCTTGTTATGGGGGTGCAGAGGGGATCCGGACCTTCTTGTGGGGGTGTTGAGGGAATATGGGGCTTGTTTTCGAGGTGCTGGGCTTGTCATGCAGGCTGCTGGGCTTTGTGTGGAAGTGCAGAGGCGAGCTGGGCGTTGTGTTGGAGTTGCTGGGCTTTGTTTTAGGGGTGCTGAGGGGAGCTGGGCCTTGTGTTGGGGTGCTGGGCGTGTTGTGCGAGTGCGGAGGGGATCTGGGGCTTGTGTTGGGTGCGCTGGGCTTGTCGTGGACGTGCTGACGGGATCTGGGCATTGTGGTGGAGGTGCTGGGCTTGTTATGGGGGTGCAGAGGGGATCTGGGCTGTGTGTTTGTTGTGTAGGGCTTGTGGGAGTGCAGAGGGGATCTGGGCTTGTCATGGGGGTGCTGAGGGTTCTGTACCTTCTTGTGGGGGTGCTGAGGGAATATGGGGCTTGTTTTCGAGGTGCTGGGCTTGTCATGCAGGCTGCTGGGCTTTTTGTGGAAGTGCAGAGGGGAGCTGGGCGTTGTGTTGGAGTTGCTGGGCCTTGTTTTGGGGTGCTGAGGGGATGTGGGCCTTGTTTTGGGGTTGCTGAGGGGATCGGGGCATTGTGTTGAGGGTGCAGGGCTCGTGGTAGGGGTGCTGAGGGGATCTGGGCGTTGTGTTGGGGGTGCTGGGCTTGTGGTGGGGGTGCTGAGGGGATCTGGGCATTGCGTTGGGAGTGCAGAGGGGATCTGGGCATTGTGGTGGGGGTGCTGAGGTGATCTGGGGCATTGTTTTGGAGGTGCGGGGCTTGTAGTCGGGGTGCAGAGGGGATCTGGACCTTTCTTATGGGGCTGCTGGGCTAGTTTTGGGGGATCTGGGCCTTGTGTTGGGGGTGCTGGGCTTGTGGGTCTGCTGAGGGGATCTGGACTTTGTGTTGGGACTGCTGGGCTTGTCATGCAGGGTGCTGAGGGGATCAGGGCCTTGTGTTGGGGAGAGCAGGGCTTGTTGTGGGGGTGCTGAGGAAAGCTAGGTCTTGTTTTCGGGGTGCTCGGCCTTGTTTTGGGAGTGCAGAGGGGATCAGGGCCCTGTTTTGGGGGTGCTGAGTAGATCTGGGCGGTGTGTTTGTTGTGTTGGGCTTGTGGGAGTGCTGAGGGGATCTCGAGCTTGTATTGGAGATGCTGGGCTTCTGGTGGGGGTGCTGAGGGGTCTGAGCTTTGTGTTGGGGTTGTTGGGCCTTGTGTTGAGAGTGCTGGGCCTTGTGTTGGGGGTGCTGAGGGAATCTGGGCCGTTGCATTGGGGGTGCTGAGCCTTGTGTTGGGGGTGCTGAGGGTATCTGGGCTTGTTTTCGAGGTGCTGGGCTTGTGTTGCAGGTGCTGGCCTTGTTTTGGGGGTGCAGAGGGGAGCTGGGCATTGTGTTGGAGGTGCTGGGCCTTGTATTGGGGGGATCTGGGTGTGGTGTTGGGGGTGCTGGGCTTGTTTTCGGGCTGCTCAGTGGATCTGGGTGTTGTGTTGGGGGTGCTAGGCTTGTTTTCGGGCTGCTCACTGGAGATGAGTGTTGTGTTGGGGGAGCTGGTCTTTCATGAGGGTACTGAACGGGATCGGGGCGTTGTGTTGGGGGTGCTGGGCTTGTTGTGGGGGTGCTGAGGGGATGTGAGCATTTTGTTTGCGGGTGCTGGGCTTTGTTGTGGTGGTGCTGAGGGGATCTGGGCGTTGTGTTGGGGGTGCTGAGGAGATCGGGGCCTTGTATTGGGGGTACTGAGGGGATCAGGGGCTTGTTTTTGAGGTGCT
Organism: Struthio camelus; assembly: GCF_040807025.1. Taxonomy (NCBI): domain Eukaryota; kingdom Metazoa; phylum Chordata; class Aves; order Struthioniformes; family Struthionidae; genus Struthio; species Struthio camelus. The sequence goes on along the minus strand of NC_090944.1, from coordinate 6,960,084 downwards.
GGATGTGTTTTGGGAGTGCAGAGGGGATCAAGGCCTTGTGTTGGGGGTGCTGAGGGCATCTGGGCGTTGTGTTGGGGGTGCTGGGCTTGTGGTGGGGGTGCTGAGCGGATCTGGGTGTTGTGTTGGGGGTGCTGGGCTTGTGGTCGGGGTGCTGGGCTAGTGGTGGGTGTGCAGAGGGGATCTGGGTGTTGTGTTACGGGTGCAGGGCTTGTGGTCGGGCTGCTGATGGGATGTGTGCCTTGTGTCGGGGGAGCTGGTCTTGTAATGGGTTTGCTGAGGGGATGTGGGCCTTGTTTTGGGGTTGCTGAGGGGATCGGGGCGTTGTGTTGGGGGTGCTGGGCGTTGTTTTTGGAGTGCTGGGCTTGTGGTGGGGATGCTGAGGTGATTCAGGCCGTGTTTTTGTTGTGTTGGGCGTGTGGGAGTGCCTAGGGGATCTGGGCTGTGTGTCGGGGGTGCTGAGGGGATCTGGGGCTTGTTTTCGAGGTGCTGGGCTTGTGTTGCGGGTGCTGGCCTTGTTTTGGGGGTGCAGAGGGGATCTGGGCTTGTTGTGGTGGTCCTGAGGGGATCTGGGGCTTGTTTTCGAGGTGCTGGGTTTGTGTTGTGGGTGCGGGACTTGTTTTGGGGGTGCTGAGGGGATCAGGGCCTTCTTGTGGGGGTGTTGAGGGAATATGGGGCTTGTTTTCGAGGTGCTGGGCTTGTCATGCAGGCTGCTGGGCTTTTTGTGGCAGTGCAGAGGGGAGCTGGGCGTTGTGTTGGAGTTGCTGGGCTTTGTTTTAGGGGTGCTGAGGGGAGCTGGGCCTTGTGTTGCGGGGGCTGGACTTGTCATAGTGGTGCTGAGGGGATCTGGGCCTTGTGTTGGGGGTGCTGGGCATGTTGTGCGAGTGCAGAAGGGATCTGGGGCTTGTGTTGGGTGCGCTGGGCTTGTCGTGGACGTGCTGACGGGATCGGGGCATTGTGGTGGAGGTGCTGGGCTTGTTATGGGGGTGCTGAGGGGATCCGGACCTTCTTGTGGGGGTGTTGAGGGAATATGGGGCTTGTTTTTGAGGTGCTGGGCTTGTCATGCAGGCTGCTGGGCTTTGTGTGGAAGTGCAGAGGCGAGCTGGGCGTTGTGTTGGAGTTGCTGGGCTTTGTTTTAGGGGTGCTGAGGGGAGCTGGGCCTTGTGTTGGGGTGCTGGGCGTGTTGTGCGAGTGCGGAGGGGATCTGGGGCTTGTGTTGGGTGCGCTGGGCTTGTCGTGGACGTGCTGACGGGATCTGGGCATTGTGGTGGAGGTGCTGGGCTTGTTATGGGGGTGCAGAGGGGATCTGGGCTGTGTGTTTGTTGTGTAGGGCTTGTGGGAGTGCAGAGGGGATCTGGGCTTGTCATGGGGGTGCTGAGGGTTCTGTACCTTCTTGTGGGGGTGCTGAGGGAATATGGGGCTTGTTTTCGAGGTGCTGGGCTTGTCATGCAGGCTGCTGGGCTTTTTGTGGAAGTGCAGAGGGGAGCTGGGCGTTGTGTTGGAGTTGCTGGGCCTTGTTTTGGGGTGCTGAGGGGATGTGGGCCTTGTTTTGGGGTTGCTGAGGGGATCGGGGCATTGTGTTGAGGGTGCAGGGCTTGTGGTAGGGGTGCTGAGGGGATCTGGGCGTTGTGTTGGGGGTGCTGGGCTTGTGGTCGGGGTGCTGAGGGGATCTGGGCATTGCGTTGGGAGTGCAGAGGGGATCTGGGCATTGTGGTGGGGGTGCTGAGGTGATCTGGGGCATTGTTTTGGAGGTGCGGGGCTTGTAGTCGGGGTGCTGAGGGGATCCGGCCATGTTTTCGAGGTGCTGGGCCTTTTTTCCGTGGTGCAGAGGAGATCTGGGCGTTGTGTTGGGGGTGCTGGGCTTGTGGTCGGGGTGCTGAGGGGATCTAGGGCTTGTGTTGGCGGTGCTCAGGAGATCGGGGCCTTGTATTGGGGGTACTGAGGGGATCAGGGGCTTGTTTTTGAGGTGCTGGATGTGTTTTGGGAGTGCAGAGGGGACCAAGGCCTTGTTTTGGGGGTGCTGAAGGGATCTGGGCGTTGTGTTGGGGGTGCTGGGCTGGTGGTGGGGGTGCTGAGGGGATCTGGGCATTGTGTTTGCGGTGCTGGGATTTGTTGTGGGGGTGCAGAGGGGATCTGGGCATTGTTTTTGAGGTGCTGGACTTGTCATAGTGGTGCTGAGGGGATCTGGGCTTGTGTTAGGGGTGCTGGGCGTGTTGTGCGAGTGCGGAGGGGATCTGGGGCTTGTATTGGAGGTGTTGGGCCTGTTATGGGGGTGCAGAGGGGATCTGGGCTGTGTGTTTGTTGTGTAGGGCTTGTGGGAGTGCAGAGGGGATCTGGGCTTGTTTTTGAGGTGCTGGGCTTGTCATGCAGGCTGCTGGGCTTTTTGTGGAAGTGCAGAGGCGAGCTGGGCATTGTGTTGGAGTTGTTGGGCCTTGTTTTGGGGGTGCAGAGGGGATGTGGGCCTTGTGTCGGGGGAGCTGGTCTTGTAATGGGTTTGCTGAGGGGATGTGGGCCTTGTTTTGGGGTTGCTGAGGGGATCTGGGGCGTTGTGTTGGGGGTGCTGGGCTTTTGGTAGGGGTGCTGAGGTGATTTGGCCATGTTTTTGAGGTGCTGGGCCTTTTTTCCGTGGTGCAGAGGAAATCTGGGCATTGTGTTGGGGTTGCTGGGCTTGTGGTCGGAGTGCAGAGGGGATCTGGGCGTTGTGTTGGGGGTGCTGAGGAGATCGGGGATTTGTATTGGGGGTACTGAGGGGATCAGGGGCTTGTTTTCGAGGTGCTGGATGTGTTTTGGGAGTGCAGAGGGGATCAGGGCCTTGTGGTGGGGGTGCTGAGGGGATCTGGGTGTTGTGTTGGGGGTGCTAGGCTTGTGGTGGGGGTGCTGAGGGGAGCTAGGTCTTGCCCTGGGGGTGCTGGGCTTGTGGTGGGAGTGCTGGGCTAGTGGTGGATGTGCAGAGGGGATCTGGGTCTTGTTGTGGGGGTGTCGGGCTTGTCATGGGGGTACTGAGGGGTCTGGGCCTTGTCTTGGGAGTGCTGGGCCTTGTGTTGGGGGTGCAGAGGAGATCTGAGCTGTTTATTTGTTGTGTTGGGCTTGGCAGAGCGCTGAGGGGATCTGGGGCTTGTGGTGGGGGTGCTGAGGGGATCTGGACCTTCTTGTGGGGGTGCTGAGGGAATATGGGGATTGTTTTCGAGGTGCTGGGCTTGTGATGCAGGGTGCTGAGGGGATCTGGGCCTTGTGTTGGGGGTGCTGGGCGTGTTGTGCGAGTGCGGAGGGGATCTGGGGCTTGTGTTGGGTGCGCTGGGCTTGTCGTGGACGTGCTGACGGGATCGGGGCATTGTGGTGGAGGTGCTGGGCTTGTTATGGGGGTGCAGAGGGGATCAGGGCCTTGTGGTGGGGGTGCTGAGGGGATCTGGGCGTTGTGTTGGGGGTGCTGGGCTTGTGGTGGGGGTGCTGAGGAGAGCTAGGTCTTGCACTGGGGGTGCTGGGCTTGTTGTGGGAGTGCTGGGCCTTGTTTTGGGAGTGCAGATGGGATCAGGGCCTTGTTTTGGGGGTGCAGAGGGGATCTGGGCCGTGTGTTTGTTGTGTGGGGCCTGTGGGAGTGCTGAGGGGAATTGGGCTTCTTTTTAAGGTGATGGGCTTGTGTTGCGGGGGCTGGGCTTTTTTTGGGTGGTGCTGAGGGGAGCTGGGCATTGTGTTGGAGGTGCTGGGCCTTGTTTTGGGGGATCTGGGTGTTGTGTTGGGGGTGCTCAGCTTGTTTTCGGGCTGCTCACTGGAGCTGAGTGTTGTGTTGGGGGTGCTGGTCTTGTCATGAGGGTACTGAAGGGGATCTGGGCATTGTGTTGGGGGTGCTGGGCATTGTGTTCAGGGAGCTGAGGGGATCTGGGCATTGCATTGGGGGTGCTGGGCTTGTGGTGGGTGTGCAGAGGGGATCTGGGCGGTGTGTTTGTTGTGTTGAGCTTGTGGGAGTGCTGAGGGGATCTGGGGCTTGTGGTGGGGGTGCTGAGGGGATTTGGGCGTTGTGTTGGGGGTGCTGGGCTTGTGGTGGTGGTGCTGAGGGGATCGGGGCGTTGTGTTCGGGGCTTTGTTGTGGGGGTGCTTAGGGGATCTGGGCATTTTTTTTGAGGTGCTGGGCTTTGTTGTGGGGGTGCAGAGGGGATCTGGGCCGTGTGTTGTGGGGGCTGGACTTGTCATAGTGGTGCTGAGGGGATCTGGTCCTTGTGTTGGGGGTGCTGGGCGTGTTGTGCGAGTGTGGAGGGGATCTGGGGCTTGTGTTGGGTGCGCTGGGCTTGTCGTGGACGTGCTGACGGGATCTGGACATTGTGGTGGAGGTGCTGGGCTTCTTATGGGGGTGCAGAGGGGATCTGGGCTGTGTGTTTGTTGTGTAGGGCTTGTGGGAGTGCAGAGGGGATCTGGGCTGTGTGTCGGGGGGCTGAGGGGATCTGGACCTTCTTGTGGGGGTGCTGAGGGAATATGGGGCTTGTTTTCGAGGTGCTGGGCTTGTCATGCAGGCTGCTGGGCTTTGTGTGGAAGTGCAGAGGCGAGCTGGGCGTTGTGTTGGAGTTGCTGGGCCTTGTTTTGGAGGTGCTGAGGGGATGTGGGCCTTGTGTCGGGGGAGCTGGTCTTGTAATGGGTATGCTGAAGGGATCTGAGCCTTGTTTTGGGATAGCTGAGGGGCTCGGGGCATTGTGTTGGGGGTGCTGGGCTTCTGGTAGGGGTGCTGAGGGGATCTGGGCTTTGTTTTCGAGGTGCTGGGCCTTTTTTCCGTGGTGCAGAGGAAATCTGGGCATTGTGTTGGGGGTGCTGGGCATTGTGTTGGGGGTGCTGAGGGGATCTGGGGCTTGTGTTGGGGGTGCTGAGGAGATCGGGGCATTGTGTTGGGGGTGCTGGGCTTGTGGTGGGGGTGCTGAGGAGAGCTAGGTCTTGCACTGGGGGTGAGGGCTTTTTGTGGGAGTGCTGGGCTAGTGGTGGGTGTGCAGAGGGGATCTGGGGCATTGTGTTGCGGGTGCTGGTCTTGTGGTCATGGTGCAGAGGGGATCTGGGCGTTGTGTTGGGGGTGCTGAAGAGATCGGGGATTTGTATTGGGGGTACTGAGGGGATCAGGGGCTTCTTTTCGAGGTGCTGGATGTGTTTTGGGAGTGCAGAGGGGATCAGGGCCTTGTGGTGGGGTTGCTGAGGGGATCGGGGCATTGTGTTGGGGGTGCTGGGCTTGTGGTGGGGGTGCTGAGGAGAGCTAGGTCTTGCACTGGGGGTGCAGGGCTTTTTGTGGGAGTGCTGGGCTAGTGGTGGGTGTGCAGAGGGGATCTGGGTGTTGTGTTACGGGTGCAGGGCTTGTGGTCGGGCTGCTGATGGGATGTGTGCCTTGTGTCGGGGGAGCTGGTCTTGTAATGGGTTTGCTGAGGGGATGTGGGCCTTGTTTTGGGGTTGCTGAGGGGATCGGGGCATTGTGTTGGGGGTGCTGGGCGTTGTTTTGGGAGTGCTGGGCTTGTGGTGGGGATGCTGAGGTGATTCAGGCCGTGTTTTTGTTGTGTTGGGCGTGTGGGAGTGCCTAGAGGATCTGGGCTGTGTGTCGGGGGTGCTGAGGGGATCTGGGGCTTGTTTTCGAGGTGCTGGGCTTGTGTTGCGCGTGCGGGCCTTGTTTTGGGGGTGCAGAGGGGATCAGGGCCTTGTGGTGGGAGTGCTGAGGGAATATGGGGCTTGTTTTTGAGGTGCTGGGCTTGTCATGCAGGCTGCTGGGCTTTTTGTGGAAGTGCAGAGGGGAGCTGGGCGTTGTGTTGGGAGTTGCTGGGCTTTGTTTTAGGGGTGCTGAGGGGAGCTGGGCCTTGTGTTGCGGGGGCTGGACTTGTCATAGTGGTGCTGAGGGGATCTGGTCCTTGTGTTGGGGGTGCTGGGCGTGTTGTGCGAGTGCGGAGGGGATCTGGGGCTTGTGTTGGGTGCGCTGGGCTTGTCGTGGACGTGCTGACGGGATCTGGGCATTGTGGTGGAGGTGCTGGGCTTGTTATGGGGGTGCAGAGGGGATCTGGGCTGTGTGTTTGTTGTGTAGGGCTTGTGGGAGTGCAGAGGGGATCTGGGCTTGTCATGGGGGTGCTGAGGGGATCCGGACCTTCTTGTGGGGGTGTTGAGGGAATATGGGGCTTGTTTTTGAGGTGCTGGGCTTGTCATGCAGGCTGCTGGGCTTTGTGTGGAAGTGCAGAGGCGAGCTGGGCGTTGTGTTGGAGTTGCTGGGCCTTGTTTTGGGGGTGCTGAGGGGATGTGGGCCTTGTGTCGGGGGAGCTAGTCTTGTAATGGGTTTGCTGAGGGGATGTGGGCCTTGTTTTGGGGTTGCTGAGGGGATCTGGGGCATTGTGTTGCGGGTGCTGGTCTTGTGGTCATGGTGCAGAGGGGATCTGGGCGTTGTGTTGGGGGTGCTGAAGAGATCGGGGATTTGTATTGGGGGTACTGAGGGGATCAGGGGCTTCTTTTCGAGGTGCTGGATGCGTTTTGGGAGTGCAGAGGGGATCAAGGCCTTGTGGTGGGGGTGCTGAGGGGATCTGGGCGTAGTGTTGGGGGTGCTGGGCTTGTGGTGGGGGTGCTGAGGAGAGCTAGGTCTTGCACTGGGGGTGCTGGGCTTGTTGTGGGAGTGCTGGGCCTTGTTTTGGGAGTGCAGATGGGATCAGGGCCTTGTTTTGGGGGCGCGGAGGGGATCTGGGCCGTGTGTTTGTTGTGTGGGGCCTGTCGGAGTGCTGAGGGGAATTGGGCTTCTTTTTAAGGTGATGGGCTTGTGTTGCGGGGGCTGGGCTTTTTTTGGGGGGTGCTGAGGGGAGCTGGGCATTGTGTTGGAGGTGCTGGGCCTTGTTTTGGGGGATCTGGGTGTTGTGTTGGGGGTGCTCGGCTTGTTTTCGGGCTGCTCACTGGAGCTGAGTGTTGTGTTGGGGGTGCTGGTCTTGTCATGAGGGTACTGAACGGGATCTGGGCATTGTGTTTGGGGTGCTGGGCTTGTGGTGGGGGTGCTGAGGGGATCAGGGGCTTCTTTTCGAGGTGCTGGATGTGTTTTGGGAGTGCTGAGGGGATCAGGGCCTTGTGGTGGGGTTGCTGAGGGGATCGGGGCATTGTGTTGGGGGTGCTGGGCTTGTGGTGGGGGTGCTGAGGAGAGCTAGGTCTTGCACTGGGGGTGCAGGGCTTTTTGTGGGAGTGCTGGGCTAGTGGTGGGTGTGCAGAGGGGATCTGGGTGTTGTGTTACGGGTGCAGGGCTTGTGGTCGGGCTGCTGATGGGATGTGTGCCTTGTGTCGGGGGAGCTGGTCTTGTAATGGGTTTGCTGAGGGGATGTGGGCCTTGTTTTGGGGTTGCTGAGGGGATCGGGGCATTGTGTTGGGGGTGCTGGGCGTTGTTTTGGGAGTGCTGGGCTTGTGGTGGGGATGCTGAGGTGATTCAGGCCGTGTTTTTGTTGTGTTGGGCGTGTGGGAGTGCCTAGAGGATCTGGGCTGTGTGTCGGGGGTGCTGAGGGGATCTGGGGCTTGTTTTCGAGGTGCTGGGCTTGTGTTGCGCGTGCGGGCCTTGTTTTGGGGGTGCAGAGGGGATCAGGGCCTTGTGGTGGGAGTGCTGAGGGAATATGGGGCTTGTTTTTGAGGTGCTGGGCTTGTCATGCAGGCTGCTGGGCTTTTTGTGGAAGTGCAGAGGGGAGCTGGGCGTTGTGTTGGGAGTTGCTGGGCTTTGTTTTAGGGGTGCTGAGGGGAGCTGGGCCTTGTGTTGCGGGGGCTGGACTTGTCATAGTGGTGCTGAGGGGATCTGGTCCTTGTGTTGGGGGTGCTGGGCGTGTTGTGCGAGTGCGGAGGGGATCTGGGGCTTGTGTTGGGTGCGCTGGGCTTGTCGTGGACGTGCTGACGGGATCTGGGCATTGTGGTGGAGGTGCTGGGCTTGTTATGGGGGTGCAGAGGGGATCTGGGCTGTGTGTTTGTTGTGTAGGGCTTGTGGGAGTGCAGAGGGGATCTGGGCTTGTCATGGGGGTGCTGAGGGGATCCGGACCTTCTTGTGGGGGTGTTGAGGGAATATGGGGCTTGTTTTTGAGGTGCTGGGCTTGTCATGCAGGCTGCTGGGCTTTGTGTGGAAGTGCAGAGGCGAGCTGGGCGTTGTGTTGGAGTTGCTGGGCCTTGTTTTGGGGGTGCTGAGGGGATGTGGGCCTTGTGTCGGGGGAGCTAGTCTTGTAATGGGTTTGCTGAGGGGATGTGGGCCTTGTTTTGGGGTTGCTGAGGGGATCTGGGGCATTGTGTTGCGGGTGCTGGTCTTGTGGTCATGGTGCAGAGGGGATCTGGGCGTTGTGTTGGGGGTGCTGAAGAGATCGGGGATTTGTATTGGGGGTACTGAGGGGATCAGGGGCTTCTTTTCGAGGTGCTGGATGCGTTTTGGGAGTGCAGAGGGGATCAAGGCCTTGTGGTGGGGGTGCTGAGGGGATCTGGGCGTAGTGTTGGGGGTGCTGGGCTTGTGGTGGGGGTGCTGAGGAGAGCTAGGTCTTGCACTGGGGGTGCTGGGCTTGTTGTGGGAGTGCTGGGCCTTGTTTTGGGAGTGCAGATGGGATCAGGGCCTTGTTTTGGGGGCGCGGAGGGGATCTGGGCCGTGTGTTTGTTGTGTGGGGCCTGTCGGAGTGCTGAGGGGAATTGGGCTTCTTTTTAAGGTGATGGGCTTGTGTTGCGGGGGCTGGGCTTTTTTTGGGGGGTGCTGAGGGGAGCTGGGCATTGTGTTGGAGGTGCTGGGCCTTGTTTTGGGGGATCTGGGTGTTGTGTTGGGGGTGCTCGGCTTGTTTTCGGGCTGCTCACTGGAGCTGAGTGTTGTGTTGGGGGTGCTGGTCTTGTCATGAGGGTACTGAACGGGATCTGGGCATTGTGTTTGGGGTGCTGGGCTTGTGGTGGGGGTGCTGAGGGGATCAGGGGCTTCTTTTCGAGGTGCTGGATGTGTTTTGGGAGTGCTGAGGGGATCAGGGCCTTGTGGTGGGGTTGCTGAGGGGATCGGGGCATTGTGTTGGGGGTGCTGGGCTTGTGGTGGGGGTGCTGAGGAGAGCTAGGTCTTGCACTGGGGGTGCAGGGCTTTTTGTGGGAGTGCTGGGCTAGTGGTGGGTGTGCAGAGGGGATCTGGGTGTTGTGTTACGGGTGCAGGGCTTGTGGTCGGGCTGCTGATGGGATGTGTGCCTTGTGTCGGGGGAGCTGGTCTTGTAATGGGTTTGCTGAGGGGATGTGGGCCTTGTTTTGGGTTTGCTGAGGGGATCGGGGCGTTGTGTTGGGGGTGCTGGGCGTTGTTTTTGGAGTGCTGGGCTTGTGGTGGGGATGCTGAGGTGATTCAGGCCGTGTTTTTGTTGTGTTGGGCGTGTGGGAGTGCCTAGGGGATCTGGGCTGTGTGTCGGGGGTGCTGAGGGGATCTGGGGCTTGTTTTCGAGGTGCTGGGCTTGTCATGCAGGCTACTGGGCTTTTTGTGGAAGTGCAGAGGGGAGCTGGGCGTTGTGTTGGGAGTTGCTGGGCTTTGTTTTAGGGGTGCTGAGGGGAGCTGGGCCTTGTGTTGCGGGGGCTGGACTTGTCATAGTGGTGCTGAGGGGATCTGGTCCTTGTGTTGGGGGTGCTGGGCGTGTTGTGCGAGTGCGGAGGGGATCTGGGGCGTGTGTTGGGTGCGCTGGGCTTGTCGTGGACGTGCTGACGGGATCTGGGCATTGTGGTGGAGGTGCTGGGCTTGTTATGGGGGTGCAGAGGGGATCTGGGCTGTGTGTTTGTTGTGTAGGGCTTGTGGGAGTGCAGAGGGGATCTGGGCTGTGTGTCGGGGGGCTGAGGGGATCTGGACCTTCTTGTGGGGGTGCTGAGGGAATATGGGGCTTGTTTTCGAGGTGCTGGGCTTGTCATGCAGGCTGCTGGGCTTTGTGTGGAAGTGCAGAGGCGAGCTGGGCGTTGTGTTGGAGTTGCTGGGCCTTGTTTTGGAGGTGCTGAGGGGATGTGGGCCTTGTGTCGGGGGAGCTGGTCTTGTAATGGGTTTGCTGAGGGGATGTGGGCCTTGTTTTGGGGTTGCTGAGGGGATCTGGGGCATTGTGTTGCGGGTGCTGGTCTTGTGGTCATGGTGCAGAGGGGATCTGGGCGTTGTGTTGGGGGTGCTGAAGAGATCGGGGATTTGTATTGGGGGTACTGAGGGGATCAGGGGCTTCTTTTCGAGGTGCTGGATGTGTTTTGGGAGTGCAGAGGGGATCAGGGCCTTGTGGTGGGGTTGCTGAGGGGATCGGGGCATTGTGTTGGGGGTGCTGGGCTTGTGGTGGGGGTGCTGAGGAGAGCTAGGTCTTGCACTGGGGGTGCTGGGCTTGTTGTGGGAGTGCTGGGCCTTGTTTTGGGAGTGCAGATGGGATCAGGGCCTTGTGTCGGGGGTGCGGAGGGGATCTGGGACGTGTGTTTGTTGTGTGGGCGTGTGGGAGTGCTGAGGGGAATTGGGCTTGTTTTTGGGGTGCTGGGCTTGTGATGCAGGGTGCTGAGGGGATCTGGGCCTTGTGTTGGGGGTGCTGGGCGTGTTGTGCAAGTGCAGAGGGGATCTGGGGCTTGTGTTGGGTGCGCTGGGCTTGTCGTGGACGTGCTGACGGGATCTGGGCTTTGTGTTGGGGGTGCTGGGCTTGTCGTGGACGTGCTGACGGGATCTGGGCATTGTGGTGGAGGTGCTGGGCCTTGTTTTGGGGGATCTGGGTGTTGTGTTGGGGGTGCTAGGCTTGTGGTGGGGGTGCTGAGGGGAGCTAGGTCTTGCCCTGGGGGTGCTGGGCTTGTTGTGGGAGTGCTGGGCTAGTGGTGGATGTGCAGAGGGGATCTGGGTCTTGTTGTGGGGGTGTCGGGCTTGTCATGGGGGTACTGAGGGGTCTGGGCCTTGTCTTGGGAGTGCTGGGCCTTGTGTTGGGGGTGCAGAGGAGATCTGAGCTGTTTATTTGTTGTGTTGGGCTTGGCAGAGTGCTGAGGGGATCTGGGGCTTGTGGTGGGGGTGCTGAGGGGATCTGGACCTTCTTGTGGGGGTGCTGAGGGAATATGGGGCTTGTTTTCGAGGTGCTGGGCTTGTGATGCAGGGTGCTGAGGGGATCTGGGCCTTGTGTTGGGGGTGCTGGGCGTGTTGTGCGAGTGCGGAGGGGATCTGGGGCTTGTGTTGGGTGCGCTGGGCTTGTCGTGGACGTGCTGACGGGATCGGGGCATTGTGGTGGAGGTGCTGGGCTTGTTATGGGGGTGCAGAGGGGATCTGGGCTTGTTTTGGGGGTGCTGAGTAGATCTGGGCTCTGTGTTTGTTGTGTTGGGCTTGTGGGAGTGCTGAGGGGATCTGGGGCATTGTGTTTGTGGTGCTGAGGGGATCTGGCCTTTGTTTTCGAGGTGCTGGGCCTTTTTTCCATGGTGCAGAGGAAATCTGGGCATTGTGTTGGGGGTGCTGGGCTTGTGGTCGGAGTGCAGAGGGGATCTGGGCGTTGTGTTGGGGGTGCTGAGGAGATCGGGGATTTGTATTGGGGGTACTGAGGGGATCAGGGGCTTGTTTTCGAGGTGCTGGATGTGTTTTGGGAGTGCAGAGGGGATCAGGGCCTTGTGGTGGGGGTGCTGAGGGGATCTGGGTGTTGTGTTGGGGGTGCTAGGCTTGTGGTGGGGGTGCTGAGGGGAGCTAGGTCTTGCCCTGGGGGTGCTGGGCTTGTGGTGGGAGTGCTGGGCTAGTGGTGGATGTGCAGAGGGGATCTGGGTCTTGTTGTGGGGGTGTCGGGCTTGTCATGGGGGTACTGAGGGGTCTGGGCCTTGTCTTGGGAGTGCTGGGCCTTGTGTTGGGGGTGCAGAGGAGATCTGAGCTGTTTATTTGTTGTGTTGGGCTTGGCAGAGTGCTGAGGGGATCTGGGGCTTGTGGTGGGGGTGCTGAGGGGATCTGGACCTTCTTGTGGGGGTGCTGAGGGAATATGGGGCTTGTTTTCGAGGTGCTGGGCTTGTGATGCAGGGTGCTGAGGGGATCTGGGCCTTGTGTTGGGGGTGCTGGGCGTGTTGTGCGAGTGCGGAGGGGATCTGGGGCTTGTGTTGGGTGCGCTGGGCTTGTCGTGGACGTGCTGACGGGATCGGGGCATTGTGGTGGAGGTGCTGGGCTTGTTATGGGGGTGCAGAGGGGATCAGGGCCTTGTGGTGGGGGTGCTGAGGGGATCTGGGCGTTGTGTTGGGGGTGCTGGGCTTGTGGTGGGGGTGCTGAGGAGAGCTAGGTCTTGCACTGGGGGTGCTGGGCTTGTTGTGGGAGTGCTGGGCCTTGTTTTGGGAGTGCAGATGGGATCAGGGCCTTGTTTTGGGGGTGCAGAGGGGATCTGGGCCGTGTGTTTGTTGTGTGGGGCCTGTGGGAGTGCTGAGGGGAATTGGGCTTCTTTTTAAGGTGATGGGCTTGTGTTGCGGGGGCTGGGCTTTTTTTGGGGGGTGCTGAGGGGAGCTGGGCATTGTGTTGGAGGTGCTGGGCCTTGTTTTGGGGGATCTGGGTGTTGTGTTGGGGGTGCTCGGCTTGTTTTCGGGCTACTCACTGGAGCTGAGTGTTGTGTTGGGGGTGCTGGTCTTGTCATGAGGGTACTGAAGGGGATCTGGGCGTTGTGTTGGGGGTGCTGGGCGTTGTGTTCAGGGAGCTGAGGGGATCTGGGCATTGCATTGGGGGTGCTGGGCTTGTGGTGGGTGTGCAGAGGGGATCTGGGCGGTGTGTTTGTTGTGTTGAGCTTGTGGGAGTGCTGAGGGGATCTGGGGCTTGTGGTGGGGGTGCTGAGGGGATTTGGGCGTTGTGTTGGGGGTGCTGGGCTTGTGGTGGTGGTGCTGAGGGGATCGGGGCGTTGTGTTCGGGGTGCGGGGCTTTGTTGTGGGGGTGCTTAGGGGATCTGGGCATTTTTTTTGAGGTGCTGGGCTTTGTTGTGGGGGTGCAGAGGGGATCTGGGCCGTGTGTTGTGGGGGCTGGACTTGTCATAGTGGTGCTGAGGGGATCTGGTCCTTGTGTTGGGGGTGCTGGGCGTGTTGTGCGAGTGCGGAGGGGATCTGGGGCTTGTGTTGGGTGCGCTGGGCTTGTCGTGGACGTGCTGACGGGATCTGGACATTGTGGTGGAGGTGCTGGGCTTGTTATGGGGGTGCAGAGGGGATCTGGGCTGTGTGTTTGTTGTGTAGGGCTTGTGGGAGTGCAGAGGGGATCTGGGCTGTGTGTCGGGGGGCTGAGGGGATCTGGACCTTCTTGTGGGGGTGCTGAGGGAATATGGGGCTTGTTTTCGAGGTGCTGGGCTTGTCATGCAGGCTGCTGGGCTTTGTGTGGAAGTGCAGAGGCGAGCTGGGCGTTGTGTTGGAGTTGCTGGGCCTTGTTTTGGAGGTGCTGAGGGGATGTGGGCCTTGTGTCGGGGGAGCTGGTCTTGTAATGGGTTTGCTGAGGGGATGTGGGCCTTGTTTTGGGGTTGCTGAGGGGATCTGGGGCATTGTGTTGCGGGTGCTGGTCTTGTGGTCATGGTGCAGAGGGGATCTGGGCGTTGTGTTGGGGGTGCTGAAGAGATCGGGGATTTGTATTGGGGGTACTGAGGGGATCAGGGGCTTGTTTTCGAGGTGCTGGATGTGTTTTGGGAGTGCAGAGGGGATCAGGGCCTTGTGGTGGGGTTGCTGAGGGGATCGGGGCATTGTGTTGGGGGTGCTGGGCTTGTGGTGGGGGTGCTGAGGAGAGCTAGGTCTTGCACTGGGGGTGCTCGGCTTGTTGTGGGAGTGCTGGGCCTTGTTTTGGGAGTGCAGATGGGATCAGGGCCTTGTTTTGGGGGTGCGGAGGGGATCTGGGACGTGTGTTTGTTGTGTGGGCGTGTGGGAGTGCTGAGGGGAATTGGGCTTGTTTTTGGGGTGCTGGGCTTGTGATGCAGGGTGCTGAGGGGATCTGGGCCTTGTGTTGGGGGTGCTGGGCGTGTTGTGCAAGTGCAGAGGGGATCTGGGGCTTGTGTTGGGTGCGCTGGGCTTGTCGTGGACGTGCTGACGGGATCTGGGCTTTGTGTTGGGGGTGCTGGGCTTGTCGTGGACGTGCTGACGGGATCTGGGCATTGTGGTGGAGGTGCTGGGCCTTGTTTTGGGGGATCTGGGTGTTGTGTTGGGGGTGCTAGGCTTGTGGTGGGGGTGCTGAGGGGAGCTAGGTCTTGCCCTGGGGGTGCTGGGCTTGTGGTGGGAGTGCTGGGCTAGTGGTGGATGTGCAGAGGGGATCTGGGTCTTGTTGTGGGGGTGTCGGGCTTGTCATGGGGGTACTGAGGGGTCTGGGCCTTGTCTTGGGAGTGCTGGGCCTTGTGTTGGGGGTGCAGAGGAGATCTGAGCTGTTTATTTGTTGTGTTGGGCTTGGCAGAGTGCTGAGGGGATCTGGGGCTTGTGGTGGGGGTGCTGAGGGGATCTGGACCTTCTTGTGGGGGTGCTGAGGGAATATGGGGCTTGTTTTCGAGGTGCTGGGCTTGTGATGCAGGGTGCTGAGGGGATCTGGGCCTTGTGTTGGGGGTGCTGGGCGTGTTGTGCGAGTGCGGAGGGGATCTGGGGCTTGTGTTGGGTGCGCTGGGCTTGTCGTGGACGTGCTGACGGGATCGGGGCATTGTGGTGGAGGTGCTGGGCTTGTTATGGGGGTGCAGAGGGGATCAGGGCCTTGTGGTGGGGGTGCTGAGGGGATCTGGGCGTTGTGTTGGGGGTGCTGGGCTTGTGGTGGGGGTGCTGAGGAGAGCTAGGTCTTGCACTGGGGGTGCTGGGCTTGTTGTGGGAGTGCTGGGCCTTGTTTTGGGAGTGCAGATGGGATCAGGGCCTTGTTTTGGGGGTGCAGAGGGGATCTGGGCCGTGTGTTTGTTGTGTGGGGCCTGTGGGAGTGCTGAGGGGAATTGGGCTTCTTTTTAAGGTGATGGGCTTGTGTTGTGGGGGCTGGGCTTTTTTTGGGGGGTGCTGAGGGGAGCTGGGCATTGTGTTGGAGGTGCTGGGCCTTGTTTTGGGGGATCTGGGTGTTGTGTTGGGGGTGCTCGGCTTGTTTTCGGGCTGCTCACTGGAGATGAGTGTTGTGTTGGGGGTGCTGGTCTTGTCATGAGGGTACTGAACGGGATCTGGGCATTGTGTTTGGGGTGCTGGGCTTGTGGTGGGGGTGCTGAGGGTATCTGGGCGTTGTGTTCAGGGTGCTGGGCTTGTGATGCAGGGTGCTGAGGGGATCTGGGCGTTGTGTTGGGGGTGCTGGGCATTGTGTTCAGGGTGCTGAGGGGATCTGGGCATTGCATTGGGGGTGCTGGGCTTGTGGTGGGTGTGCAGAGGGGATCTGGGCGGTGTGTTTGTTGTGTTGAGCTTGTGGGAGTGCTGAGGGGATCTGGGGCTTGTGGTGGGGGTGCTGAGGGGATTTGGGCGTTGTGTTGGGGGTGCTGGGCTTGTGGTGGTGGTGCTGAGGGGATCGGGGCGTTGTGTTCGGGGTGCGGGGCTTTGTTGTGGGGGTGCTTAGGGGATCTGGGCATTTTTTTTGAGGTGCTGGGCTTTGTTGTGGGGGTGCAGAGGGGATCTGGTCCGTGTGTTGTGGGGGCTGGACTTGTCATAGTGGTGCTGAGGGGATCTGGTCCTTGTGTTGGGGGTGCTGGGCGTGTTGTGCGAGTGCGGAGGGGATCTGGGGCTTGTGTTGGGTGCGCTGGGCTTGTCGTGGACGTGCTGACGGGATCTGGACATTGTGGTGGAGGTGCTGGGCTTCTTATGGGGGTGCAGAGGGGATCTGGGCTGTGTGTTTGTTGTGTAGGGCTTGTGGGAGTGCAGAGGGGATCTGGGCTGTGTGTCGGGGGGCTGAGGGGATCTGGACCTTCTTGTGGGGGTGCTGAGGGAATATGGGGCTTGTTTTCGAGGTGCTGGGCTTGTCATGCAGGCTGCTGGGCTTTGTGTGGAAGTGCAGAGGCGAGCTGGGCGTTGTGTTGGAGTTGCTGGGCCTTGTTTTGGAGGTGCTGAGGGGATGTGGGCCTTGTGTCGGGGGAGCTGGTCTTGTAATGGGTTTGCTGAGGGGATGTGGGCCTTGTTTTGGGGTTGCTGAGGGGATCTGGGGCATTGTGTTGCGGGTGCTGGTCTTGTGGTCATGGTGCAGAGGGGATCTGGGCGTTGTGTTGGGGGTGCTGAAGAGATCGGGGATTTGTATTGGGGGTACTGAGGGGATCAGGGGCTTGTTTTCGAGGTGCTGGATGTGTTTTGGGAGTGCAGAGGGGATCAGGGCCTTGTGGTGGGGTTGCTGAGGGGATCGGGGCATTGTGTTGGGGGTGCTGGGCTTGTGGTGGGGGTGCTGAGGAGAGCTAGGTCTTGCACTGGGGGTGCTCGGCTTGTTGTGGGAGTGCTGGGCCTTGTTTTGGGAGTGCAGATGGGATCAGGGCCTTGTTTTGGGGGTGCGGAGGGGATCTGGGACGTGTGTTTGTTGTGTGGGCGTGTGGGAGTGCTGAGGGGAATTGGGCTTGTTTTTGGGGTGCTGGGCTTGTGATGCAGGGTGCTGAGGGGATCTGGGCCTTGTGTTGGGGGTGCTGGGCGTGTTGTGCAAGTGCAGAGGGGATCTGGGGCTTGTGTTGGGTGCGCTGGGCTTGTCGTGGACGTGCTGACGGGATCTGGGCTTTGTGTTGGGGGTGCTGGGCTTGTCGTGGACGTGCTGACGGGATCTGGGCATTGTGGTGGAGGTGCTGGGCCTTGTTTTGGGGGATCTGGGTGTTGTGTTGGGGGTGCTAGGCTTGTGGTGGGGGTGCTGAGGGGAGCTAGGTCTTGCCCTGGGGGTGCTGGGCTTGTGGTGGGAGTGCTGGGCTAGTGGTGGATGTGCAGAGGGGATCTGGGTCTTGTTGTGGGGGTGTCGGGCTTGTCATGGGGGTACTGAGGGGTCTGGGCCTTGTCTTGGGAGTGCTGGGCCTTGTGTTGGGGGTGCAGAGGAGATCTGAGCTGTTTATTTGTTGTGTTGGGCTTGGCAGAGTGCTGAGGGGATCTGGGGCTTGTGGTGGGGGTGCTGAGGGGATCTGGACCTTCTTGTGGGGGTGCTGAGGGAATATGGGGCTTGTTTTCGAGGTGCTGGGCTTGTGATGCAGGGTGCTGAGGGGATCTGGGCCTTGTGTTGGGGGTGCTGGGCGTGTTGTGCGAGTGCGGAGGGGATCTGGGGCTTGTGTTGGGTGCGCTGGGCTTGTCGTGGACGTGCTGACGGGATCGGGGCATTGTGGTGGAGGTGCTGGGCTTGTTATGGGGGTGCAGAGGGGATCAGGGCCTTGTGGTGGGGGTGCTGAGGGGATCTGGGCGTTGTGTTGGGGGTGCTGGGCTTGTGGTGGGGGTGCTGAGGAGAGCTAGGTCTTGCACTGGGGGTGCTGGGCTTGTTGTGGGAGTGCTGGGCCTTGTTTTGGGAGTGCAGATGGGATCAGGGCCTTGTTTTGGGGGTGCAGAGGGGATCTGGGCCGTGTGTTTGTTGTGTGGGGCCTGTGGGAGTGCTGAGGGGAATTGGGCTTCTTTTTAAGGTGATGGGCTTGTGTTGTGGGGGCTGGGCTTTTTTTGGGGGGTGCTGAGGGGAGCTGGGCATTGTGTTGGAGGTGCTGGGCCTTGTTTTGGGGGATCTGGGTGTTGTGTTGGGGGTGCTCGGCTTGTTTTCGGGCTGCTCACTGGAGATGAGTGTTGTGTTGGGGGTGCTGGTCTTGTCATGAGGGTACTGAACGGGATCTGGGCATTGTGTTTGGGGTGCTGGGCTTGTGGTGGGGGTGCTGAGGGTATCTGGGCGTTGTGTTCAGGGTGCTGGGCTTGTGATGCAGGGTGCTGAGGGGATCTGGGCCTTGTGTTGGGGGTGCTGGGCGTGTTGTGCAAGTGCAGAGGGGATCTGGGGCTTGTGTTGGGTGCGCTGGGCTTGTCGTGGACGTGCTGACGGGATCTGGGCTTTGTGTTGGGGGTGCTGGGCTTGTCGTGGACGTGCTGACGGGATCTGGGCATTGTGGTGGAGGTGCTGGGCCTTGTTTTGGGGGATCTGGGTGTTGTGTTGGGGGTGCTAGGCTTGTGGTGGGGGTGCTGAGGGGAGCTAGGTCTTGCCCTGGGGGTGCTGGGCTTGTGGTGGGAGTGCTGGGCTAGTGGTGGATGTGCAGAGGGGATCTGGGTCTTGTTGTGGGGGTGTCGGGCTTGTCATGGGGGTACTGAGGGGTCTGGGCCTTGTCTTGGGAGTGCTGGGCCTTGTGTTGGGGGTGCAGAGGAGATCTGAGCTGTTTATTTGTTGTGTTGGGCTTGGCAGAGTGCTGAGGGGATCTGGGGCTTGTGGTGGGGGTGCTGAGGGGATCTGGACCTTCTTGTGGGGGTGCTGAGGGAATATGGGGCTTGTTTTCGAGGTGCTGGGCTTGTGATGCAGGGTGCTGAGGGGATCTGGGCCTTGTGTTGGGGGTGCTGGGCGTGTTGTGCGAGTGCGGAGGGGATCTGGGGCTTGTGTTGGGTGCGCTGGGCTTGTCGTGGACGTGCTGACGGGATCGGGGCATTGTGGTGGAGGTGCTGGGCTTGTTATGGGGGTGCAGAGGGGATCAGGGCCTTGTGGTGGGGGTGCTGAGGGGATCTGGGCGTTGTGTTGGGGGTGCTGGGCTTGTGGTGGGGGTGCTGAGGAGAGCTAGGTCTTGCACTGGGGGTGCTGGGCTTGTTGTGGGAGTGCTGGGCCTTGTTTTGGGAGTGCAGATGGGATCAGGGCCTTGTTTTGGGGGTGCAGAGGGGATCTGGGCCGTGTGTTTGTTGTGTGGGGCCTGTGGGAGTGCTGAGGGGAATTGGGCTTCTTTTTAAGGTGATGGGCTTGTGTTGTGGGGGCTGGGCTTTTTTTGGGGGGTGCTGAGGGGAGCTGGGCATTGTGTTGGAGGTGCTGGGCCTTGTTTTGGGGGATCTGGGTGTTGTGTTGGGGGTGCTCGGCTTGTTTTCGGGCTGCTCACTGGAGCTGAGTGTTGTGTTGGGGGTGCTGGTCTTGTCATGAGGGTACTGAACGGGATCTGGGCATTGTGTTTGGGGTGCTGGGCTTGTGGTGGGGGTGCTGAGGGTATCTGGGCGTTGTGTTCAGGGTGCTGGGCTTGTGATGCAGGGTGCTGAGGGGATCTGGGCGTTGTGTTGGGGGTGCTGGGCATTGTGTTCAGGGTGCTGAGGGGATCTGGGCATTGCATTGGGGGTGCTGGGCTTGTGGTGGGTGTGCAGAGGGGATCTGGGCGGTGTGTTTGTTGTGTTGAGCTTGTGGGAGTGCTGAGGGGATCTGGGGCTTGTGGTGGGGGTGCTGAGGGGATTTGGGCGTTGTGTTGGGGGTGCTGGGCTTGTGGTGGTGGTGCTGAGGGGATCGGGGCGTTGTGTTCGGGGTGCGGGGCTTTGTTGTGGGGGTGCTTAGGGGATCTGGGCATTTTTTTTGAGGTGCTGGGCTTTGTTGTGGGGGTGCAGAGGGGATCTGGTCCGTGTGTTGTGGGGGCTGGACTTGTCATAGTGGTGC
Source organism: Struthio camelus (assembly GCF_040807025.1). Classification (NCBI taxonomy): domain Eukaryota; kingdom Metazoa; phylum Chordata; class Aves; order Struthioniformes; family Struthionidae; genus Struthio; species Struthio camelus. Next base: position 6,940,691 of record NC_090944.1, on the reverse strand, counting down.
TGAGGGGATCTGGTCCTTGTGTTGGGGGTGCTGGGCGTGTTGTGCGAGTGCGGAGGGGATCTGGGGCTTGTGTTGGGTGCGCTGGGCTTGTCGTGGACGTGCTGACGGGATCTGGACATTGTGGTGGAGGTGCTGGGCTTGTTATGGGGGTGCAGAGGGGATCTGGGCTGTGTGTTTGTTGTGTAGGGCTTGTGGGAGTGCAGAGGGGATCTGGGCTGTGTGTCGGGGGGCTGAGGGGATCTGGACCTTCTTGTGGGGGTGCTGAGGGAATATGGGGCTTGTTTTCGAGGTGCTGGGCTTGTCATGCAGGCTGCTGGGCTTTGTGTGGAAGTGCAGAGGCGAGCTGGGCGTTGTGTTGGAGTTGCTGGGCCTTGTTTTGGAGGTGCTGAGGGGATGTGGGCCTTGTGTCGGGGGAGCTGGTCTTGTAATGGGTTTGCTGAGGGGATGTGGGCCTTGTTTTGGGGTTGCTGAGGGGATCTGGGGCATTGTGTTGCGGGTGCTGGTCTTGTGGTCATGGTGCAGAGGGGATCTGGGCGTTGTGTTGGGGGTGCTGAAGAGATCGGGGATTTGTATTGGGGGTACTGAGGGGATCAGGGGCTTGTTTTCGAGGTGCTGGATGTGTTTTGGGAGTGCAGAGGGGATCAGGGCCTTGTGGTGGGGTTGCTGAGGGGATCGGGGCATTGTGTTGGGGGTGCTGGGCTTGTGGTGGGGGTGCTGAGGAGAGCTAGGTCTTGCACTGGGGGTGCTCGGCTTGTTGTGGGAGTGCTGGGCCTTGTTTTGGGAGTGCAGATGGGATCAGGGCCTTGTTTTGGGGGTGCGGAGGGGATCTGGGACGTGTGTTTGTTGTGTGGGCGTGTGGGAGTGCTGAGGGGAATTGGGCTTGTTTTTGGGGTGCTGGGCTTGTGATGCAGGGTGCTGAGGGGATCTGGGCCTTGTGTTGGGGGTGCTGGGCGTGTTGTGCAAGTGCAGAGGGGATCTGGGGCTTGTGTTGGGTGCGCTGGGCTTGTCGTGGACGTGCTGACGGGATCTGGGCTTTGTGTTGGGGGTGCTGGGCTTGTCGTGGACGTGCTGACGGGATCTGGGCATTGTGGTGGAGGTGCTGGGCCTTGTTTTGGGGGATCTGGGTGTTGTGTTGGGGGTGCTAGGCTTGTGGTGGGGGTGCTGAGGGGAGCTAGGTCTTGCCCTGGGGGTGCTGGGCTTGTGGTGGGAGTGCTGGGCTAGTGGTGGATGTGCAGAGGGGATCTGGGTCTTGTTGTGGGGGTGTCGGGCTTGTCATGGGGGTACTGAGGGGTCTGGGCCTTGTCTTGGGAGTGCTGGGCCTTGTGTTGGGGGTGCAGAGGAGATCTGAGCTGTTTATTTGTTGTGTTGGGCTTGGCAGAGTGCTGAGGGGATCTGGGGCTTGTGGTGGGGGTGCTGAGGGGATCTGGACCTTCTTGTGGGGGTGCTGAGGGAATATGGGGCTTGTTTTCGAGGTGCTGGGCTTGTGATGCAGGGTGCTGAGGGGATCTGGGCCTTGTGTTGGGGGTGCTGGGCGTGTTGTGCGAGTGCGGAGGGGATCTGGGGCTTGTGTTGGGTGCGCTGGGCTTGTCGTGGACGTGCTGACGGGATCGGGGCATTGTGGTGGAGGTGCTGGGCTTGTTATGGGGGTGCAGAGGGGATCAGGGCCTTGTGGTGGGGGTGCTGAGGGGATCTGGGCGTTGTGTTGGGGGTGCTGGGCTTGTGGTGGGGGTGCTGAGGAGAGCTAGGTCTTGCACTGGGGGTGCTGGGCTTGTTGTGGGAGTGCTGGGCCTTGTTTTGGGAGTGCAGATGGGATCAGGGCCTTGTTTTGGGGGTGCAGAGGGGATCTGGGCCGTGTGTTTGTTGTGTGGGGCCTGTGGGAGTGCTGAGGGGAATTGGGCTTCTTTTTAAGGTGATGGGCTTGTGTTGTGGGGGCTGGGCTTTTTTTGGGGGGTGCTGAGGGGAGCTGGGCATTGTGTTGGAGGTGCTGGGCCTTGTTTTGGGGGATCTGGGTGTTGTGTTGGGGGTGCTCGGCTTGTTTTCGGGCTGCTCACTGGAGATGAGTGTTGTGTTGGGGGTGCTGGTCTTGTCATGAGGGTACTGAACGGGATCTGGGCATTGTGTTTGGGGTGCTGGGCTTGTGGTGGGGGTGCTGAGGGTATCTGGGCGTTGTGTTCAGGGTGCTGGGCTTGTGATGCAGGGTGCTGAGGGGATCTGGGCCTTGTGTTGGGGGTGCTGGGCGTGTTGTGCAAGTGCAGAGGGGATCTGGGGCTTGTGTTGGGTGCGCTGGGCTTGTCGTGGACGTGCTGACGGGATCTGGGCTTTGTGTTGGGGGTGCTGGGCTTGTCGTGGACGTGCTGACGGGATCTGGGCATTGTGGTGGAGGTGCTGGGCCTTGTTTTGGGGGATCTGGGTGTTGTGTTGGGGGTGCTAGGCTTGTGGTGGGGGTGCTGAGGGGAGCTAGGTCTTGCCCTGGGGGTGCTGGGCTTGTGGTGGGAGTGCTGGGCTAGTGGTGGATGTGCAGAGGGGATCTGGGTCTTGTTGTGGGGGTGTCGGGCTTGTCATGGGGGTACTGAGGGGTCTGGGCCTTGTCTTGGGAGTGCTGGGCCTTGTGTTGGGGGTGCAGAGGAGATCTGAGCTGTTTATTTGTTGTGTTGGGCTTGGCAGAGTGCTGAGGGGATCTGGGGCTTGTGGTGGGGGTGCTGAGGGGATCTGGACCTTCTTGTGGGGGTGCTGAGGGAATATGGGGCTTGTTTTCGAGGTGCTGGGCTTGTGATGCAGGGTGCTGAGGGGATCTGGGCCTTGTGTTGGGGGTGCTGGGCGTGTTGTGCGAGTGCGGAGGGGATCTGGGGCTTGTGTTGGGTGCGCTGGGCTTGTCGTGGACGTGCTGACGGGATCGGGGCATTGTGGTGGAGGTGCTGGGCTTGTTATGGGGGTGCAGAGGGGATCAGGGCCTTGTGGTGGGGGTGCTGAGGGGATCTGGGCGTTGTGTTGGGGGTGCTGGGCTTGTGGTGGGGGTGCTGAGGAGAGCTAGGTCTTGCACTGGGGGTGCTGGGCTTGTTGTGGGAGTGCTGGGCCTTGTTTTGGGAGTGCAGATGGGATCAGGGCCTTGTTTTGGGGGTGCAGAGGGGATCTGGGCCGTGTGTTTGTTGTGTGGGGCCTGTGGGAGTGCTGAGGGGAATTGGGCTTCTTTTTAAGGTGATGGGCTTGTGTTGTGGGGGCTGGGCTTTTTTTGGGGGGTGCTGAGGGGAGCTGGGCATTGTGTTGGAGGTGCTGGGCCTTGTTTTGGGGGATCTGGGTGTTGTGTTGGGGGTGCTCGGCTTGTTTTCGGGCTGCTCACTGGAGCTGAGTGTTGTGTTGGGGGTGCTGGTCTTGTCATGAGGGTACTGAACGGGATCTGGGCATTGTGTTTGGGGTGCTGGGCTTGTGGTGGGGGTGCTGAGGGTATCTGGGCGTTGTGTTCAGGGTGCTGGGCTTGTGATGCAGGGTGCTGAGGGGATCTGGGCGTTGTGTTGGGGGTGCTGGGCATTGTGTTCAGGGTGCTGAGGGGATCTGGGCATTGCATTGGGGGTGCTGGGCTTGTGGTGGGTGTGCAGAGGGGATCTGGGCGGTGTGTTTGTTGTGTTGAGCTTGTGGGAGTGCTGAGGGGATCTGGGGCTTGTGGTGGGGGTGCTGAGGGGATTTGGGCGTTGTGTTGGGGGTGCTGGGCTTGTGGTGGTGGTGCTGAGGGGATCGGGGCGTTGTGTTCGGGGTGCGGGGCTTTGTTGTGGGGGTGCTTAGGGGATCTGGGCATTTTTTTTGAGGTGCTGGGCTTTGTTGTGGGGGTGCAGAGGGGATCTGGTCCGTGTGTTGTGGGGGCTGGACTTGTCATAGTGGTGCTGAGGGGATCTGGTCCTTGTGTTGGGGGTGCTGGGCGTGTTGTGCGAGTGCGGAGGGGATCTGGGGCTTGTGTTGGGTGCGCTGGGCTTGTCGTGGACGTGCTGACGGGATCTGGACATTGTGGTGGAGGTGCTGGGCTTGTTATGGGGGTGCAGAGGGGATCTGGGCTGTGTGTTTGTTGTGTAGGGCTTGTGGGAGTGCAGAGGGGATCTGGGCTGTGTGTCGGGGGGCTGAGGGGATCTGGACCTTCTTGTGGGGGTGCTGAGGGAATATGGGGCTTGTTTTCGAGGTGCTGGGCTTGTCATGCAGGCTGCTGGGCTTTGTGTGGAAGTGCAGAGGCGAGCTGGGCGTTGTGTTGGAGTTGCTGGGCCTTGTTTTGGAGGTGCTGAGGGGATGTGGGCCTTGTGTCGGGGGAGCTGGTCTTGTAATGGGTTTGCTGAGGGGATGTGGGCCTTGTTTTGGGGTTGCTGAGGGGATCTGGGGCATTGTGTTGCGGGTGCTGGTCTTGTGGTCATGGTGCAGAGGGGATCTGGGCGTTGTGTTGGGGGTGCTGAAGAGATCGGGGATTTGTATTGGGGGTACTGAGGGGATCAGGGGCTTGTTTTCGAGGTGCTGGATGTGTTTTGGGAGTGCAGAGGGGATCAGGGCCTTGTGGTGGGGTTGCTGAGGGGATCGGGGCATTGTGTTGGGGGTGCTGGGCTTGTGGTGGGGGTGCTGAGGAGAGCTAGGTCTTGCACTGGGGGTGCTCGGCTTGTTGTGGGAGTGCTGGGCCTTGTTTTGGGAGTGCAGATGGGATCAGGGCCTTGTTTTGGGGGTGCGGAGGGGATCTGGGACGTGTGTTTGTTGTGTGGGCGTGTGGGAGTGCTGAGGGGAATTGGGCTTGTTTTTGGGGTGCTGGGCTTGTGATGCAGGGTGCTGAGGGGATCTGGGCCTTGTGTTGGGGGTGCTGGGCGTGTTGTGCAAGTGCAGAGGGGATCTGGGGCTTGTGTTGGGTGCGCTGGGCTTGTCGTGGACGTGCTGACGGGATCTGGGCTTTGTGTTGGGGGTGCTGGGCTTGTCGTGGACGTGCTGACGGGATCTGGGCATTGTGGTGGAGGTGCTGGGCCTTGTTTTGGGGGATCTGGGTGTTGTGTTGGGGGTGCTAGGCTTGTGGTGGGGGTGCTGAGGGGAGCTAGGTCTTGCCCTGGGGGTGCTGGGCTTGTGGTGGGAGTGCTGGGCTAGTGGTGGATGTGCAGAGGGGATCTGGGTCTTGTTGTGGGGGTGTCGGGCTTGTCATGGGGGTACTGAGGGGTCTGGGCCTTGTCTTGGGAGTGCTGGGCCTTGTGTTGGGGGTGCAGAGGAGATCTGAGCTGTTTATTTGTTGTGTTGGGCTTGGCAGAGTGCTGAGGGGATCTGGGGCTTGTGGTGGGGGTGCTGAGGGGATCTGGACCTTCTTGTGGGGGTGCTGAGGGAATATGGGGCTTGTTTTCGAGGTGCTGGGCTTGTGATGCAGGGTGCTGAGGGGATCTGGGCCTTGTGTTGGGGGTGCTGGGCGTGTTGTGCGAGTGCGGAGGGGATCTGGGGCTTGTGTTGGGTGCGCTGGGCTTGTCGTGGACGTGCTGACGGGATCGGGGCATTGTGGTGGAGGTGCTGGGCTTGTTATGGGGGTGCAGAGGGGATCAGGGCCTTGTGGTGGGGGTGCTGAGGGGATCTGGGCGTTGTGTTGGGGGTGCTGGGCTTGTGGTGGGGGTGCTGAGGAGAGCTAGGTCTTGCACTGGGGGTGCTGGGCTTGTTGTGGGAGTGCTGGGCCTTGTTTTGGGAGTGCAGATGGGATCAGGGCCTTGTTTTGGGGGTGCAGAGGGGATCTGGGCCGTGTGTTTGTTGTGTGGGGCCTGTGGGAGTGCTGAGGGGAATTGGGCTTCTTTTTAAGGTGATGGGCTTGTGTTGTGGGGGCTGGGCTTTTTTTGGGGGGTGCTGAGGGGAGCTGGGCATTGTGTTGGAGGTGCTGGGCCTTGTTTTGGGGGATCTGGGTGTTGTGTTGGGGGTGCTCGGCTTGTTTTCGGGCTGCTCACTGGAGATGAGTGTTGTGTTGGGGGTGCTGGTCTTGTCATGAGGGTACTGAACGGGATCTGGGCATTGTGTTTGGGGTGCTGGGCTTGTGGTGGGGGTGCTGAGGGTATCTGGGCGTTGTGTTCAGGGTGCTGGGCTTGTGATGCAGGGTGCTGAGGGGATCTGGGCCTTGTGTTGGGGGTGCTGGGCGTGTTGTGCAAGTGCAGAGGGGATCTGGGGCTTGTGTTGGGTGCGCTGGGCTTGTCGTGGACGTGCTGACGGGATCTGGGCTTTGTGTTGGGGGTGCTGGGCTTGTCGTGGACGTGCTGACGGGATCTGGGCATTGTGGTGGAGGTGCTGGGCCTTGTTTTGGGGGATCTGGGTGTTGTGTTGGGGGTGCTAGGCTTGTGGTGGGGGTGCTGAGGGGAGCTAGGTCTTGCCCTGGGGGTGCTGGGCTTGTGGTGGGAGTGCTGGGCTAGTGGTGGATGTGCAGAGGGGATCTGGGTCTTGTTGTGGGGGTGTCGGGCTTGTCATGGGGGTACTGAGGGGTCTGGGCCTTGTCTTGGGAGTGCTGGGCCTTGTGTTGGGGGTGCAGAGGAGATCTGAGCTGTTTATTTGTTGTGTTGGGCTTGGCAGAGTGCTGAGGGGATCTGGGGCTTGTGGTGGGGGTGCTGAGGGGATCTGGACCTTCTTGTGGGGGTGCTGAGGGAATATGGGGCTTGTTTTCGAGGTGCTGGGCTTGTGATGCAGGGTGCTGAGGGGATCTGGGCCTTGTGTTGGGGGTGCTGGGCGTGTTGTGCGAGTGCGGAGGGGATCTGGGGCTTGTGTTGGGTGCGCTGGGCTTGTCGTGGACGTGCTGACGGGATCGGGGCATTGTGGTGGAGGTGCTGGGCTTGTTATGGGGGTGCAGAGGGGATCAGGGCCTTGTGGTGGGGGTGCTGAGGGGATCTGGGCGTTGTGTTGGGGGTGCTGGGCTTGTGGTGGGGGTGCTGAGGAGAGCTAGGTCTTGCACTGGGGGTGCTGGGCTTGTTGTGGGAGTGCTGGGCCTTGTTTTGGGAGTGCAGATGGGATCAGGGCCTTGTTTTGGGGGTGCAGAGGGGATCTGGGCCGTGTGTTTGTTGTGTGGGGCCTGTGGGAGTGCTGAGGGGAATTGGGCTTCTTTTTAAGGTGATGGGCTTGTGTTGTGGGGGCTGGGCTTTTTTTGGGGGGTGCTGAGGGGAGCTGGGCATTGTGTTGGAGGTGCTGGGCCTTGTTTTGGGGGATCTGGGTGTTGTGTTGGGGGTGCTCGGCTTGTTTTCGGGCTGCTCACTGGAGCTGAGTGTTGTGTTGGGGGTGCTGGTCTTGTCATGAGGGTACTGAACGGGATCTGGGCATTGTGTTTGGGGTGCTGGGCTTGTGGTGGGGGTGCTGAGGGTATCTGGGCGTTGTGTTCAGGGTGCTGGGCTTGTGATGCAGGGTGCTGAGGGGATCTGGGCGTTGTGTTGGGGGTGCTGGGCATTGTGTTCAGGGTGCTGAGGGGATCTGGGCATTGCATTGGGGGTGCTGGGCTTGTGGTGGGTGTGCAGAGGGGATCTGGGCGGTGTGTTTGTTGTGTTGAGCTTGTGGGAGTGCTGAGGGGATCTGGGGCTTGTGGTGGGGGTGCTGAGGGGATTTGGGCGTTGTGTTGGGGGTGCTGGGCTTGTGGTGGTGGTGCTGAGGGGATCGGGGCGTTGTGTTCGGGGTGCGGGGCTTTGTTGTGGGGGTGCTTAGGGGATCTGGGCATTTTTTTTGAGGTGCTGGGCTTTGTTGTGGGGGTGCAGAGGGGATCTGGTCCGTGTGTTGTGGGGGCTGGACTTGTCATAGTGGTGCTGAGGGGATCTGGTCCTTGTGTTGGGGGTGCTGGGCGTGTTGTGCGAGTGCGGAGGGGATCTGGGGCTTGTGTTGGGTGCGCTGGGCTTGTCGTGGACGTGCTGACGGGATCTGGACATTGTGGTGGAGGTGCTGGGCTTGTTATGGGGGTGCAGAGGGGATCTGGGCTGTGTGTTTGTTGTGTAGGGCTTGTGGGAGTGCAGAGGGGATCTGGGCTGTGTGTCGGGGGGCTGAGGGGATCTGGACCTTCTTGTGGGGGTGCTGAGGGAATATGGGGCTTGTTTTCGAGGTGCTGGGCTTGTCATGCAGGCTGCTGGGCTTTGTGTGGAAGTGCAGAGGCGAGCTGGGCGTTGTGTTGGAGCTGCTGGGCCTTGTTTTGGAGGTGCTGAGGGGATGTGGGCCTTGTGTCGGGGGAGCTGGTCTTGTAATGGGTTTGCTGAGGGGATGTGGGCCTTGTTTTGGGGTTGCTGAGGGGATCTGGGGCATTGTGTTGCGGGTGCTGGTCTTGTGGTCATGGTGCAGAGGGGATCTGGGCGTTGTGTTGGGGGTGCTGAAGAGATCGGGGATTTGTATTGGGGGTACTGAGGGGATCAGGGGCTTGTTTTCGAGGTGCTGGATGTGTTTTGGGAGTGCAGAGGGGATCAGGGCCTTGTGGTGGGGTTGCTGAGGGGATCGGGGCATTGTGTTGGGGGTGCTGGGCTTGTGGTGGGGGTGCTGAGGAGAGCTAGGTCTTGCACTGGGGGTGCTCGGCTTGTTGTGGGAGTGCTGGGCCTTGTTTTGGGAGTGCAGATGGGATCAGGGCCTTGTTTTGGGGGTGCGGAGGGGATCTGGGACGTGTGTTTGTTGTGTGGGCGTGTGGGAGTGCTGAGGGGAATTGGGCTTGTTTTTGGGGTGCTGGGCTTGTGATGCAGGGTGCTGAGGGGATCTGGGCCTTGTGTTGGGGGTGCTGGGCGTGTTGTGCAAGTGCAGAGGGGATCTGGGGCTTGTGTTGGGTGCGCTGGGCTTGTCGTGGACGTGCTGACGGGATCTGGGCTTTGTGTTGGGGGTGCTGGGCTTGTCGTGGACGTGCTGACGGGATCTGGGCATTGTGGTGGAGGTGCTGGGCCTTGTTTTGGGGGATCTGGGTGTTGTGTTGGGGGTGCTAGGCTTGTGGTGGGGGTGCTGAGGGGAGCTAGGTCTTGCCCTGGGGGTGCTGGGCTTGTGGTGGGAGTGCTGGGCTAGTGGTGGATGTGCAGAGGGGATCTGGGTCTTGTTGTGGGGGTGTCGGGCTTGTCATGGGGGTACTGAGGGGTCTGGGCCTTGTCTTGGGAGTGCTGGGCCTTGTGTTGGGGGTGCAGAGGAGATCTGAGCTGTTTATTTGTTGTGTTGGGCTTGGCAGAGTGCTGAGGGGATCTGGGGCTTGTGGTGGGGGTGCTGAGGGGATCTGGACCTTCTTGTGGGGGTGCTGAGGGAATATGGGGCTTGTTTTCGAGGTGCTGGGCTTGTGATGCAGGGTGCTGAGGGGATCTGGGCCTTGTGTTGGGGGTGCTGGGCGTGTTGTGCGAGTGCGGAGGGGATCTGGGGCTTGTGTTGGGTGCGCTGGGCTTGTCGTGGACGTGCTGACGGGATCGGGGCATTGTGGTGGAGGTGCTGGGCTTGTTATGGGGGTGCAGAGGGGATCAGGGCCTTGTGGTGGGGGTGCTGAGGGGATCTGGGCGTTGTGTTGGGGGTGCTGGGCTTGTGGTGGGGGTGCTGAGGAGAGCTAGGTCTTGCACTGGGGGTGCTGGGCTTGTTGTGGGAGTGCTGGGCCTTGTTTTGGGAGTGCAGATGGGATCAGGGCCTTGTTTTGGGGGTGCAGAGGGGATCTGGGCCGTGTGTTTGTTGTGTGGGGCCTGTGGGAGTGCTGAGGGGAATTGGGCTTCTTTTTAAGGTGATGGGCTTGTGTTGTGGGGGCTGGGCTTTTTTTGGGGGGTGCTGAGGGGAGCTGGGCATTGTGTTGGAGGTGCTGGGCCTTGTTTTGGGGGATCTGGGTGTTGTGTTGGGGGTGCTCGGCTTGTTTTCGGGCTGCTCACTGGAGCTGAGTGTTGTGTTGGGGGTGCTGGTCTTGTCATGAGGGTACTGAAGGGGATCTGGGCATTGTGTTTGGGGTGCTGGGCTTGTGGTGGGGGTGCTGAGGGTATCTGGGCGTTGTGTTCGGGGTGCTGGGCTTGTGATGCAGGGTGCTGAGGGGATCTGGGCGTTGTGTTGGGGGTGCTGGGCGTTGTGTTCAGGGTGCTGAGGGGATCTGGGCATTGCATTGGGGGTGCTGGGCTTGTGGTGGGTGTGCAGAGGGGATCTGGGCGGTGTGTTTGTTGTGTTGAGCTTGTGGGAGTGCTGAGGGGATCTGGGGCTTGTGGTGGGGGTGCTGAGGGGATTTGGGTGTTGTGTTGGGGGTGCTGGGCTTGTGGTGGGGGTGCTGAGGGGATCGGGGCGTTGTGTTCGGGGTGCGGGGCTTTGTTGTGGGGGTGCTTAGGGGATCTGGGCATTTTTTTTGAGGTGCTGGGCTTTGTTGTGGGGGTGCAGAGGGGATCTGGGCCGTGTGGTGTGGGGGCTGGACTTGTCATAGTGGTGCTGAGGGGATCTGGTCCTTGTGTTGGGGGTGCTGGGCGTGTTGTGCGAGTGTGGAGGGGATTTGGACATTGTGGTGGAGGTGCAGGGCTTGTTACGGGGGTGCAGAGGGGATCTGGGCTGTGTGTTTGTTGTGTTGGGCTTGTGGGAGTGCAGAGGGGATCTGGGCTGTGTGTCGGGGGGCTGAGGGGATCTGGACCTTCTTGTGGGGGTGCTGAGGGAATATGGGGCTTGTTTTCGAGGTGCTGGGCTTGTCATGCAGGCTGCTGGGCTTTTTGTGGAAGTGCAGAGGGGAGCTGGGCGTTGTGTTGGAGTTGCTGGGCCTTGTTTTGGGCGTGCTGAGGGGATGTGGGCCTTGTGTCGGGGGAGCTGGTCTTGTAATGGGTTTGCTGAGGGGATGTGGGCCTTGTTTTGGGGTTGCTGAGGGGATCTGGGGCATTGTGTTGCGGGTGCTGGTCTTGTGGTCATGGTGCAGAGGGGATCTGGGCGTTGTGTTGGGGGTGCTGAAGAGATCGGGGATTTGTATTGGGGGTACTGAGGGGATCAGGGGCTTGTTTTCGAGGTGCTGGATGTGTTTTGGGAGTGCAGAGGGGATCAGGGCCTTGTGGTGGGGTTGCTGAGGGGATCGGGGCATTGTGTTGGGGGTGCTGGGCTTGTGGTGGGGGTGCTGAGGAGAGCTAGGTCTTGCACTGGGGGTGCAGGGCTTTTTGTGGGAGTGCTGGGCTAGTGGTGGGTGTGCAGAGGGGATCTGGGTGTTGTGTTACGGGTGCAGGGCTTGTGGTCGGGCTGCTGATGGGATGTGTGCCTTGTGTCGGGGGAGCTGGTCTTGTAATGGGTTTGCTGAGGGGATGTGGGCCTTGTTTTGGGGTTGCTGAGGGGATCGGGGTGTTGTGTTGGGGGTGCTGGGCGTTGTTTTTGGAGTGCTGGGCTTGTGGTGGGGATGCTGAGGTGATTCAGGCCGTGTTTTTGTTGTGTTGGGCGTGTGGGAGTGCCTAGGGGATCTGGGCTGTGTGTCGGGGGTGCTGAGGGGATCTGGGGCTTGTTTTCGAGGTGCTGGGCTTGTGTTGCGGGTGCAGGCCTTGTTGTGGGGGTCCTGAGGGGATCTGGGGCTTGTTTTCGAGGTGCTGGGCTTGTGTTGCGCGTGCGGGCCTTGTTTTGGGGGTGCAGAGGGGATCTGGGCCTTGTGGTGGGAGTGCAGAGGGAATATGGGGCTTGTTTTCGAGGTGCTGGGCTTGTCATGCAGGCTGCTGGGCTTTTTGTGGAAGTGCAGAGGGGAGCTGGGCGTTGTGTTGGAGTTGCTGGGCTTTGTTTTAGGGGTGCTGAGGGGAGCTGGGCCTTGTGTTGCGGGGGCTGGACTTGTCATAGTGGTGCTGAGGGGATCTGGTCCTTGTGTTGGGGGTGCTGGGCGTGTTGTGCGAGTGCAGAAGGGATCTGGGGCTTGTGTTGGGTGCGCTGGGCTTGTCGTGGACGTGCTGACGGGATCTGGACATTGTGGTGGAGGTGCTGGGCTTCTTATGGGGGTGCAGAGGGGATCTGGGCTGTGTGTTTGTTGTGTAGGGCTTGTGGGAGTGCAGAGGGGATCTGGGCTTGTCATGGGGGTGCTGAGGGGATCTGGACCTTCTTGTGGGGGTGTTGAGGGAATATGGGGCTTGTTTTCGAGGTGCTGGGCTTGTCATGCAGGCTGCTGGGCTTTTTGTGGAAGTGCAGAGGCGAGCTGGGTGTTGTGTTGGAGTTGCTGGGCCTTGTTTTGGGGGTGCTGAGGGGATGTGGGCCTTGTGTCGGGGGAGCTGGTCTTGTAATGGGTTTGCTGAGGGGATGTGGGCCTTGTTTTGGGGTTGCTGAGGGGATCTGGGGCATTGTGTTGCGGGTGCTGGTCTTGTGGTCATGGTGCAGAGGGGATCTGGGCGTTGTGTTGGGGGTGCTGAAGAGATCGGGGATTTGTATTGGGGGTACTGAGGGGATCAGGGGCTTGTTTTCGAGGTGCTGGGCTTGTGTTGTGGGTGCAGGCCTTGTTGTGGGGGTCCTGAGGGGATCTGGGGCTTGTTTTCGAGGTGCTGGGCTTGTGTTGCACGTGCGGGCCTTGTTTTGGGGGTGCAGAGGGGATCTGGGCCTTGTGGTGGGAGTGCTGAGGGAATATGGGGCTTGTTTTCGAGGTGCTGGGCTTGTCATGCAGGCTGCTGGGCTTTTTGTGGAAGTGCAGAGGGGAGCTGGGCGTTGTGTTGGAGTTGCTGGGCTTTGTTTTAGGGGTGCTGAGGGGAGCTGGGCCTTGTGTTGCGGGGGCTGGACTTGTCATAGTGGTGCTGAGGGGATCTGGTCCTTGTGTTGGGGGTGCTGGGCGTGTTGTGCGAGTGCAGAAGGGATCTGGGGCTTGTGTTGGGTGCGCTGGGCTTGTCGTGGACGTGCTGACGGGATCTGGGCATTGTGGTGGAGGTGCTGGGCTTCTTATGGGGGTGCAGAGGGGATCTGGGCTGTGTGTTTGTTGTGTAGGGCTTGTGGGAGTGCAGAGGGGATCTGGGCGTTGTGTTGGGGGTGCTGAGGAGATCGGGGATTTGTATTGGGGGTACTGAGGGGATCAGGGGCTTCTTTTCGAGGTGCTGGATGTGTTTTGGGAGTGCAGAAGGGATCAGGGCCTTGTGGTGGGGGTGCTGAGGGGATCTGGGCGTTGTGTTGGGGGTGCTGGGCTTGTGGTGGGGGTGCTGAGGAGAGCTAGGTCTTGCACTGGGGGTGCTGGGCTTGTTGTGGGAGTGCTGGGCCTTGTTTTGGGAGTGCAGATGGGATCAGGGCCTTGTTTTGGGGGTGCAGAGGGGATCTGGGCCGTGTGTTTGTTGTGTGGGGCCTGTGGGAGTGCTGAGGGGAATTGGGCTTCTTTTTAAGGTGATGGGCTTGTGTTGCGGGGGCTGGGCTTTTTTTGGGGGGTGCTGAGGGGAGCTGGGCATTGTGTTGGAGGTGCTGGGCCTTGTTTTGGGGGATCTGGGTGTTGTGTTGGGGGTGCTCGGCTTGTTTTCGGGCTGCTCACTGGAGCTGAGTGTTGTGTTGGGGGTGCTGGTCTTGTCATGAGGGTACTTAACGGGATCTGGGCATTGTGTTTGGGGTGCTGGGCTTGTGGTGGGGGTGCTGAGGGTATCTGGGCGTTGTGTTCGGGGTGCTGGGCTTGTGATGTAGGGTGCTGAGGGGATCTGGGCATTGCATTGGGGGTGCTGGGCTTGTGGTGGGTGTGCAGAGGGGATCTGGGCGGTGTGTTTGTTGTGTTGAGCTTGTGGGAGTGCTGAGGGGATCTGGGGCTTGTGGTGGGGGTGCTGAGGGGATTTGGGCGTTGTGTTGGGGGTGCTGGGCTTGTGGTGGGGGTGCTGAGGGGATCGGGGCGTTGTGTTCGGGGTGCGGGGCTTTGTTGTGGGGGTGCTTAGGGGATCTGGGCATTTTTTTTGAGGTGCTGGGCTTTGTTGTGGGGGTGCAGAGGGGATCTGGGCCGTGTGTTGTGGGGGCTGGACTTGTCATAGTGGTGCTGAGGGGATCTGGTCCTTGTGTTGGGGGTGCTGGGCGTGTTGTGCGAGTGCGGAGGGGATCTGGGGCTTGTGTTGGGTGCGCTGGGCTTGTCGTGGACGTGCTGACGGGATCTGGGCATTGTGGTGGAGGTGCTGGGCTTGTTATGAGGGTGCAGATGGGATCTGGGCTGTGTGTTTGTTGTGTAGGGCTTGTGGGAGTGCAGAGGGGATCTGGGCTTGTCATGGGGGTGCTGAGGGGATCCGGACCTTCTTGTGGGGGTGTTGAGGGAATATGGGGCTTGTTTTCGAGGTGCTGGGCTTGTCATGCAGGCTGCTGGGCTTTTTGTGGAAGTGCAGAGGCGAGCTGGGCGTTGTGTTGGAGTTGCTGGGCCTTGTTTTGGGCGTGCTGAGGGGATGTGGGCCTTGTGTCGGGGGAGCTGGTCTTGTAATGGGTTTGCTGAGGGGATGTGGGCCTTGTTTTGGGGTTGCTGAGGGGATCTGGGGCATTGTGTTGCGGGTGCTGGTCTTGTGGTCATGGTGCAGAGGGGATCTGGGCGTTGTGTTGGGGGTGCTGAAGAGATCGGGGATTTGTATTGGGGGTACTGAGGGGATCAGGAGCTTCTTTTCGAGGTGCTGGATGTGTTTTGGGAGTGCAGAGGGGATCAGGGCCTTGTGGTGGGGTTGCTGAGGGGATCGGGGCATTGTGTTGGGGGTGCTGGGCTTGTGGTGGGGGTGCTGAGGAGAGCTAGGTCTTGCACTGGGGGTGCAGGGCTTTTTGTGGGAGTGCTGGGCTAGTGGTGGGTGTGCAGAGGGGATCTGGGTGTTGTGTTACGGGTGCAGGGCTTGTGGTCGGGCTGCTGATGGGATGTGTGCCTTGTGTCGGGGGAGCTGGTCTTGTAATGGGTTTGCTGAGGGGATGTGGGCCTTGTTTTGGGGTTGCTGAGGGGATCGGGGCGTTGTGTTGGGGGTGCTGGGCGTTGTTTTTGGAGTGCTGGGCTTGTGGTGGGGATGCTGAGGTGATTCAGGCCGTGTTTTTGTTGTGTTGGGCGTGTGGGAGTGCCTAGGGGATCTGGGCTGTGTGTCGGGGGTGCTGAGGGGATCTGGGGCTTGTTTTCGAGGTGCTGGGCTTGTGTTGCGGGTGCTGGCCTTGTTGTGGGGGTCCTGAGGGGATCTGGGGCTTGTTTTCGAGGTGCTGGGCTTGTGTTGCGCGGGCGGGCCTTGTTTTGGGGGTGCAGAGGGGATCTGGGCCTTGTGGTGGGAGTGCTGAGGGAATATGGGGCTTGTTTTCGAGGTGCTGGGCTTGTCATGCAGGCTGCTGGGCTTTTTGTGGAAGTGCAGAGGGGAGCTGGGCGTTGTGTTGGAGTTGCTGGGCTTTGTTTTAGGGGTGCTGAGGGGAGCTGGGCCTTGTGTTGCGGGGGCTGGACTTGTCATAGTGGTGCTGAGGGGATCTGGTCCTTGTGTTGGGGGTGCTGGGCGTGTTGTGCGAGTGCAGAAGGGATCTGGGGCTTGTGTTGGGTGCGCTGGGCTTGTCGTGGACGTGCTGACGGGATCTGGGCATTGTGGTGGAGGTGCTGGGCTTCTTATGGGGGTGCAGAGGGGATCTGGGCTGTGTGTTTGTTGTGTAGGGCTTGTGGGAGTGCAGAGGGGATCTGGGCTTGTCATGGGGGTGCTGAGGGGATCCGGACCTTCTTGTGGGGGTGTTGAGGGAATATGGGGCTTGTTTTCGAGGTGCTGGGCTTGTCATGCAGGCTGCTGGGCTTTTTGTGGAAGTGCAGAGGCGAGCTGGGCGTTGTGTTGGAGTTGCTGGGCCTTGTTTTGGGGGTGCTGAGGGGATGTGGGCCTTGTGTCGGGGGAGCTAGTCTTGTAATGGGTTTGCTGAGGGGATGTGGGCCTTGTTTTGGGATTGCTGAGGGGCTCGGGGCATTGTGTTGGGGGTGCTGGGCTTCTGGTAGGGGTGCTGAGGGGATCTGGGCTTTGTTTTCGAGGTGCTGGGCCTTTTTTCCGTGGTGCAGAGGAAATCTGGGCCTTGTGTTGGGGGTGCTGGGCATTGTGTTGGGGGTGCTGAGGGGATCTGGGGCTTGTGTTGGGGGTGCTGAGGAGATCGGGGCCTTGTATTGGGGGTACTGAGGGGATCAGGGGCTTGTTTTCGAGGTGCTGGATGTGTTTTGGGAGTGCAGAGGGGATCAGGGCCTTGTGGTGGGGGTGCTGAAGGGATCTGGGCGTTGTGTTGGGGGTGCTGGGCTTGTGGTGGGGGTGCTGACGTGATTTAGGCCGTGTGTTTGTTGTGTTGGGCTTGTGGGAGTGCCTAGGGGATCTGGGTGTGTGTTGGGGGTTGCTGATGGGATCTGGGCCTTGTTTTGGGGGTGCTGAGGGGATCTGGGGATTGTTTTCGAGGTGTTGGGCTTGTGTTGCGGGTTCTGGCCTTATTGTGGGGGTGCAGAGAGGATCTGGGCCTTGTTGTGGGGGTCCTGAGGGGATCTGGGGCTTGTTTTCGAGGTGCTGGGCTTGTCATGCAGGCTGCTGGGCTTTTTGTAGAAGTGCAGAGGGGAGCTGGGCGTTGTGTTGGAGCTGCTAGGCTTTGTTTTGGGGGTGCTGAGGGGATCTGGGCCTTGTTGTGGGGGTCCTGAGGGGATCGGGGCATTGTGTTGCGGGTGCTGGGCTTGTGATAGGGGTGCTGAGGGGATCTGGGCATTGCGTTGGGGGTGCAGGGCTTGTGGTGGGGTTGCTGAGGGGATCGGGACGTTGTTTTCGAGGTGCTGGGCTTGTAGTGGGCGTGCTGAGGGGATCTGGCCTTGTTTTCGACGTGCTGGGCCTTTTTTCCGTGGCGCAGAGGAGATCTGGGCATTGTGTTGGGGGTGGTGGGCCTTGTGTTCTGCTTGCAGCAGCGATCTGGAGCTGTCATGGGGGTGCAGAGGGGATCCTGGCTTGTATTTCGGGTGCTGGGTCTTTTTTTAGTGGGGGTGCTGAGGGGATCTGGGCATTGTTTTGGAGGTCTTGGGCTTGTCCTGGGTGTACTGAGTGGTCAGGGCCTTGTATTGCGGGTGCTGGGCTTGTTGTGGGGTTGCTGTGTGGATCTGGGCTGTGTGTTTGTTGTGTTGGGCTTGTGGGAGTACTGAGTGGATCTGGGGCTTGTATTGGAGATGCTGGGCTTGACCTGGGGGTTGTAGTGGGGATCTGGGCCTTGTCTTGGAAAATCTGGGCGTTGGGTTTGGGGGTGCTGGGCTTACTGGGGTGCTGAGGGGATCTGGGTATTGTTGTGGGGGTTTGTTTTGGGGTTTCCGAGCGGATCTGTGCGTTGTGTTGGGGGTGCTGGGCTTGTCGTGGGGGTGCTGGGGCGATCTGGGCCTTGTATTTGGGGTGCTGGGTATGACCTGGGGTTTGTAGAGGGGATCTGGGCCTTGTTCCGGGGAGATCTGGGCGGTGTTTTGGGGGTGCTGAAGGGTTCTGGGCGTTGTGTTCGGGGTGCTGGGCTTATTGGCGTCCTGAGGGGATCTGGGCGTTGTGTTGGGAGTGCAGAGACTGTGTCGATGGCTCCTTGAAAGCCTCAGCTGCAGCCTCTTGAATGGGGCTACTCACCCCCCGGCAGGCAGCCTGCATGCCCTCCACCACTGCGCATGCCACAGCTCATGCAGCTTCCCGATTGTTCCTGTCTCCACCTCTGGAGGCCTCCGCAGATGCTTGGAGCTGCAGCTCACCTGGGTCACAACAAGGCACAAGGCTTGTGGCCGCTCCTCTTGCCCACAGCCCCTTGGCAGCACACGCAGCGACACAGTCACAGCTCTGCCTTCCCCTCTGAGTGGCATGCCACCACACCTCTGCCTCAGCACTCCTGCCTAGCTGAGAGCCACCAGAGCCACTGCCAGGGGCTGCTGTTGGCCAGGCAAGAGCCAGCACTACCTGGGCATCTTCCATAGGCAGCATGGGGCCACTCGCATGCTGCCCAATGTTTCTTTGCTCCACCTGGGAGGCAGAAAGCAGGTGACAACCCTCCCTCAGGGCTCCCTTTTGCCCCTGAGCAGGCACCCCTGCACCAGGCAGGCCCCAAAGGCACTCAGCCTTGCCGCACAGAGGGGCCCTGCAGACACACCTGCACCGGGCGCCTGGGCTGTGTCTCAGCACCAGGCAGCCTTTCAGGCAGCTCTGCGGCAGCCTTTCCATTTACCCTGGCCCTCCCTAAGCCATTGCCTGCTCTTCAGCACTCCCAACACCCATCCCCTCCTTGGCCTCTGCACCTCAGCCACGCCATGAGCACCTCTCTGCCTCTGGGCTCCATCCTGCCCTCAGTCTCCCCAGGGCCACGCCGCAGCTGCAAGGCCCACAGGCACACATTCAGGGAGCCCCCCGCATCACGGTCTCTCGCACAGCCTGATGCCCTGCAGCCAAGGCCTCTGCCTACCCTGCCTCCTGCCTTGCTCCATACTCCTCCTCCGCTTCCTTGTGCACCACAGAGGCTGCTGCAAGAAGAGGCACACACAGAGTGAGCGAGGGCAGCTCCTCTGCCAAGCCTTGCCTGCGCCAGAGGCACGTGGGCGCCGGCAGCAGCGGCGATTTCTTGCTGCGACCAGCTGCACAGTGCCGCACTCACTCTTGCATGTGGTTGCTCACCTCCAGCCTCCTCCTTCCTCTCTCTCTGCCTCATTGTCCTCGGCAGAGCTCTCGCACTAGTGCAGCACAAGTGTGCTGCTGGCTCTTTTGCATGAGCAGCAGCCCCTTGCTTCTTCTCAGGCCAGCCCTTGCTCTCCGCCTCTTGCCGCCTCTGCGCCTGCTCCGTCCCCCACTTGCCTCTCACCTGCCCTTCTGCAGCAGCCCAAGATGATGCCTTCGAGCCTCCGATGCGCCAGCAGCGCCCCACCAGCAATCTCGCAGGCCCTGTCCCGTTGGGCATCTGAGGGCCGAGGCAGCTTGCACCTCATGCCCAGTTTGCGCTCTGGGCCTCTGGAGGCTTCTGCACGATGCGCTGGCGATGTCTCACGTGCGCCGGCCACTCTTTGTGTGCAACTTTTGGGAGGCAGTCCAGCAGCTCATGGCCTTCATCGCTCACCAGCACCGCCTGGTTGTCAGCACAACGGAGCCGGCTCTGCCTGTGCAGTGCAGATGTTGCTGTTGCCCTCTTCTCAGCACCCCCCCACCACCACCACAATCCTCTCTTGGCCTCGGCAGCTCAGCACGGCCATGCCCACCTCTCTGCCTCTGGGCTGCATCCTGCTCTGCCCCGGCCTGCGCCTCCCCCCGCTCCTGCGGCACCTGCCCAGGCCACAGGCACACACTAGTGCCCTCCCCATTCCAGCACCTGCCGCAGGGGCAGACCTCTGCAGCCAAGGCCTCCCCTTGCCCTGCCTCCCGCCTCTCTGCCCCCAAAACACCCCCAGCGCCCCCAACCCCCAGATCCCCCCCGCACCCCCCACAACCCCCAGATCCCCTCAGCAGGGACAGACAAGGCTTCACTCCCCGCCCCACGCTGCCATCCACAACCCGCCAATCAGGACACAGCTAACACTCCCACACCCGCCAATCAGGAGGCTCCTACCGCAGCTGTTGCTCCGGCACCTTCTAGAAGCTTCCCCGGGCCAGCAGGGAGTGAGGAAATGCCCAGAGAAAACGGGCTCCGGAGAAAAGGAGTAATGGAGCCACAACCAGCTGCTCGGGGGGAGAGGGCATCCCACCCCCTGCCCCTGCGCCTGACTCCGTAACCCCCGAGTGAAAATTAATCAGGAACGCCCCAAGGAAATGCCGGGGGGGGTGAGGGGAAAGGGGGAGCTGCTGAAAAACAAAGAACAGCCAAACCCCAACCCAGCCTCCTTCCCATGGGTAAATAAATAAAACCCACAGTGTGTAAGTAAATAAATGACCCCTATGGGTGATTGCTTGTGGGGGAGGAAGAAGAAAAAGAAGAAAAAAAACCTGCTGGAAAAAAACCTGGAGAGTTTCAAGGCTGTAAAAAACTTCCTCAGGAAATACATTTTAAAAACCTGCACACAAGTTGCTCAAATATGGGCAACCACCACCCTCCATCTGCCAAAAGACAGGGAGAAAAAAAAAAGAAATAGTTGCAAATCAGAAAGGAAATGTGCCACCCCCCCCCCAAAAAAAAAGTGAAAATGTGGGGAATCCTTTCCCCCTTGCCCCTCCAAGAGCCGCTCCAATAACAATTGGCGATGGAGAAGGCTGCGGTGGAGGCTGCTGCGTTTCTGGCTGGCGTGGCGAGAGCTGTCTGTGGCAGGAAATCCAGCCGGACCGCCCCGGTACGGCCTCCTGGGCGCTGCTTGCCAGATGGCTTCTCCCCTTGGCGCCACGACGAGTGCCCACGTCTTGGGCAGCTCCTGGGACGAGGACCTGCCGCTTGTCCCCCCACCCCACTGTCTCCAGCACCAGGAGAGAGCCTGACTAGCGTTGCAGCCGCTCTGCTGCTTTTCACACCTTGTATGCGCCCTGACCCCCAATACAACGCCCAGATCCCCTCAGGAACCCCCCACACAAGGCCCAGATCCCCTCAGCACCCTAAAACAAAGCCCAGAACTCCAAAAACAAGGCCCAGCACCCCAAAACAAGGCCCAGCACTCCCAAACATAAGGCCCAGATCCCGTTCAGCACCCCCATGACAAGCCGCGCACCCCCAACACAAGGCCCAGATCCCCTCAGCACCACCATAAGCCCAGCCCCCCAACAAAATGCCCAGATCTCCTCAGCACCCACAACACAAGCCCCGCACCCCCAACATATCCCCTCAGCACCCCCACAGCAAGGCCCAGCACCCCCAAAACATGCCCAGATGCCCAGATGCCCAGATCGCCTCAGCACGTGCAAAACAAGACCCACCACTCACAAAACAAGGCCAAGATCCCCTCAGCACTACTAACACAAGGCCCAGATCCCCTCACCACCCCCAAAAAAAGACACAGATCCCATCAGAACCCCCAACACAAAGCCCAGCACTCCCAATACAAGGCCCAAATCCCCTCAACGTCCCCATGACAAGACCAGCATTTCCAATAAAAGCCCCAGATACCCTCAGCGCTCCTAAAACCAGGCCCAGATCCTCTCAGCACCCCCAAAAAAAGCCCCGCACCTCCAACACAATGCCCAGCACCCCCAAAAGCAATGCCCAGCACCCCAAAAACACAGCCCAGATCCCCTCAGCACCCCAACGACAAGACCAGCACCCCTAAAACAAGACCCAGCACCCCCAGAAAAAGGCCCCGATACTCTCAGGATGCCCAACACAAGGCCTAGATCCCCTGAGCACCATGACAAGCCCAGTACCCACAACACAATGCCCAGATCCCCTCAGCACCCTCATGAAAAGCCCAGCACCCCCAATACAAGGCCCAGATACCTCCAGCACTCCCAAAACAATGCCTAGGTCCCCTCAGCACCCCAAAACAAGCCTAGCTCTCCCAAAACAAGTCCCAGCACCCCCAAAACAACGCCCTGACTACTCAGGACCCCCACAACAGGCCCTGCACCCCAAACACAAGGCCCACGTCCCCTCTCCACCCCCACGACAAGCCCAGCACCCCCAACACAACGCCCAGATCCCCTCAGCACCCCCATGACAAGCCCAGCACCAGGAGAGAGCCTGACTAGCGTTGCAGCCGCTCTGCTGCTTTTCACACCTTGTATGTGCCCTGGCCCTCATCCCACATTGCTTCAATCTCTGCACATCTGTGGCAGGAGCCGTGCAAATCTCTATGTGCACCAGCTGAGCCAGGAGGGAGAGGTGGCCCTCTTGGGACAACAGCCTCCAGTCCTGCCCGTGCAGACGAGCGTACTGGACCTGACTTGCCACAGGAGAGTGCGACCAGCTCTTGCCAGGCTCAGCAGGAGACGCCTGCACTCTGCAGCAAGGCTTCGTAAGGGGGCTTCAGGCCTGGCTCCTGCGGAAGACCTTCCCAAAGGCACCTGGCACTTTCTCTCCCCACAACCTCCCCGCCAGCACCCGCACGATGCTTCCCACATACAAGGAGAACGTCAGGAAGCGAGAGCAGGCAACAGGCCCCTTTTACTGCTTGTTGCTGGTACAGAGCTATGAACGTGGGAACATGTGTTACAGACAGAGCAGAGCCACAGGATCAAACACAAGAGAGAGACCTTGGTGAAGGGTGACATTCTGTGACATGTTTGTTCCCGAGGCCATCAGATGAGGGGATCCTATCAGTCCAGTTGGACTTTAAAAGCACAGACTTCAGCAGAGACTCTGCTTCATGGAGTCCAGAAGTCCAAAATACCCATGTTTGTATCTTGCCAACTGTGCTGGCTATTGTTTGAGTTCTTTGCTGAAGGCTTGAGTTGATTGTATACATGTTTCGGGAAGTAAGACTGGGACCTGAAATACAAAGGGATGAAATGAAATGCAGCTTCCAGCAGCAATGATCTCTTGGACTGCTGGCAAGGGATGCCAATACATTCAGGCCATTGCCATTGCAGACCGTTTTGGTGCTGGGAGATGCTATGTGGAGGGGATAGCTGTTTCAGCTCAGAGATCACATCTGTCTTTGGGCACTTTTCCCCTTCTGGAGGGGTTGCTCCTTTGCCCTCCAATTGTGCACAGCAATCTTGTTGCAATTGTGAGCGGAAACGGCACACAAGCCATTTGCAGCATGCCTGCGGGGAGCTTTCTGGCGTGAGGCCCCAATTGGCAGAAGCTGCTCCTGTTTCTCTAGACTTTGTATAGGCAGCTTCCTTGTTATCCTCAAGTACAAGGCAACAGTGACTTGCTACAACACTGGAGCAAAGGGCAGGGACAAACCGATTTGTTCTAACCCACTGGGTTAGACTTGAGGGCGATGGAAGTGAAAACTGTGGTCCCCATCAGGAGCACGTATTGTGTCTGTGCAAAGAGCGCTGCACAACGGGCATTGCTTCCAGCAGCCGTGCAGCCCTTCAACTCCGATTGTATGAGCCCAGGCTATATCAAGAGCAGTCTTCACAGACACTGCCTGTCAAAGAGCTCCTGAAAGCTTGTCACATAAAAAAAATCAGCAACTGCTGTGATAGAGGGCACTGCTTGGCAGGACATGTGGAAACTTGTGAAGAAGTCTTCTCTCTGGCCCTGCAGGTAGAAAGTGGGGTCATTTGCTCTTGTGAAAGCCTTCTGCATCTTTGCCAAGCTTTCTGCTGCCACTTTGCCTAGAGACACTGCTGAATGTCTTCTGTATCCATGAGTGAAGACATATGTGGAGTTCCTGGCTGCCGAGTCCACCTGTTCTCTTATTTCATGCAGTCTGTCATGAATGCAACTTTGGTTGTCCTGCATTGGCTCCTGTTCCTTTGTGTCAATGGGGAGGCTGATGAGCTGTGCGATGCGGTCGTGAAGCTGCTCCGTTCTGGTAATAGCGCAGCTGCACAAAGGCTTTTTCCTGAAGGGCAGCGCTCCCTTCATGACCACCTCCTTGGAAATAGCCATGGGAAATGCATCCTTTGGCAAGAAGCATTTTATTTCTTCCTCTCTGTTTGGCTCTTGCTTGAAATGTTCCAGCAGAGTGGTCTCACTAGGGAGGTTTATGTTTGGTTCTGCAGGAGGAGGTGCACTGGAAGATACTTTGTAGAGCCATTGTTTCCAGAGGCTAGCCAAGTGTTGCCTCAGCTTTTCTTCATGCAGCTCTTCCTTCTTTAGCGACAAAGCCACCAGTTGCCTTCTCTTGACAAGCTCGTGTTCACATTCTGGCTTCTTCTGATGCCCTTTGCTCGGATTCTTCTCCCGTTCAATGAACTCGGCAGACTTTCTCTGTGTCTCTTCCACAAGTGCTTCTCTCAGATCTTGCGGTTGATTTTCAGTGCTTGCTTTCCGCTGAATCAAAAGCCCACTGGCGTCATCTTCCCTGAAATATGGTTCTAAGCCTTTCCAGAGGGGCTCATATTTATCTTGCACTTCCTCCATAAGGCTTCTTCGAGTCACATGCGGAACATCTCCCTTTCTAATCCGATTGTTCCGTTTCATTTGCAAGTCTAGGATGTGGCTCCCCAGCTGCCAGGTCCACTGGCTGTCGGTTGTTCCTAAGCTGTTGTCTGCGAAATTTCCCAAGTGTTTTGGAAACGGAAGATTGACTGCCACTTCAGGTAGTTTGCAAAAACATTCATCTTTTGAGTTCAAGGATTCTAGAGCTTCACGAATCTGCCCTACTTCTCTCAAAAGACGCTTGAGACCAATGGATGAATCATTGACTGCATTGGAGAGGGCTTCTAACTTATTCATCAATGCTGTTTTTTTCCTTGCTGTTCTTTATTTCCAGGATTTGATACCATCACTGATGATACTCTTTCTGAAGTTCCTCCAAGTGCTCAGAGGACAGGTCATCCCTAAAGACCTTCCTCCACTGCAGCAAGTATTTCTTGGTGTCTCTTGACTGTGCCTGGAGAAAAGCGAGGACTGATTTCATCAGCTGCTTGAGGGGGAACGCTCTGTCGAGTTGCTTTCTTCGTCCTGCACACTTCTCTGGCTCAGTTTGGCTCCCATGATGTTCTATGTTCTTGTTCCTCTTTTCCTGCAAGCGGGGGAGCTCTTTCTCCTTTTTACACCATGGGTACCATAGTTGTCCTTGAAGAGGCAGTAGCTGTGACTTGATCTCAAACACAATTTCTCCTTTGTCAAGAATCCCACCAAGGTTCTTGCCTTTGCTTTGGCTCTCACACACTCTTCTGCCTCTTTAGCCACAATAAATCCACGTTGGCGAGCTGTGTCCTGACAAGCATCAAGCCTTAAAAGGTTGTTTCACCTTGCTAGCAGATCTCTGATTGTTTTTACCAGCTCCTCTACCAATTCTGCTTTGTTTCTGTTCTGGATACCTCTTTTTACATTCTGGCTAGATTGGCCACATGCAACATTCTCTTCTTCAGTGAAAAGACAAATCAAAGGCTTTTGAGACTGCCACGGGTCACGTACAATGTTCACGCCTTTCTTGTCACTCTGGTCAGACTCAGCTAACTGAGAGCCTCCTTCACAGAAGAGATCTGCTGTAAAAACGGCAATTGTTGTTCATGACCTCTAGCATCTCCATGCAGGTTACAAAAAGCAACACAGCCGTCAAAAGTGTCATCAGCACTGCCACTGGCACAGGACCAAGAGATCTCCACAACACCTGTCGTTAGAAGACAGCCTTTGGTGCTGCCTTTGCAATGTCGGTGGAAGAAAGTGTCGTGTTTGTGTTTAGTCGGCAGAGCATTCAGGAGCTGAGCCTTGGAAGAGGAAGGAGAACTCCCGATCCGTATGAAGGACACGATGAGTGTGTCTGCCTGATCAATCGGTTTGTTTTTGTGCCTCTGAGTTGTGGTCTGCTCCTCTGAATTGTGGTCTGCTTTCCCAATTGTTCCGTGGCTTTCCAGCTCTTTTTAACTTGGCTGAGGGAACTCTCTTGGTGCGGTGCATGGATTTGGTAGCAGGAGGGGGAGTGCCAAGTGGCACAAAGCGAGGTTTGTTGAAATGTACTGTCTCGTGAAATCAGGGGCACCATGAAACATCGCCACCTGGAGGTCCATGGCATGTGTGTGTGTCAGACCTGCTGTAACAGAGGCATCCCCTTCTTCACGCTCAGCATTGAAAAACTCACTGTCAATATCTGAGGCATTATCTGAGCACTCAGCGCCAAGGCTTGTTGCATTCGGAGTGCTCAGAACGCCTTCTTTTGCTTTGCCATGCTCCTGGCAAACCAGATACCTTCCACGGTAGTCCAGCATCAGCAGCTTGTGCCGAAAAGGGAAGGGGTATTCACTGCCAATCCTGGGCTGGCTGTCACACAGGGCAGTCTTGTCGATAACCTGAAGATCTGCCCTCCCCCTTTTCCTTGCGTAGCAATTTTCTAGTCCCGGGTGTTTGATCAAGTGGAGGACCTCTTGGCCTCTGGAACGCTCATTCCTTTTAGGATCCTCCCACTGTTCTGCTGAGGGTGATGGCTTGGATGAATCTTTCTGCTCAGCCCCCTGACCAATATCAATTCTCCCCTGTTTTATAAATTCTTTCTGCAGATCACTGTTGGAGGCTACATAGTCTCCATTCACAGGGGAATTCAGATCTTGCTCCAGAGCGCCCCCAGGATCACATCCACCGCGCTTTGTAAGGATCTCACGGACTTCTTCTGACAGCCAGTTTCCTATGTGATGGTTCATCTGAGCTAAGCATTTAAACTTCCGTTCTGGAGACATGTTTTTGCATGTTGCTGCTCTACTCAGCCCTGTCAGGAGCAGGAAAGCCTGAGTTCGGGGAACGGCTGGCTTCCTAAGACTCAGGGAGCATTCCTGCGCCGCCTTCATAGCACTTCACATGGTGTTTCACTCTCGCCTCCCGCAGAGTCTTGCTCAGAGGTTTATTGACGCTGGCCCGGAGGTGGCGAAGGCGTCTAGCTCCGCGGGCGCTGGTTACTGGCACGTCTGCCCAGGCGCGGAGCCTGCTGCTGGCCCCAATCAGCTGGCCCTTGCCTGGCGCCTCCTGAGCACTCGCCGTGGCCTTCGCAGGAAGGAGGCGCATCTGCGGAGGCCCTTGCGCAGCCCTCTGAAGGCGCCTGCAGGGCAGGCTGGGCAGGCTGGGCACAGCAGGCAGGCCAGGGCCGCTGTGCAGCCGGCGGCTGCAGCGGGAGGGGAGGGCGCCTCCGGTGGTGGGCTCCAGAGCTGCATGGTGGGCCAGCGCTGCAGGGAGGTGGCACACGCTGGCTCCTCATCCTCTTCCTCCTCGGACTGCTCGAGGGGCGAAAGTGGCCGCACTGTGCCTTCCCCTGCCAGCGGGACGGGTGCCCAGGCACAGTGCAGGATGGACCGGCGCGGGATGTGGGCTGGCCAGTCGAGGTGTGGGGCTTTGGGGAGGCAGTCCAGCAGCTCGTGACCTTCTTCACTGAGCAGCACGGTCTGGTTGCGCCCAAAGCGGACCCGCCTGCATGGTGGGGATGGCGGGAGGGCTGTGGGCACAAGCAGCTCACCCAGCACTCCTGCAGGTGTTGGGGGAGCGTCCAGCAGGATGGAGGTTGGTGGCAGTGGGAGAGGGCCATCCAACTTCCATCCATCCGTGTCCAGCTCGGAGGTCGGCAGGAGGTGGCGAGGGGACAAGATGTCCTCGCTTGTGAGCCTGGGAGGGAGAAAGGTGGTGAGGAGGCTGCCTTGGGTGCCCCAGGGGGAAGCCCTGGTGGTGGTGGTAGACGCCAAAGGGTGCCAGGGTGCGGGCGGAGGGGGCGCTGGGGCCAGGGCTGCAGCAGTGGGCAAGGAGCAAAGGGGCTTCCCAGTTGGTGAGCAGCAGGCATGCGGCATGTCCTGGGCATCCCGCGCGTCGACCCCAGCCCTAGCCATGCCATGCCCTGCTCTTTGGGGGGCCCAGGCCAGGCGCAGGTCCGTGGCTCTGGGCTGCATCGGGCTCTTGCCTGCGGTGGGCCTGGCCAGGGCTGTGGGGCAGCCCCCCTGCAGGCCAGGCCTCCGCTTACCCTGCCTGCCGGCCGGCTGCACAGTCCTGCGTCTGCACCGTGGGCAGGAAGGAGGCTGCTGGAAGAGGAGGCAGAGAGGCAGTGAGCGAGGGCAGCCCGTGGGCGGAGCCCCAGCTGGGGCCGAGGGCGGTGGGCGCTGGCGGCGCTGGGCTGTCTTGGCCGGGAGGCGCTGCCGAGCGTGCCTGTGCTCTGGGCCGGTGCTGCTCACCTCCGGGCTCGTCCACGCTGCCGTTGCCCAGGCTGCCAGCACTGCCGCGAGGCCCCTGCACAGCCCAAGAGAGCGCTGCCTTAGTGGCGAGCATCCACGCTGCGCCAAGAGGCGCCCTGCTCACGGAAGGGCTGCGCGGGGCACGCAGAGCTGAGGCTGGAGGCAGGCTTGCGCGCAGCACCGTCAGGCTGCCCTTGCTGCAGGTGCTGCCACAGCCTCAGCCCTCTCGCTGCCCGCGCCAGCTCGGGGCCATGCCCAGGCTGACTCCTACCTTGGGCCAGGGCCTTTTCCCCGCCGGCACCAACACCACCGCTATGCACAGGATCGTGAGGACGTTGACGACCGAGGGCATGTGGGCCAGGCACACCACAAAGAGGCTCAGCACCACAAACTCGCCCACGACGCTCAGCCTCCGAGGCTCCATGCCGCCACCGGAAGCGCGCCGCGAGCGTGCAGCCTGCTCAGCGCTCCGCCTCCACGTCCTGCTCCAAGAGTGCCACCCAAAACACAGCACCCACCTCTGAGCACGCCGCCCCTTGCAGCCACCCTCCCCCTCCCCGACCAAGGCAGACCAGCAGCCCCCAAAGCCCTGCTCCCCACCGCCCCTCCAACACCCCTCCACCAACCTCCCCCGACCCTGACCGCTCCGCTCTGCTCTGCGGCTCACCCTGTGCACGCTCCTCCGCACCCCAAGATCGACAGCGTCAATCTGACACCAGGAGAAGAGCCAAAGGCCGCCGAGAGCAACTCTGCAAAAAGCAGGGCACGGTGCCCTCACTCCGTTGGCCTTGCCTGGCTGCCCGCTCCCGCCGCTGCTTTCCCACGTGTGACGCGGGGACACCGGGTGGTGAGCAGCAAGGGCGCAGAATGGTGCCCGAGCGTGGCTGGGCTTCGCGGCGGGGACGTTTGCCTGATTGTGGCACTTGTGCCCACCGAGGGAGTGTGCAGCGGGTGGTGGGCGCTGGGGGGGCGACAAAGCCACGGAGAGCGCCCCGAGGGGAGGAGAGACTGCAGAGAGATGGAAGGAGCCAGCTCTTACCCCGCTGCCTTGCTCCTTCGCCCCAGCTCAACGCCACACTCTCCACCTGCTCGCACACTCGCTCGCACACTCGCTCGCTCGCTCGCTCGCAGGCAAAGTGACAGCGGCACTTCCCCCAGCCCCACCTCCAGAAAGACCCCGGCATTGTGATGCCATGGCGACATCACTTCCACACACCTGGTCTGCCAGGGCACCCCCAGGCCCACCTGACGCTGCTCTCACCCAAACCCCAACAAGGCGCAGCCCGCCAAGGCCAGCCCCAACACAGCTCCCGCCAGCACAAAGCCCAACCAAAGACCAGAGTCGTCCCTGACAAGCCCATGCCGAGCCTGTGGCTCGTTCTTTCTTTGGGCACTTTTCCCCTTCTGGACGGGTTGCTGCTGTGCCCTCCAATTGTGCACAGCAATCTTGTTGCAATTGTGAGCGGAAACGGCACACAAGCCATTTGCAGCATGCCTGCGGGGAGCTTTCTGGCGTGAGGCCCCAATTGGCAGAAGCTGCTCCTGCTTCTCTAGACTTTGTATAGGCAGCTTCCTTGTTATCCTCAAGCACGAGGCAACAGTGACTTGCTACAAGACTGGAGCAAAGGGCAGGGACCAACTGATTTCTTCTAACCCACTGGCTACCATTGAGGACTTGAGGGCGATGGAAGTGAACACTGTGGTCCCCATCAGGAGCACGTATTGTGTCTGTGCAAAGAGCGCTGCACAACGGGCATTGCTTCCAGCAGCCGTGCAGCCCTTCAACTCCGATTTTATGAGGTTTCCAGTTCCAAGCTTTCAGATGAGTCATGGAAAATGCCTGTTTCAGGTTTGCTAGCACAGGGGCCAGAGCTTTACTCATTGCCTCCTCCAGGAGCTCTAGCTCCTTTCTTTCTTGATGCTCAATGCTTTCAGATGACTTCTGGGAAGTTCAGAATTAGCTCCAAGTCTGCTCCCAAATTCCTCTAGCCACAGGGAGACATTGCCACAGTTCTCTTGGACAACTGGAGTTGTAGGCGCAAAGCTAGCAGCAGCAGCAAGAGTCTGGAATGAATTCAGGGAAACATGGAACAAGTTCTTCAGCCTTGAATTGTTCTTGTCTAAGCAATAGTTGTTAACACACTTCTCAACGAAACCTTCTAAAACATGTTGGGGGAAATGAATGTGCTGCCTGAACTTCTCACCATTCTCTTCCTCCGCAAGAGACAGGAGAATAGCCGTTTCTAGTTGAGATCGATGGCCACTGAAAGCTGGAGAGTTAGAGCTCCTTTCCCAGGCTATATCAAGAGCAGTCTTCACAGACACTGCCTGTCAAAGAGCTCCTGAAAGCTCGTCACATAAAAAAAATCAGCAACTGCTGTGATAGAGGGCACTGCTTGGCAGGACATGTGGAAACTTGTGAAGAAGTCTTCTCTCTGGCCCCGCAGGTAGAAAGTGGGGTCGTTTGCTCTTGTGAAAGCCTTCTGCATCTTTGCCAACCTTTCTGCTGCCACTTTGCCTAGAGACACTGCTGAATGTCTTCTGTATCCATGAGTGAAGACATATGTGGAGTTCCTGGCTGCCGAGTCCACCTGTTTTCCTATTTCATGCAGTCTGTCATGAATGCAACTTTGGTTGTCATGCATTGGCTCCTGTTCCTTTGTGTCGATGGGGAGGCTGATGAGCTGTGTGATGCGGTCGTGAAGCTGCTCCGTTCTGGTAATAGCGCAGCTGCGCAAAGGCTTTTTCCTGAAGGGCAGTGCTCCCTTCAGGACCACCTGCTTGGAAATAGCTTCGATTGGGCAGGTCTCTCTCAGGGAGTGGTCCTCTCAGGTCCCGAGCACAATTGTTTGTTGTCCCCACTGTAACACTGAGCCATCTATTTCGTAGGCCCTACGCACGGTGTCTGGTTCACTCCCCCAGGTGACATGACAGTTTTGATCCCACGCATTCCTCCAGTTCAAGTCTTGTGGAAGATTCTTGGCTTGCTAGACATATGATGGAGAGATGGGAGTTCGAGACTTGTATGCCCAGGCCCCAATCATATAGACGCACCGTTGGTATTATTCCAGATACGGTTGATTCTCTCTTTCATATTAACTGGAATGATCCCAAGGGGAATGGGGCTCCCTGCGTGCATGGGCAGTGGCAACCAAGCTGTAATTTGGGGAGTAGTCACTCAATGTGCAAAACCTTTCCTTAGCTCCAAAACCAGATTGCTAGCTGTACGTTCTAACCATTCCCTCAACTGGTTTAAATCAACTAGGTGAACCAACCCCATGCCAATCCATAGGACCTATAACATTGGAACACCACATGAGCACATTACAGGCGATTGTGGGAGGTGTGTGATGGGCTCGACCATCGACGGGAACCAATTCTGAGAAGAAAGGAAAAGAAAACTTCTGGGATGTGAGTGTTAAAATTTTAGCCTTAACATTTCACAGAATCACAGGCTCAGAGAATGGTGGAGGTTGGAAGGGACCTCCGGAGATCCTGGAGTCCAACGCCCCTGCTCAGCCAGGGTCCTCTGGAGCATATTGCCCAGGATTGGGCCAGGCGGCTTTTGAATATCTCCAGGGAAGGAGACTCCACAACCTCTCTGGGCAACCTGGTCGAGTGCTCCGGAACCCTCTCCGCACCCCCAAAAAAAGGCCTAGATTCCCTCAACACCCCCATGACAAGGCCCAGCACCGCCAAAACAACGCCCAGATCCCCACAGCACCCCGAAAACAAGGCCCAGATCCCCTCAGCACCCTTAGGACAAGCCCAGTACCCCCAAAACAAGGCCCACACCCCGAAAACAAGGCCCAGATCCCCTCAGCACCCTTAGGACAAGCCCAGTACCCCCAAAACAAGGCCCACACCCCGAAAACAAGGCCCAGATCCCCTCAGCACCCCGAAAACAAGCCTAGTTCTCCCAAAACAACGCCCACCACCCCCAACACAACACCATGACCACTCAGGACCCCCACGACAAGCCCAGCACCCCCAACACAAGGCCCACATCCTCTAAGCACCCCCAAAACAAGACCCAGATCCCCTCTGCACCCCCATAACAAGCCCAGCACTCCCAAAACAAGGCCCAGCACCCCCAAAACAATGCCCTGATCCCCTCAGCACCCCCACGACAAGCCCAGCACTCCCAAAACAAGGCCCAGCACCCCAAAAACAAGGCCCTGATCCCCTCTGCACCCCCATGACAAGCCCAGCTCCCCCAACACAAGGCCCACCTCCTCTAAGCACCCCCACAACAACACCCAGATCCCCTATGCACCCCCAACACAAGGTCCAGATCCCCTCTGCACCTCAAAACAAAGACCAGCACCCCCAACACAAGGCCCAACTCCCCTCTGCACCCCCCACGACA
The DNA here is from genome assembly GCF_040807025.1 of Struthio camelus. Classification (NCBI taxonomy): domain Eukaryota; kingdom Metazoa; phylum Chordata; class Aves; order Struthioniformes; family Struthionidae; genus Struthio; species Struthio camelus. The sequence continues at coordinate 6,908,897 of NC_090944.1, read as the reverse complement.
AGACCAGCACCCCCAACACAACGCCCCACTCCCCCCTGCACCCCCGCCACAAGCCCAGCACCAGCAGACACCCTGACCAGAAGGCTAGCCCGCGAGTTTATTGTAGACATGTTTTGGGAAGTACGACTAGCATCTGAAATACAAAGGGATGAAATGAAATGCAGCTTCCAGCAGCAATGATCTCTTGCACTGCCTGCAAGGGATGCCATGGGAAATGCATCCTTTGGCAAGAAGCATTTTATTTCTTCCTCTCTGTTTGGCTCTTGCTTGAAATGTTCCAGCAGAGTGGTCTCACTAGGGAGGTTTATGTTTGGTTCTGCAGGAGGAGGTGCACTGGAAGATACTTTGTAGAGCCATTGTTTCCAGAGGCTAGCCAAGTGTTGCCTCAGCTTTTCTTCATGCAGCTCTTCCTTCTTTAGCGACAAAGCCACCAGTTGCCTTCTCTTGACAAGCTCGTGTTCACATTCTGGCTTCTTCTGATGCCCTTTGCTCTGATTCTTCTCCCGTTCAATGAACTCGGCAGACTTTCTCTGTGCCTCTTCCACAAGTGCTTCTCTCAGATCTTGCGGTTGATTTTCAATGCTTGCTTTCCACTGAATCAAAAGCCCACTGGCGTCATCTTCCCTGAAATACGGTTCCAAGCCTTTCCAGAGGGTCTCATATTTATCTTGCACTTCCTCCATAAGGCTTCTTCGAGTCACATGCGGAACGTCTCCCTTTCTAATCCGATTGTTCCGTTTCATTTGCAAGTCTAGGATGTGGCTCCCCAGCTGCCAGGTCCACTGGCTGTCGGTTGTTCCTAAGCTGTTGTCTGCGGCAACTTCCCGAGTGTTTTGGAAAGGGAAAACAAACTTTTCATTCAGCAGAGCCTTCCACAAGTCACTCATACGAACTTTCAAGCTCGAGAGCCTTGAAATAGTGCCCTGCGATCCCTTCTTGGCAGCTTGGAGAATTGTGCTCTTTAACTGCTGCACGTGCTGGCTGTGTGTGGGGTTGGGTGGGGCGATGGGTGGGTTTCCTTGCCACCCAGAGGTGAGCAAAGTAGTGACTGTGGGTGTTCACATCAAAGCGGATGACATTGCTGAAGCAGGTGACATGGCAGAACGCCTGCTGGGCGGCTGGGTGGCTGTCCCTGCCATTTCCTCCAGCTTTTCCTGCAGGCGTCTTTTGTGCTTGCATGTTTTGTTCCTGGGCAGTTATTTCTCCAACATTGTGGTGCACAAAGCAGCAGCTTGGCGAAAGATTGACTTGCTTCATGCGGAGAAAAGCCTGCCCAGCTAGCTGAAGGACATCTTGCATGTCTCCAGGATTTTCTCCCAAGATATTGATCAGAGTCATGTTGCCAATGCCAATGCCAAAGGTGGCTAGCTCTTTGTCATCATTAAGTGACTGCTTATTGGCCACCTCCATGGCACAAAGTCCTGCTGTGTCAACAATCAGCCTGTAATCAAAGTCCACGGCCTCTTGGGGTTTCTCGTCCACCTGAAGCAGCTGCATAAACGCTCCCCGCGTGCCTCTCCCCGCACTGACGTTCCACTGCAGACCAAACATGGCATTCAGCAGGCTTGACTTCCCCGGGCTCTGGATGCCAAGCACTGAGAGAACAAACGCTCTTCTCTCCCCTAGCTTCTCAATTAACTTGTCAAAGATTGCCCCAAGCCATCGTCACCGTACAGACGAAGCATCACCATCCACCACTTCAAGGGCATACCCTGAAACCGTCAGATCGACTGCCACTTCAGGTAGTTTGCAAAAACATTCATCTTTTGAGTTCAAGGATTCTAGAGCTTCACAAATCTGCCCTACTTCTCTCAAAAGACGCTTGAGACCAATGGATGAATCATTGACTGCATTGGAGAGGGCTTCTAACTTATTCATCAATGCTGTTTTTTTCCTTGCTGTTCTTTATTTCCAGGATTTGATACCATCACTGATGATACTCTTTCTGAAGTTCCTCCAAGTGCTCAGAGGACAGGTCATCCCTAAAGACCTTCCTCCACTGCAGCAAGTATTTCTTGGTGTCTCTTGACTGTGCCTGGAGAAAAGCGAGGACTGATTTCATCAGCTGCTTGAGGGGGAACGCTCTGTCGAGTTGCTTTCTTCGTCCTGCACACTTCTCTGGCTCAGTTTGGCTCCCATGATGTTCTATGTTCTTGTTCCTCTTTTCCTGCAAGCGGGGGAGCTCTTTCTCCTTTTTACACCATGGGTACCATAGTTGTCCTTGAAGAGGCAGTAGCTGTGACTTGATCTCAAACACAATTTCTCCTTTGTCAAGAATCCCACCAAGGTTCTTGCCTTTGCTTTGGCTCTCACACACTCTTCTGCCTCTTTATCCACAATAAATCCACGTTGGCGAGCTGTGTCCTGACAAGCATCAAGCCTTAAAAGGTTGTTTCACCTTGCTAGCAGATCTCTGATTGTTTTTACCAGCTCCTCTACCAATTCTGCTTTGTTTCTGTTCTGGATACCTCTTTTTACATTCTGGCTAGATCGGCCACATGCAACATTCTCTTCTTCAGTGAAAAGACAAATCAAAGGCTTTTGAGACTGCCACGGGTCACGTACAATGTTCATGCCTTTCTTGTCACTCTGGTCAGACTCAGCTAACTGAGAGCCTCCTTCACAGAAGAGATCTGCTGTAAAAACGGCAATTGTTGTTCATGACCTCTAGCATCTCCATGCAGGTTACAAAAAGCAACACAGCCGTCAAAAGTGTCATCAGCACTGCCACTGGCACAGGACCAAGAGATCTCCACAACACCTGTCGTTAGAAGACAGCCTTTGGTGCTGCCTTTGCAATGTCGATGGAAGAAAGTGTCGTGTTTGTGTTTAGTCGGCAGAGCATTCAGGAGCTGAGCCTTGGAAGAGGAAGGAGAACTCCCAATCCGTATGAAGGACATGATGGGTGTGTCTGCCTGATCAATCGGTTTGTTTTTGTGCCTCTGAGTTGTGGTCTGCTCCTCTTGTGGTCTGCTTTCCCAATTGTTCCGTGGCTTTCCAGCTCTTTTTAACTTGGCTGAGGGAACTCTCTTGGTGCGGTGCATGGATTTGGTAGCAGGAGGGGGAGCGCCAAGTGGCACAAAGCGAGGTTTGTTGAAATGTACTGTCTCGTGAAATCAGGGGCACCATGAAACATCGCCACCTGGAGGTCCATGGCATGTGTGTGTGTCAGACCTGCTGTAACAGAGGCATCCCCTTCTTCACGCTCAGCATTGAAAAACTCACTGTCAATATCTGAGGCATTATCTGAGCACTCAGTGCCAAGGCTTGTTGCATTCGGAGTGCTCAGAACGCCTTCTTTTGCTTTGCCATGCTCCTGGCAAACCAGATACCTTCCACGGTAGTCCAGCATCAGCAGCTTGTGCCGAAAAGGGAAGGGGTATTCACTGCCAATCCTGGGCTGGCTGTCACACAGGGCAGTCTTGTCGATAACCTGAAGATCTGCCCTCCCCCTTTTCCTTGCGTAGCAATTTTCTCGTCCCGGGTGTTTGATCAAGTGGAGGACCTCTTGGCCTCTGGAATGCTCATTCCTTTTAGGATCCTCCCACTGTTCTGCTGAGGGTGATGGCTTGGATGAATCTTTCTGCTCAGCCCCCTGACCAATATCAATTCTCCCCTGTTTTAGACTTCTTTCTGCAGATCGCTGTTGGAGGCTACATAGTCTCCATTCACAGGGGAATTCAGATCTTGCTCCAGAGTGCCCCCAGGATCACATCCACCGCGCTTTGTAAGGATCTCACGGACTTCTTCTGACAGCCAGTTTCCTATGTGATGGTTCATCTGAGCTAAGCATTTAAACTTCTGTTCTGGAGACATGTTTTTGCATGTTGCTGCTCTACTCAGCCCTGTCAGGAGCAGGAAAGCCTGAGTTCGGGGAACGGCTGGCTTCCTAAGACTCAGGGAGCATTCCTGCGCCGCCTTCATAGCACTTCACATGGTGTTTCACTCTCGCCTCCCACAGAGTCTTGCTCAGAGGTTTATTGACGCTGGCCCGGAGGTGGCGAAGGCGTCTAGCTCCGCGGGCGCTGGTTACTGGCACGTGTGCCCAGGCGCGGAGCCTGCTGCTGGCCCCAATCAGCTGACCCTTGCCTGGCGCCTCCTGAGCACTCGCCGTGGCCTTCGCAGGAAGGAGGCGCATCTGCGGAGGCCCTTGCGCAGCCCTCTGAAGGCGCCTGCAGGGCAGGCTGGGCAGGCTGGGCACAGCAGGCAGGCCAGGGCCGCTGTGCAGCCGGCGGCTGCAGCGGGAGGGGAGGGCGCCTCCGGTGGTGGGCTCCAGAGCTGCATGGTGGGCCAGCGCTGCAGGGAGGTGGCACACGCTGGCTCCTCGTCCTCTTCCTCCTCGGACTGCTCGAGGGGTGAAAGTGGCCGCACTGTGCCTTCCCCTGCCAGCGGGACGGGTGCCCAGGCACAGTGCAGGATGGACCGGCGCGGGATGTGGGCTGGCCAGTCGAGGTGTGGGGCTTTGGGGAGGCAGTCCAGCAGCTCGTGACCTTCTTCACTGAGCAGCACGGTCTGGTTGCGCCCAAAGCGGACCCGCCTGCGTGGTGGGGATGGCGGGAGGGCTGTGGGCACAAGCAGCTCACCCAGCACTCCTGCAGGTGTTGGGGGAGCGTCCAGCAGGATGGAGGTTGGTGGCAGTGGGAGAGGGCCATCCAACTTCCATCCATCCGTGTCCAGCTCGGAGGTCGGCAGGAGGTGGCGAGGGGACAAGATGTCCTCGCTTGTGAGCCTGGGAGGGAGAAAGGAGGTGAGGAGGCTGCCTTGGGTGCCCCAGGGGGAAGCCCTGGTTGCGGCGGCAGACGCCAAAGGGTGCCAGGGTGCGGGCGGAGGGGGCGCTGGGGCCAGGGCTGCAGCAGTGGGCAAGGAGCAAAGGGGCTTCCCAGTTGGTGAGCAGCAGGCATGCGGCATGTCCTGGGCATCCCGCGCGTCGACCCCAGCCCTAGCCATGCCATGCCCTGCTCTTTGGGGGGCCCAGGCCAGGCGCAGGTCCGTGGCTCTGGGCTGCATCGGGCTCTTGCCTGCGGTGGGCCTGGCCAGGGCTGTGGGGCAGCCCCCCTGCAGGCCAGGCCTCCGCTTACCCTGCCTGCCGGCCGGCTGCACATTCCTGCGTCTGCACCGTGGGCAGGAAGGAGGCTGCTGGAAGAGGAGGCAGAGAGGCAGTGAGCGAGGGCAGCCCATCGGCGGAGCCCCAGCTGGGGCCGAGGGCGGTGGGCGCTGGCGGCGCTGGGCTGTCTTGGCCGGGAGGCACTGCCGAGCGCGCCTACGCTCTGGGCCGGGGCTGCTCACCTCCGGGCTCGTCCACGCTGCCGTTGCCCAGGCTGCCAGCACTGCCGCGAGGCCCCTGCACAGCCCAAGAGAGCGCTGCCTTAGTGGCGAGCATCCACGCTGCACCAAGAGGCCCCCTGCTCGCGGAAGGGCTGCGCGGGGCACGCAGAGCTGAGGCTGCAGGCAGGCTTGCGCGCAGCACCGTCAGGCTGCCCTTGCTGCAGGTGCTGCCGCGGCCTCAGCCCTCTCGCTGCCCGCGCCAGCTCGGGGCCATGCCCAGGCTGACTCCTACCTTGGGCCAGGGCCTTTTCCCTGCCGGCACCAACACCACCGCTATGCACAGGATCATGAGGACGTTGACGACCGAGGGCATGTGGGCCAGGCACACCACAAAGAGGCTCAGCACCACAAACTCGCCCACGACGCTCAGCCTCCGAGGCTCCATGCCGCCACCGGAAGCGCGCCGCGAGCGTGCAGCCTGCTCAGCGCTCCGCCTCCACGTCCTGCTCCAAGAGTGCCACCCAAAACACAGCACCCACCTCTGAGCACGCCGCCCCTTGCAGCCACCCTCCCCCTCCCCGACCAAGGCAGACCAGCAGCCCCCAAAGCCCTGCTCCCCACCGCCCCTCCAACGCCCCTCCACCAACCTCCCCCGACCCTGACCGCTCCGCTCTGCTCTGCGGCTCACCCTGTGCACGCTCCTCCACACCCCAAGATCGACAGCGTCAATCTGACACCAGGAGAAGAGCCAAAGGCCGCCGAGAGCAACTCTGCAAAAAGCAGGGCACGGTGCCCTCACTCCGTCGGCCTTGCCTGGCTGCCCGCTCCCGCCGCTGCTTTCCCACGTGTGACGCGGGGACACCGGGTGGTGAGCAGCAAGGGCGCAGAATGGTGCCCGAGCGTGGCTGGGCTTCGCGGCGGGGACGTTTGCCTGATTGTGGCACTTGTGCCCACCGAGGGAGCGTGCAGCGGGTGGTGGGCGCTGGGGGGGCAACAAAGCCACGGAGAGCGCCCCGAGGGGAGGAGAGACTGCAGAGAGACGGAAGGAGCCAGCTCTTACCCCGCTGCCTTGCTCCTTCGCCCCAGCTCAACACCACGCTCTCCACCTGCTCGCACACTCGCTCGCACACTCGCTCGCTCGCTCGCTCGCAGGCAAAGTGACAGCGGCACTTCCCCCAGCCCCACCTCCAGAAAGACCCCGGCATTGTGATGCCATGGCGACATCACTTCCACACACCTGGTCTGCCAGGGCACCCCCAGGCCCCACCTGACGCTGCTCTCACCCAACCCCAACAAGGCGCAGCCCGCCAAGGCCAGCCCCAACACAGCTCCCGCCAGCACAAAGCCCAACCAAAGCCCAGAGTCGTCCCTGACAAGCCCATGCCGAGCCTGTGGCTCGTTCTTTCTTTGGGCACTTTTCCCCTTCTGGACGGGTTGCTGCTGTGCCCTCCAATTGTGCACAGCAATCTTGTTGCAATTGTGAGCGGAAACGGCACACAAGCCATTTGCAGCATGCCTGTGGGGAGCTTTCTGGTGTGAGGCCCCAATTGGCAGAAGCTGCTTCTGCTTCTCTAGACTCTGTATAGGCAGCTTCCTTGTTATCCTCAAGCACGAGGCAACAGTGACTTGCTACAAGACTGGAGCAAAGGGCAGGGACCAACTGATTTCTTCTAACCCACTGGCTACCATTGAGGACTTGAAGGCGATGGAAGTGAACACTGTGGTCCCCATCAGGAGCACGTATTGTGTCTGTGCAAAGAGCGCTGCACAACGGGCATTGCTTCCAGCAGCCGTGCAGCCCTTCAACTCCGATTGTATGAGGTTTCCAGTTCCAAGCTTTCAGATGAGTCATGGAAAATGCCTGTTTCAGGTTTGCTAGCACAGGGGCCAGAGCTTTACTCATTGCCTCCTTCAGGAGCTCTAGCTCCTTTCTTTCTTGATGCTCAATGCTTTCAGATGACTTCTGGGAAGTTCAGAATTAGCTCCAAGTCTGCTCCCAAATTCCTCTAGCCACAGGGAGACATTGCCACAGTTCTCTTGGACAACTGGAGTTGTAGGCGCAAAGCTAGCAGCAGCAGCAAGAGTCTGGAATGAATTCAGGGAAACATGGAACAAGTTCTTCAGCCTTGAATTGTTCTTGTCTAAGCAATAGTTGTTAACACACTTCTCAACGAAACCTTCTAAAACATGTTGGGGGAAATGAATGTGCTGCCTGAACTTCTCACCATTCTCTTCCTCCGCAAGAGAGAGGAGAATAGCCGTTTCTAGTTGAGATCGATGGCCATTGAAAGCTGGAGAGTTAGAGCTCCTTTCCCAGGCTATATCAAGAGCAGTCTTCACAGACACTGCCTGTCAAAGAGCTCCTGAAAGCTCGTCACATAAAAAAAATCAGCAACTGCTGTGATAGAGGGCACTGCTTGGCAGGACATGTGGAAACTTGTGAAGAAGTCTTCTCTCTGGCCCTGCAGGTAGAAAGTGGGGTCGTTTGCTCTTGTGAAAGCCTTCTGCATCTTTGCCAACCTTTCTGCTGCCACTTTGCCTAGAGACACTGCTGAATGTCTTCTGTATCCATGAGTGAAGACATATGTGGAGTTCCTGGCTGCCGAGTCCACCTGTTTTCCTATTTCATGCAGTCTGTCATGAATGCAACTTTGGTTGTCATGCATTGGCTCCTGTTCCTGTGTGTCGATGGGGAGGCTGATGAGCTGTGTGATGCGGTCGTGAAGCTGCTCCGTTCTGGTAATAGCGCAGCTGCGCAAAGGCTTTTTCCTGAAGGGCAGTGCTCCCTTCATGACCACCTGCTTGGAAATAGCTTCGATTGGGCAGGTCTCTCTCAGGGAGTGGTCCTCTCAGGTCCCGAGCACAATTGTTTGTTGTCCCCACTGTAACACTGAGCCATCTATTTCGTAGGCCCTACGCACGGTGTCTGGTTCACTCCCCCAGGTGACATGACAGTTTTGATCCCACGCATTCCTCCAGTTCAAGTCTTGTGGAAGATTCTTGGCTTGCTAGACATATGATGGAGAGATGGGAGTTCGAGACTTGTATGCCCAGGCCCCAATCATATAGACGCACCGTTGGTATTATTCCCGATACGGTTGATTCTCTCTTTCATATTAACTGGAATGATCCCAAGGGGAATGGGGCTCCCTGTGTGCGTGGGCAGTGGCAACCAAGCTGTAATTTGGGGAGTAGTCACTCAATGTGCAAAACCTTTCCTTAGCTCCAAAACCAGATTGCTAGCTGTACGTTCTAACCATTCCCTCAACTGGTTTAAATCAACTAGGTGAACCAACCCCATGCCAATCCATATGACCTATAACATTGGAACACCACATGAGCACATTACAGGCGATTGTGGGAGGTGTGTGATGGGCTCGACCATCGACGGGAACCAATTCTGAGAAGAAAGGAAAAGAAAACTTCTGGGATGTGAGTGTTAAAATTTTAGCCTTAACATTTCACAGAATCACAGGCTCAGAGAATGGTGGAGGTTGGAAGGGACCTCCGGAGATCCTGGAGTCCAACGCCCCTGCTCAGCCAGGGTCCTCTGGAGCATATTGCCCAGGATTGGGCCAGGCGGCTTTTGAATATCTCCAGGGAAGGAGACTCCACAACCTCTCTGGGCAACCTGGTCGAGTGCTCCGGAACCCTCTCCGCACCCCCAAAAAAAGGCCTAGATCCCCTCAACACCCCCATGACAAGGCCCAGCACCGCCAAAACAACGCCCAGATCCCCACAGCACCCCGAAAACAAGGCCCAGATCCCCTCAGCACCCTTAGGACAAGCCCAGTACCCCCAAAACAAGGCCCACACCCCGAAAACAAGGCCCAGATCCCCTCAGCACCCTTAGGACAAGCCCAGTACCCCCAAAACAAGGCCCACACCCCGAAAACAAGGCCCAGATCCCCTCAGCACCCCGAAAACAAGCCTAGTTCTCCCAAAACAACGCCCACCACCCCCAACACAACACCATGACCACTCAGGACCCCCACGACAAGCCCAGCACCCCCAACACAAGGCCCACGTCCTCTAAGCACCCCCAAAACAAGACCCAGATCCCCTCTGCACCCCCATAACAAGCCCAGCACTCCCAAAACAAGGCCCAGCACCCCCAAAACAATGCCCTGATCCCCTCAGCACCCCCACGACAAGCCCAGCACTCCCAAAACAAGGCCCAGCACCCCAAAAACAAGGCCCTGATCCCCTCTGCACCCCCATGACAAGCCCAGCTCCCCCAACACAAGGCCCACCTCCTCTAAGCACCCCCACAACAACACCCAGATCCCCTATGCACCCCCAACACAAGGTCCAGATCCCCTCTGCACCTCAAAACAAAGACCAGCACCCCCAACACAAGGCCCAACTCCCCTCTGCACCCCCCACGACAAGACCAGCACCCCCAACACAACGCCCCACTCCCCCCTGCACCCCCGCCACAAGCCCAGCACCAGCAGACACCCTGACCAGAAGGCTAGCCCGCGAGTTTATTGTAGACATGTTTTGGGAAGTACGACTAGCATCTGAAATACAAAGGGATGAAATGAAATGCAGCTTCCAGCAGCAATGATCTCTTGCACTGCCTGCAAGGGATGCCATGGGAAATGCATCCTTTGGCAAGAAGCATTTTATTTCTTCCTCTCTGTTTGGCTCTTGCTTGAAATGTTCCAGCAGAGTGGTCTCACTAGGGAGGTTTATGTTTGGTTCTGCAGGAGGAGGTGCACTGGAAGATACTTTGTAGAGCCATTGTTTCCAGAGGCTAGCCAAGTGTTGCCTCAGCTTTTCTTCATGCAGCTCTTCCTTCTTTAGCGACAAAGCCACCAGTTGCCTTCTCTTGACAAGCTCGTGTTCACATTCTGGCTTCTTCTGATGCCCTTTGCTCTGATTCTTCTCCCGTTCAATGAACTCGGCAGACTTTCTCTGTGCCTCTTCCACAAGTGCTTCTCTCAGATCTTGCGGTTGATTTTCAATGCTTGCTTTCCGCTGAATCAAAAGCCCACTGGCGTCATCTTCCCTGAAATACGGTTCCAAGCCTTTCCAGAGGGTCTCATATTTATCTTGCACTTCCTCCATAAGGCTTCTTCGAGTCACATGCGGAACGTCTCCCTTTCTAATCCGATTGTTCCGTTTCATTTGCAAGTCTAGGATGTGGCTCCCCAGCTGCCAGGTCCACTGGCTGTCGGTTGTTCCTAAGCTGTTGTCTGCGGCAACTTCCCGAGTGTTTTGGAAAGGGAAAACAAACTTTTCATTCAGCAGAGCCTTCCACAAGTCACTCATACGAACTTTCAAGCTCGAGAGCCTTGAAATAGTGCCCTGCGATCCCTTCTTGGCAGCTTGGAGAATTGTGCTCTTTAACTGCTGCACGTGCTGGCTGTGTGTGGGGTTGGGTGGGGCGATGGGTGGGTTTCCTTGCCACCCAGAGGTGAGCAAAGTAGTGACTGTGGGTGTTCACATCAAAGCGGATGACATTGCTGAAGCAGGTGACATGGCAGAACGCCTGCTGGGCGGCTGGGTGGCTGTCCCTGCCATTTCCTCCAGCTTTTCCTGCAGGCGTCTTTTGTGCTTGCATGTTTTGTTCCTGGGCAGTTATTTCTCCAACATTGTGGTGCACAAAGCAGCAGCTTGGCGAAAGATTGACTTGCTTCATGCGGAGAAAAGCCTGCCCAGCTAGCTGAAGGACATCTTGCATGTCTCCAGGATTTTCTCCCAAGATATTGATCAGAGTCATGTTGCCAATGCCAATGCCAAAGGTGGCTAGCTCTTTGTCATCATTAAGTGACTGCTTATTGGCCACCTCCATGGCACAAAGTCCTGCTGTGTCAACAATCAGCCTGTAATCAAAGTCCACGGCCTCTTGGGGTTTCTCGTCCACCTGAAGCAGCTGCATAAACGCTCCCCGCGTGCCTCTCCCCGCACTGACGTTCCACTGCAGACCAAACATGGCATTCAGCAGGCTTGACTTCCCCGGGCTCTGGATGCCAAGCACTGAGAGAACAAACGCTCTTCTCTCCCCTAGCTTCTCAATTAACTTGTCAAAGATTGCCCCAAGCCATCGTCACCGTACAGACGAAGCATCACCATCCACCACTTCAAGGGCATACCCTGAAACCGTCAGATCGACTGCCACTTCAGGTAGTTTGCAAAAACATTCATCTTTTGAGTTCAAGGATTCTAGAGCTTCACAAATCTGCCCTACTTCTCTCAAAAGACGCTTGAGACCAATGGATGAATCATTGACTGCATTGGAGAGGGCTTCTAACTTATTCATCAATGCTGTTTTTTTCCTTGCTGTTCTTTATTTCCAGGATTTGATACCATCACTGATGATACTCTTTCTGAAGTTCCTCCAAGTGCTCAGAGGACAGGTCATCCCTAAAGACCTTCCTCCACTGCAGCAAGTATTTCTTGGTGTCTCTTGCCTGTGCCTGGAGAAAAGCGAGGACTGATTTCATCAGCTGCTTGAGGGGGAACGCTCTGTCGAGTTGCTTTCTTCGTCCTGCACACTTCTCTGGCTCAGTTTGGCTCCCATGATGTTCTATGTTCTTGTTCCTCTTTTCCTGCAAGCGGGGGAGCTCTTTCTCCTTTTTACACCATGGGTACCATAGTTGTCCTTGAAGAGGCAGTAGCTGTGACTTGATCTCAAACACAATTTCTCCTTTGTCAAGAATCCCACCAAGGTTCTTGCCTTTGCTTTGGCTCTCACACACTCTTCTGCCTCTTTATCCACAATAAATCCACGTTGGCGAGCTGTGTCCTGACAAGCATCAAGCCTTAAAAGGTTGTTTCACCTTGCTAGCAGATCTCTGATTGTTTTTACCAGCTCCTCTACTAATTCTGCTGTGTTTCTGTTCTGGATACCTCTTTTTACATTCTGGCTAGATCGGCCACATGCAACATTCTCTTCTTCAGTGAAAAGACAAATCAAAGGCTTTTGAGACTGCCACGGGTCACGTACAATGTTCATGCCTTTCTTGTCACTCTGGTCAGACTCAGCTAACTGAGAGCCTCCTTCACAGAAGAGATCTGCTGTAAAAACGGCAATTGTTGTTCATGACCTCTAGCATCTCCATGCAGGTTACAAAAAGCAACACAGCCGTCAAAAGTGTCATCAGCACTGCCACTGGCACAGGACCAAGAGATCTCCACAACACCTGTCGTTAGAAGACAGCCTTTGGTGCTGCCTTTGCAATGTCGATGGAAGAAAGTGTCGTGTTTGTGTTTAGTCGGCAGAGCATTCAGGAGCTGAGCCTTGGAAGAGGAAGGAGAACTCCCAATCCGTATGAAGGACATGATGGGTGTGTCTGCCTGATCAATCGGTTTGTTTTTGTGCCTCTGAGTTGTGGTCTGCTCCTCTTGTGGTCTGCTTTCCCAATTGTTCCGTGGCTTTCCAGCTCTTTTTAACTTGGCTGAGGGAACTCTCTTGGTGCGGTGCATGGATTTGGTAGCAGGAGGGGGAGCGCCAAGTGGCACAAAGCGAGGTTTGTTGAAATGTACTGTCTCGTGAAATCAGGGGCACCATGAAACATCGCCACCTGGAGGTCCATGGCATGTGTGTGTGTCAGACCTGCTGTAACAGAGGCATCCCCTTCTTCACGCTCAGCATTGAAAAACTCACTGTCAATATCTGAGGCATTATCTGAGCACTCAGTGCCAAGGCTTGTTGCATTCGGAGTGCTCAGAACGCCTTCTTTTGCTTTGCCATGCTCCTGGCAAACCAGATACCTTCCACGGTAGTCCAGCATCAGCAGCTTGTGCCGAAAAGGGAAGGGGTATTCACTGCCAATCCTGGGCTGGCTGTCACACAGGGCAGTCTTGTCGATAACCTGAAGATCTGCCCTCCCCCTTTTCCTTGCGTAGCAATTTTCTCGTCCCGGGTGTTTGATCAAGTGGAGGACCTCTTGGCCTCTGGAATGCTCATTCCTTTTAGGATCCTCCCACTGTTCTGCTGAGGGTGATGGCTTGGATGAATCTTTCTGCTCAGCCCCCTGACCAATATCAATTCTCCCCTGTTTTAGACTTCTTTCTGCAGATCGCTGTTGGAGGCTACATAGTCTCCATTCACAGGGGAATTCAGATCTTGCTCCAGAGTGCCCCCAGGATCACATCCACCGCGCTTTGTAAGGATCTCACGGACTTCTTCTGACAGCCAGTTTCCTATGTGATGGTTCATCTGAGCTAAGCATTTAAACTTCTGTTCTGGAGACATGTTTTTGCATGTTGCTGCTCTACTCAGCCCTGTCAGGAGCAGGAAAGCCTGAGTTCGGGGAACGGCTGGCTTCCTAAGACTCAGGGAGCATTCCTGCGCCGCCTTCATAGCACTTCACATGGTGTTTCACTCTCGCCTCCCACAGAGTCTTGCTCAGAGGTTTATTGACGCTGGCCCGGAGGTGGCGAAGGCGTCTAGCTCCGCGGGCGCTGGTTACTGGCACGTGTGCCCAGGCGCGGAGCCTGCTGCTGGCCCCAATCAGCTGACCCTTGCCTGGCGCCTCCTGAGCACTCGCCGTGGCCTTCGCAGGAAGGAGGCGCATCTGCGGAGGCCCTTGCGCAGCCCTCTGAAGGCGCCTGCAGGGCAGGCTGGGCAGGCTGGGCACAGCAGGCAGGCCAGGGCCGCTGTGCAGCCGGCGGCTGCAGCGGGAGGGGAGGGCGCCTCCGGTGGTGGGCTCCAGAGCTGCATGGTGGGCCAGCGCTGCAGGGAGGTGGCACACGCTGGCTCCTCGTCCTCTTCCTCCTCGGACTGCTCGAGGGGTGAAAGTGGCCGCACTGTGCCTTCCCCTGCCAGCGGGACGGGTGCCCAGGCACAGTGCAGGATGGACCGGCGCGGGATGTGGGCTGGCCAGTCGAGGTGTGGGGCTTTGGGGAGGCAGTCCAGCAGCTCGTGACCTTCTTCACTGAGCAGCACGGTCTGGTTGCGCCCAAAGCGGACCCGCCTGCGTGGTGGGGATGGCGGGAGGGCTGTGGGCACAAGCAGCTCACCCAGCACTCCTGCAGGTGTTGGGGGAGCGTCCAGCAGGATGGAGGTTGGTGGCAGTGGGAGAGGGCCATCCAACTTCCATCCATCCGTGTCCAGCTCGGAGGTCGGCAGGAGGTGGCGAGGGGACAAGATGTCCTCGCTTGTGAGCCTGGGAGGGAGAAAGGAGGTGAGGAGGCTGCCTTGGGTGCCCCAGGGGGAAGCCCTGGTTGCGGCGGCAGACGCCAAAGGGTGCCAGGGTGCGGGCGGAGGGGGCGCTGGGGCCAGGGCTGCAGCAGTGGGCAAGGAGCAAAGGGGCTTCCCAGTTGGTGAGCAGCAGGCATGCGGCATGTCCTGGGCATCCCGCGCGTCGACCCCAGCCCTAGCCATGCCATGCCCTGCTCTTTGGGGGGCCCAGGCCAGGCGCAGGTCTGTGGCTCTGGGCTGCATCGGGCTCTTGCCTGCGGTGGGCCTGGCCAGGGCTGTGGGGCAGCCCCCCTGCAGGCCAGGCCTCCGCTTACCCTGCCTGCCGGCCGGCTGCACATTCCTGCGTCTGCACCGTGGGCAGGAAGGAGGCTGCTGGAAGAGGAGGCAGAGAGGCAGTGAGCGAGGGCAGCCCGTGGGCGGAGCCCCAGCTGGGGCCGAGGGCGGTGGGCGCTGGCGGCGCTGGGCTGTCTTGGCCGGGAGGCACTGCCGAGCGCGCCTACGCTCTGGGCCGGGGCTGCTCACCTCCGGGCTCGTCCACACTGCCGTTGCCCAGGCTGCCAGCACTGCCGCGAGGCCCCTGCACAGCCCAAGAGAGCGCTGCCTTAGTGGCGAGCATCCACGCTGCACCAAGAGGCGCCCTGCTCGCGGAAGGGCTGCGCGGGGCACGCAGAGCTGAGGCTGGAGGCAGGCTTGCGCGCAGCACCGTCAGGCTGCCCTTGCTGCAGGTGCTGCCGCGGCCTCAGCCCTCTCGCTGCCCGCGCCAGCTCGGGGCCATGCCCAGGCTGACTCCTACCTTGGGCCAGGGCCTTTTCCCTGCCGGCACCAACACCACCGCTATGCACAGGATCATGAGGACGTTGACGACCGAGGGCATGTGGGCCAGGCACACCACAAAGAGGCTCAGCACCACAAACTCGCCCACGACGCTCAGCCTCCGAGGCTCCATGCCGCCACTGGAAGCGCGCCGCGAGCGTGCAGCCTGCTCAGCGCTCCGCCTCCACGTCCTGCTCCAAGAGTGCCACCCAAAACACAGCACCCACCTCTGAGCACGCCGCCCCTTGCAGCCACCCTCCCCCTCCCCGACCAAGGCAGACCAGCAGCCCCCAAAGCCCTGCTCCCCACCGCCCCTCCAACGCCCCTCCACCAACCTCCCCCGACCCTGACCGCTCCGCTCTGCTCTGCGGCTCACCCTGTGCACGCTCCTCCACACCCCAAGATCGACAGCGTCAATCTGACACCAGGAGAAGAGCCAAAGGCCGCCGAGAGCAACTCTGCAAAAAGCAGGGCACGGTGCCCTCACTCCGTCGGCCTTGCCTGGCTGCCCGCTCCCGCCGCTGCTTTCCCACGTGTGACGCGGGGACACCGGGTGGTGAGCAGCAAGGGCGCAGAATGGTGCCCGAGCGTGGCTGGGCTTCGCGGCGGGGACGTTTGCCTGATTGTGGCACTTGTGCCCACCGAGGGAGCGTGCAGCGGGTGGTGGGCGCTGGGGGGGCAACAAAGCCACGGAGAGCGCCCCGAGGGGAGGAGAGACTGCAGAGAGACGGAAGGAGCCAGCTCTTACCCCGCTGCCTTGCTCCTTCGCCCCAGCTCAACACCACGCTCTCCACCTGCTCGCACACTCGCTCGCACACTCGCTCGCTCGCTCGCTCGCAGGCAAAGTGACAGCGGCCCTTCCCCCAGCCCCACCTCCAGAAAGACCCCGGCATTGTGATGCCATGGCGACATCACTTCCACACACCTGGTCTGCCAGGGCACCCCCAGGCCCCACCTGACGCTGCTCTCACCCAACCCCAACAAGGCGCAGCCCGCCAAGGCCAGCCCCAACACAGCTCCCGCCAGCACAAAGCCCAACCAAAGCCCAGAGTCGTCCCTGACAAGCCCATGCCGAGCCTGTGGCTCGTTCTTTCTTTGGGCACTTTTCCCCTTCTGGACGGGTTGCTGCTGTGCCCTCCAATTGTGCACAGCAATCTTGTTGCAATTGTGAGCGGAAACGGCACACAAGCCATTTGCAGCATGCCTGTGGGGAGCTTTCTGGTGTGAGGCCCCAATTGGCAGAAGCTGCTTCTGCTTCTCTAGACTCTGTATAGGCAGCTTCCTTGTTATCCTCAAGCACGAGGCAACAGTGACTTGCTACAAGACTGGAGCAAAGGGCAGGGACCAACTGATTTCTTCTAACCCACTGGCTACCATTGAGGACTTGAAGGCGATGGAAGTGAACACTGTGGTCCCCATCAGGAGCACGTATTGTGTCTGTGCAAAGAGCGCTGCACAACGGGCATTGCTTCCAGCAGCCGTGCAGCCCTTCAACTCCGATTGTATGAGGTTTCCAGTTCCAAGCTTTCAGATGAGTCATGGAAAATGCCTGTTTCAGGTTTGCTAGCACAGGGGCCAGAGCTTTACTCATTGCCTCCTTCAGGAGCTCTAGCTCCTTTCTTTCTTGATGCTCAATGCTTTCAGATGACTTCTGGGAAGTTCAGAATTAGCTCCAAGTCTGCTCCCAAATTCCTCTAGCCACAGGGAGACATTGCCACAGTTCTCTTGGACAACTGGAGTTGTAGGCGCAAAGCTAGCAGCAGCAGCAAGAGTCTGGAATGAATTCAGGGAAACATGGAACAAGTTCTTCAGCCTTGAATTGTTCTTGTCTAAGCAATAGTTGTTAACACACTTCTCAACGAAACCTTCTAAAACATGTTGGGGGAAATGAATGTGCTGCCTGAACTTCTCACCATTCTCTTCCTCCGCAAGAGACAGGAGAATAGCCGTTTCTAGTTGAGATCGATGGCCACTGAAAGCTGGAGAGTTAGAGCTCCTTTCCCAGGCTATATCAAGAGCAGTCTTCACAGACACTGCCTGTCAAAGAGCTCCTGAAAGCTCGTCACATAAAAAAAATCAGCAACTGCTGTGATAGAGGGCACTGCTTGGCAGGACATGTGGAAACTTGTGAAGAAGTCTTCTCTCTGGCCCTGCAGGTAGAAAGTGGGGTCGTTTGCTCTTGTGAAAGCCTTCTGCATCTTTGCCAACCTTTCTGCTGCCACTTTGCCTAGAGACACTGCTGAATGTCTTCTGTATCCATGAGTGAAGACATATGTGGAGTTCCTGGCTGCCGAGTCCACCTGTTTTCCTATTTCATGCAGTCTGTCATGAATGCAACTTTGGTTGTCATGCATTGGCTCCTGTTCCTGTGTGTCGATGGGGAGGCTGATGAGCTGTGTGATGCGGTCGTGAAGCTGCTCCGTTCTGGTAATAGCGCAGCTGCGCAAAGGCTTTTTCCTGAAGGGCAGTGCTCCCTTCATGACCACCTGCTTGGAAATAGCTTCGATTGGGCAGGTCTCTCTCAGGGAGTGGTCCTCTCAGGTCCCGAGCACAATTGTTTGTTGTCCCCACTGTAACACTGAGCCATCTATTTCGTAGGCCCTACGCACGGTGTCTGGTTCACTCCCCCAGGTGACATGACAGTTTTGATCCCACGCATTCCTCCAGTTCAAGTCTTGTGGAAGATTCTTGGCTTGCTAGACATATGATGGAGAGATGGGAGTTCGAGACTTGTATGCCCAGGCCCCAATCATATAGACGCACCGTTGGTATTATTCCCGATACGGTTGATTCTCTCTTTCATATTAACTGGAATGATCCCAAGGGGAATGGGGCTCCCTGTGTGCGTGGGCAGTGGCAACCAAGCTGTAATTTGGGGAGTAGTCACTCAATGTGCAAAACCTTTCCTTAGCTCCAAAACCAGATTGCTAGCTGTACGTTCTAACCATTCCCTCAACTGGTTTAAATCAACTAGGTGAACCAACCCCATGCCAATCCATATGACCTATAACATTGGAACACCACATGAGCACATTACAGGCGATTGTGGGAGGTGTGTGATGGGCTCGACCATCGACGGGAACCAATTCTGAGAAGAAAGGAAAAGAAAACTTCTGGGATGTGAGTGTTAAAATTTTAGCCTTAACATTTCACAGAATCACAGGCTCAGAGAATGGTGGAGGTTGGAAGGGACCTCCGGAGATCCTGGAGTCCAACGCCCCTGCTCAGCCAGGGTCCTCTGGAGCATATTGCCCAGGATTGGGCCAGGCGGCTTTTGAATATCTCCAGGGAAGGAGACTCCACAACCTCTCTGGGCAACCTGGTCGAGTGCTCCGGAACCCTCTCCGCACCCCCAAAAAAAGGCCTAGATTCCCTCAACACCCCCATGACAAGGCCCAGCACCGCCAAAACAACGCCCAGATCCCCACAGCACCCCGAAAACAAGGCCCAGATCCCCTCAGCACCCTTAGGACAAGCCCAGTACCCCCAAAACAAGGCCCACACCCCGAAAACAAGGCCCAGATCCCCTCAGCACCCTTAGGACAAGCCCAGTACCCCCAAAACAAGGCCCACACCCCGAAAACAAGGCCCAGATCCCCTCAGCACCCCGAAAACAAGCCTAGTTCTCCCAAAACAACGCCCACCACCCCCAACACAACACCATGACCACTCAGGACCCCCACGACAAGCCCAGCACCCCCAACACAAGGCCCACGTCCTCTAAGCACCCCCAAAACAAGACCCAGATCCCCTCTGCACCCCCATAACAAGCCCAGCACTCCCAAAACAAGGCCCAGCACCCCCAAAACAATGCCCTGATCCCCTCAGCACCCCCACGACAAGCCCAGCACTCCCAAAACAAGGCCCAGCACCCCAAAAACAAGGCCCTGATCCCCTCTGCACCCCCATGACAAGCCCAGCTCCCCCAACACAAGGCCCACCTCCTCTAAGCACCCCCACAACAACACCCAGATCCCCTATGCACCCCCAACACAAGGTCCAGATCCCCTCTGCACCTCAAAACAAAGACCAGCACCCCCAACACAAGGCCCAACTCCCCTCTGCACCCCCCACGACAAGACCAGCACCCCCAACACAACGCCCCACTCCCCCCTGCACCCCCGCCACAAGCCCAGCACCAGCAGACACCCTGACCAGAAGGCTAGCCCGCGAGTTTATTGTAGACATGTTTTGGGAAGTACGACTAGCATCTGAAATACAAAGGGATGAAATGAAATGCAGCTTCCAGCAGCAATGATCTCTTGCACTGCCTGCAAGGGATGCCATGGGAAATGCATCCTTTGGCAAGAAGCATTTTATTTCTTCCTCTCTGTTTGGCTCTTGCTTGAAATGTTCCAGCAGAGTGGTCTCACTAGGGAGGTTTATGTTTCGTTCTGCAGGAGGAGGTGCACTGGAAGATACTTTGTAGAGCCATTGTTTCCAGAGGCTAGCCAAGTGTTGCCTCAGCTTTTCTTCATGCAGCTCTTCCTTCTTTAGCGACAAAGCCACCAGTTGCCTTCTCTTGACAAGCTCGTGTTCACATTCTGGCTTCTTCTGATGCCCTTTGCTCTGATTCTTCTCCCGTTCAATGAACTCGGCAGACTTTCTCTGTGCCTCTTCCACAAGTGCTTCTCTCAGATCTTGCGGTTGATTTTCAATGCTTGCTTTCCACTGAATCAAAAGCCCACTGGCGTCATCTTCCCTGAAATACGGTTCCAAGCCTTTCCAGAGGGTCTCATATTTATCTTGCACTTCCTCCATAAGGCTTCTTCGAGTCACATGCGGAACGTCTCCCTTTCTAATCCGATTGTTCCGTTTCATTTGCAAGTCTAGGATGTGGCTCCCCAGCTGCCAGGTCCACTGGCTGTCGGTTGTTCCTAAGCTGTTGTCTGTGGCAACTTCCCGAGTGTTTTGGAAAGGGAAAACAAACTTTTCATTCAGCAGAGCCTTCCACAAGTCACTCATACGAACTTTCAAGCTCGAGAGCCTTGAAATAGTGCCCTGCGATCCCTTCTTGGCAGCTTGGAGAATTGTGCTCTTTAACTGCTGCACGTGCTGGCTGTGTGTGGGGTTGGGTGGGGCGATGGGTGGGTTTCCTTGCCACCCAGAGGTGAGCAAAGTAGTGACTGTGGGTGTTCACATCAAAGCGGATGACATTGCTGAAGCAGGTGACATGGCAGAACGCCTGCTGGGCGGCTGGGTGGCTGTCCCTGCCATTTCCTCCAGCTTTTCCTGCAGGCGTCTTTGTGCTTGCATGTTTTGTTCCTGGGCAGTTATTTCTCCAACATTGTGGTGCACAAAGCAGCAGCTTGGCGAAAGATTGACTTGCTTCATGCGGAGAAAAGCCTGCCCAGCTAGCTGAAGGACATCTTGCATGTCTCCAGGATTTTCTCCCAAGATATTGATCAGAGTCATGTTGCCAATGCCAATGCCAAAGGTGGCTAGCTCATTGTCATCATTAAGTGACTGCTTATTGGCCACCTCCATGGCACAAAGTCCTGCTGTGTCAACAATCAGCCTGTAATCAAAGTCCACGGCCTCTTGGCGTTTCTCGTCCACCTGAAGCAGCTGCATAAACGCTCCCCGCGTGCCTCTCCCCGCACTGACGTTCCACTGCAGACCAAACATGGCATTCAGCAGGCTTGACTTCCCCGGGCTCTGGATGCCAAGCACTGAGAGAACAAACGCTCTTCTCTCCCCTAGCTTCTCAATTAACTTGTCAAAGATTGCCCCAAGCCATCGTCACCGTACAGACGAAGCATCACCATCCACCACTTCAAGGGCATACCCTGAAACCGTCAGATCGACTGCCACTTCAGGTAGTTTGCAAAAACATTCATCTTTTGAGTTCAAGGATTCTAGAGCTTCACGAATCTGCCCTACTTCTCTCAAAAGACGCTTGAGACCAATGGATGAATCATTGACTGCATTGGAGAGGGCTTCTAACTTATTCATCAATGCTGTTTTTTTCCTTGCTGTTCTTTATTTCCAGGATTTGATACCATCACTGATGATACTCTTTCTGAAGTTCCTCCAAGTGCTCAGAGGACAGGTCATCCCTAAAGACCTTCCTCCACTGCAGCAAGTATTTCTTGGTGTCTCTTGACTGTGCCTGGAGAAAAGCGAGGACTGATTTCATCAGCTGCTTGAGGGGGAACGCTCTGTCGAGTTGCTTTCTTCGTCCTGCACACTTCTCTGGCTCAGTTTGGCTCCCATGATGTTCTATGTTCTTGTTCCTCTTTTCCTGCAAGCGGGGGAGCTCTTTCTCCTTTTTACACCATGGGTACCATAGTTGTCCTTGAAGAGGCAGTAGCTGTGACTTGATCTCAAACACAATTTCTCCTTTGTCAAGAATCCCACCAAGGTTCTTGCCTTTGCTTTGGCTCTCACACACTCTTCTGCCTCTTTAGCCACAATAAATCCACGTTGGTGAGCTGTGTCCTGACAAGCATCAAGCCTTAAAAGGTTGTTTCACCTTGCTAGCAGATCTCTGATTGTTTTTACCAGCTCCTCTACTAATTCTGCTGTGTTTCTGTTCTGGATACCTCTTTTTACATTCTGGCTAGATCGGCCACATGCAACATTCTCTTCTTCAGTGAAAAGACAAATCAAAGGCTTTTGAGACTGCCACGGGTCACATACAATGTTCATGCCTTTCTTGTCACTCTGGTCAGACTCAGCTAACTGAGAGCCTCCTTCACAGAAGAGATCTGCTGTAAAAACGGCAATTGTTGTTCATGACCTCTAGCATCTCCATGCAGGTTACAAAAAGCAACACAGCCGTCAAAAGTGTCATCAGCACTGCCACTGGCACAGGACCAAGAGATCTCCACAACACCTGTCGTTAGAAGACAGCCTTTGGTGCTGCCTTTGCAATGTCGGTGGAAGAAAGTGTCGTGTTTGTGTTTAGTCGGCAGAGCATTCAGGAGCTGAGCCTTGGAAGAGGAAGGAGAACTCCCGATCCGTATGAAGGACACGATGAGTGTGTCTGCCTGATCAATCGGTTTGTTTTTGTGCCTCTGAATTGTGGTCTGCTCCTCTGAATTGTGGTCTGCTTTCCCAATTGTTCCGTGGCTTTCCAGCTCTTTTTAACTTGGCTGAGGGAACTCTCTTGGTGCGGTGCATGGATTTGGTAGCAGGAGGGGGAGTGCCAAGTGGCACAAAGCGAGGTTTGTTGAAATGTACTGTCTCGTGAAATCAGGGGCACCATGAAACATCGCCACCTGGAGGTCCATGGCATGTGTGTGTGTCAGACCTGCTGTAACAGAGGCATCCCCTTCTTCACGCTCAGCATTGAAAAACTCACTGTCAATATCTGAGGCATTATCTGAGCACTCAGTGCCAAGGCTTGTTGCATTCGGAGTGCTCAGAACGCCTTCTTTTGCTTTGCCATGCTCCTGGCAAACCAGATACCTTCCACGGTAGTCCAGCATCAGCAGCTTGTGCCGAAAAGGGAAGGGGTATTCACTGCCAATCCTGGGCTGGCTGTCACACAGGGCAGTCTTGTCGATAACCTGAAGATCTGCCCTCCCCCTTTTCCTTGCGTAGCAATTTTCTCGTCCCGGGTGTTTGATCAAGTGGAGGACCTCTTGGCCTCTGGAACGCTCATTCCTTTTAGGATCCTCCCACTGTTCTGCTGAGGGTGATGGCTTGGATGAATCTTTCTGCTCAGCCCCCTGACCAATATCAATTCTCCCCTGTTTTAGACTTCTTTCTGCAGATCGCTGTTGGAGGCTACATAGTCTCCATTCACAGGGGAATTCAGATCTTGCTCCAGAGCGCCCCCAGGATCACATCCACCGCGCTTTGTAAGGATCTCACGGACTTCTTCTGACAGCCAGTTTCCTATGTGATGGTTCATCTGAGCTAAGCATTTAAACTTCCGTTCTGGAGACATGTTTTTGCATGTTGCTGCTCTACTCAGCCCTGTCAGGAGCAGGAAAGCCTGAGTTCGGGGAACGGCTGGCTTCCTAAGACTCAGGGAGCATTCCTGCGCCGCCTTCTTTTCACTTCACATGGTGTTTCACTCTCGCCTCCCACAGAGTCTTGCTCAGAGGTTTATTGACGCTGGCCCGGAGGTGGCGAAGGCGTCTAGCTCCGCGGGCGCTGGTTACTGGCACGTGTGCCCAGGCGCGGAGCCTGCTGCTGGCCCCAATCAGCTGGCCCTTGCCTGGCGCCTCCTGAGCACTCGCCGTGGCCTTCGCAGGAAGGAGGCGCATCTGCGGAGGCCCTTGCGCAGCCCTCTGAAGGCGCCTGCAGGGCAGGCTGGGCAGGCTGGGCACAGCAGGCAGGCCAGGGCCGCTGTGCAGCCGGCGGCTGCAGCGGGAGGGGAGGGCGCCTCCGGTGGTGGGCTCCAGAGCTGCATGGTGGGCCAGCGCTGCAGGGAGGTGGCACACGCTGGCTCCTCATCCTCTTCCTCCTCGGACTGCTCGAGGGGTGAAAGTGGCCGCACTGTGCCTTCCCCTGCCAGCGGGACGGGTGCCCAGGCACAGTGCAGGATGGACCGGCGCGGGATGTGGGCTGGCCAGTCGAGGTGTGGGGCTTTGGGGAGGCAGTCCAGCAGCTCGTGACCTTCTTCACTGAGCAGCACGGTCTGGTTGCGCCCAAAGCGGACCCGCCTGCATGGTGGGGATGGCGGGAGGGCTGTGGGCACAAGCAGCTCACCCAGCACTCCTGCAGGTGTTGGGGGAGCGTCCAGCAGGATGGAGGTTGGTGGCAGTGGGAGAGGGCCATCCAACTTCCATCCATCCGTGTCCAGCTCGGAGGTCGGCAGGAGGTGGCGAGGGGACAAGATGTCCTCGCTTGTGAGCCTGGGAGGGAGAAAGGTGGTGAGGAGGCTGCCTTGGGTGCCCCAGGGGGAAGCCCTGGTGGTGGTGGTAGACGCCAAAGGGTGCCAGGGTGCGGGCGGAGGGGGCGCTGGGGCCAGGGCTGCAGCAGTGGGCAAGGAGCAAAGGGGCTTCCCAGTTGGTGAGCAGCAGGCATGCGGCATGTCCTGGGCATCCCGCGCGTCGACCCCAGCCCTAGCCATGCCATGCCCTGCTCTTTGGGGGGCCCAGGCCAGGCGCAGGTCCGTGGCTCTGGGCTGCATCGGGCTCTTGCCTGCGGTGGGCCTGGCCAGGGCTGTGGGGCAGCCCCCCTGCAGGCCACGCCTCCGCTTACCCTGCCTGCCGGCCGGCTGCACAGTCCTGCGTCTGCACCGTGGGCAGGAAGGAGGCTGCTGGAAGAGGAGGCAGAGAGGCAGTGAGCGAGGGCAGCCCGTCGGCGGAGCCCCAGCTGGGGCCGAGGGCGGTGGGCGCTGGCGGCGCTGGGCTGTCTTGGCCGGGAGGCGCTGCCGAGCGCGCCTACGCTCTGGGCCGGTGCTGCTCACCTCCGGGCTCGTCCACGCTGCCGTTGCCCAGGCTGCCAGCACTGCCGCGAGGCCCCTGCACAGCCCAAGAGAGCGCTGCCTTAGTGGCGAGCATCCAAGCTGCGCCAAGAGGCGCCCTGCTCGCGGAAGGGCTGCGCGGGGCACGCAGAGCTGAGGCTGCAGGCAGGCTTGCGCGCAGCACCGTCAGGCTGCCCTTGCTGCAGGTGCTGCCACGGCCTCAGCCCTCTCGCTGCCCGCGCCAGCTCGGGGCCATGCCCAGGCTGACTCCTACCTTGGGCCAGAGCCTTTTCCCCGCCAGCACCAACACCACCGCTATGCACAGGATCGTGAGGACGTTGACGACCGAGGGCATGTGGGCCAGGCACACCACAAAGAGGCTCAGCACCACAAACTCGCCCACGACGCTCAGCCTCCGAGGCTCCATGCCGCCACCGGAAGCGCGCCGCGAGCGTGCAGCCTGCTCAGCGCTCCGCCTCCACGTCCTGCTCCAAGAGTGCCACCCAAAACACAGCACCCACCTCTGAGCACGCCGCCCCTTGCAGCCACCCTCCCCCTCCCCGACCAAGGCAGACCAGCAGCCCCCAAAGCCCTGCTCCCCACCGCCCCTCCAACACCCCTCCACCAACCTCCCCCGACCCTGACCGCTCCGCTCTGCTCTGCGGCTCACCCTGTGCACGCTCCTCCGCACCCCAAGATCGACAGCGTCAATCTGACACCAGGAGAAGAGCCAAAGGCCGCCGAGAGCAACTCTGCAAAAAGCAGGGCACGGTGCCCTCACTCCGTTGGCCTTGCCTGGCTGCCCGCTCCCGCCGCTGCTTTCCCACGTGTGACGCGGGGACACCGGGTGGTGAGCAGCAAGGGCGCAGAATGGTGCCCGAGCGTGGCTGGGCTTCGCGGCGGGGACGTTTGCCTGATTGTGGCACTTGTGCCCACCGAGGGAGTGTGCAGCGGGTGGTGGGCGCTGGGGGGGCGACAAAGCCACGGAGAGCGCCCCGAGGGGAGGAGAGACTGCAGAGAGATGGAAGGAGCCAGCTCTTACCCCGCTGCCTTGCTCCTTCGCCCCAGCTCAACGCCACACTCTCCACCTGCTCGCACACTCGCTCGCACACTCGCTCGCTCGCTCGCTCGCAGGCAAAGTGACAGCGGCACTTCCCCCAGCCCCACCTCCAGAAAGACCCCGGCATTGTGATGCCATGGCGACATCACTTCCACACACCTGGTCTGCCAGGGCACCCCCAGGCCCACCTGACGCTGCTCTCACCCAAACCCCAACAAGGCGCAGCCCGCCAAGGCCAGCCCCAACACAGCTCCCGCCAGCACAAAGCCCAACCAAAGACCAGAGTCGTCCCTGACAAGCCCATGCCGAGCCTGTGGCTCGTTCTTTCTTTGGGCACTTTTCCCCTTCTGGACGGGTTGCTGCTGTGCCCTCCAATTGTGCACAGCAATCTTGTTGCAATTGTGAGCGGAAACGGCACACAAGCCATTTGCAGCATGCCTGTGGGGAGCTTTCTGGCGTGAGGCCCCAATTGGCAGAAGCTGCTCCTGCTTCTCTAGACTTTGTATAGGCAGCTTCCTTGTTATCCTCAAGCACGAGGCAACAGTGACTTGCTACAAGACTGGAGCAAAGGGCAGGGACCAACTGATTTCTTCTAACCCACTGGCTACCATTGAGGACTTGAGGGCGATGGAAGTGAACACTGTGGTCCCCATCAGGAGCACGTATTGTGTCTGTGCAAAGAGCGCTGCACAACGGGCATTGCTTCCAGCAGCCGTGCAGCCCTTCAACTCCGATTGTATGAGGTTTCCAGTTCCAAGCTTTCAGATGAGTCATGGAAAATGCCTGTTTCAGGTTTGCTAGCACAGGGGCCAGAGCTTTACTCATTGCCTCCTCCAGGAGCTCTAGCTCCTTTCTTTCTTGATGCTCAATGCTTTCAGATGACTTCTGGGAAGTTCAGAATTAGCTCCAAGTCTGCTCCCAAATTCCTCTAGCCACAGGGAGACATTGCCACAGTTCTCTTGGACAACTGGAGTTGTAGGCGCAAAGCTAGCAGCAGCAGCAAGAGTCTGGAATGAATTCAGGGAAACATGGAACAAGTTCTTCAGCCTTGAATTGTTCTTGTCTAAGCAATAGTTGTTAACACACTTCTCAACGAAACCTTCTAAAACATGTTGGGGGAAATGAATGTGCTGCCTGAACTTCTCACCATTCTCTTCCTCCGCAAGAGACAGGAGAATAGCCGTTTCTAGTTGAGATCGATGGCCACTGAAAGCTGGAGAGTTAGAGCTCCTTTCCCAGGCTATATCAAGAGCAGTCTTCACAGACACTGCCTGTCAAAGAGCTCCTGAAAGCTCGTCACATAAAAAAAATCAGCAACTGCTGTGATAGAGGGCACTGCTTGGCAGGACATGTGGAAACTTGTGAAGAAGTCTTCTCTCTGGCCCCGCAGGTAGAAAGTGGGGTCGTTTGCTCTTGTGAAAGCCTTCTGCATCTTTGCCAACCTTTCTGCTGCCACTTTGCCTAGAGACACTGCTGAATGTCTTCTGTATCCATGAGTGAAGACATATGTGGAGTTCCTGGCTGCCGAGTCCACCTGTTTTCCTATTTCATGCAGTCTGTCATGAATGCAACTTTGGTTGTCATGCATTGGCTCCTGTTCCTTTGTGTCGATGGGGAGGCTGATGAGCTGTGTGATGCGGTCGTGAAGCTGCTCCGTTCTGGTAATAGCGCAGCTGCGCAAAGGCTTTTTCCTGAAGGGCAGTGCTCCCTTCAGGACCACCTGCTTGGAAATAGCTTCGATTGGGCAGGTCTCTCTCAGGGAGTGGTCCTCTCAGGTCCCGAGCACAATTGTTTGTTGTCCCCACTGTAACACTGAGCCATCTATTTCGTAGGCCCTACGCACGGTGTCTGGTTCACTCCCCCAGGTGACATGACAGTTTTGATCCCACGCATTCCTCCAGTTCAAGTCTTGTGGAAGATTCTTGGCTTGCTAGACATATGATGGAGAGATGGGAGTTCGAGACTTGTATGCCCAGGCCCCAATCATATAGACGCACCGTTGGTATTATTCCCGATACGGTTGATTCTCTCTTTCATATTAACTGGAATGATCCCAAGGGGAATGGGGCTCCCTGTGTGCGTGGGCAGTGGCAACCAAGCTGTAATTTGGGGAGTAGTCACTCAATGTGCAAAACCTTTCCTTAGCTCCAAAACCAGATTGCTAGCTGTACGTTCTAACCATTCCCTCAACTGGTTTAAATCAACTAGGTGAACCAACCCCATGCCAATCCATATGACCTATAACATTGGAACACCACATGAGCACATTACAGGCGATTGTGGGAGGTGTGTGATGGGCTCGACCATCGACGGGAACCAATTCTGAGAAGAAAGGAAAAGAAAACTTCTGGGATGTGAGTGTTAAAATTTTAGCCTTAACATTTCACAGAATCACAGGCTCAGAGAATGGTGGAGGTTGGAAGGGACCTCCGGAGATCCTGGAGTCCAACGCCCCTGCTCAGCCAGGGTCCTCTGGAGCATATTGCCCAGGATTGGGCCAGGCGGCTTTTGAATATCTCCAGGGAAGGAGACTCCACAACCTCTCTGGGCAACCTGGTCGAGTGCTCCGGAACCCTCTCCGCACCCCCAAAAAAAGGCCTAGATTCCCTCAACACCCCCATGACAAGGCCCAGCACCGCCAAAACAACGCCCAGATCCCCACAGCACCCCGAAAACAAGGCCCAGATCCCCTCAGCACCCTTAGGACAAGCCCAGTACCCCCAAAACAAGGCCCACACCCCGAAAACAAGGCCCAGATCCCCTCAGCACCCTTAGGACAAGCCCAGTACCCCCAAAACAAGGCCCACACCCCGAAAACAAGGCCCAGATCCCCTCAGCACCCCGAAAACAAGCCTAGTTCTCCCAAAACAACGCCCACCACCCCCAACACAACACCATGACCACTCAGGACCCCCACGACAAGCCCAGCACCCCCAACACAAGGCCCACGTCCTCTAAGCACCCCCAAAACAAGACCCAGATCCCCTCTGCACCCCCATAACAAGCCCAGCACTCCCAAAACAAGGCCCAGCACCCCCAAAACAATGCCCTGATCCCCTCAGCACCCCCACGACAAGCCCAGCACTCCCAAAACAAGGCCCAGCACCCCAGAAACAAGGCCCTGATCCCCTCTGCACCCCCATGACAAGCCCAGCTCCCCCAACACAAGGCCCACCTCCTCTAAGCACCCCCACAACAACACCCAGATCCCCTATGCACCCCCAACACAAGGTCCAGATCCCCTCTGCACCTCAAAACAAAGACCAGCACCCCCAACACAAGGCCCAACTCCCCTCTGCACCCCCCACGACAAGACCAGCACCCCCAACACAACGCCCCACTCCCCCCTGCACCCCCGCCACAAGCCCAGCACCAGCAGACACCCTGACCAGAAGGCTAGCCCGCGAGTTTATTGTAGACATGTTTTGGGAAGTACGACTAGCATCTGAAATACAAAGGGATGAAATGAAATGCAGCTTCCAGCAGCAATGATCTCTTGCACTGCCTGCAAGGGATGCCATGGGAAATGCATCCTTTGGCAAGAAGCATTTTATTTCTTCCTCTCTGTTTGGCTCTTGCTTGAAATGTTCCAGCAGAGTGGTCTCACTAGGGAGGTTTATGTTTGGTTCTGCAGGAGGAGGTGCACTGGAAGATACTTTGTAGAGCCATTGTTTCCAGAGGCTAGCCAAGTGTTGCCTCAGCTTTTCTTCATGCAGCTCTTCCTTCTTTAGCGACAAAGCCACCAGTTGCCTTCTCTTGACAAGCTCGTGTTCACATTCTGGCTTCTTCTGATGCCCTTTGCTCTGATTCTTCTCCCGTTCAATGAACTCGGCAGACTTTCTCTGTGCCTCTTCCACAAGTGCTTCTCTCAGATCTTGCGGTTGATTTTCAATGCTTGCTTTCCACTGAATCAAAAGCCCACTGGCGTCATCTTCCCTGAAATACGGTTCCAAGCCTTTCCAGAGGGTCTCATATTTATCTTGCACTTCCTCCATAAGGCTTCTTCGAGTCACATGCGGAACGTCTCCCTTTCTAATCCGATTGTTCCGTTTCATTTGCAAGTCTAGGATGTGGCTCCCCAGCTGCCAGGTCCACTGGCTGTCGGTTGTTCCTAAGCTGTTGTCTGCGGCAACTTCCCGAGTGTTTTGGAAAGGGAAAACAAACTTTTCATTCAGCAGAGCCTTCCACAAGTCACTCATACGAACTTTCAAGCTCGAGAGCCTTGAAATAGTGCCCTGCGATCCCTTCTTGGCAGCTTGGAGAATTGTGCTCTTTAACTGCTGCACGTGCTGGCTGTGTGTGGGGTTGGGTGGGGCGATGGGTGGGTTTCCTTGCCACCCAGAGGTGAGCAAAGTAGTGACTGTGGGTGTTCACATCAAAGCGGATGACATTGCTGAAGCAGGTGACATGGCAGAACGCCTGCTGGGCAGCTGGGCAGCTGTCCCTGCCATTTCCTCCAGCTTTTCCTGCAGGCGTCTTTTGTGCTTGCATGTTTTGTTCCTGGGCAGTTATTTCTCCAACATTGTGGTGCACAAAGCAGCAGCTTGGCGAAAGATTGACTTGCTTCATGCGGAGAAAAGCCTGCCCAGCTAGCTGAAGGACATCTTGCATGTCTCCAGGATTTTCTCCCAAGATATTGATCAGAGTCATGTTGCCAATGCCAATGCCAAAGGTGGCTAGCTCATTGTCATCATTAAGTGACTGCTTATTGGCCACCTCCATGGCACAAAGTCCTCCTGTGTCAACAATCAGCCTGTAATCAAAGTCCACGGCCTCTTGGCGTTTCTCGTCCACCTGAAGCAGCTGCATAAACGCTCCCCGCGTGCCTCTCCCCACACTGACGTTCCACTGCAGACCAAACATGGCATTCAGCAGGCTTGACTTCCCCGGGCTCTGGATGCCAAGCACTGAGAGAACAAACGCTCTTCTCTCCCCTAGCTTCTCAATTAACTTGTCAAAGATTGCCCCAAGCCATCGTCACCGTACAGACGAAGCATCACCATCCACCACTTCAAGGGCATACCCTGAAACCGTCAGATCGACTGCCACTTCAGGTAGTTTGCAAAAACATTCATCTTTTGAGTTCAAGGATTCTAGAGCTTCACGAATCTGCCCTACTTCTCTCAAAAGACGCTTGAGACCAATGGATGAATCATTGACTGCATTGGAGAGGGCTTCTAACTTATTCATCAATGCTGTTTTTTTCCTTGCTGTTCTTTATTTCCAGGATTTGATACCATCACTGATGATACTCTTTCTGAAGTTCCTCCAAGTGCTCAGAGGACAGGTCATCCCTAAAGACCTTCCTCCACTGCAGCAAGTATTTCTTGGTGTCTCTTGACTGTGCCTGGAGAAAAGCGAGGACTGATTTCATCAGCTGCTTGAGGGGGAACGCTCTGTCGAGTTGCTTTCTTCGTCCTGCACACTTCTCTGGCTCAGTTTGGCTCCCATGATGTTCTATGTTCTTGTTCCTCTTTTCCTGCAAGCGGGGGAGCTCTTTCTCCTTTTTACACCATGGGTACCATAGTTGTCCTTGAAGAGGCAGTAGCTGTGACTTGATCTCAAACACAATTTCTCCTTTGTCAAGAATCCCACCAAGGTTCTTGCCTTTGCTTTGGCTCTCACACACTCTTCTGCCTCTTTATCCACAATAAATCCACGTTGGCGAGCTGTGTCCTGACAAGCATCAAGCCTTAAAAGGTTGTTTCACCTTGCTAGCAGATCTCTGATTGTTTTTACCAGCTCCTCTACTAATTCTGCTGTGTTTCTGTTCTGGATACCTCTTTTGACATTCTGGCTAGATCGGCCACATGCAACATTCTCTTCTTCAGTGAAAAGACAAATCAAAGGCTTTTGAGACTGCCACGGGTCACGTACAATGTTCATGCCTTTCTTGTCACTCTGGTCAGACTCAGCTAACTGAGAGCCTCCTTCACAGAAGAGATCTGCTGTAAAAACGGCAATTGTTGTTCATGACCTCTAGCATCTCCATGCAGGTTACAAAAAGCAACACAGCCGTCAAAAGTGTCATCAGCACTGCCACTGGCACAGGACCAAGAGATCTCCACAACACCTGTCGTTAGAAGACAGCCTTTGGTGCTGCCTTTGCAATGTCGATGGAAGAAAGTGTCGTGTTTGTGTTTAGTCGGCAGAGCATTCAGGAGCTGAGCCTTGGAAGAGGAAGGAGAACTCCCAATCCGTATGAAGGACACGATGGGTGTGTCTGCCTGATCAATCGGTTTGTTTTTGTGCCTCTGAGTTGTGGTCTGCTCCTCTTGTGGTCTGCTTTCCCAATTGTTCCGTGGCTTTCCAGCTCTTTTTAACTTGGCTGAGGGAACTCTCTTGGTGCGGTGCATGGATTTGGTAGCAGGAGGGGGAGTGCCAAGTGGCACAAAGCGAGGTTTGTTGAAATGTACTGTCTCGTGAAATCAGGGGCACCATGAAACATCGCCACCTGGAGGTCCATGGCATGTGTGTGTGTCAGACCTGCTGTAACAGAGGCATCCCCTTCTTCACGCTCAGCATTGAAAAACTCACTGTCAATATCTGAGGCATTATCTGAGCACTCAGTGCCAAGGCTTGTTGCATTCGGAGTGCTCAGAACGCCTTCTTTTGCTTTGCCATGCTCCTGGCAAACCAGATACCTTCCACGGTAGTCCAGCATCAGCAGCTTGTGCCGAAAAGGGAAGGGGTATTCACTGCCAATCCTGGGCTGGCTGTCACACAGGGCAGTCTTGTCGATAACCTGAAGATCTGCCCTCCCCCTTTTCCTTGCGTAGCAATTTTCTCGTCCCGGGTGTTTGATCAAGTGGAGGACCTCTTGGCCTCTGGAACGCTCATTCCTTTTAGGATCCTCCCACTGTTCTGCTGAGGGTGATGGCTTGGATGAATCTTTCTGCTCAGCCCCCTGACCAATATCAATTCTCCCCTGTTTTACAACTTCTTTCTGCAGATCGCTGTTGGAGGCTACATAGTCTCCATTCACAGGGGAATTCAGATCTTGCTCCAGAGTGCCCCCAGGATCACATCCACCGCGCTTTGTAAGGATCTCACGGACTTCTTCTGACAGCCAGTTTCCTATGTGATGGTTCATCTGAGCTAAGCATTTAAACTTCTGTTCTGGAGACATGTTTTTGCATGTTGCTGCTCTACTCAGCCCTGTCAGGAGCAGGAAAGCCTGAGTTCGGGGAACGGCTGGCTTCCTAAGACTCAGGGAGCATTCCTGCGCCGCCTTCATAGCACTTCACATGGTGTTTCACTCTCGCCTCCCACAGAGTCTTGCTCAGAGGTTTATTGACGCTGGCCCGGAGGTGGCGAAGGCGTCTAGCTCCGCGGGCGCTGGTTACTGGCACGTGTGCCCAGGCGCGGAGCCTGCTGCTGGCCCCAATCAGCTGACCCTTGCCTGGCGCCTCCTGAGCACTCGCCGTGGCCTTCGCAGGAAGGAGGCGCATCTGCGGAGGCCCTTGCGCAGCCCTCTGAAGGCGCCTGCAGGGCAGGCTGGGCAGGCTGGGCACAGCAGGCAGGCCAGGGCCGCTGTGCAGCCGGTGGCTGCAGCAGGAGGGGAGGGCACCTCCGGTGGTGGGCTCCAGAGCTGCATGGTGGGCCAGCGCTGCAGGGAGGTGGCACACGCTGGCTCCTCATCCTCTTCCTCCTCGGACTGCTCGAGGGGTGAAAGTGGCCGCACTGTGCCTTCCCCTGCCAGCGGGACGGGTGCCCAGGCACAGTGCAGGATGGACCGGCGCGGGATGTGGGCTGGCCAGTCGAGGTGTGGGGCTTTGGGGAGGCAGTCCAGCAGCTCGTGACCTTCTTCACTGAGCAGCACGGTCTGGTTGCGCCCAAAGCGGACCCGCCTGCGTGGTGGGGATGGCGGGAGGGCTGTGGGCACAAGCAGCTCACCCAGCACTCCTGCAGGTGTTGGGGGAGCGTCCAGCAGGATGGAGGTTGGTGGCAGTGGGAGAGGGCCATCCAACTTCCATCCATCCGTGTCCAGCTCGGAGGTCGGCAGGAGGTGGCGAGGGGACAAGATGTCCTCGCTTGTGAGCCTGGGAGGGAGAAAGGTGGTGAGGAGGCTGCCTTGGGTGCCCCAGGGGGAAGCCCTGGTGGTGGTGGTAGACGCCAAAGGGTGCCAGGGTGCGGGCGGAGGGGGCGCTGGGGCCAGGGCTGCAGCAGTGGGCAAGGAGCAAAGGGGCTTCCCAGTTGGTGAGCAGCAGGCATGCGGCATGTCCTGGGCATCCCGCGCGTCGACCCCAGCCCTAGCCATGCCATGCCCTGCTCTTTGGGGGGCCCAGGCCAGGCGCAGGTCCGTGGCTCTGGGCTGCATCGGGCTCTTGCCTGCGGTGGGCCTGGCCAGGGCTGTGGGGCAGCCCCCCTGCAGGCCAGGCCTCCGCTTACCCTGCCTGCCGGCTGGCTGCACAGTCCTGCGTCTCCACCGTGGGCAGGAAGGAGGCTGCTGGAAGAGGAGGCAGAGAGGCAGTGAGCGAGGGCAGCCCGTGGGCGGAGCCCCAGCTGGGGCCGAGGGCGGTGGGCGCTGGCGGCGCTGGGCTGTCTTGGCCGGGAGGCGCTGCCGAGCGCGCCTACGCTCTGGGCCGGTGCTGCTCACCTCCGGGCTCGTCCACGCTGCCGTTGCCCAGGCTGCCAGCACTGCCGCGAGGCCCCTGCACAGCCCAAGAGAGCGCTGCCTTAGTGGTGAGCATCCAAGCTGCGCCAAGAGGCGCCCTGCTCGCGGAAGGGCTGCGCGGGGCACGCAGAGCTGAGGCTGGAGGCAGGCTTGCGCGCAGCACCGTCAGGCTGCCCTTGCTGCAGGTGCTGCCGCGGCCTCAGCCCTCTCGCTGCCCGCGCCAGCTCGGGGCCATGCCCAGGCTGACTCCTACCTTGGGCCAGGGCCTTTTCCCCGCCGGCACCAACACCACCGCTATGCACAGGATCGTGAAGACGTTGACGACCGAGGGCATGTGGGCCAGGCACACCACAAAAAGGCTCAGCACCACAAACTCGCCCACGACGCTCAGCCTCCGAGGCTCCATGCCGCCACCGGAAGCGCGCCGCGAGCGTGCAGCCTGCTCAGCGCTCCGCCTCCACGTCCTGCTCCAAGAGTGCCACCCAAAACACAGCACCCACCTCTGAGCACGCCGCCCCTTGCAGCCACCCTCCCCCTCCCCGACCAAGGCAGACCAGCAGCCCCCAAAGCCCTGCTCCCCACCGCCCCTCCAACGCCCCTCCACCAACCTCCCCCGACCCTGACCGCTCCGCTCTGCTCTGCGGCTCACCCTGTGCACGCTCCTCCGCACCCCAAGATCGACAGCGTCAATCTGACACCAGGAGAAGAGCCAAAGGCCGCCGAGAGCAACTCTGCAAAAAGCAGGGCACGGTGCCCTCACTCCGTTGGCCTTGCCTGGCTGCCCGCTCCCGCCGCTGCTTTCCCACGTGTGACGCGGGGACACCGGGTGGTGAGCAGCAAGGGCGCAGAATGGTGCCCGAGCGTGGCTGGGCTTCGCGGCGGGGACGTTTGCCTGATTGTGGCACTTGTGCCCACCGAGGGAGTGTGCAGCGGGTGGTGGGCGCTGGGGGGGCGACAAAGCCACGGAGAGCGCCCCGAGGGGAGGAGAGACTGCAGAGAGATGGAAGGAGCCAGCTCTTACCCCGCTGCCTTGCTCCTTCGCCCCAGCTCAACGCCACACTCTCCACCTGCTCGCGCACTCGCTCGCACACTCGCTCGCTCGCTCGCTCGCAGGCAAAGTGACAGCGGCACTTCCCCCAGCCCCACCTCCAGAAAGACCCCGGCATTGTGATGCCATGGCGACATCACTTCCACACACCTGGTCTGCCAGGGCACCCCCAGGCCCACCTGACGCTGCTCTCACCCAAACCCCAACAAGGCGCAGCCCGCCAAGGCCAGCCCCAACACAGCTCCCGCCAGCACAAAGCCCAACCAAAGCCCAGAGTCGTCCCTGACAAGCCCATGCCGAGCCTGTGGCTCGTTCTTTCTTTGGGCACTTTTCCCCTTCTGGACGGGTTGCTGCTGTGCCCTCCAATTGTGCACAGCAATCTTGTTGCAATTGTGAGCGGAAACGGCACACAAGCCATTTGCAGCATGCCTGTGGGGAGCTTTCTGGCGTGAGGCCCCAATTGGCAGAAGCTGCTCCTGCTTCTCTAGACTTTGTATAGGCAGCTTCCTTGTTATCCTCAAGCACGAGGCAACAGTGACTTGCTACAAGACTGGAGCAAAGGGCAGGGACCAACTGATTTCTTCTAACCCACTGGCTACCATTGAGGACTTGAGGGCGATGGAAGTGAACACTGTGGTCCCCATCAGGAGCACGTATTGTGTCTGTGCAAAGAGCGCTGCACAACGGGCATTGCTTCCAGCAGCCGTGCAGCCCTTCAACTCCGATTGTATGAGGTTTCCAGTTCCAAGCTTTCAGATGAGTCATGGAAAATGCCTGTTTCAGGTTTGCTAGCACAGGGGCCAGAGCTTTACTCATTGCCTCCTCCAGGAGCTCTAGCTCCTTTCTTTCTTGATGCTCAATGCTTTCAGATGACTTCTGGGAAGTTCAGAATTAGCTCCAAGTCTGCTCCCAAATTCCTCTAGCCACAGGGAGACATTGCCACAGTTCTCTTGGACAACTGGAGTTGTAGGCGCAAAGCTAGCAGCAGCAGCAAGAGTCTGGAATGAATTCAGGGAAACATGGAACAAGTTCTTCAGCCTTGAATTGTTCTTGTCTAAGCAATAGTTGTTAACACACTTCTCAACGAAACCTTCTAAAACATGTTGGGGGAAATGAATGTGCTGCCTGAACTTCTCACCATTCTCTTCCTCCGCAAGAGACAGGAGAATAGCCGTTTCTAGTTGAGATCGATGGCCACTGAAAGCTGGAGAGTTAGAGCTCCTTTCCCAGGCTATATCAAGAGCAGTCTTCACAGACACTGCCTGTCAAAGAGCTCCTGAAAGCTCGTCACATAAAAAAAATCAGCAACTGCTGTGATAGAGGGCACTGCTTGGCAGGACATGTGGAAACTTGTGAAGAAGTCTTCTCTCTGGCCCCGCAGGTAGAAAGTGGGGTCGTTTGCTCTTGTGAAAGCCTTCTGCATCTTTGCCAACCTTTCTGCTGCCACTTTGCCTAGAGACACTGCTGAATGTCTTCTGTATCCATGAGTGAAGACATATGTGGAGTTCCTGGCTGCCGAGTCCACCTGTTTTCCTATTTCATGCAGTCTGTCATGAATGCAACTTTGGTTGTCATGCATTGGCTCCTGTTCCTTTGTGTCGATGGGGAGGCTGATGAGCTGTGTGATGCGGTCGTGAAGCTGCTCCGTTCTGGTAATAGCGCAGCTGCGCAAAGGCTTTTTCCTGAAGGGCAGTGCTCCCTTCAGGACCACCTGCTTGGAAATAGCTTCGATTGGGCAGGTCTCTCTCAGGGAGTGGTCCTCTCAGGTCCCGAGCACAATTGTTTGTTGTCCCCACTGTAACACTGAGCCATCTATTTCGTAGGCCCTACGCACGGTGTCTGGTTCACTCCCCCAGGTGACATGACAGTTTTGATCCCACGCATTCCTCCAGTTCAAGTCTTGTGGAAGATTCTTGGCTTGCTAGACATATGATGGAGAGATGGGAGTTCGAGACTTGTATGCCCAGGCCCCAATCATATAGACGCACCGTTGGTATTATTCCCGATACGGTTGATTCTCTCTTTCATATTAACTGGAATGATCCCAAGGGGAATGGGGCTCCCTGTGTGCGTGGGCAGTGGCAACCAAGCTGTAATTTGGGGAGTAGTCACTCAATGTGCAAAACCTTTCCTTAGCTCCAAAACCAGATTGCTAGCTGTACGTTCTAACCATTCCCTCAACTGGTTTAAATCAACTAGGTGAACCAACCCCATGCCAATCCATATGACCTATAACATTGGAACACCACATGAGCACATTACAGGCGATTGTGGGAGGTGTGTGATGGGCTCGACCATCGACGGGAACCAATTCTGAGAAGAAAGGAAAAGAAAACTTCTGGGATGTGAGTGTTAAAATTTTAGCCTTAACATTTCACAGAATCACAGGCTCAGAGAATGGTGGAGGTTGGAAGGGACCTCCGGAGATCCTGGAGTCCAACGCCCCTGCTCAGCCAGGGTCCTCTGGAGCATATTGCCCAGGATTGGGCCAGGCGGCTTTTGAATATCTCCAGGGAAGGAGACTCCACAACCTCTCTGGGCAACCTGGTCGAGTGCTCCGGAACCCTCTCCGCACCCCCAAAAAAAGGCCTAGATTCCCTCAACACCCCCATGACAAGGCCCAGCACCGCCAAAACAACGCCCAGATCCCCACAGCACCCCGAAAACAAGGCCCAGATCCCCTCAGCACCCTTAGGACAAGCCCAGTACCCCCAAAACAAGGCCCACACCCCGAAAACAAGGCCCAGATCCCCTCAGCACCCTTAGGACAAGCCCAGTACCCCCAAAACAAGGCCCACACCCCGAAAACAAGGCCCAGATCCCCTCAGCACCCCGAAAACAAGCCTAGTTCTCCCAAAACAACGCCCACCACCCCCAACACAACACCATGACCACTCAGGACCCCCACGACAAGCCCAGCACCCCCAACACAAGGCCCACGTCCTCTAAGCACCCCCAAAACAAGACCCAGATCCCCTCTGCACCCCCATAACAAGCCCAGCACTCCCAAAACAAGGCCCAGCACCCCCAAAACAATGCCCTGATCCCCTCAGCACCCCCACGACAAGCCCAGCACTCCCAAAACAAGGCCCAGCACCCCAGAAACAAGGCCCTGATCCCCTCTGCACCCCCATGACAAGCCCAGCTCCCCCAACACAAGGCCCACCTCCTCTAAGCACCCCCACAACAACACCCAGATCCCCTATGCACCCCCAACACAAGGTCCAGATCCCCTCTGCACCTCAAAACAAAGACCAGCACCCCCAACACAAGGCCCAACTCCCCTCTGCACCCCCCACGACAAGACCAGCACCCCCAACACAACGCCCCACTCCCCCCTGCACCCCCGCCACAAGCCCAGCACCACGAGACACCCTGACCAGAAGGCTAGCCCGCGAGTTTATTGTAGACATGTTTTGGGAAGTACGACTAGCATCTGAAATACAAAGGGATGAAATGAAATGCAGCTTCCAGCAGCAATGATCTCTTGCACTGCCTGCAAGGGATGCCATGGGAAATGCATCCTTTGCCAAGAAGCATTTTATTTCTTCCTCTCTGTTTGGCTCTTGCTTGAAATGTTCCAGCAGAGTGGTCTCACTAGGGAGGTTTATGTTTGGTTCTGCAGGAGGAGGTGCACTGGAAGATACTTTGTAGAGCCATTGTTTCCAGAGGCTAGCCAAGTGT
This sequence comes from Struthio camelus, assembly GCF_040807025.1. Classification (NCBI taxonomy): domain Eukaryota; kingdom Metazoa; phylum Chordata; class Aves; order Struthioniformes; family Struthionidae; genus Struthio; species Struthio camelus. The sequence continues at coordinate 6,869,892 of NC_090944.1, read as the reverse complement.
TGCCTCAGCTTTTCTTCATGCAGCTCTTCCTTCTTTAGCGACAAAGCCACCAGTTGCCTTCTCTTGACAAGCTCGTGTTCACATTCTGGCTTCTTCTGATGCCCTTTGCTCGGATTCTTCTCCCGTTCAATGAACTCGGCAGACTTTCTCTGTGCCTCTTCCACAAGTGCTTCTCTCAGATCTTGCGGTTGATTTTCAATGCTTGCTTTCCACTGAATCAAAAGCCCACTGGCGTCATCTTCCCTGAAATACGGTTCCAAGCCTTTCCAGAGGGTCTCATATTTATCTTGCACTTCCTCCATAAGGCTTCTTCGAGTCACATGCGGAACGTCTCCCTTTCTAATCCGATTGTTCCGTTTCATTTGCAAGTCTAGGATGTGGCTCCCCAGCTGCCAGGTCCACTGGCTGTCGGTTGTTCCTAAGCTGTTGTCTGCGGCAACTTCCCGAGTGTTTTGGAAAGGGAAAACAAACTTTTCATTCAGCAGAGCCTTCCACAAGTCACTCATACGAACTTTCAAGCTCGAGAGCCTTGAAATAGTGCCCTGCGATCCCTTCTTGGCAGCTTGGAGAATTGTGCTCTTTAACTGCTGCACGTGCTGGCTGTGTGTGGGGTTGGGTGGGGCGATGGGTGGGTTTCCTTGCCACCCAGAGGTGAGCAAAGTAGTGACTGTGGGTGTTCACATCAAAGCGGATGACATTGCTGAAGCAGGTGACATGGCAGAACGCCTGCTGGGCAGCTGGGCAGCTGTCCCTGCCATTTCCTCCAGCTTTTCCTGCAGGCGTCTTTTGTGCTTGCATGTTTTGTTCCTGGGCAGTTATTTCTCCAACATTGTGGTGCACAAAGCAGCAGCTTGGCGAAAGATTGACTTGCTTCATGCGGAGAAAAGCCTGCCCAGCTAGCTGAAGGACATCTTGCATGTCTCCAGGATTTTCTCCCAAGATATTGATCAGAGTCATGTTGCCAATGCCAATGCCAAAGGTGGCTAGCTCATTGTCATCATTAAGTGACTGCTTATTGGCCACCTCCATGGCACAAAGTCCTGCTGTGTCAACAATCAGCCTGTAATCAAAGTCCACGGCCTCTTGGCGTTTCTCGTCCACCTGAAGCAGCTGCATAAACGCTCCCCGCGTGCCTCTCCCCACACTGACGTTCCACTGCAGACCAAACATGGCATTCAGCAGGCTTGACTTCCCCGGGCTCTGGATGCCAAGCACTGAGAGAACAAACGCTCTTCTCTCCCCTAGCTTCTCAATTAACTTGTCAAAGATTGCCCCAAGCCATCGTCACCGTACAGACGAAGCATCACCATCCACCACTTCAAGGGCATACCCTGAAACCGTCAGATCGACTGCCACTTCAGGTAGTTTGCAAAAACATTCATCTTTTGAGTTCAAGGATTCTAGAGCTTCACGAATCTGCCCTACTTCTCTCAAAAGACGCTTGAGACCAATGGATGAATCATTGACTGCATTGGAGAGGGCTTCTAACTTATTCATCAATGCTGTTTTTTTCCTTGCTGTTCTTTATTTCCAGGATTTGATACCATCACTGATGATACTCTTTCTGAAGTTCCTCCAAGTGCTCAGAGGACAGGTCATCCCTAAAGACCTTCCTCCACTGCAGCAAGTATTTCTTGGTGTCTCTTGACTGTGCCTGGAGAAAAGCGAGGACTGATTTCATCAGCTGCTTGAGGGGGAACGCTCTGTCGAGTTGCTTTCTTCGTCCTGCACACTTCTCTGGCTCAGTTTGGCTCCCATGATGTTCTATGTTCTTGTTCCTCTTTTCCTGCAAGCGGGGGAGCTCTTTCTCCTTTTTACACCATGGGTACCATAGTTGTCCTTGAAGAGGCAGTAGCTGTGACTTGATCTCAAACACAATTTCTCCTTTGTCAAGAATCCCACCAAGGTTCTTGCCTTTGCTTTGGCTCTCACACACTCTTCTGCCTCTTTATCCACAATAAATCCACGTTGGCGAGCTGTGTCCTGACAAGCATCAAGCCTTAAAAGGTTGTTTCACCTTGCTAGCAGATCTCTGATTGTTTTTACCAGCTCCTCTACTAATTCTGCTGTGTTTCTGTTCTGGATACCTCTTTTGACATTCTGGCTAGATCGGCCACATGCAACATTCTCTTCTTCAGTGAAAAGACAAATCAAAGGCTTTTGAGACTGCCACGGGTCACGTACAATGTTCATGCCTTTCTTGTCACTCTGGTCAGACTCAGCTAACTGAGAGCCTCCTTCACAGAAGAGATCTGCTGTAAAAACGGCAATTGTTGTTCATGACCTCTAGCATCTCCATGCAGGTTACAAAAAGCAACACAGCCGTCAAAAGTGTCATCAGCACTGCCACTGGCACAGGACCAAGAGATCTCCACAACACCTGTCGTTAGAAGACAGCCTTTGGTGCTGCCTTTGCAATGTCGATGGAAGAAAGTGTCGTGTTTGTGTTTAGTCGGCAGAGCATTCAGGAGCTGAGCCTTGGAAGAGGAAGGAGAACTCCCAATCCGTATGAAGGACACGATGGGTGTGTCTGCCTGATCAATCGGTTTGTTTTTGTGCCTCTGAGTTGTGGTCTGCTCCTCTTGTGGTCTGCTTTCCCAATTGTTCCGTGGCTTTCCAGCTCTTTTTAACTTGGCTGAGGGAACTCTCTTGGTGCGGTGCATGGATTTGGTAGCAGGAGGGGGAGTGCCAAGTGGCACAAAGCGAGGTTTGTTGAAATGTACTGTCTCGTGAAATCAGGGGCACCATGAAACATCGCCACCTGGAGGTCCATGGCATGTGTGTGTGTCAGACCTGCTGTAACAGAGGCATCCCCTTCTTCACGCTCAGCATTGAAAAACTCACTGTCAATATCTGAGGCATTATCTGAGCACTCAGTGCCAAGGCTTGTTGCATTCGGAGTGCTCAGAACGCCTTCTTTTGCTTTGCCATGCTCCTGGCAAACCAGATACCTTCCACGGTAGTCCAGCATCAGCAGCTTGTGCCGAAAAGGGAAGGGGTATTCACTGCCAATCCTGGGCTGGCTGTCACACAGGGCAGTCTTGTCGATAACCTGAAGATCTGCCCTCCCCCTTTTCCTTGCGTAGCAATTTTCTCGTCCCGGGTGTTTGATCAAGTGGAGGACCTCTTGGCCTCTGGAACGCTCATTCCTTTTAGGATCCTCCCACTGTTCTGCTGAGGGTGATGGCTTGGATGAATCTTTCTGCTCAGCCCCCTGACCAATATCAATTCTCCCCTGTTTTACAACTTCTTTCTGCAGATCGCTGTTGGAGGCTACATAGTCTCCATTCACAGGGGAATTCAGATCTTGCTCCAGAGTGCCCCCAGGATCACATCCACCGCGCTTTGTAAGGATCTCACGGACTTCTTCTGACAGCCAGTTTCCTATGTGATGGTTCATCTGAGCTAAGCATTTAAACTTCTGTTCTGGAGACATGTTTTTGCATGTTGCTGCTCTACTCAGCCCTGTCAGGAGCAGGAAAGCCTGAGTTCGGGGAACGGCTGGCTTCCTAAGACTCAGGGAGCATTCCTGCGCCGCCTTCATAGCACTTCACATGGTGTTTCACTCTCGCCTCCCACAGAGTCTTGCTCAGAGGTTTATTGACGCTGGCCCGGAGGTGGCGAAGGCGTCTAGCTCCGCGGGCGCTGGTTACTGGCACGTGTGCCCAGGCGCGGAGCCTGCTGCTGGCCCCAATCAGCTGACCCTTGCCTGGCGCCTCCTGAGCACTCGCCGTGGCCTTCGCAGGAAGGAGGCGCATCTGCGGAGGCCCTTGCGCAGCCCTCTGAAGGCGCCTGCAGGGCAGGCTGGGCAGGCTGGGCACAGCAGGCAGGCCAGGGCCGCTGTGCAGCCGGTGGCTGCAGCAGGAGGGGAGGGCACCTCCGGTGGTGGGCTCCAGAGCTGCATGGTGGGCCAGCGCTGCAGGGAGGTGGCACACGCTGGCTCCTCATCCTCTTCCTCCTCGGACTGCTCGAGGGGTGAAAGTGGCCGCACTGTGCCTTCCCCTGCCAGCGGGACGGGTGCCCAGGCACAGTGCAGGATGGACCGGCGCGGGATGTGGGCTGGCCAGTCGAGGTGTGGGGCTTTGGGGAGGCAGTCCAGCAGCTCGTGACCTTCTTCACTGAGCAGCACGGTCTGGTTGCGCCCAAAGCGGACCCGCCTGCGTGGTGGGGATGGCGGGAGGGCTGTGGGCACAAGCAGCTCACCCAGCACTCCTGCAGGTGTTGGGGGAGCGTCCAGCAGGATGGAGGTTGGTGGCAGTGGGAGAGGGCCATCCAACTTCCATCCATCCGTGTCCAGCTCGGAGGTCGGCAGGAGGTGGCGAGGGGACAAGATGTCCTCGCTTGTGAGCCTGGGAGGGAGAAAGGTGGTGAGGAGGCTGCCTTGGGTGCCCCAGGGGGAAGCCCTGGTGGTGGTGGTAGACGCCAAAGGGTGCCAGGGTGCGGGCGGAGGGGGCGCTGGGGCCAGGGCTGCAGCAGTGGGCAAGGAGCAAAGGGGCTTCCCAGTTGGTGAGCAGCAGGCATGCGGCATGTCCTGGGCATCCCGCGCGTCGACCCCAGCCCTAGCCATGCCATGCCCTGCTCTTTGGGGGGCCCAGGCCAGGCGCAGGTCCGTGGCTCTGGGCTGCATCGGGCTCTTGCCTGCGGTGGGCCTGGCCAGGGCTGTGGGGCAGCCCCCCTGCAGGCCAGGCCTCCGCTTACCCTGCCTGCCGGCTGGCTGCACAGTCCTGCGTCTCCACCGTGGGCAGGAAGGAGGCTGCTGGAAGAGGAGGCAGAGAGGCAGTGAGCGAGGGCAGCCCGTGGGCGGAGCCCCAGCTGGGGCCGAGGGCGGTGGGCGCTGGCGGCGCTGGGCTGTCTTGGCCGGGAGGCGCTGCCGAGCGCGCCTACGCTCTGGGCCGGTGCTGCTCACCTCCGGGCTCGTCCACGCTGCCGTTGCCCAGGCTGCCAGCACTGCCGCGAGGCCCCTGCACAGCCCAAGAGAGCGCTGCCTTAGTGGTGAGCATCCAAGCTGCGCCAAGAGGCGCCCTGCTCGCGGAAGGGCTGCGCGGGGCACGCAGAGCTGAGGCTGGAGGCAGGCTTGCGCGCAGCACCGTCAGGCTGCCCTTGCTGCAGGTGCTGCCGCGGCCTCAGCCCTCTCGCTGCCCGCGCCAGCTCGGGGCCATGCCCAGGCTGACTCCTACCTTGGGCCAGGGCCTTTTCCCCGCCGGCACCAACACCACCGCTATGCACAGGATCGTGAGGACGTTGACGACCGAGGGCATGTGGGCCAGGCACACCACAAAGAGGCTCAGCACCACAAACTCGCCCACGACGCTCAGCCTCCGAGGCTCCATGCCGCCACCGGAAGCGCGCCGCGAGCGTGCAGCCTGCTCAGCGCTCCGCCTCCACGTCCTGCTCCAAGAGTGCCACCCAAAACACAGCACCCACCTCTGAGCACGCCGCCCCTTGCAGCCACCCTCCCCCTCCCCGACCAAGGCAGACCAGCAGCCCCCAAAGCCCTGCTCCCCACCGCCCCTCCAACACCCCTCCACCAACCTCCCCCGACCCTGACCGCTCCGCTCTGCTCTGCGGCTCACCCTGTGCACGCTCCTCCGCACCCCAAGATCGACAGCGTCAATCTGACACCAGGAGAAGAGCCAAAGGCCGCCGAGAGCAACTCTGCAAAAAGCAGGGCACGGTGCCCTCACTCCGTTGGCCTTGCCTGGCTGCCCGCTCCCGCCGCTGCTTTCCCACGTGTGACGCGGGGACACCGGGTGGTGAGCAGCAAGGGCGCAGAATGGTGCCCGAGCGTGGCTGGGCTTCGCGGCGGGGACGTTTGCCTGATTGTGGCACTTGTGCCCACCGAGGGAGTGTGCAGCGGGTGGTGGGCGCTGGGGGGGCGACAAAGCCACGGAGAGCGCCCCGAGGGGAGGAGAGACTGCAGAGAGATGGAAGGAGCCAGCTCTTACCCCGCTGCCTTGCTCCTTCGCCCCAGCTCAACGCCACACTCTCCACCTGCTCGCGCACTCGCTCGCACACTCGCTCGCTCGCTCGCTCGCAGGCAAAGTGACAGCGGCACTTCCCCCAGCCCCACCTCCAGAAAGACCCCGGCATTGTGATGCCATGGCGACATCACTTCCACACACCTGGTCTGCCAGGGCACCCCCAGGCCCACCTGACGCTGCTCTCACCCAAACCCCAACAAGGCGCAGCCCGCCAAGGCCAGCCCCAACACAGCTCCCGCCAGCACAAAGCCCAACCAAAGACCAGAGTCGTCCCTGACAAGCCCATGCCGAGCCTGTGGCTCGTTCTTTCTTTGGGCACTTTTCCCCTTCTGGACGGGTTGCTGCTGTGCCCTCCAATTGTGCACAGCAATCTTGTTGCAATTGTGAGCGGAAACGGCACACAAGCCATTTGCAGCATGCCTGTGGGGAGCTTTCTGGCGTGAGGCCCCAATTGGCAGAAGCTGCTCCTGCTTCTCTAGACTTTGTATAGGCAGCTTCCTTGTTATCCTCAAGCACGAGGCAACAGTGACTTGCTACAAGACTGGAGCAAAGGGCAGGGACCAACTGATTTCTTCTAACCCACTGGCTACCATTGAGGACTTGAGGGCGATGGAAGTGAACACTGTGGTCCCCATCAGGAGCACGTATTGTGTCTGTGCAAAGAGCGCTGCACAACGGGCATTGCTTCCAGCAGCCGTGCAGCCCTTCAACTCCGATTGTATGAGGTTTCCAGTTCCAAGCTTTCAGATGAGTCATGGAAAATGCCTGTTTCAGGTTTGCTAGCACAGGGGCCAGAGCTTTACTCATTGCCTCCTCCAGGAGCTCTAGCTCCTTTCTTTCTTGATGCTCAATGCTTTCAGATGACTTCTGGGAAGTTCAGAATTAGCTCCAAGTCTGCTCCCAAATTCCTCTAGCCACAGGGAGACATTGCCACAGTTCTCTTGGACAACTGGAGTTGTAGGCGCAAAGCTAGCAGCAGCAGCAAGAGTCTGGAATGAATTCAGGGAAACATGGAACAAGTTCTTCAGCCTTGAATTGTTCTTGTCTAAGCAATAGTTGTTAACACACTTCTCAACGAAACCTTCTAAAACATGTTGGGGGAAATGAATGTGCTGCCTGAACTTCTCACCATTCTCTTCCTCCGCAAGAGACAGGAGAATAGCCGTTTCTAGTTGAGATCGATGGCCACTGAAAGCTGGAGAGTTAGAGCTCCTTTCCCAGGCTATATCAAGAGCAGTCTTCACAGACACTGCCTGTCAAAGAGCTCCTGAAAGCTCGTCACATAAAAAAAATCAGCAACTGCTGTGATAGAGGGCACTGCTTGGCAGGACATGTGGAAACTTGTGAAGAAGTCTTCTCTCTGGCCCCGCAGGTAGAAAGTGGGGTCGTTTGCTCTTGTGAAAGCCTTCTGCATCTTTGCCAACCTTTCTGCTGCCACTTTGCCTAGAGACACTGCTGAATGTCTTCTGTATCCATGAGTGAAGACATATGTGGAGTTCCTGGCTGCCGAGTCCACCTGTTTTCCTATTTCATGCAGTCTGTCATGAATGCAACTTTGGTTGTCATGCATTGGCTCCTGTTCCTTTGTGTCGATGGGGAGGCTGATGAGCTGTGTGATGCGGTCGTGAAGCTGCTCCGTTCTGGTAATAGCGCAGCTGCGCAAAGGCTTTTTCCTGAAGGGCAGTGCTCCCTTCAGGACCACCTGCTTGGAAATAGCTTCGATTGGGCAGGTCTCTCTCAGGGAGTGGTCCTCTCAGGTCCCGAGCACAATTGTTTGTTGTCCCCACTGTAACACTGAGCCATCTATTTCGTAGGCCCTACGCACGGTGTCTGGTTCACTCCCCCAGGTGACATGACAGTTTTGATCCCACGCATTCCTCCAGTTCAAGTCTTGTGGAAGATTCTTGGCTTGCTAGACATATGATGGAGAGATGGGAGTTCGAGACTTGTATGCCCAGGCCCCAATCATATAGACGCACCGTTGGTATTATTCCAGATACGGTTGATTCTCTCTTTCATATTAACTGGAATGATCCCAAGGGGAATGGGGCTCCCTGTGTGCGTGGGCAGTGGCAACCAAGCTGTAATTTGGGGAGTAGTCACTCAATGTGCAAAACCTTTCCTTAGCTCCAAAACCAGATTGCTAGCTGTACGTTCTAACCATTCCCTCAACTGGTTTAAATCAACTAGGTGAACCAACCCCATGCCAATCCATATGACCTATAACATTGGAACACCACATGAGCACATTACAGGCGATTGTGGGAGGTGTGTGATGGGCTCGACCATCGACGGGAACCAATTCTGAGAAGAAAGGAAAAGAAAACTTCTGGGATGTGAGTGTTAAAATTTTAGCCTTAACATTTCACAGAATCACAGGCTCAGAGAATGGTGGAGGTTGGAAGGGACCTCCGGAGATCCTGGAGTCCAACGCCCCTGCTCAGCCAGGGTCCTCTGGAGCATATTGCCCAGGATTGGGCCAGGCGGCTTTTGAATATCTCCAGGGAAGGAGACTCCACAACCTCTCTGGGCAACCTGGTCGAGTGCTCCGGAACCCTCTCCGCACCCCCAAAAAAAGGCCTAGATTCCCTCAACACCCCCATGACAAGGCCCAGCACCGCCAAAACAACGCCCAGATCCCCACAGCACCCCGAAAACAAGGCCCAGATCCCCTCAGCACCCTTAGGACAAGCCCAGTACCCCCAAAACAAGGCCCACACCCCGAAAACAAGGCCCAGATCCCCTCAGCACCCTTAGGACAAGCCCAGTACCCCCAAAACAAGGCCCACACCCCGAAAACAAGGCCCAGATCCCCTCAGCACCCCGAAAACAAGCCTAGTTCTCCCAAAACAACGCCCACCACCCCCAACACAACACCATGACCACTCAGGACCCCCACGACAAGCCCAGCACCCCCAACACAAGGCCCACGTCCTCTAAGCACCCCCAAAACAAGACCCAGATCCCCTCTGCACCCCCATAACAAGCCCAGCACTCCCAAAACAAGGCCCAGCACCCCCAAAACAATGCCCTGATCCCCTCAGCACCCCCACGACAAGCCCAGCACTCCCAAAACAAGGCCCAGCACCCCAGAAACAAGGCCCTGATCCCCTCTGCACCCCCATGACAAGCCCAGCTCCCCCAACACAAGGCCCACCTCCTCTAAGCACCCCCACAACAACACCCAGATCCCCTATGCACCCCCAACACAAGGTCCAGATCCCCTCTGCACCTCAAAACAAAGACCAGCACCCCCAACACAAGGCCCAACTCCCCTCTGCACCCCCCACGACAAGACCAGCACCCCCAACACAACGCCCCACTCCCCCCTGCACCCCCGCCACAAGCCCAGCACCACGAGACACCCTGACCAGAAGGCTAGCCCGCGAGTTTATTGTAGACATGTTTTGGGAAGTACGACTAGCATCTGAAATACAAAGGGATGAAATGAAATGCAGCTTCCAGCAGCAATGATCTCTTGCACTGCCTGCAAGGGATGCCATGGGAAATGCATCCTTTGGCAAGAAGCATTTTATTTCTTCCTCTCTGTTTGGCTCTTGCTTGAAATGTTCCAGCAGAGTGGTCTCACTAGGGAGGTTTATGTTTGGTTCTGCAGGAGGAGGTGCACTGGAAGATACTTTGTAGAGCCATTGTTTCCAGAGGCTAGCCAAGTGTTGCCTCAGCTTTTCTTCATGCAGCTCTTCCTTCTTTAGCGACAAAGCCACCAGTTGCCTTCTCTTGACAAGCTCGTGTTCACATTCTGGCTTCTTCTGATGCCCTTTGCTCTGATTCTTCTCCCGTTCAATGAACTCGGCAGACTTTCTCTGTGCCTCTTCCACAAGTGCTTCTCTCAGATCTTGCGGTTGATTTTCAATGCTTGCTTTCCACTGAATCAAAAGCCCACTGGCGTCATCTTCCCTGAAATACGGTTCCAAGCCTTTCCAGAGGGTCTCATATTTATCTTGCACTTCCTCCATAAGGCTTCTTCGAGTCACATGCGGAACGTCTCCCTTTCTAATCCGATTGTTCCGTTTCATTTGCAAGTCTAGGATGTGGCTCCCCAGCTGCCAGGTCCACTGGCTGTCGGTTGTTCCTAAGCTGTTGTCTGCGGCAACTTCCCGAGTGTTTTGGAAAGGGAAAACAAACTTTTCATTCAGCAGAGCCTTCCACAAGTCACTCATACGAACTTTCAAGCTCGAGAGCCTTGAAATAGTGCCCTGCGATCCCTTCTTGGCAGCTTGGAGAATTGTGCTCTTTAACTGCTGCACGTGCTGGCTGTGTGTGGGGTTGGGTGGGGCGATGGGTGGGTTTCCTTGCCACCCAGAGGTGAGCAAAGTAGTGACTGTGGGTGTTCACATCAAAGCGGATGACATTGCTGAAGCAGGTGACATGGCAGAACGCCTGCTGGGCAGCTGGGCAGCTGTCCCTGCCATTTCCTCCAGCTTTTCCTGCAGGCGTCTTTTGTGCTTGCATGTTTTGTTCCTGGGCAGTTATTTCTCCAACATTGTGGTGCACAAAGCAGCAGCTTGGCGAAAGATTGACTTGCTTCATGCGGAGAAAAGCCTGCCCAGCTAGCTGAAGGACATCTTGCATGTCTCCAGGATTTTCTCCCAAGATATTGATCAGAGTCATGTTGCCAATGCCAATGCCAAAGGTGGCTAGCTCATTGTCATCATTAAGTGACTGCTTATTGGCCACCTCCATGGCACAAAGTCCTGCTGTGTCAACAATCAGCCTGTAATCAAAGTCCACGGCCTCTTGGCGTTTCTCGTCCACCTGAAGCAGCTGCATAAACGCTCCCCGCGTGCCTCTCCCCGCACTGACGTTCCACTGCAGACCAAACATGGCATTCAGCAGGCTTGACTTCCCCGGGCTCTGGATGCCAAGCACTGAGAGAACAAACGCTCTTCTCTCCCCTAGCTTCTCAATTAACTTGTCAAAGATTGCCCCAAGCCATCGTCACCGTACAGACGAAGCATCACCATCCACCACTTCAAGGGCATACCCTGAAACCGTCAGATCGACTGCCACTTCAGGTAGTTTGCAAAAACATTCATCTTTTGAGTTCAAGGATTCTAGAGCTTCACGAATCTGCCCTACTTCTCTCAAAAGACGCTTGAGACCAATGGATGAATCATTGACTGCATTGGAGAGGGCTTCTAACTTATTCATCAATGCTGTTTTTTTCCTTGCTGTTCTTTATTTCCAGGATTTGATACCATCACTGATGATACTCTTTCTGAAGTTCCTCCAAGTGCTCAGAGGACAGGTCATCCCTAAAGACCTTCCTCCACTGCAGCAAGTATTTCTTGGTGTCTCTTGACTGTGCCTGGAGAAAAGCGAGGACTGATTTCATCAGCTGCTTGAGGGGGAACGCTCTGTCGAGTTGCTTTCTTCGTCCTGCACACTTCTCTGGCTCAGTTTGGCTCCCATGATGTTCTATGTTCTTGTTCCTCTTTTCCTGCAAGCGGGGGAGCTCTTTCTCCTTTTTACACCATGGGTACCATAGTTGTCCTTGAAGAGGCAGTAGCTGTGACTTGATCTCAAACACAATTTCTCCTTTGTCAAGAATCCCACCAAGGTTCTTGCCTTTGCTTTGGCTCTCACACACTCTTCTGCCTCTTTATCCACAATAAATCCACGTTGGCGAGCTGTGTCCTGACAAGCATCAAGCCTTAAAAGGTTGTTTCACCTTGCTAGCAGATCTCTGATTGTTTTTACCAGCTCCTCTACTAATTCTGCTGTGTTTCTGTTCTGGATACCTCTTTTGACATTCTGGCTAGATCGGCCACATGCAACATTCTCTTCTTCAGTGAAAAGACAAATCAAAGGCTTTTGAGACTGCCACGGGTCACGTACAATGTTCATGCCTTTCTTGTCACTCTGGTCAGACTCAGCTAACTGAGAGCCTCCTTCACAGAAGAGATCTGCTGTAAAAACGGCAATTGTTGTTCATGACCTCTAGCATCTCCATGCAGGTTACAAAAAGCAACACAGCCGTCAAAAGTGTCATCAGCACTGCCACTGGCACAGGACCAAGAGATCTCCACAACACCTGTCGTTAGAAGACAGCCTTTGGTGCTGCCTTTGCAATGTCGATGGAAGAAAGTGTCGTGTTTGTGTTTAGTCGGCAGAGCATTCAGGAGCTGAGCCTTGGAAGAGGAAGGAGAACTCCCAATCCGTATGAAGGACACGATGGGTGTGTCTGCCTGATCAATCGGTTTGTTTTTGTGCCTCTGAGTTGTGGTCTGCTCCTCTTGTGGTCTGCTTTCCCAATTGTTCCGTGGCTTTCCAGCTCTTTTTAACTTGGCTGAGGGAACTCTCTTGGTGCGGTGCATGGATTTGGTAGCAGGAGGGGGAGTGCCAAGTGGCACAAAGCGAGGTTTGTTGAAATGTACTGTCTCGTGAAATCAGGGGCACCATGAAACATCGCCACCTGGAGGTCCATGGCATGTGTGTGTGTCAGACCTGCTGTAACAGAGGCATCCCCTTCTTCACGCTCAGCATTGAAAAACTCACTGTCAATATCTGAGGCATTATCTGAGCACTCAGTGCCAAGGCTTGTTGCATTCGGAGTGCTCAGAACGCCTTCTTTTGCTTTGCCATGCTCCTGGCAAACCAGATACCTTCCACGGTAGTCCAGCATCAGCAGCTTGTGCCGAAAAGGGAAGGGGTATTCACTGCCAATCCTGGGCTGGCTGTCACACAGGGCAGTCTTGTCGATAACCTGAAGATCTGCCCTCCCCCCTTTTCCTTGCGTAGCAATTTTCTCGTCCCGGGTGTTTGATCAAGTGGAGGACCTCTTGGCCTCTGGAACGCTCATTCCTTTTAGGATCCTCCCACTGTTCTGCTGGGGTGATGGCTTGGATGAATCTTTCTGCTCAGCCCCCTGACCAATATCAATTCTCCCCTGTTTTACAACTTCTTTCTGCAGATCGCTGTTGGAGGCTACATAGTCTCCATTCACAGGGGAATTCAGATCTTGCTCCAGAGTGCCCCCAGGATCACATCCACCGCGCTTTGTAAGGATCTCACGGACTTCTTCTGACAGCCAGTTTCCTATGTGATGGTTCATCTGAGCTAAGCATTTAAACTTCTGTTCTGGAGACATGTTTTTGCATGTTGCTGCTCTACTCAGCCCTGTCAGGAGCAGGAAAGCCTGAGTTCGGGGAACGGCTGGCTTCCTAAGACTCAGGGAGCATTCCTGCGCCGCCTTCATAGCACTTCACATGGTGTTTCACTCTCGCCTCCCACAGAGTCTTGCTCAGAGGTTTATTGACGCTGGCCCGGAGGTGGCGAAGGCGTCTAGCTCCGCGGGCGCTGGTTACTGGCACGTGTGCCCAGGCGCGGAGCCTGCTGCTGGCCCCAATCAGCTGACCCTTGCCTGGCGCCTCCTGAGCACTCGCCGTGGCCTTCGCAGGAAGGAGGCGCATCTGCGGAGGCCCTTGCGCAGCCCTCTGAAGGCGCCTGCAGGGCAGGCTGGGCAGGCTGGGCACAGCAGGCAGGCCAGGGCCGCTGTGCAGCCGGTGGCTGCAGCAGGAGGGGAGGGCGCCTCCGGTGGTGGGCTCCAGAGCTGCATGGTGGGCCAGCGCTGCAGGGAGGTGGCACACGCTGGCTCCTCATCCTCTTCCTCCTCGGACTGCTCGAGGGGTGAAAGTGGCCGCACTGTGCCTTCCCCTGCCAGCGGGACGGGTGCCCAGGCACAGTGCAGGATGGACCGGCGCGGGATGTGGGCTGGCCAGTCGAGGTGTGGGGCTTTGGGGAGGCAGTCCAGCAGCTCGTGACCTTCTTCACTGAGCAGCACGGTCTGGTTGCGCCCAAAGCGGACCCGCCTGCGTGGTGGGGATGGCGGGAGGGCTGTGGGCACAAGCAGCTCACCCAGCACTCCTGCAGGTGTTGGGGGAGCGTCCAGCAGGATGGAGGGTGGTGGCAGTGGGAGAGGGCCATCCAACTTCCATCCATCCGTGTCCAGCTCGGAGGTCGGCAGGAGGTGGCGAGGGGACAAGATGTCCTCGCTTGTGAGCCTGGGAGGGAGAAAGGTGGTGAGGAGGCTGCCTTGGGTGCCCCAGGGGGAAGCCCTGGTGGTGGTGGTAGACGCCAAAGGGTGCCAGGGTGCGGGCGGAGGGGGCGCTGGGGCCAGGGCTGCAGCAGTGGGCAAGGAGCAAAGGGGCTTCCCAGTTGGTGAGCAGCAGGCATGCGGCATGTCCTGGGCATCCCGCGCGTCGACCCCAGCCCTAGCCATGCCATGCCCTGCTCTTTGGGGGGCCCAGGCCAGGCGCAGGTCCGTGGCTCTGGGCTGCATCGGGCTCTTGCCTGCGGTGGGCCTGGCCAGGGCTGTGGGGCAGCCCCCCTGCAGGCCAGGCCTCCGCTTACCCTGCCTGCCGGCTGGCTGCACAGTCCTGCGTCTCCACCGTGGGCAGGAAGGAGGCTGCTGGAAGAGGAGGCAGAGAGGCAGTGAGCGAGGGCAGCCCGTGGGCGGAGCCCCAGCTGGGGCCGAGGGCGGTGGGCGCTGGCGGCGCTGGGCTGTCTTGGCCGGGAGGCGCTGCCGAGCGCGCCTACGCTCTGGGCCGGTGCTGCTCACCTCCGGGCTCGTCCACGCTGCCGTTGCCCAGGCTGCCAGCACTGCCGCGAGGCCCCTGCACAGCCCAAGAGAGCGCTGCCTTAGTGGTGAGCATCCAAGCTGCGCCAAGAGGCGCCCTGCTCGCGGAAGGGCTGCGCGGGGCACGCAGAGCTGAGGCTGGAGGCAGGCTTGCGCGCAGCACCGTCAGGCTGCCCTTGCTGCAGGTGCTGCCACAGCCTCAGCCCTCTCGCTGCCCGCGCCAGCTCGGGGCCATGCCCAGGCTGACTCCTACCTTGGGCCAGGGCCTTTTCCCCGCCGGCACCAACACCACCGCTATGCACAGGATCGTGAGGACGTTGACGACCGAGGGCATGTGGGCCAGGCACACCACAAAGAGGCTCAGCACCACAAACTCGCCCACGACGCTCAGCCTCCGAGGCTCCATGCCGCCACCGGAAGCGCGCCGCGAGCGTGCAGCCTGCTCAGCGCTCCGCCTCCACGTCCTGCTCCAAGAGTGCCACCCAAAACACAGCACCCACCTCTGAGCACGCCGCCCCTTGCAGCCACCCTCCCCCTCCCCGACCAAGGCAGACCAGCAGCCCCCAAAGCCCTGCTCCCCACCGCCCCTCCAACACCCCTCCACCAACCTCCCCCGACCCTGACCGCTCCGCTCTGCTCTGCGGCTCACCCTGTGCACGCTCCTCCGCACCCCAAGATCGACAGCGTCAATCTGACACCAGGAGAAGAGCCAAAGGCCGCCGAGAGCAACTCTGCAAAAAGCAGGGCACGGTGCCCTCACTCCGTTGGCCTTGCCTGGCTGCCCGCTCCCGCCGCTGCTTTCCCACGTGTGACGCGGGGACACCGGGTGGTGAGCAGCAAGGGCGCAGAATGGTGCCCGAGCGTGGCTGGGCTTCGCGGCGGGGACGTTTGCCTGATTGTGGCACTTGTGCCCACCGAGGGAGTGTGCAGCGGGTGGTGGGCGCTGGGGGGGCGACAAAGCCACGGAGAGCGCCCCGAGGGGAGGAGAGACTGCAGAGAGATGGAAGGAGCCAGCTCTTACCCCGCTGCCTTGCTCCTTCGCCCCAGCTCAACGCCACACTCTCCACCTGCTCGCACACTCGCTCGCACACTCGCTCGCTCGCTCGCTCGCAGGCAAAGTGACAGCGGCACTTCCCCCAGCCCCACCTCCAGAAAGACCCCGGCATTGTGATGCCATGGCGACATCACTTCCACACACCTGGTCTGCCAGGGCACCCCCAGGCCCACCTGACGCTGCTCTCACCCAAACCCCAACAAGGCGCAGCCCGCCAAGGCCAGCCCCAACACAGCTCCCGCCAGCACAAAGCCCAACCAAAGCCCAGAGTCGTCCCTGACAAGCCCATGCCGAGCCTGTGGCTCGTTCTTTCTTTGGGCACTTTTCCCCTTCTGGACGGGTTGCTGCTGTGCCCTCCAATTGTGCACAGCAATCTTGTTGCAATTGTGAGCGGAAACGGCACACAAGCCATTTGCAGCATGCCTGTGGGGAGCTTTCTGGCGTGAGGCCCCAATTGGCAGAAGCTGCTCCTGCTTCTCTAGACTTTGTATAGGCAGCTTCCTTGTTATCCTCAAGCACGAGGCAACAGTGACTTGCTACAAGACTGGAGCAAAGGGCAGGGACCAACTGATTTCTTCTAACCCACTGGCTACCATTGAGGACTTGAGGGCGATGGAAGTGAACACTGTGGTCCCCATCAGGAGCACGTATTGTGTCTGTGCAAAGAGCGCTGCAGAACGGGCATTGCTTCCAGCAGCCGTGCAGCCCTTCAACTCCGATTGTATGAGGTTTCCAGTTCCAAGCTTTCAGATGAGTCATGGAAAATGCCTGTTTCAGGTTTGCTAGCACAGGGGCCAGAGCTTTACTCATTGCCTCCTCCAGGAGCTCTAGCTCCTTTCTTTCTTGATGCTCAATGCTTTCAGATGACTTCTGGGAAGTTCAGAATTAGCTCCAAGTCTGCTCCCAAATTCCTCTAGCCACAGGGAGACATTGCCACAGTTCTCTTGGACAACTGGAGTTGTAGGCGCAAAGCTAGCAGCAGCAGCAAGAGTCTGGAATGAATTCAGGGAAACATGGAACAAGTTCTTCAGCCTTGAATTGTTCTTGTCTAAGCAATAGTTGTTAACACACTTCTCAACGAAACCTTCTAAAACATGTTGGGGGAAATGAATGTGCTGCCTGAACTTCTCACCATTCTCTTCCTCCGCAAGAGACAGGAGAATAGCCGTTTCTAGTTGAGATCGATGGCCACTGAAAGCTGGAGAGTTAGAGCTCCTTTCCCAGGCTATATCAAGAGCAGTCTTCACAGACACTGCCTGTCAAAGAGCTCCTGAAAGCTCGTCACATAAAAAAAATCAGCAACTGCTGTGATAGAGGGCACTGCTTGGCAGGACATGTGGAAACTTGTGAAGAAGTCTTCTCTCTGGCCCCGCAGGTAGAAAGTGGGGTCGTTTGCTCTTGTGAAAGCCTTCTGCATCTTTGCCAACCTTTCTGCTGCCACTTTGCCTAGAGACACTGCTGAATGTCTTCTGTATCCATGAGTGAAGACATATGTGGAGTTCCTGGCTGCCGAGTCCACCTGTTCTCTTATTTCATGCAGTCTGTCATGAATGCAACTTTGGTTGTCATGCATTGGCTCCTGTTCCTTTGTGTCGATGGGGAGGCTGATGAGCTGTGTGATGCGGTCGTGAAGCTGCTCCGTTCTGGTAATAGCGCAGCTGCGCAAAGGCTTTTTCCTGAAGGGCAGTGCTCCCTTCAGGACCACCTGCTTGGAAATAGCTTCGATTGGGCAGGTCTCTCTCAGGGAGTGGTCCTCTCAGGTCCCGAGCACAATTGTTTGTTGTCCCCACTGTAACACTGAGCCATCTATTTCGTAGGCCCTACGCACGGTGTCTGGTTCACTCCCCCAGGTGACATGACAGTTTTGATCCCACGCATTCCTCCAGTTCAAGTCTTGTGGAAGATTCTTGGCTTGCTAGACATATGATGGAGAGATGGGAGTTCGAGACTTGTATGCCCAGGCCCCAATCATATAGACGCACCGTTGGTATTATTCCAGATACGGTTGATTCTCTCTTTCATATTAACTGGAATGATCCCAAGGGGAATGGGGCTCCCTGCGTGCATGGGCAGTGGCAACCAAGCTGTAATTTGGGGAGTAGTCACTCAATGTGCAAAACCTTTCCTTAGCTCCAAAACCAGATTGCTAGCTGTACGTTCTAACCATTCCCTCAACTGGTTTAAATCAACTAGGTGAACCAACCCCATGCCAATCCATATGACCTATAACATTGGAACACCACATGAGCACATTACAGGCGATTGTGGGAGGTGTGTGATGGGCTCGACCATCGACGGGAACCAATTCTGAGAAGAAAGGAAAAGAAAACTTCTGGGATGTGAGTGTTAAAATTTTAGCCTTAACATTTCACAGAATCACAGGCTCAGAGAATGGTGGAGGTTGGAAGGGACCTCCGGAGATCCTGGAGTCCAACGCCCCTGCTCAGCCAGGGTCCTCTGGAGCATATTGCCCAGGATTGGGCCAGGCGGCTTTTGAATATCTCCAGGGAAGGAGACTCCACAACCTCTCTGGGCAACCTGGTCGAGTGCTCCGTAACCCTCTCCGCACCCCCAAAAAAAGGCCTAGATTCCCTCAACACCCCCATGACAAGGCCCAGCACCGCCAAAACAACGCCCAGATCCCCACAGCACCCCGAAAACAAGGCCCAGATCCCCTCAGCACCCTTAGGACAAGCCCAGTACCCCCAAAACAAGGCCCACACCCCGAAAACAAGGCCCAGATCCCCTCAGCACCCTTAGGACAAGCCCAGTACCCCCAAAACAAGGCCCACACCCCGAAAACAAGGCCCAGATCCCCTCAGCACCCCGAAAACAAGCCTAGTTCTCCCAAAACAACGCCCACCACCCCCAACACAACACCATGACCACTCAGGACCCCCACGACAAGCCCAGCACCCCCAACACAAGGCCCACGTCCTCTAAGCACCCCCAAAACAAGACCCAGATCCCCTCTGCACCCCCATAACAAGCCCAGCACTCCCAAAACAAGGCCCAGCACCCCCAAAACAATGCCCTGATCCCCTCAGCACCCCCACGACAAGCCCAGCACTCCCAAAACAAGGCCCAGCACCCCAAAAACAAGGCCCTGATCCCCTCTGCACCCCCATGACAAGCCCAGCTCCCCCAACACAAGGCCCACCTCCTCTAAGCACCCCCACAACAACACCCAGATCCCCTATGCACCCCCAACACAAGGTCCAGATCCCCTCTGCACCTCAAAACAAAGACCAGCACCCCCAACACAAGGCCCAACTCCCCTCTGCACCCCCCACGACAAGACCAGCACCCCCAACACAACGCCCCACTCCCCCCTGCACCCCCGCCACAAGCCCAGCACCAGCAGACACCCTGACCAGAAGGCTAGCCCGCGAGTTTATTGTAGACATGTTTTGGGAAGTACGACTAGCATCTGAAATACAAAGGGATGAAATGAAATGCAGCTTCCAGCAGCAATGATCTCTTGCACTGCCTGCAAGGGATGCCATGGGAAATGCATCCTTTGGCAAGAAGCATTTTATTTCTTCCTCTCTGTTTGGCTCTTGCTTGAAATGTTCCAGCAGAGTGGTCTCACTAGGGAGGTTTATGTTTGGTTCTGCAGGAGGAGGTGCACTGGAAGATACTTTGTAGAGCCATTGTTTCCAGAGGCTAGCCAAGTGTTGCCTCAGCTTTTCTTCATGCAGCTCTTCCTTCTTTAGCGACAAAGCCACCAGTTGCCTTCTCTTGACAAGCTCGTGTTCACATTCTGGCTTCTTCTGATGCCCTTTGCTCGGATTCTTCTCCCGTTCAATGAACTCGGCAGACTTTCTCTGTGCCTCTTCCACAAGTGCTTCTCTCAGATCTTGCGGTTGATTTTCAATGCTTGCTTTCCACTGAATCAAAAGCCCACTGGCGTCATCTTCCCTGAAATACGGTTCCAAGCCTTTCCAGAGGGTCTCATATTTATCTTGCACTTCCTCCATAAGGCTTCTTCGAGTCACATGCGGAACGTCTCCCTTTCTAATCCGATTGTTCCGTTTCATTTGCAAGTCTAGGATGTGGCTCCCCAGCTGCCAGGTCCACTGGCTGTCGGTTGTTCCTAAGCTGTTGTCTGCGGCAACTTCCCGAGTGTTTTGGAAAGGGAAAACAAACTTTTCATTCAGCAGAGCCTTCCACAAGTCACTCATACGAACTTTCAAGCTCGAGAGCCTTGAAATAGTGCCCTGCGATCCCTTCTTGGCAGCTTGGAGAATTGTGCTCTTTAACTGCTGCACGTGCTGGCTGTGTGTGGGGTTGGGTGGGGCGATGGGTGGGTTTCCTTGCCACCCAGAGGTGAGCAAAGTAGTGACTGTGGGTGTTCACATCAAAGCGGATGACATTGCTGAAGCAGGTGACATGGCAGAACGCCTGCTGGGCGGCTGGGTGGCTGTCCCTGCCATTTCCTCCAGCTTTTCCTGCAGGCGTCTTTTGTGCTTGCATGTTTTGTTCCTGGGCAGTTATTTCTCCAACATTGTGGTGCACAAAGCAGCAGCTTGGCGAAAGATTGACTTGCTTCATGCGGAGAAAAGCCTGCCCAGCTAGCTGAAGGACATCTTGCATGTCTCCAGGATTTTCTCCCAAGATATTGATCAGAGTCATGTTGCCAATGCCAATGCCAAAGGTGGCTAGCTCTTTGTCATCATTAAGTGACTGCTTATTGGCCACCTCCATGGCACAAAGTCCTGCTGTGTCAACAATCAGCCTGTAATCAAAGTCCACGGCCTCTTGGCGTTTCTCGTCCACCTGAAGCAGCTGCATAAACGCTCCCCGCGTGCCTCTCCCCGCACTGACGTTCCACTGCAGACCAAACATGGCATTCAGCAGGCTTGACTTCCCCGGGCTCTGGATGCCAAGCACTGAGAGAACAAACGCTCTTCTCTCCCCTAGCTTCTCAATTAACTTGTCAAAGATTGCCCCAAGCCATCGTCACCGTACAGACGAAGCATCACCATCCACCACTTCAAGGGCATACCCTGAAACCGTCAGATCGACTGCCACTTCAGGTAGTTTGCAAAAACATTCATCTTTTGAGTTCAAGGATTCTAGAGCTTCACGAATCTGCCCTACTTCTCTCAAAAGACGCTTGAGACCAATGGATGAATCATTGACTGCATTGGAGAGGGCTTCTAACTTATTCATCAATGCTGTTTTTTTCCTTGCTGTTCTTTATTTCCAGGATTTGATACCATCACTGATGATACTCTTTCTGAAGTTCCTCCAAGTGCTCAGAGGACAGGTCATCCCTAAAGACCTTCCTCCACTGCAGCAAGTATTTCTTGGTGTCTCTTGACTGTGCCTGGAGAAAAGCGAGGACTGATTTCATCAGCTGCTTGAGGGGGAACGCTCTGTCGAGTTGCTTTCTTCGTCCTGCACACTTCTCTGGCTCAGTTTGGCTCCCATGATGTTCTATGTTCTTGTTCCTCTTTTCCTGCAAGCGGGGGAGCTCTTTCTCCTTTTTACACCATGGGTACCATAGTTGTCCTTGAAGAGGCAGTAGCTGTGACTTGATCTCAAACACAATTTCTCCTTTGTCAAGAATCCCACCAAGGTTCTTGCCTTTGCTTTGGCTCTCACACACTCTTCTGCCTCTTTATCCACAATAAATCCACGTTGGCGAGCTGTGTCCTGACAAGCATCAAGCCTTAAAAGGTTGTTTCACCTTGCTAGCAGATCTCTGATTGTTTTTACCAGCTCCTCTACTAATTCTGCTGTGTTTCTGTTCTGGATACCTCTTTTTACATTCTGGCTAGATCGGCCACATGCAACATTCTCTTCTTCAGTGAAAAGACAAATCAAAGGCTTTTGAGACTGCCACGGGTCACGTACAATGTTCATGCCTTTCTTGTCACTCTGGTCAGACTCAGCTAACTGAGAGCCTCCTTCACAGAAGAGATCTGCTGTAAAAACGGCAATTGTTGTTCATGACCTCTAGCATCTCCATGCAGGTTACAAAAAGCAACACAGCCGTCAAAAGTGTCATCAGCACTGCCACTGGCACAGGACCAAGAGATCTCCACAACACCTGTCGTTAGAAGACAGCCTTTGGTGCTGCCTTTGCAATGTCGATGGAAGAAAGTGTCGTGTTTGTGTTTAGTCGGCAGAGCATTCAGGAGCTGAGCCTTGGAAGAGGAAGGAGAACTCCCAATCCGTATGAAGGACATGATGGGTGTGTCTGCCTGATCAATCGGTTTGTTTTTGTGCCTCTGAGTTGTGGTCTGCTCCTCTTGTGGTCTGCTTTCCCAATTGTTCCGTGGCTTTCCAGCTCTTTTTAACTTG
This sequence comes from Struthio camelus, assembly GCF_040807025.1. NCBI lineage: Eukaryota > Metazoa > Chordata > Aves > Struthioniformes > Struthionidae > Struthio > Struthio camelus. Next base: position 6,847,946 of record NC_090944.1, on the reverse strand, counting down.
GCTGAGGGAACTCTCTTGGTGCGGTGCATGGATTTGGTAGCAGGAGGGGGAGCGCCAAGTGGCACAAAGCGAGGTTTGTTGAAATGTACTGTCTCGTGAAATCAGGGGCACCATGAAACATCGCCACCTGGAGGTCCATGGCATGTGTGTGTGTCAGACCTGCTGTAACAGAGGCATCCCCTTCTTCACGCTCAGCATTGAAAAACTCACTGTCAATATCTGAGGCATTATCTGAGCACTCAGTGCCAAGGCTTGTTGCATTCGGAGTGCTCAGAACGCCTTCTTTTGCTTTGCCATGCTCCTGGCAAACCAGATACCTTCCACGGTAGTCCAGCATCAGCAGCTTGTGCCGAAAAGGGAAGGGGTATTCACTGCCAATCCTGGGCTGGCTGTCACACAGGGCAGTCTTGTCGATAACCTGAAGATCTGCCCTCCCCCTTTTCCTTGCGTAGCAATTTTCTCGTCCCGGGTGTTTGATCAAGTGGAGGACCTCTTGGCCTCTGGAACGCTCATTCCTTTTAGGATCCTCCCACTGTTCTGCTGAGGGGGATGGCTTGGATGAATCTTTCTGCTCAGCCCCCTGACCAATATCAATTCTCCCCTGTTTTACAACTTCTTTCTGCAGATCGCTGTTGGAGGCTACATAGTCTCCATTCACAGGGGAATTCAGATCTTGCTCCAGAGTGCCCCCAGGATCACATCCACCGCGCTTTGTAAGGATCTCACGGACTTCTTCTGACAGCCAGTTTCCTATGTGATGGTTCATCTGAGCTAAGCATTTAAACTTCTGTTCTGGAGACATGTTTTTGCATGTTGCTGCTCTACTCAGCCCTGTCAGGAGCAGGAAAGCCTGAGTTCGGGGAACGGCTGGCTTCCTAAGACTCAGGGAGCATTCCTGCGCCGCCTTCATAGCACTTCACATGGTGTTTCACTCTCGCCTCCCACAGAGTCTTGCTCAGAGGTTTATTGACGCTGGCCCGGAGGTGGCGAAGGCGTCTAGCTCCGCGGGCGCTGGTTACTGGCACGTGTGCCCAGGCGCGGAGCCTGCTGCTGGCCCCAATCAGCTGACCCTTGCCTGGCGCCTCCTGAGCACTCGCCGTGGCCTTCGCAGGAAGGAGGCGCATCTGCGGAGGCCCTTGCGCAGCCCTCTGAAGGCGCCTGCAGGGCAGGCTGGGCAGGCTGGGCACAGCAGGCAGGCCAGGGCCGCTGTGCAGCCGGCGGCTGCAGCGGGAGGGGAGGGCACCTCCGGTGGTGGGCTCCAGAGCTGCATGGTGGGCCAGCGCTGCAGGGAGGTGGCACACGCTGGCTCCTCGTCCTCTTCCTCCTCGGACTGCTCGAGGGGTGAAAGTGGCCGCACTGTGCCTTCCCCTGCCAGCGGGACGGGTGCCCAGGCACAGTGCAGGATGGACCGGCGCGGGATGTGGGCTGGCCAGTCGAGGTGTGGGGCTTTGGGGAGGCAGTCCAGCAGCTCGTGACCTTCTTCACTGAGCAGCACGGTCTGGTTGCGCCCAAAGCGGACCCGCCTGCGTGGTGGGGATGGCGGGAGGGCTGTGGGCACAAGCAGCTCACCCAGCACTCCTGCAGGTGTTGGGGGAGCGTCCAGCAGGATGGAGGTTGGTGGCAGTGGGAGAGGGCCATCCAACTTCCATCCATCCGTGTCCAGCTCGGAGGTCGGCAGGAGGTGGCGAGGGGACAAGATGTCCTCGCTTGTGAGCCTGGGAGGGAGAAAGGAGGTGAGGAGGCTGCCTTGGGTGCCCCAGGGGGAAGCCCTGGTTGCGGCGGCAGACGCCAAAGGGTGCCAGGGTGCGGGCGGAGGGGGCGCTGGGGCCAGGGCTGCAGCAGTGGGCAAGGAGCAAAGGGGCTTCCCAGTTGGTGAGCAGCAGGCATGCGGCATGTCCTGGGCATCCCGCGCGTCGACCCCAGCCCTAGCCATGCCATGCCCTGCTCTTTGGGGGGCCCAGGCCAGGCGCAGGTCTGTGGCTCTGGGCTGCATCGGGCTCTTGCCTGCGGTGGGCCTGGCCAGGGCTGTGGGGCAGCCCCCCTGCAGGCCAGGCCTCCGCTTACCCTGCCTGCCGGCCGGCTGCACATTCCTGCGTCTGCACCGTGGGCAGGAAGGAGGCTGCTGGAAGAGGAGGCAGAGAGGCAGTGAGCGAGGGCAGCCCATCGGCGGAGCCCCAGCTGGGGCCGAGGGCGGTGGGCGCTGGCGGCGCTGGGCTGTCTTGGCCGGGAGGCACTGCCGAGCGCGCCTACGCTCTGGGCCGGGGCTGCTCACCTCCGGGCTCGTCCACGCTGCCGTTGCCCAGGCTGCCAGCACTGCCGCGAGGCCCCTGCACAGCCCAAGAGAGCGCTGCCTTAGTGGCGAGCATCCACGCTGCACCAAGAGGCCCCCTGCTCGCGGAAGGGCTGCGCGGGGCACGCAGAGCTGAGGCTGCAGGCAGGCTTGCGCGCAGCACCGTCAGGCTGCCCTTGCTGCAGGTGCTGCCGCGGCCTCAGCCCTCTCGCTGCCCGCGCCAGCTCGGGGCCATGCCCAGGCTGACTCCTACCTTGGGCCAGGGCCTTTTCCCCGCCGGCACCAACACCACCGCTATGCACAGGATCATGAGGACGTTGACGACCGAGGGCATGTGGGCCAGGCACACCACAAAGAGGCTCAGCACCACAAACTCGCCCACGACGCTCAGCCTCCGAGGCTCCATGCCGCCACCGGAAGCGCGCCGCGAGCGTGCAGCCTGCTCAGCGCTCCGCCTCCACGTCCTGCTCCAAGAGTGCCACCCAAAACACAGCACCCACCTCTGAGCACGCCGCCCCTTGCAGCCACCCTCCCCCTCCCCGACCAAGGCAGACCAGCAGCCCCCAAAGCCCTGCTCCCCACCGCCCCTCCAACGCCCCTCCACCAACCTCCCCCGACCCTGACCGCTCCGCTCTGCTCTGCGGCTCACCCTGTGCACGCTCCTCCACACCCCAAGATCGACAGCGTCAATCTGACACCAGGAGAAGAGCCAAAGGCCGCCGAGAGCAACTCTGCAAAAAGCAGGGCACGGTGCCCTCACTCCGTCGGCCTTGCCTGGCTGCCCGCTCCCGCCGCTGCTTTCCCACGTGAGACGCGGGGACACCGGGTGGTGAGCAGCAAGGGCGCAGAATGGTGCCCGAGCGTGGCTGGGCTTCGCGGCGGGGACGTTTGCCTGATTGTGGCACTTGTGCTCACCGAGGGAGCGTGCAGCGGGTGGTGGGCGCTGGGGGGGCAACAAAGCCACGGAGAGCGCCCCGAGGGGAGGAGAGACTGCAGAGAGACGGAAGGAGCCAGCTCTTACCCCGCTGCCTTGCTCCTTCGCCCCAGCTCAACACCACGCTCTCCACCTGCTCGCACACTCGCTCGCACACTCGCTCGCTCGCTCGCAGGCAAAGTGACAGCGGCCCTTCCCCCAGCCCCACCTCCAGAAAGACCCTGGCATTGTGATGCCATGGCGACATCACTTCCACACACCTGGTCTGCCAGGGCACCCCCAGGCCCCACCTGACGCTGCTCTCACCCAACCCCAACAAGGCGCAGCCCGCCAAGGCCAGCCCCAACACAGCTCCCGCCAGCACAAAGCCCAACCAAAGCCCAGAGTCGTCCCTGACAAGCCCATGCCGAGCCTGTGGCTCGTTCTTTCTTTGGGCACTTTTCCCCTTCTGGACGGGTTGCTGCTGTGCCCTCCAATTGTGCACAGCAATCTTGTTGCAATTGTGAGCGGAAACGGCACACAAGCCATTTGCAGCATGCCTGTGGGGAGCTTTCTGGTGTGAGGCCCCAATTGGCAGAAGCTGCTTCTGCTTCTCTAGACTCTGTATAGGCAGCTTCCTTGTTATCCTCAAGCACGAGGCAACAGTGACTTGCTACAAGACTGGAGCAAAGGGCAGGGACCAACTGATTTCTTCTAACCCACTGGCTACCATTGAGGACTTGAAGGCGATGGAAGTGAACACTGTGGTCCCCATCAGGAGCACGTATTGTGTCTGTGCAAAGAGCGCTGCACAACGGGCATTGCTTCCAGCAGCCGTGCAGCCCTTCAACTCCGATTGTATGAGGTTTCCAGTTCCAAGCTTTCAGATGAGTCATGGAAAATGCCTGTTTCAGGTTTGCTAGCACAGGGGCCAGAGCTTTACTCATTGCCTCCTTCAGGAGCTCTAGCTCCTTTCTTTCTTGATGCTCAATGCTTTCAGATGACTTCTGGGAAGTTCAGAATTAGCTCCAAGTCTGCTCCCAAATTCCTCTAGCCACAGGGAGACATTGCCACAGTTCTCTTGGACAACTGGAGTTGTAGGCGCAAAGCTAGCAGCAGCAGCAAGAGTCTGGAATGAATTCAGGGAAACATGGAACAAGTTCTTCAGCCTTGAATTGTTCTTGTCTAAGCAATAGTTGTTAACACACTTCTCAACGAAACCTTCTAAAACATGTTGGGGGAAATGAATGTGCTGCCTGAACTTCTCACCATTCTCTTCCTCCGCAAGAGACAGGAGAATAGCCGTTTCTAGTTGAGATCGATGGCCACTGAAAGCTGGAGAGTTAGAGCTCCTTTCCCAGGCTATATCAAGAGCAGTCTTCACAGACACTGCCTGTCAAAGAGCTCCTGAAAGCTCGTCACATAAAAAAAATCAGCAACTGCTGTGATAGAGGGCACTGCTTGGCAGGACATGTGGAAACTTGTGAAGAAGTCTTCTCTCTGGCCCTGCAGGTAGAAAGTGGGGTCGTTTGCTCTTGTGAAAGCCTTCTGCATCTTTGCCAACCTTTCTGCTGCCACTTTGCCTAGAGACACTGCTGAATGTCTTCTGTATCCATGAGTGAAGACATATGTGGAGTTCCTGGCTGCCGAGTCCACCTGTTTTCCTATTTCATGCAGTCTGTCATGAATGCAACTTTGGTTGTCATGCATTGGCTCCTGTTCCTGTGTGTCGATGGGGAGGCTGATGAGCTGTGTGATGCGGTCGTGAAGCTGCTCCGTTCTGGTAATAGCGCAGCTGCGCAAAGGCTTTTTCCTGAAGGGCAGTGCTCCCTTCATGACCACCTGCTTGGAAATAGCTTCGATTGGGCAGGTCTCTCTCAGGGAGTGGTCCTCTCAGGTCCCGAGCACAATTGTTTGTTGTCCCCACTGTAACACTGAGCCATCTATTTCGTAGGCCCTACGCACGGTGTCTGGTTCACTCCCCCAGGTGACATGACAGTTTTGATCCCACGCATTCCTCCAGTTCAAGTCTTGTGGAAGATTCTTGGCTTGCTAGACATATGATGGAGAGATGGGAGTTCGAGACTTGTATGCCCAGGCCCCAATCATATAGACGCACCGTTGGTATTATTCCCGATACGGTTGATTCTCTCTTTCATATTAACTGGAATGATCCCAAGGGGAATGGGGCTCCCTGTGTGCGTGGGCAGTGGCAACCAAGCTGTAATTTGGGGAGTAGTCACTCAATGTGCAAAACCTTTCCTTAGCTCCAAAACCAGATTGCTAGCTGTACGTTCTAACCATTCCCTCAACTGGTTTAAATCAACTAGGTGAACCAACCCCATGCCAATCCATATGACCTATAACATTGGAACACCACATGAGCACATTACAGGCGATTGTGGGAGGTGTGTGATGGGCTCGACCATCGACGGGAACCAATTCTGAGAAGAAAGGAAAAGAAAACTTCTGGGATGTGAGTGCTAAAATTTTAGCCTTAACATTTCACAGAATCACAGGCTCAGAGAATGGTGGAGGTTGGAAGGGACCTCCGGAGATCCTGGAGTCCAACGCCCCTGCTCAGCCAGGGTCCCCTGGAGCATATTGCCCAGGATTGGGCCAGGCGGCTTTTGAATATCTCCAGGGAAGGAGACTCCACAACCTCTCTGGGCAACCTGGTCGAGTGCTCCGGAACCCTCTCCGCACCCCCAAAAAAAGGCCTAGATTCCCTCAACACCCCCATGACAAGGCCCAGCACCGCCAAAACAACGCCCAGATCCCCACAGCACCCCGAAAACAAGGCCCAGATCCCCTCAGCACCCTTAGGACAAGCCCAGTACCCCCAAAACAAGGCCCACACCCCGAAAACAAGGCCCAGATCCCCTCAGCACCCTTAGGACAAGCCCAGTACCCCCAAAACAAGGCCCACACCCCGAAAACAAGGCCCAGATCCCCTCAGCACCCCGAAAACAAGCCTAGTTCTCCCAAAACAACGCCCACCACCCCCAACACAACACCATGACCACTCAGGACCCCCACGACAAGCCCAGCACCCCCAACACAAGGCCCACGTCCTCTAAGCACCCCCAAAACAAGACCCAGATCCCCTCTGCACCCCCATAACAAGCCCAGCACTCCCAAAACAAGGCCCAGCACCCCCAAAACAATGCCCTGATCCCCTCAGCACCCCCACGACAAGCCCAGCACTCCCAAAACAAGGCCCAGCACCCCAGAAACAAGGCCCTGATCCCCTCTGCACCCCCATGACAAGCCCAGCTCCCCCAACACAAGGCCCACCTCCTCTAAGCACCCCCACAACAACACCCAGATCCCCTATGCACCCCCAACACAAGGTCCAGATCCCCTCTGCACCTCAAAACAAAGACCAGCACCCCCAACACAAGGCCCAACTCCCCTCTGCACCCCCCACGACAAGACCAGCACCCCCAACACAACGCCCCACTCCCCCCTGCACCCCCGCCACAAGCCCAGCACCAGCAGACACCCTGACCAGAAGGCTAGCCCGCGAGTTTATTGTAGACATGTTTTGGGAAGTACGACTAGCATCTGAAATACAAAGGGATGAAATGAAATGCAGCTTCCAGCAGCAATGATCTCTTGCACTGCCTGCAAGGGATGCCATGGGAAATGCATCCTTTGGCAAGAAGCATTTTATTTCTTCCTCTCTGTTTGGCTCTTGCTTGAAATGTTCCAGCAGAGTGGTCTCACTAGGGAGGTTTATGTTTGGTTCTGCAGGAGGAGGTGCACTGGAAGATACTTTGTAGAGCCATTGTTTCCAGAGGCTAGCCAAGTGTTGCCTCAGCTTTTCTTCATGCAGCTCTTCCTTCTTTAGCGACAAAGCCACCAGTTGCCTTCTCTTGACAAGCTCGTGTTCACATTCTGGCTTCTTCTGATGCCCTTTGCTCGGATTCTTCTCCCGTTCAATGAACTCGGCAGACTTTCTCTGTGCCTCTTCCACAAGTGCTTCTCTCAGATCTTGCGGTTGATTTTCAATGCTTGCTTTCCACTGAATCAAAAGCCCACTGGCGTCATCTTCCCTGAAATACGGTTCCAAGCCTTTCCAGAGGGGCTCATATTTATCTTGCACTTCCTCCATAAGGCTTCTTCGAGTCACATGCGGAACGTATCCCTTTCTAATCCGATTGTTCCGTTTCATTTGCAAGTCTAGGATGTGGCTCCCCAGCTGCCAGGTCCACTGGCTGTCGGTTGTTCCTAAGCTGTTGTCTGCGGCAACTTCCCGAGTGTTTTGGAAAGGGAAAACAAACTTTTCATTCAGCAGAGCCTTCCACAAGTCACTCATACGAACTTTCAAGCTCGAGAGCCTTGAAATAGTGCCCTGCGATCCCTTCTTGGCAGCTTGGAGAATTGTGCTCTTTAACTGCTGCACGTGCTGGCTGTGTGTGGGGTTGGGTGGGGCGATGGGTGGGTTTCCTTGCCACCCAGAGGTGAGCAAAGTAGTGACTGTGGGTGTTCACATCAAAGCGGATGACATTGCTGAAGCAGGTGACATGGCAGAACGCCTGCTGGGCGGCTGGGCGGCTGTCCCTGCCATTTCCTCCAGCTTTTCCTGCAGGCGTCTTTTGTGCTTGCATGTTTTGTTCCTGGGCAGTTATTTCTCCAACATTGTGGTGCACAAAGCAGCAGCTTGGCGAAAGATTGACTTGCTTCATGCGGAGAAAAGCCTGCCCAGCTAGCTGAAGGACATCTTGCATGTCTCCAGGATTTTCTCCCAAGATATTGATCAGAGTCATGTTGCCAATGCCAATGCCAAAGGTGGCTAGCTCATTGTCATCATTAAGTGACTGCTTATTGGCCACCTCCATGGCACAAAGTCCTCCTGTGTCAACAATCAGCCTGTAATCAAAGTCCACGGCCTCTTGGCGTTTCTCGTCCACCTGAAGCAGCTGCATAAACGCTCCCCGCGTGCCTCTCCCCACACTGACGTTCCACTGCAGACCAAACATGGCATTCAGCAGGCTTGACTTCCCCGGGCTCTGGATGCCAAGCACTGAGAGAACAAACGCTCTTCTCTCCCCTAGCTTCTCAATTAACTTGTCAAAGATTGCCCCAAGCCATCGTCACCGTACAGACGAAGCATCACCATCCACCACTTCAAGGGCATACCCTGAAACCGTCAGATCGACTGCCACTTCAGGTAGTTTGCAAAAACATTCATCTTTTGAGTTCAAGGATTCTAGAGCTTCACGAATCTGCCCTACTTCTCTCAAAAGACGCTTGAGACCAATGGATGAATCATTGACTGCATTGGAGAGGGCTTCTAACTTATTCATCAATGCTGTTTTTTTCCTTGCTGTTCTTTATTTCCAGGATTTGATACCATCACTGATGATACTCTTTCTGAAGTTCCTCCAAGTGCTCAGAGGACAGGTCATCCCTAAAGACCTTCCTCCACTGCAGCAAGTATTTCTTGGTGTCTCTTGACTGTGCCTGGAGAAAAGCGAGGACTGATTTCATCAGCTGCTTGAGGGGGAACGCTCTGTCGAGTTGCTTTCTTCGTCCTGCACACTTCTCTGGCTCAGTTTGGCTCCCATGATGTTCTATGTTCTTGTTCCTCTTTTCCTGCAAGCGGGGGAGCTCTTTCTCCTTTTTACACCATGGGTACCATAGTTGTCCTTGAAGAGGCAGTAGCTGTGACTTGATCTCAAACACAATTTCTCCTTTGTCAAGAATCCCACCAAGGTTCTTGCCTTTGCTTTGGCTCTCACACACTCTTCTGCCTCTTTATCCACAATAAATCCACGTTGGCGAGCTGTGTCCTGACAAGCATCAAGCCTTAAAAGGTTGTTTCACCTTGCTAGCAGATCTCTGATTGTTTTTACCAGCTCCTCTACTAATTCTGCTGTGTTTCTGTTCTGGATACCTCTTTTTACATTCTGGCTAGATCGGCCACATGCAACATTCTCTTCTTCAGTGAAAAGACAAATCAAAGGCTTTTGAGACTGCCACGGGTCACGTACAATGTTCATGCCTTTCTTGTCACTCTGGTCAGACTCAGCTAACTGAGAGCCTCCTTCACAGAAGAGATCTGCTGTAAAAACGGCAATTGTTGTTCATGACCTCTAGCATCTCCATGCAGGTTACAAAAAGCAACACAGCCGTCAAAAGTGTCATCAGCACTGCCACTGGCACAGGACCAAGAGATCTCCACAACACCTGTCGTTAGAAGACAGCCTTTGGTGCTGCCTTTGCAATGTCGATGGAAGAAAGTGTCGTGTTTGTGTTTAGTCGGCAGAGCATTCAGGAGCTGAGCCTTGGAAGAGGAAGGAGAACTCCCAATCCGTATGAAGGACACGATGGGTGTGTCTGCCTGATCAATCGGTTTGTTTTTGTGCCTCTGAATTGTGGTCTGCTCCTCTTGTGGTCTGCTTTCCCAATTGTTCCGTGGCTTTCCAGCTCTTTTTAACTTGGCTGAGGGAACTCTCTTGGTGCGGTGCATGGATTTGGTAGCAGGAGGGGGAGCGCCAAGTGGCACAAAGCGAGGTTTGTTGAAATGTACTGTCTCGTGAAATCAGGGGCACCATGAAACATCGCCACCTGGAGGTCCATGGCATGTGTGTGTGTCAGACCTGCTGTAACAGAGGCATCCCCTTCTTCACGCTCAGCATTGAAAAACTCACTGTCAATATCTGAGGCATTATCTGAGCACTCAGTGCCAAGGCTTGTTGCATTCGGAGTGCTCAGAACGCCTTCTTTTGCTTTGCCATGCTCCTGGCAAACCAGATACCTTCCACGGTAGTCCAGCATCAGCAGCTTGTGCCGAAAAGGGAAGGGGTATTCACTGCCAATCCTGGGCTGGCTGTCACACAGGGCAGTCTTGTCGATAACCTGAAGATCTGCCCTCCCCCTTTTCCTTGCGTAGCAATTTTCTCGTCCCGGGTGTTTGATCAAGTGGAGGACCTCTTGGCCTCTGGAACGCTCATTCCTTTTAGGATCCTCCCACTGTTCTGCTGAGGGTGATGGCTTGGATGAATCTTTCTGCTCAGCCCCCTGACCAATATCAATTCTCCCCTGTTTTAGACTTCTTTCTGCAGATCGCTGTTGGAGGCTACATAGTCTCCATTCACAGGGGAATTCAGATCTTGCTCCAGAGCGCCCCCAGGATCACATCCACCGCGCTTTGTAAGGATCTCACGGACTTCTTCTGACAGCCAGTTTCCTATGTGATGGTTCATCTGAGCTAAGCATTAAACTTCTGCTCTGGAGACATGTTTTTGCATGTTGCTGCTCTACTCAGCCCTGTCAGGAGCAGGAAAGCCTGAGTTCGGGGAACGGCTGGCTTCCTAAGACTCAGGGAGCATTCCTGCGCCGCCTTCATAGCACTTCACATGGTGTTTCACTCTCGCCTCCCACAGAGTCTTGCTCAGAGGTTTATTGACGCTGGCCCGGAGGTGGCGAAGGCGTCTAGCTCCGCGGGCGCTGGTTACTGGCACGTGTGCCCAGCGCGGAGCCTGCTGCTGGCCCCAATCAGCTGGCCCTTGCCTGGCGCCTCCTGAGCACTCGCCGTGGCCCTCGCAGGAAGGAGGCGCATCTGCGGAGGCCCTTGCGCAGCCCTCTGAAGGCGCCTGCAGGGCAGGCTGGGCAGGCTGGGCACAGCAGGCAGGCCAGGGCCGCTGTGCAGCCGGTGGCTGCAGCAGGAGGGGAGGGCGCCTCCGGTGGTGGGCTCCAGAGCTGCATGGTGGGCCAGCGCTGCAGGGAGGTGGCACACGCTGGCTCCTCATCCTCTTCCTCCTCGGACTGCTCGAGGGGTGAAACTGGCCGCACTGTGCCTTCCCCTGCCAGCGGGACGGGTGCCCAGGCACAGTGCAGGATGGACCGGCGCGGGATGTGGGCTGGCCAGTCGAGGTGTGGGGCTTTGGGGAGGCAGTCCAGCAGCTCGTGACCTTCTTCACTGAGCAGCACGGTCTGGTTGTGCCCAAAGCGGACCCGCCTGCGTGGTGGGGATGGCGGGAGGGCTGTGGGCACAAGCAGCTCACCCAGCACTCCTGCAGGTGTTGGGGGAGCGTCCAGCAGGATGGAGGTTGGTGGCAGTGGGAGAG